>NC_072414.2:8750000-10000000 GCF_028858775.2 Pan troglodytes | reverse complement strand
GCCCCTAGAGAGCACCCTGATTTGCCCCTGGCCTCGCTGATGTTTTTGTTGTCACTGCTTCGGACTGTGGCCCCCCTGTTGTCATTGGATTTCCATCTGCTTCTAACCTCGCACCACCTTGGTGGTGACACCCTTTCCCAACAGGTATGAAGAGGTTTCCTGCATCACACAACTTACTGGATTTCAGGTTTTCTTTGCAATCGCACAAGTTGAAATATTTGGATGGTGGTGACAGTGGAGGTGATAGTATCGGTGGTTGAGAGGTTGGTGAAGGTGGTATTTGAGGTGGTGGTGGTGGTAGGGGTCGTGGAGGTGGACACTGTGGAGGTGGAGGTGGTGGAGTTGGTGGAGGGACAGGGTGGGTGGAGGTGGTGGAGTCGGTGGAGGGGCAGTGATGGCGGAGGTGGTGGAGTCAGTGGAAGGACAGTGATGCTGGAGGTGGTGGAGTCGGTGGAAGGACAGTGGTGGTGGAGTTGGTGGAAGGACAGTGATGGTGGAGGTGGTGGAGTCGGTGGAGGGATAGTGATGGTGGAGGTGGTGGAGTCGGTGGAGGGACAGTGCGGGTGGAGGTGGTGGAGTTGGTGGAGGGACAGTGATGGTGGAGGTGGTGGAGTCGGTGGAAGGACAGTGATGGTGGAGGTGGTGGAGTCAGTGGAGGGACAGTGATGGTGGAGATGGTGGAGTCGGTGGAGGGACAGTGCAGGTGGAGGTGGTGGAGTCGGTGGAGGGACAGTGAGGGTGGAGGTGGTGGAGTCGGTGGAGGGACAGTGAGGGTGGAGGTGGTGGAGTTGGTGGAGGGACGGACAGTGATGGTGGAGGTGGTGGAGTTGGTGGAGGGACAGTGCGGGTGGAGTCATTGGGTGACCAGCAGGGGTAGTGGTGTGGGTGGTGGAGGTGAAACCTGTAAGGCTGCGCCAGAGCAGACCCAAGGCCCTCCTCTGCATCCTCTGTGCTCCAGAGTATGGACTTTCACAGAACACAGCCTCCACTGAAGACGAGCTCCCAGGGAAAACAACTCTGAGCAGAAAACACAAAAGGGAGTTTGCATCCCAAGGCCCAGACTGAAGCTCTAAAAGAGACCTTGGAAGGAGAGGAGAGAGATCTTCTAGAGAAACCTCCCAAAAATAAGGCATACCATCCCTCTGATGGTTGAAACACACTTAGTTCTGGGCAGAATAAATGAAAACAAATTCATACCTCGATATATTGCAGTGAATTTTCTGAACTTCAAAAACAATGAGAAAATCTTAAAAGTCACTGAGATAAATGACAGATTGAGGAAAGGAAGCAGGCGGGCAGCTGGTGGTCTTCCAAGCACTATAGCTGATCAGCAACCAGAGATTCCAGAGAAAGATGGAATGATACCTTAAAGTGCTGAGGCTAACTAACTGCTGAGCACAAAGGATATTTTTTTCAGGCACACACAGGGATTCTGAAAGTGTAAACACGAGTCCCAGGCCCTCATTTGAATATTAAAAAAAAACTAAAGCTTGATCTTCAGGAAAAATGGAAACGAATTCAAAAGCAGAGACTGGGATACAGAAAACAATGAAGAAAGAAGTCCGTGAACATGTTGACAAATCCAAATTAGTATTTCTTATAAATAACAACATTGATAACTGATCTAGATGGGTTTTTAAAAGGCAGTGAAACTAAAAGATTAGAAAACAATAAATACAGAAGATAAGAATTTACAAGGATCTAAGTCTGAGATCTCGTCTCATATTCTACAAGGCCAGAACAAAGTGATCTATCAGATTTCAACCATGTTAAAGAATCACGTTGAACACTGAAGAATAACTTCTTAAAGAATATAAGTAGAATGTATAACTTCCAAACCAGCTGGAATAGTATGGGAACAAAGAAAACTTTTCAATGAATTAGAAATCAGGAAAGGAGGAGGGAAAGGAAGCAAAGAAAATGAATGGCAAAGAAAACATATCAATGAGATGGTAGAAATCACTTCAGGTGGACTGGGAAAAGTGGCAGCTCCTATGCCTGTGGCAAGGCCAGGTGTGGGGTTGGACACCTCTCTTCTACAGCACCTCTTCCAAAAATTTATTTATTTATTTTTTAATTTTTATATATTTAGGGAGTACAAGTGCATATATTGTGTCATGGTGAAGTCTGGGTTTTTAGTGTACCCATTACCCAAATAGTAAACATCGTAAAAAATAGGTAATTTTCAACCGTCTCCCACCTCCCACCCTCCCACCTTTCGGAGTCTCCAGTGCCTGTTATTCCACTCTGTATGTCCATGTGTACCCATTCTTTAGCTCCCACTTATAAGTGAGAATATGCAGTATTTCACTTTCTGTTTTGAGTTATTTCACTTAGGATAATGGCCTCCAGTTCCATCTGTGTTGCCGCAATAGACATTATTTCATTCTTTTTCATGGCTGCTTAGTATTCCATGGTGTATATGTGGCACAATTTTCTTTATCTAGTCCTCTGTTGATGGACACTTAGGTTGATACCATGACTTTGCCATTGTGAATAATGCTGTGATAATCATACAAGTGCAGGTATCTTTTTGATATAATAATTTCTCACCCTTTGGCTAGATACCCAGTAGTGGGGTTGCTAGATCAAATGGTAGTTCCATTTTTAGTTCTTTGAGAAAACTTCCTACTGTTTTCCATAAAGCCGTACTAATTTACATTCCCACCAATGTATATAAGCATTCCCTTTCCTCCACATCCTCTCCAATACCTGTTGTTTTTACACTTTTTAATAATAGTCATTCTGACTGGTGTAAGATGGTATCTCATTGTGGTTTTAATTTGCGTTTTTCTGATGATTAGTGATGTGGAGGCTTTTTTCATATGCTTGTTGGCCATTTGTATGTCTTCTTTTGAAAAATATCTATTCATGTCCTTTGCCCACTTTTTTTTTTCTTTTTAGAGATAGGGTCTCATTCTGTTACCCAGGCAGGGTGCAGTGGCATGATCATAGCTCACTGCAACCTCGAACTCCTGGGATCAAGTGATCCTTCCACCTCAGCCTCTCAAGTAGCTGGGACTACAGGCATGTGCCACCACACCTGGTTTATTTTAAAAATTTTTGTAGAGATGGGATCTGTTTGGGTTCAGCATTACAGGGTGATCTGGGAACTTCACAGGCTGGTAGAGGCAGGGACATGGAAGTTAGCAGAGTCATTGGTCTTCCCATGCTAGATTCGATGCCTGCTTCCACTCAACACAACTCATCCTTTCTCTGAGCTCTTGTCTTCATTTTTAAACCAGTACATTGCACCTCTGTTGCACCTTTGCAGTCCCCTCAAGGTCTGGTACATTGTTGGGTTCAGGGTCAGCTTGGATGGAATAATCCAGCAGGTATGACCTGAGACTATGGTACATGTTTTCAATTTTTCAGAGGAAACAAGCTACACACAATACCAATTTATTTTCTGTTCTCCACTGATCTGTGTTGCAGGTGCTTCCTCATGGGTTGTACCACCCCTGAAGTTTCAGAAATAAATGTATACCCTTCTAGTTAAATGTGGATGAAAAGCAAAGGATGATAGGGTCTCTGGTGCTTGTGACAAAAATGGATTCCTTTCTGCTCACATTTTCAGGTGGTTATAGAATTTTAAATTGGCCCCTTAAAACACATGAACTCTATAAACCAGATGTGGCACAACCTACTCCTATTTTAGGAAGCTATTTGAAACCTATTCCTTCAAAGGGAGCAAAACAGCTTGATGGATAAACCTTCTGCTTTCTCCCAGGGCACATTTCATCTAACCCATTTGTTTTCTTCTTTTGAAAAGAGAGTCAAAGAGAAGGCAGGAATAAGCACCTCTCCACCTGACCTTTTCTTGCTTTGCAAAAAGATGATTCTTGCTGGCCTGGGGTTAGAAGAAAAGAAACCAGCAGTCCTTTAATAGAAATAGGCTAGGCTCCTGGGGAGAACTTGGGCTGAATTTAAAGAGACAGCCTTGACAACCCTCCTCAGTGGGTTCTGAGTGATCCTGGACTGGCCAACTTAGGAAGCGACTACGGGTGCACAGTATTTGGGAGACTTGGTGTTTGTGCCCTGTCAGCTCCCTTCGGTGTTTCCATGGGAGCCCCACTGGCCTTTCCCAAGCTCCTGCTGGACAAGAAGCACTTCGCCAGTGGCTGAGGCCCGGTACATTGTTGGGTACATGGTCAGCTTAGATGGGTGCAATAATGAAGCCAGCATGACCTGAGCGCATGGCACACGTTTTCCATCTTTCACAGGACAAAAGCTACACACATTATAAATGTGCTGTCTGTTCTCACTAATCTCTCTTCACAGCTTGTTCCTCTCGAGTTTTTCCCTCTTCAATCTTAAATGTCTTTCTTGCAGGTCCTCTTCTCTTTCTGTATTAATCATATTTTATTTTTTTACTTTTTTCCATAAGCAGTGCCATTATACTCTGATATTTTTGTGCACTTGAGTGTGGTGACCGTTTTCTGAGCTCCTACTTGGTGGCTTGCACAGCTGGGAGGCTCCTTTGGAACGCATGCCTGGGGCACCTCCTGAGTCCGCGTTTTCACAAGATCATTTTCAATCTGCAGGTGCTCTGCTCACACTTGAATTTTCCTCCAGGAAAGAAATCCTCCAGATGTAAAATCTTTGGCTGCTGCCCATGAAGCTACCACTGGTTTTCCTTCGTCTTTATTTTTAAAAGGAGGTTGAGATTCCTGAACTTGGTTCTTTTGGATTTGTGGTCTTGCTTCTTGCTCTTAGGAAAGAGCTGGCAGTAGGTGTTTTGCTCACATATTGGCCAGTTAGTTCTCCATCCTCTGCATTATGCCCCTAATTTCCCTAAGGTAATCATGCCATTAGCCACAACACTGCCAACAAAAAACAATGCCAAGCCATTAGATAGAGAGGGTGAGCAGGAAGCACCTCATGACAGGGCTGTGGAAGCTTCCCTTGCCTCTATCCCCTGCAGAAAACAGTGTTGACATATTTAAGAAGCTGGCTGTGCGTTAAAAAGCATGTCTGCTGAGTTCAGTCTGCAATAACCTCTTCTCTTTTTTACAACCTACTGCTTAGTCTGAACATGCAGTGTATATTAAAGAGAACTTTTTTCTTTTCCTTTAGGACTAGAGTGCTTTAAAGAGAATTCACCAGCTCCATTGTTGGCAAGAAAAGCACGTTCTTTTATATGTAGGTCCCAGATGATACAATCCCAATTCTCTTTTGAACACCAAAAATAGTACAGGCCACGCCAAGGTAAGCAGATGTCTTACCCAAAATCCCAAACAAGGTACTTAAACCCTGAAATTAAACAGCCCAGAATACAGTGACCAGAATCTCACCCGTTTAGTTCTTTCTTCATAAAGCTTGGCAGGGGATAGACATGCCCTATTGCATGTAATGTGTGCTCTACTCAAATACTGTTTTTTAAAATTAAATGTTTGCAATTGAATTATTTTGCAAATGGGGTGTTTAGTATTAAAGGAATCTTATGGTGAAATTCCTTCATAAAGCAATAAATCTTCCTTGTTTATTTAACTGTAAAATCAATGTAGTAGAATTATGGCAGGCGTGAACAATAAAAAAAATCAATCATCTGTAATCCCCTAACTTGAATATGACTCTTTGCAAATATGTTCTTCTCTAGCTTTTGTGTATTAGGCATATATAGCTTCCTTAATTGAAACTGTGGAATAGAAATAACACTAGGTTCTTCTTTCCCTGCCAAACTAAAAGAAAGAAGCTGAGGCACAAAATATAATTAAAAGAGCTTACTTGAGCCAAAGTGAAGACAGCTGCCTAGAAGACTCAAACGCATGTAACCCTGGCTATGAGCTCCATTTGGCCTTTGTTACAAGCAAATTTATTTATTTATTTATTTATTTATTTATTTATAGACAGTCTCACTGTGTCACCCAGGCTGGAGTGCAGTGGCTCGATCTTGGCTCACTACAACTGCCGCCTCCCGGCTCAAGTGATCCTCCCACCTCAGCTTCCTGAGTAGCTGGGACCACAGGTGCATGCCACCAGGCCTAGCTAATTTTTTATATTTGTTGTAGAGATGAGGTTTTGCTATGTTACCCAGGCTGGTCTCAAACTCCTGAGCTCAAGCAATCCACCCATCTTGGCCTCCCAAAGTGCTGGGATTACAGGCATGAGCCACTGCACCTGGCCAATTTATTTATTTTTAAAGTTATTTATTTATTTGGAGACAAGGTCTCACTCTGTTGCCCAGGCTGGCGTACAGTGTTGCGATCATGGCTCAACTTCCTGGGCTCAGGTGATCCTCTCACCTCAGACTTCCAAGTAGCTGGGACTTCAGGCACATGTTACCACACCTGGCTAATTTTTGTGGGATTTATTTATTTATTTATTTATTTTAGAGACAAGGTTTAGCCATGTTTCCCAGGCTAATCTTGAACTCGAGCTTAAGCCATCTGCCTGTCTCAGCCTCCCAAAATATTCGGATTACAGGTGTAAGCCAGCACACCTGACCACAAGCAGGTTTTAAAGGCAAAAAAGGGACAAGGAATAGGCTGATACAAAGTTGTTCGTTAGGAATGCTCATTGATTTACAGAAATAACATTGATTCGTGATTGGCTATCCATTGTTAAACTTTACGGTGTTGTTTACAGTGTCTCATAAGGCACTATTAGGTTAATTTATAGCTACCTGTGGCAATAGCAAACGGTTTCAGGAGATGAATACACAGCTCAAAGCGGGGAGTAGGAGGTGATTGTGGTTTCATTTTAATGTCTCTAGGCCTGGTAATTCAAAAGAACTCGTATTCCTCAGTTAAAAGTTATTTTTCTTTTCTCACCATCCCATCTTATATTATTATAAGTTGACTATTATTCATTTTTAAAAGTAATTGTACATTCAACTTGCTCTTGATTGTTTTAGCAAGATAGGAAATGTGATGCAAGTTTTGCACCTGCGCACTCCCACCCACATATCACTGACTCACAGCAGCAGCAGTAGGATAGACACGGTCATTTTGTGGATATACGTGAGGCCCTTCAGTGGAGCTAGGGTGGTTCTTGGAACAAAACTAATAGAATATATTTATATATGAAAGGGAGTTTATTAGGGAGAAGTGGCCGCTTGCAAGCTGGGGAAGAAAAAAAGCCAGTAGTGGCTCAGTCCGAGTCCAAAAGCCTCAAAAACAGGGAAGCAGACAATGCGGCCTTCAGTTGGTGGATGAAGGCCCGAGAGCCCCTGGCAAATCATTGGTGTAATCCAAGAGTCCAAAGGCCGAAGAACCTGGAGTCTGAGGTCCAAGGACAGGAGGAACGGAAGGAAGCATCCAGCATGGGACAAAGATGAAAAGCCAGAAGACTCAGCAAGCCAGCTTATCCCACCTTCTTCTGCCTGCTTTTTCTAGCTCCACTGGCAGCCAAGTTGGATGGTACCCACTCGCATTGAGTGAGGGTCTTCCTCTCCCAGTCCACTGACTCAAGTGTCAGTCTCCCCTGGCAGCATCCTCACAGACACACCCAGAAACAATACTTTACCAGACATCTAGGCATCCTTCAGTCCAATCAAACTGACACCTAAGACTATCATACTTGACTACAAGTGAAACGACCTGCTGCCAGTCTCCTTAGTCTCCTGTAGAATAATTTTCTTAATAAATTCCCAGGAAGAGTATAGTGGGCCAGAAAACCCTTTTATAATTACCAGCATCACTAATACTTTAAATCTCAATTTTGAACATTTTGAGTTTCCTTTAATAGGGCAAATGACTGTGGCATAACCTTTTCTAGTTTCTTTTTTCCTATATGGCTTTCTCTGATTAACAAGAATGACTTCTTTTTGAACCTTTCAATTTGGCATTTTCTACATGGAATGTCCCTAAATCAAGTAATTTTCACAAAGCAAAGTTTTCAAAAATCAAGGCAGTAGTTGAGACAAAATATTGTATTTGCTATGAAGTGCAAGAAGAAACCTCTTTTGTTGGTAAATCGAGGCCTAAATGCTGATTCCCTGTGTCAGCTGAAGAATTGTGAGGTTCATATATTTGGAAAGGAGAGCTTTATTTCTCATAACAGGTGGCCATCCTGCAGGCTGGGAAGGGTAGCCTCCAGCGCACGCAGAGACCAAGCACTTCAAGGGAAGGGTAGAGGGAACAGGAATGGGAATGTAGAGGGAACTGAGTCGGGGGATGAATATGCATATTCAATAAGCTATTGGAGGAGTCATGAATATTTATGAAAGGAAAGACATGTGTACATGTGCAACTGAGCTTCGTGCCCCTTCATGGGTCTCATGTTCAAAAAATGGTGGTGGTGGCATGATCTGAGGGTAGAGATTTTGGCCCTCTGATGTCAAAAGGTGAAGCAGAGGACATGAAGCCCCTCAGTGTGCGTCCTCTGAGATTCAGCCAAAACCAGACCAGAAATGGTGGTCAGTTATCAGGAAGGGGTGCATTGTGAAACTGGTGGGCTGTCATGCTGAGACTAAAGAGGGAGGGGGAGTCTGATCCTGCCCTCAGATGACTGGCTAAAGGCGATAAAGGAATAAGTTGTCCACTTCCTGTTTTCCAGTGCTGGATTCTGCTTCCTCCTCAGAGAGAATTCTGGTTTAAGGTTACTGAGGAGGGGCACACTGAGGCATGTCCCACCTCCTGTTCCCTCACGGACGGGAACTCAATTTCTAAGGTTTCTCTGGGGTCCCCTTGGCCAAGAGGGGGTCGATTTAGTTGGGTGGGGGACTTAGTATTTATTTTCATTTCTTATCTGCCTTATAGGATCCCCAAACAGCAAAAAAAGAAATCCTCAAACTCTCAGATTCAACATTGGGAGTTAGTGTGAGTGTATGTGCCAGGCACTGTGCTAGACACTCCATTAACCTCATCTCCTACAGAGAATATTTAATTAAAAAAGAAAAGACAACATTCCAGATCTTCTCATTCGGTAGTTATTTGCTAGAGTTTCTTCAACGAGGCACCCAAAAGCTTGTCTTGTGTTAGACAGATTTGCGCTTCTTTCACTTAATTCTGAAGCATCAATAGAACTGGCGACTTCCTGACCGACTATCATGACTAGACCCGGGGCAGTGAACATATTGTGGGTGCCTCTGAGTAACTTGTGTTTTTTTCTTGTTAAGTAGGTTTTTAAAATGCGTGTGTGTGCGTGTGTGCATGTGCACTGTGACACACAGAAAAGCACACAAAAAATAAATATACCTTATGAGATGTTTGTTGAAATATCTCATAAAGAACACGTGTAAGATGATCATGTAGATTCATGAATAGAATATTTCCAGGAACACCAGAGCTCCCTCCTTTTGAAAGATGGCTAAATGAGTTTTCTCATTGCTCCCGTAGAAGACGAGAATATGCCATCCCAAAATATGTCTCTTTAGCACAAGGATTATTTTGACCTGGTTATTTTGTGAAACTGCAGACACAGGAGAAACTCTGAAAATAAAGTCGAAGTGACCCTTTTGTAAGGGGAAATTTACATTTGTAGAGAAAATCTCCATTTGCTTGGATGTCTCCTTTTCTGTACCAGGAAGAGAAAGAGGACTCTAAATCACCAGACTCTTATCAATGAAGAGGCAGCTGCTGAAATCTGCATAGCAAACCTGACTCTTGGGTACCCCGCTTTTCCTAGGCACTTGGCCATGACTGGCCTCCCCCACACCCTTCTTTCTCTGTTTTTAGCTTAAGATGGTATTTAAGACCAAATACTAAGACATCTCTTTGAGATTTACTCATTTTTCCCTAGGTATCTCCCATGTATATTTGACGTATTTATGTTGATACAGTCAGTGCTGCATAACTAGATTTCAGACAATACCATATTGCCTAGGGTGAAGTAGGCTGTGCCATCTAGACTTGCATAAGTCCACTCTATGATGTTCATGCAAGGAGGAAATCACCTAATGATGCATTTCTCAGCATGTAACCTTATTGTTGCATGACACGTGGCTGTATAGTCATTTGTTTTTCTCTGGTTAGTCTATCTTTTGTTACAATGGATCCCAGCTAAGAACTATTTAGAGCTAAGTTATTTTCCTCCCCGACCCTGTCGTAACAAATTAGCTTGAATTTAGTAGCTTAACACACTAATTTATCTCATAGTTCTGGAGGTCAGGAGGCTGAAATAGTATCCGTGGGTCTACAATCAAGGTGCGGGCAGGGCTGTGTTCCTTCTTGGGGCCCTAGGGAATAAGCTTTTCCAGCTTCCACACTCCACACACATTCCTTGGGTCATGGCCCCATCTCTGTCTTTAGAGCCAGCGATGGTCAGTTAAGTCTTTCTCACAAGCCATCACTCTGACATGACTTCAGTTGTCACATCTCTGGTTCTGACTCTCCTGCCTCCCTATTTCTCTTCTAAGGACTCTTGAGATTACACTAGGCCCTTGGGATAGTCCAGGATAATCTCTCCATTTCACAGTTTTCAACCTTAATCACATCTGCAAAGTCCCTTTTGCCATGTAAGGTGCTGGCCTGAAAGGAAGAAGCTGATGCAAAATTACGTGGAAAGTTCATTGGGGCCAAGCTTGAGGGCCTGGATTCAAGTAGCCCTGAATATACACTCAGAACAGCCACAGTTACTAGTGGATTTTTTAATGCAAAAAAGTGGGGCAGGAAGTGGGCTGATACAAAGTTGTTTGTTAGGAATTCTCATTGGTTTACAGGAATAACATTGATTAGTGATTGGCTATCCATTGTTAAGCTTTAGGATGTGTGTTATAGTGTCTGGTGTGGCATTATTGGGTTAATTTATGGCTACTTGTGGCAATAGCAAGCAGTTTCATGAGATGAACATGGGGGGAAGCTCATGGGGGGAAGCAGGACACAATTGCTGCCTCATTTTAAGGTCTCTCTGAGCCTGATAATTAAAAGGACTTGCATTACTCAGATAAAAGCTCTTTCCTCAAAAGTAACATGTTCATAGATTTTGGGGATTGGTGTGTGGACATCTTTTAGGGAAGGCATTAGACTGTCTGCTACCGTGACACTATCCTGACTTATTGCAGTATGATTTATGTTATGTTGCCTGAAAGTATACAACATGCACTTTTTTTGTATCTCACTTTTTTCTCGATACTGTGTGAGAGTCAGCATATTGTTTCATGTATCTCTAGCTGATGTATTCCTAATTGTCTAATGTTTTACTGTATGAATACACCACAATTTATGTATACACTCTAAGTGGATGGGCATTTGGATTGTTCCCAGTTTGGGGCTCTTACATAAGATGCTGCTCTGTGTCTGCTTGGGCCTGTGTCTTGGCGTTCCTAGAAGTGGCATTGCTGGGTAAGAGAATATACCACAATTGATGTGAGCACACATCCTAGTTTGCTTGGAACAATCCCAATTTATGCCTGTTGTCCTATCTGGTAAAAGCCTACATTCACTCTCAAAATATGGTCACCCTAGGCATAGTGATACTTATTTCCAACTCCAGTAATGTAGCCAGACAGTTTCCAAAGTGAGAGTAACTGGCCAGGTACAGTGGCTCACACCTGTAATCCCAGCATTTTGGGAGGCCGAGGTGGGCAGATCACTTGAGGCCAGGAGTTTGAGACTAGCTGACCAACATGGTGAAACATTAGCTGGGCATGGTGGTGCATGCCTGTAATCCCAGCACTTTGGCAGGCTGGAGTGGCAGATCATTTGAGGTCAAGAGTTTGAGACCAGTCTGGCCAACATGGTGAAACTCCGTCTCTGCTAAAAATACAAAATTAGCCGGGCATGTTGGTGATGCGCACCTATAATCCCAGCTACTTGGGAGGCTGAGGCAGGAGAATCGCTTGAACCCAGGAGACAGAGGTTGCAGTGAGCTAAGATCACGCCACTGCACTCCAGCCTGGATGACAGAGTGAGACTCCATCGCCCCCAAAACACAAAAAACAAAGTGGCAGTAACTTGTGCTCCAGCAACAGTGCGCTCCACATCCTCACCAAACACTTGTGATTGGCTGTCTTTCTCGTTGTAGTTTAATTTGCATTTCCCAATTACTACTAACAAGATTGAGAAACTTTTCATAAATTTATTGCCCATTTAGGACAGTACATTTTTTGAGAAATCTCTGGATCACTTGCTCATTTTTCAATAGAGTAGTCTATCTTTTCTTATGGATTCGTTAGGGATGCTTTTGATATTCTAGATCTGAGTATTTTGTTGATTACATGAATTGCAAATATCTTCTCTCTCTCTGTGGCTTGCCTTCTCACTCTCTTAATGGTGCCTTTTAAGGAATGGACATTCTTAATTTGAATGTGATTTGAATGATTTATCTTTTTATTTATGATTAGCCCTTTTTGTGTCCTATTTAAGAAATCTTTCTCTACACTCAAGGCTGTGAAAATATTTTCCTTTATTACCTCCTTGAAAATATGTTGTTTTGCCTTTTATATTTAGGTCTACAATCTACCTAAGCTTGATTTTTTTATGTGAGAAGGTCAACTTTAATTCTGTTTTCAAAAGGGTAAATAATACAATTGACCCAACACTATTTATATAAAATAATATCGTTTTCTTCCCCATTGTTTGATGTACCACCTTTTCAAAAATCAAGGGTTAATATATGCACTGGCCTGTTTCTAGGCTATCTGTTCCATTTGTCATGAGTCTATTTGTTTATCCTTGGGAACAATATCATGCCATCATCTGAACTATTACAGTTTTATAATAAATCATGATAGGTGGAAGAGGAAACTCTCCCCTCATTATTCTTCTTAAAGCGTATCTTAAGTATTCTTAGTTCTTTGCATTTCCACTTAAATTTCAGAATTATATTAATAATGTCCTTTAAAAAACTCATTGGGATTTTTATTGAGATTGCATAGATCAGTTGTTACCCACCTTCTTGGTCTCCCAATGCAATAGAAATTGACATGAGATCAGAGAGTTTTCCCAGACAAGGCTTCACTGGAGCTTATGCTGGTGCATAAGGGAGGCAGCACCAGAGAGAGAGAGAGAGGGAGAGAGAGAGCGCGCTATCTGGCTGACTCTCTGAAAAGAGCCAGTAGGGCTTTTTTTTTTTTTTTTTTTTTTGGCAAAGGATGGGAATTGACATCAGGGATAGATATGTAGGCTGGGTTGGGCACAGTATGTGAGGGGTAGGGTACACAGGTCAGCATATCTGGTTGTGATGGTTATCTTGAGTAACGGGCCACCTGATGGTCTGGCTGGTGGCAACAAGGTTATAAATCAATTGTTCAACATTCCTTCCTGTGCTGGGACACTCCACAACCTTGCTTCCATATTTTGGATCTCCTAAGGCCAGTTCCTGGAATTCTTTAAGTAAAACGACTATTAGTAGTGAAGTGGTGGTGTGGGTTTTGTGATGAGTGGGAATGCATGAAAGAATGTTCTAGTGGGGGTGAGCTGAAGCCAAGCCCTGTCCCTACTCTGTCTTAAATTTATGGAGAACTTACACTTTTACATTATTATATTTTTCAATATAAAATTGTTTTGGAAAATAGGAGGAAATGTTAATAATATCTAAAATATTACAATTTTAAATCTCTAAAGTGAAAGAAAACTTGGCTGCACATATAGACTCATGGTACCCAATATTGATATTAATACCTATAATATGACCATAGCCACCTTAGATTTTCTTGTGTGAATTAATCTGAAATATGTGGCAAAACCCAAGTCTCCTCATTGGTGTTTTTTTCTGAAGCTAAGCAAACAATACCATGGTGGTTTGTGAATTGAAATGGTTTTTTCCAATGGAGCAATGTTGTCTGTGGCACTTTGGTACCAGAAAAGCCCTCAAAGCCCAAGAGACCCCCATTTTGCACATGAGAAAATCAAGGCAGAGGTAGATTAAGTAGCTTGCTCCAACTGACCCAGCTAGTAAGTGGTACTGTTGGTATTTGAATCTGGGAGGTCTTGTGCAAGAGCTGCTGTCATTAACCATTACACAACATTGCCTTTAAAAATTTGCTTGTACCAATTAGGATTTCCTTGTCTCAGGAAATGAGGAATATGAAAACTGATAGCTGCTGGCAGGGGTTCAGCCTCTCCAGGGCACAATTTATATCTCTGTCATTCCATTGGTCTTTGTCTCATAGTCACAAGATGACTGACACACTCTGGGAATTGAAACTGCAGGGCAGGCAGCACAAAGTTGGGAGTGGGTGGCACCATCAGTGTCTGCTCTGTTAACAACAAAGCTTTCCCCTAGGCTCCCTCCAACAGGTGAACATGTCCTCTACCAGAAAAGCGGCCCTTTCACAGTAGTGGTGGGCAGGAGAGACTGTCGTAGAGAGCTCATACCGGGTGAGCCGGTCCACGATGCCAGTCACAGCTTCTGGGACTTGAGCAAGGGCTCCAGCAGGGCACCACAACCAAATATCATGTTGGTTGGAATGGGCTGTAGTTTCTAGGGTCTCTTACTAACAGAAAAGTTTAAAGTTTCACCATCTTGTTTCTTGGTCTTCATTTAAATTAAACTCTTACTTTGATCCATTAGAAATTTGCAGTAGAAAAGAGAAAAAGCCATTCCGATACCCTGAAAGCAGAGAACCTCTTATATTCATCTCTAATTCCCCACAAAAATCAGCACAACAGGCCGGGCACAGTGGCTCACGCCTGTAATCCCAGCACTTTGGGAGGCCGAGGCGGGTGGATCACCTGAGGTCAGGAGTTCGACACAAGCCTGGCCAACATGGTGAAACCTGTCTCTCCTAAAATAAAAAATTAGCCAGGTGTGATGGCAGGGGCTTGTAATCCCAGCTACTTGGGAGGCTGAGGCAGGAGAATCACTTGAACCTGGGAGGCGGAGTTTGCAGTGAGCCAAGATTGTGCCACCACACTCCAGCCTGGGCAACAAGAGTGAAACAGTTGCCAAAAAAAAAAAAAAAAAAAAAAATTCAGCACAACAGAGTCTTGGACAGGGAAGAGAGAGTCAATAAACATTTGCTGAGTTGACTTGAATTGAGTAATAGTAGGGCAAGAAAAGCATATATTTGACACTTACATTGGATAAAAAATTGACAATATAAGGCACAAAAACACCAGTATAAAGTCACAAACCAAATGTTGATCAATTACTTGAGCATCTAAATCTACCTCAGAGGGTCAAATCTTCATAAGGCATAAAACTTCTTTATGCTGGTCATTCACTCAGCATATCTTTTTCTCCCCTTTTTCATCCTTTAATCAAGAATTTGGTCTCATGATAGCTCTGACCCACTCAGCGGCAACTAATTCAAAGAATGAATCTCCCCTCCTCCATGGAGAAGCAGTATGAAGATGCAGAGTTGGAGCCTGTCTGCCCACATGGGATTTTCAGCACAGTGTCTGCATCATCTTTACCGAGCACTTGAATAATTTAGATTGCATGTTCCACGAGGTCTTTGCCTGGTGGTGACAGACACTTAGGATGATCTCTCAAAGTGCTCCAAGCTTTTGCATGAAGTGGGTAAGTGATAGTGGTGATTTTAAACCAATCATGAGTTTGTGACGGAGTGTATTAATTTTTTTAAAATGAAGGCAAAAAGATTAAAGAAAAAGTTTAACACAGCTTAGAATTGAGGACCCCTAATGTCCTTTTCTACTTTCACCACTAATTGGGCAAACTTTAGGCAGGCCAGTCCGTCTCCTGAATGCCTGAGTTGAAATAGGAGCCACGGAGCTTCTTTCTGAATTTATCCTCAGGGGGCAGGGCTCTGAACTACTTGAAAGAAATGGTTTGGGCAATTTGGGGTCTGGGATTTGTTTTTGTTTTTTGCAGGTTTCTACTGCCTTTGTTTTGTGCCCTTTTAGTTGAGCCAAGCCCAGATCTGTTCTTCATCTGCAGGCTGCACTGCTTGATCAGAGATGGCCTATTTCCAAGATCTGGGCTGTGAGCCAAGGTTTGGTAAAACAGAACTCAAGAGGAAAGAGTCTCATTCCTCTTCTCTCTTTCATTTGGGTCAGACTGTAAGTGGCATCTAAGGCAAAGAGGACACATTTGTCCACTCTATTGTGAGGGCCGAAATGCAGAGCTGGCCAGGGACCCTCAACTGCTCGGGAGTTAGTGGGCTGCTCCCAATGCCCTGGTCATCTGTGGTTTCTCCTGAGTCTCTTCCCTGACTTTTACATCCTTCCACCCCCTGGGAAAATTCCAACTTCTCATCCTCCAAGCAGTGTCTGTCCTGTCTTCCCCTTTATTCCTACCAGTCTCTTTAGTTCAGTCACCCTGTTTTTCCCTGTCTCTGCTGTTCTTTTCCTCTTTCTCCTTCCTCATGGTCCTTCTTTGAGTTTTTATTCTTTTCATTTTCCCTTTCTCTCTCTTTTTTTTTTTGTTTTTGTGCCTTAGAACTTCTGCTGTCATTCATGGGCCTTAAAGGAAATGTGGAATCTGAGAATAGGCAGCTACAGCTAATGAAATCAGCCTGTGTTTGGTGCCTGGGGACAGGACAAAAAGATGGCTAACCCCAGACAGCACCATGAAGACAGGCTACTGGAAGGATCATGGCAGCAAATCATAGTTGTGATTGTGGCCCATATGTTTGCCAATTCATTCCCTCACCAAATATTGATTGGGTGCCTACAGAAATGAAGATGCCACTCTGTCCTCAAGGGTTAAAGGCTGCTTTTATGGCCTTTCTCCCAGAGCTGTCCAATTAATCCTCATCTCTTTTGTATAAAGATGAGCAACAGGTGTGGAGCATAACATTGACACACACAGTCACTAAATGATTTAAGCAAATGCCAAAGGATTTGGTCATTACCGTAAGTAACAAGACACTGTTCTAAGCCAAAACATTTTCAATTACATTAGGATAGATAAAATCTAGATGGCATTCCAGTTGAATTATATGCTGTCACAGGTGACCTGAGGCCACCTTCGGAAATATACATAGAGGCCAGGTCCGGTGGCTCGTGCCCGTAATCACAGCACTTTGGGAGGACAAGGTGGGAGGATTGCTTGAGCCCAGGAATTTGAGAGCAGCCTGGGCAAGAAAGCAAGACCCTGTCTCTATAGATGAAAAAAAAAATCTTAAAGAAAAAAGAAAAGAAATCCACATAGAATTCTTGAATGACTTTTTATAACGAGATAAACCAAAGACTCTCCACAAGTCTTTGCTCAGATGGAATAGCCTTTACCCATCTTTTAAAAGAAATGTTAAGATACGGTCTAAAGTAAGCCTGGTCTTGGATAGTCCTGTTATTCCTTCAGAAAAGTAACTTAAACAATTTACTTAGCTAAGTAAACAATTTAAACAATAAATATTATAACCAGGTCAGGTACCTACACTGGCTTTACCAAGGGGTATGTGATATAGTACACTGTCAAATTAATGGAATTCCTTGCAAAATCAACACAGAGCCTCTATGGGGTTACACATTTTAGTTTAGGATCCATAGGACTACTGGATTCTGCTGAGGAATTCTGTCATAATAAATCCCATTCAGCTATAATGTCCAGGTGTCAGACGGTGCAAAACAGAATTAAAACTGTTTTTTAACGTGCATGCTCTTTGGTAACATGAACATCTTAAGATTCTATAAGCATTTATGAGTTCCATCTCCCAAGAGCTTATTACAGTGCTTGCCTGATCTCAAGCAGGTGATTAACAAAAGTTTGTGGATGGTTGACTCTACCTGGTAAGTCCAGTTAATCAGATTGAATCATTTTCCAGTAATGCTGATTAAACTCCCACCTGTGCACCATGCATCTGACTTTTCAGAACTCACTATTCATAGGCCGTGAGTCACTCTCCTCCCACCCACCTGCTGATATTCCACAGTGGTCAGAGTGCATCTACACATTTATGTAATGATTCACCAGGAAAGAAAGGGGAACTAGAGGAAGGGAAGGACAAAGTTAGACAAAGAGAATAATGAACAGTTATTGTCAAAAAGGCTGTTGTCTTTGAATACAATATTAGCACTATATTTTTAAATTATGTTAATTTGCTTAAAGTCTCTTGTGACAAGTACATGAAAAATAGACCAGAAATTAGGAATTATAAAGGATTTCAAGACAAATCCCAACAGAACCCAATAGAGTAGATGTAGAGATGGACAGAAAAATGAAGACAAGGATTTAATGTAGTTAAGTCAGCAGAAAGGAATCAACAGTGAGAAAAAGGGGGCTATAATGTCCTTTAAAATACTTCAGTGTGGTGGTGCTTGGTGGCTGGTGGCTCATGCCTGTAATCCCAGCACTTTGGGAGGCCAAGGAAGGTGGATCACCTGAGGTCAGGAGTTCGAGACCAGCCTGGCCAACATGGTGCAACCCTGTCTCTACTAAAAATACAAAATTAGTGGGCATGGTGGTGCATCCCTGTAATCCCAGCTACTCGGGAGGCTGAGGCACGATAATCACTTGAACCTGGTAGGCAGAGGTTGCAGTGAGCCGACATCGCGCCACTGTATTCCAGCCTGGGCGACAAAGCAAGACTCTGTCTCAAAAACAAAAAAACAAAAAACAAAACAAAAAAAACTTCAATGAAAGTCCTAGCAGCAATGTTTTCCTTACTCTGTGACTCTGACTGTAAACCAACATAATGAATGTGCTCTCACTGCTACAGTTGGGCTCAGCTTTGAGGAAATATCTGTGGTGTTCAGAACACTCTGTCAAGCTCCACGCAGAAGGAGGGGAAACGTTCTTCTTTGCACCTTAGTCACTTAATTTCAAATGTAGAGATGGGGGAAGAAGGAGGTGGAGGAAGAAGAGAAGAAAAACCAAATGACACACTTATCTACTTGCTTTGCATGTTGTCTCATTTAATCCTCAGCACAAATCCATGAGCTATTTTGCAGCCAGTATTACTGAGGTATAATTGACTGATTCCAACTGCATAAATTTAAATTACACAATTTGATGAGGCTGATGAAATGATAACCCCAATCAAGATAATAACTATATCCATCATCCACAAAAGTTTTCTCATATTCCCTCATAATGCCTCCTCTTCCCAGGCAAGCTGACCTTCTTTGGTTACTATAGATTGGTTTGTATTTTTAAGAAGTTTACATAAATGGGATCATATAATACATACTTCTTTTTTGGTCTTTTTTTTTTTTTAATGGAGTCTCGTTCTGTCACCCATGCTGGAGTGCAATGGTGCCATCTCTGCTCACTGCAACCTCCGCCTCCCGGGTTCTAGCGATTCTCCTGCCTCAGCCTCCTGAGTAGCTGGGATTACAGGCACCCACCACCATGCCCAGCTAATTTTTGTATTTTTAGTAGAGACAGGGTTTCACCATGTTGGCCAGGCTAGTCTTGAACTCCTGAACTCAGGTGATCTGCCTGGTTTAGCCTCCCACAGTGCTGGGATTACAGGCGTGAGCCACTGGACCTGGCCTTGGTCTTTCTTTAAAAAAAAAAAAAAAAATCAGCGTAATCATTTTGAGATTTACCCATGTTGTTGCATACACCAACAGTTCAATCATTTTTCTTGCTGAGTAATATTCCATTGAATGAATACATAAAAATGTATTTAACCTTTCAGCTCTTGATGGACATTTGGGTTGTTTCCAGTTTAGGAATATTACAAATAAGCTGCTATGAATATTTGTATGTGAGTCTTTGTTTGAGCTATACTTTAGTTTCTCTTGGGTGAGTGCCTAGGAGTTGGATTACTGGGTCATATGGTCGGTGTATATTTAAGTTTTTAAGAAGCAGCCAAAATGTTTTCCAAAGTGATTGTTTTATTTTTAATTCCAATTGGCAATATATGGAGAGTTCTGGTTGCTTCACATCCTTGCTCACACGTGGCTATGGGCAAACTTCATTTTTGCCATTCTAGGGGGTATATAGTGGTACCTCCTTGTGGTATTTATTTGCATTTCCCTTATGGCTTATGATATTGAGAATCTTTTCATGTGCTCGTAGCCCATTTGCATATGTTTTTTGCTTAAATATTTTGCTCTTTTTTGTGTATGCGTGACAGAGTCTCACTCTGTTGCCCAGCCTGGAGTGCAGTGGTGCAATCTTGGCTCACTGCAACCTCCGCTTCCCAAGTTCAAGTGATTCTCATGCCTCAGCCTCCTGAGTAGCTGGGATTACAGATGTGTACCACCATGCACATCTGTAATCCCAGCTACTTTTTATATTTTTAGTAGAGACGGAATTTCATCATGTTGCCCAGGCTGGTCTCAAACTCCTGGCCTCATGTGATCTGCCCACCTTGGCCTCCCAGAATGCGGTGATTACAGGCATGAGCCACCACACCTGGCCTCATTTTTAACTGGGTTTCTTGTCTTTTTCAAATTAAGTTATAAGAGTTCTTTATAGATTCTAAACACAAATTTTTTGTTGGATATAGGTTTTGATTTACCTTTTCATTTTTGTTACTGTATCTTTGAAGAGCAAAACTGTTACTTTGAATAACTTCAATTTATTAATTTTTTTCTGTTATAACTTGGACTTTTATATTGTAGTTAATAAATATTTGCTAAATCCATAGTCAGTAAGATATTATCTTAGGATGGGCGTGGTGGCTCATGCCTGTAATCCTAGCACTTTGGGAGGTCAGGGTGGGAGAATCACTTGAGCCCAGGAGTTCAAGACCAGCCTGGGCAACACAGTGGAACCCCATCTCTCTATTTATAGAAAAAAGATATTATCTTAGTTTTTCTTCAAGTGTTTTTATAGTTGGAATTCTTACATTTAGGTCTAAGATTCATTGTGAGTTAATTTTGTATATAGTGTAGTAAAGGCCAAGGTTCATTCTGATTTTTACATTCATTTTGATATTATGTTTCAGCACCAGGAAAGTCCACATTTTTCCTATTGTGTTACCTTGGCATCTTTGATCAATCAATCTCAGCCAATTGATGACTGTAATAATGGAGTAGGGGTATATTTCTAGATTTCTCCTGATAAGTACAGCTTAAAATTTGGAAAATGACATGGTGACGAGTTTTATTTTTACTTCATATACCTCGGACTGGAAAGTGGAAAAGCTGCCAACCTGGAAACACCACTGGACACAGAACGATAACAACAAAAGTCTAAGAAAAGTTTTCTCTCTAGCCATAAGACTAGGAAAGCGGCAACCTTGACAAACCAAAAACTTTTAGATCATCGACACTCTACTCTCGCCACACATTACAGAAAAAATGTTGAGGCGCCATCCATACCCCTACCAGCAAATATAGAATGCAGAGCACAGGCTTCCACACTTGCATCTCAACCCTTCCTCCCCTACCAGAGTGCTGTCAGAGAGGGCCCACAGGAAGCCAGCCCTCCTCTCCCACCACAGTGTCAGTGGACACCACACAGGGAGCCTAGACGTCCATCTTCACTCAGCTAGTGTTGATAGGGCAACTCTCCCTCTCCCTGCTGGGGTGGTGGCAGAGGAAGCCTAGATGAGAGTCAGAACTTTCACCACTGCTCAGTGGCATTTAAGGCCACCCACTTAACAGTTTTAGTGGATGCCACATGAGCAGTGATACGATGCCCCACTCCTTCACAGGCAGGGGCATATTAGTGTAGCCTTGGTGGGAGCTGGCATTCTCACTAATACCCCACAGTACAGAGGAGCTACCCCTTCAGGCGTCAATGGAGGTCAAGTAGTAAACCTGGGCATTTACCCACTGGACAGTAAAAAAGTACCCACTAGAACTTCTCCTTCCCCTGCTAGAGTAGTGTCAAAGAAAGCTAGTTAAAACAGAAAGTTTAAATAAGATCCAGAGTCTCCTAACATAATAACCAAAATGTCTAACTATCAATTTTAAATGTACATGTTATACAAAGAACCAGGAATACTTCAACAGCAAAATGAAGAGTAGAGGGGGAAAGAATCAGTGAACTTGAGAACAGAACAAGAGAATTACCCAAACTGAACAACAGAGAGAAAATATATTTCAAATAAATAAATGAATCCTCAGAGACATGAGTATAGGGAAAAATATAATATTCGTGTCATTATAGGCACATAATAAGAGGATGGGGGTGGGGACAAAAGATTATTAGAAGAATTAGTGGCTGAAAATTTTTCAAATGGCAAAACTCATAAACCTACAGACTCATAAAACTGAGAAAATTTCAAATAGGATAAACCAGAGAAATCCACACCAAGACACATCTTAGTCAAACAATAGAAAGTAAAAAATAAGAAAAAAAATTGAAAGCAGCCAAAGAGAAGTGATACATTATATTTAGGAGAAAAACAATTAGAATGACAGCAGATGTCATGTCAGAAACCATGGAGATGAGGGTAAAGTGATACAATATGTTTCCAGTACAGACAAAAAAATTGCCAGTCCAGAATTCTGTATCCAGTGAAAATCTTCTTCTGAGTGAAGAGGAAATCATTCTCATATGAAGAAAAATTAAGAGAATTTGTTGTTAACAGAAGTTTTTGAAACAGAAAGAAAATGATAAATGAAGAATGTAGGAAATCGAGGAATAATAAAAAATAAATAAAAATATGAGTAAATACAATAGATTTTCTTTCTTTTGAGTTTTCTAAGTCATGTTTGATCATTAAAGCAAAACATTGTAACGATGTCTAATGCAGTTCTCAATCTATTAGGGAACGATTTCATACAAATATATTACAAATGGGGAAGGGTAAATTGACAAAGGAGGGAAAGTGGTAAAGGAGGGAAGTGGTAAAGTGTTGGCACCAGTATATGGTGATAAGTTACATATATGTAATGTAATACTTAGAGTATTCATAAATTTAAAATTCTGCAAAAAGAAATCTGTAGGCCCACATAGTTTCATACCAGTTCTACACAATCTCTTTCAGGAAATCTATCAACTCAAACTGTAAGGCCAGTATTACATTGCTCTTAAAACCAGACAAACACAGTACAAAAAGAAAACCGTAGACCAATATCTGTCATGAATTTAGATACAAAAATCCTTTTAAAGTTAGCAAATATAATGCAATAGTATATGAAAGCAACTATATACCATGACAAAGAGGAATTTATTTTAGTGATGCAAGGCTGGGTGAATATTTGAAAATAACCATATTAATAAGCTAAAGAAGAATCGCATGATTATATCAATTGTTGCAGAAAAAGCATTTTACAAAATTTAAAACCCATTATCGACACAACCCTCAGAAATATACTGAATAGAGAGGAACTTTCTCAACTTGTTAAAAAGCATCTACAAAAACTTTACGGCTATATCATACTTAATGCTGAAGACTGGATGCTTTATCCCTAAGATTGAGAACAAGGCAAAGATTTCTACTCTTACCACTGCAAATCCATACAGAACTGGAAGATGTAGCCAGCTCAATTAGGCAGGGATAGGAAAAGTAAACCATACATATTAGAAGAGGAGAAATAAAACTGTCCTATTTGCAGTAGATATTATCTAAATAATACATTTCATGGAGTATATAAAAATTCCTAGACCTAATAAGTGAATTCCATAGAGTTACAGGCTACAAAATCAACATGCAGCGATCAATTGTATTTCTGTATACTAACAATGGACACATGGAAACCAAATTTAAAAATACAATACCATTAACAATAATTCAAAATAAAAAGGGAGAAATACATAGTTTTAAATCTAGCAAAACATTTACAGGACTTGCATGCTGAAAACTATAAAATGCTAATGGAAGAAAGGAAAACAAGATGGAAATAGAGAGCTATTTCATGATCAGAGATTTGAAGACATAACATAGTAACAATGTCAATCGCTGGGCATGGTGGCACATCCCTATAGTCCCAGCACTTTGGAAGGCAGAGGCTGGAGGAATACTTGAGCCCAGGAACTCCAGGCTGCAGTGAGCTATGATGGTGCTACTGCACTCCAGCCTGGGTAACATAGAGAGAGCCTGTCCCCTAAAAAAAAAAAAAAAATGCAGATGGCAAATAAACACATTAAAAGATGTTCAACATCATTAGCCATTAGGGAAATGCAGATTAAGACTACAATAAGATATCACTACACACCTATTAGAACAGCTAAAATAAAAAATAGTGACAACACCAAATGCTGTAGAAGAGGAACCAAATCTCTCATACCTTACTGGTGGGAATGTACCCGATGCTACAGCTACTATGGAAAACATTTTGGCAGCTTATTAAACAAGTGAATATACTCTTAGCAGCCGGGCACGGTGGCTCACGCCTATAATCCTAGCACTTTGGGAGGCTAAGGTGGGTGGATCATTTGAGGTCAGGAGTTCGAGACCAGCGTGGCCAACATGGTAAAACCCTGTCTCTACTAAAAATACAAAAATTAGCCAGGCATGGTGGCACACACCTATAATCCCAGCTACTGGGGAGGCTGAAGCAGGAGAATCACTTCAATCTGTGCAGTGGAGGTTGCAGTGGGCCGAGATCGTGCCAATGCACTCCAGTCTCCAGTGAGACCCTATCTCAAAAAAAAAATATGTATATATATATATATATATATATATATATATATACACACACACACAACACTTAGTGTACAACCATGGGCTTTTATCCCAGAGAAATGGAGACTTATGTCTGCACAAATTATGTACATAATTGTTCACAGCAGCATTATTTGTAAATAGCCAAAAACCGGAAACACCAGAATGTCCCTTATAGGTGAATGGCTGAACAAACCGGAGCAAATTCATACCATGGAGTACTCAGCAACAAAATAGAATGAACTATGGACACAATGACCGGGAAGTATCCCAAGGGCATTATGCTAAGTGAAAAACAGCCAATATCAAAAGGTTACACATTGTATAATACTGTTTATATACCATTCTTGAAATTATAAAATTGCAGAGACAGGAAACAGATTGGTAGTGAGGGCTAACACAAAGGTATCTTTGCGGTCATGGAATAGTTCTGTGTCTTGAGTGTCGTGGTAGCTACACGAATCTACATATGTGCTTAAACGACACAGAACTATGCACTCACATTGTATCAATGTCAAATTCCTGGTTTTGATATTGCACTGTAATAATGTAAGATGTGACTGTGGGGGAGAAACTGGGTTAAGGATCCATGAGACCTGTGTGCTGCCTTTGCAACCTCCTGTGAATATTTATTTCAAAAGTTAAAATATCAGTGGAAGATGTAAGTGCTGGTATTTCTGAACAGTATTCTGTTCCATTGATCAATATATTTATTTTTATGGTCATTTTATAGTAAGCATTGAAATCAGGTAGTGTCATGAGTCAATTACTAAAATACCTTCATTGGGTGTATGTTGAAACTCAGACTCAGAGAGGTAGATACCTTTTTTAAGGTCAGTCATCTGGAAAGGGCAAAAGGTATTTAAAACCAGATTTTCCTAATTCCAAAGATCCTGTCCCCTTACTGGCGTTAATACATATGCATACACTGATCATAAACTCACAGAAAGTGGCCTTGTGCTCAGGTCTTTACTACTCAGCGTGCGGTCCCAGATCCCACAGCACAAACATCAACTGGGAGCTTGTTAGCAATGTGGACTCTCAGCTCCTACCACACCCCCTGACGAACTGAATTAGAAGAGCTTCAGGTGATTCCATCTTAAAGTTTGAGAAGCGGCCAGGCGGTGTCTCACGCCTGTAATCCCAGCACTTTGGGAGGCCGAGGCGGGCGGATCACGAGGTCAGGAGATCGAGACCGTCCTGGCTAACACGGTGAAACCCTGTCTCTACTAAAAACACAAAACAATAGCCGGGCGTGGTGGCGGGTGCCTGTAGTCCCAGCTACTCGGGAGGCTGAGGCAGGAGAATGGCGTGAACCCGGGAGGCGGAGCTTGCAGTGAGCCCAGATCGCGCCACTGCACTCCAGCCTGGGCGACAGAGGGAGACTCCATCTCAAAAAAAAAAAAAAAAAAAAAAAAACGTTTGACAAGCACTAGGCTCACTGCCCAATGTGTTGTTCCTATCAATTCCATATTCACTGCTTAAGTCATTTGGTCAGATCATGAATATGAGGTAGTTGATCTATTAGACCGTGAATAAAGGTAATTTTGAATAACAGATCTTGAAAAACATGAGACCGTTAAAATTTTACATTTTTGCATACCTTTGTAAAAATCCTTGGCTAAGACTTAGGAGTCATGAAACAGTCTTGGTGAGAGTTTGTATGGGTAGGTAACTAGGTGAGGCTTGGGTATCACCCAGAACCTACCCCTGACAAGAGCAGGGCTGCTGTTTTATGCTGTTGACTTTTACATATTAAAATTTTCTTTTTGGTCTTGATTATTTCAGGCAAGAAATAAATTATAATTCAGATTGTTTATTGCCTCTAAGTAATGTGTCATTTCTGTCTGGCTCCTTTGAAGATTTTTATCTTTAGTTTTCACAAGTTTAATTACGTTGTGTCTTGGTAGGGACTTTGGGTTTTATTTGGGATTCAAGCTTCTTGAATCTGTAGGCATGGTGGGCTGACAAATGCAGTCCCCCCCTCAAAAGAAGATATCCATGTCAAATCCCTGGAACCTGTGGACATTACCTTATATGAAAAAAAAAAAAAAAAGGGTCTTTCGGGTAGGCATCGTGGCTCATGCCTGTAATCCCAGCACTGGGAAGCTGAGGTGGGAGGATCGTTTGAGCCCGGGAGGTCAAGGCTACATTGAGCACCACTCACTCCAGCCTGGTGACAGAGTAAGACCCTGTCGCCAAAAAAAGGGGGGAGTGGGGAGTCTTACAGATGTGATTAAGTTAAGAATCTTGAGATAAAGGAGTAATCTTAGATTATCTCAGGTGGACCCTAAATACTATCACAGGTATCCTTGTAAAGAAAAGAAGAGAAAATTGACACACAGAGAAAACACAGAAAAGAGAAGGCAATGTAATCATGGAGGCAGTGGCTGGAGTGACGGAGCCACAAACAAGAACACCAACAGCCTGCAGCTGGAAGAGGCCAGGCATGGAGTCTTCCCTGGAGCTTTCGGAGCCTGCAGACACCTTGATTTTGGTCCAGTGATTTTTTATTTCCGACTTCAGGCCCCCAGAACTGTGAGAGAACACATTTCTGCTCCTTTAAGACAAGAGGTTTGTGGTGATTCGTTATGGCAGCACAGGAAACTCATGCAGCACATTTATATTTTTTACCAAATTTGAGAAATTTTCAGACATTATTTCTTCTGACGCTTTCCAGTTCCACCCTCTCTTTCCTCTTTTTCTTTAACTTCAGTGATTTGAATCTTAGGTCTTTTTATTTTTTATTTTTATTTTTATTGCAATAGAGTCACGCTCTTGTCACCCAGGCTGGAGTGCAGTAGTGTGATCATGGCTCACTGCAATCTCTGCCTCCAGGGTTCAAGCTATCATCCTGCCCCAACCTCCCAAGTAGCTGGGATTACAGGCATGCACCTCCTCACCCAGCTAATTTTTTTGTATTTTTGTAGAGACAGGGTTTCACCATGTTGACCAGGCTGGTCTTGAACTCCTGACCTCAGGTGATCCGCCTGCCTCGGCCTCCCAACGTGTTGAGATTACAGGCGTGAGCCGCCACGTCCGGCCCTAATCTTAACTCTTTTTATTGTCTTACAGTTCCCTGAACCTCTGTTAAATTTTTTTTTCAGTCTATTTTCTTTCTGTTGTTCAGACTGGGTTAATGCCACTGACATGTCCTCAAGTTTATTGTTTCTATTCTCTGTCGTCTCCACTCTATTATTTTTTCCAGTTTGTTTTTCATTTCAGTTATTTTATTTTGCAGTTCTGTAATTTGCATCTGGTTCTTTTAAAAAATAATTTCTATTTCTTTGCTGCATTTTTCTATTTTTTCAGTTTGTTTCAAGAGAATTTTAACCACGTGTGGAGGCATTTTTATGATGCCTGCTTTAAAGTTCTTGTCAGAACATTCCAAAAACTGATATGGCCTTTTCTCATTCAAATTGTGGTCTCCCGGTTCTTGGCTTTTGTGGGGTTTTCAGTTGTAGCCTAGCCTTTTTGGATATTAGGCTATGAGCCTCTACATCCTATCCAATCATCTTTTTTTAGCAGGCAGTGCCCCTGGAGGTAGCACAAGGGCCAGGTGGGTGACTGTGTCCATCTTCCCACTGAGCCCTGCCAGTACCAGTGTGAACATTGAGCAAGCCAAATTCACACCGCCTCCTTGGACTGCAGGGGATAAAGGTTCAGCCTTCCTTCGTTGTTGACCCCTTCTGGGTAGAAGTTGGGCACTAATTCACACCACCTCATTGCCTACAAGGTTCAGGAGCTCAGCTCAGCTCTTTGCTAGGCTCTGTTGACCCTGGGGAGTGAGAAGGAGAGGGCTGACTTCCGTCACGGAAGTAGAGGCTCAACTCACCCTGGACCCCCTGACTCTACCATGGCAGGGAGACTTGTGTGTCTCACCTGTGTCCCCGGGCAGAGGGTGCACCATGAGCTCCCTGCTCAACCCCACCACAACGGGCCATCACCTGCTCTGTGGTAGAGGGGGCAGGTGGAAAATCAGCACCTGCCAGGCCACCGACACAGGTAGGAGTGGTTGTTTTTTTTTCTTGATATTTGACTGGAGTAGGGGTGGCATTGCCAAAAGGTTTTCTGTCCTTAGCTCAGCTTTCCTGGCCCGAGGCTTAGCATGCCAGCCTGCCGGGGGCCTTCTGAGTCTGTGCCCGTGGTGGTCTGGCGGGAGGCTCTGTGGCTGCGCCTTGGATACTGGGAGGCAACACCATGTGTGGTTTCCCACGTTCCTAGGCAACGGCCCCCTGCTCCTCCCACCTGTCAGTCTCCCCAAGTGCATTTGTTGTGTTGTGTCAGGGCATTTTTCGTCTTGAGAGAAGGACCTGGAGGAGTGGGACTGCTCCATCTTGGTGGAGCTACAAGTAATCATGCATTGATGATTTTGTATTATTTTACTTGGTGAAGAGTTCTCATAAAAACCTGAAAACGACTCGAAAATTCCTTCTGGGGCTGAAATTCTCAGTCTTTGTCATTTCAACTAGATGGGAAACAAATCCTGTCCCATTCATTGCATTCCTAAGGCTGTTGGTCTTTATGTTGCTACCCCAGAGAGGCAGGGATTGCTTTAGAGTTGAATGTGGACACCCAGCCACCTGGCTTCACCTCTTGGCTCACTTAACAATTAAACAATTCTACTTCAACAATTTACTTGGCCTGTCTTTGCCTCAGTCTGCTCATCTGTAGAGAGGGGACAGTAACAGTGTTAAAAAGTGCCTGGCAGAGAGTAAATACTATACCTTGCTAATATTATTATTCCTTGGCTTTGCAAATGTTATACCCATGAATTCCCTCCTCCTATGGAATTCTCTCTTTTAATCTCACGTATTTTCTCACTCAGACTCAGCTATCTAAATTAACGTGAATTTGGAACTGGGAAGGATCAGGTACAGAAAAGGCATGGGATTAGGGACCTTCAGCTCTGTGAGGGGTGCAGGAGATCTGAAGAACAGCCTGGAAGAAGGACGTGGATGGTAAGTCATCGCCTTTGTCCACTTGAGTGTTTTTAGAGAACTCTAACAAGGGATTGCATGAAGAAATTCGATACAAACAATTATGTGTCAGTGAGTCTGGGTTCAAATAATAATTTCCCAACAGACCTTCAAAAATACTGTCCAACTTTCTTGTCCACTCAGCCAAATCCGGTCTTCCGGAAGTGAGCGAGAGTTCATCCTTTCCCAGTGGGTGCAGGTAGAAGGAACAGTGTTCAGAGGGTCCAGGTATTCCCTCCATCTGCTGTGTCATAAGTGATCTACAGGGGGCTTTTGGCTCCCTGCATTTGCTTGGTTCTTTTAAAAGTGTTAAAAATAAAGCATTTACATCATTCTTTCATACACTTATTATAGGATTATTCATCTTAGACCAAAGTCTCATTCTAGTATTTTTGATTATAGGCAAGGCAATGGTCCAGATACTTTCTAAAGCAAAACTGCTTTCTGTATATATTGAAGAAAACCAATGGGAAGAAGATGTCTAAAGCAAGCATGTGTGAAGGCCTAGGGCTTTTTGTATCAGTATAAACAAAATGCAGCAGGGCATGTCCATGAGTTTCTTTTTGCCATACTGATGAAAGACTAGAGATGAAAAAGTTACACTGTTCTTTGTCGGGGGAGGAGTAAGCATTAGGATGAAAGTCACTTCCAGAAACCACTAGGTAGGCATGAGGTTGTAAGGAAGGCTACGCTCCTGGCTTCCTTCCATATTCATGGTTTTATCCCACTGCCCCTGCCAGACCTCTTATCATAGCTATAAACATTTCTATAGCTATAAGCATATTTTCATTTGCATGACCTTCACTTATTTCTGCAAAGTCCATAGCTAAAAGTCTTGGACACAGCCGTCACGTGCTGCTCCAGCCAACTTCCCATGAGGTCAGTCCTTATGCATCGCCATCCTGACTGTTGGTGGCCGCAGCGCTCATCCTCAGCCCCAGGTGTGCAACAAAAAAGGAGCTTCTCCCAACTCCTAATTGCATGGAAAGGCTGCAGGTATTTCCTGGCTTTACTTGCATAACCTTTAGGTATGTGTTGTCTGCAACCACGTCTTTCCCATATTGATTTTTCATGAGGGAGGGACATAATTCTGACAGAGATGTAAAAAGCAACAAAAATGTTCCTCCTTCACCAACATAGAGCCTCCTGCTCTATACCAAACACAGGGATACAGAGATGAATGGCATGGCCAGGCACGTACAGTGCAAGGGGCTGCAGGCCTGCATTGGAATGTCTCATCACAGCCTCCAGTTGTCCCAGTAGCATGCACAGAGGGCACGGGTGAGTCTGGAGGAGCCATTGAAGACTTCTCTAGGGAGAGACGTTTGTGTGAGATCACAGACAATGTGTGGGCATGTGCCAGGTGGCAAAGAAGAGAAGGCTTGTGAGGAATGAAACTTGGCATTCATAAAACCAGTGTTTTTCTCAAAAGCCAGTGTCTTGCATTTAAGTGGGATTAGAAATAAATATTCCCAACACATGCAGGTGAGGAAGATCTGTGGCCCAGGGCAGCCCAGGAGAGAGGACCTTTCTCTGCCAGGACAGATCCCCTTCAGGAGGCCCCTGATGGAAAGGCAGTGGTGGGCCTGGGGATTCCAGGATGTTGGACTCCTGCCCTGGATGGAGAGGCTCAATTTAGGTGAGAAAACCAGCGATGGGCTTTGGGGCTTCCCTCACCTGTAGATTTCAGATACAGCAGGTAAGGGACAGATCTGGAAAACTACAGAAGGAGTGGGGCCTGGGGTTCAAATGAGGAAGACTCATGGAAACAGTGGTGATGAGAGGCCAGTAGACATCCATGACCTCAGCCTCCAGAGAACCCTACAAACGCTGACCCAAGATGCAGTCAGATGCAGCCCTTCCTGGTTGATTAATTTTGGGGCTGCCCAAGTGTGGGGGTGCACACACCAGTGCAGCCCAGGATTTTGTTTTCACAATGACACCTCTCATCTTCTCTAGGCTTCTCACCTCTTAGCCTGGGCTGTCATCCAGGTCTTGGAGAAGTCAAGCAACTTGTCATGGGCAGGAAAAGATGGCCCAGAACCCAGAACCTGGAAATACTGATATTTGGGGGAGAGGGTCATGTTTCCCCCAGACATCTCTGCCCCAGCCCTCAGCTGTTGGGATGAAGAGGTGCTACCCGATTACTAAATGGGTGGGTGGATTGTCCTTGGATTGCATCTAAAATTGCATGTCTATTCATCCATCAATTCACTCAATGAATATTTTGCTCATCTACCACTCAAATAGATTCAGCAAACATTGCCTGAGCACCTACTTTGTGCCTAGTACTATGTGCTAAATCCTGGGCACACTAATAAGACACATTTCCTATTATTGTTCAAATGTGTGATTTATGAATGAGACACATATTCTACTACACTTCAGAATACTGATTTTTAATTGCAGTGGGGGAGGAGATAGGTCTGCAAATCACATAAGGCCTTTCCACCACTTTGCCCCACTAGGTGGGACTTTCTGCTATTGACTATTGGATTATATCAAGTTCCTCAAACAGGTTAGAGCAGACAAAGGGTTAAGAACCACTGATTCAGGTGCCAAAGCCAAGAAAATAAAATATCTATCAGGAAACGTAAGGATAAGATACATGTCCAAGATATACTACAAGTAGGTTGAGAAAGTGCTTTCCAAAGTCCTGGAAAACAAGAATCTTTACAAGGATTCTCTCCAATGGCTGTTCACACATGTGTGGGCTCAGGGACCTGCTGGAGTGAGCAGGTCCCCAAGGGAGGCAGTATGGAGTGGGACCTGAGCTAGAGGCTGGAACTGTGTCTGACTCCACCACGGACTGGCCAGTGTGGGTCCCTGTGGCTGTTCCTGTGCCTGCCTGTCCTCAGCCTCAGCAAAATGAGCAGCGAGAGAAGGTGACACCAAGATCCTTTCCAGCTCCCGTGCCTCTGACTCCAGCTGCCTGGCTCTGAAATCACCGGCTGCCCCCTGAAGTCCACCACTCTCCTGTTGGTGCCCGTGCTCCTTCCCCTGAATCACAAGGGCACTGGCCGTGTCCCTATTGTCCTGGCTGTGTACAACCTCTACCAAGGGGTTACCCCGTCTAGATCATCTCCTTGGTCCTTATCAGCAATTTGGGCTTCCCTTTCTTCCTGTGTCCTCTCCCTGTGAGATGGTAAGTGTGGTAAAACAAACAAGCAAGCAAACAAAACCACCATCCTGCTTGAAAAGCAATTTAAAGGCAGAGGGATTTTAGAATAGCGCACTTTCCACCTAGTCATCCCTGGATCCCGTTTCCTTACATCCTTTCAGATCCCCTTCCACCTGGAAGTATGCGCCTCCAAAAGCAGTGGCAGGTTCTGCTTCACACCCCAAGAATGACGCCTGGCATACACTGATCCTGCTGCCTTAGGAGGAGATACTCAAGTGCTGGAAGTCTGCCCTGCCTGCAGAAAAGGCTCCATCCAGCAGCTGCATACTGCATTTTCCATGTGTATGTGACTTTAACACAGGGGAGAGAGAGGGCTACTCTCTTGCCACCCAGATGTGTATTATAGATGTACACAGGACTAGTATCCATGTGTACAGCATCCTGTATGGTGTGTGTGCAACACGCATACCATATATAGGTAATATGTTGAGATCTGGGCAGACTTCCGATAGACAGCATTTGCATGAGTAAGGAAACCTGCCTGTCTCTTGGTCCTTTTAATGGTGACCTGACCTGAATAGCTGTTTACATTTTTTTATTTTAAAAAAAATCTCCAAAGCCATGGTCTCCACGTGCCAGTCCCTGAACAATGAAGTTTTCAACAGCTTCCATAAAAACAAATAAAGCAGGACAATGTACAGTTAGCCCTCCATATCCATGGGTTCTGCATTCCTGGATTCAACTAACTGCACAGCAAAAAACAAAAAAATTTTAATGCATCTGTACTGAACAAGTGCAGAGGTTTTTGGTTACTATTCCCTAAACAAAACAGTATGACAACTATCAACATTGCATTTTCATTGTATTTGGTATTGTAAGTAATCTAGAAATGGGAAGATGTGTGAAGGTTATCTGCAAATACAACACCATTTTATATCAGAGACTTTAGCATCCATGGATTTTGGGATCCAGGGGGGTTCCTGGAACTAGTCTCCCATGGATACCAAGGGACGACTGTACTGTTTTCAGAAAATAAACTATAATCAACCTGAGATTATGTCCTTCTTACTTTTTCTGAAGTTAAAACATTTTTTCTTAATCAAATGATTGTGACAATAAATTATTTTAAAACATTAGGTAATTACTGGCAAAATAAAAAGACCCTCCCCCCACTTTTAATTTAGTGCTTTGTAAATTAAAAAAATCTGGTAACTGGCCAAGCACCGTGCCGTGGCTCATAGCTGTAATCCCAGCACTTTGGGAGGCCGAGGTGGGCAGATCACGAGGTCAGGAGTTTGAGACCAGCCTGACCAACATGGTGAAACCCTGTCTTTACTAAAAGTACAAAAATTAGCCGGGCATGGTGGTGCGCACCTGTAATCCCAACTAGTCAGGAGGCTGAGGCAGGAGAATCACTTGAACCTGAGAGGCAAAGATTGCAGTGAGCCGAGATTGTGCCACTGAACTCTAGCCTGGGCAACAGAGCAAGACTCTGTCTAAAAAAAAAAAAAAAAAAATCTGGAAACCACCAATCTGATGGGTAAAATTCCATGTTGGGTGATGTATTTGGGTTCTGTATTATATAGTTATTGAAGGAGAGAAGGAAGGAACAAAGGAAGGAAGGAACAAAAGGAGAAGGGAAAATTCAAGTACACCTGCATGGAAAAAGTTACCTTAGGTAATATTCAAAGACCGATGACAACTATGGAAATTATTTACAATTTATAGCACAGACAAATATTTCTTAATATCAATAAGGACTATAAACCCATAGAAAACTGATTAACACCTACAAATAGAGTGTTAAAAGAAAAAGAAATACTTTTTTACCCAAAATAACTACAAGATAGCAGTTTTCACTGCTAGATTTGCCGTCATTCAGAGTTTGATTATTCACCATGCTGAGGATGTTGTGTTGTGGGAAACCTTCATGCTCATAGGAGTGTAAATTGCTATAACTGTATGGAGAGAAATTTAGCGACGTTTTCATAGGGTGATTCCACTTTGAGGATTTAATCCTGCAGATGTATTTGCACATGTGTAAAATGACGTATGTACAATGTTAGTCTTTGAAGCATTTCTGCAGTAGCAAAAAATTAGGAATATCATCTAAATTCCCATCCACTGGGGTCCAAGCAGACATGGAACACCCATAGAATGGAAGACTGTGCATGTCTGTATGTATATATGTACGTATTTGTTTTTTGAGGCGGAATCTTTCTCTGTCACCCAGGCGGGAGTGCAGTGGTGCGATCTGGGCTCACTGTGACCTCTGCTTCCCAGGTTCAAGCGATTCTCCTGCTTCAGCCTCCTGAGTAGCTGGGATTACAGGCATGGGCCACCACACCGGGCTAATTTTTGTATTTTTAGTAGAGACGGGGTTTCGCCATGTTGGCCAGGCTGGTCTCAAACTCCTGACCTTAGGTGATCTGCCCACCTCGCTTTGCAAAGTGCTGGGATTACAGGCGTGAGCCACTGTGCCTGGCTGACTGTGCATGTATTTAAAAGGATGAAGTAGTCTGTATGAACTGATAGGACATTATCACTGAGATCTGGTGAAGTGGAAAAAGTATAGCCAAGTACATGTGCACAGTAGACCACCATGTGAATAGAGCAAACAAAAAATGACTGTAAAACGCTGTTGATCCATAGCTATCTCTGGTGATACAAGTACACAAGAAACTGGTTGTATTAGTTTGCTAGGGCTGTCGTTAACATAGTACCACAACCGGGTGGTTTAAACAACAGAAATATATTGTCCGGAGTCTGGAAGTCCAAGATCAAGGTGTCAGCAGGGTTGATTCCTTCTGAGGCCTCTCTTCTTGGCCTGTAGAAGGCCGTCCTCTCTGTCTTCCTATAATCTTCCTTCTATGTGTGTCTGTGTGTCTCCTTGTCCAAATTTTCCCTTTGTATAAGAACCCAATCTAGTTTATAAGAAATTAAACTAAGGCCCTCCCTAGGACCTCGTTTTAACTTGATTACCTCTGTAATGACACTATCTCCAAATAAGGTCACCTTCAGATACTAGGGGTTGGGACTTCCACATGTCTTTTTTGGGAAGATCCCAATTCAGCCTACAACACTGATTAGTAGTAATGGCCACAGAGGGAGGAGAACTGATGGCCAAAGCTGCGAGGGAAACTTGTTTAACAATTTTGACCTTTCTGCATATACAGCCGAATTAAAAATTAAAACAAGTTTAAAACTGCAGAAGAAAAGAATGGGGGTGGAGAAATGGCCAAATAACTTCACAAAAGGAAAGTGTTGTAGGTACTTGAGGTCAAAACAGCAGTGGAGCAGTGGAAGGGCATGGTTCAAGAGGTGAGGATTTAGGATGGGAAGGAGAGCAGGGTCGGTGAAGGAAGAAGAAAAGGTGTGAGTAGGGGCTGTGGGATACAAGATGTCAGAGCACCTAGCACTCACCAGTCTATCAGGGACACTTGGTGCCACTGGGGAGCCCGGTCCAGCATGAGTGTGGAATCTGTGTTCACCCCCAGCAGCCTGCCCCCTGGTCACCCCAACCACTGAGGCTTTTTTGGACATGGCGTGATGACCTGATTTGGCATTTTGTTGTCATTTGGGGTAAATGTCAGAAGGTGTGGAGGGCACTGTGATGTGGGACCCTGATGTGCTGTGCTTGCTGCTCCCACACACTACACTACTGCGGACGTATAACAAAAATGTGAATGGGTGATGAATGCCAAGAAGTAGGGGAAAAATACATAACAAAGACACTTCTTTGAATCCTTTGAATCTGAGCACTTTTTGGTAACCCTGTCCTTCAATAGGCATTATAGTATTTTTGTGGTTTGCTCTGCAGTTGAAAGGGAAGAAAAGACCCTTGGATGTTGCTGTCCCTTGCTTGGGATTCTGCAGATATTATACTACTGTTTTGTTGCACAATGTACCTGCTGGTGTCAGACAAGGAAACCCTTATCTCTTCTGCGAGTGGACACAGATGGTTCTTCCCAGAAGTCAATGGTCAGTTCTTCCTTATGGAAGGACAAAGAAAATTCATGTCCTTTGGCCAACTGGTGGCTCCATTAACAACCTTCAAAGCCTCTGCAAAAACCGTAGTCTCAACCAGGATGTTGATTTACTGGTCATGGCAAGAGTGAAAAGAAAAATCCTGGGATCTGTGGTCTGAAATATTTTTAGATGGTCTAAAAGGGCAAGACTTTAGAACTCAGTTTCAGTTCAACTAAAAAAACATCCTTTGGCTGCCTGCTGCCTACTAGATTCTGAAATAAGTGTTGATGAAGCAGCAAGGAATATGACATGTGGAGTTTTATCCTTCAGGAACTTTTAATCCAGTGGAGAAGAGATGTAAACAGGTGTCGTGAGTTTAAATCCAGCACACAACTCTACTTCTGTAAAACTCCGTTTCCACTTCAAGTCCCCCTCCCTGCTTCTGAGGCCTCACAAGGCGCGAGGTCTCCCTGCACAGGTGGTTAGACGTGCACCTGGGGCTGTGCTAAGACACTCCCATTCCCTGAGGCCCTGTCAGTGGCTCTTCTGGCCCCTTCTGATCATCCCTGATATTCCAGCCCTCTTGGGGTGACACATCTCTCTGGGACATAGACAACCTTTTCTCCTGGGCACTGCAGACACTGGGTGTTCCAGCCATAGAGGATCACTTCCTACGTGGTCGTTCCTGCCTCTCTCCAGGAAGGTGTGATGATGGCCTCTGTCTGGAGTCCTTTTCTCCACCACAGTCGTTCCCACATAGAAGACGGCCTTGGCTGTGCAAAGCCATCCCCTCCAGCTCTCCACCGTCAGGGCTGCTCCCTCCTCTCCCACAGGGCTGTCTTGAGCCCCAGTAGTCCCCTAGTGGCCCCACATACTAGAGGCTTTCCTTAAGGAGCAGCGGCGTGGGCTGGCTCCCCTCTGGCAGCTCCATGGCACTTTCTCTCTTGCCTGTCACCTTGTCTTTGCCACCTTAGCATAGTCACCGGCTTCCCTGTAGCCCTGAAGGCTCACAAACTCTTCCTAGTGTCTGCAGAAGTTCCTGCGAGTTCTCTTCAGTGGTTTTCTATGGAGAAATAAGCAGTCTTAAGACAAAACAAAAAGAAGAACACTTGTGAGTCCTTCAACGCCGAGGGCCGTCTTAGCCATGTGAGCCCTCTGGGGCCTGGCTTTTCCCTTTTTAGCCTGGCCATGAACTCGTGGAGCAAGATAAGTCCGCTTATGCCGTGCTCCGTTGCATACTTCCTGCCTGTGGTGAGAGTCATGGCATTTTATTAAGTAAGAAGACCAGGGAAGACCTGCTGAGGAACAGGCTTTGGGTCTGAGATCGAAAGGTTGCCTAGTACTGAGAAGCTTGCAAATGGAGCAACAGAGTGTTCTGTGCAAAGTGATATGCGGTGCAGAGGATGCGTTACTACCTGATGTTGTTTCATATCGTTATTTACTAAACAGTTAATTGTCTTTCCTGCTCACAGTGGATTCCACAGCACCTACATTAGTGCCCAGCACAGCAAACGTGTGTCAATAAATACGCACTGGAAGGTTATTCATTGCCCAAATCAAATGGGTGGGCACCTTCTCGGCCGATCATCACTGTCTCAGTGATGTCTAAACCACATTTGGATACCAGTTGTCCTAGAGAGAGGCAGCACTTCTGGCCGTGCTTCTCTTTCCTCACTCTTGGCCCTTTCCTCACTCTGGGCACTCTGCAGCTGACAGTCCACCTGGCTCCAGGAGATTGGAGAGAGGCGTGCTGACCTCTGCTCAACAAGGGCTTGTCAAGAGCTTTGCGAAATCCCTGCTTGGACAAGTAGCCCGGAATTCTTATCAGGAAAGGAGGTTGTGCAAGTGGGTGTCATGCTGTCACTATCTCTGATGTTGATATAGGAGTTAAGAAGAAATTATTTAGGCAGATAGTGAGGTATAGAAGTCCTTGGTAAGGTTTTCCTTTTAATGAAAAGCCGCCCCAAAATAATTTCTTTTCTATCAAACAGCAGCCTCTAAAATCACTTTGCAAACATAGGCAAGCTGGAAGCTTGTGGGGGTGAACGCTGGGAGCTGCACCAATAGGAAAAGGCTACGTGGGGAAGACATGTTCTGTGTGGCTGCTCCATCTTCTCCTTTCCTTGTCAATCACATACACAGTAGGGAGCAGGCAACATGGCACTGGCCAAGTACAGACCACATTTGCATAATACAACATTCGGGTAGGGCGGCCAGCCTCTTGCATGCTTTGTAAATGTTGTGTCTGGAATTGGTTCCTTCCCGTGGGTTCTTGGTCTGGCGGACTTCAAGAATGAAGCCCTGGACCCTTCTGGTGAGTGTTACAGTTCTTAAAGATGGTGTATCCAGTTTGTTCCTTCATATGTTCCGATGTGTCTGGAGTTTCTTCCTTCTGGTGGGTTCGTCGTCTTGCTGGTCTCCAGCGAGAGTCTTCACTTCTGACTCTAAAAGTGAAGCCGCAGACCTTCGCAGTGTGCATTACAGCTCTTAAAGGTGTCACGTATAGAGTTGTTTGATCCTCCCCATGGGTTCGTGGTCAGGCTGGCTTCAACAGTGAAGTTTGTGGTCTCCATGGCTTTAGGAGTGAAGCTGCAGACCTTTGCGGTGAGTGTTACAGCTCATAAAGGTAGTGCAGACCCAAACAGTGAAGAGCAGTAAGATTTATTGCAAAGACCTGAATGATAAACTTTCCACAGTGTCGCACAGGACCCAGAAGATTGCCACTGCTAGCTTGGGTGGCCTGCTTTTATTCCCTTATTTGGCCCCACCCACATCCTGCTGATTGGTCCGTTTTACAGAGAGCTGATTGGTCCATTTTACAGAGTGCTGAGTGGTCCGTTTTACAGAGTGCTGATTGGTCCGTTTTTATAGAGTGCTGATTGGTGCATTTACAATTCTTTAGCTAGACAGAAAAGTTCTCCAAGTCCCCACCCGACCCAGAAGCCCAGCGGGCTTCACCTCTCAATGTCACAATGGGTCCAACCAATCTTTGGGTCCTGTGTAAATCAGACACCACCTCTCTAGCCTGTCTATAAAATGTGGTGCATTCTGCCATATGCTGGAAGTCCCATTGAGGCGCCCCTCTCACTTGCAAGAGAGAGCTATTCTCCTTCTCTTTCTTTTGCCTATGAAACTTCCACTCTTAATCCCATTCCACGTGTGTCCGTGTCCTTGATTTCCTTGGCATGAGGCACCAAACCTTGGGTATTTACCCCAGACAACAATGCCGCTTCAGTGTTACGCTCCTGGTTTGGAAATTAATCACTGTGTGTGTGTGTGTGTGTGTGTGTGTGTGTGTGTAGAAGCAGGTTAATTTTTAAAGACCTTTATTTTCCTGGCTTCATTTTATTTTTAAAGAGAATTAGGAATCTTTTCTAGTTAAAAAACATCTGCCCTTGCCATTCTGTATACTTATGGCCAGATCCCAGATGCCGCTTTATCAGTTTGTGTTCTCTGCCTCGTTGTTTTAGGCTTGCATTTTCCTTATTTCACTAAGGGTCAAGACTATCGCAATAAGGGAGAGAGACAGAACTCAACTCCAAGTACAGCAATGACATCTGGGGATTTGTAGCCAACGGGCAAGGAGACAGGATCAATGGATGAAAAATTACTAAGAGGAATTTGATGAGATGTCAAAGGTGGGGATTGAAACTGGGCTTAGCAGGCCAAGGACAAGGCTTGGTTAAGAAGAGGGTTCCAGGAGCCTGGCTAGGAGGGAGTCCTTATCAAAATTCAGTGACAAAAGAAGCTTGGTATGCTAGAGAACAGTTCATGTGGCATTTAACTCAGGAACTCTGACATGAACTAGACTATTGTGATCAGGGGAGGAGGCATAAGAAAGGGGCTGCACAGACGTCCTTGAAGTGTAGGGTCAGGGGAGTCAGGAAGGCCAGAGAGAGACATCACCTGCTGGAGCCCTGACCGTCCCTGCAGGGGCGAGAACTGTAGCCTGAAGAGGCAAAAGACAGATGGGTGGACTGTGTTTTAACATGGAAATGGCTCCTTTTGATCTGGCTGGGCTACCAACGTGTAACAATGGAAAGGAACAACAAGGCATCAGGCATGAATGTGATTGGTGAGCCCAAGGCCGACCCACAGAAGTCCTGTGGGCAGTGCCCTGTGTGTTTTTGAGAGCTGTGTCAGCTCCATGGAGGAAGCAGGAGCTTGCAGGCTCATCCCCAATCTGTGTCTTGGAGGATGAGGGCATCAAACCTGCCTCCTGCATGGGCGAGTGCCAGGGCATAGCCTGCTTGAGGGCAGGTGAGGTCGTAGGGATGAGAGAGTCATTTTTATGGCCCTAAATTCCACGACTAAATGTATTCTCATTATATGTTATGCTTTTTAGAGAGCACGTCACAGAATTGAGCTCATTTTAAGCAAGGTTTCCACGTGTTTACATATATTTCTGAAGCTAGATGGAAAGAAAAGACATATGGGGGAATTCCAAAAGTGGCTTCTGCATGCTGCCCATTGAACGTTTGCTCAGGAACACTGCACTGATAGTATCGTGGGTGGAGCCAACAGTTATCCCAGGAGAAGGCAGAGCCTGGCGACCCTGACCCTGGGACCCTGGCACAGGCCTGAACACTGGCACGCATGTATGGAAGGTGGACAATGCTTCCAGATGCCTTTTGAGTTCCAGATGCCATTGAAGACAGCAGAGAGGCTCAACCCAGCCAGTAGACCTTCTACCTTCATTGCAAGGATGCTTTTTAAATCTTTACTTAGAAAGTTCAGTTCCTTGGCTCGCACAAAGGACAATGTGAAGAACAATTGAACTGCTGAGAACATCCAGATTCGACAACATTCGGAGAGACAGTCAGTGACTGATGAGAGGAACCAGCTTATATTTCTGAAGCTCAGGGGCCTGCTGCCAGGACTCTTATTTAAAACATGCCTCAGAATAGGCCACTGTGGGCGCCAGCAAGACTAGCCTCAGAATACTTTGGAATAACCCCATGCTTTCGTGGCCAAAGCTGTATATTTTTGGATGCCAGGTTTCTATTTGAAACTTGTCACTGTGACCTGCAGACTGTGCTGGTTTGTAGCTGCTGCCAATCGCACAGTCTGTGAGTTTTTCTCCCTGAGTGAGGATCCAGAAATGCATGCCCAGCTGAGCTCCCAGCATATTGATAATCTCCTCACCCCTTGAATGAAAATGATAACAATTGCTTCAGTTAAAATGTCAGATGCTTTGGGTTAAAAATAACCACAGAAATCCTAATTTTAGCTACCTCAACCACAAAGGGGAGTGTTGGCCTGAATCACAGTCTGGAAGGAAGATCCAGTGATAGGTGTTGGGGCACAGGAAATGATTCCCCAAAATATGGCGCTTTGGCATGCGGAGTGCTTTGACAATTGAAAGGCCTCCAAAATAAGCCTTAGGATCAAGGTTTCTCTCTGACTTTTTCCCCACCTCTTTGTCTCCCTGATACTCTTTCCTGAAGCACCAAGAGGGACACTTCTCTAGAATTTCCTTATCTAAGAAAGCTTAAATGCAATTGTCTTAAGACTCCCTCCTTAGGAATCTCATTAAAGAAGCAGGACGATCAAGCACGGGAGAAGAGAAAAGACTCAGAGTCCTCACTGTGCCCAGACGGACTTTTCATCTATTCTTCTAAGAGCAGCTCCAAGAGATTACCTGGGGGGGCTTTACCTGCAGAATAAGACAACCTTTGTTCCTGTGCAGCTCTGACCCCACTTTCCCAGAGCATCTGCCTCCTGCCTTTGGGGTCCATTCATCTTCCCTAATGATTTCCTGCCCATCAAAAGATCATCTACATTTCCCATCACCTCCACCCCTAGGAAAGGGTAAATGAGCTTCTGTAGGGCACCGAGTAAGTGGGTGATCACTCTGTGATTGTCCCCTGTGCACATTAATACATTTGTTTGTCTTTTTTCTCTGTTAATCTGCCTTTCGTCAGTTGATTTTCAGCAAGCCTTCAGAGGGCCAAAGGGAAGTTTCTCCTTCACTCCTACATAGGCATTCCTAGCACTTTGCAAAATCTCCTTCCCAGACGTGAGACCCCTTGGAGTTAAGCATATTTCAGGACCAACAATAAAAATGATGTGTGTTACTTTGGGGGAGCATTAAGAACCAGGGTGTGAGTCTCCACCTTTCTCCCCATGGCAGGTCATCGTGGAGTCACACATTGATATGAAGGTGCACAGGACAGCCTGGAATGCACGGCCACCCGTCAGGGAGCACGGCCCTGGAGCCCACGCAGGCCCACAGCTGGCCATGAGTGAGAAACTAACTTTTGCGAGTTGATGCTGAGGTCATGGTTTGAGATCACCCCATCTTCTTGCTCATCCTGACTGGTAGAGTCTTCAGGGTGGGTTTCATCCAATGACTCAACAATGACCCCGTGGACTGGCTCTTTCTGTCCCTCTGCCCTCTGAACCACGGCAAAATGGCTTCTGTAGTTCCAGAGACTTAAAGTCTGGAGCTACACTACCCAGAAGGTGCCTACAGCCCCGCTTCCATCACACTGGCCAAAATCAGGCTATAGGCCCATTTCCGAAGCAAGTTTTTCATCCAGGGAATGCCATAGACTTGGGTAAAGGGCCAGCCACTGGGGTAAGATCAGGCTGTGGGATCGCATGAATCCTATTAGATGAATCAAAGCCAGCTCCTGTAGGGGGGCATGAGGCTATTGTACCCTGAGGCACATAGAATAGGGGAGGGGTTAGGGAGAAGAGAATGAGGTGTGGTTCGGAGATTAGGAGGCAGGGAAGCAAAGTCATGTGCAGGGTGAACATGAGCCTGTCAAGATCCACCCCAAGGCCTTCCTAACTTTCCTGCAGCATGGCACACATTTCATTTTTCTCAAGATCAATGGGGCAGTGAACTTCTGAGTTCACAGTGAAGAATGAACCTGTAAAAAACAAAATAAGCCAGGCACAGGAAGACAAATACAGCATGATCTCACTTATATATGTGTAATCTGAAAATGTTGAACTCATAGATATGGTGAATAAAATCGTGGCTAGCAGGGGCTGGGGCATGGGGGAAGGGGAATGGGTAGAGGTTGTTTAAAGGGTACAAAGTTTCAGTTACATAGGAAGAATAAGCTTCTGAGATCTATTGCACAGCATGGTGAATATAGTTAATGTATTGCATATTTCAAAACCGCTAAAAGTAAATACCAAATGCCTCACCACAGAAAATGATAAGTGATGTGGTGGACAGGTTAATTAGCTTGATTTAATCATGCCACTCCAAACTTCACATTATACTTCACAAATATATACAATTATTATTTGTCAATTATGCAATTTAGATTTTTTAAAAAAGAAATTGTAAAAACAAGTTTTACAAAAGGCTCTTCTAAATCCATTAAGAAAATGAAGGCCAAGTATGGTGGCTTAATGCCTATAATCCCAACACTTTGGGAGGCCAGTGTGGGAGGATTGCTTGAAGCCAAGAGGTTGAGGCCAACCTGAGCAACCAGGAGTTTGAGGCCAGCCTGAACAACAAAGTGAGTCCCCGTCTCTACAGAAAATTAAAAAAAATTAGCCAGGTGTGGTGGCATGCACCTGTAGTCCCTGCTACTTGGAAGGCTGAGGTAGGAGGCTGAGGTGGGAAGATGGCTTGAGTTCAGGAGTTTGAAGCTGCAGTGAGCTAATATCGTGCTACTGCACTCCAAGCTGGGAGACAGAGCAAGACCTCAGAAAAACAAGATCATGAAAACATTCTCTCTTATCTCCTTCCAGAATTGTTTTAGCTTTCACATTTAGGTATATGACCCAACTTAAACTAATTTTCATTTTTAGGGTAAGATATGGGTAAGGTGTTTTCTTTTTTCCATACAGGTATCCAGTTGCTCTGTTTATTATCCAGACCATCTGTTTCCATCTGAATAGCAGCAGCACCTTCGTGGTAAACCACATGTGGGTCTATTTCTGGATCCTCTGTTCTATTCCACTGTTCTCTTTGTCCATCCTTCCTCTAATACCAGTCTATCTGAACTACTGTAGCTTCAAAAGAATTCTTGAAATCCTTGAACTTTGCTCTTCTTCATTAAGTATTCTGTTTCTTTCAGGTCCTTTGTCTTTTCATATATATTTTAAAATCAGCTTCTCAATTTCATCTCTTTAAAAAAACTGTTTAGCTGTATCTGAATTCATCAAAAGATACGGGAGGAATTGACATCTAAACAATACGAACTTTTCAACCTCTAAACATGGAACATCTTTTCATTTATTTTGGTCTTCTTTCATTTCTTTCAGTAAGATTTTCTAGCATATTAATCAGAATTCTCCAGAGAAACAGAAACAACAGGATGTGTATATACAGAGAGATTTATTTTTAAGGAATTGGCCTACAAGACTGTGGAAGCTTGTAAGTCCAAAATCTGCAGGGTAGATTGGCAGGCTAGAGACGCGGGGGAGAATGTCAGTCCAAGTTGCAAAGGCAGTCAGCTGGCAGAGTTCCTTCTTGCTCAGGAGAGGCCAGTCATTGTTCTATTGAGCGCCTTCAGCCGACAGGATGAGGCCCACTCACATTATGGGGGGTAATCTGCTTTACTCCCAGTCTATCAGTTTTGGTTAATCTCAACAAAAACCACCTTCACAGAAACATCCAGAATAATGCTTGACCAAATAACTGGACACTGTGACCCAGCCAAGTTGACTATAAAATTAGCCAGTGCAAGTCCACCCCTTGTCATCTGGGCAGCTATACACATCTCCTTAAACCATACTTAATTTCCAAACAAAGATGATAACAAGGCCATCTTTCACCTATCATAATTGTCCTGCATACAACCAAAAATGCACTAACTCCCTCCCCAGAAGAGTATGCAACGTCCTCAGGTGATGCTTATGCCTCTCGATAGCCTGCAACTTAAATACTATGATGTAAGGTTAACAATACAGTCATGTACCATATAATGACCTTATGGTCAAGAACAAAACTTATATACAACAATGGTCCCATAAGATTATAATACTGTATTTTTACTCTACCTTTTCTATATTTAGATATGTTTAGATATACACATACTGACAAGTGTGTTACAACTGCCTACGGCATTCAGTATAGTAACATGCTATACAGGTTTGTAGCCTAGGAGCAGTAGGCTGTACCATATAGCCTAGGTGTGTAGTAGGTGTACCATCTAAGTTTGTGTAAGTACACTCTACAATGTATGCATAACAATGAAATCACCTAATGATGCATTTTTCAGAACATATCCCAGTCATTAAGCAACACATGACTATACTTAAATACTATGATAAAAAGTCAATAAGAGGATAAGAGAGGGAAGAAATGAGATATTTTCTAAATATACACACACACAAACAAACATATTCATAACAAAATAAGGATGAAATATTCATAACAATTAAAAATCCTGGTTTCTGGAACTGGTCACATGATCATAGCTGGTGCTTACAGCTACCTTCTTCTACTACCATTCTGTATCCCCTTTACCCTCAGCTGGTTGTGTTTTTATACAGGGTAGAGTGATCCAAATCTTAATTCCCGAAGTGTCTGAGCCATTAGTAGTCCTGCCTGGATTGGGTTGGTGTAGTTTTCCATTGACTTTAACCACAGGGCATGGTAACACTAAGAGACGTCCTAAAGGAGTTTCTGTATTCTAGACATACTCTTTCTTACCTCCATTGTGGAGTAGTACTCCAATTTCTGCTTGGTAGTGAGAATCAACCACCCCAATCACCACAGTAACTCCCTTATTTGCCTACTCATTCAGAGACCTGAGGACTCTAAAGTGGCTGGGCAGCCGTCTTCTAGTTCATTGGAATCATTTTTGTGTCTCTTAGTGGAAGCCTTTTTTCCCTTTGGAACTAAGACCTTTATGCCAACAGAGTATAAGTTCACAGGAACAGGAGGCAAAAATTTTGCTGGGGAGTGAATAGGAGTAATAGGGAATAGTACAACTCCCATTTCTACCTACCCCCTGATTCCTACCCATGAACCTGTCATAGAAACAGCACCATATATTAAATACTGATTCGGATCATATACAGCCTCCTGGAGAACCTTATCCTAGCCCTGCAAGGTATTGCCAGAAGCAATGCTGGGTGGAATACCATGATGGTGGATAAGGCATCCTATAAGTCCATGGATGGTAGTTTTGGCAGAAGCATTGTGTGCAGAGAAGGCAGATCCATTTCCAGGGTAAGAACCTATTCCAGTGAGAACAAAACACTGCCCTTTCCATGATGGACGTTGCCCAAGTGTAATCAATCTACCACCAGGCAGGCTGGCTGATCGATCTCCCTGGGGAATGATGTGATTCTGTGGACTCAGTGTTAGTTTCTGCTGCTGGTAAATTGGGCACTTAGCAGATGCTGTAGCCAGGTCACCTTTGGTGAATGGAAGTCCATGTGACTGAGCCCATGCATAGCCTCCATTCCTGCCACCATGGCTACTTTGTTCATGAGCCCACTGGGCAATGGCTGTGATGGCTGGGGAAAGAGGCTGACTGCTTTTGTTTTGTCTGTTTATTTTATTAGTTATTGAGAGAGGTAAGTTAATATATCAACTATGATGTGGATTCATCTCTCTCTTTAGTTTCTGTAAACTTTTGTTTCATATATTTAAAAATTATAACATTAGGTGCATACAAAGTTAAAGTTATTATGACTTCCTTTTGAATTTACCTACTTACCACTACGAAATGTTACAATCTATCTCTCAGAATATCTTTAACTTTGAAGTCTATTTATATTTTAATTATTAATGTCACCATGACAGATTTCTTTTGATATGTGTTTGCATGTTTTTTCATCTCTTTACTTCATCCTATCTATAAATGTATATTTGAAATATGTTCATTGCGAATAACATATAGCTTGGGCTTTTAAAAATAGCTGACTCACTTTGTATTTTAATTGGTGTATTTAGTCCATTTATGTTTAATAATAATATATAACTGATCTGGTTTGTTTGTTTATCATTTTGCTATTTGTTTTCTATTTGTCCTGAAATTTATTTTCTTTTTTCTCTGTTCCTGCCTTCCATTATATTAATCAGGTATTTAAAAAATATTCTGTTTTATCTTATCCCTTAGGATTTTGTTATAACAAAATGTTATAGTATACTTTATCTTATAATGCACTTCTATCTTATCTATTAGTATGTTATTTTTTTGCTATAAAAGATTAGTATCAATCTTTTCATCATTACACTAGAAATTTCAGAATGCAATCTTACCTTATTATGGTCTGCCCTAAATTAGTATTTTAACACTTCCCCAATGGTCTGATAACCATGCAACAATTTAACTCCATTTACCATCCCTTCCTTTTTTGCTTTTGTTGTCAGGTATTTTATTCTACATAAATTATCAACTTCATGAAACATGTTTATAGCTTTTTTTAAACAATAGATTTTACAATTTATACATGTATTTACTCTTTCCAGTGCTGTTCACTTCTTGAACATCTATCTCTCTGTAAAGATGTAGATGCTTGAAACAGTGGGATCCCTCCATGACAATAAGGAGAAAGATGTGGCCAGTATGTGGCACACCGAAAGATCCTGAGAAATTATGGACTTGCAGAACCAGCCCTGGGACTGCCAGCATCCAGGCTTGTCATTGAATAAATCTGTCTACTCCTTTATGTTACCAGTCACTAAAATACCTAAGCTAATGCTCCAACACTACCATTCTCGCAGTTAAATAACCAGTCTCAAAATATGGGTCATTTAGATTCTTCTATTTCTCTCTCTCCCCCCACCCATCACCAATTATTGATGCTAAGGGTTTTGCCTCCACCCTGCCTCCCACAGCAGTCCTTTATTTCCATAGTTACACCAGACTAGAGTCTGGACCCAAGTACCTCTTTTCTGACACTTTCAACAGCCTCCTTGCTCTTTTCAGATTTCTCCATGAAATCCATTCTACATTCTAAGATTAATATCTCTTTAAATATGGCATTCGTCTTCAAACCAGCAGTTCTAACTTTTTGGTCTTAGGAACCTTTCACATTTCTAAACTTATTGAGAATGACACGAGCTTTTTTTGGTGAGTTATACCTTTTGATAGTTATCATATCTACAAATTAAAACAGAAAAATGTTTGAAGTATACTTACTAAGTCATTTAAAAATACCGAGAGTAAACCCATTAAAGGTTAAAATAAATAACACTTGTTATGAAAAATAACTATAACACAAATAGTGAAGAGTGACATTACATTTTTCAAATTTCTGTAATGTCTAGCTTAGAAGACAAAAGAGTTCTCATATCTATTTGACTTGAGATATTCAAGCTGCTGAAATATTTTGTTTTGGTTGAAGTTGATGACTAAAATCCAGTTGCATATAGTATTTGAGGGATGGGAGTATTTTAATACATTTTTATGGTAATTATAGATATGCTACTTTGATACTACCCCCGAACTCAACAAGTGGTAGCTTCTTAAAAGTTTTGCAATGTAGATTCTGAAACCATTTCAATAAATTTGTTAACTGTACATTAAAATTAATTGGTCTAGTTTGTACTTTGGATGGATCTTTTCCTCATGCCTGATTGTGTAAAATTATGTACCAGACACTTGGAAAATATTAGTTCACTGAATAACACAACTGTTTCAAATATTTCCACGTTTCATTATATATTAAAAATTGCATTTATTGATAGTACCATCAATCTTATAAAAAATTTAAGCATTGGGAAGTCATCAAGTTCATGGTAGCAGATACAAGTTTTCCAAAATTTTAATTTTCATTTGAAAACTTAAATGTAATCATTAGCAACAAATACTAATTCCTGTCAGTTGTTTCCCTTAAAGTAACAGGCTTACCTTATTCATTTTCAGGACAAGCCTGCTGTAGGGGAGGGAAAATTTTCCCATTACCCTTCCTCTGAGGATTTGATAATTGAGTTTATGAAATCAACAGACATCAGGCAGATTAGCAGGAGAAAAAGTATACAAATGTATTACGTGTGTGGGAACATCAAAGGAAAGAAAAGTGAATATCCTCAAACCCAGTGAGATCTAGAAACTTACATACCCTCCTCTTAGGAGAGAGGGTAGGAGAGATGTAGGCAACTTAGGGGACAGTAAATTACTTTTGTAAAAGATGGGATTAGAAGAGGAGATAACAGCCTGTGACAAAGCCTGTGTGTGGCATCAACTTCTACTCTCCTCTCCCGTGATAGGAGTCAATCTTCTTCAGTCGATGAGATTCCTTGGGGATGAGATAGATGGCAGTTCAATTCCTTTTCGAGGATCTGTCTCTAGGCAGATAGGGGAGTTCAGAGACAGCCCCTCCCTGCATTTGCCATTCCCCTGGTGCCCTCAGTTTGAAGTAATCAGCACACCAAAGTGACATATTTTGGGGTGGCATTTCCCAAACTCCTTCAACTCCCAAATACGCAAACCTAAATAATCACCATTTGTCAGTTGTTCTTTCAAGTAAAAATTGTGTTTCATGAAAAAAGCAGGTGGCTTAGCTCACAACCCAAATAATTGCACAAGTCCTTTCCTTCAAGGTAACCATCCTACTTTATTATGTGGCTGCAGTGCGTGATGTGTACTTCCCATCTTATCACACGGAATGTTATAAAGTTGTGTACTCAAGAGTGGAGATTTAAGAATTTAAACGTGTTTTTTTTTTTTTTTTTTTTTTCTGATTCACTAGGACTTTCTTTAGTGAAACTGGCTTTTTTAGTTTTCCGGCAAGTATTTGTACCTTGACTACTAGTACAGTTTGGCCTCACTTTGATTTGTGCTAAGTCACTGCAGTTTTATCCACCATTGGGTTTACACCATCATTGTCAGGGTTAACACAATGGAAAGTCCAAATAACGTCCATAAAAATAGTTTTGGCTTTGCAGACAGTTTGAAAGGGTCTTGGGGACCCCCAAGAGTTGACAGACTATACCTTGGGAGCCATTGAGCTAGGTCATTTCAGGTCTCTCCAAGACCTAAAGAACAAATAAGTCATTTTGTAATCCAAAGTCTTTATGTGAGGCCACAAACAGGTAACCTGCAGATCAAATCCAGCCTGTAGACATGTTTTATTAATATTTGACTAACTTAGGGTTCTTTAAAAATTTGAATTTGAAAGCCCTTAGGGCAGTGTTTGTTGATAAGCACCACTCCTCATCATCTCTCCCCAATCTAGCTACATTCATGTGAATTGCTCATCTAATCCCTAAAAGCAAAGCCTTATCCCAACCTTTGCTTCCAACATCTCCTATTACTCCTTCAAACACACCCTTCTCCTGAGGCTCACTGCTCCTGTTACTTGGAATGCACCCTTTACTTAACTACATATCTAAGTTTTTTTTCATTCTGCAAAATTAGACTTGTCACCCGTCTCCCCTAGAAAACTTTCACTGGAAACTCTGATCCAGGTGACAGCATCCCTTCAAGTCCTGACTAAAGACTGGGCAATGTCACTCCTTGGTTGGAAAGTCACATGCTACCTCTGACTTCTTGTGAATTGTTACCTTTTCTCCTTATTTAGAGTTTCATAGTATATGTTTGCTATGGCTTGGATGTCCCCTCCAAAACTCTTGTTGAAATGTAGTTGTCAATGTAATGGTGTTGGGAGAGAGGGCTTTTAGGAGGTGATTAGGTCATGAAGACTCTGTCCTCATGAATGGATTAATGCCATTATTGCAGGAGTGGGTTACTTATTGTGGGAGTGGATTCCTGATAAAAGGATAAGTTTTGGCCTCCATTTTCTTGCTATCTCCCATGCTGTCTTTCTCTTCTGCCTTTCCTCTTCTGCCCTCTGCCCTCTGCCCTTCCACCATGGGGTAATGTAGCACAGAACCCCACCAGATGCTGCTGCCATGCCCTTGGTGTTCCCAGCCTCTAGAACCTGGAGCCAATAAACTTCTATTCTTTGTAATTACCCAGTCTCTGGTATTCCATTATAGCAACAGAAAACTGAATGAGACAATGTTTTTTGTTGCCTTGGAAACAAAAAGTTGGAAACTACTTAAGGAAAGAAAACAATTTTATACCTTTGGAAAATATATAATGTTCCACCTAAGGCAAGCATCTAACACACACTTCTTCAAATAATGAATGGATACTTCTAAAGCAGTATAAACAGAAAGCTGATGCAGATTCAGCTAAAATTTATTGTCTTGTTCTTACAGACCAGGTACTGTGTGCTGTGTAAGGTGCTGTATTAGGGTTCTCCATACAGATGTGCCCACACACACACACACACACAGATACATATACAGCAACACACACACCACAGTACTGTGGAGACTGGCATGCCCTAAATCCACAGGGTAGGCCTGCAGGCTGCAAATTCAGGCAAAATTCCTTCTTCTTTGAGGAATCGGATTTTGCTCTTATGGCCTTCAACTGATTAGATGAGGCTCACCACACCATGGACATTTATGAGCTTTACTAAAAGTCCAGTGATTGTAAATGTTAATCACATTTTAAAAAGTCTTCACAGCAACATCTAGACTACTGTTTGACTACACAACTAGGCACCATAGCCTGGCCAGATTGACACGTAAGATTAACCATCGCAGGAACTTTCACACTTATAGCATTTGTTACTGCTTTCATCTGGAAAGCCCTATATTAAAGAGTGTTGAGGATTAGTTTGTCTCTCATATTTTCACTTACAGTCCCCTGCAGTTTTCTTTATTTAGTTCTCCTGATAACTTCACGTGAGTCTCAGTCTACAGGTTAAAGAGCAAAGGTTGAGAGGTGAGCAGAGCCCGATACTATACAACCAGTGTTCATAAAACCTAAATTATTGGCAGAAACCACACAATTGGATTCTAGGAAATTTCCTAAATGGCAATGACTAGTGGTTTCTAAGCTCTTAGACTTCAAGCATTTTTGATCATGATGAAAAACGAGAAATACATCACTATATCCTGAGTTTTAAAACAAAAATCACAGAACTATTGTGACTAAGGAAGGGAACTTTCTTTCATTGGTTCATTCTTCCAGTAAACATTTATTTAGCAGTATAGGGTCATGAAAAAGAGGGTGAGCTTTTGACAAATGCCTTGTATCCAGTTCTTGCTGAATCACTGGCAGTATAATATTGAACAAATTATTTAACCTCTCTGAGTCTACATTTACTCAAGAGCCTAGTAGGAAATTAGGACATGTAAAAATAACAACAGCACAGGGCTTACACTTCTGGGAGGACAGAATGGACCTACTTTTCCATATTATTTTTAGTTTTATTTTATTTTATTTTTTGAGATGGAGTCTCGCTGTGTCACCCAGGCTGGAGTGCAGTGGTGGGATCTTGGCTCACTGCAACCTCTGCCTCCTGAATTCAAGTGATTCTCGTGCCTCAGCCTCCTGAGTAGCTGGGATTACAGACATGTGCCACCATGCCCAGCTAATTTTTGTATTTTTAATAGAGATGGGGTTTCACCATGTTGGCCAGGCTGGTCTCGAACTCCTGACCTCAGGTGATCCACCTGCTTCAGTCCCCCAAAGTGCTGGGATTACAGGCATGAGCCACCACGCCCAGCCCTACTTTTCCATATTCTTCCAAGTCATCGAAACTAAAAATCCAGGACATTTTGCATAGAATGAACATAAGAAGCTGAGAGGTTGGGAGAAGGTAGAATAGCTAGGGAATCTGGGATCCGAGGAATGCCACAACAGAGAGTTACCTGGATTTTCTTTTTACCTCATATATCCTGAATTGAATGCTGAGGAAACCAGTAACTGAAAACACCTGTAGGTGCAGACAAAGAGCAACAAACAAAACAATCAAGAAAGCCTGCTTTCCTTCACCAAACGACAAGGAAAGGGGTGGCCAAGCAAAGGAGAAAACTTTTAGATACTAATTACTTAAGCCAGACACCAGAGCAAAAACAGTGGACTCATCCCACCCTCGCAGGCCATATTGGGAGCCTAGAATTCCACCCTTCTGAGGCTGGATGAGACTCCAGGTCCCCACTGTAGTGGTGTCAGAAAGAGCAGGTAAGAAATGGGGATGTTTGTCTCTTCCTTTCTCTGACACCACGGTGTGTGCTTGACTCCTCTTCTTGCCATGTTTTCTCACAAGACTTTCAGGATTAAGCGATTCCTGGTCAAGAAACAAAAGTGAAATTGTCCCATTCCCCATTGGATTGGGATGAAAACTGGTAATAAAATCAGTACAACTCCAAACGGAGACATTGGAGAAGAACCAAGCTGGATCTCTAAGGAATTGCACATGAGATGGCACACATATTTATGCTGTCTGAAGGTCACAAACATGTTATCATATCAAGCTGAAAATGGCACCACTATCTGGAGAGTTGGACATATTTTATTGGGAATATATTTTTTCTCTCTGAATCTGTTATGAACGAGCTGGTTTGCTGGGTTCAGTAATAAATATGTGAGACCTTTCGTTTTTTTTTTTGAAAAAGAAATATGGGAATGTTCATTTATGCTAGGTAGTAATGAGATCTAGCAAGATTGACAAAAGAAAATAGAGAAGATACAAACTACTGATGTCAGGAATGAAAGAGAATACCACTCCAGACCTTGCAGGCTTTCAAAGGATTGTGATAAAATACTACAAACAACTTTAGACACATCAACTTAGATGAAATGGACCAATTACCTAAAAATCACAAACTACCACAATGTGCTCAATATGAAATGGAAAATGTGAATAGCTCTATAAGAATATTGAGTTCACAATTTTAAAACTCTCAAAAAAGAAATCTCCAAGCCCAAGTAGTTTCACTGGAGAGCTCTGTCAAACATGTAAAGCAAAATCAATACCAATTTGACACAATTTCTTTAAGAAAATAGATGAGGTGGAAAAAATTCCCAACTCAATCTATGAAGCCAGTATTACTCTGATACCAAAACCAGACAAGACAGTATAAAAAGAAAACTACAGACCAATCTCTCTCAGAAATATAGATGTAAAACTTAAAATATTAGCTAATATAAATCAGTAATATATAAAAAGTATATATGCCATGACCTAATAGGGTTTATTCCAGGGATGCAACACTAGTTCATTATTCAAAAATCAATCAGTGTAATTCACTATACTAACAGGCTAAAGAAGAAAAAAAAAATCACATGGTTATATAATTGTTGCATTAAAAATATTTGAAAAAAATTCAACATCCATTCATGATACAAATTCTCAGAAAATAGGAATAAAGAGGAACTTTATTGATATTTTATACAGAACATCTACAAAAACCCTACAGCTAACTTTATACTGAATAGTTAAACAGTGAAAGTCTGAATGCTCTCACCTCGGATTGGGAAGGGGGCAAGGATGTTTACTCTCACCACCATTATTCAACATAATACTGGAAATTCTACTCACTGCAATAAGACAAGCAAGGAAAAAATAAAACTGTCCTGATTTTCAGAAGACATAATTGTCTACGTTAAAAAAAAAAAAACACCCAGGAATCTGCAAAGCAAAAAGAAAAGTCCCCCAAAAACTAACGAGTGAGTTTAGCAGGGCCTCAAGATACAGGATCAGCATACAAAAGTAAATTATATTTTGATATAGTAGTGCAAACATGTTGAAACCAAAATTTAAAATAGAATTTATAATCACTTTTACAAAATAAAATACATGAGATTTCCAGTTTCAGCTCCAACATACAATTTAGAAGTCTTCACTCTTTCCTTATAACAAGGAAATGTTGGCCGGGCGCAGTGGCTCACGCCTGTAATCTCAGCACTTTGGGGGGCCGAGACGGGCGGATCACCTGAGGCTGGGAGTTGGAGACCAGCCTGACCAACATCGAGAAACGCCATCTCTACTAAAAATACAAAATTAGCTGGGCAAGGTGGCACATGCCTGTAATTCCAGCTACTCGTGAGACTGAGGCAGGAGAATCGCTTGAACCCGGGAGGTGGAGCTTTCGTGAACTGAGATCGCGCCATTGCACTCCAGCCTGGGCAACAAGAGTGAAACTCCATCTCAAAAACAAAACAAAACAAAACCAAAACCAATCAAACAAACAAGAAAAAACAAACAAACAAAAAACCAGAAAAAAAAAAACAAGGAAAAGTTGAAGAAATGGAAAATCAGTGAGTTATCCTGGATCCATTAGAGTGCTGAGGTCATGGAGTGAACAGCACCCTGAAATCTGGAGAGAGACATGCCCACAGGGAGCCTCGGCTGAGACCTGCTTCCCTGGAGAAGCAGCTGCTGCAGCCCTAAGCCCACAGGAACACTTGAATGGAAATTTGAACTGCTGGAGGCTCAGTGTGGACTAGTGTAACAGCAAGAAACTCCAGGGGACGCAGTCTTGGGGTACCCCACACTTCCATACGTTTTTACCCCAAGGAACTGCACCAGTTTCTCAAGGGGAAGAGCCAAGAAAAATCTCCTCATGTTTCTGACAGGAGGAAGGAGAAAATAACCATTTTGGAGTATGTCCAGGGCACTCATCATAACAGATACCTATTCTCCGTGAGAAAAATACTTACCAGAGCCTTATCCCATCTACAGGAAAAGGCAGCTGATGAAGCCCAGCTTTCCTATCTCACCAAAGGGAGGAGAAAAGGAAAGAAGCAACTGTGAAAGTCACAGGCCAGGGAGAACAGAACCAGTAAAAGACAAATTTAATCATAATATTATAGAAAGCTTACTCCCCAACACCTTCCCACCGCATCAACGGGACTTCCATATAATAACAGGCGACTACAGCTAATAGAGCCACAAGGCACAGGCTCTACCTAAGGAATTCTCAGAGAAGCCCAAAGACAAAGGAAACAGTAACAAGAAATGTGAAGCCTCTGGCACCTACAGCTACAGTGAACATCAAACACAGCCCAGCTCCTAGCCAGGTTAATATAAAACCTCAAATTTAAGGCCTATTTACCTCAGTTACTATTTCCCTTACAGATTGAGTATCCCATATACAAAATGAGACAAAACTCTTCCGGATTTCATTTTTTTTTTTTGACTTTGGAATATTTGCGTGTACAGAATGAGATATCTTGGGGACGGGACCCAAGTCTAAACACTAAACTCATTATGTTCCATACACCTTTAGCCATGTAACTTAACGTAATTTTAGACAACACTTATATATAATTTTGTGCATGAAATAAAGTTCTGACTGCAACCCATCATGTGAGGTCAGGTATGGAACTTTTCAGTAGTGGTGTCGCATCAATGCTCAGAAAGTTTCAAATTTGGGAGCACTTTGGATTTCAAATTTTTGGATTAGGGATACTCAACCTGTACATCATGTCTGTCTTTCACCAAAAAATTACAAGGCACACCAGCAGCCAGAAAAATGATCTGGAGAGACAAAACAAGACGAAAGTATGACATAGATGTTGGAATTATCAGGTGGGAAATTTCAAATGACTATGATTAATATTTTAAGGAGAAAAGTAGAACTATATACAAGAACAGATGGGTAATTTTTTAAAAGGTGTCTCACTTTATTCAAATATAGTACTCAAAAGGACTTTCAAAATCAACTATCTTTTTAACATTTGAGACATGCCTATTTCAGGGTAAAAACTTGAATTATCACCCCATATATTTGAATTTTTTTAACTTTTATTTTAGGTTCAGGGTTACATGTAAAGGTTTGTTATATAGGTAAACTCATGTCATGGGAGATTATTGTACAGATTATTTCATCACCTAGGTACTAAGCCTAGTACCCAATACTTATTTTTTCTGATTTTCTCCCTCCTCCCTCCCTCCACTCTCAACTAGGCCCCTGTGTCTGTTGCTGTCCTCTTTGTATCCATGAGTTCTCATAATTTAGCTCCCACTTATAAGTGAGAACGTGTGGTATTTGGTTTGCAGTTCCTGTGTTAGTTTACTAAGGATAGTTGCCTCCAGCTCCATCCATGTCCCTGAAAAGGACATGATCCCATTCTTTTTTACGGCTGTATAGTATTCCATGGTGTATATGCACCACATTTTCTTTATCCAGTCTACCATTGATGGGCATTTAGGTTGATTCTATGTCTTTGCTATTGTGAATAGCGCTGTAATGAACATACACGTGCATGTGTTTTTATAACAGAATGATTTATATTCCTTTGGGTACATACCTACTAGTGGGACTGCTGGGTTGAATGGTATGTCTGTCTTTAGGTCTTTGAGGAATCGCCACTTTCTACTATGGTTGAACTAATTTACACTCCCACCAACAATGTTCCCTTTTCTCCACAACCTTGCCAGCATCTGTTCTTTTTTGCCTCTTTAATAATAGCCTTTCTGACTAGTGTGAGATGGTATCTCACTGTGGTTTTGATTTGAATTTCTCAAATGATTAGTGATATTGAGCATTTTTCACATGCCTCTTGGCTGCGTGTATGTCTTCTTTTGAAAAGTGTCTGTTCATGTCCTTTGCCCACTTTTTAATGTGGCTGTTTGACTTTTTTTGTAAACTTGGTCAAGTTCCTTACAGATGCTGTATATTAGACCTTTGTCAGATGTATAGTTTGCAAAAATTTTCTCCCATTCTTCAGGTTGTCTGCTTACTCTGTTGATTTTACATTTAAGTCTTTAATCCATCTTGATCTAATTTTTATATATGGTGTAAGGAAGGGGTCCAGTTTCAATCTTCTGCATGTGGCTAGCCAGTAATCCCAGCCCCATTTATTGAATAAGGAGTCCTTTTCCTATTGATTTTTTTTGTCAGCTTTGTCGAAGATCAGATGGTTGTAGATGTGCAGTCTTATTTCTGGGCTCTCTATTCTCTTCCATTGGTCTATGTGTTTGTTCTTGTACCAGCACCATGCTGCTTTGGTTACTATAACCCTGTAGTATAGTTTGAAGCCAGGTAATGTGATGCCTTCAGCTTTGTTCTTTTCGCTTAGGATTGTCTTGGCTTTTGGGGCTCTTTTTTGGTTCCATATGAATTTTAAAATAGTTTTTTCTAGTTCTGTGAAGAATGTTATTGGTAGTTTGATAGGTATAGCAATCAATCTGTAAATTGCTTTGGGCAGTATGGCCATTTTAATGATACTGATTCTTTCTATTCATGAGCATGGAATGTTTTTCCATTTTTTTGTGTCATCTGTGGTTTCTCTGAGAAGTGTTTTCTAATTCAAATTGTAGAGATCTTTTACCTCCCTGGTTAGCTGTGTTCCTAGGTATTTTGTTCTTTTTGTGGCAATTGTGAATGAGATTGCATTCCTGATTTGGTTCTTGGCTTGCCTGTTGTTGGTGTATAGGAATGCTAGTGATTTTTGTACATTGATTTTTTATCCTGAAACTTTCCTGAAGTTATCAGTTTAAGGGGCATTCAGGCTGAGACTACTGGGTTTTCTAGATATAGAATCATGCAGTCTGCAGAGAGAGTTTGACTTCAGATGGGTAATTTAAAGCAAGATGATGGAAATTTTAGGAAAGAATCAAACGAAAGTGCTTGAAATGAAAAACATTATAACCAAAATAAAGAATGGCTTTGGGCTTATCAATAGCCTGGGCATAGCTGACGAAAGAAGCAGTGAGCTTGAAGATATGCCAATTCAAAACTGAAATGCAAAGAAAGAAAACAAGATATTCAGGAACTGTGGGACAATTGTGAAAGGTGTAACATATGCATATATGTAATACCAGAGGGAGAAAAGGGAATGGAACAGAAGAAATATTGGAAATAATAATGTTCAATTTTTTTCCCTAGTGAACGATAGATACCAAACCACAAATCCAAAAAGCTCAGAAAACACCAAGTAAAATAAATGTAAAAAACCCTACATCCAACCCTATCATATTCAAACCTCAGAAAACCAAAGACAGAGAAAATCTTGAAAGAAGCCAGAGGAGGTAAAAATGAAATACTTTGATGTAAGTCTAACAAAACATGTACAGTACCTGTATGTTGAAAACTACAAAATAGTGATGAAAGAAAGAAAAAATCTAAATAATGCAAGAAATATTTTGTGTTCATGGATTAGGGAATACAACATAGTAAAAATGTCTGTTTTCAAACTGACATATAGGTTTAACATAATTCCTATTCAAATCTTAACAAGGTTGTAGATATAGACACAATTATTTTAAAATGTATATTTAAAAGCAAAGGGACTAAAGAATTATGAAAATGATGAGTAAAGTGAGAGGAATTACTCTAACAATATTAAGACCTACTGTGTAGCTACATCAATCAAGACAATGTGGTATTGGCAATGGGATAGACACATAGATTATTGCAACAGAACAGAGAACTCAGAAATAGACCCATGTATGGACAGCCAACTCATTTTTAACAAAGGTGCAAAAATAATTCAATGGAAGAAGGATAGTTTTTCCTTCCTTCCTTCCTTTCTTTTTCTTTCTTTCTCCATTCTTTCTTTCTTTCATTTTTCTCCTCCTGCTCCTAGAACAATTTGATTTTCATAGGCAAAAAAAGGCACTTTGACCGAATTATCATGCCTTATCCAAAAATTCTCAAAAAGGAACAGATTTAATGTAAATCGTAAAACTATAAAACTTTAAGAAGATACCTATAAGAAGATAAATCTTTGAAACTTTAGACATGACACCAAAAGCACATTTTATAAAAGGAAAAATTAATATATCCGACTTCATTAAATTTTAAATCGAGCTCTGTGGAAAACTCTGATGAGAGAAAACTATAGACTGGGGGAAAATATTTGCAAGCTGCATATTCAACAACAAAATCCTATCTAGCATATATAAATAATTCTTAAGAGTCAGCTCTTGTTAGAAAAACAAACAATCCAATTAGAAAATGAGAAAAAGAGATGAAAAGACATTTCACCGAAGAAGATATATACATGGCAGATAAGTACATGAAAAGATGTTCACTGTCACTAGCTAGTAGGGCAACACAAGTGCAGACAGTAATGAGATATCATCACATGTTTATTAGAACAACTAAAATAAAAAACAATGACAATACCAAATGCTGGAGGGGTTGTGGAGAAACTGGATCGGTCATATATCACTACTTAGGAATGTAAGAAGATACAATCACTCTAGAAAATATTTTGGGAGTTTCTTTAAGAAAACTAAACATACATTTACCATACAATTTAGCAATTGCACTCTTAGGCATTTATCCCAGAGAAATAAGAGGTTGTGTCTGCACAAAAACTGTACATGATTGTTCAGGGCAGCTTTACTTTTAATGGCGAACAATTGGAAACTACCAAAACGTTCCTTAGTAAGTGAAGTTAAACAAGCTGTGGTACGTCCATCGTCTATACCATGGAATGCAGAGAATGGACTATGCATACACATAAACTTTGATGAGTCGCAAGAGCATTTTGCTGAGTGATTTTAAAAAATCCCAAAAAGTCACATGTCATATGATTTCATTGTATAGCCTTGTCAAAATGATGACATTATGGAGTTGGAAAGCAGATGACTGGTTTCCAAGGTTAAGGAGGGTGAAGGGAGGGGAATAAGTGCAGTTACCTAGGTGTACCACAGTGCAGTGTCGGTGGTGATGAAATAGTTATTGTGATGATCACATGAATCTGTACATGGGAGAAGAGAAAGAGACAGAGACAGAGCTGTACACTCACACTGTAGCAATGTCAATTTTCTGATTTGGGTATTATACTATAATTATGAAAGATGTAATCATTGTGGAAATCTCAGTAAAAGGGTACATGAGACCCCTATACTATCCTTGCAAAGTCCTGTGGGTCTATAATCATGTCAAACTAAAAAGTCTGGGGCCGGGCGCGGTGGCTCACGCCTGTAATCCCAGCACTTTGGGAGGCCGAGGTGGGCGGATCATGAGGTCAGGAGATCGAGGCCAGCCTGGCCAACATGGTGAAACCCCGCCTCTACTAAAAATACAAAAAAAAAAAAAAAGGTATCTGTGGTGGTGCACACCTGTAATCCCAGCTACTCCAGAGGCTGAGGCAGGAGAATTGCTTAAACCTGGGCAGCAAATGTTGCAGTAAGCCGAGATCACGCCACTGCACTCTAGCCTGGGTGACAGCAAGACTCCGTCTTGGGGATAAAAAGAAAAAATAGTTCGAAAGCACAGAAAGTAGAGTGACAACCCTAGGGGAGGTAGAAAGGTTGTGGAGACCATACAGGAGCTGAGCCCCACAAGTTGCACAGGGGCTTCCAGGAGTGGCAGAAGCCTTCTTCTAGGCAGAGATCAGATCAGCCTTTCCAGAAGCATGGAGGTGGGAACAGGTGGAGGATCAGTCAGGGTGCCTTTGGCCAAAAGTAACAGAAGTTTTGTCTAAAAGTGGCTTGATGAAGAGGGGTTTGTTGTAAGTGTTGGCTGTTCTCTGATGGCCCTTCCACATCCATACACTGCACTTCTCTGTGTCCTGGGGAGCTGACCTCACCACCACCTGGGCTCCCTCTTGGATTCAGCCAGTGAATCCAAGAACCCTTCCCTTCCCTTCCCTTCAGGATTTCAGAAGGTGCCAGGTGGCAGAGGTTCCAGTATTTGAACCACCTTTTCAACACTGGGCTGCAGTTTTGAAAATAACTAAAGAGTTACTTGACCTGATCCCTCATGCCCTGTGAATTAAGTCTCACCAGGTCCCGGGAACCACCTCTTCCTCGCCTTCACCGATGTGGTGTAGCAATTCATAGCTTCCTGCTGCTGCCTGTTCCTGGATGTTTTGGCGACCCTTGCAAGTTTCTTTCATCTCACCCACACTTCTGCCACCAGAACCTCCACTAACCTCTTCAGTGAACCCTTTGAGAGTGGTCTATGTTCTGCAAGAATATAATCTGAAATTGAACATCAACTCACATAACAAGAATTCTGGGGCAGATGGTTCCAGGTTTGGTTCACCTGCAAACTTATTTCAACAAGCGTCCAAGCTCTTTCTGTCTTTGGCATATGGTCTCAGCAATTAGTTTCATCCTCTAGCGGTCCAACTTGTTAAGGTTTCAGGCAACCTAATATAAGCACAACAACAGGATTGTCTAAGGGTGACACTGGAGCTGTGTGTGTGTATGTGTGTGTGTGCGCGCGTGCATGTGTCTTTGTATAAAAGCAGAGATGCTTCCATTACACTTCTTTTAGGTCCCATGGGCCAGGATTAGATCCATGTCCATGCCCTGGCTACAGGGTTGTGGAAGTAACTATTTGGTATTTTTATCCTCTGTGATAAGAGGTGGGCTCTGACCACTGGCAAGAAGTGAATGGCAAGATCAATGGGAGGGAGGCAATTAATCATGTCCTCCGGACTTGGAAGATCACAGGCTGACCATGTGGTGGCGTGGGGCTGAGGAAGATGGTGGGGAGAGTGGGGCCACTTCACAGAGAGTTTTGTGTGTCAAAGACGTAATCCAAGAATCATTCAGGTTCACTTAAGGACCTAAACCAGCAGTAAAGTCACAGAGACAGAGCATTTTTGCCTCTATAGCTTCCAATGGTCACTTTCAAGAACCCATACTGGGAGTAAGATGGAATATTCTAGACTAGAGCGGGATAAGCTCCCTGGCCAGTCTGCACAAGGCTCATTGGTTTCTGGGCTCCTCAGTGTATTCCACTTGCCTGCCTGTCTACGTCTGTACCAGCACCACGCCATCTTAACAATGATGACTTTATCATAAGTTTGTAATAAGCCCAACTTGTATTTCTTCTTCTAGAGGGTCTGGGAAATTTTTGACTTTTTACAGACTGATATAAATTTTAGAATCAATTTGTCAAGGTCCACAAAAAACTCTTTTGGAACTTTGATTGGGTTTTCATTTAATGTATAAATTAGTTCAGGAAGAAATGAAATCTTTATAACGTTTTGTTTTAAAACTCACAAACACAGCATCTCTCTATTTATTTAAATCATTTTTACTGTCTCTCAATAAAGTTTCAAAATTTTCCCATAGTATTTTAAAACACATTTTATTAAATTATTACTGGCTACTTACTATTTTATGATTTTGCTGTTAATGGCAGTTTTTTTAAAGTACTTTTAAATTATGTCTTGTTAACATATAGAAATACAATTCATTTTTATTTTTACTTAATATACAACAACCTTATTGAACTCGATTAATTCTAACATTTTATCTGTTATTTTTCCATACATAATCATATTATATCTATAATGTCTTATATATTTGTTTCTAACTCTTGTATCTTTGGTATATTTTTCTAGATGGCTAGTACTTTTAATAAATATTTCAATAAAATGTTAAGTAGAAGTGGTGATAGAAAGCACCCTTACATCCTTATTATATTCACAATTTCAAATAGAAAACTTTCAATGTATCACCAATAAAGATAATATTTGCTGTAGGTTTTGTGTGTGTGTGCTTTTTTTTCTTTTTTTTTTTTTTGAGACAGGGTCTCACTCTGTTGCCCAGGCTGTGGCGTGATCACAACTCCTTGCATCCTTGACCTTCTGGGCTTAAGCAGTCCTCCCATGTCAATCTCCTGAGTAGCTGAGACTACAGGTGTGCACCATTACACCCAGCTAATTTTTTAAATCTGGTAGAGACAGGGCCTCATCATGTTGCCCAGACTAGTCTTGGGCTCTTGGCCTCAAGCAATGCTCCCTCCCTCGGCCTCCCAAGGTGCTGGGATTACAGGCGTGAGCTACCATGCCTGGCCTTTGTAGGGTTTTTGAATATTCCTTTTTATCAGGTTATCTAAGCTTTTTCTCTGTTTCTCATTTTCTAGAGGTTTCTAATAATTAATAGATGTCAAATTTTAATAAATCCTTTTCCCACATCTGTTGGGATTTTTCTGTTAAATGATCATGATAATGGGTAAATTATATTTCTTAGTTTTCTATTGATTAAAGCAATCTTGCATTCCGGACACAAACTCAACTTGGTATTGATATACTTGTATTGTCCTCTTTATATATTTTTGAATTTTGCTTGCTATAATGTTGTATAAGTATGTGTGTGTGTGTGTGTGTGTGTATGTGTGTGTATTCAAATGAGGTTGGCCTATATAATTTTCCTGTCAGGCTTTGCAATCAAGGTTATGTGATCAACTTAATATCAACTTAAAATAGTTTCGAAGTATACACCCTCTCACCAATCTTTGTGTAAGTAAGATTAAAAGAATATTTCCAATTTGTGCCTGAAATTTTCATTATGCGATGATTTTTAAATTTCTGATTTAATTTCTTTAATGATATTAGGACAGTTCAAGTTTAGATGTTCCTCTGTCCCTACTTTTAAAAAATAAATTGGTTGTTAAATCCATAATCTTGATCAGAGTCAGGGGTTTAGATTTTGGCAAGAATACATCATGGCAGAGTTGTACACTTCCAGCAGGAGGCACAAACGTCTGTGTAGCTCTCTCATTGTGATAAGAGATGCCATTGGTGATACTTGCCTAGACCCAGCAATTCACTGGTAGTTACAAAATTATGATAATCTAAGTATATATTTTTCTTCTTCACATCCTGGATGGAATATTTCAATAAAGAAAAACTTTCTGGCTATTATTTTGTTACTGTAGTGTACAGTTTGTACAGGAAAGGCAGAACCAAAGCTTTCATTCTTTCCCTTTATCCCAAAATAATGAATTGCTCTTCCTAGCATCAACCAAATGACACCAGAGTTTTTGCTGTTGTTGTTGTATTATCTTTACAAATTAATGGATTAATAAACACATTTGCTTTGTTTTAGTTTGTAGCATGATTGCCCTTATTAATGCTACAATTTCCCATCTTGTCCACCAAGTGTTTCTTTAGGTTAACTCCTAAATCCTTTTGACACAAACTTAAGAGTCTCTCATAACTTCCTTGTTTTCTAATAATATGGGTTCATCTAATACATTTCCTCCTCCAGAGCCATAAAAGCCATTTCTCTAATGAGCCCTGGTCCTTCTATTGAGAAATGGCATTTAGAGACCACAATCTGGGGATCAGGAGTGCTCATGGTTAATGGGTTGTCATTGTTTCTGTACCATTTCAGTGGGAAGGAGTAGAAATATGTGTTTTGTTTTTTTCCTGAAGATGTATATACATCATGGATTCATATAGACCTTTCCAATTCAAATTTAACACTACAGAAGTTTTACTTAACCTCATTGATCTTACTTCTCTATCTGCTTTTACTGTACCTAAAATTCCCACTAATTTGCTTTTCCCCAAAACTGTATCTGTCTTGAATGTTAGCACTAATAAATTCCCAATTATCCAACTACCTGTCTGTGCTTCATTTACTTTGTTTTGATTTTGATTTTTAGAAATTATTTCTATTTAGTTTTGTCTTATGATTGTAGAAAATATATGGTTCAAAGTTAAATTTATAAAGCATACTAAATTGAAAGAAATCTATGGTTTATTTTTTTCACTTTTATGTCAGTCTATTTTGTGTTGCTGTAACAGAATACCTGAGACTGAATAATTTATACAGAAAAGCATTTTATTTTATGGTTCTGCAGTCTGGGAAGTTCAAGGGGAATGGTGCTGGTGTCTGCTGGGCTTCTGGTAAGAGTTTTTGTGCCAGGACAATACATGGTAGAAGGTCAAAGGGGAAGTGGACATGAGCAAAGAGGGCTCAAACATGAGGAGGAACCTCCCTTTATAACAACCTACTCTCCTAGGAACTAATTCATGCTTATGAGAACTAATCCAATCCCGTGGGAGTGAGAACTCACTCACTACCTCATGAAGGGCATCAAACTCTTTAGGAGGGATCTGCCCCCATCACTCAACACTTTCCACGAAGCTTCACTTCCCAACACGGCCACACTGGCAATTAAACTACTACACAAGTTTTAATGGGGATAAACCACATCCAAATCAGAAAGAATCACTCCTCATTATTTGTAGATTCCATATTTGCAAGTTTGCTTACTCATTAAAATTTATTTGCAACCCCCAAATCAATACTAGTCGCACTTTGGTGGTTATTCATGGTACAAAACAGTAAAAAAAATGTGGCATTTGACCCATCCCAACTGAGGTGGAACAAGGCAACATTCTGCATTCTTATTTTAGCTCTCATGTTGCAAAAAGGGTCCTTTCCTTGGTCTATTTGTGCCACATTTTTTGAATTTTGTGCTTTTATATTGGTGATTTCACTGTTTAAAATGGCCCCCAAGTATAGTGCAAGAAGACTGTGACATACCTGAAAGAAAATACATGTGTTAGAGAAGCTTTGTTCAGGTATGAGTTACAGTGCTGTTGACAATTAGTTCAATGCTAATAAATCAACCATATAGTACATCAAGAGAAAGGAAGAAGAAAATCTGATGCTTTATATATATGACACCACTCTGGAAATGGGCTAAAGTAACATCTATATGATGTGATGAAGCTATGGAAAAGATAGAAAAGTGGTTAAATTTCTGTGTTCATGAGATGATGACAACTAATTTAAAAAAAAAGCATAGTCAACAGGATTGTGTGAAGTTGAAAGCCAAAGGAATTGGAATTGGAAAAGTCAAAGGCTCATGCTATTCAAGGACAGGATAATAGGAAACCTTCTCAGCTAGTGCTGGCTGGCTTGCACATTTCAAAAGGTGATATGGTGTGAAAAATGTTAAAATTGCTGTTGAGGTATATGAAGCAGGTCCTTCGGATTAGGAGGCTGCAGAATAATTTTTAAAATATCTGCTGTGTGTTGAATGGGAAAAGGGTTATGTGGAAGACTGATGAGACAACCGGCTCATTTTACAAGGATGTTGGCAAACAAATCTATAAACTACATGTGATCTCCAAAGCCCCTGGCTTGAAATCATTCAAACACCATGCGATTAATTATTTATTAGAAATGTATATATAATAAGGTACGTTTAAACAGAAACACACATAAAACAAGGTTATGTATTGGTTGGTTGACAATAATGTTGTGACCAGAGGCTAATAAGAATCTCTGCATTTTTCCTAGAAGCAGTGGTTCAGTATTTACTAATTCAGTATTCTTGGTGGCTTTATAGAAGATAAATATCATGAATAACAGGAACAATAAGAGCTATCTAAGCTATCACCTATCTATCTATCATCTATCTATCTATCTATCTATCATCTATCTTCTATATCTATCTATCTATCTATCTATCTATCTATCTATCTATCTATCTATCTAGTCTGATTTAAACCTTACAACATGGGTCCCCAGTGCCTCCCTGGGCTGCAGACTGATATTGGTCCATGGCCTGTTAGGAACTGAGAGGAGGAGGTGAGAAGGGGTGAGCATGATCACCTGAGCTCTGCATCCTGTCAGATCAGCAGAGGCATTAGATTCTCACAGAGGTACACACCCTATTGAGAACTGCGCATGCAAGGAATCTAGGTTGTACACTCCTATGAGAATCTAATGAATGCCTGATGATCTGAAGTGGAACAGTTGCATCCTGAAACTATCCCCCGTCCAGCTCCTTGTCCATGAAAAAATTGTCTTCCACAAAACTGCTCCCTGGTGCCAAAAAGGTTGAGGACCATGACCTTACAACGTATCCTGGAGCTCACTCCCTGGCAATATTCCTTTTAATATGAGTATAGCATTACACCTTGTGCATGTACCATAGTCTACGGATAAGGAGCTGGGTGTGCCAGTCAGCTAAGACTGCCCAAATCCAAGTTCAAGGTCTGAGGTTCCCTGTGCCACACAGATGACTCAAAACCAGGTTGCAAGTCCTGGCATGGTTGGTTTATGTCCACTTCACCCTTTCCCCGCATGTTGTTGGCCTTTGGAGTCCTAGCTTTATGTGAGTACAGTGTGCCAGTAGCCCCATTTCAGAAAGCCTGGGCATTTGACTTTTATTTCTTCTAATCTGATTTCAGTTTTCCTGCTATTTCTTTGTTTATAGAGTAAATCCTCAGGGCAAAATTCACTTTGAGCCTTCAGCTTATTTTTTCTGGCTCTTGTCTTCTTTCAAAGTATGGTCCTGTGATTCTTCACTCTCATTGGCTCTTTGATGCTTTTAAGATAATATATTTCAACATCCTACAGATATTTTCATTTTTCTCAGAGCAAGGATTGGTCTGAATTACCCAGCCTGCCATTACTAGAACCATTTGTTACTTTTACAGTTGGGGAAAAAATTAAAAAGAAACATCCATGCATATTTGGGAGATCAGTGTCAGTTTTGACTTGTAGATACTGAACCCAAGAAAAATACAACGTTAGTATTTTTCTCCTTTGGGAATAAAATAATTCTCTTTCTCATAGCATAAGCCCAAGCACCTTGGAAGGTAAAACGACTATGTATGTCTCAGAATGTCCCCAGACCAGTTAATGAGAATGGACTGTGATTTGTAGGGAAGGATTATGAATCTTTTCAGAGACACCTTTCCAGCACACCCACGTCTCATTATCCCAAGTCACGGGAGAGGTTATGGAAGTAGTGTGGCCCCAGAGCCTGACCTTCACCTCTCCAGTGCAATACAGCAGCAAGAGAATTAGCAGATAAACAGACGAAAGAATGAGCAAATGAAGGAACAAACCAAAGATCATTTGTTTGTTTTTTTTTTAATTTTCAAAAGTTTTTTTTTAGACACAGGGTCTCACTATGTTGCCCAGGCTGGTCTTAAAGGAATCCTCCCTCTGTGACCTCCCAAAGTGTTGGGATTACAGGCGTGAGCCACCTCACCCGACCATAGACCATCTGTTTCCAGGCCTGAGCTCGATAAGAAGCCCAGTGCTACATTTTCAAAGACCTGAGTGGCCACTGAGAGAATATCCAAAGACAATTTAAATCAGACTGTGGATGCAATTATCACGCGCCCGATGATGTGCCTCATTTTCTATACAGAGGCCCTTTTCAGGAGATGCTGTACCTCCAGATCATAAAATCAGGTAGATGACCTCTGCAGATCGGGCTGTTCCCAGGAGGGCTGAGCGCAGCAGTCAGAAGCTGGCACGGAAGGGAGAAGGAGGCCGATGGGAACAGCACTGACAACAGCCCGTGACAGGGCCGGCCCTTCTGTCTGCACCAGCCCAGCACGCCGGGCTGCACAGCAGATGCTCCAACGCGTCTTCCAGACCTCAGCTTCCACACTGTGACGGTTAGCGAGGCTGACGGGCGTGGACGGCGAGGGGTCGGGAAGAGTGAGAACGTTTAGGATCATGCATGTCTAATTTTATTGAAGCAGGGGCCCATCTAGCTGTGCGGCTGATTCCATATGTCAGGCAGGGCGGCGTGTAAACGGCCCTGAAGTTGCGCCGTCTGTCTGTGTGAACAGGAGCTGCTTCCTCCGCAGGACTCCAGCTGCTGTCCGTGGCCGGGCCATGCGATGGAAATGGAAACAGCAGAGTAAGGCGGTGCTGATGTGTGTGCCCGATTTCTCCTCGGGAGGAAAGCCCTCTTGGTGTTGAAGTGATATTAGTGTAGTCGCCATTCTCTGCAACCACCAAGGGCCTGCTGGATGACTCCTGCTGTCAGTCTTGAATCCATGCTTTGTCACGATGGTATGCAGAGAAACAGCTCTGCCCAGCCGCGCGGAGAGCATGCAGCCTGGAGAATGTTTCTGAAATCCAGATTCTCAGATCAGGTTCTGAGCTGGGGAAAGCCCCATGTCTCTGGACAGCTCTGGTTTCCAGAGTGAATAACCCATCTCCTGTTGGCAGAGACAGCGGTCTGAGTGGGCTTATTCCTTAGCCGGCAAGCCTTTGGCTTTTCCCGGCTGTCCTGGAGCTGCAGAGCCTTCAGCAGGCCTCTCCGAACGAGTGGTCGCTGGATCCCGGTTCCTGCTCCACCAGCAGCGACTTTGGAGGCATTCCCTAGCAGAGGGACTGCGCTGATTCCAGACAAGGGAATACACCCTGTGAGACTGACGCTCCTCACTTCCTCAGTCACCACAGGTCCTCCTCCATCTCTTCTTCTTCTCCTTCTCCTTCCTCTTTCAAATTGCAGTTTATTCTCTTTTTCCAGATTCCATTTTATTGCCAACATCAAACTCTTCTCAGACTTCTGGCACAACTTTGGAAAGGCATAAAAGCCTAAAAAGGAATTAAAAACAAACAAACGGGCAAAAAGCCCAGCCCAGTTCCTGCCTTGCTGTGTTTCCTGTTCCTTTGATTAAGAAAGTGGCCCGCACAACTCACAGATGCGCCTTCTGGGTCCTCAGGGCCAATGCGATTTCCTCCTGAGGTAACATATCTGGGCCAGCGTTGAAAATTTACTTTTTTTTTTCCTATTAAGAAACTCTTTCTGGAATTTGTGCCTTGCTGTATTTGGCAGCTTTGATGGATGTTTTGATCATCTATTCTACTGGTTCTTATAATTTGCTGTTTATGTGCCTGGACCATTCCTTGCAGACCTGGCCCACTTCGGGAGTATTTCCATAGGTCCAATGAGGTCTATACAGTGGTTCACTGAGACCATAGTCTTGGAAACTGAGCTGCTTCATAGAGTCTATTTACTTGAAGAAAAAGGTGGCCTTCACGGAAATGTGTGACTTGACGTTGTGGTTTCTTCCTTATTACTTACAGAGATTTCACCATACTTTATATTTACTTTCCTTAAAAATTATGATTATCCCAAAAAAGTTAAACATAGAATTACCATATGGTCCAGCAATTCCAACTTCTGGTTATATACTCCAAACAATTCAAAGCAGGGACTTGAACAGGAATTTGCACACCCATGCTTAGCAGCAGTGTTCACAAAAACCAAAAGGGGAGAAACAACTCAAATGTCCATCAATGGATGAATGGATACACAAAATCTGGTATATCCGTAAAAGGGAATATTATTCAGCCTTGAAAATGAAGGAAATTCTGTCAAATGCTGCAACATGGATGAACTTTGATGACATTATTATGCTAAGTGAAACAAGCCACTCGCAAAAGGACAGATACTGTATGATTCCATGTATATGAGGTACCTAGAGTAGTCAAATTCACGGACACAGAAAGTGGAGTGGTGTTTGCCAGGAGTTAGGGAGATGGGAATGGTGAGTTATAGATGAGAGTTTCAGTTTTGCAAGAAGATTTCTAGAGAGTGGTGACGTGAATGTACTCAATGTCACTGAACTGGTTAAAATGATACATTTTATGTTATATATATATATATATATAGATGCACAATAAAAATGTGACTAATTTGGATTTGTATACATTAAACCATGCTCTACCTACAGAGCAAGAGTGCTCTGGAAGGGAAAGGCACAGAGCCTCTGTAAAGGGAGGGTTTGGGGCCTGCCTGTAGGCACTGGCTTCCTTTTGTCGGTAGGTCTACATTTGTATACAAGCATTAGCTTGTCTGTATTGCCTTGAAAAAGCTGTTGAAGAATTTTTTCCACTGTCATAAACCAGCCTAAGAGGCCACTGCTGAAACTCTCTTGACCCTATTGGTTTTTTATAGTTTACAGAAAATTAGTTGTGTTTTGTTTGTTTGTTTTCATTTTTTGTTTTTTGTTTTTTGTTTTTTTTTGTAGAGATGGGGTCTTGCTATGTTGCCCAGACTGGTTTTGAATTCCTGGGCTCAAATTATCCTCCTGCCTTGGCCTCCCAGAATGCTGGGATTGCAGGTGTGAGCTATTGAGCCCAACCAGGAAATTAGTTTTTATATGCCTAGAGTACTTATTGCAACACCAAAATAAAGGGTACATTGTGTATGGACTTTGATTCCCTTTCTTTAAGTAACCTTAGAAGGCATCAACGTAGAAAGAAAGAGAAGTTTCTGAAAAAGTTGTCAGTTTAGGGTTTATTGCTAAAGGAACTCGAACCAAAGTGCTGGACTGAAGCTCCTGGGTTATTCTGACCCAAAGCATCTTTGGGGCCTATAAGCAACATTGTTAACTGCTGATATTCATGGATGGCTTAGTAAAGTAATCTCACAGTATTGGCACCCAGACAAAGATGAAGGGATAAGGAGAGCCCTTCAATACAGTTACAACATGACTTCATGGTATTTCTAGAACTATCAAGTCCGATTTGGTATGCTTTTAAAGCTTGGGAAATATTTTCAATAGTCAAGTTAAAGTACACTTGATGAAAATGTTTACACTAAACCTAACTGAATCTTTTTGTCTGACTTCTGGTTTATAGAAAACACAGGGAAGAGAGCACCAAATTAAATGACGCCACAGATGACACTGCCATACAAATCCAGAATGTGGGCATTCCGTGAGACATTGTCCTGGCCTCTTCTAACATCATAATCAAAAGGGGCTAAGAACATGAAACAGCCAAATGCAATCTGTGAATCTTGGTTCTTTCCATGTTTTTAAAAATTTGAGCTATAAAATCATTTCTGAGACAACTGGGAAAATGTTGGCATATACTGGATATGAGATGATATTAGGAAATTGAGGTTAATTTTTAAAATTGTGATTATGCTACTGTGGTCACAGAGGAGACTATTCTTTTTCCTAGAAAACGCATGCTGAAGCAGTGAAATGTCGTAACAACTGCAACTCACTTTCTAATGATTCAAAAAACACATGGATAGTTGGCCGGGGGCAGTGGCTCATGCCTGTAATCCCAGCACTTTGGGAGGCCAAAGTGGGCAGATCTCTTGAGGTCAGGAGTTCAAGGCCAGCCTTGCCAACATGGTGAAACCCCACCTCTACTAAAAATACAAAAATTAGCTGGGTGTGGTGGCACACACCTGTAATCCCAGCTACTCAGGAGGCCGAGGCAGGAGAATCACTTGAACTTGGGAGGTAGAGGTTGCAGTAAGCTGAGATCGTGCCACTGCACTCCAGCCTGGGTGACTGAGTAAGACTTCATCTCAAAACAAAACAAAACAAAAAACACACAGATAGATTAGGCAGATACAGAAGTAAATACAACAAAATGTGGAATATTGAATACTACTGTGGGTATGTGAATGTTCACTGCAGTAATCTTTCAGCTCTTCTTTATGTTTCAATTTTTTATACTAAAAAATTGGGCAGAAAATTAACATTCAAGTTACTTTTGGGTAGTCAGTCTAAGCTACAAACTTCTTGCTAGGTAGACAAGTCCAGGTTTGTTCTCTGGCCTCTTGAAGAATTTTTTTGCTGATATACAAAGGAACGCCAGGAAAAGAAATTTAACTTGAGCAAGAGAAGGGAGGCTCATAAGAGCGTTCCAACACTTAGAACTGAACCTCAGCATGGAAAAGAGAATTTGGAGCGTGGAAATGTGGGGTGCTACTCACCTTACTCAACTTGTCCTTTGAGACTGGGTGGAAGGAGACTCTGAGTCATTAAATCTACAGAAGACTCAGCACCCACCATTGCCAGAAACAAGGGAGGAAGGCCCACATGGTGACTCACATCTGTAATCCCTGTAATCCCAGCACTTTGGGAGGCAGAAGCAGGTGGACAGCTTGAGGCCAGGAGTTCAAGACCAGCCTGGGCAACACAGTGAGATCCCTATCTCTACAAATACTGTTTTTTTTAAAAAAAAAATAGTCAGGTGTGGTGATATGTGCTTGTAGTCCCAGCTACTTGAGATACTGAGATGGAAAGACAGCTTGAGCCCAGGAGATCAAGGCTGCAGTGGGCTATGACTGTGCCACTGCATTCCAGCCTGGGCAACAGAGTGAGACCCTGTCTGTGAAAAAGAAAAAAAAAAAAAAAAGCTTTGGCTGGGTTCAGTGGCTCATGCCTTGCCTATAATCCCAGTGCTTTGGGAGGCCAAGCAAGGCAGGAATGCTGGAGTTCGAGACCAGACTGGTCTACATGGCAAGACCTTAGTGTAGAGGTTAGGCTACGTCTCTGCAATCCTGCACAGGACCTACAGTAACACAGTCTTGTGACTGCTGTTGGGGTCCTTTTATATAAGTTAAGCTTTTGTGTTAATTTTACTTCAATTTATCACAAACTTCTACCCTGAAAAAAATATATCTGGGCAAGTGCCACTTGTCAATAAGAATGGATAAAAAAAGTTTTTAAATTAAAGTGTGATCTTGATTCTTTAAGAAACGTGTTGCACCTTCAAGCAATCTGGTGTGCATTCTTTCTGCCCTGCTCCCCTTCCTACCCCTACTTGTCTGACCTAGCCATCCTTTCAAGGTTCCCACTCTATTTCTGCTCTCTCCAGCTTTCTATCCTGGCCTATAGTCTCATCTCCTGCACCCCTCCTCCCCAATCTATTCAGCCCACCACATTCAAAGCATTCTTTCTCATGTGTAATACCAACCATGTGTCCTCTCTCCCCCCCATTTTTTTTTAGCTTTATTGAGGTATAATTGGCATAAAAGAAACTGCACATAATTAGGTGACTGACTTCTTTCACTTAGCATAATGTCTTCCAGGTTTATTCATGTTCTCACAGACTGTAGGCTTTCCTTCTTTTTTTTAAGGCTGGATAATATTCTATTACATGGCTATACCAATTTTTCTTTATCTGTTAATTTTTCAACAGACATTTGAGTTGTTTCCATATGTTGGCTATTGTGAATAAACCTGCAGTGAACATGGGAGTGCAGCTATCCCTTCAAGATCCTGACTTCAATTGTTATGGATGTATACCCAGAGGTGAGATTTCTGGATCATATGGTAGTTCAATTGTTAATTTTTTGAAAATTTTTCATACTGTTTTTCATGATGGCTATACCATTTTACATTACTATCAGCATTATACAAACCTCACTAATATTTATAAATATTTTTATAATAGTCATCCTAATAGGTGCAAGATAATATCTGATTGTGGTTTTGATGTTCATTTCCCTGCCGATGGGTAAAGCTGAGTATCTTTTTGTATACCTGTTGTCCATCATTTGTATATCCTCTTTGGAGAGATGTCTATTCCAATCCTTTGTTCATTTTTTAACCAGGTTTTTTGTTTGCTTCTGTTTTGCTTTTGTTTTTGCTATTGAGTTTAGGAGCTCTTTATGTATTTTGGAAATTAACCCGTTATCAGATATATGGTTTGCAAATATTTTCTTCCATCCTATAAGTTGGCTTTTTACTCTGTTGATAGTTTCCTTTGCTGTGCAGGAATTTTTTAGTTTGCTGTAGTCCCACTTAAGCTTTTCCCTCATGTTTTCTTCTAGAAGTTGTATGGTTTCAGCTATTACATTCAAATCATTAATCTATTTTGAGTTAATTTTTGCGTTTCATATAAGAAAGCATACAATTTCATTATTTTGCACGTGGATATTCAGTTTTCCCAACACCATTTATTTAAGAGACTGACCTTTCCCCATTGTGTATTCTTGGCATCCTCGTCAAGAATCCATTAGCTATGTATACCTGGGTTTATTTCTGGGCTTTTTATTCTTTTCTATTGATCCATATGCCCATTTTTATGCCAGTATCAAACTGTTTTGTTTACTGGAGTTTGTAACGTATTTTGAAATCAGGAAGTGTGATTCCTCCCACTTCATTCTTCAACATTGCTTTGGCTATTTGAGATCTTTTCTAGTTCCATATGAATTTTAGGGGTTTTTTTTTTCATTTCTGTAAAAATACCTTTAGACTTTTGGTAGGGATTACATTGAATCTGTGGATTGCCTTAGCAGTATGAAAATTTTAACAATATTAATTATTCTATCCATGAAAATGAGATGTCTTTCTACTTATTTCAATCTTCTGATGAATTTCTTTCATCAATGTTGACAATTTTCAGTAAATTCTTTCATTTTCTTGGCTAGGTTTACTCCTAAGTATTATATATATGTTAAACATATATTATTTATAACATATATATGTTCTGTTATAAAGTTGTTTTCTTAATTTTCTTTTTGGATCATCTGTTCTTAGTATATGGAATTTTGTTCTTAGTATATGGAATTTTGTTCTTAGTATATGGAATTTTTTTTCTTTGGTATGTATTGCCTAGCTTTGGTATGAGGGTAAATGCTAGACTCATAAAATAAGTTTGGAAGTGTTCCCTATTATTTCTTGGGAGAGTTTGAGAAGGATTGGTATTAATTCTTCTTTAAATGTTTGGTAGAATTTACCAGTGAAGCCATCTGGTTCTGGGCCTTTCTTTAGGAGGTGTTTGATTACTGGCTCATTCTCCTTATTTGTTATTGATCTGTTGAGGTTTTCTATTTCTTCTTGATTCAGTCATAGTAGTTGTATGTCTCTAGGAATTTATTCATTTCTTCTAAGTTATCCCATTTGTTGGTTTATTATTATTCACAATAGTCCATTATAAACTTAACATTTCTGTAGCATTGGTTGTGATGTCTCCTCTTTTATTTCTAATTTTATTTAGTTTCATCTCTTTCTTCTTATTCTAATAGTTTGTTAATTTTATCTTTTCAAAGAACAAACTTTAGTTTTGTCAACTTTTTTTCTATTGCTTTTTTGGTCTATATCACTTATTTCTCCTCTAATCTGTATTATTTCTTTCCATTTTCTAATCTTACATTTAGTTTGTTTTTCTTTTTCTAGCTCCTTGAGGTTGTTTACTTGGGAACTTTTTTCTTTTTTAATGTAGGGATTTATTGCTCTAAACTTCCCTCTTAGTATTGCTTTTGCTGTATCCTGTAAGTTTTGGTATGTTGTGTTTTTGTTCTAATTTGTGTGTTTACATTTTAATTTCCCTTTTCATGTTTTCTCTGAACCCATGGTTGTTCAAGAGTCTGTTGTTGAATTTCTATGTTTTTGTGAGTTTTTCTGATGTCCTTTTGTTACTAATTTCTAGTTTTATTCCATTGTGGTCAGAAAAGGTACTTGGAATTACTTTAATCTTCTCAAATTTGTTAACATTTGCTTAATGACTTAGCATATATTCCATCCTGGAGAATGTTCTGTGTGCACTTAAAAAGAATGTGTATTCTGTTACCATCAGGTGAAATGTTCTGCATAAGTCTGTTACGTCCATTTGGTCTACAGTGTTGTTCAAGTCTGCTGTTTCCTTCTTGATTTTCTGTCTGGATGATCTATGTATTATTGAAAGTGGGTATTAAAGTCTCCTACTATGAAGGATGGTTAGCAGAGACTTAAAAGGGTAGGTAGTAGGAGTCTGTGTGGGGAGGTGTGGATGGTCAATTGGTACTAAAAATGAAAAAAATGAATAAGACTTTCTATTTGATAGCACAATATGGTGACTATAGTCAATAATAACTTAATTGTATATGTTAAAATAACTTAAAGAGTGTAACTGGATTGTTTGTAACTCAAAGAATAAATGCTTGAGGGGATGGATACCCCGTACTCTATGATGTGCTCATTTTACATTGCATGCCCTCACCAAAACATCTCATATATTCCATAAATATATGCAACAACTGTGTAACCACAAAAATTTAAAAAACTAAAAATAAAGAAAAATTTTAAAGAAATAAATATGACCTTAAAAAATAAAAAATGTCTCCTACTATGATTATATTACTGCCTATTTCTCCCTTTAGGTCTGTCAATATTTGCTTTATATATTAAGTGCTTTAATTCTGGGTGCATATATATTTGCAATTGTTATATATTCTTGTTGAATCAATCCTTTTATCAATATGTGCTGTTCTTCTTTGGTTCTAATCACAGTATTTGACTGAAAGACTATTTTGTTTAAGTATGGCTACCTCTGCTCTCTTAGGGTAACCATTTGCACATAGAATATATTTTTCCATTCATCACTTCTGTTTATGTGTCCTTAAATCTATGGTTGGATTTTTTTGTGTGTGTGTGTGTCCCATTCAGTCACTCTGCATCTTTTGACTGGTGAGTTTAATCTGCTTACATTTAAAGTGATTATTGAAAGGTAAGAATTTACTATTGTCATTTTGTTCATTGTGTTCTGTCTTCTGTTTCGTAGTTCACTTGTGCCTCTCTTCTTCTCTTGCCTTACTTCTTTGTGGTTTAAATCTTTTGCAGTTATATGCTTTGACTCTTTTGTCTTTAACTTTTGTGTATCTTCTATAGAATTTTTTTCTTTGTGGTTACCCCATGGGGCTTCTGTTGAACTTCTTATAGCTATAAAAGTCTGTTTTATGCTGATAAAGACTTAAATTCAATTACATATGAAAGTCCTACCCTTTTACTCCTCCCCAACTTCATATTGTTTTTTTCTGAGTTACTTTTTATATTGTGTATCCATTAATGCTTTTTTGTGGTTTTAGTTATACTTAATACTTTTGTCTTTTGACTGTTATACTAGGGTTTAGGATGATTTACATGCCACCATTATTGTATCATGATATTCTGTGCTTGTCTATTTGCCTTTTACCAGTGAAATTTGTTGTTTAATATGGTTTCATGTTATTGTTTAGCCTGTATTTCTTCAACTTGAAGAGTTCCCATTAACACTTCTTGCAAGGTAGTTCTGGGGTAACAAATTCCCTTAGTTTTTGTTTATCAGGGAAAGTCTTTATCTGTCCTTCATTTTGAAGCACAGTTTTGCTGGGTATGGTAGTTGTGCTTAGCTCTTTTTTCTTTCAGTAATTTGAACATGTCATCTCATTTTATTCTGGCCTGCAAAGTTCCTGCTGAGAAATCTATTGTTAGCCTTATGGGAATTGCTTCATACGTCATGGTTGCTTTTCTCTTGCTGCTTTCAAAATTATTTTTTCTTTGACTTTTGACAATTTAATTATAATATATCTATGTGTAGATCTCTATGGTTTCAACCTTTTTGGAAATCTTTGGTCTTCATGAATCTGGATGTCCATTTTCCTCCCCAGATTTGGAAAGTATTCAGTCATTATTTATTTAAATAGGCCTTCTGCCCCTTTCTTTTTTCCTTTGGAGATTCCCATGATGCACATGTTGTTTCACTCAGTTGTGTCTCTTAAGGCCTGTAGGCTTTCTTCACTCTTTTTAATTTTTTTTTTTTTTTTTGAGACCGAATCTCGCTCTGTCACCCAGGCTAGAGTGCAATGGCATGATCTCGGCTCACTGCAACCTCCACCTCTCAGGTTCAAGCAATTCTCCTGCATCCACTTCCTGAGTAAACGAGATCATAGGCATGTGCCACCACGCCCAGCTAATTTTTGTATTTTTAGAAGGGATGAGATTTCACCATGTTGGCCAGGCTAGTATCGAACTCCTGACTTCAGGTGATCTGCCTGCCTCAGCCTCCCAAAGTGCTGGGATTATGGGCGTGAGCCACCATACTCAGCCCACTCATTTTAATTTTTTTAATGCTTCTCTGACTGGGCAAATTGTGTTCCTCTTAATGAAGTTTTAGATTATTTTTAGTGAAGTTTTTCTCAGTTTCTGTGCTCTACCAGGGTGTTATAGCCTCACTCCTGGGTTCTGGAAGGTTCACAAAGGCATTCTCATCTGTGGATAGAAGCTACATCAGTGTTTCTTTAGAGAGACTAGGGCTGGAGGCTCCTTTTCTGCCATGTTGTTGATGTCACCCCTTTCCTCTATTTCTTAAAATACTATAATTTTCCCCATCACTCCTTCAGGATAAAGCCTAAACTCCGTATTTTGTCAGATGAGTTTCTTCATGATTTGGCCCCCACTGAATTTCTAATTTCATCTCTTCTGCTGGCTTCTATGGCTCAGCTTTACCAGATTTTCCATGTCCCCAAACTGAATGGTCTTTCCTTATGTTTTGTCCTGCTTTTCTTCCTCATAATAAGTCTTTATTTAGTACTAACTGTGTATTCATACTTTAGGGACCAAGGAAGGGGCAAGTAAACTAATGAAATCTTGCTTTCAAGGAGCTTCCTATCTGGAAGTGGTCAGACAAGAACAAAGGAAAGTTTCAAGTGTTTCATCTCCCATAACATCCTTCTCTCCCTTGTCCACCTGATGGCCGTTCATCTTTCCAAGGTGTTTCCAGACATACCTCCCAGTAATGTATTCCTTGACACTCCTCTGCCCACCCCGTGCTGCCCACTCCAGAACCTCCGCTGTTTGCCCCTTCCCGCTTTGTTTATGGGCCTTTGCATCTTTCAGTAGGCATAGCTTACACTATGGGCATCAGAATTTTGGTCTGTTTCACAAAGGAAAGGAGTGTGCCCCATAGTGACTTAGTGGCAGCTGTAGAAACTAGATTCATAGCATCTCCTCCCTTTGTGTGACTATTTATGATAGTACATTTTGACCTGTGTCATTGGGACCTTCCACTAATTTCATTAGAGAGTACTTGCTTTTCAAAGCAGTGAGATGCTCCTGCACACACAGGAGTGTGAATACAGACTTAGGACCTGGAAAGTTCTGTGCTGGAGATTCATTAGACCAACACATGACTTCACTCAATTATGTGGATTGACCGATGAAAAATTTATGAAAAGGAAGTTTAGTTTATGCTCCTGGTGTCCCTATCGGTGATTACAGCCATGGCTGATATTTTAATCATGAAGGGATAAAGGATTTAAAAACCAAGACAAATTTCCTCCTTCCCATAAAACACTTCTCATATCCCTTGTTCTGCTCTATCATTTTTCAAGGCACTGACCACCTCCAACACACTGTATAATTTGCCATCTGTCTTCTCCCCACAAGAAATAGATTCATGAGGAAAGGGGTTTTTCTCTATTTTTGTCGTGGTTCACTAGCGTAACTCAAATGCCTAGAGCAGCGCCTGGTGCATGGTGGCTACTTAAATGTAGCTGGCTGTTCGTATCCATGGGTTCTGCATCTACAAACTCAACCAGCATTGAATTCAACCAACCACAACTCGAAAATATTTGAAAAAATAACAATACAACCATAAAATAAGATAAATTCAGATATACAGTATAACAACTATTTCCATAGCATTTACATTATGTTAGGTATTGTAAGTAATCTAGAGATGATTTAAAATAAATGAGAGGGTGTGCATATATTATATGCAAAAACAGTGCCATTTTACCTTAGGGACTTGAGCATCCACAGATTCTTCTATCTATGGGGGGTTCTGGAAATAATCTTCTGTGATACTGAAGGACAATTATATTTCTTGAGAAAAAGAATGTATAAAAATATAAACTAAGTGTTTAAATACCTTCAGATACAAGAGCTACCAGACTTCGGCCACACTCAGAAGGATACCCCATAAATACACAGTGGCCATCCAGGCATCTTTGCACTCATAGCTGGGCCTAGGGAGGGGGTCCAGCTGGTGATGCAGTTTGTGAGTATGGCTCAGAGGCAAAAGCCAATAGAGCCTGGCGTTGTGGACGGTGAAGACTTCCAACAAAGGCAGACACATGATCAGTCCCTTCCCCAGGGTACAGCTAACTGGCACGGGGTTCCTCTTAATCTGCATTAATGATGCAGATTAATGATTTTAGCAACATGTATACTAAAATTACAGTGATGCAGAGAAGACTAGCTAGCATGGTCTTGACAAGGATGACATATTAATGACAATCTGCATTACTTGAAAACTTTGGAAAACAAAAAAAAGATTTTTATCTATCAAGCACAGGAACAAGAATGCCCAGCGCTTCTTGCAGCCTTCCTCTCCTCTAAATATTTGTGCTGTTGTTTTCTTTTAGAACTTCCCTCATTTCCTCTTATGGATACTGTTAGGCAGTTTTTCAATGAGCTTACCTGTCCCGCCACTTCACATTCTTACCCTGTCCAGCTTGAAAGGCTGGTGGGACAGGAGCACAAAGAGAGATCAAAGGCCATCCTTTTGCCCTGAGGGTAATGGCATGTGGATTAGGGAGCACCTGCCTGGCAATTGGAGTGGCGGAGCACAGAGGCCCGTTCCTCCATTGGGATCAGCAAGGGTCATCTGCCCCGCCTTGGTGCACAGGGATCACCCTCTTCAGAGATGGCGGCCCAATGGGAGTCGGACTCCCTCTCCAAGGGAGCGTTCCCTTTTCCTCTCCCCAGACAGAGAAGAGAATAAAAATACCTCCGTGTGAACCAGGATAACCACCCTTGTCCTTGTGGATTACTTACCCACGCAGTGTTGAGTTTACTCAGAAGTATGCTGAGTCAGCTTAGCCTGGCTTGGGAGGGCCGACTGTGCTAAGCTCATCTCAAACATGCCTGCAGTAACCTCACACTGTGGCTTGAAATTGGCCACAGCTGGTGTATTTACATCGTGGATATTGGCAAATTCTGCAAAGCAGAGTTGGTTTCCCAGAAAGCCACTTGCTAAAGACGTATTGGCCCATGGCCTGTTTATACAGCACAAAGAGTGTATTTGGTCTCATGGCCTGCCCTGTTCAGTGTCACATTATGGACAGAGTGACCAGGAACTGGAAGAGTATACCATCCATGATTATACCTAGGACTGTAATGGGAAAATGCGGATGCATGGTCACTCTAATCATGAACTCTTTGCCAGATTTGAAATTATTATTCCAAAACATAGTTATCTGTTGGCTGTATAACATTCCTTCATTTGGAAATTTAGAGGAGTTTTTTATTCTTCAACTGTTCACAGATTTTCCTAATGTAAATGATATTTCAATAAATATGTAGTAGAATAAATTTCTGAGGGTGTATTTCTAGGGTAGAGGGTATAAACATTATTAAAACTCTAAATACATTTTGCCAAGTTGCTTACCCAGAAGGTTAGAGGCATTTACACTCTCTGTAGTCAGCCCAGTTCACCAAGTTCCTATTTCCAATACTTGAAATAAGGACAGAGAACATTTTCTAACCACCTCTAGCTCCTCTCTGTGCTGAGTCTGCTTTCCAATTAAGCTGAGTATATTCTAGGAACCCAACCAATTCTGTTCTCTTTGGCCCTCATCTGCTCCTTTGCACCCACTGTTCCCTCCACACAGAGGCTGTGGCTCCCATTCCTCTCCTGGAAATCCTGTCCATTCTAGTTTTAGGCATGAATCCCAAAGTCATGATTAAAATTGCACTGGCCAGGCGCGGTGGCTCATGCCTGTAATCCCAGCACTTTGGGAGCCTGAGGCAGGTGGATTACCTGAGTTCGAGACCAGCCTGGCCAACATGGTGAAACTCTGTCTCTACTAAAAATACAAAAAATTAGCCAGACGTGATGGTGGGCACCTGCAATTCCAGCTACTCAGGAGGCTGAGGCAGGAGAATTGTTTGGACCTGGAAGGCAGAGGTTGCAGTGAGTCGAGATCGTGCTACTGCACTTCAGCCTGGGTGACAGAGTGAGACTCTGTCTCAAAATAAATAAATAAATAGTGCACAAAGACACATACTCAAGTGTGTTTATTTATAATAATGACAAATTAGAAACAACTTGAAATGTTTGAAATGTTCAAATATAGGGATTCATCAAATAAATTAATGGTATCTTATGACAGAATAATATGCAGTTATGAATAAAGATTGTGTAGACATAATTGTGCACATGAAATGATCCTCATGAAATGGTCACTAGAAAAGAATATGTCATCAAATAGAATATTAGGGTGTAATCTCATTTCTGTGTATTTAATTTAAAAGAAGCTGGACCTAAAAATAATTTAAAAGTTTTTAATCTATATTTATGACTTTTAGACAGTGAATTATTGAAAATGAATTATTTAGATAGTGAAAAGGCTTTGGGGGAGATTTTCATACATGAAAAAACAGTAACTCCTACCCATACGTCAGGATCCATTCAAATACTCCCTCCATTGGAGGAATTTGAGAAAGCAGCTATGACAGCTCCATTCTTTGTATCTTGGTCAGTCTTTGTGGCTCTTTCTGGATCCTCATATGCTATCAAATCAAAAGGTGTTGGCTTGCTTGTCTTGTCTTTTACTGATTCTGTATGTTTTTGTTTTTACTTTTTGAGATAGAGTCTCGCTCTGTCATTCAGGCTGGAGTACAGTGGTGCGATCTCAGCTCACTGCAGCCTCTGTCTCCCAGGTTCCAGTGATTCTCCTGCCTCAGCCTCCTGGGTAGCTGGGATTACAGGCACGTGGCCACCACACCTGGCTAACTTTTGTATTTTTAGTAGAGACGGGATTTCACCATGTTTGCCAGGCTGGTCTGGAACTCCTGACCTCAGTTGACCTGCCCACCTTGGCCTCCCAAAATGCTGGAATTACAGACATGAGCCACCAGGCCCAGCCTTGATTCTGTATATTTTAAAAGAAAGAAAATGCTCCATCACATTTTTGCTCAAGAATATGCTGGTGCTTCCAGTTTGTTGCAGAGTTTCAATAAATGTTTGATAAATTGATACAATTTAATTTTCCTAGGTGATCCACACCCTAGTAAAAACCATGTTTGCTGAAAGTCTTGGAACACGTGTGTGAGGCAGTCTTAGTAATGCATGACACACACAGAATGATGACATCTATGAGTCCTGGTTGGCTGTGTCGGGTGGAAAACTCATTGCTGGCTGCTTCTGGGGTTTGTGTTGCATTTTCCATGAGCAGCCGTGGCCTGCTCTGTCATGTGGGAGGTCTCAGTGCAGCCAGCACAATAGGCAGGATTGTTGGTCTTGTCCAGCACAGAGCACACTTGGTCCCATAGCTTCTGGGCAAGGATCAGATGAATTCATCCAAGAAAGCCAGCGCTGAAGCCCCAGCCAGAGGAAGCATGATCTGATCACACAGGATACCACTGCACTGGGCATTTTCTTAGTTGTACTGAAATCCCAGAATTGACCAGTCCCTTGTGCCTCCCACCCTCTGCTCCAGTGGAAACTAAGCCAGCCAGGGCTAGAACCAGGATGAGGGCAAAAATCTCTTTGGTCTTATCTTTAGGATTGACAAAATAATTGAAAGCTGTTTGACAACTCTTTGCATATAATAGGCATTTAATAGAGTTTTAATAAAAGGAGTGTATCAGATAAGAAAGCCCACTGAAAATTGAAGCATGATTTCATAATTTGACTTCTAAAATATCAATGCACCAGCCCCAGGGATTTGGGTAAATCTGGACTATTGTATCCTTTCTTATTATTGGGTAATTTTCAAGCTCCTCCTCCTGGCGGGTGGGTGTGGCTATCCCTCCCCAGAAACACCACCCACAGCCCCTGAAGAAGTGTGATCCTGGAGAAATGGGGCTGCGGCCCTGACAGGCTGGGTCCAGCTGCCTCCCAGCCATAAGAGCCTGAGGCTTCTCCTCCTTCCTGAGGATATGTGAGCGGCAGTGCGGGGGCCCAGGGCAGTTGTGAGGATGACAGGGAATTCATACTTTTCCAATGGTAGCCAGTATTTTTCCTGACATCTACCAGAGCCTGGAGCTCCCAGAAAGCCTGCCTGGTCCAAATACAGAACTCTCTGCTTTGTGCCGCAGGCTCTGCACGGGCACGCATCAGCCAACGGCAATTGTGAATGTAAACAAAGGGCGGCAAAGCAAAGGCTCTGCAGCAAGGGGCGGATGTCCTAAGGAAATGTATGGGCTCTTCACTTTGGTGGGACTCACACAGGAAAAAATGCCCGGGGACCAATGCTTCTGTCTTAGATCTGCTTTACAGGGAATGGCAGCTCCTAGCATGCAGCAAACCCTGAAGTACAGCCCTTTTCTGTTGAAACCTGCCTTGTAGCAGAAACATTTGTGGATCCTCCTCTCCACGTGGGTGAAGGCCACTCCCCGGGCACACCTGCATCTCTCTGACTGAGGCTTTCCCTCAGTTTCCCCGAGGGGAAAATCACAGGCACATCATGCTGGAAGCAGTTCTCCACCCACCGAGAAGGGGTCTTTGGTGGAGAAATGCCCCAGCCAGGGCCAGCCGCAGGAGTACGCGGCCTGTGCAGGTACATGGGCCCAGCATTGAGAAGGGCCCTGCTCCTGGTTCAGTGTTCTCTGCTGTCATTGACCGTCTTGAAATTCTTTGTTGTTTTATCTCTGACTAGTGCTTTGTAACTGAAGCCTGACGGGGCACTGGAGCATGCATGTCTGCAGAGGAGATTGGTGCAGTGTGTGTCCCTGATGCCCTTCCTTGCCCTCTAATTGCTATAGAGCATTCAGAGTGCCCCAGGAGCACAGAGTTTCCAGGACCTGTGATGCGTGAGAATTCAGAGAGCCAGGGCAAGCCCAAGGTCAGTGTGCCATGGCTGTGACGGAGCAAAGGGGATGTGGATGCCCCCACACTTTCCCATCACACCCGAACTCACTTCCAACGCAGAAAGAAGATACGGGAGCAGCCAAGTAACCCTGTCACATCCCTGCTCCCCCATATCACTACTCTGAATTAGCCAACCACTCCAGCTGACTACACCAAGACAGGAAAGGGAAAGTGGGACAGCCACTGTTCCTTTCCCTCTCCTTCCTTCCTTTCTTCCTTTCAGGGAGAAGGATGCTTCCTTCCTTTCAGAGAGAAGGATCCAGGTGTTGTCGCCAGGAGACTGGGAGGATGAGATGGGTGCCCATGGAGAAGTGAAATAAAATCAGATGAGTGAGTTTCCCACAGTCATTGTTCTGGTAAGAAACATACAGACATTCTGACGTGCAAAATACAAATGGTATAATTTCCTTGACTCTGCCTAGGAGTTAAATGTTGATATTTGCTGTCATTGCACAATATAAAGATGAATGGTGAATGTATGTGTATAATTTAAAATTACTTCTCACTGCTTGGCTGGAATAACTTTGGGTGTGTTCTCCATTGTGGATAGAGGTCCCCAGGAAAACTGGTCTCCAGCTGTCCCTGCAGTTACTTGCTGGATGACACCTCCTACTGGCTGTCTTCCCTCCCTCACTTGCAGTCTTCCTTGGGATCACCTCCCCAAAACAAGACTTGCACCAAATCCTCGAATCAGCTCCTCTTCCACGGAATCCATTGAAAACACCTGTCTGCATTGGCCACTGCGGTTCAGGGGCTGCTGGCAGGGCCGTTTCTTTTGTGGCTTAGCCGTGAGGGGCTCGTCACCCGCAAGGCAATGGAGAGCTCACAAGTGCCTATGACCAGCTATCCCTGGAGCTCACTCTTTCTCAGACAGGCAGGAAACTGCAGTGCTTTTTGAAGTTGTATTGATATTTTGAAGGAAAATATTGTTAGTTTTAGAAATGTTGAAACCAATGATCAAAATATTTTTTCTTAATGTCAGACCATCCCCAGATAAATACCTTTTCATCATTTCACCAACCTGTGGAATTTGTTTTGTAGACACCTGGGGCATTTTATTATTTTCATGAGGCCCGTGAACTTCATGGGCAAAGACAACATGAAGTCTGGAGCCCGTGTTGAAAGTGTGGACCTGTAGTGCCAGGGTGTAGACAGCCACACCGAGCCCTCTCTCTGTTCCTTGTCATAATTCTTTTCTGAATTGCAAGGCCTTCCCTACAGTCAAATGGCAATGAGGAGGTGGCGTTATCAAGGGAGACGGGAGACTGCTGTCCTTAGGTCAGGGGCGTTTGTCCAGGGAAGCTCCTCTGTTGCAGTCTTAGCCCTCACATCAGCACTGAATTATTGAGTGACCAAGGTACAGTCATTCTCGGACAAAGGTCACTGTCGGGACAAAGGTACAGAGACACTTCTCTCATGTCTGGAATCAGAAGACGCAGTGAGCGCCAAGGCCATACTGAACCTTTACAGTCAAATCCTGGTTGAAGGGAGGGCCAGGTATCCCTGGGTGGCTCAGTTAACAAATACGAAATGACAGAGATGCTGCCCTTCCTGTGTCCCTGAGGAGCAAGGGGAACACATTTTAATCAGACAAGGTTTTGCTGTCACTGCTGACACCAGAGCCCCATCTGGTCCTAACAGTGTTGACTCTGTGCTCCCTCTCTTGAGCAAGCACTGCAAACACCACAACGGGCTGTTCCAGAGCACTCACAAGGGGAAGGCGCAATTTACTGGCTCTATCCTCACCTGACCTCTCTCAAAGACTTCCTGCAAGTCCCCAGGAGGCATTCCCATGACACAAGACCCCTCCTCTGGATTTGTGAGGTGCCAGCTTTGCCCTCTCTCCTGATCTGGTTCAAAGTTGGGTCCAACTTGTCATCACTGTCACACTGACCCTCAGGTGCTTCCAACCATAGAGGGCAGATCACCTTTCCAGAAAAAGACTCAATGCAGCCTTCCTTCAGATAAGTTCTTTGCTTACCTCCTTTTTGGAAGAGATTCTTGGGTCTCTCTGTAACAAGGGGAGTCCCAGGCCCCTACCTGGAAATAGCCTCCCAGGATGATTGACAGGCTTAGAATGGGGCCCACATGTCACTCCCTTGTCATAGAAGCCACACAAGTGCCCTTGGGGTGCAGGACAGCTCAGGGTCAACCCTACTCAGTCAAATGCCCATGCTTTCTCTGAGATAGTCTAATGGCCTCCGAGAATCACCAGGATTGTTTTTAAAATTATTTCCAGAAAGGGAGAAAAGTGGGGAAAGAACTTACCATCACAAATGATCTGTCTGTCACAACCCGGTCTTTGTTTCAAATGAGGATATTTTTTGGAAGACGCTGCCTTAAGAGGACTCCAGCTTACACTCCAATGCCAAAGGCAGGAGAAAGCAACCAAGAGTTAGAATAAGAGCTCAGCTCTGAAGTAAAATGTGTGTTTGCGAAATCTCCAGGCAATCTCTCGTCTGGAAGTGTCGCATGGTGTCTTGCTTGCTTGCCCTTGTGTAGTGGCTCCATTAATCTTCCACGTGGATGGCTACCTTTTGATGGAGCCTCACTGGGAATTGTCAAGGGATAAGAGCTAGAAGGGGAATATGAATGTGAGCTCCATAGTCTAAGGGTCACCTTTCATAGTTCGTATGGTTCATATTTTTCTTTTCGGTCAGCACATTTTTATAAATCACCTGAAAACATTAACATTGATACAATTGCATTTTTAAAGTTATGTATCTGAAATTATTCTTTTTATATGTATGTATAATTTTTAATAACCTACTTGAGAAAACAAGTAGGATTTTTAAACAAGAAGGATTTTTTCAAAGATCATTCTTTTACCCATTTTCCATATTATATGTTATCTATTGCTTTATAATAAATTACCCCGAACTCAATGGCTTCAAATAGTGATAAATATTTGCTGTCTCACAATGTCTGTGGTTATGACTTGGGGTCTCTCTTGAGGTTGCAGTCAGGTGTCAGCCAGGACTGCAGTCATCCAGAGGCTTGAATGGGGCCGGAGGATTCAGTTCCAAGGTGCTATTCACATGTTGGGCAGAGAGTGCTGGCAGGGGTTGCTGAGTGTTGGCCAGAAGTCACTGTCTCTCCTCGTGGGCCTCTCCACAGGCCTCGCCAGTGTGCTTCCAGCACGACAGCAGGCTTCCCTGGAGCCAGTGACTCAAGAAACAGGGGTGGAAGCCACAGAGCCTTTTATGAAACAGCCTTGGGCGTTACACACCATCACTTCCGTCATATTGTGTGGGTCACCCACACCAGCCCTGATTCTGTACAAGAAGTGACTACCTAAGGGCATGAATACTGGGAGGCAAGGATCCTTTTGAAGTCCTTGGAATCTTTGAAGGTAGCTACCACAGTTATTTATTTATTTAGAAATGGAGGCTTGCTCTGTCTCTCAGGCTAGAGTGCAGTGGTGAGATCATAGCTCACTGCAGCCTCAAACTCCTGAGCTCAAGCAATCCTCCTGCCTCTGCCTCCCAAAGCACTGGGATTACAGGTATGAGCTACTGTGCCCGGCCAGCTCCAACAATTTAAATGTCATATTTGTGTACACAGTTTTCTTTATTATTATTATTATTATTATACTTTAAGTTTTAGGGTACATGTGCACAATGTGCAGGTTTGTTACATATGTATACATGTGCCATGTTGGTGTGCTGCACCCATTAACTCGTCATTTAGCATTAGGTATATCTCCTAATGCTATCCCTCCCCTCTCCCCCCACCCCACAACAGTCCCCGGAATGTGATGTTCCCCTTCCTGTGTCCATGTGTTCTCATTGTTCAATTCCCACCTATGAGTGAGAACATGCGGTGTTTGGTTTTTTGTCCTTGCGATAGTTTGCTGAGAATGATGGTTTCCAGTTTCATCCATGTCCCTACAAAGGACATGAACTCTTCATTTTTTATGGCTGCATAGTATTCCATGGTGTATATGTGCCACATTTTCTTAATCCAGTCTATCGTTGTTGGATATTTGGGTTGGTTCCAAGTCTTTGCTCTTGTGAATAGTGCTGCAATAAACATACGTGTGCATGTGTCTTTATAGCAGCATGATTTATAGTCCTTTGGGTGTATACTCAGTAATGGGATGGCTGGGTCAAATGGTATTTCTAGTTCTAAATCCCTGAGGAATCGCCACACTGACTTCCACAATGGTTGAACTAGTTTACAGTCCCACCAACAGTGTAAAAGTGTTGCTGTTTCTCCACATCCTGTCCAGCACCTGTTGTTTCCTGACTTTTTAATGATTGCCATTCTAACTGGTGTGAGATGGTATCTCGTTGTGGTTTTGATTTGCATTTCTCTGATGGCCAGTGATGATGAGCATTTTTTCATGTGTGTACACAGTTTTCTAACAATGAGAAGGAGGCATATGAAAATGTGTGAACTGTCCTAAGATGAAGCATCTTACATTGTCCTAAAGTGACACCAACCCTCAAGCCCCAGATGTTTGAGTCAGGCCAGCCTCAACCACTCTCCTGGTGTCCTGTACACATCTGTGTGCATGCACACACACAAATACACTCACACTAAAGACACACTCATACACACTTATTAACAGACACTCGCACTTACACAAACATACAGTAAGTCCTCCCTAAACATCCTCGATAGGTTCACAGTGAAATGATGTGTAATAAAACTGTTTTACCATAGGCTAATTGATATAAACAAGACTTAAGTTTCTATGACATATTTCTGTTCACAAAAAATCACCAAACTTCTTAATAAAGACCAAAACACTTCTAATATTAAACATTGAAGTACATGTGAGCTATACAAACACTTAAGAAAGATTAGTAAAAACTAGTATGAATTATTTACCCACTTATTCCACTTCAGGGTCTCACGTGACAGGAGTCTGTCCCAGCAGTTCAGGGTGCAAACTGGGAACCCGCCCTGGCTAGGACGCCATGCCCTCATGGGGAGCACTCACACAGCCACACTCATTCACACGGGGACCATAGAGACATGGGGATATGCTTTACCTGCACGGCTTTGGGATGTGGGAGAGAACAAAGTACCTGGGGAAACCCATACAGACAGGGGGAGAACGTGCAAACTCCACACAGTGGCCTGGCCAGGAATAGATTTTTAAATCATCAACATCGTAACAAAACAATCTTTAAAATGATGTTATTTGAGGACCTGCTATCCTCACACACATATATGCACACTCACACACACACACACTCTCACAGACACATTTATGCACTCACACTTATTCACACACCTATATACACACTCACAAAAGCCCACATGCACACTCACACATATAGACACTCTCACATACACATGTACACATATATACATTCACACTCACATGTGCACATACGTACACACTCACCCACATTCATGCACTCATGTATACACACTCAAACACGCATTCACACATAGGCACACTACTCACAAACACACACATGCTCTCTCACACACTCACACACTCACACATATATGCATGCACACTGACGCTCGTTCACACACACTGTCCATGCACTATACTGAGACCCTTGGCTGACGCTGTCCTCACTGCTCAGCGGCCCCTGCCCCTTTCCCTATGCGCACCCCACAGCCTCCCAGAGCTGCAGTTTACTGAGTTGGCTCATTCCATGCTCCAGGCTCTTGGCTTCCCACCTGCTCTAGATGCCCCCCTTCTGGTTTTACATGTGCCCATCATCCTGCACTCCTCTCCGATTTCAGAACCGGATCTTCCTGCATGGTTTTCACAGGTCCCCTGCTTCAAGCTTGTTCTTTCCTTTCATATCAGAAGAAGATTCCCCAATCCAGCGCCAGCCCGTCTCTCCTGCTTCTCTCCACTCCAGCTTTGTGACCAGGACCCTGCTGGGAGCAGCACCAGCTCCTTACTGAAAGAAATGAAAGGATTTAGATATCACCGCCATAAGGACCATAGCAAGCGGAAATGAAACACGATTTGAGCTGACACTTCCAGGCATTTCTCTGAGCCTCTTTAGCCTTAATTTGAAAAATTGTCCCTGAAAGCCCAGACTTACATCCACCGGCCACCGGCCATGGGGGTTGATGAGAGGCATCTTCCCCCACTTGCTGTTAAGCCATGCTCTCTGCGATCTCCAGAACTCATTCCATATAGGTTTTATTTTCTTAGCACATATTTCTGCCTTCACTACCTGCATATGGGGCCTTGGAGATATTCCAGCTTAAAAGGGGATTTACACGTCCTTGTGAGAATTAGTACACCAATGAAGCTGGTCACCAGGAGTGAAAAATGGCTCATTTAGGCATCCACAGCCAATTTCATAATGCAATATACCAAGAGAAGATAAAATGTTTTCCGGCACTGGCTGGAAAGCCAGTGTACGAATGGGAAAGCATTTGCAGAAGTCGCTGATTCAGGGTGATGGGTGCCTATGTCTAGGAACGCATGTCTGGGATGAAGAACTCCATGAAACACACCCTTTCCAAGAATGCTGCTGCACGCCATGCTCTTGGCTAGGCTCTAGGAACACAAAGATGACAGGTGCTCTAACCCTATAGGCCTCCTGGCCTGGGACAGAGTCAAACATGCAGATACCAATGGGTAAGCAGATGTCTAAGAGCACAAGTAGCTGTGCCTGCCCCTCCTGGAAAAAGACTGCTGTGTTCACCCCAAGCTCTGATTGTCTGAGTCTTTGGCCCTAAGCAGAAGCACTTCCCTACTTTCCTTAATCTAAAGGTTTAGGCAGGGCAAGGTGGCTCACGCCTGTAATCCCAGCACTTTGGGAGGCCAAGGCGGGTGGATCACTTGAGGTCAGGAGTTCGAGACCAGCCCGGCCAACATGGTGAAACCCGGTCTCTACTAAAAATAAAAAAATTAGCTAGGCGTGGCTGCGGGTGCCTGTAATCCCAGCTACTCAGGAGGCTGAGGCAGGATAATTGCTTGAACCTCGGAGGCAGAGGTTGCAGTGAGCCGAGATCACGCCACTGCACTACAGCCTGGGCAACAGAGGGAGACTCTGTAGCAAAAAACCAAACCAAAACAAAAAATCTAAGGGCTTAAAAATATACATTATTTACACTTATTTGGATGGCTGCTATCCCCCAAAATAACAAATATTGGTAAAGATGTGAAGAAAGTAGAAACCCTTGTGTGCGCTGCTGGTGGGAATGTAAAATGGTGCAGCCACAATGGAAGACAATGTAGAATTTGCTCATAAAACCAAAGATAGAATTATTATATGACTCAGCAATTCCACTTCTAGGTAGATACCCAAAAGAATTGAAATCAGGGTCGTGAAGAGATATCTGCACTCCCACATTTATAGTAGCGTTGTTCTTAGCAGCCAAAAGGTAGTAACAACTCAAATATCCATCAACAGATGAATGGGTAAGCAAAATGTGGCGTATGGATACAATGGAATATTATTCAGCCTTAAAAGGGAGGAAATCGGAATGCGGCACAGCATGAATGAACCTTAAAGACATGCTAAGTGAAATGAGCCAGTCACAAAAGCACAAATACTGGATAATTCCACTTACATAAGGTGCCAAGAGTCTTCAAATTCCTAGAGAAAGAAAATAGAATGGCGGTTGCCAGTGGCTGGGGGGAGAGGAAAAGGGGAGCTCCTGTTTAATGGGTACAGAGCTTCAATTGGCAAGACGAAGAGTTCTGGGGATGGAGGGTGGTGGTGGTAGCACAGCACTGGATGTAAAAAATGCTGCTGGACTTCATGCTTAGAAATAGCCCAAGCTTCTGAGAACCTGCCTGGATTGATGGCACTGACTCTGGTGCGCAGGCTGGTTCCTCCCTTCACTAGAAGCCTGGCCAAGCAGCCCAAGCCTGGACACAGATCCATCATGGTGGGCACCAGCCAGGGTCAGCAGACATGTCCAACTCTGCCGGCATCTGCCTTCTCTCCCCAGGGACCCTGAGCCATGGCAAACTCCCAGTCACAGGCATGCTAGCCCTGTGGGTTCTGCCTAGAACTCAGATGTCCTGTGTGAGAGAGACACTTCCCTATCTGGGCCCCAGAGAGTGTTTTGCTGGCTTGAGGCTGCCATGAGACCACCCTGAAGATGTTTGGTTCCTGGAGTTCCTGCTGTTTCCTGGCTGGCTTCTCTCCACCCTGGAACTTGACCCTCCAGCCACCTCTTGTAGCAGATTGGTTTTCTCTCCTGTCCTGAGAATCCAGTGGCCACTGGTGTCTGGGAGCCAGCCCTGGCCCCAAGGGCTTCATTCTTCAAGTTACCCCCACTGCTGCTGGTTTTTTTGTGTGTTTGTTTGTTTTTTGATGGAGTCTGGTTCTGTCACCCAGGCTGGAGTGTAGTGGTGCAATTTCAACTCACAGCAGCCTCCGCCTTGTGGGTTCAAGCAATTCTCTTGGCTCAGCCTCCAGAGTAGCTGGGATTATAGGCACCCGCCACCATGCCCAGCTAATTTTTGTATTTTTTAGTAGAGACAGGGTTTTGCCATGTTGGCCAGGATAATCTCAAACTCCTGACCTCAGGTAATCCACCCGTCTTGGCCTCCCAAAGTGCTGGGATTACAGCTGGGAGCCACCGTGCCCGACCATGCCCCCGGTGTTTCCACTCCAAACCTCGGAGGTGCGTCTGGGGAAAGCTCTCCTATTCAAGTGTCCACTGCCCCAGTGATGGAGCACTGGGCAAGAAGACACTACAGCATGGGGTGGGGGTGGCTTTGGGACCAGAGGCACATGACATGGAACCTCCACTTTTCCAAGTCCTGGCTCTGCGACTGTGGCAGGTTCTCAACCTCACGGGCTTTGGTTTCCTCTTTGGTAGAGTTGTTGGAGGAAAATCAAATGAAAATAGATACGTGTGAATGTCCCACAGTGTAGGGTGCAGAGGAGGGGGTGCATCAATGGTAGCTCTAAGTGGTGGTGTTTGCAGTTCGGCCTAGGTCTCTGGTTCTTTATCCCGAGCATGGTAGGGCAGATCCCATCCTGAATCACAGCCGATGTTCCCCTGAACACATGGAGGACCCTGGGTGCCCCAGGGGTCAGCGAGTGGAGCTGGGAATTTACTCCACAGGCGAGGGCTCCCACACCAGTGAGAAAGTCTGCTCACCTGAGTCTCTGAGAGGGAAAGTTCAGGAATGCTGATGGTAGAGGTTTTACTGTGGCCATGCTAATGGAGGACTGAGGCTGGCCCCCAGCTCGGATTAACTAATTGGTTACATTGAGTCCCAATTGACTTGCTGGTCAGGAAGCATCTTCAGTTAGTCCCAGAGAGGGTCTGGTATCCCAGCTGGTTATGTCAACGAGAAACAGCACAGGACACTTGTTAAAGGTGGCAAGACAGATTTATTCAGACTATTTCAATGGGGGAAAGGGACACCAGTATAAATGAACTCAACTCCAACCAAGACCTAAAGGTGATAGGGGTTTTAAAAGAGAGAACAGAGAAGGAACAAAAACAGGCTATGAGAAGTATAAAAGGGAGAACCAAAAAGGTGACGAGAGGGAATGTGGGGAAATGAAAAGTTACAGGATTGAAGTAAGCAGGGGATTACTGGAAATTGTTTTGGCGATGTGGGTTCGGACGATGTACATTTTGCAGTTTGGCAGCAAACTGCAAAGACTCAACGTGGGGGCTGGTCATGTTAAGGGACTCGGCCAGTGCAGGTGAAAAGCAGGCTGGAGTGTGGCTGAGGCTCCCAGTCGAGTGTCTGGGCAAGCCCTTTGTGTCTACTGGAGTTTGCAGTTGGAACCAGACAGCCACCGGTTTGGTTAACTCCTTGGAAGATGCTGGTCCAACTGCCATTTCTTCCTTTTACACCTGGACGCTTCTTGAAGCCACCTCCAGGGACATAGTCTTGCAAGATCCTGACAGTTACAGTAGCAATGTGAGCAGCCTTGGGCAAACAATAACAAGGACATGCACTGAGAAGCAAGAGGCTACTTGCCCCTAACAGCAAAGTGTAGAAGGTCAAACTGCCAAGGCTTCAGGAGGGGCGAGAGTGTCCTTGGGACTGAATGCACAAAGGGCCACTGGCATCTGGGTTTGCGTGGGAGCTTGCAGAGGGGAGTGCACCATTCAGTGGGATCCTCATTTCCAGATATTCTACGTTTGTCGTCTGGCTTGCTGTGATTATTGTGCAAAAAGGACTTTCCCCACTTTTATTTGCTTAGTATTGAATCCAAGCAATATTTTCAAGAGCTATTTGTCAGGGGCTGAAAAGATCAAGGAGGCACAAAATCGTGGCTCCAGGGCACATGGGTACCTCAGAACAGGCCTGGAAGGAGTCCATTTGCTGCGCCCAGGACAGTGTGAGTGGCTCACTCCCTGAATCCTAACATGGGTTCACCCTGCCTTCTCTCATGCTGACTTCTCCTACCTGACTTCTGCTCCTTCACACCTGGCCATCCTCCAGGACTCATCCCCCTGGCCTCCACCCAGCTCTGAAAAGCTTTTCCCGGCACCCTCCTCACCAGCCCCTCCCCAGCACTCCTCATTCACTGGTTCTCTACACCACTCCCTGCTGCCCTCAGCAGGACCCTGCTTTGTAAAGGCTTGGGGACTTCATACGTGTGTCTGGTTTCTCCAGCTGCTGGACAGAAGGGCAGAGAAGGTTCTTCAACTTTCGCCATTACACCTCTGAGCACAGTGATAGATGTAGTCCTTTTGGCAATGAGTGGGGGACGAGGTGGATGTTTAGGCTTATGCATTCATAGGCAAGACCACCGCAGTGCCTGGATGTGTCAGGCAGCATTTCAAGCCAAGAGAAACTCAGCAATGGCTGGAGAAAGTCCAGGACGGTCAGGAGAGCAAAGACTGAGTTACTTGAAGCCTGCTGCTCACAGACTCCGGGCAAGCACCTGACTCTAAGCCTCAAAGCCCAGTAAGATCTGGTTCATCTTCCAAGGTGGTGTGGAGAGGATGGCTGTTGCCCTGAAGAGTCCCTTTGCAAGGCCACTTGCCCAGACTTGAGCTGGACAACATCAGCTTTTATGTAGTATAATTTTGCAGAGGAAGGTTCCTCTTGATTTGACCATTTGTCTTGAGTTTTGTTGCCCTGAGTATTGTCTTGGGCATAGGGAAGGGCTCTGATTTCTGGAAGAGGCCAGACAAGAAGAAGGAGAGCCCAACTCTAAAGAGGACTTGGGTCTCAGGCATCCTGGCCTGGAGAAAGAAATCCGGATCAGCAGCTCGGTTCAAAGGAAGCAGAGCTGGAGTTCCCAGAAGAGGAACACCAGTTGCAGGAACTGTGCTAGGCGTGGAACCAGTGGGCGTGAGTGTTTTTGACTTCTGGTCCAGCTTGGCTCTGGGGCTGTGGTGGACTGAGCCCACAGCCGAGGACAGCTGAGCTCAGCTCTGGGGAACACAGAGGCATGTACACTGCCACAGGCATGCTGGATTTGGTTTGAGCAGAAGTAGCCTCTGTTTTGTCTTCCCTGTGTTTCTCAGCATCGCAACAGTGGAAGCCGACATCACTGTGTGAGTGTGTGAAGCACACCGTTCTTCAGCTCTGCACAGCTCGCTGGGGACTCTGGATCAGCCCAGTCACCTCTGCGGCCTCAGGCCCATGGCCCATGCCATGAGGGGCTGCTCTCTTCCAGTTCAAAGAGGCGATGACTCGGAAGTGCAGACAGACACCGGGCAGCTGAGGGGAAGGCTGCAGGCTCAAGATGGCAGCTGTCTTTCCCATCTGTTTAATTTGCCAAGCAGCAGGATAGAGTCTCCAGGGGCAGGAATGGAGCAGGGTGGGGAGAAGAGGTTTGAAAGGTTATCACAGTTTGAAATTAGCCTAGTGTGGCCGTGTATTATTATTTCCTTTTTCTTCTTCTTTCTCAGGCAGTATGGAGACTTTGAGAAACACCAACTCATGTTGCTGAGTTTTCAGAGAAAGTTAATTTCTAGAGGAAACATTTCTAAGTATGAATGAGGACACAGAGAGTTTGGGTCTTGCCATCCCCACAGACTCAAGATCTGCCTCTGTGAGCAGTCTTGGGTAGGAGGAAAAGTTCATCCAGAGCCAGCCGCGAGGTGTGTCTGGGGCCTCCGTGGACTGCCCCTCAGGGCTCTGTTTCCTGGCTTTAAAGAGGTTATGTTTGCACTTTGGGAGGTGAGGTGGGTGGATCATCTGAGGTCAGGAGTTCAAGACCAGCCTGGCTAACATGGTGAAACCCTGCTTCTACTAAAAATACAAAAATTAGCTGGGTGTGGTGGTGGGTGCCTATAATCCCAGCTACTCAGGAGGCTGAGACAGGAGAATTGCTAAAACCTAGGAGGCGGAGATTGCAGTGAGCTGATATTGTGCCATTCCACTCACTCCAGCCTGGGCAACAGAGCAAGACTCTGTCTCAAAAAAAAAAAAAAAAAGAAAGAAAGAAAGAGAAAAAGAGGTTATGTCGGTTCCCTCATGCACCCTACACATGTGGGCCTGTTCTGAATCTTTCAGAAGCTGCCTCTGTGAAGTTTCCATTCCATTGCAGAACAAAGATCATTCTCTGGTCCAGATGCTCTGAGCTGCACAAATCTGAAGACACGGAGGGTGGCTGGTGGTAAATGAAGATTATAGGAGGCCATTGTTGTGGACTAAGTCTAGAAATCAAAGTAGAATCAGCCATGCTCAGCAAACCTAAAGTAAGTTGTTATCTGACCTTCTGCAAAATCAGGAGCGACAACACCCTATTTCCCAAACAGACCAGTTTCCATCTTCTGTTGACTTCTGTTGAAGGTCATGAAGCTGCCTCTGTTTTCATCCTTAACTGAAGTCACCTGCTGGCAACAAACAGTTATTTTTCTATTGTTCTGCCTCCTTGTCCTCATCTTATAAGACAAGTAACTGTGAAATGACCAATCTGCTTTTGTCCTGGTTTCTGCTCTCTTCAGCCCTTCCTTCTCTGTCTACAAAGCCCCTCTCTGTCTACAAAGCCCTTCTCTGTCTCCTCTGCTCAGCTCATTGGAGCACTGATCCTGCATTATGGAATGAGGTGTTGCCCAACTCTGGAACTGCAAATAAAACCAGTTGAGATCTTTAAACTAAATTTGTTATAATTTTGTCTTTTGACAGTGGCTAGACCTTAACCCATGGGTGGCTGCTGCTGTGAGCAGTAATTCTCTTTTTCTGTCTGAGCCACTGGAAATAAACAGAGTTACTAATAATAACTGGCCAGGCGTGGTAGCTCACACCTGTAATCCCAGCAATTTGGGAGGCCAAGGCATGGTGATCCCAGCTAACTCGGGAGGCTGAAGTGGGTGGATTGCTGGAGCCCAGGAAGATGAACCTACAGAGAGCCATGATTGTGCCACTTCAAATTAAATGAATAAAAATTTAAAAGCAATGACTAGGAATAAAATGCTAATGAATACAATAAAAACAGATTGGCCTGGGTGCTGTACTCCCCCTGATTCCTGGGAATGACAAAATTTTGAGTAAATGCTCAACTTCAAGATGAAATAGTGAAGTTTACCTTGAGGGATGGTGATGGAGGCTGGTGAATATTTAACTTTTTTTTTTTTTTAACTTTTAATTTAGGTTCAGGTGAACATGTGCAGGTTTGTTGTATAGGTGAACTCATGTCACAGAGGTTTGTTGTACAGGTTATTTCGTCACCAAGGTACTAGGCCTAGTACCCAATAGTTAGCCTCTAGCTCCATCCATGTTCCTGCAAAGGACATAATCTCATTCTTTTTTAGGGCTGCGTAGTATCCCACGGTGCATATGTACTACGTTTTCTTTATCCAGTCTACCATTGATAGGCATTTAGGTTGATTCCATGTCTTTGCTATTGTGAATAGTGCTGCAATGAACTCCGAGTGCATGTATCCTTATAATAGAAAAACTTATATTCCTTTGGGTACATACCCAGTAATGGGATTGCTGGGAACTTACACTCCCACCAACAGTGTATAAGCATTGCCTTTTCTCTGCAACCTCTTCAGCATGTTATTTTCTTGACTTCTTAATCATAGCCATTCTGACTGGTGTGAGACAGTATCTCATTGCGGTTTTGATTTGCATTCCTCTAGTGATCAGTGATGATGAGCTTTTTCTTCATACGCTGGCCACATGTATCTCTTCTTTTGAGAAGTGTCTGTTCATGTCCTTTGCCCACTTTTTCATGGGGTTGTTTGTTCTTTTCTTGTAAATTCAAGTTCCTTATAGATACTGGATATTAGACCTTTGTCAAATGCATAGTTTGCAAATATTTTCTCCCATTCTGTAGGTTGTCTGTTTACTCTGTTGGTAGTTTCTTTTGCTGGGCAGAAGCTCTTTAATTTAGTTCCCATTTCTCAAATTTTGCTTTTGTTGTGATTGCATTTGGTGTATTTATCATGAAATCTTTTCCAGTTTGATGTCCTGGGTGGTGTTGCCTAGGTTGTTTCCCAGGGTTTTTATGACTTGGGCTTTTACATTTAACTTTTTAATCCATCTTGAGTTGATTTTTATATATGGTGTAAAAAAGGGGTCCAGTCTCAGTCTTCTGCATATGGCTAGCCAGTTATTGCGGCATCATTTATTGAATAGAGTGTCCTTTCCCCATTGCTTCTTTTTGTCAGCTTTGTTGAAGATCAGATGGTTGTACGTGTGTGGGCTTATTTCTGGGTTCTCTATTCTAGTCCATTGGTCTATGTGTCTGTTTTTGTACCAGTATCATGCTGTTTTGGTTACTACAGCCTTGTAGTATAGTTTGAAGTCAGGTAATGTGATGCTTCCAGCTTTGGGTTTGTTTGTTTTTTTCCTTAGGATTGTCTTGGCTATTCAGACTTTTTCTGGTTTCATATGAATTTTAAGATAGTTTTTCCAGTTCTGTGAAGAATGTCACTGGTAGTTTCATAGGAATAGCACTGAATCTGTGAATTGCTTTGGGCAATATGGCCATTTGAATGATACCGATTCTTCCCATTCGTAAGCATGGAATGTTTTTCCATTTGTTTGTATCTTCTCTGATTTCTTTTAGCAGTGGTTTCTAATTCTCCTTGTAGAGATCTTTCACCTCCCTGGTTAGCTCTATTCCTAGGTATTTTTATTCTTTTTGTGGCAATTGTGAATGGGTTCGTGTCCCTGATTTTGCTCTTGGCTTGATTATTGTTGGTGTATAAGAATGCTTGTGATTTTTGTACATTGATTTTGTATCCTGAAACTTTGCTCAAGTTGTTTATCAGCTGAGGGAACTTTTGGGCTGAGACAATGGAGTCTTCTAGATATAGAACCATGTCATCTGCGAACAGGGGTAGCTTTCTGTCTTCCTATTTGGATGCCTTTTATTTCTTTCTCTTGCCTAATTGATCTGGCCAGGACTTCCAAAACTATGTTGAATAGGAGGGGCAGAGAGAGGGCATCCTTGTGTTGTGCCAGTTTTCAAGGGGAATGCCTCCAGCTTTTGCCCATTCAGCACGATATTGGCTGTGGGTTTGTCACTGATGGCTCTCATTATTTTGAGGTATGGTCCTTCAATACCTTGTTTATTGAGAGTTTCTAACATTAAGGGATGTTGAATATTATTGAAAGTCTTTTTTTGCATCTATTGAGATAATCATGTGATTTTTGTGTTTAGATCTGTTCATGTGATGAATCATATTTATCGATTTGTGTATGTTGAACCAATCTTGCATCCCAAAGATAAAGCCTACTTGATGGTGATGTATTAGCTTTTTGATGGGCTGTTGGATTTGGTTTACAAGGATTTTGTTGAGGATTTTTGCATCAATGTTGATCAAGGATATTGGCCTGAAGTTTTCTTTTTTGTGTGTGTCTCTGCCAGGTTTTGGTATCAGGATGATGCTGGCCTCATAGAATGAGTTGAGGAGGATTTCCTCCTCAATTTTAAAAGATAGTTTCAGTAGAAATGGCATCAGCTCTTTTTTGTACATTTGGTGAATCAGTCTTCTCCTGAGCTTTTTTTGGTTGGTAGGCTATTTATTACTGCCTCAATGTCAGAGCTGATTATTCATCTGTTTAGGGATTTGATTTCTTCCTGGTTCAGTCTTGGGAGAGTGTGTGTGCCCAGGAATGTATTCATCTCTTCCAGGTTTTCTAGTTTGTGTACATAAGGGTGTTCATAGTAGTCTCTGAGGGTTATTTATATTTTTAGTGGGGTCAATAGTAATATTCCTTTTGTTGTTTCTGGTTGTATTTATTTGTATCTTCTCTCTTTTCTTCTTTATTAGTCTAGCTAGTGGCCTATCTTATTATTTTTTTTTTCAAAAAACCAACTCCTGGATTTATTGGTCTTTTGAATGGTTTTTCGTGTCCTAAGCTCCTTCAGTTCAGCTCTGATTTTGGTTATTTCTTGTCTTCTGCTAGCTCTGAGGTTGGTTTGTTCTTGCTTCTCTAGTTTTTTTTAGTTGTGATGTTAGGTTGTTAACTTGAGGTCTTTCTAACTTTTTGATGTGGGTGTTTAGGGCTATAAATTTCCCTCTTAACACTGCCTTAGCTGTGTCCCAGAGATTCTGATATGTCATATCTTTGTTCTCATTAGTTTCAAAGAATTTCTTAATTTCTACAATAACTTCATTATTTACCCAAAAGTCATTCAGGAGCAAGTTGTTTAATTTCCATTAACTTTCACTTCATACATTTTTCCTGCTGGGTCTCTTTTTACAAGAGGCATGCTTTACTTTGTTAAATTAAAAAAATAAAGAAAATTGAAAGAGAGAAATAAACAGCAATTTTGAAAAGAAAGAAGAAAAGTTGAAATAAAGATGATTAGGGATGGGATATGGGGGGAGATGAGACAGCCTAGGGTCAGAGAAGACCGAGAGAACCTCTCCGGAGTCAGAGCCTACATGGATCTTCCAAGCTCTAGAACCCAGTTTGTAAATTGCATGTGCATAGTGCAAGGACGGTCTGAAGCACAACTTTGTCAAAACTACGGGATACAGAACCTCATGACCCCCATCACCACAGGGCCACAGGGTGTTTGTTCCCAAGAGCCAGGCAGCCCCAGCTGGCATCCATCCCTCCTCCTGGGCAGCATGGCTGAGGGCACATGGTAACTGGGAAAGTCCCCAGCCCAAAGGCCTATTTGAATTAGGACCAGCCAGTGGTGGCATCAGAGATGAACCCACCTCTACAATGGGCAAGTGTTATCATTCTTTGAATAACTGTTATTGAGTCTTTATTAAGAGAGGAGTAACTGGGCATTAGAATTCACATGTGTTGGAGAAAAAGTTTGTGTTTATCTGATGACATAGTCTGGGGCCAAAAAGCTTTATTAGCCACCATTTACAGCTCTTGCTGAGCATGCTCTCAGTGAAAATTCCAGGATTTCCCACTAAAAGTTTGGCTTCCTGAATACTCTCTTCATCCTAAAGTGGAGGAGCATGGCATTCTGAGGACAAGAAAAGGAGAAATGGTATATGATAAGTAAAGCACTGAGTTTTTAATCCAGAGGCTTCTAGTAGCTGCTTTGGGACATCTTCCACAGGATACAGATGCCTTGTTCTAGAGCTAACCCAATCAGCTTTGTCATGGCCCCTGGGAGGTGCTGTCCAGAGTCCCTTCAATGACAAACTCTCTGCCCAGCTCCAGGGAGTGCTGGTGGCAGGTGGTTTCCAGATGCCAGACCCTTGGGGGCTGCCTCTGCTTCAGAGCCACCTTGTCCATGGATGCATCCCTCCCTGGGGTGGCCCACACCCAGTGATGGATCCAAGTGGTTATAGGAAGGCCCGTCCATCTCTGTCCACCTTAGAAACAACACTAACTAGCTAAGGAGCCCCCCTAGGGCCAGCTTAAGCCACTTCTGGGTCACCCCTCAGCCCAACTTCCCCTGAACAAATCCCGCTTCTTGCTTCTCCTCCCATAGTGTTGATCCCTAGTAAGCACCCTGTGTGCCCAGCTTCATCTCAGCATCGGCTTCCAGGGAAACCTGACCATGACAACCATCTGACCTAAAAATGCTCAAAGGCAGAACACTGAGGAAGCAAAAGGTTTAATTTATGTACTATGTATATCTGCAAAAACATATTCAACATATGAAGTATATTTACACAAATGTTAATGTATAAACATAAATATTCAAAGTATGTATTTACATCTACACACATATTTAATTATTTGAGTATTTTTAAAGTATTTAAAGTATTTACTAGGAGCTCTCTTATCTAATTCCTGTGAACCCTGTAGTGAGTAAGCATACAGCCAAAATTATTTAAAGTAGAAAATCATTATATATGAGCATATATATATAACATGCACATATGTATATATGTGATGTGTATATGTGTGTGTCTATGTAGGCATGTGCAGGTATGTGCGTGGGCACACACATATGCACATCACATGTAAACGTAGTCACATATGTGAACATACATATGTATACGTGCATGTCTATATGTATATGTGTGTGTACGCATGTATGTGTGTGTCCGTGTGTGTGTGTATAACATTTTATTTTAACTTGAAGCCTAAAGACATAGATTTACTTGCTGGTCATCTGATTTGGTGATTTCAGATCTATATTGACTTCCTGTTCAGAGCACACAGTTGTAATACATTGTCCATATTTATCAGTTTCAACTGATTTAAAGTGACGTGAGAGCTTAAAGACTTTTGGACAGACTCTAAGTGTGGAATTCTTATGGAATTTTACTTCCCTCCATTTGTTAGAGTTTCTTCCCACACACTTAATTGGACATAATGTTTTTTCATGATTCACCTTGACTGAGTCTTTCCAAAGCTTTGAACTTCATTTTCATAGAAACAGTAACTCTTTCCCCACTCATTTTGTCATGGGATTAGGTAATATTTAACTAAATCACACGACAACACTATCTGGGCGCACTAGGGCCGGGCACCAACGCCGCCGACTCTAAGGCGGCGAGCATCTTGATGGATCAGGCATGGGGCTTGCTCCCTGGTGCTCCAGACCCTCAGTTGCAGCCCAAGGATTCCTTCGGGAAGGTGCAGGAAGCTGGAAGAGCCCTGCCAGCCCAGCGAGGCCATTGTGGGAGGGTCTTTAGGAGAGTTTCTCTTGAGTAAGTGTAAATGCAAAATGTTGAACGTCTAGCTACTGTGGTGTCATGTATGTTTTTAAGAGGTGCACACGCTCACTCCCATCACTCAACCCATATCACTAGGTTTCTCTGTGCTGGGCACTGAAAATACAGTCCCCCAGAATGCAAAGTCCTTGCCTCAGAGGGACTCACAGGTGCATGGCACCAATCTGTAAATAGCTATCCCAAGCAACGAGATAGGTGCTGTGAGAATGTGCAGGTGAGAGAGACCACCTAGGCAGGCAGGGCACAGTCCAAAGGGAGGTGACATTTATTTGAGGCAAGTCTTGCAGAATGAATTTGAGGCAGATCTTGCAGAATGAGTAGGAATTATCTAGGTGAATAATTGGGGGAGGCACCTTCCCAGCTGGTGACCTTTAGGCAAAGCCACTGATTTCTGGAAGGTTTCAGCTATCTTCAGGAATGATCAGCAATTCAGTGTGACTGGAGGCCTGTGCATGGAATCAGAGAGGCGGGAAGCACAGAGGCTGCAGAGGGAGAGGCAGAGTGGACGGGAACACTCATGTGTTTGTATATTTATGTTCTCCTCACATACTAATTTTCCTATGGAACAAACAATAATACTTTTTTTTTCTTTGGACAGAGTCTTGCTCTGTCACCCAGGCTGGAGTGCCATGGTGCGATCTTGACTCACTGCAACCTCTGCCTCCTGCATTCAAGCGATTCTCCTGCCTCAGCCTCCCAAGTAGCTGGGAGTAGAGGCACCTGCCACGTCACCCAGCTAACTTTTGTATTTTTAGTAGAGACGGGGTTTTGCCATGTTGGCCAGGCTGGTCTTGAACTCCTGACCTCAGGTGATCTGCCCGCCTAGGCCTCCCAAAGTGCTGGGATTACAGGCGTGAGCCACAGCGCCCAGCTGACAATAATACTTTTTAACAGATTTTTTGAAGTTTTAAATTTTTAATTATTATGGATACATAGGCACATTGGGTACATGTGATGTTCTGATACCGGCATACGATATGTAACAATCACATCAGGGTGATTAGGGTACCCATCACCTCAAGCGTTCATCATTTCTTTATGTTAGAAACATTCCAATGCCACTCTTTTAATTATTATTATTATTATTATTATTTATTTATTTATTTATTTTTGAGATGGAGTCTCACTCTGTCGCCCAGGCTGGAGTGCAATGGCACCATCTGGGTTCACTGCAAGCTCCACCTCCCAGGTTCACGCCATTCTCCTGCCTCAGTCTCCCGAGTAGCTGGGACGACAGGCTCCTGCCACCAGGCCCGGCTAATTTTTTGTATTTTTAGTACAGATGGGGTTTCACTGTGTTAGCCAGGATGGCCTTGATCTCCTGACCTCGTGATCCGCCCGCCTCGGCCTCCCAAAGTGCTAGGATTGAAGGCGTGAGCCACCGCGCCCAGCCCATTATTTTTGAATGTACAATAAATTATTGTTGACTTTAGTCACCCTGCTGTGCTTAACTGAGATTAAATGCAGGTCCGATTAAATGCACCTGGAATTTATTTTGCGTGCTAGAAGGCAGGCATCAAGTGGCTCATCAGATTTTCCAGGACTATTGATTGCATTGTTTTCGTTTGTGCTCACTGAGTAGCAAAGGCTGGCCTGTCATGTATCCCGTGGCCTTGGTGCTGCAGTTTCTACATTACAGGATTCCAGGGGCTTTGCTTACATCATAGTCCACAGGCTGTGCAGTGAGATGCCATTGCACCCCATGAGAATGATGACAGTGATAAAGGCCAACCACACAGGTGAGGGTGAGATTGTGCAGGACTGAAACCCAGACACCGCTGATGCAAATGTCACATGAAACAGCCACTTTAGAGAACTGCCTGGCAGCCTCTTAGAAAGTTAAACATACACCTACTGCATGATCCGGCCATTCTGTGGTACTTACCCAGGAGGAAAGAAAGCAGAAGTCCGTATGAAGGCTTTTACACAAACGTTCTCAGCAGCCCATTTGCAATAGCCAGAAACTGGAAACACACAGTTTTATCCACATGATAGATGACTACTCAGCAATAAAAATAAATCAACTATTGATACGCATAATCATATGGGGAAAAAATAAATCTCAAAATAATTACGCTGAGTGAAAGAAGCCAGGCCCCTTACCCCAAGAAAGGGGAGGGTGCTGTATGATTCCACATATTCTATAAATTTATAAGATGTATATAAAATCCTAGAAAATACAACTAATTCACAGTGCCACCATATAGATATGGCAAGACCCATCAAATTGTATACTTTACATATGTGCAGCTTATTGTATGTCAATTGTACCTGAATAAATGTTTGAGAGTGTGTGTAATCCATGCAGCTACCAGAATCAAGCTTCTCGATCAAGAGGTGTTTTGGAATAACAGTTATTTTATTTTAAGTTATTTATTTAGAGACAGAGTCTGGTTTTTTTCTCTCAGGCTGAAGTGCAGTGGCGTGATCTTGGCTCACTGAAACCTCTGCCTCCTGGGTTCAAATGATTCTCATGCCTCAGGCTCGAGTAGCTTTTTTTTTTTTTTTTAATTTTTACTAGAGACAGGGTTTCACCATGTTGGCCAGGCTGGTCTCGAACCCCTGACCTCAAGTGATCCACCCACCTCAGCCTCCCAAAGTGCTGGGATTATGAGTGTGAGCCACCATGCCCTGCCAGTAATTTTAATTTTAGATTATATAATAGAAATGGATTTTTGAGTCAATGTGGGAAAGGTAAAACTTTCCCTAATTGTTTTCTGTTTTGAATTAGAAAAAGAAATTTTTTTCATGGATAACATAGAGAATTTACAAGAAGCTTATATGAGTTTCCTGGGGCTATTGTAACAGAGCACCACAGACTGGGAGGGTTTAAACAACAGACACTGGTTGTCTCACAGTTCTGGAGGCTGGAAGTCCAAGACCAAGTTATAGGCAGGGTTGGTCTCTTCTGAGGTCCCTCTCCTTGCCTCACAGATGGCCACCTTCTCCCTGTGTCTCTTCACCTATTCTTCTCTCTGGGTTTGTCTTAGTCTCTTCACATGGCATTCTTTTCCTAGTCATATTACCAGTCATATCAGACTAGATAGAGCTCCACCCTACTGTGGCATGACCTCATCCTAACCAATTATACATAACTGCATGTTTCCAAATAAGGTCATATTCTGAGGAACTGGCTATAGAACTTCAATATATGAATGGGGGGTAATGAATTCAACCCATGACAAAATTCTACCTTATATTTTCATTCTTAAAAATAATAGAGGGGTTAGGTGTGGTGGCTCACACCTGGAATCCTAGCATTTTGGGGGGCCAAGGTGGGAGGATCACTCGAGACCAGGAGTTCAAGACCAGCCTGGGCAACATAGTGAGATCCCCGTTTTTACAAAAATAAAAATTGAAAACTATTTTAAAAAAATAGAACAAGAAAGAAATGTGCACCTCTGTTTCTGCCATGCTATACTTGGAAATCAGCCAGGAAGGGAAAGAGCTTTTTGTGCAGCAACTCAAGCTGCCTCCTTGTGCTCTGGAAAAGACTTTCTCTCTGCCCCTCTTTGTTCTGCAGCCTGGGGTGCAGGTTTCTGCCAGGCTGGCCCTTCAGGTTGCCTGCTTTGCTCCTTTGGGCTGGGCCTTTGTAAGGGTGGCACCTGTGCATGCCACATCCTGCAGGGTTCTAGGGGCATTGCTGCTTTATTGAGGTTTGTTGGTTCGTTGCCATCCTTTCCTGACCCTCCTTTCCTTAGACTAGCATCAAGTTGTCTACATGAACTGAATTCGCCAAAACTGTTGTTAGAGATCTGCTGGTGGCAAGCCCTAAGCCTGTCATGAACAGGCCTTAAAGAAACTGGCCATAAACAGCATTTCTGCAGCAATGTGACATGCTCGTGATGGCTATCACGCACACTGCTAAAAGTTGTTGGTTTACTGGAGCAGGACAAGGAAAACCTGGCCCACCCAGAGTGGAAAACTGCTCAAATCACAAACAATAGCAGAAGCGGCCTGTGCCTTAACAACATGCTTTTGCTGCAGGTAATCAGCCAGGGCCTGTTTCTCTGCTCCTCACTAGGAATGCTTTTAGTTAATCTATAATCTGTAGAAACTACGCTTATCACTGGCTTTCTGTCAATAAATGTGTGGGTCAACATCTGTTCGTGGCTCTCAGTTTTGAAGGCTGTCAGCCCCCTGATTCCCACTCTGCACTCTATTTCTGTGTCTTTGTCTTAATTCCTCTAGCGCTGCTGGATTAGGGTCTCCACGACTGAGCTGGTCTCAGCAAGCGGTGCCCAACATGGGGGCTTGAACCCAGGATGAAGAGTCGCTGGAGCGATGGTTGGAGAACGTGGAAGTAAGCTGGAGAACACCCGAGTACTCTTAAGCAATCCCCGTGGTGAGTAAGAAGGGGAGCTCGGAAGCATCAGGGTAACAATGGGGCAAGGGTCGAGCAGACAAGAGGCTTATTTGAGTCGGCTTCAGCATCTCCTCAGAAAAGGAGGAGTGAAGGTTAGCACTTATGCAGCTTTTTAGTGCAGTAGAGAAATATTGCCCCTGGTTTCTGGACTGAGGAACTATGAATGTAGAGGTCTGGGAAAAGGTAGGTGGCACACTGAAAAAGGCATATAAGGATGGTGCTGAGGATATTCCTGTAACTGTCTGGTCAGTGTGGGCTCTGGTTTGCTCCACCTTGGAATCTTTCCACACAGATGATGAGGAGGAGGAATCAGAGGAAAAAGAAGAGTGTAATGAAGTAACAGAAGAGGTGACAGAGCAGGTTTGCTTGCCAGCTAAAGCGGCAAAGGAGGGAGAGGTTTGTCCCTACCCCTCTGCACCCCCCATTATTTTGAAGAAGAGTGGCCTGACCCTCCAGATCTTTCTTTTCTGGAGGACAGGGGCAAAAAGTAGCTGCCCTGGTGACCGTTCAAGCAGCGCCTCGAGTGACCTCTCTCAGTTCTATTCAGGCAGGAATCCAGCAAGCTAGACGAGAGGGTGATATGGATGCTTGGCAGTTCCCTGTTAGAATACACTCACCTGATCAACAGGGGAGTATTATAGCTATGTTTGAGACTTTTCCTCTTAAATTACTTAAAGAATTTAAACAAGTTATTAATCAATATGGACCAGGTTCTCCTTTTGTAATGGGACTGTTAAAGGATGTTGCTGTCTCCAGTCAGATGTTGCCAGCGGGGATGGTAGGATTACTTCTAGGTAGGTCTAATTTAAATTTAAAAGGAGCACAAGTACAAACAGGAGTCATTGATTCAGATTACAATGGAAATTGTTATATCTACTTCTGTTCCCTGGAAAGCAGAGCCAGGAGAGCGCATAGCACAGCTCCTGATTGTGCCATATGTGGAAATGGGGAAAAGTGAAACTAAACGAACAGGAGGATTTGGAAGCACAAATAAAGAAGGTAAAGCAGCTTATTGGGTGAATCAAATTCCTGATAAACGTCCTACCTGTGAAATAACTATTCAGGGAAAGAAATTTAAAGGTTTGGTACATACAGGAGCGGACATTTCAGTCATTTCTCTACAGCACTGGCCGTCCACATGGCCAATTCAACCCGCTCAATTTAACAGAGTTGGCGTTGGTAAAGCCCCTGAAGTATATCGCAGTAGTTATATTTTGCATTGTGAAGGGTCCGATGGACAATCTGGGACTATTCAACCAATTGTAACTTCTGTACCTATAAATGTATGGGGAAGAGATTTATTACAGCAATGGGGAGCACAAGTGTTAATTCCAGAACAATTATATAGCCCTCAAATTCAGCATATGATGCAAGAGATGGGGTATGTGCCTGGCACGGGATTAGGAAAAAATTTACAAGGGTTAAAGAAACTGCTCCAAGTGGAAGGACAGAATTCTTGTCAGGGTTTAGGATATCATTTTTGATGGCGGCTGTTGGTAAGCCTCCAGAACCTATACCTTTAAAATGGTTAACAGATAAGCCAATTTGGATAGAACAACGGCCACTGAATAAAGAGAAACTAGAGGCTTTAGAGGACTTCTAATTTTTACTGAACAATTAGAAAAAGGACACATAGCTCCAACATTTTCCCCCTGGAATTCTCCAGTCTTTGTTATTAAGAAAAAATCAGGTAAATGGAGAATGTTAATTGACTTAAGGGCCATTAATTCAGTTATGCAACCTATGGGGGCATTGCAGCCAGGATTGCCTTCTCCTGCTATGATTCCAAAAAATTGGCCTTTAATAGTCATAGATGTAAAAGGCTATTTCTTTACTATCTCCTTAGCTGAGCAAGGCTGTGAATGGTTTGCATTTACAATTCCTGCGGTAAACATTCTGCAGCCTGCTAAGCATTTTCACTGGAAAGTGTTGCCACGAGGCATGTTAAACAGCCCAACAATTTGCCAGACTTATGTAGGGCAAGCAATTGAACCTACTTGTAAAAAGTTATCACGGTGTTACATTATTCATTATATAGGCAATATTCTTTATGCTGCCCCTACTTGGGAAATATTACTCCAATGTTATGATCACTTAACAAAACTCGATTTCTCAAGCCAGTTTAATTATAGCACCTGACAAAATTCAAACTACTACTCCTTACTCCTACTTAGGGACCTTAGTAAATGACACTACAATAGTGCCACAGAAAGTAACTATATGTAGGGATCAACTAAAAACACTGAATGACTGTCAAAAATTACTAGGGAACATTAGTTGGATACGACCTGCTCTAGGCATTCCTACCTAAGCCATGAGTAATCTATTTTCTATCCTTAGAGGAGATCCTAGTCTCACTAGCCCTCAACAATTAATAAAGGAGGCTGACACAGAGTTACAGCCGATTGAGAAGCAAGTGCATAAAGCTCAAATAAATAGAATAGATCCAAAAAATACTTTTGACTTGTTGATTTTTCTGACTCAGCATTCACCTACTGGTGTTATTGTCCGAGAGCAGGACTTGGTAGAATGGCTTTTTCTTCCACATACGAATTCACAGACTGTCTTTATTTGGATCATATTGCTACTCTGATAGGAAATGGGAGAACTCGAATTGTTAAATTGCACGGATATGACACTGGAAAAATTATTGTCCCTCTTACAAAGACACAAATACAACAAGTCTTACTTGGCAAACCCATTTAGCTGATTTTGTAGGTGTTCTTGATAATCACTTTCTGAAAACAAAATTATTTCAATTTTTAAAATTAGCTAATTGGATTCTCCCTAGAATAACTAAATTTAAACCAATTTAAATTGGTTTACAGAAAATGTTTTTACAGATGGGTCTGGCAATAGTAAAGCTTCTTATTCTGGATCAAAAAGTAAAGTTTTCCGGACACCCTATACTTCAGCTCAAAAATGGAGCTTGTAGCTGTAATTGAGATACTGACTGCTTTTGAGATGCCTGTCAATGTAATTTCTGTTTCTTCATATGTGGTTCATTCTACACAGTTAGTTGAAAATGCTCAGCTACAATTCCACACAGATGAGCAACTGATGACTTTATTTACCCAATTGCAAACAGCCGTTAGGAATAGAATGCACCCTTTTTACATTATTCACGTTAGGGCTCATATACCTCTTCTAGGACCTTTAACTGAAGGGAATCAAATGGCTGATCACCTAGTTGCTACTGCAATATCTAATGCTAGACACTTTCACAATTTAACCCATGTCAATGCCTCTAGTCTCAAACGCAGATACAGCATTACCTGGAAAGAAGCTAAAGCTATTATCCAGTGATGCCCAACTTGCCAAATGGTACATTCCTCATCTTTTACAGGAGGAGTTAATCCTGGAGGATTGAAACCTAATTCTCTTTGGCAAATGGACGTCACACATGTTCCCTTGTTTGGGAGACTAGCTTATGTACATGTATGTGTGGACACCTTTTCTCACTTGGTCTGGGCTACATGCCAATCAGGAGAGTCTTCTGCCTGTGTTAAACATCATCTTTTGCAGTGTTTTGCAGTGATGGGCATTCCAGCTTCTATTAAAACAGATAATGCCCCAGGCTATCCTAGCCAAGCTCTAGCTACATTTTTCTCTATATGGAATATTAAACACATTACTGGTATCCCATATAATTCACAACGACAAGCCATTGTGAAAAGAATGAATCTCTCCCTAAAACAGCAGTTACAAAAACAGAAAGGGGGGAACAGTGATTATAGGACTCCACACATGCAACTAAATCTAGCATTATTAACTTCAAATTTTTTGAGCCTGCCTAAAGGCCAGATGCTATCAGCAGCTGAGCAGCATCTACAGAAACCCGCTGCAAAGACAGAAGCAGAACAACAGGTTTGGTGGAGAGATCCGTTAACAAAAAGTTGGGAAATAGGTAAAATAATAACTTAGGGTAGAGGTTATGCTGGTGTTTCTCCAGGCCAAAACCAGCAGCTGATTTGGATACCATGAAGACACCTGAAACCTTGTCATGAGCCAGATGCCGAGGAAGAGATTTTGCGAGGGACCCAAGGACCACCCTGTTGCAGCCAAGTCTAGACTGACAATAAGGCCTCCTTTCCTCTTTGTAGTGGGTGATTTAAAACTTGACCTGTCTAGATCAAGCTTTTTTTTTTTTGAGCTATACTTCAGCTCAAAAAGAGGAGCTTTTTGATGTGATTTGTCAAGAATGTAGATTGTTTTCTTGCGTGAATTCTTCCTTGTATAATCCTGATCATTCTATTTTAGTGGTAAGAGCCCGAGAAGGAGTATGGATACCTGTAAGGCTTTCCCGTCCTTGGAAAGCCTCTCCTTCTGTGCATATTATTACTGAAATTCTTCAAAAGATTTTGAGGCACTCTTGGCGTTAAATTGCTGCTTTAATTTTAGTCATTATGGGATTGATTGCTGTCACAGCTACTGCCACGGCAGCTGGAGTTGCTTTGCATTCCACAGTACAAACAGCAGACTATGTAAATAATTGGCAGAAAATTTCTACTCTGCTGTGGAATTCCCAAACTAATATAGACCAGAAACTAGCTAATCAAATCAATGATCTCCAACAAACTATAATGTGGCTAGGAGATTGAGTAGTTAGTCTAGAATATAGAACGCAGTTACAATGTGATTGAGATACTTCTGATTTTTGCATTACTCCTCATCGGTATAAAGAAACAGAGCATGAGTGGGAAAGAGTTAAGAGACATTTAAAGGGTCATACTGGAAATTTATCTTTGGATATTGCAAAACTGAAGGAACAAGCATTTCAAGCCTCTCAGGCATATCTGACGCTAATGCCAGGAACTGAAGTGCTTGAAGGAGCTGCAGACGGATTAGCAGCTATTAACCCGTTTAAATGGATCAAGACGCTTGGAGGGTCTGTGATTTCAATGGTGATTGTGCCTTTAATCTGCGTTGTTTGTCTTTGTGTAGTCTGCAGATGGGGATCCCCAATCCCGTGAGAAGTAGCCCACCATGACAAAGCTGCCTTTGCCTTTATTGCTTTGCAAAAAACAATAAATAAATAAATAAAGAGGGACATGCTGGTAGCGAGCTCTAAGCCTGTCATAAACAGGCCTTAAAGAAACTGGCCATAAACAGGATTTCTGCAGCAATGTGACATGCTAGTGACGGCTATCACGCACACTGCTAAAAGTTGTTGGTTTACTGGAGCAGGGCAAGGAAAACCTGGCCCACCCAGAGTGGAAAACTGCTCAAACCACAAACAATAGCAGGAGCGGCCTGTGCCTTAACAACATGCTTTTGCTGCAGATGATCAGCCAGAGCCTCTTTCTCTGCTCCTCACTAGGAATGCTTTTAGTTAATCTATAATCTGTAGAAACTATGCTTATCCTGGCTTTCTGTCAATAAATGTGTGGGTCGAACTCTGTTTGTGGTGCTCAGCTCTGAAGGCTGTCAGCCCCCTGACCCCCACTCTGCACTCTATTTCTGTGTCTTTGTCTTAATTCCTCTAGCGCTGCTGGGTTAGGGTCTCCACGACTGAGCTGGTCTTGGCAGAGTTCCATATCCAAATCTGAGTTGCTGTGAAGGTGCAAATTCTTTTAACATTAGAAAAAGGGAATATCCTGCGAGGATCAGAACTCCAAGACAGAGTCTTGGATTTCAAAGCCTGGTGATGGTGAAAATGGTGTGTCTTTGGGGATAGAGAGAACTTTTTCCTTCACATCTCTCACGTTCACCCTTATACATCGTTGCACAGGGGAGCTTGCAGGCTCTGAGCCCACCCTGGCTGTGGGAGCAGGAGGAATCTCTGGTTTGGGTGCTGAGGGGTCCTCAGCAGGGTGGGTGTGTTGGGGAGATGTATAGTTGGCAGAACTGTCCACACGCTTTTCTTTTCTGCCACTATCCTCACTGTGGTGTCCTTGGGAGGCTACAGGAGTCATGGGACCAGGGACCTGCTCAGCTATCCGACCGCTGGCCCCACCGCACACAGACACTTTTGCACAGGACATCACACATCCCAGGGATTGTAACATATTCATTTTACCAACTCTTCCTTCCTCAGCATACAGATGTCCTTCCTGCCTGCAATTAGCACTTCCCAAAAAACTGCCAAGCCACGTATCTACCTGACTTTTCTTTACATCAACCCACACTTCTACTTGAATATTCTTTTTTTTTTCTTCAACTTTTATGTTAAGTTCAGGGCACATGGGGAGAACAACACACACGGGGTATTCTTTTTAAAAAACAGAACAATCAATACTTGCTATCAAAAAATAGAAGCTACACACTTAAATAAAAGATGTTGCCCATGGAGTCCCTAAAATTGTCCCGTGCGTCAGCGGCTGGGTGCACACCACACTCTGCGAAATGGTGATGGTAGGCCTCTGGCCCTTTCCTGGAATTCGCAGCCCCTCATGAGGAGCCCTTTGGAATGAGAGGAAAAATAAGCATGTGGACATGCCCTAGCCGAGGAGTGTTCTTTTAGTATCCGCCAATTGAGAAAATAGACAACGTACAAAGCTACTATTCAGAATGAATTCACCTTATGTTAATGAAAGGGCCCTCTGCAGAGGGCCTGGTGCACTAACCCTCCCTTCCATCTGCAGAGGGCCTGGTGCACTAACCCTCCCTTCCATCTGCAGAGGGCCTGGTGCACTAACCCTCCCTTCCATCTGCAGAGGGCCTGGTGCACTAACCCTCCCTTCCATCTGCAGAGGGCCTGGTGCACTAACCCTCCCTTCCATCTGCAGAGGGCCTGGTGCACTAACCCTCCCTTCCATCTGCAGAGGGCCTGGTGCACTAACCCTCCCTTCCATCTGCAGAGGGCCTGGTGCACTAACCCTCCCTTCCATCTGCAGAGGGCCTGGTGCACTAACCCTCCAATTTGAAGCCACTTTGCAACTCTGTGGCTTCCTGGGGTCTGCAACTCACAGTTGGGAATTCCTGGTTTAGGGGAAAGAGCCAAGACCCCCTTTGTTCCATTGTGTGGACTTGAGCATTTTGCCTTCTAGCTGGTTTTAGGTTCCCCTGACTATGAAATAGGCATAAAAGCTCCTGCTTTTTTTTTTTTTAAACCTCACAGATGTTATTTTTGTGAAGACAATGGAAAACACTATTCTTCCACTCTGGGCAACATGGTGAAACCCCGTCTTTACCCAAAATACAAAAATTAGCCAGGCATGGTGGAACTCACCTGTAGTCCCAGCTATTGGGGGGCGGGATGATGGGGAGGGCCGTTGAGGCAGGAGAATTGCTTCAGCCAGGGAGGCAGAGATTGCAGTGAGCTAAGATCATGCCACTGCACTCCAGCCTGGGTGACAGAGTGAGACTCTGTCTCAAAAAAGAAAAATAAAAAAAGGAAGAAATAAGGAAAGAGAAAGAAAGAAAAAGAAAGAAAGAGGAAAAAGAAGAAAGAAAAAGAACAAGAAGAAAGAAAGAAAGAAAGAAACTTTTCTAAAGAGGAGAAAAATAATATTTCTAAATGCAAATTGTCAATATAACCCTTTCCATGAAATCTCAGAAGAAGCTAGGACTCCTGGGAGACAAAGAAGAAAGAAAATATGAATGGAAACGTCATGGGAAGGCCAGTGATCAGTGATGGAGACACTGACCACAAGGGCCCCGGTGACTCAGCTCCTTAATAATCACCAGGCCGAGGAGCCCAGGAAGTTGAGACCACGTGTGATGTGGAGGAAACTCGGCAGCATTGGGCTTAGGCGCCTGGCTCCGGGCACTGAAGGGAGGGCTGCAGAGATCATGGGGACAGGCCATTCCTCTTCTCCCAAGGACAGTCTGTGTTACTGCGGAAACGGGCCAGGGCTGCCCTTGAAGTCCTTGGAAATCACACCAAGAATGGCCTGACCACACTGGGCAGGAGGGAGAAGAAAAGGAAGCCCAGGGACTGGGCGGAGAGGGAGAGAGCCTGCCGCAAGGGCTTCAGGGCAGGAGGGGGCTTCTCATTCCCCCCTCAGCTCCCAGAACAAAGGAAAGCCCCGCCCTGCCGCCCTCACTCAGTCCTGTGTTCTATTTAAATCCTGTGCCCCATTGCAAGACTGCATTCAGTCTGCATGAGCCTTAGTTTCATAAAAGCCCCCTCACACCGAGGGGACAATGTTCAGAACTAAATGACTGCAGGTGAGCAATTCTCTGTATTGTACAAACTGGGACCAAAGATGACTTTATAATAGTGGCAAGAGACAATCAGGCAGACTGGGAGGACGTTATAAATAGATTATAAGGCTGTGGTGAGTTTATTTTAACTTAAAAAAAAAAAAACCTTCTTTTCTGGTATACCATAGTGAAAATGTAACAGTGTCTGGATGATCTATTGCAAAAAAAATTATCCTTTGTTTCTTGATTTTTTTTCTTTTTAATTCAAAAGCCCCAAATTTCTGAGTTTCCATGTTGAGGATAAAACTCCTTTTAGAAAAATTCTAAACTGGGAAAGTAGTGAGGCCCTGATTAAAATGGCAGCTCATTTGGAAAAAAACAGAAAACAGCCCATTTGCTTTCCTGATGTCATCATCACCAGCAAGCATTTCTTGAGCTTTGGTTTGATACACAGACTGGGCCCAATAGAGCTGCTGGGCATGGAGGTGAGGCCAGTCCTCTGCATCCCTGAAGAAGGCAGGCTGTATATGCACAACTGTGCAGGCAGCACACTGAGGACACATTGGATCCTTTGGGATGTCTTCTGGGCTTTCCACTTGAGTCAAACAAAAAGGCAGCAGGAGTACAGAGAGCTGGCTAGTCCCTTCCCCTATGTGAGGACCCAGTGAGAAAGTGCTGTCTATGGACCAGACGATGGGCCCTCACCAGACAGCAAACCTGCTGTGCCTTGATCTTGGACTTCCCAACATTCAGAATGGTGAGAAATACATTTCTGCTCTTTATAAGCCACTGAGTTTATGGTATTTTGTTATAGCAAATGGACTAAGATAATGACTTAACACTGGAACAAGCTGGCAAAGGTGTGGTGTGCATATGTGTGTATGTGCGTATGTGTCCATGTGCATGTATGTGTGTTTATGTGTATCTGTGTGTGTGCACACATGTGTGTGCATATGCGCTTGTGTTTTGAGATGGAGTTTCGGTCTTGTTGCCCAGGCTGGAGTGCAGTGGCGGGATCTTGGCTCACTGCAACCTCGGCCTCCTGGGTTCAAGTGATTCTCCTGCCTCAGCCCCCCAAGTAGCTGGGATTACAGGCGTCCACCACCAAGCACAGCTAATTTTTTGTATTTTTAGTGGAGACAAGGTTTCACCATGTTGGCCAGGCACAGCCCAACTCTTGACTATCCCAGTGTCTGCTTGGCTGTCTTGCGGGATTCCAGGGTCCTGTGAGGTGCTTTGTGCAAAGGGCTTCCACAACCAAGTACGAGCAGATGTTCCTGTGATGAGGGAGTCAGAAGGTTGCAGTTGGACTTTGCTGATAGAATCTCCATTCCTGGAAATGTTTTCCAGAACAACAAAAAACCAAATAATCTGATTAAAAGATGGCCAAAGGACTTGAACAGGCATTTCTCCAAAGAAGACATACAAATGGCCGACAGGTATATGAAAACGTGCTCAACATCAGTGATCACCAAAAGGAAATGCAAACCTAAACCACAATGAGATATTACCTCTCACTCGTTAGAATGGACAGTATCAAAAAAGTGGAAAACATATTGGTGAGGACGTGAAGAAATTAGAACACTTGTATACTGTTGGTGGTCATGTATAATGGTGCCGCCACTATGGAAAATAGTATGGAGGTTCCTCAAAAAATTATGAATAGATTTACTATATGATCCAGCAATGCCACTTCTGGGTACATATCCAAAAGAAATGAGAGCAGGATCTGGAAGACATATTTGCATACCCTTGTTCACTGCAGCATTAGGTGTAATAATAAAGAGGTAGAAGCAACCCAAGTGTCTACGGAAGAATAAGTGGATCAACAAGATGTGGTCTAGCCATAAATAGAATATTTATTCAGCCTGTAAAAAGAAGGAAATCCTGTCGCATGCTACAACATGGATACACTTTAAAGACATTATATTAAGTGAAATAAGTAAGTAACAGAAAAAGACAAATATTGTGCGATTCCACTTACGTGAGTTATCCAAATTAGTCTAATTGGGCCAGGCACGGTGGCTCATGTCTATAATCCCAGCACTTTGGGATGCCGAGGCAGGAGGATCACTTGAAGGCAGAAGTTTGAGACCAGCCTGGTTAACATAGTGAGACCCCATCTCTAAAAATAAAAATTTTTAAAAAGATTAAAAAGTAGCCTAACTCATAGAGACAGAAAGTCGAATGGTGGTTGTCAGGCACTGGGAGAAGGGAAAAATGGGGTGTTGTTCAACAGCTATAGTTTTGGTTTTGCAAAATAAAAAGGTTCCAGAGATCTGTTATACAACAATGTGAATATAGTTAACATTACTAAACTATACACTTAAAGATTGGTTGAGATGACATGTTTTGTGTTTTCTTTTTTACCACAATTAAGTTTTTTAAAATTTAAATGTACAATATGGTCTAAATCAGACATAATATTTTGGCTATATTTTAATTCATAACAACAGAATTAGATCCCTAAATCTTAAATTTAGCTGGATAAAAAAAATTAGATTCCCTAATTTTAAGAAAACTTAGGAGCGGAAAATTTAAATTTGGGAAACTTTATCCACTAATTTTATTTTGTTCTGCTTAATTTGAGGGAGGAAAAAGACTATTACCCATTGTAGTGGCAGATATTTTGTTCTAGTTCTAAGAAACCAGCTGAGAGCCGAGATTGGGAAGTCTTGATTTAGGGCAGGAATTCTCAACTTGCTGGAGCCCGCCCCAGCTGTCTGTGGGGAACCTAGGCACGCAGGCATTTTTAAACATCCTGGTAATTCTGACTGGCACTCAAGATTGAGAATCGCTGATTTCCAGGAGCAGCATCTGCTCGTACTTGGTTGTGGAAGCCCTTTGCACAAAGCACCTCACAGGACCCTGGAGTCCTGCAAGACAGCCAAGCAGACACTGGGATAGTCAAGAGTTGGGCTGTGCCTGGCCAACATGGTGAAACCTTGTCTCTACTAAAAATACAAAAAACTAGCTAGGCATGGTGGCGGGCACCTGTAATCCCAGCTACTCGGGGGGCTGAGGCAGGAGAATCGCTTGAACCCAGGAGGCCGAGGTTGCAGTGAGCCAAGATCGTGCCACTGCACTCCAGTGTGGGCAACAAGAGCAGAACTCTGTCTCAAAACAAACAAACAAACAAACAAACAAACAAACAAACAAACAAAGAGTTGGGCTGTGGAAAGAATGCAGGAGAAGAGGAGCAAGAAAAGAATGCCTGCCTCCACAAACATAACACATGGCTCTTCCAGGTATGGCATGGGGCCAGGTAAGGCGGAAGAGAAGCTCACATTACCCAGGTGAGAGGAGACCTGTGGACAGAGAGGGGAAAGAGAAGAGCACCCCACTGTCCTGGTTCCCCGCGGCAATGTCACCCTCACAAAGGATGGGTTAACTCTGAACTCATCTTGTCCCCAAATAGGTGCTCTCTCACAGTGGTTTTTGTTGTTGTTGCTGTTGTTGTTGCTCCTTTTAGTTTAAATTCTGGAACTGTACAGAAAAATTTAGTAATTCTTAAAATGCCCATGAATTTGTCACCTTTATAACATTTTCACAAGGCCTCATTCTAAGTGGTTCTAACAAATTCAACACCAGGTACGGAATTATTACTGTAGCCTATACACATACACATTCTATTCCTTCCACAACGGAGTGTGAAATCTTCAATCACGATCATTTGCACAGCAGCTCCAGGTCTCTCCTCGAGGCCCCTGGAGGAAGGAGGCACAGTACATTGGATCTGTGGATGAGCAGATACATTGATGAGTGGTGCTTCAGCAAGATAACAGATCTCCCAGGGCAGCCGAAAACATTCAAGTGCTGAAAAATTAAGGCACCTTTTTCCTTGATACCTGCAAAACAGTTTATTCATCATATTGTTTTTACTTTTACTAATTCCTCTGACCATGAGTGACAGGTTTATGCCATTGGATAAGTGATATTGCATCCCAGAGCCCAGAGTCCACTGTCTTCCTGATGAATGACAGAGGCTAAGTGGATGGGTGGGTGGAGAGATGGAGAGGATGACAGATGGAAGGATGCATGGATGTATACATGGATGCATGCACAGGATGGACATATGCGTACATTCATACATGCCTTCACACACATATTCATCCTTCCATACACAAGAAAGACAGATAGGTTGCTATGTAGGTAGGCAGGTATACAGATGAATGGATAAATTGCTTTTGTATGGTCCACAAAGCACTCCAACTTCACATGATTTTACTGAATCTTTGCAGTACTCTTGAACAGCTACTGTCATAATTACTCCTAATTTATAGATGAGAATGCCATACCTGGGTTAAGTAACTTGCACAAAAATCACACAACTCGCAAGAAACAAAGCAAGGACTTAGACAAGAGATTTGGTCCTCCTGCAGGCCCTCAAGAAATGGACCCTGTCCTAAAAAATGTCTCTCTCTCTCTCATCCCAGATGCTCTCAGCTACCAGTGAACTACCCTGTCCACAATCAGTGATGAGGTTTACAAAGAAGTACACCTGCAAGAGGTCACATCTGCTGACTCCCACACCAAAGGATTAAGAACTCAAGTGAAGTTGTTCCCTAGCAAGTTGTTGGTTGACAGAGGGAAAAAAAGGAGAGAGCTCCAGACTGCCAAGGCTGCCTGTGTAGGGGAGAAGAGGAGGGTCTTCAGGGGCATAGGGTTGGGGACATTCAGAACTATGATAATGGCCTTTTCTTGATCCACACACTCATCTACCACCAACCCTAGCAGAAAGACAGAGGAGGTATTTATCCATCCCTACTGCTTCCTTCCTATCCTAGTCTAAATCCTTGATCAAGTAGGGCTGGATACCAGGATTCAGATGTCACAATTTTAAGGGGGGTTTCAAGCAGGGCAAATCACAATACTTCATCTTCTCTTGCCATTATCTTTTTCTGTTAAAAATACGAGGTTTAAAAAGCACGTAAACATTTATCCATTTATTATTTACTTTGAAATTCAGCCTTTGTTTTATCCAGAACCAAATGCCAACACAGCATTCTTCTCCAGGCTTAATATGACTTATTCACTTAGGAAAGGGCTGGGAGGCTATGAACCTTCTGAAATTAGATGAAAGCTGTGTACATTTTCCGAGGGACAGGGATTATCACTTTTATTGGATTCACAAAGGATCTGTGTTAGAGACCTTGAGAGGAATTAAACATCTCTGTGAGTATACGCTGTAGGGCTTTGCTGCACTGTCCTTGGAGGCTGTGCTGACACTGACCCCAGTGGTGAATCCCCCAGGGCTCTCATGGGAAGTTAGAAATGAAAGCAGCTCAAATAAAGAAGCCTGACTACTGAGTGTGGCCAATGGGAGAGAGAATCAGGTAGGGGAAGAGACCTCCAGACCACAGCAATTATCAATCAGCATGGGGAGTTGGGAGTCTGCAGAAAAGTTCTTCTTTTTTTTCTAGAAAAAAAAATTTCTTTAAAAAAATAAGGATTCTTCTAGAGGGTGTGTACTTTAGAAGACAATTTGGCATGGCTTAGTGTCTTAGTGTGCCCGGCTGTCATAGCAAAATACCATAGACTGAGTGGCATAAACAGCAGACATTTATTTCTCACAGTTCTGGAGCCTGGAAGTTCAAGATCAAGGTGTCAGCATGGTCATTTCCTTGTGAGGACTCTCTTTTAGGTTGCAGACAGCTGCCTTCTTGCTGTGTTCTCACATGGGGAAAGGGGGGATGGAGAGCGGAGAGAGAAACAACGAGCAAGCCTCTGGTCTCTTCTTATAAAGGCACTGATCCCACCATGAGAACCTTACCCTCATAACCTCATCCAAACCCAGTGATCTTGCAAAGCCCCATCTCCAAATACTGTCACATTGGGGGTTAGGGCTTCAACATCCACATTTTTTGGGAAATGATTCAGCCCATGGCACCTAGTAAAATTAAAGATATATAGTGATGGTTAATTTTATGTGTCAATGTGACTGGGCCACAGGGTGCCCAGAATAAACCTTATTTCTGGGTGTGTCAGGGAGGTTGATTCCAGCACCCAATCCTTTGAAGGCCTGAATAGAACAAAAAGGTGGAGGAAGGAGGAATTTGCTTCCTTTTTCTGGCTTCACTGCTTGAGCTGGGACATCTCATCTCATCTCATCTATCTCCTCTCCTCTCCTCTCCTCTCCTCTCCTCTCCTCTCATCTTCTCTGGCCCTCAGACTGGGTTACACCATCAGCTCCCCTGGTTTTCAGACCTTCAGACTTGGACTGAATTATACCACCTGCATTACTGGGTCTCCAGTGTGCAGACATTAGATCATGGGACTTCTCAGCCTCTACAGTTGTGTGAGTGAATACCTCATAATGAATCTGTCTATCTATTATCCATCCATTCACCCATCCCACTGGTTCTGTTTTCCTGGAGAACCCTGACTAACATATGCACATAGGTTGCTACCCAGCAATTCTGACCCTCTACATATGCATTAGAGACACATCCGTACACGTGACCTAACAGGTGCATTGAACACTCTCAGCAGCACTGCTAGCAACAACAGCAGCAGAATGGACAGACACACAAGACACATTCATACTGGGGGACACTGTGTAGCAGTGAAAATAGATGAAGCACATCTCCAGGCATGAGCCAGGAAGGATCTCACCAATGTTGGGCAGGAAGAACTGGCTGCAGAGGATACATACAAGTGATCTGGTTTATATGAAGCTAAAAAATAGGCACAACTGAGCACTATATTGTCTGTGAATATGCACATGTGGGACATGGCTTCCAAGAAAGCCAAGGAAACAAGTAACCAAGTTCAGGGTATTTCCCTGGGGATAGGGTGGCAGGCTGTCAGAGGAGGGCACATTGAGTAGGGGGTCATTGGTATTGGTAATGTTCTCTGTCTTAAACTTGGCTCACAGGATCATAGCAGTTTATTTTATCATTATTTTAAAAAATGTATGTGTGCATATATACATATATATACACACATGCAATATAATACATATTTACATAATGTAAGTCACATATACCATATATCATATATAAAGCATGGCACTCTTGTATGCATATTTCTTTTTTTTTTTTTTTGACATGGGGTTTTGCTCTTATTGCCCAGGCTGGAGTGCAATGGCAGGATCTCAGCTAACCGCAACCTCCGCCTCCCAGGTTCAAGTGATTCCCCTGCCTCAGCCTCCCTCAGCTGGGATTACAGGCGTGCGCCACCATGCCCAGCTAATTTTGTATTTTTAATACAGATGGGGTTTCTCCATGTTGATCAGTCTGGTCTTGAACTCCCGAACTCAGGTAATCTGCCCGCCTCAGCCTCCCAAAGTGCTGGGATTACAGGCGTGAGCCACTGCACCCAGCTTGTATGCATATTTCAAATTAAAAAAGAATCTCATTAGGAAAACAAAATGTAAAAAATAAAAAAATTAAAAATTCTCATTAGAAAAACAAAATAAAATAAATTTTTTTTAAAAAGGGAGAATTAATAAACATTGTAATATAGTCACGCAATGGAATACTAATCAACAATAAAAATCGCAATATTCATATGTATTAACAACATGAATGAATCTCCAAATAACTATGCTGAGATGCATACATCTCACTGTGCTGAGCAACAGACACAAAACAATGTATGCTCCGTGGTTCTGTTGATATGCGTTCTGGGACAGACATAACTATAGTGATAGAAATCAGATCAGCGAAAAGTGTGGGGAATGGAATTGATGAAATGGGCGAGAGGGAACCTTCTGGGCTGATGGAAATGTTCTATACCTTGTTTAGGGTGGTGGTGATGTGGCTGTGTGTTTACATTAAAAAACCAATGAACTGTATCGTACATTTAACATCTGTGCATTTAACTGCATGAAAATTATACCTCAATACAAATGAAAGTTCGGGGTGACAATTTAGCTCCTCCTTTGATTCTGCTGACAACTTCAGGCCTTAGACTACCCAAGGCTTGGAGAGGGAGGCTCTAGGACTGCTGGGAGCTGGCGAGGGCAGGCCATTGGCAGCTTGGCTATGGAGGGCAGGTGGGGGCTTCAGGCCAGCTAGGGGGTCACAGGCATAGAATGTAAAAATGGCCGTTTCAGTAGCCTTCTCTTTTACATCAGAGCCAAGCAGAGTGGACGAACTGACTTTCACCCCGGGATGAGGCTTCAGGGTGGCCGATCCACTCTAGAAGAAGAATTCTAGTTAGGAGCCAGAACTGGGTATTGCAAGTCAGCTCCCAGGAGTGGAGGAAGCTTTGGGTTAGACAGAGGGCACACTCTGGGGTAACGGAGAGGCTCCACTCCAGGCCTCAGAGCCTGGAGCAGCTGTCTGGTCCTGAGTCCTCTTCCTCATCTGTGTAGCAGGAGCACTCACCACCAGGCTGATGTAAGGCTTGTAGATTACAGTGAGAGGTGCCCCAAGGATTCAGAGCTCAGGAAGTTACAGCTTTTATTATGACTGTGCACGACCTGCTGCACCCCTTGCCTCGCTTATTTTCTTGCTGTGTCATATTTGTCATCATCATCTTCTTCCCCTTTTCTTCTTTCTCTCCTCCTCCTCCCTCTCCTTCATCCTCTTCTCCTTCTCTTTCTCCTCCTCCTCCCTCTCCTCCTCATCTCTCTCCTCCCCCTCCCCGCCTTTCTCCTCGTTCTTCTCCATTTTCCTTCTTCTTCAATTGCAGCTCCCAAAGGCATTCAGCATATAATTTTGTTAATGGAAAAATCCAACTCTGTAAAGTATTTTAAAGAGTTTTATTCTGAGCTAATATGAGTGACCATGGCCCAGGGAACAGTCCTGAGAAAGTCCACCTGAGGTCGTCTGGTTACAGTTTCGTTTCATACATTTTAGGGAGACAGGAATTATAGGTGAAATAATAAATTAATGCATAGAAGGTACACATTGGTTCAGCCTAAAGAGGCAGGCGCTACTGAAGCAAGGGGGTGTAGGTCATAAGTGGTTTCAAAGATTTTCAGATTGGCAATTGGTTGAAAGGATTTAGCTTTGACTAAAGACTTGAAGTCAGTGGAAAGGAATGGTTGAGTTAAGATAAGGGGGTTGTGGGGCCAAAGTTCTTGTTATGAAGGAGGAAGGCTCACAGGTGGCAGGCCTTGGAGAGAAGAATAGATGGTGAATGTCTCCTCTCAGACCTTAAAGGTGTCAGGCTCTCAGTTAATCTCTCCTAGATCAGGGAAAGGCCTAGAAAGGAAAGATCTGGCTGCATTGATGGCGATCTTCTACAGATGCAAATTTTCCCCACAAAAGATGGCTTTGTAGGGCTGTTTCAATCCATCGGCCTTGTGGCAACCATTTCATTTATTTTTTAAAATTTACTTTTATTTTTAAATTATTCATACAGACAAGGTCTCACTGTGTTGCCCAGGCTGATCTCGAACTCCTGGCCTCAAGCAATCTTGCCACCTAAGCCTCCCAAAGTGCTGGGATTACAGGTATGACCCACTGTACCCAGCCAAAATTTTTTTTCTTTTTTTTCTCTTTTCTTTCCTCCCTCCCTCCCTCCCTTTCTCTCTCTCTCTTTCAAGACAAGGTCTCACTCTGTCACCCAGACTGGGGTGCAGTGGCGTGATCATAGGACACAGCAGCCTTGAACTCCTGAGCTCCAGTAATCCTCCCACCTCCATCTCCCAAAGGGCTGGGATGACAGGTGTGAGCCACCACACCCAGCCAGCCATTTCAGAATGTGTCAGAGAAACATATTTTGGGGTAAAACGTTTTGATCTCCTTCAGGTCAGCTGTCACGTGATGCTACACCAGAGTCAGGATGGAAAATAAGCCACATTGTACTGGGCTAATAGAAAACTGTCTAACGCGATTTCATGGTGTGTCAGGCATGACTGAATCCCTGACTTGCATGGCTTCAGGTCTTGCTTATAATTTGGTATCTTACTGGCACAAGAGTCTGTTCGGCTAGCCTTATAATCTCTATTTTAACCTAAATGCCAAAAAACAGGGGGTGTAACAAGGTGTGTCTGACCTTCCTTCCCATCATAACTGGGAATTCAGTTTCTCAAGTTTCTCTGGGGTTTTCTTGAGCAAGTTTTCTTGAGCAATGAAGGGAGCCCATTCATTTGGTTGGAGGGCTTAGGATTTTATTTTTGGTTTACAATTTTTATAAAACAAATAAATTGATATACCCTCCCTGTATTTGGTTTCAGAAATTAAAGAACAAACAAGGCTTTGCAGAAGACTGAGAAATAAAAATAAAATCAAAAGTCCCACAACAAACTGGATGGAATCTCCTCTTGGCCAGAGGCCCCCCAGAGAAAGAAAACTGATTTCCTGGCTCGCCTGTCCTCCCTCCCTCCCTCCCTCCCTCCCTCCCTCCCTCCCTCCCTCCTTCCTTCCTTCCTTCGTCATCCAGGCTGGAGTGCAGTGGTGCGATCTTGGCTCACTGCAACCTTCCACCAAGCGATTCTCCTGCCTCAGCCTCCCGAGTAGCTGGTATTATCAGTGCACACCACCATGCCCTACTAATTTTTGTATTTTTGGTAGATACGGGGTTTCACCATATTGGCCAGGCTGGTCTCAAACTCCTGACCTCAAGTGATCCACCCACCTTGGCCTCCCAAAGTGCTGGGATTACAGGTGTGAGCCACCGTGCCTGGGCACAACCAACCAGCATTTCTTCCTGAAAACAGACCACCAGTGGCTCTGGCCAGTCGAGGGAGGATGCACAGTGAAGAGGGGTCCTCTGTCCACCTTTTGACATCACAAGTCCAAAAGCTCCACCCTCGGATCATGCTAACAACACCGTTTGTTGAACGTGGGCCCTATGGAGAGCCAGGAAGCTCGACTACGCATGCGCACATTTTTCCGTTCATAAATATTCGTGACTCCTCCTATGCTTATTGACTATGCATATCTGGGCACACTGCTTAGCATAAATCCCTGACTTATTCTTCTCACTCTCTAGGTGCCTGTTCTGGCTTCTGGCCGGAGGCTACCCTTCTCAGCCTGTCAGAATGGCCACCCTGCAGGCTCAACACTGTATGAGAAAAAGCTCTCCTTTCTAAATGTATGAACCTTGTCGTTCTTCAGTTGACAAGACGAAGCAGGCAGGTAGAAGGGAAAAGGAAGAGAAACTTCGCTTTCGTTTTTATAAGCCGTTTTTCCTGTTCATTAAATCTAATTCAGAAAATGTCAACTGAGTACCTCCTCTAGCTTGGGCACTGTGCTAGCTTCTAGGAAACACGAATAAAATGCTTTCCCTTGCCTGCCTCCCAGAGCTCTCTGGATTTTGTATTATAATAGGCTCAAAAGCTTCTAGAATAAACCTTGGTGAAGAAAACAATTGTTATGTATATCATGCAATCTCCCCCTAATTGATCCATTATATAAAGCCAGAATTTTTATATTCTGAATTTGTTTAAAATTAGAAACAATCCATTTGGTTGGCCAGTTTTAGACTAACTGATGATTTCTGAAAATAATTTCCGGAGGCTTGAGAAGCTGGTTAGTCAAATTGGACAGAATATAAAGTTTTGAAAACAGGCCATGGTGCCTACTGGGGGGGTCTTCTTGCACTTGGCAGGTTCTTTGTGGGCTGATGGTGAAAAAGAAGCTGCTCTTGCTCTTGCAGAAGTTACAGCTGAGAAGGGGACACACGAAGGAAAGCACTTGAAGCGGATATAAGATGAACACTGAGGCTTCAAGTGTGGGCAAGGAGCTAGGGCAGCATGAGGGGTGATCCAGCCATTATGGGAACTTCAAGGGGAGAGGGGGCTTGAGGAATGAAAGGCACTTTATTATGAGAAGACGATGAGGCTAGCAGACATTCCAGGCAGAGGGGACAAAGCTGAGTACCGGGATTAATTTTATGTGCCAGCCTGACTAGGTCACAGGCTGCCTAGATAGCTGGTAAAACATGATTTCTGGGTGTGTCTGTGAGGGTGTTTGTGGAAGAGACTGGCATTTGAATCAGTACACAGAGTAAGGTGGATGGCCCTTACTAGTACAGGCAGGTATCATCCCATCTGCTGAGGGCCTGAACAGAACAAAAAGGGAGAAGAAGGGCAGATGGGCTTTCTTTCCTCCAGCTGGGCCATCCCTCTTCTCCTACCCTCGGGCATCAGTGCTCCTGGTTTCTGGGCCTTCAGACTCAAATAGTGAGAGACAAGACTAGCTGGATTTCCTAGGCTGACTAAGAATTCCTAAGCCTAGCTGGGGAAGGTGACCGCACCCACCTTTAAACAAGGGGCTTGTAACTCAGCTCACACCCGACCAATCAGGTAGTAAAGAGGGCTCACTAAAATACAAATTAGGCTAAAAGCAGGAGGTAAAGAAATAGTCAATCATCTATCACCTGAGAGCACAGGGGCAGGGACAATGATTGGGATATAAATCCCAGGCATTCGAGCTGGGCGTGGGCAACCCCCTTTGGATCCCTACCCATTGTAAGGGAGCTCTGTTTTCACTCTATTAAATCTTGCAACTGCACACTCTTCTGGTCCATGTTTGTTCTGGCTCAAGCTGAGCTTTCTCTCACCGTCCACCACTGCTGTTCGCCGGCATCCCAGACTCTCCATTGACTTCCACCCCTCCGGATCCGGCAGGGTGTCTGCTGCATTTCTGATCCAGCGAGGCGCCCATTGCCACTCCTGTTTGGGCTAAAGGTTCGCCATTGTTCCTGCACGGCTAAGGCTCGGGTTTGTGCTAATCAAGCTGAACACTAGTCACTGGGTTCCACGTTCTTTTCCATGACCCATGGCTTCTAATAGAGTTAAAACACTCACCGCATGGCCCAAGGTTTCATTCCTTGGAATCCGTAAGGCCAAGAACCCCAAGTCAGAGAACAAAAGGCTGGCCGCCATCTTGGGAGCAGCCGCCACCCTCTTGGCAGCTCTAAGAACAAAGACCCACCCGTAACAATAGGACTTAGACCATGGCCCTCCAATTCTCCACCTTTGGTCTTGGATTGGGACTTATGCCATCAGCTCCTCTCAGGCCTTCAGGTTTGGACTTAAATGAGACTCCCAGCTTTTCTGGGCCTCCAGCTTGCAGTAGTCAGGCCATGGAACTTCTTAGTGTCCATAATCACATGAGCCAATACTTCATAATAAATTTCTTCCTATAGCTATATAAATTGAATATACATATAGATCTATGTATATCCAATTGGCCTTCTCTGGAGAGCTCTAATATACTGAGAGACATCAATGATTTCTCAGTCAGGGCAGGCTAGATAATGCTGAGTAACAGACAACCCTAAGGTTACCATGGCTTAAGGCAGCAAGGTGGATGTATCTCTCATGCTCACGTCATCTTTATTGGCAGTGGGCTCTGCTCCCAGGCTGATGGAACCACCATCTATGGCATCGCTGTCTCCTTGGTCTGGGAGAACCCAGTGAATCACATGCTCTTCAAAGCTTCTCTGCAGAAGCCACACATGTCCCTTTCACTCACATCTTAGTAGCCAAAGCAAGTAACATGGTCACACCTAACTTCAAGGGCATGGGGTCGTGCCATCCTGCCATATATCCAGAATAAGAGGAAACGCTATAGATGAAAGCCTCGAAGCATATTGACCCTTCATGGCGGGTCAGAAGTGGCAGGGGTGAATGGAAGCAGGCTGATGAGATTGTGAAGTGCCCTGACAGGCTCCATAGTTCAGACCCTGGAGCTGTGGAAGGCCTCTCATAAGCAGACTCAGACACACAAGGCATGTTTAAGCTTCCGAAAGAGGATGCTGGTGGTGGGGTGGAGAAGGTCTCAGCAACCAGGGACAGGGAGGAAGATTCTGCATTGACTGTGGGACAAAGTGGAGGAGAGGTGATGAATTTGAGGGGTATTTCTGAGGTAAAATCAGTGGGATTTGGTGAAAGACTTGCTCTGTCAAGAGAGGAATCTAAGACAGGGTGGAGGGTTTTCAGTTGGGAGCTGAGGCCATTGATTTTATGACTAAGAGCAAAGGTTAAGCAGAAACAGAGGCTCGAGGGGAGACAAGCTGGATCTGGGACGCTTGGGGTTTGAGATTCCTGGGGCATCCAGGACATCGCGTCTCCTTGACACGCAAGGCAGAAGCCCCAGGCGCTAGGTTGAGAGTTATCTTCGGAGGCTGCTGAAGGGCTGGCGGTGGGTGGGCACCCCGAGACAGAGGGCACATAGTGAGAGGGAGGCTCTGGCTGGAAGTCGGGCGCACACAGGTGGAGATGCAGGGGGCAGCCAGCGGGCCGCGCGTGAACACCGAGGGGAGGAAGCTTCCACGGAGCAGCTTCAGCTTCAGGGACAGCCCTGGCGGACGCAGGGGAGCCGGGGGAGCCATGAACTCGAAAAGGAGACATCCGTGGGATACTCAGAAATCATTGGCGATATTTGAGAGAGCAATTGCAGTGCAGCTGTGGGGGCAGACACCGCCAAAGGTGGAAGGCCCTTCTTCAAAGGGCTTCACACAAGCTCTTTCCTCAGCTCAGAAATTCCCTGGCTTCCGGCTGAGGGTGGTGGCTCACGCCTGAATCCCAGCACTTTGGGAGGCCGAGGTGGGCAGGTCACGAGGTCAGGAGTTCGAGACCAGCCTGGCTAACATGGTGAAACCCTGTCTCACTAAAAATACAAAAATTAGCCCGGCGTGGTGGCACACACCTGTAATCCTAGCTACTTGGGAGGCTGAGGCAGGAGAATCGCTTGAGCCCGGGAGGTGGAAGTTGCTGTGAACCTAGATCGTGCCACTGCACTCCAGCCTGGGCGACAGAGCGAGACTCCGTCTCAAAAAAACAAAAACAAAAAAACAAAAGAAAAGAAATTCCTTAGCTTCCTTAGTATGTAAAATAATCTGGAAGAGCATTTCTCACTCCCCTGGGCTCTCCCCTCTGGAGGCCTCCCCACCCGTTGCGCCCCAGGAGCCTCTACTCCTGCAGCCTGGTGTGCAGCGCCCACTGCCTTCTCCTGCGCAGCCGGGGCTTGGCGCTCCTCTCCCTGCCCATGCTCAGCTGCCTCCGCGCCCGGCGGGGATCGGGCATGTGCTGTGCTCATCTGTGCAGCCTCAGTGTCCGTCTCATAGAAGAGGTCCAGGAAAATTCATCAGCTTTGAATGAGGGGAGGTGGGGGAGCGAGCATACCTGCAGGCTGAGAAGGAGTCAGTAAAGAAAGAGAGGTGGAAAACAAAAACGAAGAAAGACCATGGCATCGGGGGGGAGATGGGGCAAGAATGCAGGAGAAGGGATTTCCTTGGCAAAGGCGTAGGGATGCTCCTACCAGGGACAGAATGCAAAACAAAAAGAGCAAGAAAAGTGGTGGATAAATCCACGTCCAGTTAAAGATGGCGGGCTGAACACCCGTATTTATCTCCGCTCCTTCCGGAACCGCAGGAAGTTATAGTTGGGGAGAAAACAGTGTATAGACCGACCTAGTGGACAAGAGCATCCGATGATCAGAGGAAAGGAAGGCAGCAGGGAAAGAACATAGAAGGAGTCGCCACTGAGATGTGCAAAGAGCCCGGAGTCTCCCTGCAGAGCCCGGGAAGCCTGGGCGCCGGGAACCCCAGAACACCAGGAGAGGGGTGCATTGACTGCAGAAGCAGATACCCTCCCCCTACACAGGAGAAACGCATCCAGAAGCCTGTGAACTCTGGCAGTGGGAGAGAGGGGTGAGAGACTGGTGTGAGAACAGGTTACCTGTCTGTTGTGGAAGGGGAGAGCTTCCAGCCCTGCCCCGGCTTGCTCCACAGCACAGGTAGACGCACCTGTGCTGGGTCCACACCACCCCAGGGTGCAGACTGGATGCCTCATTACTATAATAACTAAATAGCCCCAAAGTAAAGACCTGCAACTTCTCTAACTTGGGTCCCAGCTCAATCACCCTAAGGAAAATTGTTATCTCCAATTAGATTTCAATCATTTACTTTTAAATATATACAAAGAATCATCAAACATTTGAGAAAGCATCATACACGAAAGTTAGAGCTCAAAACAAACAGGGAAAAACGTAATATCCCCCAAAATACTGCACCTATGAAAAAAAACAGGAAGGCATTACAAATAATAAAGAACAAGAAAGTGCTTTTAGGAATTAAAATTATAGGCTGGGCACAGTGGCTCATGCCTGTGAACCGAACACTGTAAGGGGCCAAGGCAGGAGGATTGCTTTGAGCCTAGGAGCTTGAGACAAGCCTGGGCAACATAGTGAGACCCCCATCTCTATTAATTAAAAGGAAAAAGAACATTTTTAAAAGAACTTTAAAAATAAGAAATTAAAAGTATATCAAATTAAAAATTTTAATGAGTAGAAAAAGTCAACGAAATATCCTAGAAAATATTTATAGATTCAAAATGACAAAGGTGAAAACATAAAGGAAAAGAGAAAAAGTAGACTCTAAATGTACAAAGAATTATAAATTCCATAAAGGAATAACCGAAGAAATGGAGAGAAGAGGAATTTATCAATAGAATAAGAAAAAACTGTCAAGAGGAAGGGACAAGAGTTTTCAGATTTAAAGTGTCAGTTATGTATCCCAGGAAAATACTGAAAAATTTTTTCAAGTATTTTTTCCAAGGCAACTCATGTCACTGTAAAATGTTTATAACGCAGCTATAAAGGAAAGATCCTGAACACTTCCAGAAAGACAAAATAACAATCACATGCAAATAACTGGGAACAAGGATGGCTTCCAACCAACTTCTAAGCTGCAACATTGCAAGGTGGAAGGCGCTGGAAGGCCTTCAAAATGCCAAGGGAAAGTTATTTTCAACCTGGAATTTCATTGTCAAGCTATTATCAGTCAATTATGAGCAAGGATAAAGCAAGCAAAGGACCTGACCAATGCTCTTACCTTGATCTAACTCTAGTCTGGCTCCTCTGAATTCTGACTGGGCCCCGACCTTGGGCTCTGTTCTTGGCCCACTTACTCTGATCTTAGCAAGAATCCTGCTGAGTCACTTAGTGAAAATCCCCCACCCTTAGTCCGACCACTCTTGCTATCTTATCACCCTGGCTACCTTCAGCAAAAATTCAGATAGGTCATTTTAGCAAAGAACTGCCTTAGCAAAGAATGACTCTTGGTAATTTTCCATCCACCAGCCCCCCACACCTGTTTCTTGCCTATACATCTGCATTTTTGCTTATTGTAGTCAGAGTTGAGCCAGTGTCTCTTGCCTACTACAAAACCCCATTGTGGCAGCCCCCCTTGAATAAAGTCTTCCTTACCACCTTTTACTTAACAAGTGTCAGGAGTATTTTTCTCTTTAATAGATCACACAATTTATTTCCAGTACACTCTTGCTAAGGAAGCTACTGGAAGATTTCACCCAAAATAGGGAGTAAATGAAGAAGAAGGAGATGTCTGACTAGGAAATGGAATACAATGCTGGGGAGGGTGAAGGGGACCGCTCCAGGTGCTAAGTGAAGGCCGGGGCCCGGGGGGGGGGGGGGGGGGGGGCGGGGAGGCGGGCAGGCTTGCTGCCTGTAGCAGCAGGAGGGGGCTAGAAGAGAGCCCTGCAGGGAAAGACAGAACTGATACCTGCTATGTGAGGAAACGGCTCCCTGGTAAAAACAAATCAAAACCTGACTTGTAGCATTGGCTGATTTCTGTACTGTAAAGCCTCTCACCATGCTGTGTTGAGCAACTAAATTATAGAATTCCTGAATATTTAACAGCAGACTCTTTCAGCCAGTAGGAGGTGGCACAAGTACACTGCCCGAACTGGTCCATTACCTGATGTGTTTGTGTGGAAAACAGCATTGAGAGGCATTTTGCTGTCCCATTAGGTGGGACAAGATGAATTTGGGATAGCTATATAGAAAATGAGGCAAAGGGAACAGTCAGTTTTAATTCCAAACAAGAATAAAAAACTTACGTGAGACAGCAAATGGGACTAGCCTAGCAGTATATTGGGCTCAGTGTTGAAGTAAGCAATGAAAACTGATTTAACAGAAATGGGGATAGATTGGAAGCATTGGGGTGGGAGGGGCGGGTAAGTGCTAAGTTTTCATCTCATAGCAGACAGTGGATGGATAATCAATCAATAAACAGGACAACAAGCATTTTTATTTAGAACTTTGGAAGAACCAGGTTGAAAGTAGAATTCAACCTCAGGCAGGGAGGGAGGCGTTGGCAACTGCCTTTTTTAAATGTCATGGTTTAGGTCCTTTTGGGCACCTTAAACCATGAGCACGTAGTCCTTGGGTAGACAAAAAGATTGTGTTTTAAAGGCGATGCGTACTCCAGAAGTGGGGAGGACCTCAGGCAAGTCTACTGGACAGTGGATCAGGAAAGGGAGGGCTAAGGGGAAAAGCTTCTGCATGCTTCCTCTGTAGCAAATCCACTTAGAGATTCTGATCCTCCTCCTCTACCTCTTCCTCCTCCTTTGCTTCCTCTTCTTCTTTATTATGGTAAAATATACATAAAATAAATATTACCATCTTAAACCATTTTTAAGTGTACAGTTCAATGGCATTAAGTATCATACATTCACCTTGTTGCACAACTATCAGTACCGTTCAACTCCAGAACTTTTTCATCTTTCTAAACTGAAACTCTGTGCTCATTAAACACTAATCCTCATTCCCCCTCCTGTCAGCCCCTGGCAACCACCCTTCTACTTTCTGTCTCTGAATCTGATTACTCTGGGTACCTCTTATAAGTGGAATCGTGCAGCATTTTCCTTTTGTGACCAGCTTATTTCACTGAGCATTCTGTCCTCAAGGCTCCCCCATGTTGTGGCACGTGTTAGAATGTTCTTCCTCTTCAAGGCTGAATAATACTCCCTTGTATGCGTACACCACATCTTCTTTATTCACTGAGTTGATGGACATGTAGGTTGCTTCCACTTTTTGGCTATTGTGAATAATGCTGCTATAAACATGGATGTGCAAATATCTGCTTGAATCTCTACTTTAAATTCATTTGGGTACATATCCAGAAGCGGAATTGCTGAATCATATGGTAATTCTATGTGTTTTTTGTTTTTGGTTTTTTTTGTTTGTTTGTTTGTTTTTTGAGGAACTGCCACACTGTTTTCTACAGTGATTTTACCATTTAATATTCCCACCAGTGGAACAAGTGTTTAAGTTTCCCCATCCCCACCAATACTTGCTATTTTCTTTTCTTTTTTTTTAAACGAAAAATGCAATAGCTGTCCTAATGGGTATGAAGTAGTACTTAGAGATTCTTAATACTGTACTCAAGTTATTTCTCAATCGAATTTCAGCCACTTTCTCTAATTTGGGTCTGGAGAGAGAGTCCCTGACAGCAGCTGGCATCTGGGAAACACTTACTCAGTGGTGGACATTCTAAACCAGCTGACTGTTCACTGCAAACAAGACTTGACCCGACAGATGGCCTGTATGTTCTGTGGGCCTGTAGAGAAGAATCACCACTCAAAACTCACATCTCACTGCCTCCCACCCAACCCACTCGCCGGCCTTTTGCTTTCTAAATGGAGGCATCTGACAGGCCCCACGGTGGATACCCCTCTGTGCACCAGGGATCTCCAGGTGCCCAGGTGATGATGGTTGATGGAAAGAACGTCTTGCTTTGCTTGAGTGTGAGACATTTTGACATTGCCATTTTGATCTTCCCTAAAAGCCAATATTGCACCTTTTGAGGAGATACCCTCTTCCTGCCCACAGCCTCACACATCCTCCCACATCCTCTGCTGTGGAACGGGGCTAAGGGTGGTGGGAAATGCAGGGACAGGGTGGGCACGCCACGTCAAATAAAAAAGCGTATCATGGGTTTTTCTTTTTTCTTTTTCTTTTCTTTTCTTTTTTGAGACAGAATTTCACTCTTGTTGCCCAGGCTGGAGTGCAGTGGCACAATCTCAGCTTACTGCAACCTCTGCCTCCCGCATTCAAATGATTCTTGTGCCTCAGCCCCCCAAGTAGCTGGGATTACAGGTGTGTGCCACCACACCCAAATAATTTTTGTATTTTTAGTAGAGACGGGGCTTTGCCATGTTGGCCAGGTTGGTCTCGAACTCCTAGCCTCAAGTGATCTGCCTGCCTTGGCCCCCCAATCTGCTATAGGCGTGAGCCACTACACCTGGCCCTACTGCTAGAATCTATTCCTTGTATCTAGTTGTAATTTCGTATCTGTTAACTCATGTCTCACTATCCTACCTCTTCTCATCCTTTAGTAACCGCTATCCATTTCTATGATATGCACCTTTTTATCTCCCACATGAGAACATGCAGTATTGACCTGTCTGTGCCTGGTTTATTTCACTTAACATAATGTCCTCGAGGCTCATCCATATTCCTAGGAGCAGTTTTCTAAGAATCTCTCACTTTACACAAGATGCAATGGCCCTGGCTCCATCACAAGCAGGAGAGAGACACACAAGTTTCTAACTATGGAGTAAGAAACTCTTCTATGATAACAGGTGGACCCTGAAGGCTGGCATGGCCGCAGCCTAGAGGGACAAACTGCCTCTGACGGTCAAACTCACTCTGCACAGGCTTGCCGAGAACTTGAGTGTTCCTCTGTGGGAATGAGAGAATGTGCCCAGCCCAAGTCTTTCCTCTGACATCGGGTGTATCCTTCACACGGCTAGTCTGCTGGTTTGGTAGTTAGCCAGATGGAAACGACCTGAAACTAAGTCTGAGTCATCTGTCTCACTCATCTTTGAATCCATTCATTCATTTGCTCCATCACTCATTCATCGTAGAAATAATTATGGAACATTCTGTGTGAACCAGGCACTGCTCTTGGCACTTGGGATACTGAAGTAAACAAAACAAAGACAAAGATAACCCCCTAACTTCATGGCAGGGCAAAGACAAGGACCAAGGAACATCTGTGTAAAAGTGAATTGGAGAGTTTATCTGAAGAGGGTGGCAGGCATGGAGGAAAGAGAAAAGCTTGAGCCTAGTAGAACAGGTAGGGTGATCATGAGTGTTCCACAGGGTGCAGGGGCCTCACAGAGCATGGAGGAGCAGGACCTGCAGCTCCCTAGTGTGGAGTGTGCCCCTCCATATGCAGGAGGTCACAGAGATCTGGCCCCCTTTGCTGGGAGCAAATGTCGGACTGTGAGTGCAGTCCCAGGGAAGTCAGTGCAGGGGTTGGGGGTGGTGGTGGGGAGAGACAATTGCATCTGGACACATTTTGAAGCTGAACTAAGAAGATTTCAGAAAGGATTGGGTGGGGTCAGAGATGGGGACAGTAGGGGAGGAATGGGGTCGGGGTTGACTTGGGGTGTGGGCCTGTGAGCTCAGGAGGTGTCTGCGTGGAATGGAAAGGTGATTTCTCACTTTGCCCAGGCCATGTGTGGTACCACGTCCGAATGTCTGCACACTTCAGATTCAACTGGACCCCTTTGGGTGTACCCAGAGCTTATTTGCTGCTGTGATCTTTACAGTTCCCTTTCATATTGGGCTCAGATGTGTTGAATGTATCCGACTAACTGAGAATTTGAACGAGCAAAAAAGATGATGGGACCAGATAGGCAATTACTGCTGGAAAATCATGGCCTTCCCAACTTCAGTGTTCTCTGCCCCAGAGGCAGGTTTTCATTTTAATGTGAAACTTCAGCTACTGTCTTGGAGGGGGTGGACTTTTCATCTTCCAGATCTGGGGAGGAAGGTTATATTGAGCATTATGGAAGCCGCTTCAGATGCAGATTTTAGGAAGACCCAAGAGAAGAAAATAGGACTCTATGACATCACTTCCATATGGAAGGGAGCTTGGAACAGATTTCCTAGTGCACAGTAGTCTTGAGAGAAGTCACCATGCTGTTTTCCTCGTTCCCACTTGCTCTGCCAGGAGTGATGCCCAAAATACTCCTTCTCGATTGACACTACAAATATATCCCTCTCTCCCAAGAAGCTCATCATGGCTCTGAAGTTCCCAGTTCATGAAATTAAAATTTATCACTATAGTTTTCTTCCCCCGCTCTGAGACAGAGTCTTGCTCTGTCACCCAGAGCTGGAGTGCAATGGCACAATCTCAGCTCACTGCAACCTCTGCCTCCCAGGTTCAAGCAATTCTCCTGCCTCAGCCTCCTGAGTAGCTGGGATTACAGGCACATGCCACCATGCCCGGCTAATTTTTGTATTTTTAGTAGAGACGGGGTTTCACCATGTTGGCCAGGCTGGTCTCGAACTCCTGACCTCGTGATCCGCCCGCCTTGGTCTCTCAAAGTGCTAGGATTACAGGCGTGAACCACTGTACCTGGCCTATCCCTGTGGTTTTTAAGGCTGTATCAAATGGCTCCATTTTACCTCTCTGGGCACATTTTACACACAAATGACAAACATAATCATAATCAGCAACATAATAAGAAGTCTGTAATTCTTTGTTATTTTATGTATTTGTTCGTTCAGAAAATATTAAGCACCTACTGTGCATAGGGCACTGTTTTAGTAGCTGGGAATACAATGGTGGATCTAACTCCAGTCTTCATGGGACTTATAATCCAGAAAAGGATCCCAATAAGAGAAGAATCTCCGTCCGGTAGAGTGTTGGGTGGTCCAGATGAGACACACTCAGAGATGGCAGAGATGATGTCTTACAGGGACTGACCACGGGCTTGAGGCCCCAATGAGGAGTCAGCCCAACAGTCTCTGGATCATCCCGCAGACACTCAGGGTCCAGGATACTAGCAAGACCCCAAGTGAGGCCAGGCCAGCAGGTAAACAGGGTCTAGAGCCCATGAAGCATGATGGTGAGAACAGAAAACAGGTGCCTGCTGTGGGCTGACGCCCTGCACCCAAATGTCTGCTGAGGGATGGTGCTGGTCCAGGGCTTCCTGACCAAGGGAGGTCCATACACCTGGGTGGGAAAAAGATATTTATTGCCACTAATCTCTAACCAAAAGTTAGCATTTCTTTCAGTTATAAATGTGCACAATAAACGACTGTTACAGTACTGGGAGGCAATGTTTGACAGATTCAGCAAATAAAAAATACAGGATGCCTAAATAAATTTCAGATAAACAAAATTTTTTAGTATATCTCACGCAATATTTGACACATACTTACACTACAAAAGTTATTCATTGTTTATCTGAAATTTAAATTTAACTGGTGTCCTGTATTTTATCTGGCAACCCTCTGTCCTGGGGACTCTGTCCCCAACAGCAATCAGCTATTTCCATTCACATTATGCTTGTTGCAATTATCCTGACACACATGTGTGCTCACTATTCCAAAATTGCAGCAGCTATGAAACCAGCTTCCAGATTATTTAATGCATTAATAATGCACATATGTTGTCATATAGCAAGTTGGTTTTTTAAAACTTATTTTGCTGTTTCAGTGTCATTGGTTTTCTCTGTCACCTGATATAGTTCATTTCATGCACTTAGAAGCATGAGTGTGGCGAGTCCATGGTCTTCTGCAGATGACCTTGGGGATCCATGGCATGAAGACAGGGAAAGCTCCAGCAGTGCAGTACCCGTCACCCCTTCTCCATGAGCACAGGCCTGACGGCATCCCCCACGTGCCCCCGAGGCCACATTCCCTGTGCAGTATGCTGGCCCTGAGGGAAGGCTGCCGGATCCTGTGCAGGACCTGAGAGCCCACATGTTGACAGCCCTGATGTCAGCAGTCAAGGTAGCAGGAGCCTCGCAGCCTGTACACGTGGATGACAGTCCTAGCACACCTTCCAGTGGGTCCAGGAGCCCCCACCGCCCCAATCCTTGCAAAACCTTCCCCTCACAGAGCCAAGGTTTGTCTTAGAGGCTGGGCGGGGTGAGGAGACTTGGGGATGAGAGCAAGGAGAAGCAGCCCTACTGAGGAGCAGCCCCAAGAGTTGCTTGGAGGGGACGGGATAAACATTAAATTGTTCCTGCTACCCAGTGGGTGAGAGCAGACAGGCAGGAAGGGCAGATGATTCTAGAGAAAATCCACCACATTTGCTGGTCCCAGTTTTGTCCTCATGGTGCATACCACTGTGTTTATCTCTGTGTATGTCTGGAGCCCTGGGGCAAACCCGTCCCTCCCTCCCTCCCTCCCTCCCTCATCCCTCCTTTCTTCCTTCCCTCCCACACAACTCCACTATGCTAAGCCCCTTCTTGTTACTTTGCTTTGGGTCCAAGCTCAGTGCCTTCTCCTGATGCCAAGATCACATTCTCACCCACTCTGGTTTAGCTCCCCCCACCCCAGCCTGCCCTCCCTTCCTTCCCCACCAATGTCAGCCTCTGCCCCATGTGGCCCCTTCGCAGTGCTTGTTGACACACCTGACACAAAGCTTGTGTCTCCAGTAACTCACCAAACGTACCCAGGACAGGGCCCAAGTGTGAAGCCGTGAGCGCACTGAGGGTGCTGCAGGGGCACCCAGGCCTGGCCCAGGCGTGCTGCTCAGTGCACATTTGTTGAATGCGTGAATGAATGGATGAGTGAATTGAATTAAACAGTAGGTGCCACATGAACCCTGATTTAGAAATAACGTGGGTCCCACAAGAATTACCTTTAAAGTGTTTATTTTAATTTACTTATCTCCAAAGGCCAGGATTTGAGAAAGACAATCGGTATGTCTATGCACAAATGGAATTCATATTTTTGACTTACATGTGGAAATTCCTGTTTGCAGAACCTTTCCTCCACCAAGATCCTAGAATGTAGTCCAGGAAGACTCATGCACCAGCCTGCCTGGGCTCTAGTCCCAGCTGCACCGCTACTGCCATGTGACCTGAGCACGTTAATTACCCTTTCTGGGACTTGATGTTTCCCATCTGCACATCGGGTGAAATTAGAATAAATTTTACAGGCTTTTGTGAGGGCTGAGGCGGTCCATCTGCATAAATCACTTTGATGGATGTCTGCCTCATCATGAGAGACACGTCAGGCAGGCGCTTGGAGGGTGCTGCTTCATTTGGTTTTAAAATGTGTGGGTGTCACATCACATTAGGTGGCCGATCTAATGGCCCTAAGGGAAGGACCTGAATTCCTATCCCAGCCTCCCCACGCCGCAGTCAGCTGACTCCAAAGCATAGGGATGCAGGCAGAGATGAAACCGTGTATAAAATACATTTATTTAGATCCAAGAATACGGTTAGCATCCAGCTGCTCCTCCCTCCACCTAACTGTGTAAGAACCAGGCTGCCACACAGAGAAACCTTGGTGCTTCTGCTTCGAGAGAACCAAGTTCATATCATCTCCATCTTAAACACTTTTGTTAAAGCTGCATACCGAGCACACGTATAGCCATGGTGTGTGTGTGTGTGTGTGTGTGTGTGTGTGTGTGTGTGTGTTTGAGGGTGGCATTTGGTAAAGCCCTCTCAGAGGTTACTTACATGCACCTTCAGCCTGTGGGCACTCACTCACCATCACTTTGCTAGATTGTGCTTTACACTGTGCTATGCTTAATAAGAGCACATGGAAACAGCTTTTTAAAAAGGGTGATTATATGTAACTACATATATATGTGTATTTAGGAAAACATGGGACAGTTGTCTTGGAGACAACATCCTCATTTAAAGAGACCCCTCTTAGCCCTGGGCTGGGGTCTCTGCATTTGATTCCCACCCCTGGCTGGATTTGGGAATCCCTGTCAGGGCTGGGGGAGGGAACGAGGGAACCACCAGAGGGAGGGGACATGTGATCCTGGTTCCTTGTGCAGGATCCCCAGCAGGGAGGCTGCAGACAGCCCCACGTGGCCAGCCCGCGTGAGAAATCCAGGCTGAAAATAGCCTAGAGCCTCACACTCTACAGCTCAGGGAGGCACGATTTTTCCTCTAGGGTTCAGAGCAGCGTTAGGAGAGCACTGATGAAACTGCGGCACACCAGAAGCATTGGCTTATTCTTATATGTCACTGGAATACACCGCAGGCTTGATTTTCCTTTAACTCCAGTGCCTTCTGATAAATCTGGAATGTGCATTGAGGAATGCTGGGGGGTGGGGGGCATTTCCTGGGTTCGGGGGCTGTGAAGATCTCTCCCCAAGTCCCCGCAGAGACCAGGCTTTGTGTACACAGCCTCCTCCAGCAGGAGGGCTCCCAGTCTCTGAATGTGTCACGTACACTTCCTTTCAAGGCATCACTATGCGGCTGCATGCTTAGGTGTAGCCGAGAATTGAGCTCCTTCTTCACACAGAGGAATATCGTATCACCTTTCTTTTTTCAAAAAACAATGTATATTATCTTCAGCAATAAAACTGCATGGTTTGCTCTCAGGGCATGATTCAAGAAGAGACCAAATGAAAGGGGCCTTGGAGGATCTTTAAAAAATTCCAGTTTTAGTGTATAGACCTAATGGAATCTCCTTTTATTGAATCTATTTATAAATGCTCAATCCAATTGCGTGGATTTGGAAAGCTAACATTTTCAACACGAGACAGCTGGTGGAATGTGTGCTCTTAGTTCTAAGAATAGGTAAATCCCAAGGAATATATCTGTGCTTCCTGTTGTGAGATGGTGCAGATGTTCTAATAGCAAAGATCAAAATGACATTTGCCAGTTACGAAAATCATCCTCAATTAACTGTGAAAAATACTGTCTCGTCTATCAGATAATTTCTCCCTCTCTCTCCTCTCTCCTCATTTCTTGTATGGGATTTTTGAGATGGAAACTCCCCATCTTAGTGGGAAGGGAGGGGATAAGGGGCAGAGAAATAAGAAGCGAGTATAAAGTATACAAGATGCTATCATGAGGCAGTAATTCCTGCAAAGGAAATACAGTGTGTGTACAGCAGAAGTGTCTGGCTTAGGGTTGGGGAAGGTGTCCCAGTTTATGTCTGCAGAGGCCGGCCGAGTGCCCCAGGGGAGCTGTCCTGCCCAGTGTGGCTCTTCTGATGGCTTCCGAGCCCCTGGCTGTCAGCCCCTAGTTTTCTCTGAGAGAAAGTGGGAGCTTAAAATAGCAGAATGACTTGCACTGGACCTCCACATCCACGTGTTTCCTGCATCTCGGGCCATAACTCAGGACAGAGATTTATGGCCACCTGGGTTCCAACAAGTTACTCAGGGCTTCCCAGTCAGAGCAGACACATTTGCTGTCATGTTGATTTTACAAGGAGATGAACTTTCAGAGGCTCTGAAAGTGAAGGGTGATGGGGCAAGCCCTGCCACCAAGCAGGCTCAGGCTGGAGGCTCTGGAAGCCTCTCTGAGCTCTGTCTCGGAATCGAGTGCTTTGAAAATATTTTGATCTAAAATTGTATTCCCTAAGGTGCTCTTGCCTCTTTTTTTTTTAATTAAAAAATTGTTGTGGTAACTTGCACATACATCAAATGTAGCATTTTAACCGCTTTAAAGCATATAGTTGGTTCCGGGGCCTGAAGTACCTTCACGCTGTTGTGCAACCACCACCACCATCCATCGCAGAGCTTTTTCGTCAACCTAAATGGAAACTCTGTGCCCATTAAATACGAACTCCCCTTTCCCCTTCCAGCTCCTGGCCACCCCCATTCTACTTCCTGTCTGCACAAGTTTGACTACTCTAGGCACGGCATGTAGGTGGAGTCACATCATCTGTCCTTTTCTTTTCGTTTGTTTGAGAAGGGATTTCACTCTTGTTGCCCAGGCTGGAGTGCAACGGCATGATCTCGGCTCACTGCAACCTCCACCTCCTGAGTTCAAGCGATTCTCCTGCCTCAGCCTCCCAAGTAGCTGGGATTATAGGCATCCACCACCACGCCAGCTAATTTTTGTATTTTTAGTAGAGACGGGGTTTCGTCATGTTGGCCAGGCTGGTCTTGAACTCCTGACCTCAGGTGATCCACCGGCCTCAGCCTCCCAAAGTGCTGGGATTACAGGCGTGAGCCACCGTGCCCGGCCTGTCCTTTCGTGACTGCCCTCCTTCACTCAGTTTCCTGTCCTCTAGGTTCATCTGTGTTGTACATGTGTTAGACATTCCCTCCTTTTAAGACGGAATAATATCCCATTCTATGTAGAGTCCATATTTTTGTTTGTTCATTCATCTGTCGGCAGACATGGGCTATGTTTATCTGTTGGCTATTGTGCGGAATGCTGCTATGAATATGGCGGTGTAAGTATCTGTGTGAGTCCCTGCTTTGAATTGCTTGGGTAGGTACCTGGAAGTGTAACTGCTGGATCAGATGGTCATTCTGCCTTTAATTTTGGGAGGAATTGCCACATTGTTTCCCACAGCAGCTGCGCCATTTTGCATTCCTTCCAGCAGTGCACAGGGCTCTGGAGCTTCCACATCTTCACCAGCTCTTGTCATTTCTTCATTGCTTAAATGATCCAGAAAGCCTTCTTAATGGGGGTGAGGTGCTATCTCACTGCGGTTTTGTCTTTCTCTATTGATTAGTGATGTTGAGTATGCCTTGACTATCCTTGTTATGAGATTTTATATGAATGATTACCAAAACAATGGAAAAAACTCCGGTAGGATATGTTTGGTGGTTGTTTTTGAGGGTAGACCGAGGGTAAGGGAAACCATGGTGCCTGGGAGGGAGAAGGGGTCCTAGGGCAAGACAAGGTGTGTGGAGGGTTACTAGTTTAAGGACTAACCTGTGGTCACTGCTCCTGAGACACTTGTACAGATGTGTGCACGGCCACATCCCAAGCATAACATCCTGGGGTGGGATGAGGAGAAGGAGGGTCACAGGGGCAAGGGCCAATGAGCAGGGCCAGTGAGCAGCATGCAAGACCACACCCAGGGCCCCTCAGGGGCTCGGAGGGCTGCAGGGTGGGCTGCCACTCCAGTGGTCAGCCGTCAGGATGAACTAGAATCTCATTCCAACGTGGAGGGTGGGTTTTACAGGAGCAGCCCACTCCGGTTGAGCGGGGTAGCTCAGGCAAAACCTGCTGGACTCCCCCTATGCGCTGGGCAGGGGCGGAGGAGGCCCCTGCTACCCACTGTCATGGACACTCCTTGGCAGAAATTTCAAACAAGCGTCGAGGAGAGGTGGGGCTTCCTGGGTGTTGGTCTTATACAACTGCTGCTCCCGTGCAGCAGCCCATGGCTTTCAGCTACATCAGCTGCAAAAGAGGTACATTTTTGTCAGAACTGTCCTCATTCTGCAATTTGCTCTCTTCAGTTTCAAACTACTCTAATGTGTCCTCACATGTGTGGCCACACACATAGGACTTTCACAAGCATGAACTGGACCTGACAGCTGGGGGACAACGTTGGCCTTCCAAGTGACGGAGATGTCACTCTGCGGTGGGCCAGGCTTCCAGAGTAGAGCGTTCTGAAGGACTCACCCTTCGTCACTGTCATCCAGAGAAGGACTTGCATGCCCTTTCTTGCTTGCTTTGGCTCATTTTTGAGACTGCCATACCCAGAAGTCCTGAGAACAACAAACTATTTTTTTTTTTTCTTTGCATTTGAAGAAGGGAGGGGATGGCAATGCTTCTCTCTGGGAGTCTTTGGTGAAATCCACAATTTCCACTGGGCTTCTTAGCCCTGTCTTGGCAGCCTGGCTGGGCTACCTCAGTGCCCCACCTGTCCAGAGCTGTCCTGCGTGTGCAGATGCCGAGGGAGACAGCTGTGAGTGTGTAGCAGTGATGGGCATTCACTTAGTGGATATTTCCCGGCTCCAGCTGTGCTGTGTTTGGGCCACGGAGTGTGATGGGAGACAAGGAGGTTGCGTGTCCCTGGACAGTTACCGCTGTTACACTGATGAAAAGAACGTGATGGCAAGCCTTGGTGTGTGTCCCCAGCCTGGGACGCTGTCCATCAAAGTGCGTGTGGGCATGAGTTTCATGGTGCCCTGACGCCCCTGCAGGGTTGGAGGGCAAAGAAGAAGCTCACCCAGGTCCCCTCAGGCTTGCTGGGTGATGAGGCAGAGCCACCCATGCACCGTGGGGTCAGGGCTCTGGAAGTGTTTTCCAAACAGAATAACCATGGCAGCCTCTTGTACCCCAAAGGCCTGAGAGTGAGTCTTCATCACAGGCCTTGAGCTTGGACAAAGGAGATTCAGGATGAGAAAGACGCTTGGCACTACCTGTCTACACACCTCTGCTGTCTTCCCAGCGTAGGGACTGCTATTGATAATAAATGACTGGTTAACTCAGACGGCCCAGCTAGTCAGGATCCCCTTCTTTGTTTTATTTAGTGATTGTATCCCTGGCCAGGCCTCTTTAAAATTCATGGCTTCGGGAATAATAAATAAATAAAAAGAAACTTCACAGCTTCATTCTGAAGGCATAGATGGGTCAGCCCTGGCTGTCCAGAACATTTTTGCATTTCTCTCTGGATTATTTGCCGGACAGCTGGTCTGTCTTACATTATTTATTATTTTTTTGTCATTTAACTTTGAGATGCAAAGTTAACATCTGTAAAACTAAAAAGATAGCCTTTTCTAAAATAATTAAATTATGAGCTAGGAAATACCACTTTCTGCAGTAAAGCACGAATCTGCCTGTGGCATTAGAGAAGGCAGCTGTGCTGAAAGCTGGAAGGGAAATGGGAGGACAGCCCGGGGCCTGGGGCCTCCCCAGTCTCACCTGGGTTGCTGTCGCCCTCCAGCCAGAGAGGCTGGGAAAAGGTGAAAAGCAGACAGGTTTGCAGTTCAGGGAACAACCTGGACTTTGTGTGCCATTTTAAACAAGAACTGAGGATGCTGAAAATTCCTCATTAGGAAGAAAACGTTAAGAGCCGGCCGAAGTCTGCCCTGGCTGGATGGCTGTGGGTGTGGGCACGCTGCTTGGGGAATTTTGGAAGCCGCGGATGGTCTCCCGGCAAAGTTGGAGGCACATCGTGTACTGGTTGGGCCTGAGCCTGGGCCTGGCTCAGAAGGTGTTGGTTTGTGCCATCCCAAGTCTGAGCCATGTCGTACACTTTCCAGCGAAGGCCTCCAGCTGTGGTTTGATTAATGAGGACCAGAGAACAGCAGTACCATTCTAAGTGACCTGTAAACACTCTTGTCACTTCTGTTGTTCCAAAACACTTGCCCCAGGTTAGGTATAAACTAAGGTCAAGTAGTTCGAAAGTATTTTAGTGCTTTTAAATACAAACATGAGAAAGGATTCATTCAGTAAGACACCAGGTTGACGTTGTGTGAGAACAGGCTAGGTTGAGATAAAAAAGGAGTTGCAACAGGAAGATCCTCTGGGTGGGGCTCTCAGGGCCCGTGTAACAGCGGCCACACCATTGAGAGGCCCTGGAGATGGCTTCCCTTCGGAGTGAGATGAACCCCAGGGGCCGGGAGGGAGGGAGCAACAAGGCTGTCTTCCCCAGAGCTTGCTCAGACCACCAAAGGCCATCATTTCATTAAAGAAAAACAAGGTCAGACGGCGCTGGCTTACACCTGTAACCCCAGCACTTTGGGACGCTAAGGCAGGCAGATTGCTTGAGCCTCAGAGTTTGAGACCAGCCTGGCCAACACGGCGAAAGCCCATCTATACAAAAAATACAAAAATTAGCCGGGCATGGTGGCAGGTGCCTATAGTCCCAGCTACTTGGGAGGCTAAGGCAGGAGGACCCTGTGGGCCCGGGAGGTAGAGGCTGCAGTGAGCTGTGATCACACCCCTGCACTCCAGCCTGGGCAACAGAGTTAGACCCCGTTGGAAAGGAAAGGGGAAGGGGAGGGGAAAGGGGAGGGAGAGGAGGAGGGGAAAGGAAGGGACCAAAAAGCTGGTGGTGACAAAGATGATTTTGTGATCCACAAATGTGCCCTCACCCTGAGTGTGGGAAGCTCCCCTGGACATGGGCTCTGCAGCAGTGGCAGGGTGAACACTTATGAAAGTCTTCGTGCCTTCGAGGTAACAGGTCCAAACAGGGGCATTTTCAGTAGAGATGCGAGGAAAGCAGGAGGAGGGCGAAGCTGAGTCCCGGCCCCTTACCGAAGGCACAGATACGATGAGGGCAGGTGCCTCCTGGCCAATGAGTCAGGGAGCCGGGACCCTCTCTGTGCTCACTCCTCTCCCAGGTCTCTCTCCCTGCTCCTCTCTGCACTCTGCACCTCTCCCCGCACCTCCCTGGCCTTGCTTGGCTTGGGCCACTTCCATGTGCAGGGGAGAAGCTCTGCTTGTAGTTACCTCCAAGCACTTGCAGCCGTGCACACTTACAGCTGGGCCTGCATTTTCTAGTCACAAATAAGGACATTGCCTATGTCTCTCTAACTCCTACACCCACTTTTTTCTCTATCTATTCTATAAATGACTGAAAGACAGTCTGGGTATATTTGTGATTTGTCTATTTCTCCTTTTTGTAAATTTGAGTTTCATGTATTTTAAAGCTCTGGTTATTAGGAGTACATCACTTGGGTGATTCTCATGTCCTGAGAAGGCCTTTTTATCATTATCAGGTCCCTCTTTATGGCCTGAAGTTTATGTTGTCTGATATTAATATAACTATGTCTCCTTTCTTTTACATATTGTTTATATATTAAATCCTTTTGCATCCTTTTACTTTCAACCCACTGTCTTTATACTTCACATGCCTTCTTTTGAAGAATGCATGTCTTGTCATATTAGCCAGAGATTACAGAAAATATTAAATCATAATGGGTTACTGCCAGCAATTGTCCTTTACCTCTGATTATCACAGGAATGCCTTCAGTGTTTCAGGATTACCACTCATTCTTTGATTCTTCAAACATTTTCTCAGCACATTCAAACTGCTAGGTTCTGTGCAAGGTGCCAGGGATCCAAAGTGAAGAGGACATAGTATCTGACCTCCGAGAACTTAGAATTAATTGATTTTGACTTCGAGTTAGGCACACTGTACAACGTCAAATGACCAACCCAGCTATTTTGTCGCCAAGCCTCAGGAAGCCAGCCTTCCTACTTATTTTAGATTTGTTACTAGGATTTGGTAACCTATTTCACCTACGGCTTTTTTGAGATAATCATGAAGTTCGCCCCCCCATATTATGTTCATTTTGACATCAAACTTAGTTGCTTGCCATAGATTGTTATTGTGGATTTCCATAATAATCCTCATCCTAAAGAGCAGCTGTCAATGCCATTTACAACATTTATTTCTCTAAACTGGCTGTGGGATGCATATTCCTGAAGCCAGTGCCAAGGTCATTCCGTTTCCCAAGAGCAAGCATCTACTCTCCAGAGGAAAAGACATCCTCTGGAAGGAAGGTAGGTTGTATGTGCAAGGATCATCTGGAAGCTGGGGATCTGGAACTCTCAGATACGCAGGTAAATATGCGTCTAGTCCTTGTACTTGGTGCTCGCAACCATTACCTTAATTCAGGGAGCACTGTCACCTTCCAAAGGAGATTCTTTTCCTATGCCTTGTTCCAAGAACAGAGGAGGTGGCATCAGGCTGGGCAGGGTTGGGACGGCTGTCACCTTCGGTCCGAAATCACTGGCTGAAGCCCCCACCACCCCTTTGTCTCCCCATTTAACAGGGCATAGAGATTCTTCTGACGTCCACTCATGCAGCAGCTCAGGTGTTCTAAGGGAAGTGGACCTCTCTCCCAGCTCCAGCTGGGAGTCCCAGTAAGGACGTTCCCCTCCATTTGCCAGTGAATGGTTCTGAGGATGTTGTGCAAGCTATGCAGGGTGAGGCTGAGGAAACCAGGACTCTGTTTGGAATGTGGAGAGAGGGGCCCTCTGTCTCTTCTGAATAGTGATGCATGGATAAGTCCTGGGGGTGACTCCTGCCAAGCATCCCCATGAACAGAGGCAGACCCAGGACAAAGCTGTCCCTGAAAGCTGGGAGAAAAGCCCAGGTCCAGGCACCCTCTCTTGGGACCTACACTGAGCCTGTGCCTGTTTTTCTGCTTGACTGGAATGAGGTGCATTTTCTGTGACTTGCAATGGCCCACACTCATGGCTCATTGCAGAATGAGCCATGCTTTCCTGATACGCCATGCTGAGGAATTTCCTTGTCCTCAGATCCTATGCCCTCTCTGCATTGCTGTCCTCGAAGACAGGCATCCAAAGAGGCCCTAGGTCCCTCCCACACAGCAGGGAGTACACCCTTCACAGCCCCAGTGCTGAGCAGAGCCAGCAACTAAGAACTGTTTGACAAAGTAGAAAGAAGGGCTCAGAAGATGACATGCCATATCATTGCCTTGGATTGTTATCATTTCCTCCCCTTCCTTTTCTAGTTTTAGAGGGACAGAACTAATGGCTCATTAGAAAAATGCCTGAAGACCACTGAGCTCCTTGGCACGTGGTGCTGATGGCCTGGTGCAGGGTGCCATGGTGGCCGGCTGTGCAGCAGCTTTGGTATGTGCCATGCAGCTGTTTTCTTCATAGCCTCTAAAAGGACTTGCCTTACGGAAGTGCCCTCAGATCATACTCTGTGAGGTCAGGTATTAATCATTTCATACACCAGTGGTAACTGGACACACTGTCTTTGCAAAGTGAAAGTTGTTTATTGCTTGTTATGATTTAACAGGCAAAATACTACACCAGGGATGTAATACCTACAAGGCGGTCTTCCTGAAATGCCTGCCCGGAACAGAATGCTGGGATGCACTCAACTGTGAATTTTTCTTGAGGTCTTCCTTTCCTTCATCTGGATAAAGTGGAGCCCAGCCCTCCTGTGTCAGTGAGACTGGAAGCCTCTGGGGGCCATGTGCTCTGCCCTCTGCCATCTCTGCTCATTGTTCCCCCATGTTCACACCTGCCTGCATTAACTAGGAGCAGTCACACGTTTGTACTCAGTGCACAGTCATACATGTTGAAGAAAACAAATCATACTGCTTGTTCTTAAAAATGAGATGAAAAAATAAATCTAAACACACTTTTCAAGTGTTACTCTTCTTTAAACTTTTATATATGTTAAGGCTCTTTTTCTTTTCAATATACTCTACTTAGAACTTTAAAAAATAAACTTTCTTTTTTGGTACCTCTTGTTTCCTGTATTAGCCTGGGAAACATTTAGAAATACATCTCCCTAGAACTCTTCTGTGCAAATAATAAACATAAATAATATTAACATTTATTTATATATATTAAAAAAGGCCATTTCAAGGTTTTCACTGTGACCGCCTTGAAGATGCTCCTATAAGTAGTCTGTGGTCTGGCCCCTGAAGTCCTGATCGGCCTGAGTGGGGCTGGACAGGAAGTCCACGTCCCGCTTGTCCATCTGCAAGCCGCTCCGTCCGGGAGAACTGTAAGACACTCCCCAGCCTGCTGACCAGCGACCAGGAGGAAATCCAGTTGAGTAAGCTGAAGGTAGGCAGGCTGAAGAGGGAAGACAGGGGGGTCACCCTGCCGGTGCTGGCAGCTCTCACCTTGGACTCCTCAGGACACCCTCCTGGACTCCTCAGGACAGCCTCCCCTGGCGCGGAGGACATGGGGGCCGGTGCGCTCAGCCCCTCCAGCAGGGTGTGCTCCCTCAACGGCATGCTCATGTCCACTGTGCTGGGCTCCCTGCTGGCCTCCAGGGAGCAGACCGGCTGCTGTGTGTGCCAAGAAGGCTGGGACAGGGGCACAGAGGTCTTGACGGTCCTCCCTGATGAGTGCTCGGTTCCCGAGTCCTTCGGGAGGCGTCCCTGAGCAAAGGTCTCTTTGGGAGCACTGCATCTCCTGGGGGACTTCCTGGTCAATTGACGTGCCAGCTGAAGCTGTGTGGGGAAAACGCTCCCCTGGAGGGATCTGAAAAACAATCTAGAAAAAGTACATTAAAACAAAAAGTGAGATATTCCTGTCAGTGGTGTCTTTGAGCCTCCAGAGACCCACACAGAGCAGAAGCAATGCCAATGTCGTCTGGGCTCACTCGGGGCTCAGAGGCACTATCCCGCTCCGACACCCACCTGGGCAGCAGCGCAGCGACAGGCGTCATCAGGCAAGTCAAGTAAAACACTGGGTCACCCAGTAAGGCTTGCATAGTCCAGTAAGGGTTGGACGGAGGATAGCACGTGGCACAAGACGCATTGTAAATCAAAGCCACGGTGAAAAACAAAAGGACACTGAAGCCACACGTTATCCAGTTGAGCCAGGTCTGAGGGGGAATGAGAAAGAAAGGGCTTTTATTTCCACCTAAAAGTGACAACAATGACAATAACAAAAACGTGCCAGTCATCAATGAGCAGGTGTGAGGTTCTGAGGCCTTCAGACACACTGCGGTCTATGACGCGGGTAACCGGTGGGGCTCAGTGAGGCCTCCGGAACCCATGGACCACCCTGGGAGACGCACATGAGGTGAGAGGGAGTCAGGGGCGAGAGGGCAAGACAGGAGGGAAAGGAGAGAATGTGGTGGTGGAAGCGGGAAAGAGGCGGGAGGGAGATGAGCGTGGCCGGGGAAGTGCGAGCAACAGGCTGCAGCAGCTCCCCACACCACAGGGCTCGGAAATGTGTCATTGTCCTTCTCATCACACTGAGGTCAGCTTTGCAGTCTCCTGTCTACTCAAAACGACCTCCCAGACCTCATGAATCTGCAGGGAAGTGTGGGGTCCATGGCATCAGTGCTCTTCTGAGACGTGGCCACGCAGGCGGCTCTTACCCAGGTTTTGGTTTCAATGCCCAGGTGGAGCAGGAAAGTGAGCAGCGCGATTGTCACAATAGGAGTCCCCCAGGTAAACAGGTCCACGCTCGAGTCATAGTAGGCCTGAAAGACAGTGGGGTCCTGGATCTGTAGGTCCCCGGATCCAGCTGGTAAGAAAAACTGCACCCGGGGGCCAACTTACCAGGTAAGGAATGGAAAAGCAAACCAGGCTCTGGAAGGCAGCGTCGGCCATGTTAAACCAGAACGTTCGTGGCCGGTATTCCTGGGACACAAAAACAATCAGTGATGTTACAGTGAAGCATTGGCATCCTCTGTGAAAGCAGTTAGAATAAAAATGGAGTCACTTGTGTTAAAAACAACAACAATAACAACAACAAAAACCCACCCTGAGGAGTAGAGCTGGGAAAGCCCATGAAGGGAGGGTTCTCATGCATAAATACCTGATAACAAAAATGATCATATCCACAGAAAAATATATCTGTAAGGACATGTGCCCAGCAACTGTCTGTCCAACCTCAAACAGGCACCATCTTTGTCGTTTATCCTTGTAGTCAAGGGAAGAGCATCTCAAAACGATCATGAAATTTTTCCCTTTACATACATTTGTCTTCCTTTACCTCGCTAAATATGCACATAGCTTACTACAGCACACACATTCCCATTGCAATGCCCTATTCCCAAATAAACACCATTCTCTTTTAGAGAGCCTCTCTCTGTTTGCTATTTAGGTTGACACCTCGAATGACATTTCCTAGGACGCTACACGTAAGTTAATGCACAAGGCAAGCACCCAGGGAAAACTCACTCTCTCAGGACTTTTGGAGACGCGAGGCCCCAGAGTCCCGATGAAAAGCACTACCAAACACCTACAAAACTATCTGCAGCTGAGTCACTCACTGGGAACACCTGCACCAAAAAGACAAGCTTCAGTAGCTCCAGGTTCACAGTAAAAAGATGAGACTGGCCGGGTGCGGTGGCTCACGCCTGTAATCCCAGCACTTTGGGATGCCCAGTTAGGCGGATCATGAGGTCAGGAGATCGAGACCATCCTGGCTAACATGGTGAAACCCCGTCTCTACTAAACATACAGAAAAATTAGCCGGGCGTGGTGGCGGGCGCCTGTAGTCCCAGCTACTCGGGAGGCTGAGGCAGGAGAATGGCGTGAACCCGGGAGGCGGAGCTTGCAGTGAGCCGAGATCACGCCACTGCCCTCCAGCCTGGGTGACAGAGCGAGACCTTGTCTCAAAAAAAAAAAAAAAGAAACTGCTTTCTGCATCTTCCCAGGGAACATGTCTCTCAAGTAGGAAGTAGGAATAGCACCTGAAATTCCGGGCATTCTCCCCCAATTTGAGCCCTTCTATTCCTTCCACTTTGACCAGGTTTTGCCTCTCTTGGTGGTGGGTCCCTTAGAATGTTTCTTAAGAGTGAGTCTTCACTTTTAAAATTACACGATGGATGTGTCCCAATGTTGAAAGCAAACAGCTATATGCCCATGGGCAGAAATGAAAATAACCTTGATATAGATGAACAGAGTCTCTATTACCCAGGTGACCAAATGTGTATTTGACCCTGCCAAGTACCAGAGCAGCTGGCACGGGACCTGCAGGAAACACACACTGGGGAAGGAGCTCTGGCTGAGCACTTAGGGAAAGTGCTGGCTAGGCTCTTCCTGTGGGCCACTTTAATTCCACAGGACAGGACACACTCCCAGCGTCTTTGTACCACAGGTGGCCGAGGAGGCTGAGGCCTGGCCAAGGATGGGAACTCTCCTGAAGCAACAAATAACAAGCAGAGGCCCTGCTCCCCTCCCTGGCCCTTAGCCTCCCAGCACCCCGTGCATGCGGCCTGCTTCTGTGGGAACTGAACATTCTCAGAGGTGGCCAGGGGAAGTTAACTCATCAGTGAATGAATCTGGAATTAGGGATTATTGCAGGAGAAATGAGACTCCATGTTCTTTTTGCCCACATGGAATAATTCAAGGCAAAGAAAAGCACTTGCTGTCTATTTTAATGGCTGGCAGAAACATCTGGTCATCAGTGTGTGAATCTATGTGGTATATTAATGCCAGTATGTATTTAAATCTATTTGCTCTTTCAGTGGCTCAGTGGCTTCCTTGTGGGTTTGTCTTCTTGTTAATTCCCATTCAAAATAAGTCACATTTTCTTCCTTGCTTTAGAAAAATCCCGCCTCTAGCTTCAGTGATCCCCTGTGACTGACTGGACTCTGGGCTTTTCTTGGGCTCCAGGAGACTCTTGGAGGGGGGACAGTTTCGCTTACAACACTTGATGTACTGTAGCCAAGCAGAGAGAAGCCCTTTTTCTCCATCCTCTAGAATGGTGAATTCTAGAATTTCAGTTTGTCCAGGGTGTCCATCTGAAGGAAGGCTGGGGGACTGGCACTTTGGAAGAGTGAACGTGGAGGGCAGAGCTCAGGAGGTGGAAGGCGGAGACTCAGGGGAGCTTTACCTCCATGTTCTGGCCACTCTTGTAGACCTGCGGGTTGGTCAGCAGCACGTTGGCTGGCACATCCCTGTCCAGCACCCCGGTCACGAGCGGGGGAAGTGACGAGAAGAGCAGATTAAAGAAGATTAGATACCACTGGTCAATCATGGCAGATGCAGAGAAGCCACAGAAAAACTGGAACCAAAACAGGAGGCCCACGAACATCTGAAATCAAGAAAGGAAGAACAGGAACAGGCGAGTCTTCAGCCATTGCTGAGGATTCTCATCCGAGGGAGCTGACAGGCCTGCAGAGTTTCACAGTCAAGATTAACTGTATTGGCAGCGATTTCTGCCAAAGACAGCCGTGACCTTGAGCCCTGATGCTGGCCTCTGCCTCTCCCTCTTCTTCTTTCCCTTTGCCCTCCTCACTCCCTTAAGAAAGAAGAACTGGCAGTGGGAATTGGGAATTCCCAGGAGCAGCCCTTGCGGGGATGAGATTTTTGTGCTTGACAAGCTCTGGATCATTAACATAAAACAAAATCAAGGTTTCACAGGGGTGTAGGGCTGCTCACATTTCAAGAGGGCCAGTTGAGTATGAGCTGTGGCATCTTCCCTAGTGGCCCTCCTCTGTCTGTGACCCCAGACAAAGCCTACCTGTGGCTATATCTCTGCTCCTGTCTCTTCTTTAGTGACCTGCATACTCTCTGAGGAGGTGCAGTGGACAGTGACTGACTCCCACTGAGGGGAGGACACACAAAAGCACAATAGCAAAGCCAATGACCTCATCAACATCGCTGCGGTGACCTGATTGTCCACGGGGACCTCTGCTGGGGGGAGAGGGAGAGGCATCATCTCTGATCCTCATAGCTACAGCTACCCAGCTCAGCAGAACAGGAAAGTGAGATTCAGGGAGGTGGAACAGCCACCTCTGGCCCCTGCTCACTGGGGTGGGAGCAAGGTCAGATCTCTTCTCACTATTGCTAGATTCCTGTATATCAGCGGCCTGAGTGCATTTATACGGTGGACATGACAGTTTAGTGATTGCAAAGCATTCTAACACTCATGAGCTATGTAGCTGGGCACAGAACATGAACTCCTTAGTCTCGCTTTCCTTGCTCATGACATGGGCATACCAATGATACTCAGCCAATGCAGCTGCTGTGAGCATGAAGCGACCCAGTGCATTTAGAGTACTCATCAGAGTCCCTGGAGAGCTATAGGTGATCGCCTATGGTGTGTGATGGTGAGTGGTATCGTTAGTTCCCTTGTTTGGGACTCAGGCAGGGCGAGTGCTCTTATCCCACATACAGAGAGGGAACTTGAAGTTCCAAGACATCAAGTGACTTGGCTGAGGTCACGGTGTGAGTAAGGAACCCAACTTGTTCAACTGCGATGGGTCTTGGCTTGGAGGGCAGGCACAGTCCCAGCAGGGAACTCTGACGCTAGACAGACATTTTCTGCTGGGCACCACAAGGCCTGGGCTTGGTTCTGGAGCTGCAACTATCTACCCTTTTGACCCTGACTCAGTCACTTCACCTCCCTGAGCTTTTGCCTTCTTGACCTGAAAGTGACTTGTGAAGATCATAAGAAATGATAGCTTATGTTGAAATTACCCACCATGCCACACAGCCTCCAAGTCCTGTGTCAGACTATGATTTAAATGTCTTAATATGCAGCCTTTCCCTACATGCTGAAAACGAACATTTGGTTTTTATTCATTGACTTTCTTCCCTTCCTCACTCCTACGGCTGGCTCTCGCTCACTCACCCCCACAGGCTTGGCCTAGTGAGTCATCGGTAGCAAATACAGTCAAGAGAAAGAGAAGATAAGTACTCAGATAATTGAGATTTTTTTTCCTATAGTACCAAAAAGCTTTCTTCCCAAACCACTGTTGCTATGGAAACCTTTCTTCTCTGCTTTTTATTGGAAAGAAAGGCCACCTTATTCCTAAAACTAATGAATTTCTCATTTCAGGAGGCAGAGTGATTATCCTTGAACTCCTCATGTAGATTAATGCTTGTTAACAAAGGCCTGGCATTTTTATGGAATAAAAACAGGCGTCCTCTTCTCCTTTCTGCACCCTTCAATGGGGAGGGACTCATCGTAGCAGGCAGGAGGCTGTGCCCATTCCAGGTGGCCACTAGGGCCTTTGTTTGCATCTGAAATGTTTAATGATTTGGCCTACATCATTCTTGCCCTCCCTTTGATCTGAGACATTTTAACTGGGAATTAGGGATCAGCTGGCTCAACTCACAGGCTTTGTTTTGTTTTTTTAAGATTTAAAAGAAGACTGGACATGGTGGTTCATGCCTATAATACCACACTTTGGGAGGCAGAGATGGGACGATAGCTTGAGGCCAGGAGTTTGACACCAGCCTGGGCAACATAGCGACACCCTGTCTCTACAAAATAGAAAAAATTAGCTGGGCATGGTGGCCTGTAGTCCCAGCTACTCAGGAGGCTGAGGCAGGGGGATTGCTTGAGCCTAGGAGTTTGAGGATACAGTAAGCTATAGTGGTGCCACTGCACTCCAACCTGGGCAACAGAATCAGACCCTGTCTTTAAAAAAAAAAAAATCCAAAGAAGGAATTAACTTGCTCAAGAACTCACAGCTAACAAGTGATAGAAAGGGGGCTTGGATTCTTCCCTGCCCACCCCCATTCATCCCTCCACTCCTTCGGGAGCTGAGAACCTTTAGGCTTACAACTGTGCACTTGAGGCCTCAAAGCTCTGGGGGATTTAATGCCAGGGCTGGGAGAAAGGAGGTATGAGCCGGCAAGCCCAGGGGTGGTGTGACACAGCCTTCCTCGGATAGTCCCAGGCACAGCCTAATCTGAATTAATGTCTGGGACCAAACCTATCAAGTTAAACATGCCCTGACTGGATCTGAGCAGCTGTATGAATTTGCTAGAAGACGCTCCGAAAAATGAAGGGGGTGAGTGTGAGGGGGAAAGAGAGGTTGGGAAAAGAAAGGCAGGTGTAGCCTCCAGAAAAACAATTAAGAACATGGAGAACCAGCCTGAGCAACAAAGTGAGACCCTGCCTCTACAAAATTAAAAAAAAAAAATTAGATGTGCGTGGTGGCACACACCTGTAGTCCCAGCTGCTTGGGAGGCTGAGGCTGGAAGATCACTTGAGCCCAGGAAGTTGAGGCTGCAGTGAGCTATGATGGTACCACTGCACTCCAGCCTGGGAGACAATAGTGACACCCTGTCTCAAAAAATAAAAATAAAACGAACATGAACAACCACTGACAGTTTAGAGCTAGCTAACTGGAGAGTTTTTATATGGAACTGGAAAAAGAATACACCTTTTATTTTATTTTATTTTCAGAAGAGTATAGGATAATCTTGACACTGGAGTTCTGGTGTTTAGCCAGGTAGATTTATGGGACTACCTTGGAAGATCACCTAGCCTAAGAGTTTATTTTGTCTCTTTGTTTGTACATTCAGCCAAAAGCAGCAGCAGCCTAGCAACTCCTCAGAAAAATATCTAGAAATCTCTTACAAATGGGGCAGAACTCAGGCGGCCATGTGGTCCATCCTGCAGGGCTATGGAGGAGCCCATCTGCCAAAGAAGCAGTGAAGAAGGAACGAAGAGTCCAACGTGAAGATCCACATGAAATGACCATGCAGAACCCTCAGAGAGACAGAAATGTCTGCAGCCAATCTGCCCTGGGTGTGACTTTATAGCAGGGTCACTTTAGCTACAGAATGAGCTCATCTGAGAGGGGTGTGTCTGCTCCGCAAGCCTGGGAGGTGGGAGAGGGCGGGAAGGCCCGAAGGGCACCCCCTTCCTGCTGGGTCTGGGCCTCCCTGACCTAGGGGCTTGCCGCCTGTCACCTGTCCTGGTGTGGGTGTGTCCCAACAGAGGCCGTTCAGTATGGGAATCAGAGTGAGGCTAAGTTCCCTTATTCTGATCCCAGACCACAAAGCACACTTGTGCTTATCATTGGATTTTCCGTCTACTCTAGAGAAAATGCTGATTAGAGGACTCCTGTTTGGGGATATTTTGGCAGCATGCTCCTGAGAAACCCATGGACAGAGTGGTTAGGAGCCTGGGAGCAGGACTGGGTGGCCTGGGGTGAACGCAGCCTTGAAGGTTTACCAGCTGTGTGCCCCTGTGCAAACTGCTAGCCTCATAATTATGCCCCTTCTCACTCTGCAGCCATCAGTGGACTTGCTAGTGTTATCCACCTGTTTCCACCACCTCTCCATAGAGATGCAGCTGCTCTCACGCCCCTGAATTAGACTCTGAGCCTACAGAGCGCAGAGCCAGCCCAGGACAGGGGACAATTACACAGGCGAAGGAGGATGGAGCAGGCTGTCCATGGCCTCCCATCTGCTCCATCCTCCTTCGCCTCATTCAGGCGATGGTCCTAAGAACCGAACCTTCCAATCCCAAAACTCTAGACAGGTATCCAATACCTACTGTGTTTTTGTAGAAGAAGTACAGCACCATGTTGGCAAGTCGGGAGTAGCACCAATGCCCGTGAAGAATCAAGAGCCTCTCCAGGTATCGGAATTTCGGCACCGCAAAGTCGCTGGCCATCACTGCCTTCAAAGGGAGAGGGATTCCTGTTACTGGTGATGCCGACCTGGCGTAAGGTTTGTCTTCTCTTCTCAAAATGCAAGGTACACAACAGGGAAGGAAAATCCCCATTCTGAACACAGTGCGAGCATGGCTGGCCAGGGTCTCCGTCGCTGTCGTCTCCCTCAGCATCTCCTTCCGTTACAAAAGAGGCAATCTCACCCAACACGCTAGTTCAGGGATGTCACCTTATAGGATTCATTTACGCTTTCAAATATGTGTCATTAATGGGGTTTAAAAGGTTTTCTTTTTTCCTGCTGTTTTCTCAACAAATGAAAACACACAGAGATACATGGAGTTTATCTGCCTTTTTTTGCCCCCGGATGTCATTTTCCTCTAAATCGGTCCATGGTCACAACCCAAGGATGACCCAAAGCTGCTCCTGCCGTATGTATCAGAGACAGACATTCCCCTGTCCTGGGAGGTGCATTTTGGGCTGTTCCCCCCAGGAGCCTTGGTGATGGGCAAAGCCAGGCCCACGGCTCCACTGGCCTCCCACATACTCCCAACCCAGGACGCCGGGTGCGGGCAGTGGCCGTGTGCAGGAGGGAGTGGAGAAGACGTTTCCTCCATGAACAGGCAGGACCCTGCCGTGGAAGCTTCCCCTGCATATCATCAAGCAAGGTGCTTACACAGTGAAGCCAACTAGGCTGGAAAACACCATGAAAATGATACCTTTTGTCCCCAGAATAATTTGAAACCCACTGTACAATAAATGTCTTTGGAAAAAAAATCAAACAAAGTGGCAGGAAAAGCTAGATTTCTGCTTATCAACAGAAGGTTATTCTAAACAGAATGCCAACCTGCCTTTAACATCTAACTGGTTTCCCTATATTCAAATAATATGTAGAAAGCAGTAAGTTATGCCTCAAATGGTACGCTTGAAATGGAATAGTGTCATGATACACAAAACCTTAGAACATCAATTTTCTGAACCAAAAGTTAAGGATTTCAAAGCAAATGTCCCTCTACCTCTTGCTGTCAACGCATAGGGGCTTAAAAGGTTTTTCGTGTTCTGTAATGCTTTACTCATTAACCCCATGATTCATTCTCTCAAAAATCATTTATTAAGACTCCACTATTGCCAGCCACAGACTTGGAGAAACAGATACCATCAGACACAGTCCCCGTCCTCCACAGAATCAGTCTGAGAAGCTCAGTCAAAAGGGACCAGTGTTAAAAAGAGGCTGATGGCCTACAAGGCCAAACTCTAGGCTGCCTTTGAAGAAGAAACCCCCGCCCTTGAGAACCACAGTCAAAGCCCTCCGAGGACGCCTGGCTTGCCAGCCTTCTGCAGCTCCTTCCTCCCCTAAATCCAGGCCTCAAATACAATGCTTGTCCTTCCGTCAAAGTGGCCTTTCCAAAGCCTCCCAGCTTTTCTGGGAATTCTAGGAGAGCAGGATCAGAGATGTTGGGGTCACCTCGTATCCCTGGCTCCCAGTCAGCCTTGGCTCTAGAGGGTGCAAGACAAATAGGGTGAACCAGATGAGCCAGAGCTCACGAAGACAGAACTTCCCAGGAGCTGTGGGATCTCCTTTGTTCCTCTTGCCCCCTGCCTGGGGCAGTCTCCCCACCTTGGCTGAGCTGGGGAGCGCCTGCTCCTCCTGCCTGATCCTCCACGGCTCAGCTCTGACATCTCTGGCATCCCTCTCCCTCAGCATTCCACAGCTCATCTCTCAAAGGGCTCAGCAGGGACTGACTAAAATGCAAGCAACAGGGTCGCAGTGCTGGAAAACCCAAGTGCATAGGATGGTAAGGAAAGGTATCAAGCCTCGTCCCCATCTCACCTAACACATCCCCAGGGAGGATGCACAGCTTTACATATGTGCAGAAGTGCCCAGCAACCTCCTCTCCAGCAGCTACGCCTGTTCAAAGCTGCGTCTCTGGGCACCTGCCCTACGACTCAGCTGTTCCCCTCACCTTGCATGTAGAGCCCCAGGGCTTGGGCTGGTGCTCCCACCTTGAGGAGGAGAGCAGGCATGGCAGCTCCGGCTCCTCCCCAGCCACATGCTCAACATTCAAGTGTTTGATCCAAAAGATGTTTACTAGTCGAGTTTCCAAGCATATGAGGTCAATAGGCACTGCCCCCATCAGATTTTCAGTAGAGGAAACAGTGAAGACAGAAGCAATGCCAACAAAGTCAGAATGAATGAACTACAGTTGACGCTTGAACAACACTGGAGTTAGGGGTGCCCCCGAACAGTCGAAAATCCACATACAATTTCTGACTCCCTCAAAACTTAACTACTAATAGCCTACGGTTGATGGGAAGCCTTACTGATCACATAAACAGCGGATAAACACACACAATGGAATCTACATGTATTTCACATATTCATGACACACCTATGTTTTCCTTAATTTTTTCTTTTTCTTTTTTTTTTTTTTAAAAAAAAAAAAAAAAGAGACTGGGTCTCATTGTATTGCCCAAGCTGGAGTGCAGTGGTGCAATCATAGTTCACTTCAGGCTCAACCTCCCAGGCTCAAGTGATCTTCCTGCCTCAGCCCCCTAAGTAGCTGGGACTACAGGCATGGGCCACCACGCTGGGGTTTTTGCATTTTTAGTAGAGATGGGGTTTCACCACATTGCCCCGCTGGTCTCAAACTCCTGGCCTCCAGTGATCCTCCCGCCTTGTCCTTCCAAAGTACTGAAATTACAGGTGTGACCCACCACGCCTGGCCCGCTTTAATTTTTTCGATATTTCTAGGCTATGCGGTTCATCTGCAAGTTTTTTCAAATTGTCACAAATCTCCAAAAAATTTTCCAAATATTTATTGAAAATGTCCCCATATAAGTGGACTCAAACAGTTCAGACCCGTGTTGTTCAAGGGTCCACTGTATTTTGTACATTTACTTAGCAAATGTTTCTTGAGCTTCCCCTTGTGCAAGGTGCCACAGTGGGCACTGTGAAGACACAAAGGTGAGTCAAACATGAACACCATTTTCAATTTTCTGGAGGAAGAAAAAAAGTGCGAGTAACGTAACATGGAGATTCCAGTCAGATGACGGGGGGGCGGGGGGAGTAAGGCAAGTGTCAAGGACCAGCCATGACGGAACTACTGTGCATCTAGCTTGGGACCCTCCATCTGAGGGTGGAACATCAGCTAAAACTATTAATGAGCTCTGCACAGGCCTGGCATGTAGTACATGCCCAACAGATCATTACTGATCGAACCACTGAGTCAGCAAATGAATCAACCAGCGAGTAAGTGGTGTCAACATCCTGGTTTGTAGAACTTCGGATAAATTATTCCCTAAAATCTCCACCAACCCAAAAATGTTGTGATTCATACTTAATCAAATGTTGGAAACTGTTGTAATACTAAATCCAAAAGAAGCACATTTTTAGTTAAGTCATTTGTTCAATGTCTGACTCCCAGACCGAGAGTGAACACAGTGGCAGAGGAAAGATGCAGAGGTGAACTTCCATGTGAGTGAGGATGGCTACATTCCACCTGTACAGTGACACCAGGCTCCACCTACATCAAAGGCATTTTTTCAAATGGTATTGCTCAGTGTTCACGGACAGTAAAAAGTGCATGCTGGGACTGAGCCATCGAAAGCCAGACAGAAGGCGATGACTCACCTTGCCTCTCTCTGAACCACTTATTTCACAAAAATAGACTTGTGACATGGGAAGACATGCTTATTGCACACTGCTTCATAAACAGGAAGAATGGCATTCCTCCTTAGCTTCCACTAGTGGCTTAGCAGCTGTATTGAGCATCAGCTATATTAAGGGCAAACCCTTTAGCCTCGTTCAGTAGAGCCCAGAGGAAGTCGGGGACAGCCCACAGGGTGATAGGACAAGAGGTCAGTAGGGCCAACTGGTCACACAGAATAGCCTGATTGGTCTTTACCTGCATACCCTCCTGGCCGGAGATTCCCACACCCACATCTGCCACCTGGATCATGCTGACATCATTGGCTCCATCACCTAGAAACAGCACAGGCAAGAATTGTTTGATTCTAGAAACAGCACAGAATCAAATCAATGTGCTAGATTTTCTTGGGAGTCCCCAGTGAACTCAGTCCAGTGAAAGGGTCCTGGGGAAGATGGGGGAAAAAGGAGTAGAGCATCCACCCTGGGAGAATAGAGTTAAGCATTCAGAATAAGCTAGCGACACCAGGAGATGTTTCAGAAAGCGGGCTGGAGCTGAGCCACCTGGTACGTGGCACCCGCTCTGCAGTGTCGCTCTTACACCAGTAAAGCCCTCATCCTGCTGTCTGGCACAAGGAAAGACGCTATCATCATCTTCATCATCATTAGTTACTGAACCACTCCAGCCAAGCAGCCAAGGCTACTTCCAGCCACACTTCCCGGGCAGTTTCTAAACTAAAGGAAGGAGGTTAAATTCAGCCCAGCACGTTGTGGAGCTCTTTTTTTTGCATATGGATTGCCACAGTATTAGCCATTGTGCTCACTTTGGGGCCCTCTAGGGGTGCAATAAAGGAGAACTTCTCTTCATTCTGTCAATTTGTTGATAGAAAATGTTTAGGAACACAGAGCATGGTCAGATATCTGGACACCTTCGGGGAAAGGACAGCAGAGACATAAAGTCGTTATCACTCCGTGACGGTCACCATTCTTGGAACTGGGCAGCAGAAGAGCCCAAATCAGGGCATACATCCCAAGTTGCACAAATGAGAAAAGGTACAGATACACAAAGTTAGAATGACTTGTAGTGTGACTACAGGATGTCTCTTCCCTGTGATTTTCCTGTTCTTTATAATGTTGAGACCAGTATTAACTGATCAGTTTTATATATCAAATTGGAATTCTCTGAAGCAATAAAAATCTGTACAGCTTTCCCCAGAATGTCCCATTTAAAATGAGATATGGTAAAACATGAGATATGGTATGCAACAATGCTCTCTACATTATAAACCACTGGGCACTAGGAGTAGGTCACATCGATGCTTTAACGCATTCTTTCTTTCTTTCTTTTTCTTTTGAGACAGGGTCTCACTCTGTCACCCAGGCTAGGTGGGAGTGCAGTGGCATGATCATGGCTCACTGCAGCCTCAACCTCCTGGGCTCAAGTGATCCTCCCACTTCAGCCTCCTGAGTAGCTAGGACTACAGGTACCTGCCACCACACCCAGCCAGGTTTTGTATTTTTAGTAGAGATGGGGTTTCGCCCACCATGTTGCCCCAGCAGTTTTTTTTTTTCTTTTTTTGAGACAGGGTCTCTCACTCTATTGCCCAGGCTGGAGTGTAGTGGTGTGATCACGTTTCACTGCAGCCTTGACCTCCTGGGCTCAGGTGAGCCTCGCACCTCAGCCTCTCAAGTAGCTGAGACTGCAGGTGTATGCCACCACACACAGCTAATTTTTTTTATTTTTTGTAGAGATGGGGACTCACTATGTTGCCCAGGCTGGTCTCAAACTCCTGGGCTCAAGTGATCTTCCTGCCTTGGCCTCCCAAACTGTTGAGATGACTGGTGTGAACCACGTGCCCAGCCATGTGCTGATGTTCTTATGGGTCATTACTTTCCCGTTTTCTTTTGAGATTCCATTCTGTGTTTCCTTTTCTTTTTAATCAGCCAAGGATTTCCTTCCACTTCTTCAGGAATACCAGACAGCAGTGGCTACGCGGCTGAGCCAGGCACTGGCCAGGCCAGGGAAACATCATTCACGTCTTACTGTGTACTGTGGCCTTTCAGGGCTGACGTTGTCCTCGTGCTCCCAGGGAGGACACTGACGCTCAGAGGAGGAGGCTGGCACAGGGGTGGTGCAGGTCAGCCTGAAGACCATTTCCAGCTTCTCAGGGAAACCTGAGGGCCACCCCAGGCACATGAAGGCAACGATGGCCTCAGGACAGGCCGTGGCTGTTAGGTTCCCCGGGCCTCCTGAACACGTGCCCTGTGCCCACTCTCCTTAGCGGTTACTGGCCTCAGGGTGTGTAGAGCAGGGTCCCCATGACGACCGTGTTCAGGCCAGTGCTCGCTCTCCTCACTGCCACTGTAACCCAGGCTCAACAGCGGTCTCCTCTGGCCAGGTGAGGTGCCCACTGTGAACAGGCAGCAATCTCCATGTCAACAAGCAGGGGCTGTCACAGACCTTTTGCAGAAAATACTGCCAACACTGGCTGATTGATTGGTGAGGGTACTTGATTTCTGATCCAGTTCTCACCTAGGTGTAGATTCTATTTACAGGGAGGCCCAATTGTTGGCATGTGGGGATCACGGCCACTGCTTCCTTCCTGGCCCTCACCAGGAGGTGGTGCTGCTGAGCCCCTGAACCTGTGCTAGAGACTCTGCCTGCACTAGAAGTGGGCAGAGAGGATGTCCTGGAAGGAGGCGAGTGGCCACCATCCCATCCCTAGAGAGGAGCAGACAGGGCTCTCCAGGCCAACAGTGTCTGCCAGGAAAAACCACCATGAGAAACACAGTCCTTAAATAACTGGTGTAAAACTGAGCAGTGATGTGTATCTGAGGATGGACTTATTTACTCAGAAGCCTGTCCCAGAACCATCAGCACAGCTGACAGGAGGCAGTGGGAATTCTGGTCACCAAGCCTCTGGGCCCTTAGGGCGTTACAAAGCCTTGGACACCCGGAGGTTCATGGTGACCAGAAGCAGCTGCAAAGGGCCTTCTAAGTTGGCCTGGGCTAAGGCTGAGTGTGTAGTGCCCTCTGCTGTGGCCAGGACAGACTGGGACAGGCAGGTCTCTTGTGTCCTGTCTCCTGAGAAACAGGGTAAGCTCCATCTTGTTGCCGTAAAGCAGCACTGGATTACTGACCTTGCAGCATGAACCTGTAACTCTGCTACTCTCTTTTGTGGCTTTCCAATGTAAACTTTACCTTCGGAACATGTTGCCTGCTCTATCACACTGGGTGTGATTTTACACACAGAAAGAAAGGTGAGGAAGTGTTTTCCCATCTCGTGGTGTAGCATGGAAGGGTAGAGGAAGTTTGGGTCCAGCTGGGAGGAGGCCGTCTGGCCAGCTGGGATACTTGCCTATGGCCAGGGTCATGGCCTTGAGCTTGCTCCGCACCAGCTTCACCACCATGCTCTTCTGCAGAGGCGTCGACCGACAGCAGAGGACGGAGCGGCACTGCTTGGCAAGGAAGAGGAATTTGTCCTCCAGGTTTTCCTCGAGAGCGTAGGCCAGGCTTCTCCCATCGATCACGAGGCTGGGTCTGCGGCCAGAGGCAGTGGACGTGGAGGGTGGGCAGAGAGAGGAGAACCTCATGCTCACTTTGCCCTTGGTCTTCTCAGGGGCTCTCTGGAGGCCTCTGGACTGCACGTAGCGTAGGCACTGGTCTAGCAGGGCTGCACACGCCTCCTGAAAGGGACATGAGAGGACAGCGCAGTTCCCTCAGAGTCATGCCACAAACATCCCCGCCCTGGCTCAACACCTCTGGAGCTGACATCCTTCCGGGCTCCAGGCTGCAGTACCCGCCTGCCCAGAGGCCACCCTCCAGAAACTGTGAAGTTCAGCCGGAGAGGATGACTTTCCCCAGAGAAGAGACTGAATTGGTGGCCGGGCACCGTGGCTCACGCCTGTAATCCCAGCACTTTGGGAGGCCGAGGCGGGCGGATCACGAGGTCAGGAGATCAAGACCATCCTGGCTAACATGGTGAAACCCCATCTCTACTAAAAATACAAAACAATTAGCCAGGCGTGGTGGCGGGCGCCTGTAGTCCCAGCTACTCGGGAGGCTGAGGTAGGAGAATAGCATGAACCTGGGAGGCGGAGCTTGCAGTGAGCCGAGATCATGCCACTGCACTCCAGCCTAGGTGACAGAGCGAGACTCTGTCTCAAAAAAAAAGAGACTGAACTGGTCTAGGTTTCTCTAAGATCTTACTTGATCACCCATGATACAGTGCAGAGGTTGGAATGGACCATCTTCACTTTGGAAGGCCGTACTGTATTATTGTGAAATTGCTGGATAGTTAGACTGAAGGCCCTCCATGTACTTCTTGATAGTTCTCAGAGGCCCTTACCTAACCCACCAAGGACTAACTGCAGGACACAAAGCTCTGCAAAAGGCTTTGTTATGATTAGCCCCTAAAGAAATGCAATTTTCAGTATCCTCCCTAAGTTCTCCAATTCTGTCAGGAAAAGAAAAAAAAAAAGCACAATTACGGAGGCTTTTAATAGGCAAAACTTGATCTGGATTCCAGAGAAAGGAGGAAAACCTACGGTGGTAGCAGCACTAGGGATCAGGGGCAGGAGCTGGAGGCACAGGAGGGACCACCGTCTCCAGGAACAAACACGCTCCGGGGAGCCTGGGCAGCTCCCGATCCTCCGCAGACGGTGAGTCTGCCGGGTCAGTGACCAGTGCCCTGCAACACACCACGGAAATCCAGCTGTGTTCAACACACGCTTACTGAGGATCCTTTGTATTCAGAAAATGAAGTCAGACTAGAGAAAAGAAGACTGAAAAGACACAGTTACTGCTGTAGGGGGAACAGACAGCTGATGCACACACACTCATGGCTGCAGCAAATCACCAACCAGGATGTGCGAAAGTGTGGAGATGGACAGGAGAGGGAGAGCTTTGCTTCCAGGGCATGGGGTGGGATATGGCAGTAACTGGGGAAGGCCTTGAGGAGAATGCAGGATGCCATCACAGGAACTCCATGAGCTCCCTGGACCCGCACAGCAGTGGAGACTCCTCCTTCATCCCCGTTGCTCCCACTGACTGCAGCCTGCACGTGGGCAGGGCGCATAGGCTCACTACTGCAGAGCTCTGAGAGGGAGTAGCAGCCGATGGACTGGGAGAGGAGACAAGTGTGCTAAGGACACTGAATGGGTGGTGGGTATGTCACTGTTACTCTGGTAGCCCCTGGCTTAGCCCAAGGCACCAGGGAACCTGGACGTGGGCTCCAAGGCAAGGACAGAGAGAGCTCCAGGAGACACCTTCTAGCTCTGGCTTGAGGAGTGAAAAGGGGGTTCCCAATGCTCTGAGAAGATGCGAAAGTCTCCAATTTTATTTATTCTTTTTCGTCTATTATTTTGAACTCAGTCCCAGGCAATTTTGCTACCGTGGCTGTGCAGGAATGGCAGTGGCTGAACTGTCTGCTGCCGCAGACCCCAAGGGAGCTAGACCCTCCTTTCCATCAGAGCCTGTGGTGCTCTGTCTTCTATTCTGCCCCCACTTGGCGCTGGACGCAGGAGAAGGGCAGGAAATATGGGAAGAAGAAGGTGACACACTCCAGCTTTCCTGCCAGAAGACTGAAAAGGGGATTCTTGGGGAACCAGAGGCGCTGGAAAAATTGTAAAGAGAAGCTTGGCTAACTGACCCCATAATGTTGTTAATGAATTCCTGGGCTCACCCATAACAAAGCCTTTGAGAGGCAAACTCTGCAACAGACTGCCACCCAAGTTCCAAGGTGACCTCTGGAGGGCAAAAATGCAAGACTAGGTCTTATAAACATATCTGCCTTTGAAACCAATACCCAGAGCTCACAGCCCAAACCCCACAGGGTTGATCACCTGCTTAAAAAAAAATCCACATTCTCCATAGAAGTTTAAAATGGCCAGTGTCATAACATAATACTCAAAATGCCCATGATGCAATCCAAAACTTCTTAGCATACAAAGAACCAGGAAAATCTTAACTCTGTGGAAAAAGACAATCCACAGAAGCCAATGTCAAGATGACACAGATACTGACATTATCGACAAAGAAAGACGAAAACAGCCATTATCCAAATGTTCCAAGAAGTAAGATTGAACATGCTGGAAATGAACAGAGAGACAGTCTTGGCCAAAAAGAAGGAAGATATTTCAGAGAACCAAATAGAAATTTGTGACAGAAATACATTAACTGAAATAAAAAGCTCACTGGATTCTAAATCTTCTATGCAGATACTCTGCCCTCAAGGAGAAAACTATAACTCCACACTCCTTAACTGTGAGCTGTGCACAGTGACTTCCTTCGGAAGAATTCAGTATGGGAAGAGGCAAAGAGTACAGTGACTAAAAGGTCAACCCCAACAGTGACATGGTGTTGACAGCATGTACCCTTGATAGGATATGATGAAAATGGCACTTGACCTCTGTGGCTGTCCTCCCTAAAACCCTTAGCTCCACTTTAGTGATAAGAAAAACATCAGACAAATCCCAATATAGGGGCATTCTACAAAATACCTGGCCAGCACTCTTCAAAATGGTCAAAATGATTAAAAATAAAGAAAGTTTACCGAAGTGTCACAGCCAAGAAGAGTGTAAGGAGGCATGATGACAAAATGTAATGTAGTGTTCTGGATGGGATCCCAGAACAGAAAAAGGACACTAGGTAAAAACTAAGGCAATGTATGAACTTCAGAAAGTAATGATGTATCAACATTGGCTCCTTAATGTAATAAATTTACTAGGCTAATGTAAGATCAGTAACAGAATAAATTATGTATGGCATACATGAGAAATAAGTCTGTACTATCCTCACAGTTTTTCTCTAAATTTGAAACAATTCTATATATAAAGTTTATTTTTGAAAACTCTCTGGATGGGCTCAATGGCAGAATAGACACGACCAAGGAAAGAGCCAGTGAAGATCCGCTTTCACTTAATGAATAGTAAATATATTTTCTCTTCCTTAAGATTTTCTTGATAACATTTTATTTTCTCTAGCTTACTTTATTGTTAGGAATACAGCATATAATACATACAATAAACAGAATAGGTGGTAATTGACTATTTGTTATCAGTAAGGCTTCTGGTCAACAGCAGGCTATGAGTAGTTAAGTTTTTGGAGAGTCAAAAGTTATATGTGGATTTTTGACTACATGGAGGGATTGGTATCCCTAACCCCTATGTGTTCAAGGGTCAAGTGTACTACAAACAGTTGGAAAATAGAAATTTAAAAATACTACTTACGAAACCTACAAAAAACGTTGTACAGATGGTCCCTGACTTACAATGGTTCAATTTACAAATTTTCAACTTTTGGATGGGTCTTTTGGGGTATTAAATACATTTTCAACTTATGATATTTTTGACCTATGATGGGTTTATCGGGACATAACCCCATCATAAGTTGAGGAGCATCAGTGCTTGGGAATGTATCTAACAAAACATGTATATGATGTGTATGCTGAAAACTATAAAATGCTGATAAAAGAAATAAAAGAAGACCTAAAAAATGTAGAGATATACCATGTTTACAGAGTGGAAGATCAACATGATAAAAATATCAATGCTTCCCAAATTGATTTATAAATTTAACAAAATTCAAACAAAAGCTCCAGCAGGAATTTCTGAACAGAAAAATTAATTTAAAATTCATATACGAAGGCAACAAATAAGAAGACTAGCCAAAACAATTTTGAAATAGAATAAAGTTGGAGGAATAACACTACCAATTTTTAAGACTTATAAAAAACTACAGTAATCAAACTACTACAATGAATCAATACACATCGTATTGGTGAAGGGATAGGCAAACAAATGAATGGAACAGAACAGAAAGTCTAGAAACAGACCCACACAAATATAACTAACTGATTTTTGACAAAGACGCTTTCAACCAAAAAAAGACGCTTTCAACAAATGGCACTGGAGGAACTGGGCAGCCACACGTGGAAAGATGAAGTCTAACCTAACCCTCACACCTTTCATGAAATGTGACCCAAAATGGACTGCATCTATAGATAAGATGTTAACGTGTAATGCTTTTAGAATAAAACACAGGAGAAAATATTCATAATCAGGCACATCTTAGACATGACACTAAATGCATGATACATAAAATTTTTAAAAAACGACCAATCAGACCAGGCACAGTGGCTCAAGTCTATAATCTCAGCACTTTGAGAGGCCGAGGCAGGACGATCACTTGAGTACAGGATTTTGACACCAGCCTGGGCAACACTGGGGCATCCCATCTCTTAAAAAAATAAAAAATTAGCCAGGTATGCTTGTGCGCTCCTGTGGTCCCAGGTACTAGGGATGCTGAGGCAGGAGGATCCCTCGAGCCTGGGAGGTTGAGGCTGTAGTGAGTTGCGATGGCACCACTGCACTCCAGCCTGGGTAACAGAGTGAGACCTCATCTCCAAAAAAATAAAATAATAAAATAAAAATTAAATTTAACAAGAATAAAAATTTATCAAAACTAAAAGCTTTTGTGAAAGACAATATTAAAAAACAAAGAAGATAGGGATGAAATATATGCAAATCACATAGCCAACAAAGGACTTACATACAGAAAACATAAAGAATTCTCAAAACTGAACATTAAGAAAACAACTCAATTAGAAAATGGAAAAATACTTGACAATTCATCCAAGAGGATATTTGAATGGAAAATAAGCACATGGAAAGATGTTCAACTTCATTAGACACTAGTGAAATGCAAATTAAAACCATAACAAGATACCACTACACACCCCTTAGAGGGGCTAGCAGAAAAAAAATCAATGACAATGCGAAGTGCTGGAAAAGACACTGAGCAAAGTAATACAGCACTTTGAAAAGCAGGCTGGTGTCTGGCAGCTTCTCATAAACTTAGACACATTCACATCTGACCTAGGTATTTAAAGAAATGAAAACATGTTCACACAAAAACCTGTATACACACATTTATAGAAGTGCTGTTTATGATTGTCAACAACCAGAAACAACTAAAATGTTCTTCACTGAGTGAATGGATATGCAAAATCTGGTGTTAGTGGATATTACTCAGCATCAAGGAGAAATATACTACTGGTTCATGCAACAGCTCAGGTGAATCTCAAAATTGTTATGCTGAGTGACAGAAGCCAGGCTCTGAAAGTTACACACTGGAGTATTCTGTTTACTTGACATCTGGAAAAGACAAAACTGTAGTTCTGGAGAACAGATTGGTGGCTTCCAGAGGTTAGAAAAGGAGGGAAGTTACAATTGCACGGGGGTAGCATGGCAGACTTTCTGGGGATGATGGAGCTCTCCTGGACTGTGGATAGGGTGGTGTATATACATATACAGATCTGTGCACGTGTTAAAATTCATGTAAGTGTATAACCAAAAAAAGAGCCAATTTTACTATATGCTAATTATAAATAAATAAATAAAAGCAATGACCAGGTCATCAGGTCAACCTTTAGTATAAATTCGCAAACTGTCTTGGAGAAAGAGGTCACTTAAAAAAAAAAAAAGGCCCTGGTGAAGGCACAGGCTCTGAAGCAGGGTGACCTTGCATAGATGTGAGAGGAAGGGGGTGCCCCGGCCAGCGTGGCTGTGAAGAAAGGACTGGGAATGGTGGGAATCTGGATCATAGAATCCAATGGAACAAGGTGCGAGAGTCACAGTGGCGTCTGTACAATGCGGACAACGGGGCTCAGCAGGCAGCCTTTCCTACACTTACAGATGGAGTGAGAGGCCCTAGAGGCCAGGAGATGAGTGGGGGCTGCTGCAATAACTCACGGAGCAGGAATGCTCCCACCAAGGCCATCTCAGAAAGGGGCACTCCCAAGCGACAAAGTCCCAAGGTCCTGACAGCTGATGGTGCAGGTGTGGACCTAAGAGGGTGGGGTGGGGAGTCTGAGTGTGAGCCCCAGAGAGGCTGTGGTGGCTTTGGCCACACTGGGGAGGAGCAGATCAGCCACAGCAAGACAGTTCCCTGCTCCATTCAAGAAGCCTGAAAGCCGGCGCAAGAAGTTTTGAGTGGGAACTTCTGCGAGGACTCAGAGCCCAGACCAGGGCAGTATATGAAGTAGCTATTGGCCACAGACTTGGGGATTTAAACAGACAAATCCAACTGGATAAAGAAGTCCTCAGTGCCTGCAATGGTCCTGAGGTGGTCAGTGCTAAATGGACCACTGCCCTGGCTCCACTGTGGAAGCACATGGGACCTCACGAGAAAGTTCTTTGATGACTTGGACACTATGTCAGGAGAAACCAGGCTGAACTTTGTATCAATAAAGCCCAGATGTGCATTCCTTTGGTACTAAGAAATTCCAGCAAACTTTACCTCTTCCAAGGCAATAACATGCACATCCTAAACCCGAACGCGGAGGGTGAGGTCCTTCTCACAGCAGCTGCCAGGAATGTGAGTGTCTGCCAAGGGGGTCACGATAAACATGGACCACCCCAGGGGAAGGAAGCGGAGCCACTTGAAACCCACCTACCTGGGAAGTGGCATTCAGGGTGATGACCTCCTCGTCGTGGTCCAGCAGTTTGCAGGCATATGCAATGTTGACAGCTGTTTCTTGTTTGTCACCAGTGAGAACCCAAATCTGCAGGCCCGCTTGACGCAATTTAGAAATAGTTTCAGGGACTCCGTCCTGCAGGCGGTCTTCAATCCCAGTGGCACCTGGTCAAATGCACAGCAGTGTGAGCGAACCTGCTTCTCACGTGCCCCCCAATCCTTCTGGGGTGCAAATGGCATGCACCAGATACATCGAAGGCAGGCACTGGTACAGCCCCTGTTGCCTGGGCCCTGCCCGGGGCTGGGCTGCCAGTTGTCTGCCATGTAGTGACAGGAAGTCCCCTGTGGAACCATTTCAGGACAGTGGTGGACGCTTTTGACAGCTCTGTCGATGTGACTCAGTCGAGTGCGTAGGAATAACTGTGAGTCACTGAGCATAATTATGCGTACTTACACCAAAGTACCTCAACTTTTTTCTAACTTGTAACTTTACAGATAACCTGAAAGCAAAGCGTATGGGAAGGTGTTGGGAATGACGATATTCGGAGGGATAAAAATATCGTCTTAAAAATTGCCCATCCCATAGAAAGCTTCTGGTGAATGAAATTCAGAATGTCCAGTCTCAACAATGCTTATTACTAGTCACTATAGAAACAGACTTCACAGGTAAGGCCATTATTTCTTGAAACCAAGATTATCCTAAATACGCTTTTTCCACAAACATAGAGAAGTTGAGAGGCAGGTTTTGACTTTTTGGTCTCAGTATGTTGGGAAAAATCTACTATTGACTGCGGAAATGTGCTTAGGCCTGCCTCAGATTTTTTTTTTTTTTTTTTTTTTTTTTTTTTTTTTTTTTTTTAAGATCTGTTTACAACTTGGTGAGATGGTTTCTGTCTTCCCCACTCTGGAAGTGAGCTGCAGCCCCGGTCCCTAGGTTCGAGCCCTGACTGAGGCTCCTTTACTGCGCTACACCATGCTGTGCCCTGTGCTGGGATGCTGCTATGGACTGAGCGTTTGTGTCCCCCAGATCCATAGGAGGGAGCACTAATCCTCAGTGTGGTAGTATTAGGATGTGGGGCCTGCAGGAGGTAATTAAGTTCAGATGAGGTCATGAGGATGGGGCTCCCGTGATGGGATCAGTGTCCTTATAAAAAGAGGCACTGGGGTCGGGCGCGGTGGCTCACGCCTGTAATCCCAGCACTTCGGGAGGCCGTGGTGGGCGGGTCACTTGAGGTCAGGAGTTCCAGACCAACCTGGTCAATGTGGTGAAACCGTTTCTACTAAAAATACAAAAATTACCTGGGCGTGGTAGTGGGTGCCTGTAATCCCAGCTGCTCGGGAGGTTGAGGCAGAATTGCTTGAACCCAGGAGGTGGAGGTTGCAGTGAGCTGAGATCATGCCACTGCACTCCAGCCTGGGTGACAGAGCGAGACTCTGTCTCAAGAAAGAAATAAATAAATAGGCATTGGAGAGGTGATTTCTCAATCTCCCCATTGTGTGAGAACACTGCAAGGAGGCGGCCATCTGCAAACCAGGAGGAGATCTCACACCAGACACTGCGAGCTGTTAGAACCTTGATCTTGGACTTTTAGCCTTCAAAAGTGTAAGAAGTAAATGTCTGTGCCTTAAGTCCCCAGTCTGTGGTATTGTGTGACAGCAGAACAAACGAACTAAGCCACCCTTACCCCTTCTTCTAGAATGACAGGATGGCAGGCATGGGGAGGGGAAGGTAGAACTGAGGTACAGTAAACACACAAGTGTACATTTCTTAAATATTCCTTTGATACACTTTCACAAGTCACATACCAGTGTCACCAGCCCTGAGCTCAGGGGGAAGAACATCAGCAGCACCCCAGAAGACCGCCTCAGGGGCAAGTGGCTGATCTGCTGTCTTCCAGCTCAGGTAGCCTGGGCCTAGCTCCCATGTCGGGGATATACTGGAAGGTGATGTGGGAACTTGGGGAGGGCCCAGAAAGGAGGAGGGAACGTTGCACCCATGCTGCACACTGCTCTGAACCTTATCACCTGAGTACCCTGGGAAGACCACACAGAGTGTGGAGCTTAAGACCTGCTCAGGAAGAAAGCCAGGTCACGCTCTGTGCTCCCCGCGAGCACATCCCCAGCCACCCGGGCACCGGGAGGGCATCTGACCTTAGCTTCGCTCCTCTACCCTGGCCCTTGGGCTCTAGCAGGGGGGCAGACTGTGTGTGGCCCGTGTCCCTGGCTCATCCTGAGTGTCACTTGTACTATGACAGGTTCCTTGATGTCTGGGGAAGACAGGGATGGTCTTGCCTTCCTCTGTGTGTTCACAGTAATTCATTCATACTTAATGATAGTAATAATGATTATAGAGTAAGACTAATAATGGCTAACCTTGATGGATTACTGACAATTTGCCAGGATAACGCTTCCACTACAGTGCTTGAAACATAACCCAAGCAGTTGCCCACTCTTCTCTAAATGGCAACTTCCTGCCTCAAGGACCTTGTGCCTCCCACCTTTGTATCCCAGCTGCTGAGCTAAAGTCCCTCAGTCAAATGTCTGCCAAGAAAGAAAGCAGGGAAGGCCTTGCCGGAAACTCCAGTAAGGAGGGTGTCTGCTGTTTCACAGGAAAAAGTTAACACCTTGAAAACAGAACCTCCTTAGTTCAGGAGCTAATTGGTCAAACTCATGGGCCTCCCACTGGGTCACCCCACCAACACTCACCTTTATAAGGTGTGAGCCTGAGTCAGGTGCAGAATAGCATTGAACTGAAAAAGGAGTTATGGGAGGGACCCCCACCTCGGCATGAAAGACGGCAGAGGAAAGAGTGCCTGCAGGCAGCAGCCTTTCAAGATGATTTGGGGCACAGCGGCTTTCTTCAGCTTTCCAAGGTACTTGTTTGTGATATAATTTATGTGACTCTGAGTAAATGCCACTGTCTTTACGACCTGACCCTCTGGAAGGCCTGGCATTTCTGAGTATCATAACTCAGGAGTTGGTGGTGTGCAGAGCCCAGCGTCACTGTGCTTGGTGCCACACAGCTTTGAATGGGAGGGGAAAGGATTTCACCAACGAGGAAGTTTTAGACATTTAGAGAAACTAGCAAGGACACTGGGGAAAATGAGCAAGAGTATCCTTTGAATTTAGGTTCCTGCCCAGAGCATTAAGGAAAAGAAAATTTCAAGAGCATGGAGAGAATGGAGATCCTTTCTGCTGAAGATAGTTATGTATGGTTCTCTGATGCTATTTAAGATAAGCACCTGGGCCTGGTGCAGGGGCACACGCCTGTAATCCCAGCACTTAGACAGACTGAGGCAGGAGGATCACGTTAAACCAGGAGTTCGAGACAAGCCTGAGTGAGACCCTGTCTCTACCAAAAAAAGTAAAAATTTATCTGGGCCTGGTGGCACACGCCTGTGGTCCCAGCTACTCAGGAGGCTGAGGCGGGAGGATCACTAGAGCCCAGAAATTTGAGCTCACAATGTGCTGTGATCGCACCATTGCACTCCAGCCCAGGTGACAGAGTGAGACTCTGTCTCAAAGCAAAAAAACAAAAAACAAAAAACAAAAAAAAGCACCTTCATGAAAAGATTTGGCTTTGGAATGGTAAAAATATAAGTGGCTAGCTTCACTTTTCTTAATGAAGCTGAGGAGCTGGAACACAGTGCCCGCGTTTGAGCCATGTGAACACTAAGGTGGTGGGTGGCTCTCATACTCTCCAGCTCAGGCCACGTCATTTGAAACATAAACATATCAGGTAGCAGGAGATGGTAAGTGGTTAACAACCGGTCTGTGGGAGGAAGGTCGATTTACTGCATTTGCTCATTTCTGTGGTGTAAATACTCCCACCTTGGCTGACTTCAATCTACTAACATAGCATCAAAAGGCGACGTGAGATTCCTGAACATTTATGTGGGCTACTGCAAAATTCTTCAAAATGTATCCATGAGCTCTGCCAGGAGGCGTGAGCAGGCTCCAGTGCACGGCTGGCACCCATGTGGGCAACCCAGGAGTTCCATCGCTGACACATCTCAGAGCCATCCTCACGTGCACCTGGAGGGAAGGAATCCACCTGAGGATGACAGCGGGATGTGGTGGAATCGGTGTGGAGAAACGCTGATGACCAGGATCCCGACTCCAATCAGAGGAAGTGGAACAGGGGATCGGTAGAAAACTCTGATTTTGGATCTTCACACAGTTGCCCAAGTAAAAATTATAGAATCCAAGCAAGGAATCCCCATGAAAAAGGCCTAAGAAGATGACTGGATCTCAAGTTCACCATGAGCCTCGGGTGCCGCAGGGGCCGTTAACAACTTAGGATATGTTAACAGAGCTGCAGCATCCAGGCCAAGAGAGGTGACCGATGCATGATCACCAGAGAAAGCCTGCAGAGGAGAGGCCAGCTGGGTGGAAACGGTGTGGAAGCACCAACCAGGAGACTCACCACACAACCGCTCAGTGCCAGGCCCTGTGCCTGCGCCACGCTCAGTGCCTCCCGTCATCCCTTCCTTTCACCCTCACAAGAGCCCGAAACACTGGGATTACCACAGAGCAGAACTTGGATGCAAAAAGGATTGAGCCACTTGCCCCAGGCTGTCCGATCAGCCTGCATGACCATCCTGCATGACCAGCTTGCAGTGGCAGAGCAGGGCTGGATAACTGAGTCAGGGCTCCTGGGCTCTGAGAGCAGGGAAGATGGAGAAGGGGCAGCCTGGGACTCACAGCCATCTCCCCAAATAGTCAAGGTTTCATCATGTGGAAAAGGGAGGAGATTCTGTCTGCATTACTCCAGGGGGCGGAACCAGCAAGCACTGTGAAACGGCACCGGAGGGCCAATTTCACTCCATCTGAGAAGTTAGTGCTGTCCAGGGGAAAAGCTCCTCCCTGGGGAAGGTGCCCCACAGTGAAGGGTTAAAAACAAGGCTGGTCAATGAGGCTGGGCGGGCACGTCTGGGACAACCAGCAGATGCCTCCTACCCCACAGGCCTGCACAATACTGTCTTCCGGGGAAGCCCAACCAGTCCAGACGACAGCAGCCCTGCTTTAGTAAGCCAAAACTTCAGGGCCTAAAAACAGGCACAGCCATTTCTCAGGTGTTCCATTTAATTCACATCCAGGGCTGCCGCTCATGGTGCCACTGGGCCCCTGGATCCCAGGGCTTTCCGAGTAATGCGTGGCCTCCTATAAGATTCTGTGGGCAAACAATATATAAAATGTGTGCAGATATATGTTATGCCTAGTGTACATTATGCTATTAAATGCAAACCTTAACTATGTATTATACTAGAAATGTAGATGTAAATATATAGCTATCCCAACTCCTCTGCCCAGAAAAAGAGGGCAAGTGAACACCGCCTTTTTGTGTTAAGTGAAGATGAACTCCCCAGGGCTTTGTGCTCGAGAAGTACCATCTGACTCACAGCACCCGGGATGGAGGTGGGGGTGGACCATCCTCAACACCAGCTCTTCAAGGACACACAGAGCATGTATACAATGACTTGGCTATTTAATGAATGCTTTAATAAATAGGAAAATAAATATTTTAAGTATTAAAGTAAGCATTAACATAATAAATACCTTCATTTATCACTAATACTAGTTAGCATTTATTAAGTACCAAGATGAACACAGTTGGAAATGTGGACATATTTCAGTAAAAATGAGCCCATTTTCTTTTCATTCACCTCGAATCTGTGAAACATTCCTAAGATGCAAAATGCAGCAGTTTCTGGGTCCCAAAAGTTCCCCTGTTTCCCGAGGGAAAAATCCTTTCAACTCCCAACTGTCAGAAATCTCACTCCTTGGCTCTATTTTTGGTGGGAAACCAGGTTAAGGGGAAGCATGGCAGCTGCTGTCTTGGGGTGCCTCGGGGGCAGCACGTGCACCTCACAGAAATGAGACTAGGAGAAGATTCAGGCAAGCACCCTCCCGCCTCGGCTGTGCCAGCGTCCTGCCAGGTGGCTCCCTAACCAAGGCCAGCCTGCGGAGCAGCCGCTGACAAGAGCACTCACCCCTCCAGGGCCGTCCCTGCAAACTCCACACTGCCCTTAGGCATGCGACTCTCAAGTTAATTACCTAATAAGTGCAGGTTGGTCTCCAGGCGAATGGCAGACTGGAAGAGGAGCTCCTTGCTGTTTTCCAGGGAGGATTCGGCTTCTAGGTGGCTTTGCAACCAGCAGGCATACTCCTCTTTACTCAGAACCTATGGGAGATACATTGTTGAGTGCTGCACCGGGCGCTGCTCACTGTGGGGCGGCCACCTGCACGTGCACCCTCGTGGAGCTGCCCCCACTCACCCTCTTGGCGATGCACAAGGTGCGCAGGCCTTCCGCCGCATACACGTTGAGGTAATTCTGAGTTTTGCTCCGAATCTTTTTTTGATGCCTCCCTCTGGCGTCAACTAGGTTGGAGAATAAGCAGAAACATGGGTAAGAACTGGCGCCTGTGGAATGATCTTCAGACACTCCGAGATTTACCCCACGTCTGTTCGTTACTTGAGAATAGAGCACAAGTTTTCATATAGAATTCAAAGCAAAAATGAGCTGTTATGTTTTAAAAAAGAGTCTCATCAATATGCAAATGTTTGACTGTTTTATTTTATTTTTTTATAGAGACAGGGTTTTGCCACGTTGCCCAGGCTGGTCACGAACTCCTGGGCTCAAATCATCCACCCGCCTCGGCCTCCCAAACTGCTGGGATTACAGATGTGAGCCACTGCGCCCTGCTGATATTTGGCTGTTTTTAACATCCTTTGTTGAAATAAGCTCATGAAAGTAAAAACTACATCAAAAGTCATTTGGCATCCTTTTGCCCAGCCTATTAAATGGAGGCTCACGTTCTTCCTGTTAATGAAAAGTCTTACTTAATGGGAAGTGCACTTTCTATCCTCAGAACAGTAGGATCCTTACAAGTAGCATTGCCAGATACAACAAACGATGTCTAAATATGGCATAGGACATACTTTTACTTAAAAAAGGACTTGTTTGTCTGAAATTCAAGTTTAACTGGACATTCTATATATATAGTTTGTGAAATCTGGCAACACTACTGACCAGTCATGAGGCCCGTGGCCCAGGAAGGATTATCTACTAATCTAAGTCCACCGCCTGAAAGAGGACCTGGTAAGAGACCCTTTTACATGCCTGACCATGCTGCATTCTCCATAGGGGTGACAGAGCCTTCAAGGGAGTGATCACTGGTTCTTGGAGGTGGAAGAATCTTACTCTTTTCTAAACAAAGTCTAAGTACACATATAGAACATAAACAGATACACAGCATATCTATGTTATTAAAAGGCCATGAGGGGACAATTGAAAAAGAAGTCAGAAAAGACTCTTCGTGGAGTTGATAATGGGGAAGAAAAACAGTTGCCCTAGAATCCTTTGCTTTAGGTATTTACATTTCCCGAAAGGATGATGCTCAAACTCATCTGTGTATTCCTGGTATCGTGGTAACACTCTTAGAAGATGCAGATAACCTTTTCCCAGAATCAGATTGTTCCTCGAGCAAAGCCGTGCCTAACTGAGGGGCTTTGGAATTGAAATACTCATGATAAAGCTGTCCCATTGTCCTGAGGAGAGGTGACATGTGGCGTGCACTGGGACGTGCAGTGGTACCGGGTGTGACACTGAGATTAACCACTCTCCAAAACAAAATGAACTGAGCCCACGGAGGGAGGATGGGCCACTCGGGACCCTGGGTGCCCCAGACGAGGAGACAGCCCCACAGGTGTCTGCTTCTCAGGTGGACAATGGGGTGTTTCTTTGCAGGGCCATCTGCACAGAGCCTAGTGACAGGGAGCACCTGGCCTTGCCAGGCAGAAGTGGCTGAGCCCGTTGTCCTCTCCTGCAGACATGGACACACACCTGTGCCCCTTCTGGCGAGATCTGCCCCTCGTTCTTGGGTGACTTTTCCCTTACATGTCCTGCCGCACCTACCACTGGGCAGTCACTGCGGAATACCGAGGCTGGGCTTTGGAGGGTGGGGCCCTTGTGGAGGCTGGAATCGGTCTACACTCTGATGGGGGATAGGAGAGGATGGGAAGAACTCAAGCTCCAAGGAGACCATCACTGAGGAGCTGGGGGAACCTCTGAAGGAGAATGTACTGGGGAACAAGAGTGTGGATCCCCAGAGGCATTCAGTCAGCCCTGCTCTTCTCCACTTGCTGAAGTGATGCTGGGGGTGGCTGATTTCGAGCTGAAGGCATGGCAATTTTCACACTGCATTTTAGGCAACGGTCATGCAATATTAGCCCCTTCTTTCTGATGTTCCACAGCCACCGAAGTCCTGTGTGTCTTGTCTCCCTATGGTGACAGGAGGAATTCTGTGCCTGGAACTCAGCTCCTTGGGTGAAGAGTGACACCACCTGCGGGAGTGGGACCAGTGCTGCCCGGCGCCCCCTGCTGGGCAGGGACAGTCGAGAGCTCTGTGCTGCAGGACCCTGAGGCTGCATCTGGGTCGGGGCAGGAGCAGGGGGCTAAGGGGCACAGCTCCAGGTGCAGTCTGCGAAGATGACTCCAGTGCCCACTGACCCCAGACACAGCAGGGCCGAGACAGCTGCACCTGACAGTGGGCTGCACCTGATGTTCCCACCAGGAGACAGCTGGCGAGTGGTGCTTGCAGACCCACAGAGAGGCCCTCAGAGGGATGAGGGTAGCCTCTCTTCATGATTTAACCACGTGCTTTAAAATTGCTCCAAGTGATATTTCCATTTCTTCTAAGCTTTACAAGCGATATTTCCCCAATAAGGAGTTATCTTATTAAAATGGTAAACTAACGTGCAGTCCCTGCTTGTACATGCATGTACTCATCATGCAAAAAATATATACTGGTTACTGCATGGTATCAATGTGTGAGGCCCACGCTAGGCAGTGGGCTACGGCCATCTCTCTGTCCTTGCTCTGGGAGAAGGCAGAGTGGCCTCAGGTTTACACCTTAAAGACCACTCCAAGTAGCAACGCCACCAAAGCATAAGCAAGTGGATCTTAACAAGAAGGAGCCAGAGACTTGGGAAAGGTACCGAGTGGACGCTGGACATCAATGTAACAGCAGGCACTGAGCTAGGGGCTCGTGTGGGGACTTCCCGTGAGAGGCAGGCACTGTGATTTCCTTTGTAGATGGGAAACTGAGGCACAGAAAGAGTGAGTGACTTGTCCAGGGTCATCCCAGCCGTAAGTGTAGACCTGGGATTTGAACAGAGATCTGTGAGAATGGGTTGGGGTGGAGTCCCTGCTTGTTGCCTGACACCACACCTGCCAGGGCAGGTGAGCCACGGCCCCATCCTGCTGATATCATACAGTCACGTCCACTATCTGCTCAGCCAACTCGGGCCTCTTCTGGTGAAAGTGTTTCCAGCCCTCTGAAGAGGGCATCAGATTAAGTCTGGAGTGGGACACCTCTGTGCCCTCCTCAGTTTGTCACCTACACACAGGTAGTAAGTTGATTTACACAGGCAGAGCGATTCCCAGGCACAGTGAGCCCTCTGCAATGAGTCTGCACCTATCCACACCCCTCCACCACTCCCCAAGTAAAAGGCGAATGATCTGTGCATAAGGGCAGGCAGTCACAGGTGGATAACTTCCAGGGGACTCCAGGGCCCTCCTGTAGTCGTTCTCTTGGGAAACTGCTGGGGTCTCTGAACTTCCTGAACCTTAACCTGCCCAGTGTTGACACGTAGATCTTCCCTATCCAAAGCTGACTTCATGCACTGCTTGGAAATTCCCAGAGGAAGGCAGAGATCAACACAAGCCCTTGATTAACTTTTCCTATCAATGTCATGGTTTTGATAAGGTGAGAGTTGTGACAATGTCATTACCTGGCCCTTCCATGATGCCATGGATTTGAGGTTCTTTTTCTTATCTGCAGTTACCTGGTTATGGGAAGCTCCCTTCCTGAGACCCAGAGCAAAGCCACGCTGACGATGCCAGGCCTGAGAGGCTCCCCGGCCTGGGCAGGGGCTCCCCCACCCCGACTGTGAGTTTGATTTTGAGTCGGAGGAGAGCAATGTGGATTGTCTTGTAACCGGCATCAGGTGCCTTCCCAACTTGCAGACAAACGAGGAAATCCCTGGCTCACTCAGGGGCCTCTGGAGGCCAGGCCACCACTGTTCCTTTTGCCATGGCCCTCGGCACCTGCTAGTGAACAGGCAGGGGGGCCCTGCCTCTTGATAATGCTCTATCCACTCTGGGAAGGTACCAGAAAAGCAGGGGTAGAAGAGTGAGCAGGTCGTGATGCTAAATTCATTCAATTGAAAGGCATCCAGTTTTCTGGGCTATCCTTGGTAATTTTTTGGGGGGGACAGGGTGGAGTGTGAAATGTGGTCCTTCTTTTATGAAATGATGGCTGATGGTATTAGTGAGACTTAGTGACAGCAGTTCTTTTTGTGTGTGTTCTGCTTTTGAGGTTTTTACTCATGTAAAAAAATATGTTGCCAGCAAAGACAAGCCCGGCAAGTGCTGCGGCCTTCCTTGCACAGCTCACAGGGCTCCCTGCTCTACAGGACTGGACAGGCCTCGCCTGCCAGTGCTGGGCAGCCATGCCAGGGCCACTCCATGCCTTCCCCTTAGACATCACCCGTCATGCTGTGAAGTCTGAAGCCCAGGACCCCTTATGTTGTCTTGAACCCAAGGCTGTGGAATAAGACAGAGAGATTTTTTTTGCTGTAGAATGAAATCACTCAGATAATTGCCCTATTTATGTTTTTCTTTTGCGTGGATGTAAACAAGAATCGATTTTCAGAAGAAGCTTCCTAGAACTCAAAATCTGTCCATGAATTGGATTCTTTGCTGACTCCAAGGCAGAGCCACTGCAGTGGGAGAAAGGGAAGATCTCGCCCCGTGGTGGTCATCATCATGGAAGGTCATCCAAACTCCTCTCAGAGACACATTTGCAGATTTAGCTCAGCTGCATTTTGGAGGTCACAGCTCTGTGATGGGGACATGGATTTCCTGTATGAAGCTCTTCCTCCCATCCAATTCTCCATCATGAGTGGTCCTGGGCTTCTGTGCCAGGGGTCCTCTCCTGAGGCACTGAGATGCTGGCAAGAAAGGCCAGTGGGAGGTAAAGTACTCCCTAGCTCCAACTCGGAGCTCCAGAAGGGAGCAACCAGCTTATAGCATTTCCCAGCAGCTGCTGCCCAGAGGTGCTTCCAAGGTGCAGCAAATAGGAAGCCCGTGGCAGGCAGTAGAGCCTCAGCGGGGCCCCTAGGCTCCTGCAGCATCCTCACCTCCACCCAGTTCAGTTCCCTGGAGGTGAGGCTGCACTCCTCCATCCTCTGAGCACAGAGGGAGAGGTGGGTGGCCAGGTTCCCTTTATGAGGGGGGCTCGGCCCTTCCCCTCCCAAGTGTCAGAACAGAGGGCAGTGGGGGAGGCCAGCATCCCTTACTTCCTGGGCCCCCACTGTGGCCCAAGGCAGCCCTCACTTCCTGGGCCACCACTGTGGCCCAAGGCAGCCCCATAAACTGTGGCCTGGATCTCTCTGCTGCACCAGGTCCACAGGGCAGGAAGAACTTTCTAGAGCTACTAGTCTAGATTCTCAACCTTCATTGTTCAAATTTAAAACGTGACACTCTTCAAGTATCCTCTGACCCCCCAGTTCTTGGAGGTGGGGGTGTGCAGGCATGGAAGCCCCCTGAATACTTCCTAGTCCAAACCCTTCAAACAGGCAAACACTGATCTGAAGAAACCATGCAATTCTCCAATGGGCATTTCTGTTGGAAAAGGATTAATGAAAATCACTTTACTCAAGAGAAGGAATTGGGTGGGGATATTTCTCAGGACCTCCTCCCCCGAGCTGGGGTGCAGCTGGGCAGGGGTGAGGGTACCTGAAGAGCAGGGCTGCAGGAGATCCATGACCACTGAGTCGGCCCCCTTGGTGTAGACGTTGATCTCATCGGTAAGCGGGTGCCGGATCACCACTGACATCCTCTTGCGGACGGAATCGAAACCCAGTGTGTGCAGGAGCTCGAAGGTGAGCCTGCCCAGGTGGGGCAGCTCCACTGACACTTGGTCGTGCAGCCGCTCCACAAGCACGCAGTTGTAGGCTCTGGCCGCATACACCAGTGCGGCCTCATCCGGGCTCTCCGCCTCGTACCGCAGCTCGCGCTCTGACTCCTGCTCCTGAGCAAGCTCCGAGGCCCAGTTGTCCGCCTGGCTGCTGTAGCCGTTGCTGGCGATGGCCGAGGTGGGCTGGCCCAGCCTCTCCTCCAGCCTGAGAAGCATGCTGTCGCTGGACGGGGTGGACGGGAAGCTGGAGCCCAACTTGTGGCTGGACTTGTTGGCGGCCAGGCTCCCGATGCTGCTGCAGCCTGAGGTCAGGCAGCTGGGTGTGAACCTCCGCAGGAAGTCTTCTATCGTCTTCACGGGGGACTTCAGCTCAAACCTCACCCTCACCTGCAAGAGAAATGGTCAGAAGGCAGGTGAGGGAACTGCTATGTCCCCCAGAAGCCCCACCCCGGTTCCCACAGGATGCTCCAGGCACTTGGAGGAACAATGACCTCGACTTCCCCACTGGGGTCTCAGAGCACAGATTTCCCATTTCCCAGATTTCAGGCATGCATTGAAATTGCAAGCAGAATAGTGTCGCAATAATAACATGTTGTGCACATGTATCATAAAACTTCTTAAAGTATAATAACAATAATAAAAAAAGAAATTGCAAGCAGAGACAGTACTCCTTCCTTGAGATCGTCCGCTGGCCTCTTCCACTTCTCTTAAACAAAGGTTATGCAAGATTCTTTCAGAACGTGATTGCCGAGGGCCCATCAGTGAGGCCTGGATGTAAGCAGGGGAGTTGCAGCTGGTGGCATCTGCAGGCTTCTTTTGGGGCTGTCCCTGCACTACAGCGTCCCCTTGCTTTGCAAAAAACAGCTCAGGGGAGCAGGCTCACCATTGCCTGGCACAAAACTGGGCATTTTTTTTTCCAATTAAAAAGTCACTTAAACCATCAGTTTATACTTCCTTTGAATTATGTCTATAAAAATTTAATATACAAATCACATTTCCAGTCCCCAAATAATCCTTCTAAGCGCATTAAATACACTGACAAATTGAGGATCCCAAACATTGAAACAATATTTTAACCACCACAGTAAGAAACAAAATGAATGACACATACACACACACACACACACACACACACAATTGTTAAAGTTTCAAAACGCTCAATGATAGGGCAACAGAGCCACGCTTTTTACTTGCTCTTTATTGAAAGAGCAAATGTCAAAACAACCAAAATACTGAATTAGCAATTCTTAAAACTGCAATTTTACCATCGCATCCTAAGTTGTGAATTACAGTAACAGCCTCCAGAAAAATCAGGTGTTTGGTAAAGCAAGGCGCATAGAGCCAGATTTTGATATAGGTGCTTTTCCTTTGGTCTTGCTATGACTTTAAATACGCTACATAGCCAGCTGGGAGATACAGGCACCTGCACAGCAATCCCTGCTGGCTCCAAATGTCCTCGAAGGTGGCGCTCACCAACCAACATGTGGGAACAGAAATGCACCCAGAGACATGTTCACCTGCAGCCTGAGTGTGGGTGATTGATAGGCTGTTCCCTAGGTGGAACTCAAGCCGTGTAACCTTCAGCACAAGCCTCAATGACGCTGCCATCTCTCACCCTTCATTTAACATCTGTCAGTCAGGGTCTAGCCCAGAAAAGGGGCACTTCCTGCAGGGATACACACCAGAAGGGTTTTTAATGCTGGGGGCAGAGCCCAGAGGCCAGATGGGAGATGCTGAGGCAGCCAGCAGATGAACTGCAGCTTCGGGAAGCAGCTCCAGCCCAGGGCTGCCGGCCTAAGCCTCAAGCCTGCTGGTCTCTGAGTGGCAGGCCTGTCCACTTGGGAGTCACTGGGTCCAGGTACTGCCAGACATGCTGCCGCAGCAGAGAAAATACAGGCCACCTTGTTCACCCCACATCGCCTGCGGAGGGACCTGCTGGAAGGGCAGACCCAGGAGGCTGGGAAGGGATCCTGGGAGAGTCGGGGGCTGGGAGGTCTATGACACACACCCACCCCATTCAACATTCAAAACTGCCTGGTTCCATATGCATATCACGCTTCTGTGCCCCCTACACTGCTTAGCCCACTGCAGGGCTTTCTGGGGTGCACTGGGTGATAGAGGAGCTTTCATACGTGCAACCTTTCCTCTCTCAGGAGAAAACCTTAATGTCAGACTGAACCAAACCAATTTGAGCATTGCTATATTTCCAGTATCCTAAGTAGCCTCTGATCGATTCTCGACCGCTTTTCATTGAAGAACAATCTTTGATGCCCCATAAATCCTCCCCATGGCCCCACGGCCCAGGCGGGCACCCCAGGCACAGGGAGGAGGCCAATGTGTCTCCAGCTGCATGGCTGGTAGAGTCAGGGTCCATGTGCAAGCTCCTCGTCCCAGAAGCTGGGCCCCCGGCCTGTCTTGTCCTCTCTCCTGTGTGGATCTGGGACCCTGAGGCTCGGGGAGGTTGTCCTGGGCAGCCTCCCTCTGGCCCTGCCCCAGGCCAGGCAGCGAAGGAAGGACCCAGGCAGGCAGGGCCTCCACACACCCACCTGCCTACCTGAGGCTGGCCTATCTGGCTGCCCTGTGTCCCTCCCCTCCCAGGCTCAGAAGTCATCTCTGGTGGGCTGTCCCCTCCCACTTGGCCCCAACCATAGCCCCTGCCCACTACAGCCTGGGACCAACGCTGCAGAACCACAAGCACTGTTTTGCCCAGTATGAAGCACCCCACTGCATCCCCCTTAGGTCACGATGTGCTAAGAGCGCTTGCTGCAGGAAAGGGAAGGGCGCCTGCCCTCAGGAGGACTGACAACCATGGCCCGCAGCGCAGAAGGTCAAGGTCAAGCTCAGGGACCCTCCAGAACTTGCCTTTGTTCGTGGCTGATCCGGGGACGTGACGACGACTGTGTTGCAGATGGTGAGTGCGATGAAGAAATCAAAGACGTCAGACAGCTCGGGCGAGAGGTGGGCCAGCAGGTGCTCCTGATGCCTCGCCACGGCTAGGCTCTTGTCACACTCACTCACCTTCTCCAGCAGCTTTGGGTCGGGCGTGATATCCTTCTCCTGGGGAGAAAGGGAGGCTGGCAGTGAGTCCCACCCAGTAGCCTGCCGAGGATCTTGGGGCGTGACTATTTAAGGTACTTTGATTTTATTATAAGCTGTAAACAGAACTTCATCTCTCATATACATATATGTCATTTTATAATTGTAAATTACTTACAATTTTAATTGCACAAAATATACATAGCTTCTATCCACTTTGTGAAAAACATGCTTCAGCATTGCCCTCTAGTCTTTTCGCTCTACATTTAAATTTCACATAATCAAAATATTTTATATACATATTGGTGGTTTCCATTTTCTCCAAAACATTATTAATTGTCTGAACTTTTCCAGGCTTTTAAGAATTATTTAAAAACACATTTTAACAACTTGAAAATGGACATGTCATCATTTATTTGACCATCCCTTTATCACTGGATATTTAAATTTCTTTCAGTTTTGCTGATGTAAATTACACATTGATAAACTTCCATATGTAGCAATCCTTGGCTGAATCGCTAAATTGCTAGACAAGAAAGTTTGAATACTTTAAATACTCTTGACTCATACTGAAAAATGCTGTCAGGAAACCTTGTTCCAATGCAGCCTCCCTCCTGCCAAGCGTGAGAGCCCCCACTCCCAGGGGCCCTGTAGAAACCCACCAATCAGCGTCCAAAACTCTAAATCAGCCCTATTTAGATGGCAGCTTCTCTGTGGGTTTAGAAGCACATGAGAGAATGAGGCCACAACAGAGTAAGCAAGGGGGATTCATCCCCTCTGCTGCATTGGTAAAACATTTCAGAAGTGAAAGGCTCTTTCAGAGGTTATTGCTCACTTCTGCGCCTCTCCCTGCTGGATGATGGTGGTCCATTTATGTCTGGGCGGCTGACAAGGCCAGGCAGAAAGTATTTTATGGATTTGGGCTGGTCTAATTAAAACTCCCTTGGGAGGGGTTGGCTTTGCTTTTTAGCGGTTGTCATCTTGTCCTGAGGTTTTATTTGCTTCATTTGGCAGCACGGGCTTCCTCTTTGTCACCCTTTCTGGGTGACTTGCCAGCAATCAACCAGCCTTAGAAGCCATGCAAAGGGGCCATGTCAGTGTCTTGGAAAAGACGACAGTGGAGAGAAAGTGTTGGCCAGAAAAGCTTCTGCTGAGTAGAGCCAAGCCACCCAGTGACAGTGTATTTGTAGGATTAAATATAGACACCTTCCATGAGCGGGGGATGGTGAAAATGGGGAAGAGATGTGGCAGCGCCCTAGCAGGAGGCCCTGTACACTCACCATGGGGCTGCTGAAGGCCGTGTGCTTGGACAGCATGCTGGCCCTCTTGGCCTCAGCCCGGCTGCCCGTGCGCCGGTGGGACTTGGTGCTCTGGGTTCTGTGCACCACCCGGACACTCTGGTGGCTGCCGATGCTGCCGCGCTGGGACACCGAGCCCCCTCTGGGCACCACTTCCTCCTCCTCCGAGTCTGCTTCCTGGTACCTGGCCAGACGCTGCGCTGTGGGGAGAGGGCGTAGGGTGAGGCATCATGGTGGAAGGCTGGGCGGAGAGAACCCATTCAGTGTGTTTTAGGTTCCGCGAGGCTTCCGGCAGGGCAGCCCCAGAGGATTCACCACCCTTGCTCTCTAATAGCAAGGGACAGAGAACATCCTCAGTCAGCTGCAACCTGGGGAGGTTGATATTCTCAACTCTGTTTCACAGAGACTGGCTTTCATCTCAGAGAACGTAAGGAGCTTTCTAAGGTCGCACGACTTAGGGGAAGGGGAACGGGTTGACGTCCAGCCGGTCTCTTCAGGTAGAGCCTAGGTGTACATGGGTTAGGGTGGCAGGTGGCCGGGGGAGGGAGGCAGGACAGAGGGTGGCGGGCCTTCCAGTCATGCTGGGATGACGGTGCTCACCTGGTGCTGAGCTCCTTGCCCACATGGACGGTGGCCACCATCTGCTCCTGTCTGGATGAAATGCTATGGCACAGGGGGGCTCACACTCCCAGACTGCACAGCTTGGACCCCTACAGCTAGGGTTTGGACTCAGCTTTGAAACTCCATCCAAGATGATCTTGACTGTGATGTTGCCCTGCTGAGCAAATTCCCCATGACCTGGTGAACGCTGGGCAAATCCCCTTTGGAGGTGCCTGCGCTGTGGCTTCTTGCTAACCCATGGCTCTGAACCAGTTTTCTGGGTTTTGCCCAGGGAGGACAGCTTGTTTCACCGTGGATGAGCAAAATGGAGACCATTCATGAGGATTACTTATCAGAACAACCGTTTAATCAGAACTTCAAGCACAGGCATGGTGCTGAGTCAAAGCAGCAGGGGCCTGTCAAGAGGCCGGAGAAGGAGATACTTCTGGAGCTGGCCAGCCGCTTGGACCAGGCCTTACACTGCGTATCTCTTAACAGACCCTCTGTGAGAGATGAGAAAAATGGGGATAAAAAAGGGGAAGTCACCTGCCCACCATCACAAGGCTGAGTACTTGCCAATGCCAGGATTCCAACTCAGGGAGATCCTAATTCCAGGAGCAGATGCCCTGCAAATGCCTCCCCAGCTCTCGGGTGGCATCAGCTCAGTGCACCGGAAGCAAGGACGCACAGAACCTGGACACATGACTCTGTCCAGCATGAGGTGAGGGGCTGGGCTTCAGCCGCCAAGAAAGTGGACTGGCCCATCCCACCCTCCCCCAGCAGTGGTCCCGCACATCCGGAGCTCCATGGAGCCATCCTTCAGGGCCCCCTCCTTCCCTCAGAGGCTGTGGGGGCCATGGCTGGTATGTTGGTGTTCTGAAGCAGTTTCTGATCGGCAGTGGCTCCTGGGATGCCTTCCATGTCCTCAGGAAAGATGAGGCCCAGGAGCAGGTAATGCCCCCTCCTGGGCATGCACAGCCAGCTAGCTCCAGGTCATCTTGCCAAGCTGTCAGAGGGGGCACACCCATGGCTTCCACAGCCGGTTCTGGTACGTGAGCAGGGCTTGGGGCTCAGAGTCCATCTGAACTCCTTTATGAGTGAGATCTGGAGAGGTCAGATCATAAGATAACTGGCTGATGACGCGCCTTGCCTGGGTGCCTGTCAATAGCTGATCCAGGCACTTCTCTAAAACACGCTGCTGAGATGTATGTGGTTTCATTCATCACCAGGAAGCTCCCTGTGTCTTGAGGCAAGGAAACCCTCTGGTTTTATGGCAGCATTTGGCAACTGTCAGAATCTTTCTGTAATCTTAGCTGGGATCCTGCCCCAGGGAGCCTGAGCTTCCAACTTTATTATTATCTTTTAAATGTATTATTATTATTAATGGATAGATCAGCACTGTATACATTCATGGGGTGCAATGTGATGTTCTGATGTATGTGTACAATGTGGCATGATTAAATCATGCTAATTAACAAATCTGTCACTTTGCTCGCCTATCATGTTTTTATGATGAGACAGTTAAAATGTACTCTCTCAGTCGTTTTGAAATGTGTAATACATTTTTATTGCCTCTGGTCACCTGGCTGTGCAACAGATCTCAAAACCTATTCCTCGTGTCTGTCTGAAGCTGGGTCTCAGCTTTAAGGGCTGCTGTAGAACCGACTGCCCGGGTCTCTGATCCCCTCAGGACTCTGCTGAGTTCTGTTTTTGAGAAGAGCACACAATGCACTGTGCTGCACCAGGTTTAGCAACTATGGGAGGGGAAGGGGAGGAAGGAGGGAGAGGAGAGGAGGGTAGGAGAAGGGAAAAAGAGAGGAGAGGGAGGCCGAAGGAGGCTGGTGGGAGGGAGGGCGGGTGAGTGGATGGAGTACTGTCTCTGATTATCTATTTTGGGTGGCAAATAAAACTTTAAACAAAGTGGGTAATTTCCTCTGCCTTCTGTTTACTATGACTGCTTTCCTTTTGTGTTGAGGAAGACTGTGGCTATCATGATAATCCTTGGTTTTATAAATCTCACAAAAGTGTCAGGTAAACAACAGATGCTTCCCACCAAATCCTTCTAAAGAGCAGCTTCCTAGTCATGCCCGCTTGCGTTCCCTCTGTCCGGTTTTAATTTGCTGTTTCTGTAGCATGGACTCTGTTTCTGTCACAGGCAGGAAATGGACCCCAAGCTGCAGTGCAGGGTGCCCACTCCCCGGGTGCTGCAGCCCCAGGCACAGTGGTGGCGGGGACCCTGGTCCATGCCCTCTCCTGACTGGGGTGGGGCGCTGGCTGCAGTCACACCCTGGGCTTCAGAGGCTGGTGTCTCCCCAGAGACACCAGGTTGAAAGGAGGCAGCCACAGATAAGGAAGGGAGAGGTGGGAGTGGGGACCGCTTCAATAATTGGGAGTGAGGCGATTCATCTTTCCAGTTCCCAGGAACACTGTTCCAGGGAAGAGAATGAAGCATGAATTAGCCAGTGCCCTTCTGAGGATTTTATGACTAGAAAATGGTTGGATGACAACAGAGACATCTCTCTGTCCCTTGGTGTGGCAGAGCAAGGGGACCGGATGCCTTGGGAGTGAGCTCCTTGCGGGTGGCTTGCCTGATTGCTTAGGCGGATGCCTGGCACCCCAGACACTGCAGGAACAGGGCGGGCAGCCGTGCCAGTGCCTGCTCTATAAATAGCACCGGGCTTCAGGCACCTGAGCTGCTGTGACAGCCACGTCTTTATACTCCCTTGAAAATCAGTAATCCCTGAAGCATGTGTGTCTGTGTGTGTGTGTGTGTGTGTGTGTGTGTGTGTCTCCAAACAGCTCTGGATAGGGCAGCTTTCTGGTTCAGCCTGGGTTGGGAGCCCCGCACCCCCAGACTCACCATTTGCATCATGAGAATATTCTACACCAGACACAGTGCATCTTCGGAAAACCATCTTATTCTCTGTCAAAGTGCCAGTTTTATCTGAGAAAATGTACTGTATCTGTCCTAAGTCTTCCGTGATGTTCAGAGCTCGGCACTGTAGCTGCGAGTCTGTTTCTTCATCATACAACTGCATGTCCTGGTTAATGAAGTACACTTGGCATGCTTTAACAATTTCAATGGAAACGTATAAGGAAATTGGGATCAAAACCTGGAAGAGACAAGGCACACAGGATGAATGACCGTGAGGACCAGGGAGCTGGGGAATTACTCAAATCTATTTAAATAACAAATGACTAAAACCGCAAGAAAGTAGGGACTATACTGTACCTTTAAGAGAGCTTAAATAGGTTGGTTTAGAGTCAGTATTGGAAAAGTATTAGAGTATTGGCAAAGAGAATAAACTAGGACAGCTTATGGAGCAGCTGCAGGGCGGGGATCCACTATGGTGTCTGGAAGTATGGTACCCATGGCTTGGATAGAAGCAAGCAAGTTGTGCTTGAGAGAGGCTAGGACAGGAAAGAGAGAAAAGAGAAAAAAAATCATGGCACAGTCAGTCCTCATAAGCAAGGTCACCTCACACCACACTCCATGGTGGCATTCGACCCCCAGGCTTTCCCTGGGCTCCCATCTCCCAGGGATACAACCCCAAGTTCAGGGGGCAGTGCAAACACAACAGACAGTCTTTTTTCAGATGCTGGCCTTGTGATTCTGTGCTCTTCTTGTACAATGCAGAGGAAAGGGAAAGAGGCTTTGAGAAAAACATTCAGTGATGCCTCCATAATTTAAGAACAATTCTCCTCGAAATTAATGTTTGCTTACTCATTTGTTTTTGTAGAGTAACAGTATTGAACTAATGTTTACAGACTCAGAATATCACACACAGACTAACTGGGTTCTCCTGGGAACTGAAGTACGTTAATCAAACACCAGCTACAGTCCTAACTCGAGGCTAGAACAAAATTTGCATTTATTTAGAAAACTAATTTAGACAGTTAAATAAGACTGTTTCCTGTTGTATGAAGCACATATAAGAGACAGCAAAGGTTCCCTCCTAGGCAAAGGCTGAGCCAATGTCCTCTGGTCACTCAGTTCCCAGGAAGGTTGGTAGTGACCCCACTGCCCCCTCGTCCTCTGGACTCTGGGACCCTCCCCACTCTTTCACAGACCTTTCTGGGCATAGATAGCCAGGCATTGACTGGGAGGTGTCAGGGAGGCATGCGAATTAATAATAATAGTAACAATAGCAAGTGCAGATAAATGCAATGTGGATAACCTCGACTAAATCCTGGAGGAGAAAAAGCACATTTATGGAAGGACTAGTGGGATCTGAAAGAAGGCTGTAGTTTTGTTCAAAGCAAAGGACTAGGCCGGGTGCAGTGGCTCATGCCTGTCATCCTAGCACTTTGGGAGACCGAGGTGGGTGGATCACTTGAGGTCAGGAGTTCAAGACCAGCCTGGCCAACATGGTGAAACCCCATCTCTACTAAAAATACAAAAATTAGCAAGGTGTGTGGCATGCACCTGTAATCCCAGCTACTCGGGAGGCTGAGGCAAGATAATTGCTTGAACCCAGGAAGTGGAGGTTGCAGTGAGCCAAGATCGTGTCACTGCACTCCAGCCTGGTGACAAAACCAGACTCTGTCTAAAAAAAAAAAAAAGAAAAAGAGAAAAAAAAAAACAAAGCGAAGGACTAAAGTTGGCTTCTTAGTTTTCACAATGTCCCATGACAATGTAATATGTTCACATTAGGGGAAAGTGGGTGAGGGATGCATGGAAACTCTCTGTAACATTTATTTAGAAAACTAAATTTTATTTTGGAGTAATTTTAAGGTTTACAGAAAAGTTGCAATGACTTTCGCAACTTTTCTGTAAACCTTAAAATTATCCCAAAATAAAATCTATTTTTTTTAAAGTAACTGAAAGGAAAAATAACAAAATGAAAACAGTGACCCAAACCAAACTCTCAAAGCACAAGAACCTTAAGAACAGAAAAGGAGAATTTTAACTTAAAAATCACCCAAGGAAAGATCCCATTGGTGATTTAGGCTGAAAAATAAAAGGCAGAACTCCAGGTAGATATATTTGCCATCTTCCTAGCTGCAGAATTTATAGGAAATTCTGAACAGAGTATGATGATTTTAAGTTCTCTTCATAAAAGTAAAGCAATTATTGTATGATACTTAGTATTGTTACCTGCAGAACTATTATCATTGTTAAAAATGAGTAAACTGCAGCTGTGACTGGGGATAAGGAGCTTCCATCAGACTTGGGGACATAAAATAATGACTTCTTCTCTTGATACCGCCATATCCACAGTCCATGTCCTGTAGTAATGTTCAAAGAGAAATGTCATTCATCCAATGGAAAAATAAGAACATTGCTAGCATATATTAAAGCAAAACTTTAATATTCGTTACCTGATGCAAGCACATTTGGTTTTCTTAGTCAGCTTTGCCATGTCAGAAAGCGAAAACACAATGTTCTCAGCACCTTCGATCCAACTTCAGGAAGGAGGTGGGACTTGGTCTCTTCCTTACACTGAGAGTTTCCCATTGTTGGTGCTAAGTGGCACCACTTGTCCCAACACAGAGCTACCCGCGTGTTGGCAGCTGACAGTGTGAGGCGCCAAGACAGAATTTCTTAACACGCATCTCACGAAATACCAGTCTCATGAAATGCGCAGCAAAAAAACAGTCAGTAGGCTCAGACACTGCCATTATTGTCCTTTCCTGAGATTCACAATTCACATATGGGAAGCTCTGGGAAGCCAACCGTAGTGCACATTGCCTAATCCACTGGACCCACACCTGTCTGGTCACAGAAGCCTTTTTCATGTCCCGTACATCTGTAACTTATGCCACTGGGCTGAGACCACATCGCACCCACTTGGTGTAGCCCTACATGGAACCTAACTGCTAGTCCCTTCTTAGGATCCAAAGCCATTTTTTGTTTCTCTTTTCATGAAGTTCCCATTAGTAACATTTGTGCTTCTCCTGCTATTAGCCTTAGTTCGGCACCAGCTTACTGATACTTCTTCCCCTGGAATTACCACCACTGCTGTGATGAAAGCATTCTTCCACTAAGAAATCGTCAGTTCAGAAAATAACATTACAGTCAGCTCTCAGTATCTGTGGGTTCCATATCCGTGGATTCAACCAACCATGGACCAAAAATATTAGGAGAAAAAAATTATATCTGTGTGTATTCCCTAAACAACACAGTATAACCATTATTTACATGACATTTACATTGTATTAGGCATTATAAGTAACCTAGAGGTGATTTAAAGCAGGGGTCCCTAATCCCCAGGCTGCAGACTGGTACTGGTCCATGGCCTGTTAGGAACCGGGCGGCACAGCTGGAGGTGAGTGGCAGGTGAGTGAGCATTCCCACCTGAGCCCCGTCTCCTGTCAGATCAGCAGCAGCATTCGATTCTCACAGGAGCACAAACCCTACTGTGAATTGTGCATGGGAGGGATCTAGGTTGCACGCTCCTGATGAGAATCTAACTGGTGCCTGATGATCTGAGGTGGAACAGTTTCACCCTTAAACCATATCCTCTGCTACCCCCACATCCGTGGAAAAAAATATCTTCATAAAACCAGTCCTTGGTGCCAAAAAGGTTGGGGACTGCTGATTTAAAGTATAGAGGAGGGTATAGGTAGGTTATATGCCAAATACTATTCCACTTCATGTCAGGGACTTGAGCATCTGAAGATTTTGTTATAGAGGGGGAGTCCTGGAACCAACCCCCCATGGATACCGAGGGACAGCTATACTCTGCCATGCCCATTCACCCAGGCGTTTCCATGTGGCCTGTGCTGATGTAGGCTGCCCTTGAGTTCAAGTCAGTGAAAAACTGGGGTTTTAACTTTTGAGTGCTAGGTTTGCATGTCTGGGGGCAGCCCACCAAGCTCACCTGGAGCCCACTCATTTCTTTCTTTCTTTCTTTTTTTTTTTTTTGGAAACAGAATCTCACTCTCTCACCCAGGCTGGAGTGCAGTGGTGCGATCTCAGCTCGCTGCAACCTCCCCCTCCCGGGCTCAAGCCATTCTCCTGCCTCAGCCTCCCGAGTAGCTGGGACTACAGGCACATTTTTTTTGTATTTTTAGTAGAGATGGGATTTCACCATGTTGGCCAGCTGGTCACCAACTCCTGACCTCAAGTGATCCGCCCGCCTCGGCCTCCCAAAGTGCTAGGATTACGGGCACGAGCCACTGCGCCTGGCCCCCACTCATTTCCGATCCATCTAGGAGACTTACCGACTGCTGAAAACAGAGACATGCAAACAAGGAGCAGGACACACCAGAGCACGTCGCAGTTCATCTGCCTCTCCAGCTTGCTGCGCTTGTAGCGGGGCCCACTGTTGTTCAGCAGAGCCTTGGTTTCATGTCCTGTCGGGGAGGACAAAGAGACATGGCAAGTCAGAGACTGGAGCTAAGGGACCAGCTGCACGGATGGCGTGGAGGGAATTCCATGCTGCCATTCAGTGGTGCTTAGGTGAGAAGCTCGGTCAAAAAAGCAGGGTTTAAAATTAGTCTTACTTCCTGTTGAACAGGTCTGAAAATAAATAAAATAAAATGAAATTAATCTTATATATATATAATGACTGTGGAGAAAGAAATGGAAAGAAATACACTACCGTGCCAAGAAAGAAGGCTTTGGGTTGAGGTACTATTCAAAGAATTTTTGCTTTTGCTCCTTTCCATTTTCCCAGTTTCCAAATGTTCTACAATGGGGATATGTTATGCTTTTTTTCTTTTTTTTTTTTTTGAGATGGAGTCTTACTCCGTTGCCCAGGCTGGAGTGCAGTGGTGTAAACTCGGCTCACTGCAACCTCCGTCTCTCAGGTTCAAGAGATTCTCCTGCCTCAGCCTCCCTAGTAGCTGGGACTACAGGTGTGCACCACCACGCCCAGCTAATTTTTTGTGTGTTTTTAGTAGAGATGGGGTTTCACTATGTTGGCCAAGCTGGTCTCAAGCTCCTGACCTCATGATCTGCCCGTCTCAGCCTCCCAAAGTGCTGGGATTACAGGTGTGAGTCACCACATCCAGCCATGCTACTCTTAGAAAACGGTGAGGGAGGCCAGGCACGGTGACTCATGCCTGTAATCCCAGCACTTTGGGAGGCCAAGGCAGGCGGATCACAAGATCAGGAGATCGACACCATCCTGGCTAATACGGTGAAATCCTGTATCTACTAAAAAAATACAAAAAAAAAAAGTAGCCAGGCGTGGCGGGCGCTTGTAATCCCAGCTACTCGGGAGGCTGAGGCAGGAGAATGGCGTGAACCCGGAAGGCGGAGCTTGCAGTGAGCCGAGATCGCGCCACTGCCCTCCAGCCTGGGCGACGGTGCGAGACTCGTCTCAAAAAAAAAGAAAAAGAAAAAAGAAAAGAAAACAGTGAGGGGAAGTGCTGGAGAACACAGCGCTGTCTGGCGGCAGGTGGTGCCAGGTGCCCGAGCCTACCTGCGTAGATGACAATGCCGACGACTGCGTCCGTGTTCCTAAGGGTGCAGCCCCTCAGCAGCAGGTTTTCTTTATACAGCCCGGCCTTTTTCCCGTTGTCATGTATGCTGTAGAGGGACAGTTGGCACATGTCACGTGGTTGCAGGCCTGTGCCTCATGTCTGGAGCCGCACTGCCTTGAGGAAGGAAGGCCCTGACACAATGAAAGCTTGGGGCCGCTGGGATCTGGACTGGGAAGGGTACAGGGGGCCCCCGAGAGTGGGTGGCTTGCCTTGTGGGTCTCTGCAAGAGCTGAGACAGAACTGCTGTTCACTAGTCACTAGGCATCCAGAAGCAGCTCGAGAGCCTGGTGTTTATTTGTTTTGCAGATGGTCTTGTTTTCACTCTGGGACTGATCACCACTAGGAAGGGCAAACCCCCAACCGGCCAAGGAAGGCCTTGCTTGGTCTCTGTACATCTCCTGCTCAACACAGGAAATGTTACTCCTAATCAGTCTCAAGTTGTCATAAAAATACAAACATCTTTCTACAAAAGGGGACGATATTGGTTTCATTTTTAACATCCTTTTCTCTTACAAGAAGTTATAAATTTATTAGAAATATTAATATACGTGGTCTGAAATGTGGTAAATTCCATGAAACAATTCTATAAATTCTGTTTTACTGCTATTTAGATTCAGAGGGATAGTCTAAGCTTAAGCTACTGGTTTTCAAACTTGTCCTCCGGGCCCACTGATGACCCAGGCTGGCTGGGCAGTCTTGGGCTAGGACCGCCCTGGGACAGATATGGCCCCAGGGGCCAGAGCACAGGTCACAGGGGGAGGCCTCATAACCGGAACTGTAGCCCAGGCCTGCTGTGGTTCCAGGTTTCCAGAACAACAGCAGGGGCCCAGCCTAACCCACCCCAGGCAGGGCCACCAAGGGAGTGCCTTCCGAGAGGCTACCTTTTCACACCCACCCCCCTCTCCGCACACATTCCCCACACTCTCAAGCCCACATGCTTCCTGTATGGCTCTTAGCGTCTCACCAGGGACCCCTGCAGGGGTTTCCCTCCTGCCAACTATTAGCCTTCTGACCAGGGAAATAAACCTATGTCCTAGTGAAGAAGAGAAGCTAAACAGTAAAGGCAAGGCTGAAATGCAAGCTGGGAGGATATATTTTCCACAAGTCAGTTATTTACCAACAGCAAGGGTTCTTCGCCAGAGCAGTCACAGGGGGGCCACACAAGGGCTGTTCAGCCAACGCCGTGTCTACTGTTCCCTTGGCAATGCCAAGACGGAGTAAGGTTTTCCTTTAAAGAGAGATTCGAGACGGCAAACCACTTTGCCAGCCACAGCATCAAAAGCCTGGCAGGTATGAGATATCCTTAGGTACAAAACCCTGCTCCGCACTTGTGGAGTGAGGACACCCCCTATCACGTGTCTCCCGCGGACTTCTCCAGCGAAAGCCAGACAAAGACACCATTGCACTGGGACAGTAGAAAATAACAAATCGTCTCCAAGTTCAGGTTATGCTTATTAAGGAAAAACGATAAACTTTATAGAAACAAGAAAAATGTTCTACATTAAATGTTCTTAATTGTGACACTGACTTTTGAGCAACTACTGTGATTTCTGATGAGTCCAAGCCAGACGGCAACTTGGCACCTTGCACAGATGCATCGACCTATACAGGTCCACGCCAGAAGGAAGAGCGAATGCGAGGGGATGGGAACGCACTCCTGCGTGAACAGCCCACAACACAAAGGGGAGGCTGGAGAATGACATCACCATCAGGTGCCTGGTGCCTGGGCTAGAGGCTGCCTTGGGCTTCTGAGAGAGAGGGCCCCGGCCGAGGGCGACACAGGCCCAGAAGCACACAGGCACAAGGCTCAACTCCACAAAGACACACACAAGAAGGTGAGCCGTCAGCTCCGTTGTCATGGGCTGAACCGTGTCCCCTCAGAATTCAGCTGGTGAAGCCCTAACTCCCAGGACTGCAGAATATGGCTGTATTTGGAGACAGGGTCTTTAAAGAGATCCTTAAGTTAAAATGAGGTCCTTTGGACAGGCGTGGTGGCTCACACCTGTAATCCCAGCACTTTGGGAGGCCAAGGCAGGCGGATCACTTGAGGTCAGGAGTTCGAGACCAGCCTGATCAATATGGTGAAACCCCGTCACCAGGTGTCCTTGACTCCTCCCCCATTTTTACATCCATTCAACCTCATCTCCCTGGCTGTGTCTTTAATCCATGCCCTCTTCTGTATATCTCCATGCAGCACTGCTCTGATTCAGGCGTCTGCATTTCTCTGCTGGAGCCGGCAACACACGCTTGCTGGCCTCAGCTCCACTGGCCTGGGTTCCTCACGTGGGTTCCTCACACAGGCATCGGAGCAATCTTCGAGTGTGCGCCTGTGAGTGTCCCCTGCAGGACTCCTCATTGCTCCAGCTTGACGTGGGAACAAGCCGACTCTGCAGCCCCTGCTTGGCCCACAGAAGGGGTGGCTTCTGTGGTTTTCTGCCCCAGCCACCCCCACACAGCACGTTCTGTCCACTCTGTGCTAGCCTCTGCCTGAGGTAGCCCGGCCTTCCGGCCTGGGCTCAGCTTCTGCCACCTTCAGGGCAGTCCTCCATGCCACACTCCCAGGCCCCCCACCCAGGCCAGCTGGCAGTATTCCATCCACTTCCATGTCTCTGCTTCCAAACAGGAGCTGCTCATGTCCTATCCATTGCACACCCCAGTGCCTACCTCAGAGCCTGGCAAACGTTGAAGGCTGCCCGGCCCTTGGCTTTGAGCTGAGTCCCTCCAGTGGGGGATGACAGGAAGGACACTGGAGGAGTGGCTGAGAGCAAGAAAAGACAGGGAGTAGGCTGGGTGCGGTGGCTCACACCTGTAATCCCAGCACTTTGGGAGGCCGAGGTGGGAGGATTGCTTGAGGCCAGAAGTTAGAGACTAGCCTGGCTAACATGGCGAAACCCCGTCTCTACTAAAAATACCAAAAAAAAAAAAAAAATAGCCAGGCATGGTGGTACACACCTGTAATCCCAGCTACTCAGGGAGGCTGAGGCAGGAGAATCACTTGAACCCAGGAGGTGGAGGTTGCAGCGAGCCAAGATCGTGCCACTGCACTACAGCCTGGGCAACAGAGTGAGACTCTGTCTCAAAAAAAAAAAAAAAAAAAAAAGAAGAAAGAAAGGAAGGAAGGAAGGAAGGAAGGAAGGAAGGACAGGGAGTTTATTCCCTGCTCCCTCCTAGAGAGGCAGCACTGGCTGGCAGTGTCCCCTGACCAGGGCTATGAGTCTCCCCAGGCATCTCCCTGGTCATGAGTCCCCCAGGGCCACTCTTCCCCATGGGGCATCATGGCAGTGACTGCTCAGCGGCCACTAATCTAGCATCTGCTCTGTCTCCGATGCGTCCCCTACACCCACCCACTCCTGCAGAAACACCTTAGCAAAGATGCACCCTTAACAAGTATCCTTCCTCATCTATATGAATCAGGGTGTTCAGTCTGCTTCCTAAGTGGGTCCTGACTGACATAAGTTGGGAGGAAGGAATGACAGATAATTCCTTCCATTGGCAAATCCTGGGCAGCATTTGCTTTAAAATAATCAGATGTTCATATTTTTGTATAAATAATACATAAAAATAAATAAATATTTCTGTATAAAATAATCAGATGTTCATATCTAACAAAAGTAGTGTGGAAATTACCAGACTGTTTTGTGCTGATGTTCAATATTTTTAAGATATAAATATGTCAACTAAAGATGGCAAGGTGAAATTAAAACATTCCAGTTTTAATGAATCTAGTTGATGCAGTTTATTTAATGCTTGGTCACTGGCAGTAAAGACATTTTGGATACAGCCCACACAAGGCTCCAACCAGACACCAGGGAGGAGGGGGAAGGGGCCCTGACAGCTCTGTTGTTAGTGACAGCCCTGCTGTCTTTACTAACCACCGTCTCTGAAGGGTGTCACCCACCAGGGCGAAGAGCCTACCCCAAAATGCAGCTGGTGCTCGTGCCGGCCCTATGCGGTTGTAGGAGGCTCTCCAGGTCAGAAGCCTGCTCTGTGGGTTAAGAATGGTCACCAAAGGAGAACAGGGTTGGCTATACTTGTATCCGACAAAATAGACTAAGTCAAAAACTATCCTACAAGACAAAGAAGGGTCAATTATGCAGGAAGACATAACAATTATAAATATGTATGCATCCAATATCAAAGCACCCAAGTATATAAAGCAAACATTGACAGATCGGAAAAGAGAACTAGGGAACCTGCTTTACAACGTGAAATGGAATTTTACATTGGATGACCAACTAACCAGACAACCTCTTTGCTTTATTCTTTAGGGGAAAGTGCAAATGTTTGATTGATTTGTGGCTTCAGAGGTGACCACATGCCATAAAATTGGCTGAGCACAATCAGCAGGGTCAGGCTGAGCCAGGCCTCCATTCCCAGGAGGCCTCTCTGAACGATGACACCTCAGGGTTGGGGCTAAGGAGTGAGTGCTGGGAACAGCTGGAGAAGGTGGGGAACGATGTTACTTCCAAATCCTAACTCCGAAGATTTCATTAGGGCTTAACTATATGAGGATCCTTCCAAAGAATGCAGCCTTAAAGGGCACTTGAATAATGAGGCTCCTAGCACTATTTTTCTGCCAGCTGGAGATATATTTCACATACTATAATGTTCACTCATTTAAAGTTCATAGAGTTCTGTATTTTGCTTTGTTTCAGATAGGGTCTCGCTCTGTTGTCCAGGCTGGAGTGCAGTGGTGTGATCATAGCTCACTGCAGCCTGGACCTCCTGAGCTCAAGCCATCCTCCCACCTCAACCTCCTGAGTTTCTGTGACTACAGGTGCGCACCACCACACCCACACCAGGCTAATTTTTGTGTGTGTGTGTGATTTTTGTAGAGACAAGGTCTCACTACATTGTCCAGGCTGCTCTTGAACTCCTAACCTCAAGTGAACCTCCCATCTAGGCCTCCCAAAGGATTACAGGCATGAGCCACTGCACAGCCTAATTTTTTTTCTGTTTGTATTTGTATCGTCAGAGTTGTAAAACTACCACCACCAGCTAATATGAGAACATTTTCTTCTTTCTTTTTTTTGAGACTGGGTCTTGCTCTGTCTCCCAGGATGGAGTACAATGGCACAATCACGGTTCGCTGCAATCTCTGCCTCCCCCGCTCAAGCGACCCTCCCACATCAGCCTCCCAGGTAGCTGGTACTATAGGAGTGCACCTCCACCCCCAGCTAACGAGAACATTTTCATCACCCTAAAAATAAACCCTAGACCCACGGGCAGTCACTTCCCATTCCTATCTCATTCCACACCCCCAAACCCTGGCAACTGCCAATCCACTTTCTGTGTCTAAGATTTTCCTACTGTGAGCATTTCACATGCGACACCTTCTTTTTTTTTTTTTTTTTTTTGAGATGGGAGTCTCGCTCTGTCACCCAGGCTGGAGTGCAGTGGTGTGATTCTGGCTCACTGCAAGCTCCGCCTCCCGGGTTCACGCCATTCTCCTGCCTCAGCCACCTGAGTAGCTGGGACTATAGGCGCCCTCCACGACACCTGGCTAGTTTTTTGTATGTTTAGTAGAGACGGGGTTTCACCGTGTTAGCCAGGATGGTCTCGATCTCCTGACCTCGTGATCCACCCGCCCTGGCCTCCCAAAGTGCTGGGATGACAGGTGTGAGCCACCGCGCCTGGCCACGACACCTTCTAATTCATGTTGTACTTCACATTCATTCCTTCACTGGACTCTCATGTCAGCCTGTGAGGTTGACAGGCAGTCGATGATACCTCCAGGATTAGGAGAAGGCCGGGGCTCAGAAAGGCAGAATAACTTTCCTAAGGCCACTTCCCAGGGAAGAGAAAGAGCCTGTATTCAGACTTGGGTCTTCTTGCTACAAACCCAAACTCAGTTCTGTTCTCCAAGTGCAAACAGTTAATGTTTCAAGTTTGGAATGGCAGGTCCTAAAAGAGGCAAATCTGCCGGCATTCCTGGGCTCTGTGGTGTGAAGGAGGTTACGGGGCAGCAGCTGCCTCATGGAGGCTGCAAGGAGGCCAGGGGGAGGAAGCAAACCAGGGAGGTGGCTCTGCAGCTGAGCCACTTCCTGAGCCTAGACAGCAGATCTACCTCCCAACTTAGCTCCCTGCCCTGGGCATCAGGACTGGTATGGGGTTAAGACCTCCTTTCTCTTTGCTTGGGACAGATAGCATTACCAGGCCCTGCAGGAGGGAGGATTCCTGCCCGAGGGAGCACTCCAGCCCCAGGGAGCACTCCTACCCCGGGAGAATTCCTCACTGTGAGGCTGCCCCAGTCCCCTTCAGGCTGATGGTCTGGGGCAGGGCTGCTCCCTCTGGTCGTGCCCCACAGTCACGGGGGGAAGTATTAACACACTGCTGCTCCACCCCCAGAGGCCCCTCCTGACTTGTCTGGCTGGGAGAGGGGCCATCCAGGCCCCGACAGCCCTGTGGCAAGCCCAGAACACCCCGGCTGGTGGAGATGGCGAATCACCGTTAAAGAGCATCAGGTGTGGAGAGGCCTGAATTGGCTGGGCGCACACTGGCCCAGATGGTGCCTGCGCCCAGGCTATAGGCGGGCTACCAGGGTTGGACGATGGGTGGAGTACACGAGGAGACAACACGACATGACTGAGGGCAAAGCAGGAAAGGATTTCACTCTGGGAGAGCTGCTCTTCTCATGTCCCTTTCTCGGGCAACATGCCGGTGAGGACACCACACGAGGAACGCCTGCTGGCGGCACAGGCTGGAGAAACCCCAGTGGGCCTGGCTGGCTGGCTGCAGGCAGATGACACCCACTCAAGAGGCGTCTTCCCCAGCACCCGGGGGGAGTGCAGCCAGGCCTGGGGGTACACAGCCAGGCAAGGGCCTCATGTGGGAGGCAGTGAGGTGCTGGGGCTGAGCGCAGGGCGGAGACACCACCCCAGACTCCTGTCCTCACCACACTGCTAGAAACAGTGGCTGAGCAATACAATGCTCCTCCCGTCTCCTGCACCAGACCCTGCCCCTCTCGTCCACCCCAGCAGAGGGCCGTCACCTTTCCTAGGCTCTGTGGGATCCAGCAGGCTGCAGGCCTTCGTATCTGTCCCTGCTGTGCCTCCACTGCCAGGCACCGCCCTGTCACACCAAGGACAATGAGCTAGGAGTGCAGTCTTCAGAAGAGAAAGTCGACTCCTGGTTTATTTATGTTTTTGGTGGAGTTGGCACCGTAAAATCATTCCAGGGATACCACTGAACATTCTCCAGAGACTGCCCTCACCCCACTCTTTACAATTGTTGTTTCAGGTCAAGATGTCTAGCAACCCAGCACCTGCTCTCTGTAGCCGACTCATGCCTGGGAATTCCCAGCAGTGCTGAGGATGGTGCCGTGCACACAAACTCTTGGGGCAAGGGATCAAGGAGGCCTGGGGAAGATGGCCCAGGAGTCAAGAAAGACCAGAAAAGCCACAGCACACGGGTTGTGCTGAGTATTTCCTCCCCAAATCGTAGAGGTTATATGCTTACATTTTGTTGTTGAGTTTTACCCTGCTTTAATTGGCTTATTTAAGGGGTGATTTAATGCTATCCATGTCTGATTCTCAGATAATAAGGGCAATTCCAGTGGGCCATCACTTGGCTGCAGACACATTTCAGCTTTTGCTGTGCAGAGCTCACTTCCGTTGGGTCATCCCCAGCCCTACCGCCTGCCACTGTGTGCTGGGCACAGGCAGTAATGCTGGAGGTGCTGGCAAAACAGAAGACTCAACCTACACCGAAAGCTCTTAGAAATGGGGCCACTTCCAGAAGCAGATCGCTCCCACGCCTCCGTATGTCTGCGTGGTGGGAGCGGGGGGCTGGGGGGGTGGGGGAAGTGGGTGGGGCAGGCGAGGCCACTGCCTGGGCCATTCAGCGGCTGCAGGCGTCAAAGGTCCATCCCTGCCTCCAAGCAGGACAGTGCCAGGAGGTGGCCCCTTGTGCTGCAGGCGAGAGGGCTGAGCCCACGGGAGGTGGCTGAGGCATGATAGCTGGAACAGAGCTTGAGGGCAGAGGAAGGTCATGTGCGTCATGCCCCTGTCACAGCCTTGTTTTCCAGAAGACCATCCCCAAGGGCCCTGGCAGGCCACTCAGCAACTCTGTTCTGACACTGCCTATTCTCTTCCATGTTTTTGCCCACAGCACTGACCACACGCACACACTCCGATTATTATGGAAATTTTCAAACAGACATGAAGGTGGTTTCTACTACTCCCCATCACGTGGCTTCAGCAAGTGCCAACACAGGGCCAGGCCTGTGCCCTGATCCACCTGTCTTTCTGTTTTGGAGCAGGAAGGGGCTGGCCTACTAGATACACTCTAGGTTATGCTTATTTGTTTTAATTGTCTTTCTTTCCCCCTAACTAGAATGAAATAAACACAAAGGCAGGAACTTCGGTTTATTCAGTTTACCACATTACATCCAGTGCCTTGAATGCGCCCAGCATGTAACAGGTATCAATAAATACTTGTTCAGTGACTGAGTGGAAGCATACATTCATGAAACTCCACCCGGCCTACTCCTGCTTCCATGTAACGGGGCCATGTGTGGTCAGCTACACATCTCTGGTCACACCCATCACCTACCCGGGCCTGCTGGCAGGAGGAAAAGCGGTACCTCCTCCTCACAGATGGTAGTGGCAAGCTTCTACTGACAACAGGCTCTTACCCACTACTGACAACAGGCTCTTACTTCCAAAAGCAGCCAAGAAGGCTCAGGTGCTGGGCCACATTCCCAAACAGCTACACCATGTGGCAAAGAGTATTAAACGCATACTTTATAACTGAGAATGTGTATACACCTGCCTATGTAGTTAGCAAACAGAAGGATGCGCGCAGGCAGACGCACGATACTCACATGCAGCCGCGAAACCTACTCAGGTCGTTGTTTGGCTTCTCGCATTCGATCACGCTGGTGAACGTCAAAGGATTGAATTCGGAGACCTAAAATAACAGCACGTAGACATTAGAGAAATCCGGGCTCAGGCTGCGCCGTTCTAAAAGGCACTCGCTTTTCTGTCTCGCATCCGCGGCAGGCACATTTCACCGGGGAAGAACTCTGCCTATGAATCTCCCTGGAAATCCAAGGCACCGCCTTCTCCACTGTATAATAAATAACAGTTAATCATTTTACAACGAATGACAATTGGGGGACTGGTACTGGTTACTGGCTAGTAAGTGAGCAGAAATGACTGCAGCTCTATTGCAAAATGAGAGAACAGGCGATAAAGCAAAGGAGGCCATCAATGAAGCAAAGGGATGAATGAGTTTTTTTAAGACACACGGCACTTGCCCATTTCTACAGACTTAGAGAAGCAAATTCCACCTGGAAAACAGGAGCTTATAATAAATTCTATTTTTTCAACGTACACTACATGATCTTCATGGGTCTTTGATGAAAAAGATTCACATAGCCAATGAGTGAGCCAACAACTTCTTTAGTGTTCTGCTCAATTAAAAAAAAACCCTGACAACTCACCACAAAAATGTCTTTAGAATTTTTCCATTGATAGATAAAACAGAGCCTGGCTCATAAGAAAGGCTTAGGAGTGGGGGGAAAGGAGGAAGAAGGGAGAGAAATGGAGGGAATAAGCCTTCAGTATAAATGAGCACAATTAGTGGATTTCTTTTTTATCAGCTCTCTGGTCAGGCCTGGCATTCTACTTAATCTAGCAAGTGTCATAACATGGTAAAAAATCGAACTATCTTTGATGACACACACAAAAAGTGAAGGTGGTTAAAAATTATAGAAATGGCATAAACACTGTTGACCCCACCCCAGGTTAACTATGGCTCTGCCGCAACCACACATTTCCCTGCATAGAATACAGCCATAAAGGTAATTACTCAAAACTCAGTTCCTACTGTTTCCCAGTGTAAAGCGTACCTTAAAAGGGGCGTGTGCTAGATAATCGTAGCTCGATTCAATAACTGAAATTGAAATGCTATTTTAAAAGGCTCTTCTTGGAGTTTAATTAGCCATCAGTCTCTCTTCTCCTTGGACTGAAATGGCCTCTCACTCTATTTCCAGAGCGGGGCTCTGTTTCAAGGAGTCTTGTGTTTATTTAAAGCCTGTGGATTATCTTGAAACCAGTGGATGGCTTTTTCCAGGGCAGACATTTGCAGATACAAAGTACAGGATGGCCATGAAGGCAGTGAGTTCCAGAGAACACCAGGATTATTCTTGGCAGACGAGGAGGGTAAGACTTAAAATATTTTGTCTCTGTTTATTATTCTTTCTCTCTAAGAAAAATGTCATGGACATGGCTCAGAAACAGTAGGACATTCTGTCTCTGGGACTTCAGAGCTGTGTTTGTAATGTTCTACCAACAATCCCATGCCCTGGGGAGTGTGCGCAGGGGAGGCCCCAGGCACGGGACGGCTGGCTTCCTCTGCATCCTTCTGGAACTGGGGAGGATTTGGAGGATTTTTAGAACTGGAGGGATCTCTAGAGACTGGCATGGGCTGAACTGGAGCCCCTCATCCGCCGCTAGAACTCATATATTGAAGTCCTAACCCCACGTAGCTCAGAACGTACCCTTATTTAGAGATGAAGTCTTTAAAGAGGTAACTAAATTAAACTGAGGTCATCAGGGTGGACCCTAATCCCACATGACTGGCGGCCTTATACAAAGAGAAAATCAGGACACAAAGACACACAGAGGGGAGATCATGCAAGGACACAGGGAGAAGCCAAAAAAAGAGGCCTCAAAAGAAACCATCCTGCTGACCCCTTACTCCCGAATGTCCCGCTTCCAGACCTGTGAGAAAATAAACTTCCGTTGCTTAAGCAGCCCAGTCTGTGGTGTTTCATCAGAGAGGCCCCAGTAAACGAATACAGAGACCATCTTTGAGTTTCTCATTTAAAAAGCATTTCATATCCAGAGCACACCTTCTGGATGAGGAAAATCCTGTTTACATTGCTTATTTCTAACAACAGGCAACACAGCAACACTCCCCATTTAGGAAATACATTGATTTATCCCTCCGTCCACTCATGTCTACCCCTGACTCATTCCAAACCAGCTTTGAGGTCATGCCCAAGTTATCCATCAGTCAGACTTGTCAACCTGCCCCCTGGAGCATGGACAAAGGTAGAGGCCCCCGATCCACCCTTCTGCTCTGAGCACACTAACTCCATTCTTCTTAAAAAGTAGATATCCAGCTAGGGAAGAGGAGGCAGTTCTAGAGATGGATGGTGGTGATGGTTGCACAACAATGCGAATGAACTTAATGCCACTGAACTGTACACTCACAAATGATTACAATAGTAAACTCTACGTTATGCATATTTTGCCATGATAAAAAATTTCATTTACGGCCATGCCACCCTGAATGCATCCAATCTTGACTGATCTTGGAAGCTAAGCAGGGTCAGTACTTGGATGGGAGACACAATTTAAACATTTTTAAGTGGATATAAACAAACTCTGAGAATTGACTGAGAAGAAATGAAATAATCATCAAGTTGAACATAGACCAGAAATCTGGCACCTTTCAGTACAAGTACATAAAGTCTCCCTCGCCAGTAATTCGTGAGGGCACTGCCATTCTGATCGTCATCACCATCAACATAATTACGAGTTTTGGGAGGCTTGCCAAATGCCAGGCATTGGGCTAAGTGCCCTACGATTATCAGGCAACCCTGCTAGAAAGTCAGTTTTTGTACCACCTTCAACTTAGGATCTTTAAGTATCGTGCCCAAGGTCACAGTGGTCTTGGAGTGACAGACTGGAGCTTCCTTGGCCTCTGAGCTATCAGCTCAACCATCGTTACCTACAGAGACAATCTGGCATTAACAGAAAAAGATTGTGCAAGTAAGCCAGAAAATGTGTAACAGATTCTATAGAAACGTCCCCAAAAATTTAAATTGCTTTTTATTTTTTATTTTTGAGACAGAGTTTTGCTCCTGTCATCCAGGCTGGAGTGCAGTGGCGGGATCTTGGCTCACTGCAACCTCCACCTTCTGGGTTCAAGCGATTCTCCTGCCTCAACCTCCCAAGTAGCTGGGATTACAGGCGCCCGCCACCATGCCCGGCTAATTTTTGTATTTTTAGTAGAGACAGGGTTTTGCCATGTTGGCCAGGCTGGTCTTGAACTCCTGACCTCAGGTGATCCACCCGCCTTGGCCTCCCAAAGTGCTGGGATTACAGGCGTGAGCCACTGCACTCGGCCTTAATTGCTTTTTAAAGTTCTAAGTTTCCAAAATTTAAGTTTTAATGTTTTGAAAACATGCTTCAGCTCAACATACCTTAATCTGATCGTAGATACCCTCTTTCCATCTTCAGCAATGCCTGTGGATGTGGGCTTACCAGAGCCCACTCAAAAACAGAGTAAAAAATCAGGAGCCCGGGGACTTAGTGCTAGTTCTTCTGATTAATAAATATGAGACTTTTGGCAAGTGAAGAGAGGGCATTTGGACTTGGATCTCCGGGGTCTCTGTTGCCCTATAAGTCCACAATTCTGTAGGATGTAGAGATGGTTCCAATGAATCCCTGTGCTTGGGATGACAGACGCACTATTGCAGAAACAGCATCACCTGCAAGAGTGCTGCCCACACATGCCAGCTTCAAGCTGAAGCACTACCTTCTGCATCTCTGCTGCAGCACCCCAGCATCTCAGACAAAAGGAAGCGGACACCGTGAAGGGTTCGCCCACTGCAGAGCAACATGTTCAAATAAATATCTCACCGGCAAGAAAGAAAGTGCTCACAGTTTCTGTTGTTGTCTTACAAATATTTCTGAAACTTCTTTGGGCAAAGTGATTTGACCTGACTAGGTGGAAAGAAAGAGGCAGGACAGTGGTGCAACAGAGAGCCCTCCAGCCCTGCTCCTGAACTTGCGTTTCTGCTAGAGACCGCAGCAGCAGGTGCTCCAGGGATGCCCAGAGCCCTGAGGCATGCTTCTGTTTCCTCCTGATGCCTGGACCTCCTCCTGGTGGAACAGCTGTGTCCCCTCTTCAACCACATGGGGGAGGCGTGTGTCTAATTCAGCAGTGCCCAGATTGCTACTTGAATGAATGGTTTGATTCACAGGGGAGATTCTGTTACCAACCTTGTATTTCACATTTGTATTAAGTGAATTGCTACTAAGTACTCAACAAAAGCAAATACAGATGTCCTCCATCTTGAAACAGCAGTGATGTTGGAAAGGGCATTTACAGCCCATTAAAGAGGATACTGTTATTTTTTTTCTATCATAAAAAAACTAAAGTAAAGAGGTTCATATTGTTTCAGCCATTTGGGTGAGCACACAGCACAGGTGCACACTTGGGTCATCTGCAGGTCCGCTGCCAGCAGGGACCCTGCCTAACGCTCCAGGTGGAAATCTGTGAGTGAGGCCACCTGTCTGGGTCTCTGGATGATGTGGGCAGAGAGAACCCTGGTGAGAGAATGCACAGAGAGCAGGGGCCAGCACCTGCCAGCCAGGCAGTGCCACCGCCTGCACCAGCAAGAAGACGTGGAAAACACACACACTCCCCTGTCTTCTGCATCTGGATCCCATTCTGAAAACGCCCTTTGCGTTTCCCGTCATGATACTCCCAGGTCACAAGGAGGGTGAGGTCCCCCTGGTTCACCTCCAGCCTTGACATCACGCCTGGACATGGTCCTCGAAGGCTCTCAGTGACAAACACAACACCTCTAACTGTCTACCTGGCTTTGGTCTTGCCACCTGCTATGGGCCTGTTTGTCCCTGGACTGAATGATCCCCATCTGATCACAGAAGTTTTCCACCTTAACAAAGCCTTGGAGACAGCTGCTGCCCTACAGGATGCAATCCTCATCCCGTGCAACAGCAAAGCTCTGCTCAGGGTCACTGCGCTGACCTCCTCGGCTGCCATCCCTCCCAGCACCCATTCCTGCCACGCAGGGAACCCTGAGGAAGCCCAAACCTTTCTGCATGGCTTCCTCTGTCTTGCCATCCTACAGCATCAGGCGAAGTGCCCTTCATTTGGCATTTCAGAATGTTGTCTTTTCTGGAGAAGCCTTCCTGACGGCCCCCTGGTAGGGTAGGCAGGTGCCACAGCTCCGAACTTGCTTAGTCCCCATGCAGACGTCAAACCCCGTGCTTCCTGGGTGTGGGTGGAGCTGGCTCCCATTCCTCCTTCACTAGACCACAGGTTCCCTGAGCACAGGTACTCTGTGCCCTTGAGACCATCACAGTGCCTGACACACACATGGTCAGAGGGTGACGAATGCTTATTTCAGAAGGATCTCAGGTGCCACAAGATTCTGGATCACCCCAGAACTCCGTGCTGGGCTCTTGGGGACCTAGAGCCCCTGCCTGCCGTACCATCTGCCAAGAGGGCCTGCTGAGGCGTCTCTGTGGTTCCAGAATGCATAGTTCCTCTTTTTAAAGTGCGGGCTCTTTTCCCCTGGCAGCAATATAAAATGATTTCTTCACAGCCTCTAATCTGGCTCCTTAGCTCCTTACTTATTGATCATGGGTAAAGAATGCCTTCATTAAATTAAGTCAAGCATTTTAACCCAAATTAATGGAATAATTACCCCAACTCTTTTGTTTTGTACTTTCTTTGTTATTACTATTATTATTATTTTGTATTTCAATCTAATTTGTATTTACCACTTGACAGTCAGTGCTGTGGAAATTCAAAGGAGGGCAGATGGCCCGATCCCAATACTGAATGAATGAGTGATTTACTTTTTCACTGCCAAGACTGTATTGTCAGGTGAACATTTTCAATTTGCTAAACTGAAACAGCAAAGTAGTCTGTTTTTGTCCACCACGTGTCTCCTGACACATAGTGGGTACTCAATCAGTTATTTACTGAAAAAAAATACCCAAGTGAAAGCGTCTGGTGGCAAGAAACACTGAACGTACAAGGAAACTTAACTCAAAGTGATAATTTCTCCAAGTTCCACAGATTCAATGTTACTCTAGGGGTTAATGCCCCGTGACAAATACTGAATAGAAATGAGCATGAAACCCATTTAGACAGCAATGTAATCTATAATAGCGGCTGTGATTGTATTATTTAAGGTATCCTAAATATGGAAGTGATAAGTAGGTTGGCCCAGCCGCTCATGGCAGGACACTCCACTGCACGTCACACAGCACGTGACGGACTCTGTGAGTGCTGCGTCCCTGCCTGACGTGGTTCTCGTCTCCACGGTGACAAGCTGACAGGGACAATGAGAACTGGCATCCGGGCCTCCGCAGTCCTCTTTCAGAGTCAGCTTCACACAGGTCCACAGGTGGCTTCTGGGAGGCTCACGCCTCAGAGAAACTGATCAAGGGGTGTCTGGGTTCTGCCTTCTTTTTCTAACTGGAGATTTTCTTGCCGCAAGCACCAGTGTTAGAGATCAAGTGGTCCTCCCTTAGTTTCTGAGCAGAAAGGCAGCTTTTCCCTTGTTAAATTCTAGTTGAGAACGCAGGTGCCAGCCTCCCCTTGCCTTTCCTGCCTTTCATCTTTTGTCCCCTTGCCTCCTGACTGTCGCACAGTCAAAAAGCCTCGGTAGATGGTGGCAAAATTCAAAGGCTCACAGTGCGGGGTTAGAGTTTGAAGTCTCAAAATCAAAACCCTTTCTTTCCCTCCTGGCCCCAAACACTCCATGCTGTTTCAGTGGGCTGTGGCTGTCAGCAAAGCCTTGCTTTCTCCTCCGTCAAATGCACCTAAGAGTCCCTAAGAACTGGCTGTGCATTCAGGCAGTAGGTAATGAGAGTTGTTTCACAGAACACCAAATTCAAACCTAGATAAGGGCTGTTCGTTAAAATTGCCCTCTTGAACGTATTTGTACTTAATCCAACAGGGTGTCCCTGCATGAAACCCGCCTGCAGCCCCTCTGCTGAGCTATTAGCACAGTCAGGTCCACATCAGTCTGTCTGCTTCCACAGCCACAGGCCACTTAGTGCCTCTTCCATCACTACAGGTGGGGGTGATGGTGTGAGCAGAGGCACAGCTTTTGGGTGTGAACGTGTCATGCTTTAGAGCTCACTGAGTAGACAGCCTTGCTGGAGAAAAGGTGCTCTCTCTCTGCACAGCATAAGAGGGGTCTGGAGCCTCAGTTTATTTATAATAAAAGGGACCCTAAAGGCAGAGTTCCATGGACCACAGGGCCATTGGTAGCCACAGAGAGGAAGACCATACTACTATTTTAGAGGCCAATTGGGATGGAGAATACAAAAAGAGGTCAGCTAAGAAAAAACCTCGGTGCTAATCTGGGGAATGATTCCAAGACTGAAATGGCAACAGAAATGTGAAATTCTAAAGCACAACCAGATTTGCTCAGTCATCAGATTCAAAAGAAAAGTTATCCAGCACCAGACGACTGGGCAATTTGGACCAAACCTCCAGTTACTGGCAAACAGAGATGCTGGACAGAAAATTGAAGACAGCTGCCTGGAGGTATGAAGGATTTAACAAGAAAGTGAAGAATAAGCAAGCCAAGAAATAAAAAGACAAAAATCCAGAGTTGAGGCTGGGCTTTGAGGTTTCTTTTCCCTGAGGAGGGTCTACAGCTTCTGCAAGATGTAGTTAAGAGGTTGAGTGGAGCTCATGAGACACATGTTGGTGCTCGGGGCCCACATTAGTTTCCTGTAGCTGCTGTAACAAATGACCACAAATGTGGTTGCTTAAAACAACAGTCATTTGTTATCTCGCAGTCCTGGAAGTCGAAAGTTGGAAACAGGTCTCACTGAGCTACGGTCAAGGAGTTGGCAGGGCTGTGTTCCTTTTGGAGGCTCTAGGAGAGAATCCATCTCTTTGCTTGTTCCAGCTTCTTGAGTCACATTCCCTGACTTATGGCTTCCTTCCATTTTTAAAGTCATCAGTGTGCGGGGATTGAGTCTGTCTCATGCTGTATCACTTTGATAGTGAGGTCTGATTAACAGCCTTAATTCCACTTACAACCTCCATTTCTGCTTGCTATGTAGCATAACATATCCACAGGTTTAGGTGATTAAGATGTGGGCATCTTTCGGGGGACCACTATTCTGTCTACTATAAAACCTACCAAGAGGGGGGCCTGATAAACACCTATGCTTTCTAACGCAACCAGGAAGAACTGCATCACAGAGGTGAACTGCAGAAAAGAGCTTCAACATGGAACTTAATACAACACGGTGCCACTGCATCAAACACATCCAGAACACTGCTGAGCTCCTTTTGTGCAGCTGCTACCCAGCTTAGAGTCAATTGAGTGGCCCAGAAAAATCTCAATGTGAAAAATGGAGTATAATAATTCCAAATTGCTAGAACCCCTAGATACTAAACAAAACCAGCAAAAGTCTTCTTTATATATGTGTGTCTGTGTGTGCACATGTATGTGTGTGTGCATGTATGTGTGTGAGTGTGTGTATATATATATGAAATACAAGGCCTCAAATTATTTGTAAAAAATCAATTTCCAGGTACAATGTCAGACACAGACTCAGGGATAACCAGGCATAACAGGATGTAAAGCATCATGGAAGAACCAACAAAACAAGAATACGAACAGATCCACAGGAAGTTTAAAATCATGCTTGCTGTGATCATAAAGCTAAAGATGCACCTGAAATTTTAGAACAGCTAGAAATTATAAAATGTGACCTTAGAGATTTTGAAAAAATAGAGCCCACATGAAATTTTCAATTAAAAGCTGACTGCCTGGCTTATTAGCAGATTTGGCAAACACAAAGAGAAAACTAGCAAACTACAAGAAACGTGAGAAAAATGGTTTTGAATTAAGCATGGGAAGATGAAAGGATGAGAAGTACAGAAGACAGGGAAGAAACCATAAAGGATAGAGGGAAGTCTAACGTGTGTAATCAGGGCCCCAGAAGAAAAAGACAGAGAGAATGATGCAGGAGCAATTATTGAATACATAATAGCTGAGAATGTAGTAAATCTGACTAAAAAGCAACAAACCGCAGATGCAAGAACTTTTAAATAGGGTCTGTGAAGGGAGATTATACCTAGGCACATGACACTAAAATGATGAAAACCAAAGAAAATAAACTCTTAAAGGGAAATTGGGGCCAGGCGCGGTGGCTCACGCCTGTAATCCCAGCACTTTGGGAGGCCGAGGCAGGCAGATCACGACGTCATGAGTTCAAGACCAGCCTGGCCAACATGGTGAAATCTCAACTCTACTAAAAATACAAAAATTAGCTGGGTGTGATGTCGCATGTCTGTAATCCCAGCTACTTGGGAGGCTGAGGCAGGAGAATCACTTGAACCCAGGAGGCAGAGGTTGCAGCTTGAACCTGGGAGGCGGAGGTTGCAGTAAGCAGAAATTGCACCACTGCATTCCAGCCTGGGCAACAGAGCAAGAATCCGTCTCAAAAAAAAAAAAAAAAAGGGAAATTGATAAAACTTGTTACTGGCACACAAAAACTAAAGAAAATACTAAACAGTAGTGTTAAAAGAGAAGGAGGCCAAGCACAGTGGCTCATGCCTGTAATCCAAATACTTCGGGAGGCCAAGGCAGGAGGATTGCTTGAGGCCAGCAGTTTGAGATGAGCCTGGGCAACAGAGCAAGACCCCATCTCTGCTATAAGAAAGAAACAGAGAGAAGGAAATTGGCCTGATGAAAGGACTAAGATGCAGGAAGAAATGAAAAGCAACAAAAACGGTAAATAAGAAAGTAAATATAAAAGCATGTTGACTGTATTAAATAATAATGTCTTTGGCAATTCATAAACTGATATAATTACAACACAAGAGTATGTAAGTTGGAAGAGAATAAAAAGATGTTTTTTTGCTTAAAAAGGGCCCTTGCATTATTCAGAAAGAGAATACAAATCAATTCATGTTTAATACTGATAGTCAAAGATGCATGTTGTAATCTCTCATGTAACCACCAATATTATAGTAAGAAGCATATAATTTCCGAACCAACCAAAGAAAGCATGATAAACTCAATGAATCAGAAAGAAGGCAAAAATGGAGAGAAAAAAGAATACACCAGGCAGGACAAATAAAAATAATAAATGGATGCTTCACACTCAAATATACCAGTAGTAACTTTAAAAGTGGATCAAGAAAAATATTTTAATGAAAACCCAAAAATTATGTCAGACTGAATCTAAAAACTCAAGACTATATTGATGAGAAGAAAGACCTAAAGCATGCAGATACTAGAAAAGTGTGAAAAGCTGAAAAAGATATAAATGGCAAAGAGTAACAAAAAGAAAGCTAGTGTGCCTGTATTAATATTAGATAATATAGTATTCAATCAAAAAGCATGTCTCTATATAAAAAGCATTAATTTGAATTAAAAAGTTCAACTCATTTGAAAAATAAAAATGTCTAAATTTAGATAATCCTAATAGCATAAACTCAAATTATACATTACAAAAATTGACAGAAACAAAGGAGACATAAAACAAATCCACAAACTTGGTAACATTCCTTTCTCAGTATTTGATAAAACAGTCAAAAAACCAGGAAGTTATATAATATTTGAGCATCACTATTAATAAACTAACCTAATGGACACGTATAAAACACTGCACACAAGAGCTGTAGAACACAGTCTTCTCAAGTACTCACACAACACTGACAAGTACTGACCATATTCTGTGCCATAAGCAAGTATCAATCAATTTCAAAAAACTAAATTCATATAGGATTAACTCAAATCAGAATTCACCATAAAAAGAAAATTACTAAAAGTCCCATTTGCTTTGAAATTATGTAATATAATTCTAAATGACCAATTAGTCAAAGAAAAGAAGTCACCAGAGAAATTAAGAAAAATATTTTTGTAAATGATATTAAACATATAGGTTGAGTATCCCTACTCGGAAACTCCAAAATCCAAAATGCTTCAAGATCTAAAACTTTTTGAGTGTTGGCATATGACACCCAAAGGAAATGCTCACTGGAGTGTTCCAGATTTCAGATTTTCGGATTAGGAATGTTCAGCTGGTAAGTGTAATGCAAATAATATCCCAAAAAAAAAAAATCAGAAATCTGAAACACTTCTTGTCTTAAGTATTTCAGATAAAGAATATTCAACTTGGCTGGCTCACGCCTGTAATCCATACACTTTGGGAGGCCAAGGCGGGTGGATCAAGTGAGGTCAGGAGTTCGAGGCCAGCCTGGCCAATATGATGAAACCCCATCTCTACTATAACTACAAAACATTAGCCGGGCATGGTTGTGGGCTCCTGTAATCCCAGCTACTCAAGGAGGCTGAGTCAAGAGAAACACTTGAACACGGGAGGCGGAGGTTACAGTGAGCCAAGATCGCGCCAACACTCCAGCCTGGGCAACAAGAGCAAAACTCCATCTCAAAAAAAAAAAAAAAAAAGAATATTCAACTTGTACTATGTATCAAAGATTGTGGGATATTGCTTGCTTTCGGGGAAATTAATAGTCTACTTGACTATATTAAGGAATACTAAAAGGAGAAATTAATGAGCTAGGCACAACTTGTAAAAAAGAAGACTATACTAAACACAATAGCAGAAAAAATAAATAAAAATAACGAATTAAAAGACAAATCTAGGAAAAAAGTATAAATTATATAATAACAGAAATAAAAAAGGGAACATCAGTACAAATCCTACATACATCAACAGGTTAAAAGTGTTATGTGAACAACTGAATGCTAATAAATTTGAAAATTTAAGTAAAAAGGACAGATTAATAGAAAAATACAAGTTTCTAAAATTTAGAGTAGAAAAAAACCCAACATATTCTCAATAGTTCTTTAACATTAAGCAAATTGACAGGTAATTTGAATCTTTCTGCAAAAAACACTTCAGATTCAGATGGCTTCACCAGTAAATTTGCCAAAAATTTGAGGAAGAAATAACATTCACTTACATAAACTCTTCCAGTAGTGAGAACAAATACTTCTTAATTTATTTTATGAAGCTGGCATGGGCTTTATACTAAAACACAATAAACATATTAAAAAACACAAAAGTACAAGTCTATCTTATTTAGGCAAAAATTCTTTTTTTTTTTTTTTTTTTTTTTTTGAGACGGAGTCTCGCTCTGTCACCCAGGCTGGAGTACAGTGGCGATCTTGGCTCACTGCAAGTTCTGCCTCCCGGGTTCATGCCATTCTCCTGCCTCAGCCTCCCAAGTAGCTGGGACTACAGGCACCTGCCACGACGCCTGGCTAAATTTTTGTATTTTTAGTAGAGACAGGGTTTCACTGTGTTAGCCAGGATGGTCTTGATCTCCTGACCTCGTGATCCACCAGCCTTGGTCTCCCAAAGTGCTGGGATTACAGGTGTGAGCGGCCAAAAATTCTTAATAAAACATTAGCTTACTAATCCCAGAAATATATAAAAGATAATACATTAGGAAGATGGATATAGCTCAAGAATTCAAGATTGGTATGGCATTAGAAAAATCAATGTCATTAGATACATTAACACAAAAAGAGAAAAATCATATGATCAACTCAACTGAAGCAGAATATGCATTTGATTCAACATTTATTCATAATACTTTCTCTTAGCAGGCTAAGAATAAAAGAATCATTAGTTTGTAAGGGCTATTCACCAATATCCTAATAAAATATCATATATAGTGGTACAATGTTCAAATTTTTCCCTTTACACATTGTATCAGGGAAAGAATGTATGATATCACCACTTCCATTTAGAACTGTACTGGAGTCCTTGCCACTGCAATTAGGTAAGAAAAAAAAAGTATAATGACTAAAAAGGTAGAAATAATGCTATCGTAATTCAAAAATAAAATGACTGTGTAGAAGATCTAAAATAATCTTAGAAACTTATTAGAATTAATACATGAGTGACCAGGCACAGTGGCTCATGCCTGTAATCCCAGCACTTTGGGACGCCAAGATAGGCAGATTATCTGAGGTCAGGAGTTCAAGAACAGCCTGGCCAACATGGTGAAACCCCATAGCTACTAAAAATACAAAAAAAAAAAATTATCCGGGCGTGGTGGTGTGTGCCTGTAATCCCAGCTACTCAGGAGGCTGAGGTGGGAGAATTGCTTGAAACTGAGAGGCAGAGGTTGCAATGAGCCAAGATAGCACCACTGTACTTCAGCCTGGGCAACAGAGTGAGACTCTGTCAAAAAAAAAAAAAAAAAAAAGAATTAATACATGAGTTTAGCAAAGTTTCTGGATACAAGATCACCTACTATGTCTCTATAGACTGTATGAACATACATACATATGCATGTATACTATATTTACTACATGTAAACACACACACATTGAATTCATAAGCACACTATTTGTAATAAGCTAACAAAATCACTTTGCTAGGAATACATCTAAAAAATGTATAAGATCTCAACACTGAAAACTATAAAGTATTATTAAGAGATTAAAGATGATGCAAATAAGAGAGAAATGGAACTGTGTTCTGTGTTACATAGATCTGGGGTCAGTGCCTGCTTCCACCAGCCACACTGGAAAAACTAATCATTCATCAGCACTGCTAGGGAACTTAGGAAAGTCTTGCCTCAGGAGTGGAGAACAATTAACTCTAGATGAGCACTTCTTTAGATCCTCCTAACAAATCAAATTGTCTTGAGTAAATTCACTGCAGTCCTGGGCACAACTCAAGAATATTTATAGTCAAATCCAATATCTGGCATCCTATTAAAGATTATCAGGCATGCAAAGAAGAAAGAAAACTAGGCCCATAATAAAGAGAATAAGTGTGGCCGGGTGCGGTGGCTCACGCCTGTAATCCCAGCACTTTGGGAGGCCGAGGTGGGCGGATCACGAGGTCAGGAGATCGAGACCATCCTGGCTAACACGGTGGAACCCCGTCTCTACTAAAAATACAAAAAATTAGCCGGGCGTGGTAGCGGGCACCTGTAGTCCCAGCTACTCGGGAGGCTGAGGCAGGAGAATGGCGTGAACCCGGGAGGCGGAGCTTGCAGTGAGCCGAGATCGCGCCACTGCACTTCAGCCTGGGCGACAGAGCGAGACTCCGTCTCAAAAAAAAAAAAAAAAAAAAAAAAAAAAGAGAATAAGTAAGTCAGCTTAATCTAACATAGAAGAGAAACAGATGTTAGAATTTGTAGAAAACGACATTAAAGCAGTAATTATGCTGGCTTTCCAATGATCAAAAACTTAAGTAGGGACATGGAAGGTAAAAAAGAGACCAAAATTGAACTTCTAGAGATGAAAGCTACAATATCTGAGACAAAAAATAAACTGAATGAGATCAACAGCTGATTAGAACTTACAAAAGAAAAATATAGTGAACTTGAAAAATAGTAACCAAAACTATCCAAACGGAAATACTAAGAGAAAAAAGAATCAAAAGAGAGGATGGGTAAGTTGTAAAACAATTTCAAGAAGCCAATATTCTATTACTTAGAATCCCCAAAGATGGGGAAGGGTATGAAGAAATATTTGATTAAATAATAACTGAAAAGTTTCCAAACTTAATGAAAACTATAAACCTACAGATCCAAGAATCTCAAACCTCCAAATTATGAAGAAAATTACAAAGCATATCATGATCAATTTGCTTAAAACTAGTAATTAAAAAAAAAACTTGCAAGCAGCTGTGTTATGTACAAAAGAACACAAATAAGGATAAGAGCAGATATTTCATTACAAACAATGCAAGCAAGATGACACTTGAGCAACATCTTTAAAGCACCAAAGTGTAAAATACTGTCAACCTAGAATTCTATACCCAGTAAAGATATTTTTCAAAATAAAAAAGGAGGGTGTAAAATAAAGATGTTTGCACATATACAAAAGCTGAAAAAAAATTCCTCACCCACAAATCCATACCAGAAAAAAATGATAAAGGAAGCCATTCAGGCAAAAGGAAATTATCAATTGGAAATATGGATCTACACAAAAGAATGAAGAGCACAGGAAAAGGCAACTGTTTGTTTGTTTGTTTTGTTATTTGACAGCCAGTTCATCCTTAAGCTCTAGGTGATTTTAGTGCTCTTTTTATGAGCATGGGTAAGTAAGACTTTTTCTTATTACATAAATCTCTGTAATATATAAGCAAAATGTATCATAAAAATAACATTTGTTTACAACATATATATATGATGATGATGATGATGATGACAGTACAAAGTCTGGAAGGAGAGAAATGGAAGGATACCATTGCAAAGTTCCTTTACTATATGTGAACTGAAATAATATCACTGAAAGGATAGATCAGGATGAATTAAAGATGTATCCAACAAACCTTGAAGTAACCTCTAATGAAGAGGTACAGCTAATGGGAGAAAAAAGAAGCAGAAAAAGAAGAAAAGGGTCACAAAGAGAAGATGGGAAAACAACTAGCAAGATGATAGGCTTAAATCTAACCATGTCATTAATCACATTAAATGCAAAGCTTTACACATTTCAATTAAAAGGCAGACTCTTTTTTAAAAAAATTAGCAAAAGACTCAATTTCTTGCTGTCTAAAAAAATGCACTTTAAATACAAGATGCAAATATGTTATATAAGGTTATGCTGTAACTAGTCAAAAGAAAGCTAAAATGGCTATATTGCTATCAGACAAAGTAAGTTTCAAAGCAGAGAATATTGCCAGGGATTTATAAAAGGGCCAAAATGCCCCTGACAACAAAGCTTCAAAGTAAATGAAGCAAAACTGATAGATCTGCAAAGAGAAATACACATATCTGCATTATGTTCAGAGGTTCAGTAGCCCTTTACAATAATTCCTAGAAAAAATGGCATAAAATTAGCAAGAACACAGAAGACTTGAATAACATCATCAACCAGTGTTACCTGTTTGACATCTATAAAATACTCCACCTAAAAACAGCAGAATGCACGTTATTCTCTAAAGCACATAGAGCATTTAGCAAGATAGACCATATTTTAGGTCCTAAAACAAGTGTCAACAAGTTTACCATAACTCACATTATAAAAAATATTTCCCATTTGTCTGGGTAATAATTTTTTTGATTTGACCCCGAAAGGACAGGCAACAAAAACAAAAATACACAAGTTTGGTAATATCAAACTTAAAAGCTCCTGCACAGCAAAAGAACAATTAACAGTGTGCAGAGACAACCTGCGAATTGGGAGAAAATATCTGCAAGCCATATATCCATTATTGCAAGCTATTATTGATTAATAATGGATTAATATCCAAAGTATACAAGGAGCTCAAAAACCCAATAACAAGAAAACAAAAAATCAAATTAAAGAATAGGCAAGGGATCTGAATAAACATTGCTTAGAAGAAGACATACAAATGGCCAAAAGACATATGAAAAAATGCTCAACATCACTAGTCATTAGGAAAATGCAAATTAGAACCACAATGAGATTTGCTATCCTACCTGTCAGAATGGTTATTATCAAAAAGATAAAAGATATCAAATGTTGATGAGGATGTGAACAAAGGGAACACTCATATGCTGTTGATGGAAATATAAATTAGGGCAGCTGTTATGGAAAACTATATGGAGGTTCCCCCAAAACTAAAAATAGAATTACCATATGAACCAACATCTCACTTCTGGGTATTTATGCAAAAGATTTGAAATCAGTTTGCCAAAGAGATGTCTGCACTCCCATGTTCATTGAAGCATTATTTACAATAATGGAATCAACCCAAGTGTCCATCAACAGATGAATGAAGAAAATGTGGTATAGATACACAATGAAATACTATTCAGTTTTAAAAAGAAGGAAATTCTGTCATTTGCAACAACATGGATGGAACTAGACAACATTTTGCTAAGTAAAATAAGCCAGGCACAGAGACAAATATTTCATATACTCACTTATATGTGGAATCTAAAGCAACCAAACTCAGAAGCAGAGAGTGGAATTGTGGTTACAGAGGCTGGGAGTTGGGAGAGATGGGGAGATGACGGTCAAAGGGTACAACATCTCAGGTAGACCACACTGTTTTGGTTCCTGTAGTCTTGTAGTACATTTTGGAGTCAAGATATGTGAATCTTCCAACTTCATTCTTCTCTTTCAAGATTGTTTTGGCTATATGGGGAGCCTTGTAACTCTACATAAATTTGAGGATTGCCTTTTTTATTTCTGCAAAAATTCATTAGGGTTTTGACAGATAGCGCATTGTATCAGCAGACTGCTTTGAGTAGTATGGCATCCTAACAATATGAAATTTGCCTATCCATGAACATAGGATGTCTTTTCACTTATTTAAGTCCTTTAACGTTTTTTTCAGCAACGTTTTATAGTTTTCAGTATATAAGTCTTTCACCTCCTTGCTTAAATTTCTTCCAGGTATTTTATTATTCTAGATGCTGTTTTCTCTAATTGTTTATTTTATTTTGCGATTTTTGTTGTAAACTAATCATTTATAATTGTATAAATTTATGGGGTATAAAGTAATGGTATAATTTGTGAATACAATATAGAATAACTAAATTAAGCTAGTTAACATATCTATCACTCCAAGTTCCTGACGATTTTGTGGTAAGAACGTTTGAAATTTACCCTCTAGGTAATTTTGAAATGTATAATATTCCATTACTAACTATATTCAGCACACTGTACAACAGAACTCAAAAAATATGTATTTATTCCTCCTGTCTGAGATTTTGCTCCCTTTGACCATCATCTATCTTCCTATCTCCCCCATCCCCCAGCCTCTGTAACCACAGTTCACTCTCTGCTTCTGAGTATGATTGCTTTGCATTCCACATATAAGTGAGTACATGAGATACTTGTCTTTCTGTGCCTGGCTTATTTTACTTAACATAATGTTGTCTAACTCCATCCATGTTGTTGCAAATGACAGAATTTCCTTCTTTTTAAAGCTGAATAGTATTTCATTGTGTGTGTATGCCACGTTTTCTTTATTCATTCATCTGTTGATGGACACTTAGGTTGATTCCCTGAGACCCCCTGAGGAACACAGGAAAAGGCACCCCTAACTGCACCCCCCCACAAGTCACTCTTAAGGGCTGTAATTTTTGCTCCATTTTTCAAGACTTCTTGTGCTTAGTTCCATAAAACATTTGAGTCAAGCTCCCAAGGATATGGCTGGACAGAAGTGTACATTGTCCCCCACCTGTGGCTAGCATAAATAAAGGGCTGCAGTTTCTATCTATATAATCACATATATGTTATATATATCATATATAGTTATATATATGATATATGTTATATATATATATTTTAAAGACAGGGTCTCTGTCACCCAGGCTGGAGTGCACTGCCGTGATCAGAGCTTACTATAACCTTGACCTCCTGGGCTCAAGGGATTCTCCCACCCTAGCCTCCCAAATAGCTATGACTACAAATGCACACCACCACACTTAGCTAATTTTTTGTTCTTGTAGAGACAAGATAAAAAATTGCTGTAGAGATGGGAGTCTTGCCACGTTGCCTAGGCTGGTCTCAAACTGTTGGCCTCAAGCAATCCTCCTGTATCGGCCTCCCAAAGTGCTGAGATGACAGGTGTGAACCACTGTGCATTCATGTGCTGCGGTTTTTTATTTTGTTTGTTTGTTTTTGGTTGTTTGTTTGTTTTTTGAGATGGAGTCTCGCTCTGTCACCAGACTGGAATGCAGTGGCGTGATCTCGGCTTGCTGCAACCTCTGCCTCCTGGGTTCAAGAGATTCTCCTGCCTCAGCCTCCCGAGTAGCTGGGACAACAGGCGCGTGCCACCATGCCCAGCTAATTTGTTTGTATTTTTAGTAGAGATGAGGTTTCACAGTGTTGGCCAGGATGGTCTCGATTTCTTGACCTCATGATCTGCCCGCTTTGGCCTCAAAAGCTCTGGGATTACAGGCGAGAGCCACTGGGCTGCAGTTTTAAAGGGAACTGACAGCAGTTGCCATAAGTGGTTATTACTGCAGGAGGGCGTGAACTCCAGCTTTTGGAATTCACAGATTTGGATTTGTGTTCTTTTTTCTTACACACACAGGTAAGAGAAGCCTTGGGTGCCTGGGTCAGACAGAAAATGGAAAATCATTGGCTGAGTTGGTCAAGGCAATCTCAGAGGTAAAGTCATCCTGGCCCTGAGAAACCCAATATCCGACATAAAAATTGGATCCCTAATTTCTCAAGCTCTAAATACTTGCCTTCTAGCAGACCTGCCTTTTTCATGTATATTTGGCCCTGTAACCTGCAAATATTTACAGAAGTGGAAAAATCTTACTAAAGATAATCCAGAATTACAGCAGCCATTATGTAAAACGTTCCAGATGAACAAAACTGTTTATTGAAGAGTGCACTTGAGTCCTGGGCTCCACAAATTAGGCAGAGGGAATGGGATTCTTATTGGCATTCAGGATCCTCAAAGAGACAACAGGATTCCAAAATAGCCTTTTATAAAGATTCATTACAAAAAGCTAATGAAAATCTAAAAATGCAAGATATTCCCCATACCCTATCCCACTTTGTCTGAATATTCATGGTCTACTCCTGAATATTCATAGGCTAACACTCTGTCTGAATTGCCTTTTTCCCTTGAAATAGCAGTTAAACAGTTTCCCTATAAGAACTACCCACAAATTCAGGAGATAATTCCCAAGTGACTGATACTCCCTAGACAGAAATAGAGCTCAGGGCCATAGTTCAAAAATTTCCTAAACCTAGGAAAGACCTTCGAAAGTTTTCTAAAGAATTCAAGGTCTTAATTGTAACATATGACCTCTGGATACCTGACTGCCACCAACTAATACACAGGTTGGTGGGACCTGGGGAGGCCCAAAAATGAATGAAAGGGGCACACTGATATTTTTTGAGAATGATAGGAACCTGACAAGTCTCAATGGACTACTTATGGGCCAGGCAATGCTGAAACAGCACAAATGAGCTTTTGAAAGCCATTCCCGAAGTGTTTCAGCTCCATGGCAACCAACAACCCAGAACAGTTTTGGGACTGCCCTGGAGCACTTTCTAATAGGTGACTCCGAAAACAACAGTTTCCAAAAAATTGTTGCCACTTGTGCAAACAACCAGGACACTAGAAAAGGGGCTGTCTCAAAGATTTCCAAGAAAGCCCTTAAAAACAGTCTGCCCAACCTCTGAAAATGGTCTCCATGTTAACCACCAGGACAAATGGGCCTCTGAGGGAAGCTTCAGGAGACTTCTACCTAATATGCTTTGCCCATTCATTAGTAGCCTCTACCCCCTAAGTCAATAATCTAATTAAGAAACGAAGCTGAAAAGTCCAACTCTGGAACTAAACCTGTCTTTAAAATACAATTTTCTGAAATTTAGTTAGCTAATTTTGAAACTCTTTGTAAAAGAAATTTACATCTATAAAGGAAATCTCCATTTGTAAGCGTGTCTCCTTCTCTGTACTTAAACCACTAGAAACTTTTGCTTTGGGAAAAACATCGGTTCAACCTTCACATAACAAACCTTACCTTTCTTTAATGTACTTTTCCTGGCCATCTTGCCTTAACTGGGCCTTTACCCCTTCTTTGTTTTGGCAAATAATAGTATCTAGATCTAAGTTCTGTTCATTGTTTACCTTGTTTCATTTGGGAGCCATCCCTTTGAGACTGCAAATTTAGGGTTGCCTAGCTGGCAATTGTTTAGGACAATGGAACAGGTAAGCAGAAGATTGACAAAGGAAGGAGAGAACACTGGCAAATGAAGAATCTTGTCAGATCTGCTCCTATTTGTGTGTCTGTTTGTCTATATGTCTGTATGTGTTCTGTGTATGTGATATTTCTCTGCCAAAATATATGAGAGCTCGGATTAATTGGCTTAAAGAAAAGTGAGTGCTGGCCAGGCGCGGTGGCTCACGCCTATAATCCCAGCACTTTGGGAGGCCGAGGCGAGCGGATCACCAGGTCAGGAGATTGAGATCATCCTGGCTAACACGGTGAAACCCCGTCTCTGCTAAAAATACAAAAAATTAGCTGGGTGTGGTGGCGGGCACCTGTAGTCCCAGCTACTCGGGAGACTGAGGCAGGAGAATGGCGTGAACCCAGGAGGCGGAGCTTGCAGTCAGCCGAGATCCTACCACTGCACTCCAGCCTGGGCCACAGAGCAAGACTCCGTCTCAAATAAAAAAAAAAAAAAAAGAAAGAAAGAAAGAAAAGTGAGTGCTTAAATCAAACATTCTATCTGAAAGAAACAGAACAACTCAAATGACTTTTGATCCACATTACCTGGGTAAATCTTTGGTAAACAAAACTGGTTTAATGTTGCTGGTTTAATGAAAACAGTTGTGTCTTCTCATCAGCAAAATACCTGTGTATTTAACTTTAGGGTTTTTGCTTAGGTGCTGACTAACATTTGCATGTTGTAAAAATGGTTCACAGGGAAAACTTGAGATGATGGCTAGTTTAGTTCAATGTCTCATAAAATGTTCATAAACAGCTCAAATATAACTGTTAAAATGAGTAAATTAGGTACATTCAAACAGCCATAAACATTTATAAATGAATTCTTCATAGTTCAAAAAATCTTTTTGGTAACTTAAAACCTTCAAGTGAAATTAAGTAATAGATACTCATTAAATGTTTAGGTCATTTCTTGATAAGTTAAAATACTAAGCATTCATCATTAACAATAAGTTAAAAGTTTATATACTTTGACATCTTGTTTTTATATGGTAGAGAGTAGCTAAATATATTTGGGTCTGTTAGTAAACATAAAACAATTGTTCTGTGAGGAAGTTACATGTTTCTAGTAATTATAAAATTTAAATCCATAAAATATTGGTAAGTGACAAATAAAAATTGCATATTTCCTAGCTTTTCACAAAAAATAAAGGTTAAAATTCTAAATAATATAGCTAATTAGAACTACTAGAGAAAAGGATAACAATTTTGTATGCAAAATGTACAAAGAAAGTAAGATGTGTTTTTGGTGAGAAAAATCTTGAGAAGATAGAAGGATATATTTTATGTTAAAAAAGAGCAATTCTATCTAATTCAAAGGTTATTTAGAGGTTTTCTTCAAAATATAGATTTAAGGAGGAAATAGAAAAAAGGCAGAAAGGAGCAGTAAATAGGAGAGATGAGAAAAAAAGGTGTAAGTATGAGGATTTGTTTTTGGTAAAAAATTAAAAAGTTGAAAAAGAGTAATTTCTTTCTTTTGCATGAGAGATAACTTTGTGTGGTCAAAATTGTTAGATATGAGTTCTAAATTTCTTTTCAAAGAATTAATATGTCAGTATGTTCAATTCTTTGCCTTCTACTTCTAAACTTAACTTCCTCGTAAAGCAACCTTTTTTGATCACCTGCTCCACCCTAACTGATTCCGACCACCTGCTCCACCCTAACTCATTCCGACCACCTGCTCCACCCTAACTCATTCCGACCACCTGCTCCACCCTAACTCATTCCGACCACCTGCTCCACCCTAACTCATTCCGACCACCTGCTCCACCCTAACTCATTCCGACCACCTGCTCCACCCTAACTGATTCCGACCACCTGCTCCACCCTAACTCATTCCGACCACCTGCTCCACCCTAACTCATTCCGACCACCTGCTCCACCCTAACTCATTCCGATCACCTGCTCCACCCTAACTCATTCCGATCACCTGCTCCACCCTAACTCATTCCGATCACCTGCTCCACCCTAACTCACTCTGACCACCTGCTCCACCCTAACTCATTCTGATCACCTGCTATCTGCTCTCCCCTGACTCCCGCCAAAGCACTTACCCTGTCATTCTCTTTAAATTAGCCCATTGGAACTAGTTTAGCCTGTGCAATCTAACCCTAGCCAATAGGGGACCGACACAGCACCAGGGGCCACGTGCGTCAGGGATAAGAACCCCTTCCCCTCCTTTGTCCAAATGTGCACTCGCCATTGTTCCATCTGTAAGGGCGCACCCTTCTATATAGAAGTAACTTGCCTTGCTGAGAATTAAAAGGAACATTTTATATTCGAGTGCTATTTCTTTTGTGGCACCGAAACTTTATATATAACAATATATATAACAAAATGATAAAGGGAAAAGGCAAGTAAATTTTTATCCTCAGGTAGAAGGCATAGGACAAAATGGAAGGTTTAAGCAAGATGTAGGTTTGTGCAAGATTAATCTCATGAAAATATAATTTTATGTGTGATCAGATTGACTAAAATTAGAAAATTTAAGTTTTTAAAAAACTGAGCATTAGTATGAAAAGTACACTGATGGGAGGGAGGAGTTTGAGCCTCTGTGTTAGAACAAGGTTTTCTTGGAGCATTGCTCTGCCCTTAATAGAAAACTGTGGGCCAGGTGTGGTGGCTCAGGCCTGTAATCCCAGCACTTCTGGAGGCCAAGGTGGGCGGATTGCTTGAGACCAAGAGTTCGAGATCAGCCTGGGCAATATGGTGAGTTCCTATGTCTACACAAAGTTTTTAAGAAAATTAATCGAGCATGGTGGCACATGCCTGTAGTCCCACCTATTCAGGAGGCTAAGGTGGAGAATCGCTTGAGCCCGGGAGGTGGAGGTGGCAGTGAGCTGAGATCACACCACTGTACTCCAGCCTGGGTGGAGACCCTGTCTCAAAAAAAAAAAAAAAAAAAAAAGTGAAAAGTTTTTCTTTACCTTTTAGGTAGCTGGCCTAGGAAACTGATTCTATGTTTAATCAAGATAATTTATTGTGCTTTGTGTCTTTGAAATCTTCTGTCACTTTGGTTTTATTTCAGTGATCTGTGTTCTATCTGATCATGTAATTTTTTTTGTTTTTCTTTGAGATGGAGTCTCACTCCGTCGCCAGGCTGGAGTGCAGTGGTGCGATCTCGGCTCACTGCAACCTCCATCTCCTGGGTTCAAGCAATTCTCCTGCCTCAGCCTCCCTGAGTAGTTATGTAATTTAAACCTTGGATATTTGACAAACTTTTCAAAAAACTTTTGACCGAAATTAACTTTAGGACATTCCAGAAAGCCCTGGAACTTCTAAAAGGAACTGTAAAACAAAGAGATTAAGCCAACATGGGCTTATCAAATATTTTAAATTATATGGGAAGCACTGTCAAAACATGGAATGATGTTTAGCCTTCAAGTGACAGTTATATGGATGTGTTATTAATAGATGTTCCAAAATTGTATAAAGTTCCTAGAAACCTATGTCTTCATATAAATGCTATCAGTCATAATTATGGTTCACGAATAACCAAATTTCCTTGTCAACTGCATTGCCATAGCCATTTTAAGCCTTGGTGTTCATAGCAATTGCTTTATTCCAATGCCTTTCTGAAAGCTACTTGTAAGCACTTACAATCTTCAAGTGTTATGTCTTCAGGGCAGTTCATGGAAAGAATGAAAAAAACTCTGACAAGTATATAGTTTCTAATAATTTTGAGTTCATAGCATTGGACTGAATTTCCAAAACTATAATAGCACAAAACTGATGGGTTTGTGCTAAGCAAGTTCACAGCAGGAATTAATTACATGGGGCTGGGCACGGTGGCTCATGCATGTAATGTCAGCACTTTGGGAGACTGAGGCAGGAGGATGGCTTGAACACAGGAGCTTGAGGCTGCAGTGAGCTATGATCGTGCCACTGCACTCCGGCCTGGTGACTGAAACATACATACATACATACATGCATACATACATAAAACATGTGCCTACCATATGCTTCAGCCATTCCACCTCTGGATTTATCTAAGAGATGTGTCTAAGAGAATGAAAGACTATGTCTTTGCAAAGACTTTTATATGAATTTTTATAGCACATTTATGTATCACAACCAAAAATTGTAAACAACCCAAATGTCTATCAACAGATGAATGAATCCAAAAGATACATAGTTGAGCTATACTATATATCTCAACCAAATACTACTCTCAGTAAAAAGAAATAAACTATGAATACCTACAACTTGGATAAATCTCAAAATATTTATACTGAGAGAAACAAGTCAGACGAAAAAAGGACACACTGTATTATTCCATTTCTATCTCTTAAAAATTCAAAATAATCTACAGAGACTGAAAGAAGATCAATGGTTGTCTGGGGCCACTCTCGGTACCAATTTACTGTATGAGTCTGTTCTCACACTGCTAATAAAGACATACCCGAGACTGGATAATTTATAAAGGAAAGAGAGTTAATTGACTCACACTTACCACAGAGTCCCCACAGGGGCAGCGCCTAGTGGAGCTGTGAGAAGAGGGCCACCGTCCTCCAGACCCCAGAATGGTCGATCCACGGACAGCTTACACTAAGTGCCTGGAGAAGCCACAGACACTCAACGCCAGCTGTGAAAGCAGCCAGGAGTGGGGCTGTACCCAGCAAAGCCACAAGGGTGGAGCTATCCAAGGCCGTGGTAGCCCACCTCTGGCATCAGTGTGACCTAGATGTGAGACATGGAGTCAAAGGAGATCATTTTGGAGCTTTAAGATTCAATGACTGCCCTATGGATTTTGGACTTGCATGGGGCCTGTAGCCCCTTTGTTTTAGCCAACCTCTCCCATTTGGAATGGCTATATTTACCCAGTGCCTGTTCCCCCATTGTATCTAGGAGGTAACTAATTTGCTTTTGATTTTATAGTCTCATAGGCAGAAGGGACTTGCTTTGTCTCAAATGAGACTTCGGACTTGGACTTTTGGGTTAATGCTGGAATGAATTAAGACTTTGGGGGACTGTTGGAAAGGCATGGCTGTGTTTTGAAATGTGAGGACGTGAGATTTGGGTAGGGTGGAATGATATGGTTTGGCTGTGTCTCTACCAAAATCTCATCTTGAATTGTGGCTCCTGTAGTCCCCACATGTTGTGGGAGGGATCCGGTGGGAGGTAAATGACTCAGGGGTCGGTTCCCCCCATGCTGTTCTCGTGACAGTGAGTTCTCACGAGATCTAATGGTCTTATAAGGGCCTTTTCCCCCTTTTGCTCGGCACTTCTCCTTCCTGTCAACCATATAAAGAATGACATGTTTACTTCCCCTTCAGCCATGATTATAAGTTTCAATAGGCCTCCCCGGCCATGCCAAACTGTGAGTCAGTTAAACCTCTTTCCTTTATAAATTACCCAGTCTTGGGTATGTTTTTATTAGCAGTCTGAGAGTAGACTAATACAGGAACGCAGTGGCACAATCATGGCTCACTGCAGCCTTGATCTTCTGGGCTCAAGAAATCTTTCTGCCTCAGCCTCCCGAGTAGGTGGGACTACAGGAATGCACCACCACGCCCGGCAAATTCGAAAGAAAAATGTTTGTAGAGACTGTGTCTCACTGTGTTGCTAAGGCTGGTCTCAAACTCCTGGGCTCACGTGATCCTCCCGTCTTGGCCTCCCAAAGTGCTAGAATTACAGGCATGAGTCACTGTGCCCAAGCCTATTTATTTATTATTTTAGAGACAGGGTCTCACTCTATTGCCTGGGCTAGTGTGGAGCGGCACAATCATAGCTCACTGCAAACTAGAACTCTTGGGCTCCAGGGATCCTCCAGCCTCAGCCTCCTAACCAGCTAGGAATTGGCGTGGCACCATGCCCAGCTAAGGTGTAAATTTTCTGTAGAGACAAGGTTTTGCTACGTTGCCCAGGCTGGTCTCCAACTCCTGGCCTCAAGTGATCCTCCCACCTCGGCCTCCCAAAACTTTGGGATTACAGGCATGAGCCTGGCCAAATTTTACATTTTAAATATGTGTGGTTTATTTTATGTCAGTCAGACCTCAATAAGGCTGTTTAAAAAACGAAAGGGCAGCTAAAGTTTTCAACCGATAATTAACAATGTTTTTTTTTCAAGTGACACACATTTTCCCAAACTTTTGGTTTTTTGAAAGACTCTTACTGAGCAGCTAAAAACAACCAGTTAATGAACTGCCTGTCTTTAAGAAACTACTGTCATCTGACTTATCCAAGGCTATTTTCAACTTAGGGAAAGGGAAGCTTATTTTTGTAAGAAAATAATTGCTCCTCCACCTGCACTCAATTCATTCTCGAGCAAAATTAACCTGCTGAGAATAAGGGTGTTATTTTACGTGCCTAAATTGCTTGCCCATGGAATTCTTGAAATAAATTATTTTCACTGGGACTGGGCATCCTTTTAATTCTAGATCACTAATTTAACATCTGCTCATCTGTTGGTCTTGAATATCAGCAACCAGTGAGTCCGACTCATCCCAAACGACAGCAGATGGCCAGGCTCCTCCCCCTGCATCCAGACTCACTTCCTCCTGGTGAAGTTGGCTCTCCAGCATCCCTTCCAGCACTGGGCTCCCAGAAGGATGCCTCTGAGGCTTCCACGCACATGAGTGTTAATTTTATGTGTCAACTTGAGTGGGCCACAGGGTGCCCAGATTAAAGATTGTTTCTGTGAATGTCTGTCCTCTGTCATTATTTGGAAAAGCTGGAGGAACACAGGATGCAGATTAATGAAGACCAGGACACAGCAAGACACTGATTCTGCAGCACCTGCTGTAAAATGATTCACTCCAGGAAGCACAGGATCAGTGCAAATAAGTGCTGTTAATAATTAACTACTTTGCAGATGAGAGCTGGCCAGCTATAAGCTCCTCCCCTGTGGATCAATCAATAAGCAATGGAAATAAAGCATCCCTAAAATTATATCTATAGGACAACACCGTTTCATTTTATTTTATTCAGAGCTTTTCAAAAGTACATTTTTTTGTAAAAGATAACCTCTCTGTGTCTTCTTTTAAGTGCTTGATTAGTGAAGTATGAAAATATCAACTATGTCAGGAAAGCAAGATCACAGAAGCGGATTATCCCACTTGCATGCAAAACCAAGGACAACAATTAGAGAAGAATATGCCTCATTATGTCCAGGTGACACCCATGCAATGCAGGGCTTCTCAGTCTCCAATGGGCACATGAATCCCCCAGGATCTTGTCAAAATGCAGATCCTTGCCTCAGTGGATCTGGGCGGGGCCTGGGACTCTGCATTTCTTCAAGGCACCGAGTGAGGCTGATGCTGTTATTCCACTGACCCGACAAAGACTTATGAAAATGAGGAATCCTGGGCAAAGAGCTTTCCAACCTAAGGTGCACCGTGCAGCGCGGGCTTCCAGGACTCAGGATATTCCCTGCTACAGATGGCAGGTTTGAGTCCCCCAAAATGTATATGTTAAAACTTAGCCCTTAGAATGTATGTGTTTGAGTCCTCCATGTATATGTTAAAACCTAGTCCTTAATTTGATGGTATTTGAAGGTGGGTCCTTGGGAGGTGATTAGGGCATGAGGGTGGAGCCTCACGAGTGGGATTAGTGCCCTTCTAAGAAGAGACACTCACTCGAAGTTCTGCCTGTCTCTCTCTCTCTGCCATGTGAGGACACACAGTGAAGGTGGCTGTCTGCAGGCCAGGAAGAGGGCCCTTGCCAGACGCCAGATCTACTGGCGCCTCAATCTTGTACTCCCAGCTTCCAGAACTGTCAGAAATAAATGTCTATTATTTATACGTGACCCAGTCTGTGGTCATTTCATTACAGTATTAGGAACAGACCAAGATATTCCCTTTCCAACAATCTGAGCTATCCTTCACTTCTTCCCATCACCTGAAATACAAAGGGTTATCACTCAGCCTATGATGCTAGAATCCGCAGACGCTCTACCTTCGGGTTTAGGAGTGCCATGAGCTAAAAGCTCCGGCCTGCTAATGGCAGAGGGTAATTGTGGCTTCCATGACTGGGTTCAGGAAATGAGTACCACTGGGGACCTGAGACTGCAGGGAAAGGTAAGGAAATACACTTCATTCTATTAAACCTCCCGGCTGAAGTGTTTGTCTGCGGAATGCTAGTGAGGATGCAGGACACACATTAAACAGCATCAAGACTTGCTTCTAGACGATTTTCTCCTTGAAGCCTAGACTTTAAACAGCCCTGATGTTTCAGGTGAAGGTTCTCTGGGGAGCACCAGCAGCCCTGTGGAGCCCTCATGATGAAGTCAGCACAACACAGGGGGGCAGGGCGGGGGTGTTGTGTCTGCCTGGCACAGCCTGGTGGCTTCGTGGAGAGACAATGTTTAACAGCCAGTAGCATAGTAATCCAATATTCTCCACTCCTCTATAGAATACCTGCCAATAATGACAACATGTGAACAAAGAATTCCCCTTCAGCATCAGAACTTTCCATTAGAAACACGTCTACCTGCTCCTGCCTTTGATATCTCAGAAGCCCTCCAGAACATTCAGCGTGTCCAACTTGCTCTGGTTTTCTGGCACCAAGAAAGCTCAGGTTAAAGTCAGAGACTTAGCGTTCCCACCCACATTCCAGAATTCTGCCCGTGTAGAGCCTCTGATGATATCACATCCCTCACCGCGGCACTACAGCTGTCCTGCTCTTATGTGCAGGTAAGCGGTCACTCCTGAAGTCCTGGGCAAGGAAAAGATCGTTGAGACGCAGCTTCCTCCTTCCCAGAGCTCGGGCTGGAAGCTCCCAGCCCTGGACAGCCAATTCTCATCTAATACCCAAACTCTCCAGCCTCACCTTAATTCTTCCAGCTCTGTGGATTAGACAGAGGTATTGTATTCATGATCAAGTTCTTCTCACAGAGACGCAAACCCTTTTCTCTATAACTTCACTCCTGGTGCCGGTCTCACCTTTCCTCCAGTAGCCTGCCTTTCAATGACAGCAGCAGCAGGGCAGTGCTGAGGGCGGCCACCCTTCTGAGCACTCACCACCTGCCAGGTGCAGTGCGAAGGACAGGCTAGAAGGACCTCTGACATCATTCCCATTTTGCAGATGTATCAGTCCGTTTTCACATTGCTAATAAAGACATACCCAAAACTGGGAACAAAAAGAGATTTAATTGGACTTACAGTTCCACATAGCTGGGGAGGCTTCAGAGTCATGGTGCAAGGTGAAAGGCACTTCTTACATGGTGGCGGCAAGACAAAAATGAGGAAGAAACAAAAGTGGAAACCCCTCATAAACCCATCAGGTCTAGTGAGACTTATTCACAGTCACGAGAATAGCACAAGAAAGACCAGACTCCATGATTCAGTTACCTCCCCCTGGTTCCCAAAATATGTGGGAATTCCGGGAGATACAATTCAAGTTGAGATTTGGGTGGGGACAAACCATATCAGCAGATACTGAAACTGAGGCCCAGAGAGGTCAAATGATGTTCTTGGATTACAAGCTAGCAAATGTAGGAGGCAGACCCCAAAGCTCACTCTCCATGCCATGCTGTAGCCTGCCTGTATAATCAAGTGTCTCACTGTGCTGTGGTCAGGCCCTCAGACCCAACATCCTCAAGCCCCCAAATGCTCCACCAGCATCTCCCTCCCCAGGCCCAGCCCAGCAGCCCACACCCCTCCTGAAATAGGGCTTCCCTCTGAGCCAGCAGAAGAAGTGAGGAGGGCAGGAAGCTCCACCAGCCTCTATTGTAATTGGATCTTCCTGCTGGCAGTTCTCGGTGACAAGAAAGGGCCAGGTGGTGCTCACATGCACTGAGGAACCACACGCTCAAACACTGCCTCCAGGCCCCAACCCAGCCGCTTCCATTCCAGCACCCTGAGCTCAGTGTCTGTGCCGCCTGCAAGCGCTCCTCGGGCCTCAGCAAAACATCCTAGAACACAGCCAGGTGCCACGGGGACTAGAGCTGCAGCTTGAGAAGGCACCAGTCCCAAAAAACTCCCGAAAAATACTCTAATCGGGGTTTTGTCCATACTTTAAACTAGTGGAACTGTTTCTAAAAAAAAAAAAAAACTTTAATGGGCCCCATATAACTTAATACATGGACATTCACAGGCAGACATATACACATACACACACTTTGCCCTGCCTGGTTTCTTGGCATCAGCAATTTCTTTGAAGAGGGCTGCTCCGCTACGTAGCACATTACAGTCAGATGTGTGGGCAGCAATCAAATTCCCTTCTGCCTGTTCTGGTCTAGAGAGCCATTCCCTAACTTTACCATGGTATTCACAGGTGACACTCACCGCTGCAGGCCTTTCAGCCTGAGAGTGCCAAGGTTAGAACTGCAATTTTGGTGCATCATTCTGGCAGGTGCTGCAGCAGAACGTAGGGCTTCCTGCAGAGAGGAGATGGGTGGACACGCTGTGGCACCCCTGAGACGGTGAAGGGGGTGCCATGCAAGGCTGCTGTCACCAGGAAGCAGAGGATGGATGGAGGCTGCGCCACGTCCCGGACAGCGAGTCTGCTGGGAGACCTGGATGAACCGGGGCTCAGGCAGAGAGGCATGGGGTTGGGGAGTGCTGTAAGAACAGGATCTGGAGCCCAATGCTGGGTTTGCAGCACAGCCCCTCCTCTGACTGGCTGCATAGTAGGGTGAGCCCATTGACCTGTCCAGACCTGGATCCCTTTATTTGTAAAATAGGGAAGCAACTGTACTTATCTCAGGGTGGTGGTTCTTAGTGCAGAAGAGCCTGGAGCACCCCAGTGCCTGGCCCACCCCACATGAGGGGAGTCAGAATGCAGGGGTGAGCCCAGGCCTTTGGGACTTCTAAAGCTCCTCAGGGGAATCCCACCTCGGCCAATGAGACACTAAGAGGCTAAAAACTAATGCGTGCTAGCTGCCTGTGCTAAGTGCTGGCAGATGTTCTCTGCAGCCACTGCAGTGAGCAAGGACCCAGCCGCTGTCACCTCGCTGAAGTACTGTGCTGTAGACGGAGGTAGGTGTGCTCACTGGAGTATGGGACCCTTGCGGGCCCTCTGTCTGAGACGCATCTAACATGCCAACCTGGATGGGTGCATGGGCAGGCACTGGGCATCCCTGACCTGGGAGACACTGGGGTGAACATGGGGCCAAGGGGGTCCAACGGGCGCACCAGGGCTGGCTCCCAAAGTCCCCTCACCCCTGTGAGGCTGGTTCCTGGACTTGCACGAGCAGAATCTACAGGACTTGGCAGCTGGTTCTCTGCACTGGATGAGGGACAGCCAGGTCAGAGGGAACCCCAAGTGCTGGGCCGGCATGACGAGGAAACCGCTGGACCCTTCACAGGACACAGCACGCGAGCAGCTGCGATGGAGGGAGGGTCAGTGGCTTGGGCCTCCAGAGCTGTGGGCTGGTGAGCAGCAGGGGATCCTGGGCCACTGCTCCTGTCACTGTGGCTCACAGTCATTACTGTGGACTTTCTGTGAAAGATGTAATCTGAGAAAAAATGGCATTGTCTGTTTAAAAGAAAAGCAGTGCTTCCTAATTCCTTCTACTTGCAAGTGTGGACTGAGAGGCAAAGTTCCTGGCTGGGCACCTGGACTCCCATCCTGTCCACCCCAAGTGCTTCAACCCCAGACCCAGGTCCAGGTCCGGCCTTGTGTTTCCAATTTCTAATTGACTCTCAGCAGAGCTCTCTCTCTCTCTTTTTTTTTTTTTCTTTTGAGACAGGGTATCACTCTGTCATTCAGGCTGGGGTGCAATGGCACAATCTAGGCTTACTGCAACCTTAACTTCCCAGGCTCAAGCAATCCTCTCACCTCACCCGCCCAAGTAGCTGGGCTAATTTTTTTTTTTTTTTTTTTTTTTTGGTAGCAATAGGGTCTCAATTTGTTGCTCAGGTTGGTCTCAAACTCCTGGGTTTATGTGGCCCTCCCACCTTGGCCTCCCAAAGTGCTGGGATTCCAGGTGTGAACCACCATGCCTGGTAGAGCCCTCTTTTCACTACTGGTGTAAAACAAGTCTGGATTACTTTTATAATGTTAAACAAGCAGGGAACAGGAAAAACACTACGTATTGCTTCCGTGGAAATTATGTCTTCCTTGAAGGAAATGCTAAGAACTTTTAAATGAGAGTTTAGTTAAGGGTTGAAAGGTTTTCCCTCACTATTTCTAAGGGAAATGTTTAATAGAATTTCTGTCCTGACATTGCTTATTAATGCCTTGACTCTCACACGCACATGCATGCACACGCGCTCCAATACTGAAACACACTCTAATCAGATTTTTGAAGTCTGCCCCATAGTAAAATCCTTATTCCTTTTGATCCACTGTTATCCACAGAGCTTTTACTTTTACATGCATATAGGCTGGGCATGGTGGCTTACGCCTGTAATCCCAGCACTTTGGGAGGCTGAGGCGGATGGATCACGAGGTCAGGAGTTCAAGACCACCCTGGCCAACATGGTGAAACCCTGTCTCTACAAAAAATACAAAAAAATTAGCCGGGGGTGGTGTCGGGCATCTGTAATCCCAGCTACTCGGGAGGCTGAGGCAGAGAATTGCTTGAACCCGGGGGGGCGGAGGTTACAGTGAGCCGAGATGGCACCACTGCACTCCAGCCTGGGTGACAGAGGGAGACTCTGTCTCAAAAAAAAAAAAAAAAAAAAAAAAGACATGCATATACTAACCATAACCATCAGCTTCCTAGAACACTGCAGCCAGCCGGGGAAGTGGCCATCCTACCCCGGTGCCTCAGCCTTCAGCTAACTTTCTGGAACTGCAGTTTCTAGCTGTAGGTTCATCATGAGAAAGCATTTCCTCTTCCTGACAGTGGAGAGAATTGGGATGCAGTGAAATGGATTGATCTGAGGTGATCAGCATGGTGATGCCACTATCCAGGAATGGCGGTTACTTTCACTCTGAACCTGCACTGTGAGGGGTTGAATTCTACCTTCCCCAGATTCATGCGTTCAAATCCTAACCCTGGATACCTCAGACTGTGCCCTTATTTGAAGACAGTTTTTAAAGAGGTAATAAGGGTTAAATGAGGTGACTGAGATGGGCCCTGATCCAACAGGACTGGTGTCCTTAAAGAAGAGATCAGAACACAGACATACACAGAGGGACGACCACCTGCAAGCCCAGGAGAGAGGCCTCAAGTAAACCAACTCTGTCGGCACCTTGATCTCAGACTTCCAGACTCCAGAACTGTGAGAAAATAAATTTCTGCAGTTTAAGCCGCCCAATTCATGGCACTTTGTTATGGCAGCCCAAGCCAACTATGAGGTGTGCATTTAAAACACGACCCGGGCGAGGTGGGGAGGGGCCCCACCCATGTTTTCAGCCATCCCTCCCAGTGGATTTCAGCCAGGACACCCCCGGAGCTTGAAGCTGAGACTTCAGTTGGTGTCCGCATTCATGGACTCCTGCAGACTAAAACCTCAAGTGAGCAGAGATGACCCCAAATTGCTGGGTGGGTCCCAAGGCCACAGAGCCATCACAGGGTGCTCCCTTCCTCCTCACCCAGACATAAAGTCTACCTTTCTTTCTGGTTCCTCAGGGGATTTCCATGCCGAGGTGGAAAGGTGAGTTCCTGAGTGCTGGACCCAGCAGGAATGGCTGGCGCTCCTGGCTGGAGTGATTCGAGGTCACGGGGGCCATGTGTTCTCTGGGGACTGGAACACCAGGCTGACTGTCATGGCTCAGGGACACATCTTGCCTTGTGCACCAAGCTGCCACCACCGCAGGTCTGTGTTCTTATTGGATGAGAGTCAGATCCCCTAATGTGGCCTACAGGAACCAGGGACTTAAGAATTCCCTTCCCCCAGCACATGCAGTCCAGCGAGTGCAGGTGGGCAGCCAAACACTGCATTTACAACATACGCTTTCAAAACATTCCAGCCCATCAAATTGACATATGCGTGCCAGTGCCTGGGATGTTAGAAATGCCTCATGCCGTATGTCTGGAGCATCCACAACAAATACTAACAGCAGGAGTTCAATTCTGAAGTGCAGAATAAGGGTTAAATGAGGTGACTAAAGTGGGCCCTGATCCAACAGGACTGGTGTCCTTAAAGAAGAGATCAGAACACAGACATACACAGAGGAACGACCACCTGCAAGCCCAGGAGAGAGGCCTCAAGTAAACCAACTCTGTCGGCACCTTGATCTCAGACTTCCAGACTCCGGAACTGTGAGAAAATAAATTTCTGCAGTTTAAGCCGCCCAATTCATGGCACTTTGTTATGGCAGCCCAAGCCAACTATGAAGTGTGCATTGAAAACACAACCCAGGCGAGGTGGGGAGGGGCCCCACCCATGTTTTCAGCCATTCCAGACTTGACCACAGTTGGGGATCGGCCCAGCCCAGCCCAATCAGCCTGAGCAGCGACAGCAATGGTGACGCTGCTCTGCAGAGATGGCCCTGAGGGGCTTCACAGCCAGGCCCTGCGCCCCAACTGTTGGCCGAGAACCTGGCCCACCACTCACTTGGACCCCAGCAGGCCAAGGGGCTGACTCCCTCTGAGTCTCAGTGGCTCCTTTGCTAAATGGGAGTAATAACAGCACCTTCTCAGAGCTGCCAAGAGAACTAAATGAATGAGGGCCTCACACAGGCAAGTGCCCAGTGTCAGATGGCACTGTTACCCAGCCAGGAGAAGGGAGTAGTGGGGGTCGTCACTCTCACCAGAGGGTTGCAAAGGAAAATAATAAATCTCAGGACCCCCAAACTTAGGCCCAGAGGTGGAGCCAGGCAACACCCTGTTCCAGATGAACCGCTCTCACTGGCATTACTCATCATCCAACGCCCCAGGGACAGGCAAGAGGCCTACAGCATCTTTGCAAGGCTGCCCTGCAGGGCAAATGCACCTGACAGCAATACCTCAAGCCTGCCCTGAGGATGACTCTGCATGGCAGATGTGCCTGAGTATGTGTGCTGAGCTAGGACATCTGGGCGTGGCCAACCCGGAGATTTGTTCTTTGTCTATGATAAACATCTGAGCCCCCACCTGTCCTGTGGAACTCAGGCCGCACAGGGGATTGAGGCCCTGAATTTTGGGTTAAATGAAGGCTTCCAGGTAGAGGTCGTTCAGGGGAAGGTGTTAAGTGAAAATGCTGTAGAAAGTGCATGCTGTTTATAAGCGGTAGTGGTTTTCCTTTTCAGCCCGCCACCACCAGACTCTCTCCCCTCCGTGTAAGCCCCTAATCAAACCCCGTGTTGCATGTGCTGGCTCTGGGTCTCTTCTTCAGCCTCTTGGACTTGTGCCTTCCCCACTGAGGTTAACAGGGGTGCAGCACAATATGCCCCCCGGGATCACTCATGAGGACATTGTTTGCTGGCCACCCATAAACAAGGACATGCCAATCATAACACAAAGAGCCCGGCACGGCAGCTCACGCCTATAATCTCAGCACTTTGAGAGGCTAATATAGGAGGACTGCTTGAGCCCAGGAGTTCAAGACAAACCTGAGCAACATAGTGAGACCTTCTTATCTCTATAGAAAATAAAAAGAAAAACATTAGGTCTGCGATCTAAGTCTAGCTTCTAAAACTAAAGTCTGTTGGATTCCACATTAATAATGTCCACTAGAGGCTTATCTTCCCAGCTACAGAACAAAGACAAGACTCCTTCCTCCACCCACCCAGAGATGTCTGCAGAATTGACTCTGTGCTTTTTCTCTTCACACATTGACTTTGTCTGATGTAAAAATGTGGATTTACTGGACACCAATGAAGTCTCACAGGAAAGTGACCATTCCCTGGCTGCCTACCTGCCCCTCTTCCTGTGTGCCTCCTCCTGCTTTAAGGAAATGTATGAAGACTACACCTCCTGAAAGCCACCTTTTTTTTTTTTTTTTTTTTGAGACAGAGTCTTACTCTGTCACCCAGGCTGGAGTGCAGTGGCATGATCTCGGCTCACTGCAACCACCTCTGCCTCCTGGATTCAAGCTATTTTCCTGCCTCAGCCTCCCAAGGAGCTGGAATTACAGGCACCCACCACCACTCCTGGATAATTTTTGTATTTTAGTAGAGATGGGGTTTCACCATATTGGCCAGGCTGATCTTGAACTCCTGATCTCAGGTGATCCACCTGCCTCAGCCTCCCAAAGTGCTGGGATGACAGGCGTGAGCCATTGCGCCCGGCCTGAAAACCTCTTCAGAAATCAGTCTGTGATTCCTATTTTACCGGGACACATCCTAAAGCTGGCTTAACAAACCTCAATTGATTGATGCTTCTGCCTCAGTCACTCATTTCAGTCATCAAAGGTTACCAGCTTTCTGAACACTGACTCAGAGCCACCCCAATTCCAGGTTCTGGGCTGTGGCTGAATCTCTGGTCCATAGGAGATTTGCAGAAAAAGTAGAGCTCTCTCCTCCGAACGTCCCCCACCCACCCACCAGGCCCTGAGGTCTCTGATGCTTGCGGCAGTCTGATCTCAGCTTCAGAACCCGACTTTGCACCCAAAACCTTTCCGTGCCCACTTTTAGCCTTAAAACAACACTCAAAATCCCCGAGAGGGGTTTCCGTGGCCCACGCAGGCTCACTGGGCCGAGATGGAGATGTCAACCTCAGAGTCTGTCCTCGCAGAATTTCCTGCCTGGTGGTCAAGGCTCCAGAATGCTTGATAAAGGCCGGATGAGCAAATCAGCTATTTGAAGTTTTGTCCAAAACAAACCTACATCCATAATGCTTTGAAGTTGGCCTTCTTTACCACACAAATGAAAGGGCTTGTTTCTCGCCAAGGGCTGGTGCCAGTGCGGCAAAGGTCAGTTGTGACAGGTGAGTGGAACGACCCTGAAGCTCTGGCACAATTCCTAACCTATGAACACCCCGGCATGCACCCAATCCCCCACTCTCCGGAACCCCAGGGAAGACAGCGTGGCCAGCAATGACACCCACATTTCTTGTCCTTTTACAGTTTTGGGAAGCGGGGAACATAAGGCCTTCTGACAGACACACTACTGAAAAGGGCTTTGTGAAAACTGACAAATTGAAGAAGTTTGCAGGCCTGATCTCAGCTTGGTTAAAAGTCTCACTGGGGTTCACGAAGTCATTTCCTTGGCACACGGATTATTCATTAGCAGTGGTGAAAAAGCCCTGAATTAATTTCGACACTAAACCCAACTGAGATGTCAGGAAGCCCAGTTTCATCCACATCCCAGTAGGCAATAGTGTTTTCTGAAGTCGAGTTCTTGCTTTCCTTAAAGGTCGATTCCCTTATAAGGTCTGGTTTATGTGACCATATGAAACTGCAAATGTGTTCACGGATCTCTGCTGCTATAGACGGGAGAAACTCTAAGGAAGCCCTAATACCACAGTGAGAACCAAAATACAGCCTTCCACTTGAGGAGCACTCGCAAACCGAAAGCATTGCATAGGTTGAACGAGGGAAGCTGGCTCTTACCAATTCACAAAATTAAGATAACTCCAATGTCTGCGGAGGTGCTCTGACAGGTCTTGCATTGTGCTCTGTGGACACAAGGAAGTTCCCTCTTGTTGAAAGCTGTGCTCACAAAACAAGCAGAAGGGAAATGACACACAGCACAGGGCCTCCACCAAGGGACAAAGGTTCCAGAGTCCAATCAGCAGAAGTGGATTGCGTGGGCACCCCTCACGTAATGCATGGGCTCACAGCAGGTCCTCAATAGTGAGACTGGAAACTCCAGATTCCCCCAGGGAGCACTCTCTTGCAGAGCAATCCACTTCTGCAACGCTATATCTTAGCCCAGGAGGGAACATTCATCCTCTCCTAAATTTAGAGATAATAGAAAGTGACAACCTAATAAAGCAATATCACTTCATTTTGCTTTCTTCTTTGGAACATATACTTACTTGCACACTCACTTGCAAAAATGTTTGCACTCACACCTGTCTGCATACACACTCACACAAACATACACACCTAAACATCCACACACACACATACACACAGACATTCACTCACTCATGAGGAGATGCCTAGTGTTAACTGCGTCGATCTCACATTGTCACCTCTTCCTACTGGTAAGGAAATCCCTGCTCCAGAAACACACATACACACAGAGGAAGTTTCAAACCCTTTGCAATTGCTGATGCAATTAAACTACATTTAGGAAAATTGGAAATTTTATTAAATTCCCCTGTTTTTTTTTTTAAACAGTGAAAATACAGTTAAAGAGAAAAAAAGCATTTCACATTGTATGCTACCTTGAACAGAATTAAAACATCTTACTGCTTTGGCTGTCTTTTTACTTCTGGAATAAGAAATGATCATTTCCAACCACACAAAAAATTTTAAGTTTCCACACAATATAAGAAGATCTTTTTGGATAAATATTTCAGACTAGCCAAATTATTATCAACTTCATGGCATTAATTTATTCATTTAGATCAGAGGTCCGGGTGCGGTAGCTCACACTGGTAATGCCAGCACTTTGGGAGGCCAAGATGAGTGGATCACCTGAGGTCCAGAGTTCAAGACCAGCCTGACCAAGACGGAGAAACCCCGTCCCTACTAAAAATACAAAATTAGCCGGGAGTGGTGGCACATGCCTGTAATCCCAGCTACTTGGGAGGCTGAGGCAGGAGAATCACTTGAACCCGGGAGGCAGAGAGGTTGCAGTGAGCCGAGATGGTGCCATTGCACTCCAGCCTGGGCAACAAGAGCAAAACTCCGTCTCAAAAAGAAAAAAAAAAAAAAGATCAGAGTGCTGGTGCTGCACTCTCTGTACATGGTGATTTAATAGACTATAAATTAAAGGCAAAGAATCCATTATGAAGTCACCAGAATTAAAAAAAAAATCTTCTTCGGGCCAAACTTATATTGCCATGAAATAAACACAGTTAATATGAAAAAACATGGTATGTCTCAAATAATCATATTACCTACCGAACTGAATTTCTCTGAATATCCACACTTGTTTGAATTAAAATTTTAATCTAAATAAAGTTATTGTATTGTCAAAGTCATTTATTTCTGTCTTTCCTGTTACAGATTTAATGTCCTTCAAGAAAATTACGAGATTGTTAAATTTAAAAACAAAAATGTCTCAGTATAAATTATGAGCTTGTTGACTATCCTTCAGTGTATAAGAGAAAAACACGGAAGCCTCTTTGTAAAGGCTTAAAACTGACTGATCTAATTACCATACCCAGGCAGCTGTCTTTATTTTCCACTTAGATGATAGATTATGCTGCCTCCTTCAATTCCACGGCCAATGTAGCTAAATTTCATTAAAGACTAACGACTTGAAAAGCTTAGGGAAAAAGAGACTTGGGTACAAAAACTACCTTGCAAATTATACTTTTTCACTTCTAGTTTTCCTGTGATAGAGACAATTTTGGAAGCATGTGTAGGTAGCAGTTTTTTTAAAAAAAATATTTTGTCTTCTACATATTTGGACTTTTAAAGTCACTTTCTAAGCTTCTGAATTCTGTCAAGTAACTTGGGGTGGGACTGACTCTCCTTTGTAAAGAAAACCGTGCTGAGTCACAGCCTGAATACACCAGGCCCCCCAGGGACTGGTCACAGTGTATTCACAAAACAGGGGGGAAGCCCTGTCTCCGCCTTGGCATCACTGCTGACCTGACTGTGAAGGTACGTGTTTAAGAGCAGTGTTTGTCCAGCCTAGGAAGTTTCCATACTCCTTTTATCTTTCTTCCTTATTTGGAACACGCACCACTGTGCACACACACACATGCACACATGTGCACACGCCTGGGAAGAGTCAGCAGCAGATCTTCCTGCAAGCCTAACAATGACTACTCCCCACAGCGCTGCACAGAGGACGTGGGTGTGGCTGGGATTGTGGGCACTCATCCAAACAGGTCCACCCAAGAGACAAATTGTTGGAAACTATTTTCTCAGTAAACTAACCCACACAGAAGTCACCTCTGGGACGGCTCTTCCCGACACTGACGTGTCCTCTGGGTCTGGACTCTCCAGCTGTTCTCAAGCAGGACAGCCCTGTCCCCGCCTCACCCCGGCTGAAATTCCAACACTCATCTGACATTTCATATCCCTGTTTCTGCTTTCTCGTCTACAGTTAGCACCGAAGACTTCAACCGTCTACCCAACTTTTCACATAGATCATGTAAGCACTATGGGAGGAAAGATGCTCCCCAGTTTTGATCAATGCACCTCCTAGAATGGCGTTAGAAACATAATAAATGCTCAGTACGTATCTGCTGAATGAATTAAACCTTACAAAAATGAGTCTTTGAAAACACTGAGTTTTATACAAAATTATCAGTCTAGGGATCTCCTAGTTCTGCAGAAATGACAAATGTTACAAATGAACTAGAAACTGCTACCCACAGAACGTCTGAACGTATGCACCTTCGTGGCAGGGCTGCAGGGCTGCACAAATGTGCAGGTGAGAGACAGCAGACACCCCACGCAAAGTGGAGGAACCCGCTCCGAATCCACACTGACGGATGGGGTGGGGGAGGGGAGGCACCTTGGGAGAATCTCCTGACTTCACTTTTTCTGTTTCTCATCTATAAAATGGTGTGATAATCATTATCTCACAAGATTTATACTTAAAACTCTGTGGAATTGTGTTTAAAAATGTTTGCTCTACTACAGTTGTGGGAGATACAGTAGGCCTGGCGTGCAGGAGGCTGAACAAATGTGAGACATTGCCTGACAGTGTGATGCTCCACACGGGGGCCTCTCTCAATTCTTGGATAACATCCATTCAACTCCAACTCTTACATCAAATCTTTACGTCTCAAGATCTCTGTTTCTTTTGCCAGAAGTGAAATAGCTGGGTGATTTAAGGTCCCGGAGCCATCAGCCCGGTGTCTAGGCCTCGCCTTCAGATGCTGGGGTCTGGGTGGGCCATGCCCACCGCCTTCCGGCTTTTGTTGTAGCCCCTCAACACTGTGCACTTTTTCCAATGCTCTTCATTAAATACAACCCTATTCCACCTCCGGGGCACCTTCTGACCGACGTCATTCCCCATAGTGCCTGGCACCCGAGACCTCTCCATCCTGGCCTTCAGAGTCAGTTTCAAGCTCCTCTTTCTGGAACCTCCCTTGACCTCTCATGGCCCCAAACCCCTAACAAAAGCCCCCTGGACTCATCTCACTGCTCCATACTGGGCATCGCTGGTGAATAGGCCTGAGTCCTCCACGTATTGGTCCCGTGGCTGGTCTTTAGGTGGGGTGTGTGTGTGTGTGCATGCGCGTGCGTGTGTGTGTGTGTTGTACCCGTTCCGCACTGCCCACCCCCTCCAGGTTTCTCCAGGGCTGGCCTGCTCCACACTTTCCCCATCTCTCAGTCCAGGGTACCCTGGACATATTGCTGCAGGTAACTTGGGCCCTCTCAAGCCCAGGCTGCTGCTCCATGAACCCTCTCAAAGGTGGGGCTCCACGGCGCTGCTGTCTAGAGAGCTGCCACCAGTCTTCATCCACTGCAGCGAGGGCGTGGCTCCAGCAGCGTCCAGTGGCCAGCAACTGCTCCTGGCATCTAGCAAGTTCTTATGCTTGGCACCTCCCTGGCAATAGCCTCCCCGGCCCCCAAGGGAAGGCTTCTAGCAGGTTCCACCAGTGCAGCCCCTAAGTACCTTTTCTGCCATCCCCCAATTTAAGGCTGTGCCCCCTGCCACGGTTCAGGGGTTGGGAGGGTACTCTTCCCTGAGTGGGAGAACTCTGTCTCAGAGCCAGGGGCAGTGGCTGTCCCTTCATCAGCTATTCCCATATATATATATATATATTGGAGACAGAGATAGGGTCTCTGTCCCCCAGGCTGGAGTGCAGTGGCATGATCACAGCTCACCGCAACCTCAAACTTCTGGTTCAAACCATCCTTCCCATTCAATCCCTTGAGCAGCTAGGACCACAGCTGCACACCACGATATGTGGCAATTTCTTTTCTTTTTTTTTTTTTTTTTTGAGATGGGGTTTCTCTGTGTTGCCCAGGCTGGTCTGGAATTCCTGGCCTCAAACAATCCTCCTGTCTCAGCCTCCCAAAGTGCTGGGATTATGGGCGTGAGCCACTGTTCCTGGCTCCTATATTCTTCAGAGTCCTCTTTACTTCTTGTTTATTTATTTTTTAAAGATAACAGCTTTATTGAGATATAATTCACATATCATTACTTCTTATAACCCAATCCCCAACTAAGAATTCTTCACATCAGACTTTCTCTGATTGAATCATGTGTGGTTTCTGTCTCCTGACTGGACTCTGCTGGATACCCTAAGTTCCTGCATTAATGCCACGGCCCGCTCTTCTCCTTAAACTAAGCGTTGCAAATCACTTCTAATTTAAGTGATTTGCAAAGGGGCTCCCACTTCCAACTGATCATTCATTAAACTGGTAAAATATTATATTGTATTTCACATAAGTCAGTGTACAGATTATTACCAGTTCTTAACCTGTCTGAGACAAGCTAACTCAGTATTACAAAAAAACTAATTGAAACACAGAGTACTTAAATGTTCTTGGCATTTGTGGTTTTTCAATTGCTGGGGTTTAAAAGTCAAGAGACTTGCTTCCTTTATTTTCAGTGGGGTGGTTCATAGATTTCAGAATATAATGCATAAATGGGAATTTGGATACCAAAAAAATGTCTTTGGACCTTTAGGGAAAGAGAAAAAAAAAAACCCAGAAAGTCGGGGGAAAAAGGTAATTGGGACCAGAATGTGCCTGCAGGTAAAGAATTTTGGTGCTAATAAAACAATTTTTTAAAAACCCTCAGAATTGTTTAGGCTGTTAATTTGGCCACTTTGACCAGATCATGGCTCAAAGCTACTTCCTCAGCATTCCTGGGGCCCTGAGAAGGGTGATGTAGATGTGTTGGTCTGCAGCCATCCTCGAGTTTCAAACATCTAACTTGTAAGCAGCTTATTTATATAAAGCACCACTGAGCTATGAAGTGCTGCAGTTATTGTTTGGGTAAAAAGTGGGCGGGGGAGGACTGTAGATACGACTGGGTTCAGAAGTTGAAGATCAGAAGATAGGAAACGGGGAAGTTCTTATTTATTTTTTTTGAGACGGAGTCTCGCTCTGTCACCCAGGCTGGAGTGCAGTGGTGTGATCTCGGCTCACTACAACCTCTGCCTCCCGGGTTCAAGCGATTCTCCTGCCTCAGCCTCCCGAGTAGCTGAGACTACAGGCATGCACCACCACGCCCAGCTAATTTTTGTATTTTTAGTAGAGATGGGGTTTCACCATGTTGGCCAGGATGGTCTCGAACTACTGACCTCAAGTGATCCACCCGCCTCGGCCTCCCAAAGTGCTGGGATTACAGGCATGCGCCACCATGCCCAGTAGAGGAAGTTATTCTTGAGAGTTGATCAAGGAGATCTATCTATCTGCGGCGTTCCCCTACCTGCCATGCCAAGTGTGCATGCTCCACCCTCCAGTGCTTAAATTCTGCTGTATTTTCCGCCTCGTCTGAGGTTTCACCAGTAGATACTCATCTGCATTTGTTTAAGTGGCACTCACCCTCTGTGCGTACAGGCTGCTCCTCTCAGAGGTGACATTCGAGCTATCAGCCCTCTGCCTGCCCCTAACTCTAGCTGAGACCCCGGGAACTGAGAGGGGATGCTGTCCCTGGCTGATGTCAGTGTTAGTTCACATCCCTGCAGAGGAGACGGGGGCAGGCCTAGGGGAGAAGCTGAGAGTGAGACCGGCTCACGCCCATGACTTCCTGAAGAGAGCCGGGGGTGGGGGGTGGGCACGAGGGCCTGGGGCGAGGGGGTGGCAGCGGATGGGGCCCACACTTATCACCAAACCCTGGAGCACAGTCATGGAGAAGCTGGGCGCCGCCGGGCTGTGCCTCGAAGGGTCCCTAACTCTTTCACCAGCTCTCCTGATCTAAATGAGAGCACTCCATTAACAACAACAAAAATACTATTTTTAATTTTTATGTCTGCTTTGCCTCATTCCAAAAAGATTTGAGGCAGCTCACAAAAATACACTTGGCATAAAAGAAGGTTAAAACACACACACACACACACACACAAAGTAAATGAGGAAATCATGGCGGAAATCAGCCAGGTTGGAACAGTCAGGCAGATGCTTGTGTGGTACTGACGCCTGCTGCAGGCAGGCCGGGCGGGCGAGGTGTGGAGTACCTGGCCTGCTGCAAGTGTGTCAGGCACCTCCCCCTGTGACGGTGACCGGGGGCATCTAGAGCGGAGACAGGGATGCTAGAGCCCCCCACAACCCTGCCCAGCCAATCGCTCACCCCCCTACTCCCTACAGTGCCCTCGCTGAGGTCCACAGACAGCAGAGCCCACTGCCCCAGGGAAGTCCGATGGGCTGGTGCCGAGGCCGATGGGAGAGGGCACTGTCTGATAGAGGAGGAAAAGCCCAGTGGCATCCTCCCTGTGAACCAGAGGCCGGCTTCCCCACCCTTCAAGGCAGGCCGACTCAGACCTGCTGTCTAGGCCAGAGCAGGGCTGGGAGAAGGAGGCTTGGGAGGAGAAGGCTCAGGCCAGGCCCATTTCCTTGTAGGGTCTTCCTGATCTCTGAGGGCTCCTGCCCCTGTCAGTTCACCTGGCATTAGCACCTTGCACTCCCGGCACAGACCTGGCGGGTGGGGCCCTTTCTCCCTGGAGCAGGGACAGAGGTTGGGCAACCCGATGGAGTCGGTGTGTGCAGCTGTCACACCTGCTTCCCTCCAGCCTCTCACCCCTCACCCTGCTGCACGGTGGCCGGGGCACACCAGAGGCAGGATTCAGCTACGAAGACCTCGCGCTGAACCCAAACACCCTTGAGGAGAAAACGTTCCTGAGCATCCTGGTGGGAACAGGCCGTGACTCCTGCTGTGTTGCCATTTAGTAAACCAGTGAAACAGCTAGGTACGTGTTGACCATCAGCTGCTCATAAATGTTCCTTGTAACTTTACAGGAACAAATAACATTCTGAGAAACTTAGACACGCACAAGAGAAATCAGAGTCAGAGAAACTGAATCCTGCTTCCCACAGTCACAGGCGGGTCATGGGCTCAGGTAGGTCAGGGGTCCTCTCAAACCCTCAGACTCGTCTACTAGGAAAAACAGCCTGGTCTGACAGAGAGGAAAATGCAGGTGCTCTGAGCCCCAGAAGGCTGTCATGGGGACACTGTGTGGCTGTAATGCCTGCGAGGCCCTGGAAACGTGGGTCACTTACCAGCTCCGAGAAGCCGCGGACCACCTGCCGCCGCTTCAGGTTGGTCTCTCCATCCAGGTTGGCGGTCTCGATGTGGCATAGCCCGTCGGGGTCACTGGAGGAGAGCAGCAGAATGTCCGCAGGGAAGATTTCGTTGCAGCGAAGACGCACAAAGTCTCCCACGTGGATTTCTTTCCAGGATCGGTTCACGTATTTCTTTTCTTCCCTAGAAAACAGATTTTGATTAACAAAACTCACGAGACATTGGTCGTGGCTGGATCTGGGTGATGGGCACGTGGGGCTCATATGGCAATTCTTTCTACCTTTGCATAGGCTGAAAATTTTGATAATAAACAGGTGTTTTAAAAAGAATATTTGGCCGGGTGTGGTGGCTCACGCCTGTAATCCCAGCACTTTGAGAGACCGAGGTGGGCAGATTATGAGGTCAGGAGTTTGAGACCAGCCTGACCAACACGGTGAAACTCTGTCTCTACTAAAAATACAAAAATTAGCCGGGTGCGGCGGTGCGTGCCTGTAGTCCCAGCTACTTGGGAGGCTGAGGCAGGAGAATCACTTGAACCTGGGAGGCAGAGGTTGTAGTGAGCTGAAATCACACTACTGCACTCCAGCCTGGGCTATAGAGTGATATTCCGTCTCAAAAAAAAAAGAAGGAAAAAAAAAAGAATACTCATACCACTGAAGCTCACTCAAAGTAAAAGAAGAAAAGAGTATTCATAAAGGCCACATATTGTATGACTCCATTGAACAAGCAAATGCATAGAGACAGAAAGTGGATTTGTGGCTGCCAAGGGCTGGGAGAAAAGGGAGTACCAGTCACAGCTTAACGGCAAGAGGCTTCTTTCTAGGAAGATATGAATATTCTGGAATCAGTAACAGTTGCACAACACTGAATGCACTTGAATTTTTCACTCCAAAATGGTTAAAATGACCATTCCTAGGTCTACACTCAGAAGAGCTGAAAGCAGTGACTGGAACAGGTATAGCAAGCCAATGTTCACAGCAGCATCACTCAGAATTGCTAGGAGGTAGGATAATCCATGTATCCATGAACAGGTGAATAATAAACAAAATGGAGTATTATCCAGTCATGAAGAGAAGTGCTATAATACTGAAGACATTGTGCCAAGTAAAATGAGCCATTCACAAAAGGACAACTCTTGCTGGTTCCACTTAATATAAGGTGCCCAGTGGGGGAAAATTCAGAGACAGAAAGTGGATTAGGCACCATCAGCGGCTGAGAGAGGCAGAATGGAGAGTTACCATTTTATAGACACAGAGCTGCTGTTTGGGGTGATGGAAAAGTTTTGGAAATACATAGTAGTGATGATTGTACCACACCATAAGTATCACTAATGTCACTGAATGGTACACTTAAAAATAGTTAAAATGGCAGATTTTATGTGCATTTTATAATTTAAAAAATGTAAAATGGTTAAAATATTAAATATTATATTTTGCATGTTTCATCATAATAAAAAATAATTAAAACACGTTAAGCCATGGGAAATGGGACTTAAAGTGCAGCAGGTAAGGGAGATACTTGGCAGTTGGAAGGCCCCCTTACCTCCCAGGGACACATTCCAAGCCACCTGCTTAGAACAACACCCAATACAGTCAGCCTGCAGAACCTACAAGTCACTATCAACAGATATTTAGATTAAAACATAATTTTTAGATTTCTTCTTTAATTCTTTTTCCTGGAATAACAGGCTAACTAATGTCACAAAGGTCATTTCTAAGAGATCCTTGAAGGCGGTTTTGGCCATTTTTAAATAAGTGGAGGAACATAAATTTATCTGAACAAGGTATGTTACACCTTGGAAACATACCTTGGAGAGGAAATCTCATTGAGAAATCCTCTGGGTTGCCGGGTGCCATGGCTCACACCTGTAATCCCAGCACTTTGGGAAGCTGGGGCAGCAGGATTGCTTGAGGCTGGGAGTTTCAGACCCGCCTAGACAACATAGTGAGACCCCATCTCTACAAAAAAATTTTAAAAAATATTAGTTGGGCATGGTGGCATGAGCCTGTAGTCCCAGCTACTTGACAGGCTGAGGCAAGAGCCTCACTTAAGCCCAGGAGATCAAGGCTGCAGTGAGCCGTGATGGCACCACTGCACTCCAGCCTGGGTGACAGAGTGAGGCCCTATCTCAAAAACAAAGAAACAAAAAACCTGTCCTCTGGGTGATACTGTAAAAGAGTAAAAAGCACTACAACACATTTCATGTTTACCATAACCATCTTACTAATCCTCCCATCCTACACCCCCCATAAAACTCTACTCTCACCCGAGTTCCAAGAGAGCAAGGAGTTTGGTTTGTATCTGGAGGTGGACTGTGTGGGCCACATCAATCAGCTGCCTGAGCACTGGATGAGAAGTATGGAGAGTTTGCAGAGCTAGGAAGCCACACGCCAATTTTCTCACTTCTATTTTATTCCCCTGTGTGGATTTGAGGGACCCCTTGGCAAAGTTCCAGAGGCTCCTAGGAAACCATCGGCTGCCCTAGATGCTGAAGAGAGGAGTGTCCCCTGCCATTTTAAGCCTCTACTTTTTTTTAAATCCTCTAATTCAAGATCCACCAAACCAGTTATGTACAAAGCATAGCTCTGGGGCACTACGTTGGGAACAAAGATACATTAGATGATGCGGTTCTGACCTCGAAAACAAATGCAAGGCAAGCTATCACCACTAGAGAGCGCCCTTTGGGGACTGCGGAGTCAAGCCCCTGAAAGTGGTCCCAAAGTTGTTCTTTCTGAGCTTACCCAAGCATTCCTCAGAGCTGCTTCTCCTGCTGTGACAAGCTCGGTCACCTGCAGGCCATGTGGTCCCAGCATGGTCAGTTCAGGGAACCATGGGGTCCTCTGGCCATGCAGAGGCTCGTTCCTCAGGCCCCAGCCCGAGGTCTGAGAGGAGGCATGGCACTGGCCCCCATCCCCAGGCCATCCAGCTTACGAAGGCCAGTCGGACCCCTTCTGAGCACAGACAGGAAGCTGTGATGACTGAGACACTGACATATCTAGCCATGTGCCTACTTCCTTTTCCAAAGGTCAAGCCTTGACTTCATGTCATTACAAGCTTTTTTGTCCTTCTTCCTTCTCATGAGCGTCTGCTGGGCTCCTACAGAGGACACGAAGCCATTTGAAAGGGCCTGTCCCTTTGGAAGAAAGTTTCCCAACGCTCAGTCACAGTTTGCTCTCAGAAGAAGGCAGCCTATGCCCGAGCATCGGCGGGGCAGGCTTTGTTGCGATGGGGTCCCCAGGAGACCGGGCAGTCCTGGGCCTCACCCTGGGTGGAGGAGGAGAGACACCGCAAGGCACTGTCTCTGTTCAGTTTATGTTAACTACATTCCATGTATAACTCTCATCCAAAATAAAGTCAGTTTCCATCTGCTTTGTAATCATAAAACAATAGCTTGCCTGCCCCATCCAGGAGGCTTTTAAAATAGAAACTTCAGGGGAGGGATCTGGGCTCTGAAGGAGATTCCCCCCTGAGGACCCTCCACACATGGAGAGATGGGGGTGCCACGTGCAGACCTCAGGTCACTGTCCTGGTTTGTGGGAGCGGGGGAAGGGGTTCCTCATGGGCTGCAGAAAGACGCTGGCTTCTAAGAAAAGGCCCTGGCCAGGTGCAGTGGCTCATGCCTGTAATCCCAGCATTCTGGGAGGCCAAGACTGGCGGATCACAAGGTCAGGAGTTTGAGACCAGCCTGACCAACATGAAGAAACCCCATCTCACTAAAAATACAAAAATTAGCCAGGTGTGGTGGCACGTGCCTGTAATCCCAGCTTTTCGGGAGGCTGAGGCAGGAGAATCGCTTGAACCCGGGAGGTGGAGGCTGCAGTGAGCCGAGATCGCGCCACTGCACTCCAGCCTGGGTGACGGAGCGAGACCCCATGTCAAAAAAAAAAAAAAACAAAAAACAAAAAGAAAAAGAAAAGGCCCTGCAGTCCACGGGAATCCCTACCAGGGACAGACCCTGGAAGACTCAGATTCAGGAGCCCCTTATGAAGGAACAGCGGGACAGGCCCCTCCTTACTGCAGCAGACCAAAAAGGCAAGAGATGCCTCAGGGGTCCAAATCCTGCAACCACTCCAGCTGGAGCACCCGGCAAGGAGCCTGGGCCCACATCAACCCTGCCATGTCACCACTGGCTGCATTTCCCTAATTTTTATTCTTCTTATGATATAGATATATAGATAGATATAGATATGTGTTTATATATATATCTATATCATAGATATATATCTTATGATATAGACAGATATAGATATGTGTTTGTATTTATGTACAAATCCCCTCCTTTCCATGGGGGGATATCTTATTTTTTCTAGCCTTTCCTAATGTCCCCTGAACTGTGTCCCCCGAGAGACTATTTGGAGAGAGAGGCTCTAAAGAGGATTAAAGTTAGAATGAGGCCATAAGGCTAGGCCCAAATGCAATGTGGCTGGGGTCCTTATAAGAGAAAGAGGCAGCAGAGGCGTGCGCACACAGCCGTAAGGACAGGGAGAACATGGCGAGGGGAGGGGCCTCAGGAGGACCCATCCTGCCCACACCTCGGTGTCTGACTTCCAGGCTCCAGAACTGCGAGGTGATACATTCCTGCTGTTGAAGTCACCCCATCTGTGGTCCATTGCTACGGCAGCCTGAGCTGACGAATACACTTAATAACGTCCATTCTCGTGACTCTGGCTGGAAGGAGCAGCTCACAAGCTGTAGTGACAGAAACTGAAGGGCAGGCAGAAGCAGTGAGTGGCAGGAGAGGCATCTCACCCTGCAATCTGTCCCCATGCACAGGTTCTACATACCCCCAAGACAGAAATCGAGCCCACTGGCACAACACTCTTAATACCAGCCACTCAACCATGCCCTTCTTGAGGCTTTTATCAGCACGGACCTCTAGAGACAGGAAGAACGGCTGGCTGGGGAAGTCTGCCTGTGCTGCTGAAGAGGACATCGTTGAATGGGCATCCAGTTCTCTGGCCCTGGTGGCTGGAATGGGGGCACCACCCACCTCGCCCAGGGGCAGGGTCTGCTTGGAGAAGGGACAGAGTCCAACAGTGACCAACTTTGAGTTCAAGAGGCTGGTGGGGCTGTGCGGGGTCTGCTCTCCGGAGGTGTCTCCAGCTTTGAAGACAGGCAGATGGAGACAGAAATATTTGGGGGTCTTAAGCACAGAGGTGACAGCAGCCCCCACTGTGGATGTCATCACTGAGAGCACCAGGGAGAAGTGTGGGGAGAAGGAGAGCTGAGGGCTGAGCACAGGCCATGCAGGCAAGGTCGTGCCCAGGCGGGGAAGCCAGCGGAGTGGCTGGGGGCAGAGAGGCGCCACGCCAGCACACGGCATCGGGGTGGGCCAGGGCTGACCACACAGGGCCCGGAGGACACAGGGTTCCTGGGTGCCTGCCACCCCAGCCAGCAGCCACAGGTCTGCCTCCACACCTCGGCCTTCACCTCCCACGGCCGAGTGAACACGGCTGGAAGGACATCTCGAATGTGTGCCCGTCACCACCGCAGTTTTACTCCATTTTTGGAGACAGTAACTTCCAGTGGCACATCCATGAAAGCAGACAGTCCTCTTGCGCATCACTCAAGCACATTTCATGCCCAGCTGTAGCGAGACCATGTAGTCTTTTGAATGACAGAACTGTTCTTCAGAAGTGGACCTCCCCTACAAGGGCCATGGACGACTAAGAGCTTGGGACAGGTCTTTAGGCCACACCAGCAGGAGCTCTAGACGCTAAATTCCTCTCAGCATTGAGACATCATTATCATCTTTTTTTTTTTTTTTTTTTGAGGCGGAGTCTCGCTCCATCCCTCAGGCTGGAGTGCAGTGGCGTGATCTCGGCTCACTGCAAGCTCCGCCTCCTGGGTTTACTCCATTCTCCTGCCTCAGCCTTCCGAGTAGCTGGGACTACAGGCGCCCGCCACCATGCCCGGCTAGTTTTTTTTTTTTTTTTTGTATTTTTAGTAGAGACGGGGTTTCACCGTGTTAGCCAGGATGGTCTCAATCTCCTGACCTCATGATCTGCCCGTCTTGGCCTCCCAAGTGCTGGGATTACAGGTGTGAGCCACCGTGCCTGGCCCATTATCATCTTAACTGTAATAACAACATTAAAAAATCAGCAAAGCTGTGCTGGATATCCTATTATGACCCAGGCCTGCACAGAACATTTCACAGTCTCTCTCAGTGAACCCTCCCGCGATCCTGACAGCATGTTCCCACTTACAGACATGGAAACCAAACACGCAGTGACTGACCTCCCAAAAGTCACACAAACCTGGGTGACTCCAGGGTCTGGGAAGCCTTAGAGAGATTTGGTTTTGAAAGCACATCTGATCTGGTAGCCTAAAGGAGGAATATCTCATGAAGACTATAAAGTGCTAAGCAAAAAAGTTCTTCCATTTTTCCCTTTAAAATTATGCAGTGCAGAGACTAATGTGGTCTGAGATAAAATATCACTAAGCTTGAGAAACGGTGGAGGCTGGGCATGGTGACTCACATCTGTAATCCCAGCACTTTGGGAGGCTGAAGTAGGAGGATCATTTGAACCCAGGAGTTCAAGACCAGCCTGGGCAACATAGTGAGACCCCATCTCTCCAAAAAATACAAGAATGAGCCAGGCGTGCTGGCACACCTTGGTCCGAGCTACTCAGAAAGCTGAGGTGGGAGAATGACTTGAGCCTGGGAAAGTTGAGGTGGCAGTAAGCCCTGATTGCGCCACTGCAGTCCAGCCTGGATGACAGGGCAGGACTCCTTCTTAAAAAAAAAAAAAAAAAGAAAAGAAGAAAGAAAAAGAAAAAGGTGGGAGGAAAGGCAGACAGTTCCAGATTTGTGCCAGTGTTTGACACAGACATGGAGTAACACCGTTCAGTCCATTTGCCAAAACCACTTCCAACGTGCAAACAACCGGAGGGGGCTTGTCCAAGATCAGGAGTCACCAAACTGTGTTTTTTTTTGCTACAAACTGGGAAGTGCCCCCTACATCGGCCTGCACAGATGAGGGATGAACACCTCCCTCACTGGTACCACCTGCAATTGGGACCATCTGAGGTGTGGCCACAGAAGGACACTGCCCTCCCCCGGGCTCACCTTGGGGACTTCCCTCTGGGCTAAATAAGCCACTGAGAGAGTTCCCGCTAGGGCAGGGTAGCTGTTTATTCCCCTGGCTTTAATCAGGCTGATTTGGTGGCTTTGAGAGGTGCTCCCATCATGGGCAGGGCACACCTGACACTTGAGGGGCCCCAGCCTGGCCACCTGACAGGTTCCTTCTCACAAAGCCGCCATACCCTTCCTCACAAAATCCCTCCTGCAGGAAACATGTAGGAGCAGCACTAAACAGCTGGCTTTGGAATGATCAATAATTAACGAGGGTGCTTCACATCTGGCCACTACTTTCATTTAGGGTCACAAAGCCACGGTGCACACACAGTCTCAAGTGCATTGATGACTCATCCCCAGTAAGACAGGGCGCCAGCCCAGAAGCCTGGACTCTGAGTGCCCGAGTTCCTGATCTGCAGAACGGGGGTCTGTAGGATCGCTACAGTCTCCCCCAGCAGACACTGACCCATTTCCCCATAGCCCTCTGCTCCCGTCCCACCCGCTTCACGCTCTTCTGGCTGTCACCAGACTGTCAACAGTGACTGTTCAATTAAGTGAGAGGCCGTGGCCACTATTTTGACTTCACATCTCCTGTTTTCTTTTTGAGCATGGTTTTTCCTCACTATTATTGTTGAAGTGAGTGTCTGATTTTGACTAATACAATCAGAAATAGTACAAATGAGCAGCGCGTTATATCTTATCTTTGATTTGTGGTTTGGAATTAAAACAAGAGCTGTTACTTTGATTTTTTTATTAGAAAGATGGTAAGATTGCTCACAGGATTTCCATGAAATGGAGAACACAGACAGTACTGCTTGAGGTGCGGTGGTATATAAAATATGATTATGCGTTTAGTATCATTCTGTATTATTTCATTGGAAGAGAACAATTAATCCCTACAAAGAGAAAGCTCCAATTAAACCTGTGTTACATTCGACTAAACCTAGAAAAATCTGGATGCTTTGTGCCTTATAGATGAAACAGGTAATGTGTTATTTTGCGGGGCTGTTTGTTTCTGAGACAGGGTCTTGATCTGTCATTCAGGCTGCAGTACAGGGCTGTGATGATAGCTCACTGCAGCCTCCAACTCCCAGGGCTGAAGGGATCCTCCCTCCTCAGCCTACCAAGTAGCTGGGACGACAGGTGTGCACCACCACACCCAGCTAAGTTGTTTTTTATTTTTTGTAGAGATGGGGTTTCACCATGTTGCCCAGACTGGTCTCGAACTCCTGGGCTCAAATATCCACCTGACTCAGCCTCCCAAAGTGCTGGGATTACAAGAGTGAGCCCCCATGCCTGGCCAGAATACATTTTTTAAGAAAAAAGAAGACATGTTAAAGAAGCTAACATGCAGACCAACTAGATTGGGGCCTCCCAAGTGAGGTCAGCCTGGGGGACTCCTTTGGCCAACTAACAGGAGAAGTGCGTAACACTTTAAACAAACAGAGCAAATGTGAAACCAGGACACAGTGAGGCGGGCCCTAAATGGGAGGATCACCACAAGAGATCCAAGAATCTTGTGGAATAATCATTAGTGCCAAGGCCGATGCCTTGGGAATAAGAAAACCCTTCTTGGAATTTATTTTTCATATGGTGGACAAATAAAGAAGTGTGTGTGTGTGTGTGTGTGTGTGTGTGTGTGTGTGACAGAGACAGAGAGAGAAAATAATTTTACATCACTTAAAAAAGACCAAACAAGACTCTGAAATTATCGCAGATTTCATATACACTCATTATACATCAGGCAGAGAAGCAGAAAGCCCGGAATGCCAGCAACAATAGCTTTCAAGGGTTTCTCCGCCATCAGCGCTGTTGAGATTTGGGGCTGGATATCCTTGATGGTGGACAGCTCTGGGCTCTGCACTTTGTTGAGCACCATCCCCAGCCTCCCCCTATAGATGCCAGTAGGGCTCCCTCCCCACAAGTTGTTACAACCTAAAACAGCTCCAAACATTGTCAAATGCCTCCTGGGGGTGCAAAATCGCTCCCGGTTGAGAAATGCTGCTTTAAAACACCCAGGACAAAGATTCTGGAAAATGGATTATTAAGTAAATGTTTACAGAACCAACGTATTTTTAAAATCACGAAGGTGAGAACTCAGCACTGAAACAGCAATGGCAAAATCCGCAGTGGGAACGTGAGCCAAGTATGTTGCATAACGCTCAGAATGTGTCTTCCTTCCACCATAAACTGAAACATCTGCTCCTTCAGTGAGACGTGCTAATGGATTCCGAATCTAATACTGAAAGTGAGAGGCAGTGAGAAATGATAGTTGGAGTGCTTTTTCTGGAGTGAATCTTCTGATACCAAAATTGCCAAAAATACGGTAGTGTAGACTAGATGCACAAAATGTATTTTCTGAACTACTTTCTATTCTGTATGTCTCCTCGAGGTGATGTGAGCTCTAAGAAATGTCCCAGATGTGTGGAAGCACATGTGTGCATGGAGCAGACTGCTCAAATGAGTCAAGCTGAATGGAAAATACTGGTCGCTCTGTGGTAAGTCAGAAAGGGCTGAACGTTGTCCCAGCGGAACTCACCCCCAGAAGGCAGGGCCTCTGGCCTCTTTTTAGAATGAAGAAAGGATGCAGAGTCTCTCAGCCCAGAGAAAGTGACACACCATGCTATGCTCACATCACATAATTACTCACTACAATGCAACACTGAACACCCAGATTAAATCTATTTTCCCCAGGAAACACTAGTTTGCGAAAGCAAACCGATGCCTAAAAACAATATCACTTACAAACCTCTTAGTAAGTTTTAACATGAAACTTTTTTTCTGACAAATCATTTCTACTGTGGCCTTTTCTGCATATAATGGTACATTCTCAAAGTATCTTAGTAGACCTCAAGACATCTCAATAATACTGCCCACTAGTAATGGATGTAAAACACTCCGGGGCACTTCTAGAGTTTTCAAGGTAATTTCTTATGCATTAATTCATTCATTGGTATGACAATCCCAGGAAATGGGCAGGAGTTGTGCGCTCCTTATTCCTACGGAGAAGTTTTGCATTGTAAATATTTTTTCCTAAGAGGCTGTAACAATTCACACTCCTCCATCAGTATCTAAGAGTCTCCAGGCCCTTTTTTCTGCAAAACCAGCTGCTTTGTCTTTTTAAAACCTCCCTGCAAGTGTTTTTTGTTTTTTTGTTTTTTTTTAAGACAGGGTCTTGCTCTGTCGCCCAGGCTGGAGTGCAGTGGCACGATCTCGACTTACTGCAACCTCCGGCTTCTGGGTTCAGCAATTCTCCTGCCTCAGCCTCCCCAGTAGCTGGGATTACAGGCGTGCACCACCACACTTGGCTAGGGCAGGACATCTACTTTTCTTTTAATGTGCATCTCCCTGCCACCCAGACCACTTGGCAGGCTCCTCTGTGAATTAACTCTGCATGTTTCCCCTTCAATCTTTCTTTTTTTCTTCTTCTTCTGATTTATTTAGTTAGAGACAGGGTTTCACTCTGCTGCCCGTGCTGGAGTGCAGTGGCACAATCTAGCTTACTGCGTGGCACAATCACAGCTCACTGCAGCCTCTACCTCCTGGGCTCAAGCAATCTTCCCACCTTGGCCTCTGGAGTAGCTGGGAGTAGCTAACATGCACCACCTGCCCAACAGTTTTTTAACTTGGTTGTAGAGATGGAGTCTTGCTATGTTGCCCAGGGTGGTCTCAAACTCCTGGGCTCCAGCAATTCTCCCGCCTCAGTCTCCCAAAGCACTGTGATTACAGGTGTGAGCCACCGTGCCTGGCTTCCCTCATTTTTTCTATTGTATTCTTTCCTCTCTTCTTGACCACGAAACCTGTGAGAGAATTCATATTGAAAATATTAACCCCTTTTCTGTCTTTTGCCTTGCAAATATTTTTCTCTAAGAGCCATGGTTTGTCGGTTTTAAAATTTCTAGTTGTGGCATAATTTTGGTATATAATCCTTTCAGATTTTTATATAGGTAAATATATCTGACTTCTCCAGGCCTGGCTAAGACAGTCACCTATGTCCCTGTATTATACATGTTGTTTCCAAGTATTGCTTGTTTGTTTTTTGTGGGAGGAGTGCAGAGTATTTTTTTTAAAAAAAAAACATTTAAATGGTCAAACCAACTGATGTTCATTTTCCTCTGTTATGACCTGAGCATCCAATGCTGCTTCTTCCAGACAGCCAGTTGTGTCAATATTGCTAACTAGTTCTTTTCCCACTGAACCTACATACCCACTCTGTTACAGATAATATCATTTGATTTGGGCTTACTAGGTTCCATTAATCTACTTGTCCTTTCTCATGTCAACCCCACATGGCATGGTAGTACAGTATGTTGGATCAGTGCCACCATCAGCTTCAGTGCTGAGAGTATTCATGCAAAGGTACCTGCTCAGGGTGGAGCCCAGAGACAGGGCCCTGGGCCAGCACACTGGGGAGGTCCTGCTCTGCTCTCTGCAAAGACAGTGGCCACCAGCCCTCCCCCTGCCCCAGCCAGTCTGAGGTCCCATAGCCACCAGGAGGGCTTAGGCAGGATGCCCCAAAGCCTCAACAAACACCCATGCAGGTCATTTGTCATAGAAAAGGGGGCCAACCCCAGACCCACGTGGGTGACAGATGTTGCATGTATTTAAATGACCCTGCAAATGCTCCCAGGGGTTAGATGGCCTACTGCAGCCTCTATGTGGATGTCCAACCCCAACCCCCCAAGCACTGGCCTGGGGAGGGTGAGGCCCGCGTTTAGAATTCAGATCTTAGAGCACGAAGCGCGCACTGCACCAGGCACCTCCAGAGTGTTAATTCACCTCCAGGAGACTTGTTTGGAGTGTCAGTTTTGTTGCTTTGAGGTCCATCTCCCCTGCCAGGGCAGGGCTCTCACCGCTAAGACCATCTTTACCTGCACAACTTCACCTGCAGCCCCAGTTCCAATATCTGTTAAAAAAGTTGCTCCTTTTCAATTTTTTTTTTTTTTGAGATGGAGTTTTGCTCTTGTTCCCCAGGCTGGAGTGCAGTGGTGCAATCTTGGCTCACCGCAACCTCCACCTCCCAGGTTCAAGCAATTCTCCTGCCTCAGCCTCCCGTGTAGCTGGGACTACAGGCATGTGCCACCATGCCCAGCTAATTTTTGTATTTTTAGTAGAGACAGGGTTTCTCCATGTTGGTCAGGCTGGTCTCGAACTCCCGACCTCAGGTGATCCACCCACCTCGGCCTCCCAAAGTGCTGGGATTACAGGCATGAGCCACTGCACCTGGCCTCAATCTTATTTTTAAGACTGTCTTGGCTCATTTGGAGGCATCATAAATGTTAAGGCCATTTTATTCAATTCCAAGAGAAGCCTCCAGATAGAAAGGCATGCGACTCTTGGGAGAATGAGCACTGCAATCATACCTGCTCTTCCCGTCCCACCCAGGGCCCTGGGAGATGCTGCAGTGCCTCATGCACGCTTACACCCTTTAAAAAGATATCGCCACTTTCTTCATGAAGCTCCTAAGCCTCTTGTTAAGTTTCTGAGTACTGTGCAGTTTTTGTTCCTATTTTTGTAGACCACCTTCCCCACTTCCCCTTCTAAGTGCTCATTGTGCTCCCTGAGTGATTATAAGTAGTTCTCTGTAAGTGGCCACAGGTCTTCCCCAGCAGCTCCACTTCGCTGGGTGTGAGTTCTGTTTGTCCAAACCCTCTTCCGCTCCCTGGCAGCCAGGACCCTGCGGATGAATGGTTACTATTTTGGTTAGCATAGCATGCTTGGGTCAGCTTTCTAAAGTGATGGCAGATCCCTTTCTTAGAAAAGGTGAAGTGGCCTCCCAAGAGTTGTGGGCACATAACTTCCCCCAAACCTCCCTCAGAAGCAAGGGAAAATCAGCCTGGGGAACCAGGGCATCCAGTCGCCTTTGCATGCACAATTGACCTCTTTTCCACTGGAGGCCCCCAGACCTCTGCAAGCCCAAGTTTCCTCCAAGATGCTCTGCTCTGTGGGACTCACCCCAGGGTTCTCCGATGCCCCACCAGTGCTGTCTAGGGACCCAGGGAACCCAAGTCCTGCCCCAGATTCCCAGGGATACAGCAGCTACCTCATTCAGGATGTGTATGGGAGGGAGAGAAGGGTTTTGTCCAGGACACCATTTCCCCAGAGTCCCCTGATTCCTCTAAATCAGAATTCTGAAGGTGAAAAGGCTTCACTGATTATAAGGTCCCTCTCTCTCATTTTTCATTATGAGGGGATTAAAAGCCAGACAGGCAGATTGATTTTCTCACTCATGTGAAGGTGGCAGCCTGGGTCAAAGCCCTCAGATGTGCCTTTCCCTGAGGCTTCTCTTGCAACAACTTACTGAAAGCACTCACCCTCCGATCAGTCCCTTACTAACATCACCCTGCCCAGAGGCTGGCTTCTCCTACCACGCAGAATTAAAAATCACAAAGCAACCTCTTTAATAAATAAATAAATATAAGAAGCAAAAAAAAAAAAAAATCTCTGGAAATATCTCCAAAAAATATCACAATATTTCTCCATAACATATTTACTGCAAATATCCCTAAATTGTAATGGGCTACAGAGTATGATCAGTAAAGTACCTTAAGCAAACAAACACTGCCCCGTCTTGGAAGACCCAGCCCTGGGAATAGAGGGGACTTTAACATATGGATCAAAATATACTATGGAGACATGATTTCCCTGGGCACAGTGTGCAGTGACCTAAGACACCTTTGTGAATCCCGGCTTGGAAGCCGACGTCAATTTTCCCAGTCAAGCATCAACAGCAGCAGTGCCCTCGCGAAACTGACTTTACCCGGTAATATTCCGAGAATGGATAACAAGGCTGAAACGCAGAACTAACTACAAACTGAGTTTTCCTCCTTGGGTAAAATACAGTGAGAAGGGCCATGCAGATGGTCATCTTCTCTGGAGGCCACACACGTGGATTCCACAAAGGCCATTGCAGGGTCATTGTCACCAGTCAGTCTTGGCAGTGTCCCTGGAAGGTGTGCCATTCCCATTATCAGGATGAAGAGGGGGTTGAGTCAACGCCCAAAGACTCACAGCTGGAGGTCAGAACAGCAGCTCTAAGGAAGGCCCAAAACTCAACTGGCTCATGCCTCCCAATTTTAGAGTATTTGGGAGACAGGAAGTGCTGAGAAACGGGCATTGCTAAATCACAGTGGTTCTCTCCTATCTTTATTTAGGAAAAAAATTTTTTTTTTCTTTGGGAAAATTGTGTAGGTTACAACTGGCTATATCCCAGGTATCTTATGTGACCGCGCAAGCATACAACAATGAGCAGCTCCCCTTCTGAGGGACTGAATCAGCCAGGGCATCCCCACCTTCTCAGCACGAATCACAGCCACACAGCCCAGCCCACCCGGGGCCTGGGGGCCACCCAGGACACCACCGTCCACGTGACTATGACACAGGCCCACGGAGGGAGGGCCTGCGCCAACTTGGCACCTTCAGTCCAATGTTTAACATCTAATGAATGGCGACCTTGGGCTTTCCCTGCCACCTGCTGAGAAGAGAGAGTGACAGCCTCTTCCCTACACTCTGCCCAATGATTTGAGATTGAATACCTTTCCTATTGTAAATAGGAACAAGAACTGTTTTAACATTTTTGGATTTCTGATGAAGGGAATAACAACCTAATGCCACAGAATGAGCTCTGATTTTGGTTTTAGTCATATGTTATGACACTTATGCTTACTAGTAGGGGTACTTGCTTTCCCAGAGTGTGCCAGACAGGCACTAGCACTAAGACATCTGTCTGGAAGTATTTCTTTAGATATCATTTTATTCCTTCACTCTGCAGTCCTGTGTAATAATACACACTGGGAAAATTTTGACGTGTGCTATAGTGTGGACGTTTGTCCCCTCCAGACCTCTGCTGAAGACCGATCCCCAGCGTTAGAGGTGGGGCCTCATGGGAGGTGTCTGGGTCATGGGGGTGGATCCCACATGGATAGATGATTGCCCTGGGGGTGTAGGGGATGTGCGAGAGTTCTGGCTCTATTAGTTCCTGTGAGAGCTGGTTGTTAAAAAGAGCCTGGCACCCCCCTCCTCACCCCTGTGATTCTGCTCCCCTCTCCCTTCCCCTATGAGTGGAAGCAGCTTGAGGCTCTCACCAGATGCAGATGCTGGTGCCATACTTCCTGTACAGCCTGCAGAACCGTGAGCCAAATAAATCTCCTTTCTTTGTAAATTATCCAGCCTCAAATATTCCTTTATAGCAACACAAAACGAACAGGGACAATATGTGAAAATAGTTTGTTTCAGGGCTAGGCGTGGTGGTTCACATCTGTAATCCCAGCACTTTGGGAGGCCAAGGTGGGAGGAGTTCAAGACTAGCCTGAGCTCTACAAAAAACAGAAAGAAAATTAGTCAGGTGTGGTGGTGTACCCCTGTGGTCCCAGCTACTTGGGAGGCTGAGGCAGGAGGATTGCTTCAGCCCAGGAGGTTGAGGCTGCAGTGAGCCACAATAGCACCACTGCACTTCAGCCTGAACAAAAGAGCGAGACCCTGTCTCAAAAAAAAGTAGTTTGTTTCAGAGCTTATAAATATGAGTGTGGCACTGGCCTCTTTAATGCACACTGCCATGGTCTAATTATGGCCTGTGTGCATGCATGCAGCAATGCCCGAGCAGCTGGAGTTGGAAAAGAAGCCTCCGTTCATGCACAAACGTGGTACTCATGAGTCATCGGGGAGCTGCTAGCCCACCTCACAACGTGGCTTCTTCCCACCCACACTGGGGGACCCTCTCCCATAGTCATGGACCCTCCACAAGTGAGGCAGACATCGTCAGAGCCACATGTGTCCTGGGCAGGTGCTACCTGCCTGGAACCTGCCGGAGATCCCTCTGGGATGGGTCAACTAGGCCACAGGACAATGTGACACTTGACAGAAGGTGGTGACAGCTGTAATTTGAGCTGGCCTTGTAGAGGCCTTCCTCCTTCCGTAGCTTTGGAGATGTTTAAAAAATTTAAATTTTAATTGCCAAATAATAATTGTATATAGTATGAGGCACAATGTCATGTTTTGATACATGTATACACTGTGGTATGGTTAAATCAAACCATTAACATCTCACATACCGATCTTTTTTTCTGATGAGAACATTTAAAATCTACTCGTTAGCAATTTTGAAATACACATTGCTATTAACTATGGTCACTGTGCTGTACAACAGATCCTAAAACGACTCCTCCTGTCTAAGGGAAACTTTGTATCCTTTGACCAAAATCCCCCCAAGTCCCTTCCAACCTCTGGTAACCCCCATTCTACTCTGCTTCTATGAATTCAACATTTTTAGGTTCCACGCGTACGGGAGATCATGCAGTGTTTGTCTTTGTGTGGCTGGCTTATTTCACTGAACATAATGTTCTCCAGGTTCATCTGTGCTGTTTCAAGTTCTAGTAAGTTGGAAATGTAATTTTTTCAGAAAAGAATTCACAAAGTACATGTCTTTGTGAATAAGGACTCCTCAGTGGCATGAGGACAGGCTAGCCCCCTCAGAGAGAGTCCCCTGAGGCCAGTGCCATGGTGGCTGCCCTGGCCCCTGGCCCCTGCCCCCACCCCACCCTTTCAGAGGTTCTGTGCTCCCTTGAACTCAATTCTTCCTGACTTTCTGCCACACTTTTCCATTTTGTGCTAGGTTTTCTCTTTGAAATTACAGACTCTCTACATACGGAGACACGACACGCTCTGGGCTCCAGGTGCCAGTGCTGCAGCTCTGGAGCGGGGTCAGTGGGTCCTTGGGCCCCTCCTGGGGGGACAGCCATCCAAGAAGGGCAGCCCAGCTCCACAGCACGCAGATCCTTCTCTGTCACCAAGGTCAGAGCTGGGACTCCTCTGGCTGCCACTCTTTTGGGGCAGGCAGATCACCAGGAGACTGCCGCCCTGGGGGGTGAGGGTGGGGAGAGAGATCTTCAGCCCTGCCTTTACCCTCCACGTGCCGGCACAGCCATGCTACCCGATCTCACCCTGGGCTGGCTCCTCGTCTATGTCATATCCTCCAGGGACATCTACAGGGATTAAACTGAAAGTGTGTTACCCAGAGAGCACAATAAGAAGTTGTCCAAGGAGAGAGTTAAATGTAAGACTTCTGTGTTGTTATAGACTTCATTTTAAGCTTCTTAAAAATATAACCCTTGCAAAATTCGTCAGGGTCACAAATCTGGAATCCGGCCTAGTTAACTGGAAGAGGGAGGGAGGCCCCGGGTTGCATTCAGCCAGCTACTCCCATCACTGGAGTTAAGGAGCTCCTCAGCTTCACTGACATAGGCACTCTCAGCAATGAGAGCCCTGCCCTGGCAGGGGAGATGGACCCCAAAGCAACAATATCAAAACTCCAAACAAGTCTCCTGGAGGCGAATCAACACTCTGGAGGCGCCTGGTGCAGTGGGCGCTTCATGCTATAAGGTCTGAATTCTACATACAGGCCGCACCTTCCCCAAGCCAGTGATGGGAGGCGTGGGGGAAACCAGTGCCTGTCCAGCCCTCCCCCTGCCCCAGGCAGTCTGAAGTCCCATAGCCACCAGGAGGGCTCAGGCGGGAATCCTAAAGCCTCAACAGACACCCACGCAAGTCCATTTGTCATAGATAAGGGGGCCGAAGCCCAGATTCATCTGGGTGACAGATGTTGTATGTAATTAAATGACCCTGCAAACGCTCCTGGGGGCTTAGACAGCCTACTGCAGCCTCTACATGGATGTCCAACCAAATGGCCAGGGCGGCACAAGGCAGCAAAGATCAAGTCCACAGAGAAGGCACGCTCTTTTCCTGCGGGCACTGTGCCGGACTCCCATCTGGTGAAACAGCGCCCAGGTCTCCACGGCTGAGTGAACTGGGCAATCCTCAGACACTGAGAGGGAGAACAAACTGCAGACTGTGGGGCAAAACCGATTCTGTGATTCTGTTGGAGCTGCCTGACAGCTGTGCCCGTGTCCCTTCGCTCCTCCTCAGGAGGGCACTGTGCGCCTCCCGCATCCACCAGCCCGGTACAGGGATCCCACTCGGAGGCCCCCGACTGGCTTGAGTGGTTTGCTCTGTGTCCCCTGTAGAAGAAACAAACTCCCCCGTCCTCATGTAACGGAGGCTATGTGACTTTAAAAAACAAACCATAAGGTGCCTGTTTGGCCCCTCTCTTTCTCTGTGCCTTTCCTTCCTCTCCCCATGCCTGCTTGCCCGCAGTTATTTTGGTACAGGGGCATCACTAGTCATCGATAACTTCACATCCTAACTCGGGGGCCATCCGAATGGTTACGGAACTTGTTTTTCTTTCAAAGAACAATGATCCTTCGGTCACGCAGACTTCCCTGATAGTGTCTGGTTTGACTGGCCCAGAAAGGTGAGCAACTTTCATCCTGGGCTCTCCCCTCTCGCATCCCTGCCTTCCTCATAAAAGCCTGCGTTATGTCCAAACGCAGGTCGGATTTGGGAGCTCGTCTCTCCCGGCCTCACATTTTTTGCTCCTGAGCGCTGATGTGTCCGGTGCTCAAATGTAGCTTTTGGGAATTTATAGCCTCTAAAGGCTGGCACTACAAACTCAGGGGTGGGCAGCCCGGCCCAAGCACCCTAAACTCAGAGATGAACCAAAATGGTGTTCAGCAAAATTCCTCACTAAGAATAAAAGCAAAACAAACAGACAAAAAAACAAAGTTAAACTAAATAACATTCATTGGCATGTTCCACAAAGAAATAAAATTCAAGACAGGCATGGAAGTGCACGCCTGTGGTCCCAGCTACTCGGGAGGCTGAGGTGGGAGAATCGCTTGAGCCCAGGAGGACGCGGCTGCAGTGAGCTGTGATCACGTCACTGCACCCCAGCCTAAGTGACAGAGCAGGACCCTGTCTCAAAATAAATAAATAGAAGTAAAATTCAACAAACCCAAAGTACATATAGCTTCAGGGCATCACTGTGAGGGAATCCAGTCCAAACACATCAATTTATAATGAAGTATTTATCAACTGGTACATTTATAAATTAGGTAAAAGTTCTGGAATACAATGTATCTCTTCCTGGCCAACAATAACAACAAACCCAGAAAACCCAACAGAGTGGAAACAATTCTTCACTAATAGGAACTATTGATGGATACCTCTAACTCCTCCTCAGTCTCAGGAATTCTAAAGAAGGAGGAAAAGCGACAAAGAACCTTGTCATTAGACACCAAACTCGCCTGGGGGCCAGGGTGAGGCAGGCGAGGAGTTCACATCAAGTGCAAAACGCAAGGGTGCACGCAACAGCTCAGGGATCAGGATGAACACTATTTTAATGCAATATCTTTTACGAAACAAAACGAGTGAACAAATATCCCTGAGGAAGAAACATTGACATTTAAAATAAAGACAGAATCGGCATTGCTGAGTTTTCTTTGGCTGCAGGTTCCCATAGGGCTTCAGTGAGTTTTCTATGTCCTGGACAGATAAGCTGCTTCCCTTGCTCTCCTTGGCCCACCCCACACCAACTGAACACCCCAAGAACCATTTCCTTCCTTCTCTGATATCCGCCTGTCCCCTGCTCCTGCCTCCCCAGGGGACACAACACAGATGTCTGCCTCCCAAGTGCCTCTCCTATCCTGCCTGAGTTCTCACCTGCCCTCCCCTTGTGACCCAGCGGTTGCAGCTGGGAGCTGACCACGCTCCTTCACTCCACGCGTGCCTGCTGGGTGCTGCTGCTCCCTGGCACTGTTCCACCGTGCGCCTTCCCGGAAGAAGCTACATTCTGACACGGCAATTTCAAATGGGGCAAATGAAGAGCGAGTTTACGGAGGTACAAGCACCAGGAGGAAACACGAACACTTGAAGATGTTCATGCAAACTCAGCTTAGCTTTGTGTGGAAAGGTCTCTGTTCAGCCCCCACTCTGGGGGCCCCCGAGGCTTCCCACCTACCCTAATTTCAAAAGCTGGTGCTCACAGTAACTACTTTAACCATGTCTTTCTGACTTCATTTGATCTATTATTTTTTGGTTTAACTTTATTACCAATATTACAACGACATCAGGAACCGAGTTCCCATAGAAGTCAAGCCTGTCTCTGTCACATCTTCCTGGTGTTTGATGAACCCGCTGTACTAGATGCTGACGCTGCTCCTGGCTCACTGTCATGGGGTTTGGTAAGTCTGCTCCAGATGAAGGGAAAATATGTTTTCCTTTTACAAAACTAAAAGAGAAAGACCTTTGGGGTGACAGCCTCTCCTCAGCACAGGAGAGCAGTTAGGTGCACAAGGGGTATCCCAAGGCTGGTTGTGGGGTCTATGCCCCCATGTGTATGAACCCACAGGCTGTCCTGTGCATGCTGGAATTTGAGGACATGTGCTCCAAATGCCCAAGGCCACTCAGCCATCATCACCTCGAGGCCCAGGGAGAGCTGATGCAGGTGTCCAGGGGCCCTTCCACTGCACTTTGGCTCGGGGCATGAGGTGGACCAGCAGAGAAGAGGAGCGAGGGGTGGGAGCCAGACCTCCAGGGTTACACTGCACCAGCACTTAAGAGTTCACAGCCAATCATGGCTCTGAGCCTCAGCATCCCCATCTGCAATGTGGGGATAACACTGGCAGTGCCTGTGTGGCAGGTGGTAGTCAGGGGGACTGTGTTAAGCTACATGCAGCGCTTAGCATCCTGCGTCAGGCAGAGCACTGAGAATGAGGGCGGACGAGAGTCCTGGGGGCAGATGCGATGCTCACTCCTGGTCAACTCTTGGGCAGCCAATGGCCACTACGCTGAGACTTCAATTTGCTAAGCATGTTACAGTGGTTTAATCCGGTGTGGGACAGCTTCGCTTCAGGAAAAACACACTTTCCAGCTTTCTCAAGCCCCGTGACGCTGATGTGTCTCTGACTTGCCTGGCCTGCTCTGGCTTTGCTCAGCACTGCTGGGCAGGAATGGCATCACAGCCCACCTGCTGGAAGGCCCCCGTGCCAGTCTCTGAACCCCGATGGATGTATCTGACAGCATACAAAAGCCCCATGTCCCTAAACCTCCCCAGTTACTGACTCATTACATGGATAACAGATCCAGGCGGTGAACAGCTGGCCACCTGCACCCTACAGAAGGCTCCACACCTCCCTGTGTTCCGGAGCCGAGGATCTCATCAACTCCTTTATGTTAACGCGGAGAACACGAGATCTGCAGGACAAGGGCATGTGGCCTACTTGGGTTCAGCACCAAATACAAAGCCATCTTTGTTCTCCCAAGAGCCTTTTAAAATAATTTTCCTGTGTTGACTCAGTAAAATGTTGCTTTTGGGCCAAAACTCTATTTGGGAACTCTCCGTCTGGATGCTTTTCTTCTTAGAACAGAACAGAAATTGGGCAGAGTGCACCGTGGAAACACGTGCGTGTGCCTGCGCCGCAGCACAGACCGAGCTGTTCTCAACGTCGGAATCTCAGCCCGAGGCTGTGGCACCCAGCTTCAGTCCTTGCAAACCTTGAGGACCATGTTCCTCAGCACCTCCCACTGCAGGCTTTTTGTTGATAAACGTCCAGCAGGTTCTCTCAGGCCCGTGAGCCTCCCTGTTGTAGGCTGGGGCTACCCAGACCTTGCGTGCTGTGTTCCGACCACTAGGCCCATGAACTCGCTTCCTGGGGCTGCTGTAACAGGTCACCACAAACCTAGTGGCTGAAAACCACACACGTTTATGATGTTATCGTTCTGTAGGTCAGAATTCCAACACAGGGCCCACTGAGCTAAGGTGTCGGCAGGGCCACGCTCCTTCCTGGAGGCTCAGTGGAGAATATGCTTCCCTGCCTCTCCTGGTTTCTGCAGGCTACCTGCATGCCTCAGCTCACGGCCGGCCGCCTTCTCTGTCTTGAAAGCCAGCAATGGTGGCAAGTCTTGCGCACTGGGCCACCGGCACTCTGGTTCCCTCATCTGACTCTTTCTTCCACCTTAAGGACCTTGTGATTACACTGGGCCCACCCAGATGATCCAGGAGAAATCTATCTCGAGGTCACTGAGGAGCTCCTGACTTCCCCTTTGCCCTACAACCTAAAACATCCATCAGTTCCGAGGATTCAGATGTACACATCTGTGGGGGTCATTAATCTGCCTAAAACAAATCATGAACAGAATTTAGGTGAAACTGCATTTTACATATGAGTGTGTGGCCAACACCAGTAGGGCTGCTGTTTTAGGGGTTTTGCCTAGAACCTAGTTTCCTCCAGGTGCTTTTATGGCCAAGGGCTGTGTCTTTGTGAGGTGAGATAATTCCTGGCAAATCCGGGTCACGAGGACACAGCCACATCTCACCCTGGGATGTAGCAATCTCGGCACCTGCGAGGAGGGAGACGGGTAGTAAGCAGACAGATGGCCTGTGACACTGGTCTGTGCTGGTGCCTCCTTCCCTGTCTCAGGCACTTCCGCCACACCGTCCCCTCCAATACCTGAATGATGCTTCGCCCACTGGGCTCCTCCATTCATTCATTCATGCATTCATTCAGGAAACATCTGTTGGTTCTGCTGAGCACACACCAGGTGCTAAGGATACAGTGGGGCACAGGGTGGGCACTGCCCATGTCACATGTCCTCTGGGTGCTGGGACATTTTCTCTCCTGCTTCTCGGGTACAAGGACTGAATGGCTAGGACAACTCGCCCTCTACCAAGAGCTTTGCAAAGTGACAGAACTGAAATGAGGAGCCCAAGTTGCTCTGTCTGTGTGAATCCGTATGAACCAGGGGCAGCTTCATCCCCAGATGCAGCCTCAAGTGGGCCAGTCCTGTCCTACTCCCAAGTATCCGTCACTGACACTTGTTCTACACAGGTATACGTTCCCCGGGATCCAAGGCCTGTGGTCATCCTGCTTGCACTTCCGGGACAGCCCGCAGTGGGCACTCCGGCAGGGCCTGTGGAACTGAACAGTGGATTCAGAAAATCTGAGAATGACACCCAGTCTTTACCATGATGGACCTCGCAAACCTCCATGGGCCTCGGCTTCTCTGAGTGTAACTGGGAGCCGCTGCTGTTCTCCCAGGCACAGGCCCCCATCGCCTCTCCTGGCACTCATGTGCTGCTGCTGGTCTGCCTGCATATTGCTTCGCCCCAAGACACATGTGTGTGAGGTATTCACATGAGTGTGTGTGTGTAATTGTGCTTAGTGTGTGATGTGAGGTGTTTGTGATGTGAGGCTGTGTTTGTCAGTACGCAGCATGGTGTGTGTGTGCATCTGTGTGTGTGCATCTGTGTGTGTGTCTGTATGTGTGGTGTGTCTACGTGCATGGTGTGTGTGTGTGTGTGGTGCATGCCTGTGAGTGTGTGGTGTGTGTGTGAGGTATAATTGTGCTTAGTGTGTGATGTGAGGTGTTTGTGATATGAGGCTGTATTTGTATGTAGCTTGGTATGTGTGTGCATCTGTGTGTGTGTCTATATGTGTGACGTGTGTGTCTATGTGCATGGTGTGTGTGTGGTTATGGATGTGTGTGGTGTGTGAGTGTGTGTGTGTAATTGTGCTTAGTGTGTGATATGAGGTGTTTATGATGTGACGCTGTGTTTGTGAGTACATAGCATGGTGTGTGTGAGTGCATATGCGGGTAGGGGTGTGTGTGCATCTGCATGTGTGTGTGTCTGTGTGCATGGTGTGTGTGTGGTGTATGTATGTGTGTGGTGTGTGTCTGTGTGTGTGTGAGACGTGTGTGTGTACATGCATGAATGAGCACATATGGCTAAACACGGAAAGGACAAATGACAGGCAGTGGAGTAGAGTGGAAAGAGCTGAGGCCTTAAACAGGTGGCCAGGTCCAGGTCCAGGTCCACCCGGCCACCGACTCCACACAGGTTCCTGGAGAAGCATCTCACTCCTGTGAGCTGAACCCAAGCCGTCTCATCTGTGAAATGCGGTTAACGACAGTAGGCCAGTCACCTCTCAGCACAGTCTTTAAGAATCGAATGAGAATTCTTCCAGCACAAAGTAGGCCTTTGCTGAATATTTAACATATTTCAAATAAGTGTTTGTTGAATAGTTGAAAAAATTGATATGAAAGTTCTTTTAGAAGTAAAAAATAAAATATGATAGAAATGTGAGAAATTTTAAACATTGGCATTTTAGATTTACTTAAATTATAATAAAGCCTGGGTAGGTGGAGGCTCTTCGTTTGGAAAATAGAAAGGCGGGTGTGGAGGAAAAGGAAAAATTCTTTTGAAATAAAAGGCGCATTGCCAGAATGGGACCTGTGGCAGCCATGGTGAGCGGATGGGCCATCACGCGGGCATTCTTCCAGGAGAAGCCAGTCCAGCATCCACACACAGGGCCCCGGCAGCCTACGGGACCCCTGTCTGCCACGTGCAGAGAAGCTGCACCCAGTGATCCTTCTCAAGTTTGTTTTTGAATGACTGGCTGGATCTGGGTGACTCACTGTGTGCCAGGAGCCCACGCTGGTCTGTGGCAGCCGGTCCCTCCAAGGGATTGGAGCCACGCCACCAGCCACACAATTCCAAGTTCCTTCACTGTGCCTACGGGTCTCGATCCAGGAAAAGAGATGCTGCCTTCATTGTTGAAAAAGGGTCCTTTGCCACAATGAATTTTTTCAATGGCAGCACTTAGCAATGTATGTACCCACTCACTGCAGCACACTTTACACGCGTCCGTATTTTTGTGCTATCTCTGAGTGAGAACAGAAATGAATTGGCTACTTATATATTTTGATGGGGAACTGAATGCACTAAAATCTAAGTAGGTCTCAGATAAAAGTCACAGTCTTCAGCCAAACAAACGCAGGTCTCATTCCTCTCTGGCACTTCCTGGGCCCTCAGACTGGAGGGGTGTGTCTGTCTTACATGGGAAGAACATGAAGAAATGCTGCATCCATATGTGAAACACAAAGGCTGCGCTATTTTTTTCCCCCAAAATTAAGTCTAGGGAATGCCAAACACTTTATAATTGGCTTCGTGAAAACAAGGTCTTGCCTTTACTTTAAAAAAAGAAAAGAAAAAGTAAACCTGTAATTCCCACAATTCACAGAGACTAAAGGAAAATGTATTTTGAAATCAAAGATGGCAGGCACATCTGCCATTTATTTGGATTAGTTTTCCCAAGCCATTTACCTGAATGATTACAAGCAGCCCCTTACAACCTTGAGAAGAAACAGAAAAGTGCCAAATTTTTAGCACTTTTTATTTTCTAATGCAGAAAATTAAATATCCTTTTGGTCATGCATCAAACAAGTGATTTTTTCATTCATTCCGCGTACTACCTGAAACAGCCACAATTACACAGGTCCATATACATGTGGTTTTTTTCTAACAAAAGTTACACCAAGTGTGCCTGGCTCTCCTGCCTCCCCTTCCACCTCCTCCACCTCTCTGCCACCCTGAGGCAGCAAGATGCCCTCCACTTCCTCCTCAGCACGCTCAACATCAAGATGACAAGAATGAAGATCTGTATGATGATCCACTTCCACTTAATGCACAGTAAATGTATTTCCTCTGCCTTAAGATTTTCTTTTCTTTTCTTTTCTTTTTTTTTTTGAGATGGAGTCTTGCTCTGTCGCCCAGGCTGGAGTGCAGTGGCACGATCTCTGCTCACCGCAAGCTCTGCCTCCCAGGTTCACGCCATTCTCCTGCCTCAGCCTCCCGAATAGCTGGGACTACAGGCGCCTGCCACCACGCCCAGCTAATTTTTTGTATTTTTAGTAGAGATGGGGTTTCACGGTGTTAGCCAGGATGGTCTCGATCTCCTGACCCCGTGATCCACCCACCTCAGCCTCCCAAAGTGCTGGGATTACAGGTGTGAGCCACCACACCCAGCCAAGATTTTCTTAATAACATGTTCTTTTCTCTAGCTTACTTTACTGTAATAACACAGTATATAATGCATCTAATGTACAAAATATGAGTTAATCGACTGTTTATGTGATTGGTAATGCTTCCAGTCAACAGTAGGCTATCAGCAGTTAAGTTTCAGGGGACTCAAAAGTCAAACACAGGTTTTCGGCTGTGCAGGGAGTTAAAGGTCAACACCCTTAAGCATTGTTCAAAAGTCAGCTGTACATTTACTTCTCTTCCTCTCCACCATAAATGTTCACTTACTTCAAACTATAACTCCTTCCCTTTCTCCAGAAACTGAAGGGAATGAATTTTTCTCTAGTATGTGGAGATCGCACCATTCTGACCTCAGCTTACGCTTCCACTCACATGTGTGTTTCCATCAAATGGAGGGGCATCCGCCGGGCTGGAAAGAGCAGCTTTGGAGGAGCAATAACAGAGCACAAGCGCGAGGAGTGAGAAGTTCATGGCTTTTAAGGAATGGCTGTGATGGCTGTGAGATGAGGAAAACAGCCTTCACTCTTTTCTCCCCTGGTGGCATCCTTAACGCTTTTCAAGCATCTGCTCCAATGTCATCCACTCTCCTCCCTGGAGCATTACTGGCTGCTTGACCCTGTCCTGAGCACCCCGCCCCAGGCAGGTGGGGCAGCCAGCAGGGTGGTCCCCCCACCAGCCCAGGGGCCTTCCTGCCCACCCTTCTGCGGCTAAGGGCTGGCTTCAGGCCGTCTGCCTCTGTGTCCAGCCACAGGGGCCTCCCAGATATATTAAAGTGAGCTTCGCTAGCTCAATGAATGAAGGCTTTGAAAGTTCTTGTGACGACAGCTGAACACTCCCTGTGAAATAACAGTTTTAAATGAAGTTGTCATTCACCAAATATTTTTAAAACAAAAACACATGGGGCTGAGTGTGGTGGCTCACACCTGTAATCCCAGCACTTTGGGAGGCCAAGGCGGGCAGATCACCCGAGGTCAAGAGTTCGAGACCAGCCTGGCCAACATAGTGAAACCCCACCTCTATGAAAAATACAAAATTAGCTGGGCGTGGTGGTGCACACCTGTAATCCCAGCTACTCGGGAGTCTGAGGCAGGAGAATTGCTTGAATCTGGGAGGCAGAGGTTGCAGTGCACTGAGATGGCACCACCGCACTCCAGCCTGGGTGACAAGAGCGAAACTCCATCCCCCCGGCCAAAAAAAAGAAAAAGAAAAAAAAAACCCAACATGTATTGGTGACAACCGGGGCTCTGAAATAACTTCCTTATGAATTCTGCAGCTGTTTTGTAGTGGAGGTGAAGGTCAATTGAACGATTTCTTTGAGGAATACCACAGTAGAACACACCAGTAGGAAAAAAAAACAATAAGCAATCATGAAAGAATATTTAAAGTTAAATCTGTCATATTTACTTTTCAAAAGTGACACATGTATCACTGGCTGATAGAACACACCTCGAGATTTAACTCTTTGTTTTCATGCTGGACGTAATAAACGTCCTTAATTTTGCAATATGAAAACAGCATTGCCATGAATCTTCCCTGTTCCTCAAGGTTATTTTCTGGGTCTAAGGCTTGTTCTCATTGTTGCATTTGTCTTTTGTCAAGGTCTCATCATGGGTTTACTATCCTGCAGGGAATTTTAGATTAAGCAGCTGGCCATAAATTAATGGTCACATGAGGAAGAGCAAGGAAGGATTACCTCAACACAAGTCACAACAGCTCTCATAGAAACATGCTCCAGTTTACCTCATTTTGCAGGTGTGAGAACAGTTTTGTTTTGTTTTTTGAGATAGAGTTTTGCTCTTGTTTCCCAGACTGGAGTGCAATGGCACAATCTCGGCTCACTGCAATCTCCGCCTCCTGGGTTCAAGCTATTCTGCTTCCTCAGCCTCCGGAGTAGCTGGGATTACAGGCATGCACCACCACGCCTGGCTAATTTTGTATTTTTCCTAGAGATGGGGTTTCTCCATGTTAGTCAGGATGGTCTCGAACTCCCAACCTCAGGTGATCCACCCGCCTCGGACTCCCCAAGTTCTGGGATTACAAGCGTGAGCCACGGTGCCTGGCTGAGAACAGTTTTATAAGTAACTACTGATTCCCAACTCAGGTATTTTTACCCCACTCTTTTCCCCCATTGGGTGGCTGACCTGGATCTATGTTATCTTTGTGCCAGTATACCAACTTTATGCCAAATGCCATACATTCTTTGAGGGAACCTGGAGCAGCTCCTTGAGTGAGGTGGGATTTGAGTTTAGGATTAGAGGGTGGGGAAGGTGGACAGGCATTAACATTAGAGCAGGGTTCCCCAGGCTTTGAGGGAAGACTGGACGTAGTTGGGAGGGTGTGATGCTCTCACTACGTGGCCACGAGATGAAGGTGGGGCATGTGGAGAAGCCAGGTACAGGCAGTAAGGGTCTAATGGAAGAGGGGCCACAGGGTTGGGAGAGGGGACATGATGCCTAAGTGAGAATGTCCCTCTTGTGTCCCTGAAACCTGAGCCCTGCAGATGCTTCCTGAAGGATGGAAGAGTCTACACTGTGGGTCAGGGCTCCCCAGTGGCCGCAGATGGGATGAAGCCACCACCAGAAAGAGCCCAACTGAGTGTGGGGTGGGGTGGGCCCTGCAGGATGTCACATGAAGAGCCCATGAGATAGGAGAGAGGAGCATATGTCTGGGGCGGGGTGAGACATGACCCAGGCATGCACTCCCCAAACCTTCAGACACAGCTTACTGCATGGTGGAGGAATGGAGAACATGCATTTTACTCTGATTTTCTCTAAGGAATAAATTTTATTTTAAAATCACAGAGAAGGAAAAAATCAAATGGAGTATCAAACCTTAATTTAAGAAATCCATCTGCTTCATCAAAAATTTGCTGTGAGCTTTTAAGAACAAACAGGGAAAATTTACTTTATTCAAGAATGATATTCTTTTTGTAAAGCCTATCTTCAAAGTAATACATTATTCAATTTCTGCTTTAAACCCTTCGTTTTTATTCATTTTCCTTTTCTTCTTGAGAAAATCTCAAACTCACTCATGGTTCCATATATGTACTACGTGCCTGAGAACAGTGCTGTTCCCCACAGACGGGCTGGGAAGGCAGGAAGACAACCCCACTCCTGCATTTAATCTCTGGTCTCCAGCAACATACTGTAACTTAAGCATGGGAAGATCCTAAAACACATGACAGGTGAGGAAGGGACTGGAGACACCTAGTCCTGTTTCCCACAACCTTCATTCTCAGTTCCACCTTGGACTGCTGCTGCCTGGGTCACCCATGAAGAAGTGGCCTGCCCTGGTAGTCACAGGTTCCAAGTCGCCCCAGCTGGAGAGCTACAAGCACTTCCTGAAAATCTGGGACATGCATGGTGAACCATCCAAACGGGAAGAAGGTCATTACAAAAAAAAAAAAAAATGACGGAACGTCCATAGTGGAACCTAGTCTTACACATTAGGCTCATCACCTAGCAACTAGAACCCTTGCTGAGGGTTTCCACATCACTTCCTGATCACTCCCAGTGACCCACAGTGGGGACGTGTTGGGGAGATGATGGATGCGGGGCTAGAGCAGGAAAACCATTCTCATGCTCCTCATTTCCCCCCAGACCTTCTAATAAGATCTGCTGTCAGAAAGCCCAAGGGCCTGGCTTAAGATCCCCTAACATTCCCTGTCCCTGGTCACCCGAGAGGGCAGAGCCCACAGGGAGGACAGCTCTGTGAGTCACCTACCGGGACCAAGCCCTAGGTACCTGCACCGCTCAGCGGTCACCACTGCTTATCAGCAGTTCCAGCCCAGCCCGAGGTTCTTATGGTTCCTTTAAATCTGAGGATGTCCTAGGAATGGGCATCATGTGTTTAGTTGCTTATTTTCAAAGTGTAGCAGTGCCACTGGGACTCTGGGCACGGGGACTGTTTTGCAAAAGTTGAAAACACACACGGGTAAAAGCCGGTCAAAGAAAGCAGTAGCCAAACTAAAGTCAGGTTATATATCCAACAGGGCTTTACCTCATACCTGCCTACAAAAGGCACAAGATCAACAAGGCCTGTTTGTACCACGGTCTGAAAAACGAGCCAGCACAGCCCTGGGCAGGACGAGGAGCCCTGGGCAGGACGAGGAGCCCAGGGCTGCCCAGGTTCTAAAAGTAAAAGCCTCCCACGGAAAATAGCACGCCAGGGATTCCAACACGAGGAATCGAGGTGGTTAGAGACTCATTTTCAGAGCCAGGAAGGTGAGGTGCAGCCAAGACCCAAACACCATCAATTACGTCTGACAGCTAAGAGGAGGGCAGCCGAGATCCTCAGGTGTAACCACAGCCTTACAAAGGCACACAAAGCCAGGACGGTCTGATCTGAGAGTCAGCAGAAGCCTAGCTTTACATATAATGAAGCCGGGGCTGGAAGGAGGCGGGAGGATCATGTTACGTCTCCCCCAGATGACCTTAAGGGCAGCTTGGCAGGAATTTTACTTCCTTGCATTGATTAAAGCCCATTAACAGCCTTAAGTCCCCAGACAAAATAGCAAAATAGGTCCTGGACGATTCAGCGCGGGGTGGGACACAAAAGGGAGGGAGAAGTCAGTATCCAGGGGCACTGCCCGGACCCAGAAGGCGGAGGCTGGGATGTCCCCAGCAGAAACGGACTTCCCTGGGCTCCAGCAGGCTCTTTGCAGATAAGGGATTGGAGTGAGTGAGAGGAAGGAGGAGGACAGAGGCAAACTTTTCTTTCTGCCCAGTTCTAGGCCATCAAGGGAGTGAAGGATCCCCAAAGACATAAGGCAGAGCTAGGAGAAGAAAGGAGAGGAGGAAACGAAAAAAGGAACAAGAGGTAAGGATGAGGAGACAAAACAAATGGCATGGAACATGCTAGAAGCCTTCCAATGACTTCCCCATGCGGAAACTGCACACCCGGGCATCCCTCCCGGCTTTCTGTGGATGGGCCCATCCAACGCAGCTCTTGTTAGAGGAGTGCACACGCCCCTCTACTATTTGGTAAGTGTTTGTAGCAAGACCAGTGCACAGGTGGGACGTGATCTGAAAGTTTACAAGAAGGAAGTGAAAAACCACTTGTGAGATTGTGGGGAGAAAACGCTGGGAGCCCAGAGACACCACAGGCGTCAGGAGTCCAGGGACCATGCATGGTGGTTTATCAGTGGCAAGGAGACCAAGGTTTGACCCAGCCTGACCTCGTAGTGCTTCCTCGTCCAGATGGATGTGGGCTTGTCCTCCCATCACGCACCTGTCCAAGCTGGCTGCACCTGCACGGACTGCTCTCCACTCTGCAAGGGCCAACACAGCTCACACCCACCCTGATGCCAGAGGAAACCAAGGTACACGGCTGGAAGCTGCCAGTGGGCAAAGCGCTCCAGCCCCAGCTGGTGCAGAGCATCACGGAGAGACTGCTATGGCTCTCACCCAGCGCACACTCCCCGTTCCACCCTACATGGCGCAAACACGCTCCCCTAAAATGGAGTGAACGTTTATAGCGGCAAAGATGGCAGCCAGGGTTTGGGTTTGGCACTCTAAGAAACTGACGCCTTGGAGTTAAATCAACCAAAATGACTTTTAGTTTAGTTTTTTTGTTGCTAACAGTTTCCTTAGTTTCTGACTTTTCTCTGGTGAAGAGCACAGTATCAATCACACTTCAAAATAACAAGTCAGGAAACAGGAACCTCTCACTCAGATCCTCACCCTGTTAAAAAGACTTTTGTAGTTTGGATATCATGACCTGTACTAAGTACAAAGCTCTATTTGTTTCTACTTTGTAACACAGAGTGTTATGTTCTATGGTTGCTACACAATCACTTTGAGGAAACATTTCTATAAAAATAAATAAGTTTCTTTTTTCATTCAAAGCGAGGGAAAATAACAAGGACGCCCTAAGAACACCCACAAACCTTTTCCAAGAACACTTGCATTTGTTCCTGAGCTGGTAAGAATGCTTTGCTGATGATATCAAAGCCCTTTAATTTATCTACAATCGACCTGACTTAAACACAAAGGAAAAAATACTCATTTTGTTTTACTTTAAATTAAAACAAGCTATTTTTGTTGTTGTTGTTACTGGGCTGTCTCTGTTTTTCTCTGAACGCAGGGGAATACAGTATTCTGAAGCACTGCATGATTATTCTCTCTTGGCTGTGGAAGGGTGGCCAAGCACACTATTGATCTCTGAGTGGGATTGTTAGAAGGACAAAGTGTGATTTCACTTTGAAAGTGATTACAAACCTCTACTTCTCACTAAGATAGAATAAAAGTGCAGTGCAGGATTTACTCTTCTGCATCAAATAAGTAAGAAATGCATGTTAAGAAATGATTGTTAGACACAGGAATGAAGGACAATTATCCTATAATAAGGCAAAACAAGGTGAGCTCTCTGTCCCAGTTCATCATCTGAGGAGCCAGGCAGAGCCTGCAGGCGCCCTGAATGGAGCCCCACGGAGACACGGGCAGATCAAGTTTGTAAGGCAGTGCCCCAGAAGGAGAGCTCTAGTTGTCTCTGGAGGGTACCCTTGAGATTGTGGCTGAGGCTTGATCAGTGCATGCATGTGAGGAGACTTCCCCAAGTTCAGGGAAAGACCCAATGGTAAAAGCAAAGGAAAGTTTATCTGGAGCTCACCAAGATCCAGGAATAGTCCTTGATCTCACCAGTTAAGGTAGAAATTCACAGGTCATCAGGTAGAGTAATCTGATGGGTATTATCTCAGCGCTAGGGGAAAATGCCTGGATTAAAGGCTGCTTTGATCCCAACTAAGAAAGGTTAAAAGTAAGCCTCCACAGGGCCCACCTGTTCTGAGTAACTTCTCTGCATCCTAGAACAAAGCTCAAGAATATTTATATGAACATAAAAACGTCCAGCACTTTGTAAGGTGAAATTCACAATGTTAGATTTCCAATGAAAAAAAGCAGGCATGCAAAGAAGCAGAAAAACACAACCTACAATAAAGTATCAATCAATAGAAAAAGATCCAGGAATGGCAGTGATGATAAAAGGAATAGATAGCAGATAAAACACTTGTGAAATATCCCTGTGTCCAAGAAGCTAGAGGAAAGATTAAGTTACATAGAGACATGGAATGGATTAAAAAATAAAATTTTTTAAGATCCAAACTGAACTTCTAGAGTTGAAAACTACAATGTCTCAGATGAAAAACCCACTGATGGGATTAATGACAGACTAGACCACGAAAGAAAAAAAAGTTAGTGAACTTAAAGACAAACCAATAGAAGCTATCCAATATGAAACAGACTTTTTTTTTTTAAAGATAAGGAAATGAAAAGTGCATTAGTAATCTATGGGACAACTTCTAGTAGCCTAATCTATCTGTAAATTCAAGTTTGGGGGGGTGGGAAACAGAGAAACATGCTGAAAGAAATAATGATCAAAATGTTTCCACATTTACTGAAAACCATACAGCCACAGATTCAAAACACTCAGTAAAACCCAAGCACAGGAAACAAGAAGAAAACTACACCCAGGCTCACCATATTCAAATTGCTTAAAATCGATGATAGGAAAAATCTTGAAAACTGAGAAAAAAAATATTAATACCTTATATATACAGAGAAGTAAAGGTAAGAACTATAACAAATGTCCCATTGGAAACAATGAAGCAAAAAGACAGAGGAGCATCATATGTCAGGAAGTGACAGAAAACTGCCCGCCTAGAACTCTGCACTGGTGCAAATGTATTTTAAAAACGTAGGAAAAATAAAGACTTGCTCAGACTTACACAAAGACATTCATCATGGGCAGACCTGTACCACGGCAAATGTTCAACGAAGTCCTTCAGGCAGAAGGAAAATGATGCCAGACAAAATCTGCGTGTACACAAGGAATGAAAGTCACCAGAAATGGCAAAGATGCCCGTCTGCCTGGTTCCACCAATGATGTCTGCAGACCAACGTGATTGGGACTGGAATCCAAATCCCATTTGCCCTTTTCCTCAGTACCATCTGTGATGACAGGAACCTCACCTTCCTCTGTCTCTTCAAAATCGCTCTGGAATATACCCACTTCATTGTGATCCCTGGAGTCCCCACAGTCCTAAAGCTGGGAAGCTGGGCAGGTGGGAGTCAGCTACTTCTAAAGACAAGTGAATAAGCCTTCTTTAAGTTAACTTAAGCTACCGTGCATTGCCCTTGGAACCGTTCTGTCTTATTTGGGAAGTCATCTGGTGTATAAAAAGTGCAAACACTTTTTATTTCCAAATCTGAGGACAGACAGAAGAAAAAGGCAGAGCCAGCTACATAACCTGGTACTGCAAAGCTTGTCACAGCCTGGCACCAATGATGAAAAGCCAGTGAGAAAATGCACAAACACATACATTTTTGTGTATGGTGTGTACCTTACAAATATGAAAAATCCACCTGGCTTATGAAGAATGTATACACAGGAAGGTTCTCTCAAAGAATCAGAATGTCCTTTTAAGGAAAAAGATGCCCAACAGAGTGTCCTGCTGGTTGTTAAAATCAACTTGATTAGATGGATCTCCCTCCATCCCCTAAACCCACTACCAGGTCGACATCACACCACCAGGCACTCAGAAGTTACGCTCCATGGAACCCGACTACTATTCTCCATCATAAGAAAAACAAAACCACAAATAAATGCCTACTCACTTAAACAACCCAGTTAGTTGAAATTACTGATAAAGGGAGATCATCAGTGCTCAAAATGTTTCACGTGACTTCCAGTTTCAGAACATGCATGGGCTTCTTGGGATGTGACCACGGGCAGGCTGCTCACACACTCTAAGCCTGTTTTCTCATTTTATATGTGCACAGACTTCTCATTGTGTAAAGGATGAACGGTAGCTCCCTATCTGCCTCAAGGGTCTATTCCCGACACTTTAAAAATAGCATCTACACAGTGCATGGGTGCATGGGCAGTCTATTCCATGGGGTTTTCGAGATGCCAACCAATGATCCTCAATAAACTCTGTTCTCAGAGCTGAAAAAAAGGAGACGTATGAAAAAGACAGTTATGAAAATCTCCATGCATAGCTTGTTGTACACCTCAGACAGCACTGGACTCCACGGGCTCCGGGCCCCCCTGGGGCCAAACTGCTCTGCAGCCACACAGTGCCTCCATCACCGGAGCTCCAGTACCCATACACCCCAGCGGCATCTCGGTGTGGACACGCCCTTCTTCCGGCCCCTCAATTCCCGCAGCCCTTCCCACCAGCTCTTCCTTACTTTCCATGCCGGTAAAGACCAGGCAAACAGAAGATGGAAAACTTAAATGCATCAGCTTTGCTACTTTTTAGCAGATGTTCTGCAAGTTGCAGAATCCTAAAGAGCAAAGAAACTTAAGAGTTCACCTCTCGCAACTGTTACCCATCACACAAGATTATGTCTACAGGGTACTACAGAAACACAGACTAAAACCAAACCCAAAAATGAATTCTGCAAAAAAATTTGTTAAGCTTATTTAATCATTCCATTTTCTGCACATGTGAAAAACTGCTTTTTCCACGAAAATAAAATGTTGGAAATGTTAAAAGACTGTTTCTATTTGTTAGCCATTTTAGGAGAAAAGCTAACTTTATTAAGCAACTAGCTCGCCTGCTTAGAGTAACACATTTTTGCTTTATATAGAGTATCTTTGCGTTTTAATTGACTTATTTTGGTTCCAACTCTTGCAAATGTAAGGAAATTTTGCCTAACTCTATGTTAATAATCTAAGGGTTAATCTGACAATTGTGTAGGGTGGAAAGTTTTAAGAAAAGAAGAAATTACTTAAATATTTTTAAATCAAAGATTTCCAGGGTAGAAGATCTAGAATGCCAGTAAAAATTGACTTATAGGAAAATTAAGAATATTTTTTAAAGTGAGATATACTTGCTTATTTACTATCAATAATATTTGAAACTTAGAATTTAAAATATTTTAAGTTGGTAAACAGAACTTCGAGAACAATAAAAATTATTATAAGTGAAATGAAAGATCTTATGTTGCTTCTCTGGGTTTTGTTTTATTTTGCTTTGTTTTTTTTGTAGATGAGGGGTCTCACTTTGTTGACCAGGCTGGTCTCAAACTTCTGGCCTCAAGCTGTCTTCCCACCTTGGCCTCCCAAAGGGCTGGGATTACCGGTGTAAGCCACCACACCCAGCTGCTTTTCTAGTTCAGCTTTTAAAATTAAAGGTGGAAAAATATGGAAAACCAAATGAAAAACTTTTTCCTTTCTGACGGTCCCTAAATAATAAAATTGGTTCTACATATAATATAAATTCAAGTTTGTGTTAAGTGATGGGCACAGTAAAAATATGAAATACAGAATTCTCTGCAATTTTTAGAGAGCTTTTTAAAAAATATTTTCACAAGTACTGCCATTCCATTCATACCTCTTTAAAAAGTAACAATCCACCATGCGAAAGATTTGTGTACTTCTTTCCCTAACCTTGCAATGTCAGTGATAATGCTATTCAATTCTGAGACGGTATGATATTGTAAAGAATTAACAAATGAGAAGAAAACATAATTTTTTTGTCTTAGTCACATTATTTTTTAAGGTATGACCTATCTGCAAAGTGAAAAGATCTAAGATCTCCACTTTTAATGTATTATTCTCCTTGTTAGGGAAAGAAGAGGCTTACAAAGAAAAATCTGACATAAAAATGGATCTCAAAAATCCAATTGTAAAAGAAATAAAAAAAATTCTGTTGTATCTTACACTCTTGGCTATAAACGGTGTGGGCCTCTAACCTAAAATTTGTTAATGTGTAGGAAAAAAAAATCCTACCTGAATTTTACAATTTAGCTAGTCTATATAATATACTATCTATAATGCAACTTTCTCTGTCTTTCTCTCTCTCTGTTTTTTGGTTTTGTTTTGTTTTTTTGTTTTTGTTTTTTTCTTGAGACAGAGTCTCGCTCTGTCACCCAGGCTGGAGTACAAGGGTGCAATCTTGGCTCACTGCCACCTCTGCCTCCCAGGTTCAAGCAGTTCTCCTGCCTCAGCCTCCCAAATAGCTGGGATTACAGGCGCCCACCACCATGCCTGGCTAATTTTTGTATTTTTGGTAGAGACAGGGTTTCACCCTGTTGGTCAGGCTGGTCTCAAACTCCTAACTTTGGGTGATCCTCCCACCTCAGCCTCCCAAAGTGCTAGGATTGCAGGCGTGAGCCACGGCACCCAGCCTCTCTCTCTCTTTTAACAAACAATGTGGTTTGTATCCAACTAGAAGATGAGGTTCTTATTTAAATTAGATCAGTTTAATAAATCAATTTCCAATTTGGATAGTATAAAGAAAACTGAAATGCAAATATTAGCAATATGGGGAAATACAACTTCACTTAGCATATTTAATCCTATAAAAGGGTCTAAATAAGATTGATAAAATAATTTACAGAAGTGCAGAAAACAACTGCTCAAATGCACATAAATTATTCTTTCCTTTCCCCCAAATCTCTAGTCTACTCTGATTATAGCTGGGAGGACACTGGTCACCACCATGGTTCAAAAGAAATATCAAGGTTCAATTGTCAGTTCAGCTCAATACATGGATATCCACCTCTACACATTATTTAACCTTTCCTAGGGTCAGATTTCTTGTCTCTAAAATGGGAACAATACAACACGGGGCTCTTGTGAAGATGAAACGGTTTAAAGAATTTGAAAGATTACATGTAATAATATGATGATGATAAAATTCTGTTTGCAATGTACATTCCTTTAAAGAGAATATACAAAGTTGTATTCATTTTTGTTTTTCACTAGAAATTAGTTTTAGTATTCTAGTTAATTTTTGGCTGGTTAGATGGTAGTGGGTTATCAGAACTTATTAACATTGGTGTTATTATACAATCCCCCCACTGCTAAATTTTACTAGGTTTTAAAAAATTATTTTTAAAAAAAGTAATTTGCATGGAAATTGTTTGAAACATCTGGGATATAAATTCACTAATATATTAAAAAAACCTAGAAACACATAAATATCTCCTACTATTATTTATTTGAACTTAAATCCCACTAAAGTGATCTCTAAGGAAACTTGAATTTTCAATTTAACTTGATTTTTATGCAAACTACGTAAAAGTCAAAATATTTGCTCTTTATAGGAGATACTCCTAATGCAAGTTAAATCTAGAATAAGTTTTTAATATGAAAAATCTATTATAAGCCAAATATACAAAAAAAGGTTAAAGAAAGGTAGTAAGTTCATGTTAAACAAGTATTTTTAGAAAACTACAAAACATTAATAAAATAAACTGTAGATGACACAAACATGGAAAACATTCCATGTTCCATGCCCGTGGACCAGAATAATTAGTATCATTACAATGACCATACTGCCCAAAGCCATCTACAGATTCAAAGCAATCCCTATCAAAATACTAATATCACTTTTCACAAAATTAGAAAAAAACCATCCTAAAATTCATATGGACCCAAAAGTGAGCCTGAATAGCCAAAACAGTCCTAAGCAAAAAGAACAAAGCCGGGGCATCACATTATCTGACTTCAAATTATATCTGAAGCCTTTAGTAATCAAAACAGCACAATATTGGTACAAAAATAGACACACAGACCAATGGAATGGAAGAGAACACTGATACATTCAACTGATCTCACAAAGTCGACAAAAGTGTAACACCAGGAAAAAGGACACCCTTTTCAATAAATGGTGCTGGGGAAATTGGATTGCTATATGCAGAAGAATGATCTGGGACTCCTATCTCTCACTCTATACACAAATCAAGATAGATTAAAGACTTAACTCTAAGACCTGAAACTATAAAAGTATTAGAAGAAACCCGAGGAAAGACTGCTGGACGTTGGTCTAGGCAAAGAATTCATGACGAAGACCTCAAAAGCACAAGCAACGAAAACAAAAATAGAGAAATGGGACTTAAACTAAAAAAGCTTCTGCACAGCAAAAGAAATAATCAACAGAGTGAACAGACAACCTGCAGAATAAGAGAAGACATTTGCAAACTATGCCGCTGACAGGGGATTAACATCCAGAATTTACAAGGAACTCAAACAAATTTACAAAAACCAAGTAACTCCATTAAAAAGTGGGCAAAGAACATGAATAGACATTTTTCAAAACTAGACATATAAATGGCCAACAAGCAAATGAAAAATGCTCAACGTCACTAATCATCAAAGAGATGCAAATTGAAACCCCAATGAGATACCTCCTTACACCAACCAGAATGGCAATTATTAAAAAGTTAACAAATAACAGGTGCTGGTGAGACTGCGGAGAAAAGGGAACGCTTAAACACTGGTGGTGGAAATGTAAATTAGTACAAATCTATGGAAAACAATATGGAGATTTCTCAAAGAACTAGAAATGGAACTGCCATTTGACCCAGCAATCCCACGATAGGGTATGTACCCAAATGAAAAAAAAAATCATTATATCAAAAAGACACACCTGCACCTGTATTGTTATCACTGCACTATTCATAGTAGCAAAGATGTGGAATCAACCTAAGTGTCCATCAAAGGATAATTGGATAAAGAAAATGTGGCATATATACACTGGATACTATTCAGCCATAAAAAGAATGAAATCATGTCTTTTGCAGTGACATAAATGGAACTGGAGGCTGTTATCTTAAGTGAAAGAACTAAGAAACAGAAAGTCAGATACCACATATTCTCACTTATCAGTGGGAGCTAAATAACATGAACACAAGGATATAGAGTGTAAAATGATAATACTGGAGACTTAAAAAGGGGGGAGGGCGGAAGGAGGTGAGGGATGAGAAGTTACTTAATGTACATTATATACATGTGGTAGATACATTAAAAGCCCAGACTTCACCCCCAGGCAAAATACACTTGTACCCCTTCAATTTATACAAATTTTTAGACATTTAAAAATTAAAAACAGCACTAAAGGAAGGAATACATTGTATTATAGATATAAATAGAAATACATATAGATAAATAAAAATATGATAGAACTACAGGATCATAATTTTAAACCTTCAATAAATAAGCCAGCTTCACATGAACAATATGCATCAGCAATAACTAGCTCAAAAATCTGGGAAAAGGGGTTTGTCCACGGAAGGTAGGTCCATTCACCATAACACAAAAATTACAAAAGTTAAAGAAGTAAATTTCAAAATTAATGGACAGAATGTCTATGGAGAAAATGGCAGTACTTTCTGAATGACTTAAAAAGGAAAACTGGGCTAATACAAAGACCTACCGTGTCTTAAACAGAAACACAATATATCATACTGATGTTGATTCTCCTGACAGAAGAGCAATCCCAACTAAAACTCCGAAGTCGGAGACAGAACCTGACAATAATTCTAAAACTTACACGGAAAAATAAATAGGTGAAAATACACAAGAAAACATTTTCAGAGGTGGGTTTTCACCACTATGTGTTGAAATGTTTATAAATGTTCAGCATAGTGTGCAAGATAATAGCAGTGGTCTGGGGAAAATGTTTTAAAAAGAGTACAATAAAGGTCGAATTTTATGTGGTAAAGAAGAGTAAATTCAAAAATGCTGCTTGGGAAAATTTATTATATGAAGGGGAAAAACAACACCTGTACCCAAACAGAATACACATTTAAAAGTTTCAGATAAATTAAAACATAAAACCATAAGGCAAACAGAAATAAATGTAGGCAAATATTTGCATATTTCAGGGTTCGAAAGAACTTTTTAGTTAAAAAGTACTTAAAAGGGAAAAGGTTGATATATTGGAAGGTATGCAAGTTTTCCACTTTATGTGTCAAAAACTCTCTAAACAAAATTGAAAGTAATGATAAAGTGGGAAAAATACTTGACAGATAAAAATAAACATACATTATAGTCATATCAATATATCCTATAAACTTTTTAATTGAAAAAACCTTAATTTTTAGAAAAACTGGCAAAGAAACAGGCAATTTAAAGAAGCAGCAGACTGGGCACAATGGCTCATGCGTACAATCCCAGCATGCTTGGAAGCTAAGACAGGTGGATCCTTTGAGCCCAGGAGTTCAAGACCAGCCTGGGCTACACAGCTAGACTCCTACAAAAAAAGTTACCTGGGTGTCATGGCATGAGCCTGTGGTCCCAGCTACTCAGGAAGCTGAGGTGGGAGGATCACTGGAGCCCGGGAGATCGAGGCTGCAATGAGAGCTGTGTTCTCACCACCGCACTCCAGCCTGGGTGACAGAGTAAGACTCTGTCTCAAAAAAAAAAAAAAAAAAAAAAAAGCATATGGCTAGTGACCTTACAGAAACAACACTGAATAGATAAAAACTGGAAACAAAAAGATGTCATTTTTGCCTGCCTTAAAGGAAAGACCAAATTTAAGGGGGTGGCCCAGTGTCAGTGAGAGTTGGGGAGGGGCCTCTCTGGGTGAGCATTTCAACTGTGGCATCCAATTTTGGAAGGGGCTTTACTTGAAATCACTGGAAGAGTGCACAAATTTGTCTACAAGGATCTATGCCCAGGTCAAAACAAATAATGAAGTCAATGGTCACAATCTTTAGAGCAGAAACATTGTAGTCTTTAGAAATCATATTTTTGCAGAATATTTTATGGCACAGGAAACATAATATTGTTGGGACAAACATGGGACACAAAACTACAGCTATGCCAAATTGGTAACAGCTCTGAATGGCAAAGAATCCTGCAAATGATGGCTGTTTTCTTCCACATTACTCTAGGGTCCAAATGATCTACAGGAAATACTGTGTACCTTTTAGAATTATGAAAATTCAGTCAACCCTCCAGTATGGAATCCTGTGGGAAACTGGTTCTAGGAGTCCCCCATACCAAAATTCACAGATGCTGAAGTTTCTGATCTAAAATGGCATAGTGTTTGCATATAATCTATACACATCCTCCCACAGACTTTCAATCATCTCTAGATGCTTATAATACCTAATACAATGGAAATGCCATGTAAATAGTTATTATATTGTATTGTTTAGAGAATGACGACAAGAAAAAAAGGTCTGTATGTGTTCAGTATAGACCCAGTGATTTTTGTCTTTAATACTTTTAGATCTGAATCCAGGGATGCAGAACCCATGGATACGGAGGGCTGGCTGTGTGTGTTATTTACAAATATATGTTGTAGGATGCCAAGTTGTTCGGTAGTACTTCTGAAAACACAAATAATGGTAAATAATAACCTATGTTTTTTCAGCATTTCATTAACATTCTAGTCTGGATATGTAACTTTGGGACAGGTGTGAATTTTATTGATCTGACCTATGCTTTGCCCTCCCATTTCTGCTGGCCTAATGATCAGAGTGGCAGGCAGGCCACAGGGTCCTGACACACCTTTGCCTATCGCACAATAAGGCTACATGAGGCAAGTAATACTCCCAGTTTACAGAGGAGCACAAGGCCTAAGTGTCGCACCCAAATTGACACAATGAGCTTCTAAGCAGAGTGGAAACAAAACCCTGACCTGTCTCACTCCAAGGACAAACCTAGTCACATACCCTCTGTACCCCTCTCTCTCTCACACACATACAGAACCTGCTGCTTAGAAAATAATTATTAGAGAAAATTACCTTAGAGATAACTATTTCCCCTCACCTTTTATACCTTATACAAAGCAGTATATCATCAATTCACCGTTGAATCAATGTTTAACTGCGGTAAGTCAAAGTTTTAGCCAGATAGAATTGCTAATTTCAACCTAAAATAAAAACAAGCTAGATTCCTATGTAATATTTTTTCTTAGACTTTCCATCTAGGATTGTAAATTCTACCTTCACTAAATTGTGAGTCATTTAATCTAAATAACAACTCTTTTTTTTCAAGGACATGAAAAAAATAAGAACTATTGATGCTTCTGCAATGCACAAACTTTCAGAAATTAACTATTCAAAGAAGCAACATTTTTAAAATTAAACTTTTATTGTTTTTGAAAAAAATCTCAAGAGTGAAACAGAAATTGGAGTTTGGGCTTGGAAAGCACACAGTGTTTTTAAACTAATGGAGGGTTTAATATTTTAAAGAATCTGGCTTCAATGGTATGGCTAATGGCATTAGCAACAGAAAAAAACCTCTTCTGCATCTTGATTACACATTAGCAACAGTATCGATGATAGTAATAGTACAGACAATTGTTCAACTCTTATAGATCATGAGGAATATTCACACGCAACCTCATTTAATTCATGCAATGTTTTCAGAAGAGTTACGTTACACCCATTTAATAGAGGATAAAATTGAGACCAGAAAAGCAAAGTGGCCTGCACAAGTTCAAATAACAACTGAAAACTTGAGGACGTCCCCCAGGTGCCCTTCTGTGGGGTCAGTGCCCTTACACAGGCATTCCTCCTGCTTTGGGGTCAGATACCCACTATGTTGTATTTCAAATGCTAAGATTTAAGTGACTGGACCAAATTGTTTCCAAATAGAAGTCTTCCAAGGAAGTTACGGTACAATTTATTCACAGCACCAAAAGCATTACTTGAATTAACTCAACTATTGTTGATCTTTAATTTCTATAAGGCAAGTAAAAAATTTTCATAGCTTAACATTGCCCACAACCAAAATGTTCTCATAAATTCATTGTTGACATTAGAGCTTTTAAAATAACAATGTAGTAATAAGCAAACTTCAAGTTAACACATTTCCCAATTCATTACTATATTTAAAATAAAATAGCTACTTACTTTCCTATGCACGAGGGGTTGGCAAACTATTTCTGTAAGGAGCCAGAGAGTAAACATATTAGGCTCTGCAGGTCATGTGAGTTCTTTTGCACCTATGCACCTCTGCAACCACAGCACGGATGCAGCCACGGGCAGTGCATTAGTAGAACAGCATGCCTGCATGCCAGTAAGACTGGATTTACGAAAATGGGGGCTGTAGTTTACCAACCCCCACGACTTACTAAAAATTTGCTACAAGGCAAACTTACTTGTGTATGAACATAACATTTATAGATTACACTTCCTACTATTAAAGAGAAAAAAAAATATTTCACTAAACATAGTAATTGAAAAAAACATTTCTCAGCCTGGCAAGGTGGCTCATGCCTGTAATCCCAGCACTTTCAGAGGCCATGGCAGGAGGATTACTTGAGCCCAGGAGTTCCAGACTAGACTGGACAACACAGTGAGACCTCTATTAAAAAAATACAAAGAAATGCTGGGTGTGATGGTGTACACTTGTCATCCCAGCTTCTAGGGATGTGGAAGCAGAAGGGTTGCTTGAGCCCAGGTGGTTGAGGCTACAGAGAGCCGTGATCATACCACTGCACTCCAGCCTGGACAAGGGAGCAAGACCCTGTCTCAAAAAAAAAAAAAATAGAAAAAAGAAAAAACATTTCTCAACTCATTCCTCTTCCTTACATTTTTAACATTCTCACTTTTTTTGTGTTTTTTTTTTTTTTGCATTTTAACGAAACACATTTAATATCCTATGTTTAGGAAGTCAGTGAAGATGGTGGAGTGAAGGACCTCCAAAAATTATCTCCTTCATAAAAGCAGTGAGAAAGAACAATGGCAAAATACCGTCAAAATCAACTTTTTTCAGGTCTCTGAAAATTAATCAAATATTAGCAACAATCCAAAAACATTTATTCAAGAAAAATGGCTGAAACTCAGTAAGAACAGTGAGCTTTGTGGCGTTTTACGTTTCCGTATTTCCTACTCTCCTCACTGCAGCTCCAAGGTAGCCTTTAAAAGCAGCCATTAGGCCAGGTGCTGTGGTTCATGCCTGTAATCCCAGCGCTTTGGAAGGCTAAGGCAGGAGGTTCGCATAAGCCCAGGAGTCTGAGGTTGCAGTGAGCACCACTGCACTCCAGCCCAGGTGACAGAACGACACCTTCACTCTGGGAAAAACAAAACAAAACAAAACAAGAAACCAGCTACCGAAGGGCAAAATACGAGGTTGGAGCTCCTTCAAAGCCCGTACCAGAGAACTATCATTAGTTGACCAGGCTGCTTTTCCCTGGAAAATCCCATTCACAAGTCTGTGTTTATTTAACCTGACTTGGAACTCACCCATTAGGAAAAGCGTTTTCACTTGACATTTGTCAAATTAGAGGCAGTTGTTTAGAACATCTGAGATGGTGGCTATGAGGTGGGGCAAACAACAAGCAGATCAAAATCTTAAAAAGAAAGCCTGAGGAATGAGATATTAACAGAGGGCTTTGAAACTCCAGCATATTCCTGGGAATCTCTAAGACCACACCCATGTGTAGGAATATAAACATGCTCAGAGCTATGCATACACTCAGAAGGGACATGAGAGGGCCATGAGCCCTCAGCTTTGGCAGACATGAGGTTCTGCACAAGCAGGAATGAAGGCTAAGACAGAGAGGTAACCACCTGGCTCAGAGTTGAAGGTGTGCCCAAAACATGCACACATAACATCAGCAAAGGTTAGGAGACTCTGTCCATCATTATTTGACCACTAAGATAATCAAGCACAGTCTTCAGTGGCTACCACAGGACAAAGAATACAGACCTTACAGAACTGGTTCATAAAAGTCAATAAATAAACAACAATAGCAACAAACAGCAACAACAAACCCTGGGGAGAAAAAAAGAATTCAATTTCCAAAGTTTTCACATTGTTTTATTTTAAATGCCATTTTCAACAACAAAAAAATTATGAGACATGCCAACAAATAAGAAAAGAAAGTCCATGCACACAGGAAAAATTGTCCCCAAGCAAGCTCAGATGTTGGAGTTACTAGAAAAAATAAATATTTCCAAAAAATTAAAGAAAACCATGTCTACAGAAAAGTATGATAATAATGTCTCATGAAATAGAGAATATCAGTAAAGAGATATTGCAAAAAAGAACCAAGTACAAATTCTGGAGTTGAAAAGTACAATAAATGAAATAAAAATTTGAAGATCTCAACAGCAGATTTCTGAGCAAACAGAAAAAACAATCAGCAAACTTGAGAATAGGTCAATTGAGATTGCTCAGTATGATAAACAGACAGAAAAAAAATGAAGAAATAGCAACAGTCTCAGAGTCCCAAAGGACATCATCAAGCAAACAGATGTATGAATAATGGGAGTCCCAGAAAGAAAAAAGAGAGACAAAAAGAAGAAAGTACAGTTGAAAAAATAATGACTGGATTGGGTACGGTGGCTCATGCCTGTAATCCCAGCACTTTGGGAGGCCTAGGTGGGTGGATCGCTTGAGCTCATGAGTTTGAGACCAACCTGAGCAACATGGCAAAATCTCATCTCTACAAAATAAAAATACAAACATCAGCCAGGTGCGAAGGTGCACCTGTAGTCCCAGCTACTTGAGAGGCTGAGGTGGGAAGATGGCTTGCACCCAAGAGGTGGAGGTTGCAGTGAGCCGATATTGCACCACCGCACTCCAGCCTAGGCAACAGAGCCAGACTTTGTCTCAAAAAGTGGAATCACCTGAGGTCAGGAGTTTAAGACCAGCCTGGCCAACATGGTAAAACCCCATCTCTGCCAAAAATATAAAAATTAGCCAGATGTGGTGGTGCACACCTGTAATCTCAGCTACATGGGAGGCTGAAGCACGAGAATCATTTGAACCCAGGAGGCAGAGGCTGCAGTGGGCCTAGATCGTGCCACTGTACTCCAGCCTGGGCAACAGAACAAGACTCTGTCTCAAGAAAAAGAAGTAATAATAATAATGATGATAATGATAATGGCTGAAAACTTCCCAAACTTGATGAAAATCATCTATCTGCACATGTAAGAAGCTAAATAAACAATTCCTAGTTAGATAAACTCAAAAGAGATCTAAACTTATACACATCATAATCAAACTGTCAAAAGCCCAAAGCCCTACATTCGGTAATGAACAGGAAGAATCTGGAAAAAAGAAAGAAAAAAGTGATGCAAGTCATACAAGGGATCTTCAGTAAGTTTAACAGCTGACTTCTGATCAGAAATCGTGAAGGACGTGAAGGACAAAAGGGAGTCAGGTGACATCTTCAAAGTGCTGAAATAAAGACTGCCAGTCGCTAATTCTATATTCAGCAAAAACTACGCAAAATACATAGGTGAAATTGGACATTCCCAGATAAACAAAAACAGAGAATTCACCACTAGCAGACCCCTCTCCTACAAGAAATAATAAACAGAGTCCTTCAGGCTGAAACAAAAGCACACTAGACTGTAACTTGAATAGATCAGAAGAAATAAAGAGCACCAGTAAAAGTATCTACTAAGTAAATATAAAATGCAAAGGTAGTTTTTCTTTGTAACTCTTTTTTCCCCTTGATTTAAAAGACATAAAGCAACATTTACAAATCTATGTTGATGGGCATACAAGGTGTACAAGATTTAATTGACAGGACTTGACAACACCAGCACAATGGAGGGAGGATGGTGGGGCTACATATGAACAAAGTTTTCATGGCACTGTAATTAAGGTGGTATTAATCTGACCTACATTGCTGGAAATTTAGATGCTAATTAAAACACACAAGGTGATTACTAAGAAAATAACCCCCAAAGTGATAAAATAAATGACAAGGAGATAAAAATGGCACACAAGCAAATATCTATTTGACAAAAAAGGCGGCAGTAATGGAGGAACAGACAAATAAAAATACCTAAGACATAAAGACTGCAAATAGCAATATGGCAGACTTAAATCCTACCAACTCAGTAAGCACATTAAATGTAAATGGTCAAGTTCTCCAATTAAGAGGCAGAACTGACAGAATAGATTTTTTAAAAAGCACAATCCATCTATATGTGATCTGTAAGAGACACACTTTAGATTAAAAAATACAAATAGGTTGAAAGTAAAAGGATGAAAAAAGTTATACTGTGCAAAAAGTAACCAAAAGAGAGCTGGATTGGCTATATTAGTATTAGAAAAAAATAGACTTTAAAACAAAAAAATGATACTACAGATCAAGAAAGACATTTTATAATGAGAAAAAGGTCAATCCATCAGGAGGCCATAACAATTATAAGCAAAAATGAAGCTAACTGTAAGTTCCCAAAACAAATGAAGCAGAAAACGACAGAACTGAAGGATGAAATAGACAATTTAACAATAACAGAGAATCCAATGCCCCACTTTCAACAATAAATAGAACTAGCAGAAATTAACAAGGAAATAGAAGACTTGAAAAATATTATAAATGAACTAGACCTGACAGACAACTGTAGAATACTCTGCCCAAGAACAGTAGAATAAACTTTCTTCTTAAGTGCATGTGGTGTGTCCTGTAGTACATACCATAAGCTAAGCCACAGAACAAAACTCAGTAAGTTTAAAGGATCGATACCATACTAAGTAGGCTCTTGGAATGAGCTTAGAAATGAAATCAATAACTGAAGCAAATTTGAGAAAGACATACATACGTGGACATTAAACAATCCACTCTTAAATAACCAATGGATCATAGGGGAAATCACAGGGAAATTAGGAAATACTCTGAGGTGAACGCAAACAAAAATCCAACACACCAAAACATACGGGATGCAGCTAAAGCAGGGCTTAGAGGGAAATTTAACACCCCGTATTTGATATCATTTGTATTGCTTTATCCAGTCATTAGCATTTCCATGTAACCAGAAAGTATCTTAAAATATAATTTAATAAATACACAGTATTCCAGTAAGTGAACCATGACATCTAATTATTATATGGATTTGGCAGCACTCATGCTGTGTTTTACATGTGCTGTTGTAAAAACTGACTATCCTCGGGCACTGTGATCTTTGACTGCATCAAAGATTATCTTCCCAGGATAGATTCATAGAAATGGAATTGTTCACTCAAAAAGGTAGGCATTTCTATGGCTGGTGATTCCTGGCAACCTTATTAATAAAGCTTTGCTCCACGTCATGCATAACGCTGGAACATGTGCGAGAAAGGAGGGGGTAACAGACACACAACTCCAGTCTGTTTGCAAGAACCAACATGGAGTAAGGAGGTGGAAAGTCGATGCAAATTTTATTTCCTTCTTTCCCATTTTTCTGGTAATAACACAAGTGTACTAAAATAATGTGGTGAAAAGTGCCTCTTTACAGAAAAATTTTCATAAAGCCTGGTCACATCTGTCTGGGAGAAAGGGGGAGGGTCCGTTCAAACCTCTCCATGGCTGGGTGGTGATGTCACCTGTGATGATGTCACCTCACAGCACCCAGATCAGTGACTTTCAGAGCTTTGCATCCATTTCCCCTGAACTTAGGCTAAGGAGGCAAGATCAGTTCCATTTTAAGGATGAATTAAAATGGGATACCCAGGAAAAATGTCTTAAATATGTGAATAAATGAGTATTGAGTGTTGATGTTATTTGTTCTTTCAAAAAAATTTTTTTTTCTTGAGCAGGAACCAAGCATGCCGCCACACAGAAAACAAAGCTCTTGCTCCCAAGAGTTAACATTCTAATGCGGAGGAGGGTGGGTAGAGAAACATCTAAATGCCCAAATCCATACGTGGGTCAGACTGTAGTAAGATAAACAGAGTAGGGACAGAGATGAGGCATTTAGGGAGAATCTCCCTGGGAGTGCGACGCTGGGAAAGGTGCCTGAACTAGGCAGGAGCCAGCAGAGAGCTGGGGGAAGGGGCAGCAGCCCAGGGCTCTAAGGCAGGGCTCGCCCTGGCGTCCCAAGAGGCCAAGGCGTAGTGGGATGGGAGGTGGAGAGTGAGGGTGCGGGGGAGGGACACAGTGGGCCACCAGGTACAGGACCCTGTGGGTCAAGCAAAGACTTTGGATCTCACTCCCAGGGAAGGGAAGACAGTGAGGTTTCCAAGAAGAGGAGGGCCCTGGTCTGCTTTCTATTGTAAGGAATCACTTTGGCCATTGGGTGGAGGATGCTCAGGTGTGTGCTAGGGGCCGGGGTGGAGGCAGGAGGTGGTTAGGGTAAGCTAGGAGGCCTCGGTCACCATCTGGAGGGAGATGGAGGTGGTTCAGGTGGGGAGAAGTGCGGTGGGCAGCCAGGTCCAAGGCCTCAGCCAGCAGGAGCTGTGAATGGAGCCACGGAGAGGAGGAGGCCTGGTGATGTGCCGCTGCCAGCACAGGCACCTGGGGGTAAATGCAGGAGAGGGGGTGCAGCCATGCAGCGCTGGCCTTCCTGGGTCATCCCCACCTTCCCCTCATTCAGAATGGCCTCAGAGGCCAGGCTCCACTCTCCTAAGGGGTGCTCTGCAGAGCCACCCTGGGAAGTCACTGAAAGGGGTGGAAGTGTCCCTCTATTGTGCCCTGAAACTGGCGGCCAGCCTGTCCAAAACCACACAGTTCTGCTAGAGGGAGTGGTAAAGGTTAAAATTCCCACCACACTGCCCCTTTGCAACAGCATTTCTCAAGCGAGAAACTGACTTGGGCTTCTTTACACCTTCCTTCCTTTCCAAAGAAAACCACGCCACAAGTTGAAGAATCTGGAGATTCCTGAACAGGCTCTCAGGAGGAGACCCAGACCCTTTCTCTCCGGGGGGGTCCTGTGTCCCTGCACTAGCCACATGATCTCTAACAGCCCAGTTCGCCACGGCCCCCTTCCGTCTTCCCTCACTGTGGCTCTGGGGTCTTCAGTCCCAAACTCAGAGGTGACAACTTATCTCTGTCCCCCTGCGTTGTCCCATGAGGTCATGACATTTTAAGATGGTCTATATTAAACCCGTTTCAAAAGAAACAAGTGGCTTTAGTAAACGTGCCACCTGATGAGGCTTTCAGCACTTACCTGCTCCTGGGAATCACTGTTTCAAACCTACGGACTTCATTTCCTCAGAATTTGAAAGGAAGCCAGAAAAATGATTCACTGAACTATGTTCTCAGAGGGGGACGGCAATACTTCCCAGGCTTCAGAGCTTTGGCTGTGCCGGGCCTCCCTTCATCTGGCTGCTTCGCTACATGATTCAAGGCCAAAATTATATTTGGGGCAAATGATGAGTCTGCAATGAAATGCAAACAAAAGTCCCAGCCACCCACCCCACCTTCCCCACCATGCCCTGCCCGCTCCTCAGCAGACAGGCTGGACCCCGTGCATACCCAGCACCCTCCACAGTGTCTGGATGTCTGGGACTGCTGCCCATACCCTCTCCCACCTCATTCCAAAGCGGTGTGTGGCTCGGGGGCCTCGGGGGCTCCACCCCGTATGAGATTCTCTCCCCGCTGCAATTACACATTGTTGGGCAAGTCCTGGAACTGTAATGGGCTCTGCGTGTTTGTGCTACCTCAGAAAAATGCTGGACTCACCCATGTGGACAGTTAATCTCCTTGACAACATTTTCCTGGAGAATGCTGCGGGCAGGGAATTCCTAATAGGGGATGGAACTGCATTTAGTCATTCTCTAAAAATACATGTTCAGTGTGTCGAGATGTGAAAATGGCTTCTTGTGGAGTGTAAATGACTGCCACTGACTTAGCAATATCCTCATAATTCTTGGCAATCAATGACAGTCTTCACAGATTCAGCTAAATACCATATGGATCGATATTTTGTGTTTCCTGAGTTTCTATCTGTCCACAAACTCTGAGCTCACATGATGTGCAAAGCATGGTACCAAGGGGAACCTGCACCTACAGAGGCTCCTACGGGCACCACCTCACTGCCTGACCCAGGTGAGGGGATCTAGAAGATAGCATTGTCATATATTTCCAAAGAGCCACACAACCTTCTGAACCTCCTCCTGCTGTTAATAACTCATTATTCATGAGCAAAATGGAATGCTTAAAATAAACAAGCAAACAAAAACCCTCCAGTGCCAGTAGGACAGTGCCAGTACGTGACTTTGGCGATTACACTGTGTTGAATGAATAGTGTCCCCCAAAATTCATGTCCATCTGGAACCTCAGAATGTCACTTTATTTGGAAATACGATCCTTGCAGATATAGTTAGTTAAGATAAGGTTATACTGGAGTATGGCGGGCCCTAACCCAATGACTGGTATCCTTATAAGCAGAGAAAACAGAGACACAGAGACTCATGAGAGAGAAGACAGCCATGTGAAGACAGAGACAGAAATCAGATCAATGTGGCTGCAAGACAGGGGACATAAGGACTGGCGGCCACCACAGACGCAGGAAGAGGCAAGGAAGGATTTTTCTCTAGAGCCTTCCACAGGAGCGCGGCCCTGCCCACACGCTGGTCTCAGCCTTGAAGCCTCAGAACTGTAAGAGAATACACTTCTGTTGGTTTAAGCCACCTGGTGTATGGTAATCTGTTATAGAAGCCTCAGGAAACTCATTCAGCAATGGGTGGAAAATCTGAGTGCTACTCTCCTAGCAGACACAAGGCCTCATTTCAGCAAAGGCAGCTGCCTGTGAGTGTGCCGGGCAAGGCAAAGACATCACAAAGATCTGTCATGTTCTGGACCATTGTCGCAGTCTAAAATTGGCATCTTTATATTTAAGGTTGTCAATGACCAGATTCCATTTTTTGTCGTATGCTTACAGGTCCTATGTAAATTCGTTTCCTTTTTTTTTTTTCAAACACATTTCCTTTTTTGAATACACTCTGCTTTCGTGCGCTATATGTGAAGCAGAAAAATAAAACAAAAACAGGCAACATCTAGCCTTCTGCTCAAAGAAAGGAAATGAAAAGAGTATGTTACTGGATACTAAACTACAGCTGGAGAGGAGGGATAAGTTATGGCGTTCCGCAGCACTGCAGGGGGACTATAGTTAACAGTAATTTAGTGTGTATTTTCCAATAGCTAGAAGAGAGGATTTTGAATGCTCCCAATAAAAAGAAATAAGTATTTGAGGTGATGGACATGCTGATTATCACAATTTGATCATTACAAACCGTATACATAGGCAATATCACTCTGTGCTCCACAAATGTGTATAATTGTTATGTGTCAATTACATTTTTTTAATCTATTTTATTCTTTTTTTTTTTTTTTTTTTTTTGAGACAGAGTCTCACTCTGTTGCCCAGGTTGGAGTGCAGTGGTGTGATCTCGGCTCACTGCAACCTCCACCTCCTGGGTTCAAGTGATTCTTGTGCCTCAGCCTCCCAAGTAGCTGGGATTAGAGGCAGACATTACCACAAGTGGGTGATTTTTGCATTTTTAGTAAAGACGGGTTTTCACCACGTTGGCTGGGCTGGTTTCGAACTGCTGGCCTCAGGCAATCCACCCACCCTGACCTCCCAAAGTGCTGGGATTACAGGTGTGAGCCACTGCGCTGGGCCCATATTTTTTTATTTTTATCTTTAATTGAAAGAATAAAAAGCATGAATGCCTGCTGGCCATTCTCCCCAAAAGACCTCACTGAAAAGCAACACTGAGGTCTCTCAACAGCCAGAGAAGTCCAGCCCCGCAGAGCCGAAGATGACTGGTCTGAGGCCTGCTCACCATGAATTTCTTGTGATAACCCTCACTTTTATTTATTTAAAGAGCAGTTTGACAGTAGAGTACCCCTCCCACACTTCTCTTCACTCTGGAGTGAAAAATTATTACAAAATGGATCACGGTGGAATGGCTAAATCAAGCTAATTAACATGCACCGGGCAGTATTCCATTTTTTCTTCCTCTCAGTTCCTATGTTATTCCTGCATACTTCATGGACTTAATTTTTTTGTGCTAAGAACACTTAAAATCTACTCTCAGCCGGGTGCCGTGGCTCACGCCTGTAATCCCAACACTTTGGGAGGCTGAGGCGGACAGATCACGAGGTCAGGAGATTGAGACCATCTTGGCTAACACAGTGAAACCCCATTTCTACTAAAAATACAAAAAATAAGCCGGGCGTGGTGGCAGGCACCTGTGGTCCCAGCTACTTGGGAGGCTGAGGCAGGAGAAAGGTGTGAACCCGGGAGGCGGAGCTTGCAGTGAGCCCAGATGGCGCCACTGCACTCCAGCCTGGGCAACAGAGGGAGACTCTGTCTCAAAAAAAAAAAACAAAAACAAACTACTCTCTCAGCAAGTATACAATACATTGTCATTATTTATTATTATGCTATTATATGCTATTAACTATTAACTATGTGTGTTATTAACTATTCATTACTCCACAACGTATATATATTTCAAAACATCATGTTTTACACCATAAATATACACAATTTTTTGTCAATTAAAAATAATAATTTAAAAAGTCCGTGCTTCAAAGGGCATAATCAAGGAAGCAAAGAGACAACCTGCAGAATGGGGAAAAGTTTTTGCAAGTTCTATTATCTGACTGGAACTTGTATCTACTAAAAACTGCAACTAAATAATAAAAGGCCGAATTTAAAAATGGGTGAAAGATCTGACTAGACCATTCTCCAAAGATGATACATAAGTGGCCAATAAACACATAAAGCATCATGTGCTTCACATCAGTAGCCATCTGGAAAATGCAAATCCAAACCACAATAAGATGTGACTTCACACCCGATAGATGGCCGGAGTCTGAAACAGACAGGTAAGCATTGGAGGATGTAGAGAAAGTGGAACCCTCGTAGAAGTGCTGGTGGGAATGCAAACAGCTCTCCAGTTAAACCTCAGGGGTATCGTGTGCTCCAGCAAGTCTCCTCCTAGGGACATACACAAGAGAAATGAAAACACACGTCTATACACTAACCTGTACACAAATGTTCACAGCAGCATTATTCATAGTAGCCAAAAGTAGAAACAGCCCAAATGTCCATCAATGACAAATGGATAAACAAGATGTGGTACATCCATACAATGGGATACCATTTAACAATGAACAAAAATCAAGTACTGATACAGGCTACAATATGAATGAGCCTGCAAACATGCTATGTGAAGGAAACCAGTTACAAAGGACCATGTATTACACATGATCCATTTTTGTGAAATGCGCAGACTAGGCAAATCTGTGGAGGATTAGAAGGTGACTGCTAAGGAATATGGGGCTCATTTTTCTGCTAAAAATGTGCTAGGCCAGGTGCAGTTGCTCACACCTGTAATCCCAGCACTTTGGGAGGCCGAGGCAGGATGATCACTTGAGGGCAGAAGTTTGAGACCAGCCTGGGCAACACAGTGAGACCCAGTCTCTACCAAAAAGTTTAAAAACAAAAATTAGCTGGGCATGATGGCATGAGCTTGTGCTTCCAGCTATACCTGGGAGGCTGAGGTGAGAGGATCACTTGAACCCAGGGGTTCCAGGTTCCAATGAGTGATGATCATGCCCCTGCACTCCAGCCTAAGCAATAGAGTGAGACCTTATCTCTTAAAAATTAATCAGTTAATTTAAAATGATCTAAAGTTGATTGTGGCAATGGATGCAAAACTCTCCCAGATACTCAAATATATTAAAAAGCTACTGAATTGTATACTTTAACTGGGTGAATTGTATGGTATGTGAAGTGGGTCTCAATAAAGCCCCCGCAGGAGCAGCAGCCCACGGAAGCAGCTCTCTCCCTGGTCGCAGTGAGGGCAGGGACCATAGCTGCTTTCCTGACTATGGGGTCAGCACAGTTTTTGCCAATTGTCCTTAACAGGGTCCCAAGCCTGGCCCTTTGCACACAACAAGGCCGGCCATAGGAAACTTCATCCTTGGGCGCAGCCTCCTCCCTCCCAATCAGTATTCCACTTTTATATTTTCTTTAAGAGACTGGGTCATACTCTGTCACCCAGGCTGGGGTGCAGTGGTACTATCATTGCTCACTGAACCCCAAACTCCTGGGCTCAAGCGGTCTTCCCACCTCAGCCTCCCAAGTAGCTGGAATTACAAGCTCGTGCCACCACGCCCGGCTAATTTTTTATTTTATTTATTTATCTATTTATTTTTGAGACAGAGTCTCACTCTGTTGCCAAGGCTAGAGTGCAGTGGTGCAATCTCGGCTCACTGCCAGCTCCACCTCCGGGGCTCACGCCATTCTCCTGCCTCAGCCTCCCGAGTAGCTGGGACCACAGGTGCCTGCCACCACGGCCGGCTAATTTTGTGTATTTTCGGTAGAGATGGGGTTTCACCGTGTTAGCCAGGATGGTCTCGATCTCCTGACCTCGTGATCCTCCCACCTCGGGCTCCCAAAGTGCTGGGATTACAGGCATGAGCCAACGCGCCTGGCCTAATTTTTCAATTTTTAGTAGAGACAAGATCTCACTGTGTTGGCCAGGCTGATCTTGAACTCCTCACCTCGAGTGATCCTCCTGCCTCGGCCTCCCAAAGCACTGGGATTACAGGTGTGGGCCCCTAGCCTGGGAGTATTCTACTTTTTCTTCCTCTTAGTTGCTATGCTATTCCTGCTCCTCTTTTCCCAGCTATATAACTTCACCTCTCTCTTTCTAACCTTTCCTCTTTGCTAATTCTCTTCTCTTTCCAACTTCCTTTCCGCGGGTTGTCTGAACCAACCATCCTACAGGTCCAGCTTGGCAAGAGCAACACACCCAACAACAGAGTGGCAACGCTGGCTGCAAAATGAGAAGCATTTAAGGCTCACGGTGCAGGCTGAACACCAAAGCCAGGCAATCACGCACGTCGATTTCATCAAACTCCTGTCTACCCAAGTGAACATCAAGGCTGGACAGGCCCAGCACCTTCTGAAGGGTGTCTTCCAGGCAGCGCGGCCAGAGCTGAGCAGCCTCCCTGTTCCCTCAGGCAGCTTTGTCCCTACCGCTAGCAAACACACACACAGTGCCAACCATGTGCCAGGAGCCATCCTGAGTCCTCTGCAGCTATTGGCTCATGGGCGCCAGTGCCCATAGCAACCCTAGGAAGTGGGCACTATTGTTACTGTCGGTTCACAGTAGGAGATGAGGGCTGAAGTCACTTGCAAAAGTCTCCGATCCAGCAAGACCGTCTATGCATGTGCTGTCCCTCTCCCTGGCCTGCAAGTCTCTCGAAGGCAAGACCCAGTATTTACCTTCAGGTCCACACACCACCTGCCATGGGGCTCTCTTTTCTTAAAAAAAATTATTATATACATATAAGGTACAAAACATTATATTTTGATATACATATAACATAGTGAAATACATAGAGAAATGATCACTACAGTCAAGCAAATTCACATATCCATCATTTCACAGAGTTACCTCATTTTTTTTTCGGTGAAAGCACCCAAAATCTACTCTTTTAGCCAATTTCTGGTATATAATACAAGAGTAACTACCATATTAGCTTCAGTCCTCGAGGCTTATTTTTCCTACCTGCCCCTCAACAGGGTTCACAACAGCATTATTCAAAAGAACCAGGATACAGAAGCAACCTAAGTGTCCACTGAGGAATGAATGGATAAAGAAAATTGTATATACACACAATTCAATACTATGCAGCCTTTTAAAAGAAGGAAATCCTGCCATTTGCAACGATGTGGATGAACCTGAGGGACTTGAAGTGAAATAAGCCAGACACAGAGATGCTGTGTGATCTCACGCTAACAAACAATCTTAAACACATGAACAGAGTAGAAAGGAGGCTCCCGGGGCAGGGAGTGGGAGAAATGCGGAGACGGTGGTCACAGGGCAGGAAGTTTCAAGGCTGCAGGACGCATAAGCCTAGGGCTTTCCATGTAGTAGATGTTGATGCTGACTGGTCCTGCTGACCTGAAGATCAAAGCCGAAAGTGTCTTTCAGCCCTCAGAGGATTTCCCATCTAACATGAACGAGCGCCACTGGGTAATGGACCAGAAGGCAAGCACGTCCACAAACAGCAAACTGCCCGAAAGGCACCTTCCTGCTTTGCGCTGGCTGGCAGGGTCCTGGGAAACAGCTCGAGGGCATGGGGAAGGCTCTGGGCTAACAGAAGGGGAAACTGCTCAGGAGCACGTGGCAGGCTCAGGTGGAAGGGGAGCCAGGCAGTGGGGAAGACGGGTGGGGAGGGGGGAACTGGTGACAGTGCTCTTGGAAGGAAGGTATGCTGGAGCCTCTCACTGCCCCTTGGCAGTGTGGAGGATGGACGAGGGACAGCTGAGCTGCCAGGGCTCCGGGCCATGGAGCTAGTTTGCATAGATTAATGTACAAGATTCACTGTTTTAGTAAAAACTAGGGCATCCTGGGATTTCAACTTTAATACATTTCATTAAACATGAACCAGCATCCAACGTGTAGAGCAATGATGAGGAAAGGTATGAAAGTCCATACCCTGTCTGGACGGCACTTGTTTGACCCAATTTGAACATAACAGAAACTGTGATGCTTTGATGTTTCAATCAAATGTGAAGCCAACACACTCAAAAAAGTGCTTATTACTCAGAAATAAGAGCCTAAGAGGCCTAACACTTTGGAATATACTGCCCATCTCACCCAGGTGACTTGCCTGCACCTGGCACGCTAGGTGTCTGCCCAACCCTTAGATTCCTTCAGGGAGATAGGAGTGAAAGCCCTGGAGCTGTCCATTCCAAGTGCCTTGCCTATGCCCAGCAAGGTGACAGTGACACCTTCACATCCCCAGCAAAGCCACCCTTGGCAACCTCCCTAACCACACTGTTAATATGAAAGCCTAAGGGGCCTCTCCCACCATAGAATTACAACCTCAGGGCTTGGCTGGGAGCTGAGGTGTCGCCCTTTAATCTCCATCCTAGAATCATATTTTAGTAATCCAGCAACGGAGTGTTATTACTCAAGTGCAGATGAAGTTTTGATTTTCTGCATCTTTAAACTCACTATGCAACAGAGTCCCTCGGGGCTTTTTAAGAGAAGCAGCCCTTTGAGAGTTGTGGTGCTTGATGATAATATCGCATGTGGCACTTCCTTAGTACTTATTTCCCCTGAGAAAATGGGGGAAAGGACGGGCTTCACTCCAGGGTACTACTGCAATGTTAGAAGCAGCCTTTCTTTATGGTGAGGGAGCAGTGTGTTTGCAGAAGCATTTCCTATTGAGAGCTTCCTTGTTTTCCCATATAACTGCAAGGCACCTGCCCCGAGTTCACTGTAAACTTGTCTGGTGGAGCAATGCGTCTAACCACAAGCTGGTTCATTCAGGAATATCCCATAGCAGTATAGTATTTATTTCTCTATGGTGTCTATTTCTCATAAATGTGTTACAAAGGCGTGTTTACCTAGGTGACAGCAATGACTTAACAGCGGGCTTGTATCCAATACCCATTCTGTTTAGAAGACACTGGCTACACCTTAGCTCCAGTTTAAACTCCAGTGTCACAGGTGAAGGGCTGTGATATTCCCAGGATCAAGGCTGGGATAATAAGTAACTCCAGCGTATGTGCGTCGGCACATCCCTTCCAACTGTAATTATCCAAATGGCTCATAACTACAAGAACAAGTACATTAAAATAAAGTGCTTTTGGTATTTCCAGGAGTTAATGTAATCTCATCTTCCAGAGCATTTTATGTACCCTTTATCACTAGAGAGCCAAGTCTCCTTAGAGGCCAGGTCTGGGGGAAAAAAAGCAACATTCTCCCACTCTCCCTCAAGTTACTCATAAATCTTAATGCTTATCTTCACACCCGTGAGAGATGCCGTTGACCAAGATCTTCATCTCTGCTGGAAAGAGGGTAAATCTACACTAGCCCTCCTTAGCAAGGCGGCAGGCTCGTCCTCTCTCCCGCTCTGCAGAGCATGCTGGGTCCTGAAAACCTCACATTCCCACCACCGGGCACTCCGTTGGCAGGAGCCCCACCTGGGCAACATGTGCACTGGGCACACCGAATTTCCATGTCTTCTTCTTATACTGACTCATTACCATTAATAACTCAATGGTCATATTTTAAGCTTTTTATTTTGGAATAATTATAGATTCATAGGAAGTTGCAAAGAAATGTACAGGGAGGTCCCATGCACCCTTCACCCAGCCTCCCCTAAGGCTACCATGCCCCAAAACCAGAGGACAAAATCAAAACCGGGAAATTGGCATTGGTACAGCCGACAAAGCTTATTCAGATTTCTCTAGCTTTAAGTGCATTCGTGTGCGTGTGTGTGCGCGTGTGCATCTGTGCAGTTTCTCAACCACAACCAAAATACTACCCACACACAATCAAGATGGTACCAATGGGACAAGACCCCTCATGCTACCTCTCTGGGGCCACGTTCACCCCTCCCGCATCCCTAACCCCTGGCAAACACTAAGTTGTCCCTCATCCCCCTAAGAATGTTATTTCACAAATGTTCTATAAATGGGATCACGCAGCATATATCCTTTTGAAATTAGGTTTTCTTAACTTTTATTTTAGGTTTGGGGGTTTGTTACACAGGTAACAAACCTATGCACATGTGAAGGTTTGTTACGTAGGTAAACTCACGTTATAGGAGTTTGTGTACAGATTATTTCATCACCCAGGTATGAAGCCTAGTACCCAACAGTTATCTTTTCTGCTTCTCTTTCTCCTCTCACCCTCCACCCTCAGGTAGACTCCAGTGTCTGCTGTTCCCTTCTTTCTGTTCATAATTCTTATCATTTAGCTCCCAAGCTTTTTCCATTTACCAAAATCTCCTTGAGGCCCATGCAAGTTGCTGTGTTTATCAACAGCCTGTTCCTTTTTACTACTGACTAGTATTCCACCGTACGGATGGATCACAGTTTCTTTAACCACTCACCTTTTGAGGAACATCTAGGTTATTTCCAGTGTTGGGTTATTATTTTTTAAAAAATGCTGCGATGAACATTTCTGCAAAGCTTCTCTGTGAATGTAAGTTCTCATTTATCTGGGGTAAATGCCCAGGAGTGCAACTGGTGGATTATATGACAATTCTATTTTTAGTTTTGTGAAGGGACTATTTTCCAGAGTGGGTATGTTTCACATTCCCACAGCAACGTAGGAGAGATCCCGTTTCTCACACCCTCAGCAGCATTTGGTGGTATCACTCTTTTTATTTGTGCCATTCTGATAGATGCGCAGTGGTATCTCTGAGTGGCTTTAATTTGCATTTCCCTGTTTTGTAAAGATGTTGAACATCTTTTCATGTGCTTACTTGCCATCTGTATACCTTCTTCAGTGAATGTCTCATGTCTTGCCCATTTTTAAACAGGATTCGTTGTTTTGTTAATGTTCGATTTTGAGAGTTCTTTACGTATTCTAGATATTAGTGCTTTGTTGGGTACGTGATTTGCAAATATTCTCTCTCGTCTGGAATTTCTCTGCTCTTTTTCATTGGATCTTTCCCACAGCAAAGGATCATGCTTTTGGTGTCAAGTCTATGAATTCTTTGCCTAGTCTTAGATCCCAAAAATGTTCTATGTTTTCTTTTAGAAGTTTTATCGTTTTACATTTAAATCTATAATCTTTAACAAGTTAATTTTTATATGAGGTATGTGAGGTTTAGGGTTTTTTTTTTTTTCTAATGGATGTCTAATTGCTCCCACACCATTTATTGGAAAACTATATACTTCCTCCACTGAACTGATTGTCAAAAACTAATTGGGCATATCTGTTGGGACTTATTTCTGGGTTCTTCACTCTGGTTCATTACATATGTGCCATCCCTTTGCTGATACCACACTTTGCAGCTCCACAGTAAGCATTAATATTGGGAGAAGTGAGTGCTTCCACTTTATTATTCTTTTTGAGAAATCTTCTGGACATTTTTGGACCTGTGTTTTTCCACGTAGAATAAGCTTGTGTATGTCTACAAAAAAAAAAAATTGCTGAGGTTTTGATAGGAGTTACGTTAAATCTATAGATAATTATAGAGAAAACTGACTCACTATTATGTTCATTTCTCCGATCCATGAACATGGGAAGTCTCTCCATTTATTCAGATGTTCCTTGATATTTTTCATCAGCATTTTGTAATGTTCATCCTGCATCCTGTATGAGCATTGTGAAATTTATATGTAAGTATTTTATTTTCTTGGTGCAACTGTAAATGGTATTACGTTTGTGATTTCAGTTTTCACTAGTCCATTGTGGGGATACAGAAATGCAGTCAATTCATAGCCATGGATCTTGTATCCTGTCATTGTAATGAGCTCATTTTTCAGTTGTAAGAGGTTTTGTTTTGGGTTTTGTAGAATCAGTCTTTCACCCTTAACTGTGAAATTGGTTGTAGGTTTTTTGTAAATGCTCTGTATAAAGGAGTGGAAGGCAGTTCCCTGGGCCACCTGTTGCTGTGGTGTGGGTGGATGGGCAAAAACCCCTGGGTCTGGGTCTCCTGGAGCCACCGGATAGGGAGTGGTCCACACAGCAGCATCAGGCTGTCCACTGGTGGCTTGGGTGTGGAGCGGGCCTTGGGCTCCCACTAGGTCTCACTGAGCTTCCCCTTGGGCCTGACAGAGCCTTTTGGTTTTGCTTTATTTTGTTTTCTCTATACCTGTTGGCGGTTCTGGTTACAGGCCTTCCTGTGCCCAGACTGGAAGGATACAGGAGATAAAACAGAAGTCCAGGGTCTCATGGTGTTGATACCCCCTCATGTCCTGAGGCCCCAGTCAGTCTGCCTGCTTTTAGTTTCCAGCGTCCCTTTACTGTTTCTTGTTAAATTATTTACTTGTAATCACGGGGAGGAGCAGGGAAAAATGAATCTACGCCATCTTGTTCTAAAACCAGAAGCCCCTGTTTTTAAAGTTTTCTACCGTGTTTCAGTGCACTGCCTAGAAAATAAAACACTGGTTTTCATTTCCTTGTATTTTGGGGGATATTTCTATAGGAGCCAAATGATTTTCATACTAGGATGAATAGAATGAATATGTCAACAGTCTTTTAGGTCTCAGTCATAAACATTATCTCTGATTGTATAGATAGGTAAACGTCTTTGACTCCATAATCAAGCAGACTTTTTTTTTTTTTGAGATAGAATTTCACTCTGTCACTCACAGTTCAGTGGCACAATCATAGCTCACTGCAACCTTGAACTCCTGGGCTCAAGCAGTCCTCCCACCTCAGCCTCCCAAGTCGCTGGGACTACAGATGCACATCACCACAACTGGCTATTTATGTACGTATACATTTTATAGAAACGGGATCTCACTATGTTGCCCAAGCTGGTCTCAAACTTCTGGCCTCAAGCAATCCTCCTATCTCAGCCTCCCAAAGTGCTAGGATTCCAGGCACAAGCCATGGTGCCTGGCCAAGCAGGCTTACTTAAATATCAAAATGATCACCCTCCATTATCCAGAATTTCAAAACCTATTGTTCTAAGTGGCTGCCAGGAGGTGCCAACAGTTGGCATGAAATTAAGCTAAACTCATGTCAAGCGCAGTCACGCCATGTGCCTCCTCCCCGGCACCAGAGGGCTGCCATGAACCCTAGGAGCCGCAGGCCCACCCTCCACCCCCCAACCCCACCATCCCGGGGTGTGACCTCGGCACTCCACCTATCACCACCCAAACCCACATCAGTGTGTGCAGAGGCTCCCAGGAGCACAGCTCCACATATGTCAAAGTTCAGAGATGGAAGGAAACTCCTCAGTGCAAGTGGAGAGAGACAGATGTGATTTAAACGGGGAGTGGGGAGCATCATAAATTCACCAAGAATCTGGCTGAACTATGCCTCTGTATAGACAGGATGATAGATTTTCCCAAACCAGAGCCCAGACTTGGTGCAGAAAAGAGTTACTCCTCTCTGCGCAGGATTTCATCATTTGCATCCCGCATCACAGCAAAAGCAGGCACAGAGGCTTAAAGCCCTCTTAGACATCTATGAGTGAATACAGCTTCTTATAAACATCCCTCCCAGACTCCATCTACTCAGAGTTTATCCAGGCATCCAGAGTAGAAAAGGTCCTTTGGGGATATTCAAGGAAAACTGGTCCCCTGTAGAAAGACAGACGCACGGCTGCCACAGGGAAACTCCCATCTGAGCTATCTGGGAAAATCATGCCATGCCCACAGCTCCCGTCGCAGACCCCACTAACTCTAGAAGCTATTTTTGGATGCACTTTCCGGTTAACACAAGAAACTAAGTTCAAGAACACGGACCAGGCACTGGAAGGGCTGGAGTCTCCCTTTTAGCCGATTTCCTGCTTCCCATGGTCTCGCGGAGCTGTTTTAGAGTGCTTGTCTGAAATGACACTATCACCCACCGCCAAAACTGAGACAGCACCCACCACACTGGACACCTGTGTTCAAGACAAATCGAATAGAGATATCACCTGATTTTACTGTCACCCCAAGAACATGAAGGAGTCAAAATTTCAGAAACTAATGATACAAGGCCACAAAGCACACGGTATTAAAACATACCTCTGTCATACACTTTGCTCGCATATTTGTTATTTACAACGGGTATGTGTCACAACACTGCAATTTGAACATTTTCATAAAGACGAGGGGAGAATCTGCCATTCAGTAGAAGGGACCCTGAGGGAACAGGTGGTGCGTTTCTCTCCACGGCACGTCTTTGCCAGCTGGAGCCTCTACGAAAGGGAGGACTCATAAACTGCAACCTCAAGTTAAATTATGAGGCAAGTAAAAGGGAATTTTATGGGTCTTCCTAAACTGAGGAAGTTTAAGAGATATTTTTCTATTTTATCACCACGTTCCTAGTCCATTTGATTTTCTGATGTCATATTTTAAAATAAAGGGATATTAATTGCCCAGGTAATCAAAAGTAAATCAAATAATTGAAATTGTTTTCTTTCGGAAAAAACTCTCCATTTTCCTGTGAGCTTTTAAAATGTAGGGAGAACAAGCACTTACTCAGGGTGCAGCCCCCCAACCTGATCCTCCTGCCCGCCCCACGCACCCTGAGTGGCAAAGGAAGAAGAGGGCTCCTGCCCCTCCTGGCTGGACCACCCTGAGAGGCTGCGGTGGGCAAGCAGTGAGGAGGGCAGACCTGGCCGTGCACCAGCTGCCAAACAGCCAGGACTTGTGGACCCTGTGGTTTGCCGTCTGGGGACATGCTTAGCCCCTGTCTGCAAAATGAGACAAGGAGGGGCTGGCAGCCTGCACCGGCACATGAGGTGGCTTCAGCTTGTCTTAAATGACAGGTTTCAGGCATGGCTGTTCTCCCTGTCCCTCCCATCCCCAGTCACTGTGTGCTTCCGATTTTATCCAAGGGGCACAGGCCTGAACAAGGGCCATAGCAAAGGGATGAATGAAAAGGTTTTCCATAAACTCCTACCAAATACCCGGAGAAAGTGGTTCTCCACAAATCCCCACCAAACACCATGAGAAAGTGTGCGATGAGGTGGACACTCACCAAGCAAGACCTCGCCTCTCACGGAGTCCCTCTGGCTGGTGCCTCTCGGGAACTGCGGGGAGCGCTGGCAGGCAGCTTCTCACTGCTGACTGCCAGGAATCTGGGCACGCACAAGGGACACAGACTGAATGTATTAACGAAGGTGGCAGTTACATATTCAACAAAAGGCCAAGAAGACCAAGTGAAGCCTTCAAAATCAGGACATCAGCACGGACCGTTTGTGTGTTTGTGTGTGTGTGTGTGTGTGTGTGTGTGTGTGTGAGGCCACCTGGGTGATGGCCGAAGTTAACTGTGATAAGGCCGGGCCACCTCCACCAACATACACACTGAGCCTCCCTGGAACTGCTTCGCATACTCTGCCTCGAGCTCACAGTCATGTCCCTGTTACCAGAGAGTAGGGCCTTACAAGAAGTGTCAAGGTTGAGAGAAAGTGTGGGATGACATCTAGGCAACAAGACCACAGACAGGGCACCTGACCCCGCCCACGCTGACAGCAGCTCTCCTGGGCTCCCTGGCCAAAGGACTGCAGGGAGGGGAGTAAACACCCAGCCAGGGCCCGACACCTCTCCACTGGCAGCAGCAGCGTAGTGAGTTAAGGGGCCACCTCCCTAGAGGTCCTGAGAGCAGCACAAATGCTACCGTGGGAGGGTCCCCAGGGTGCATGCTGCCCTAGGCACCACCCCAACAAAGCCGTCCTGGAATCCATGCAGAATGTCTCCACGGACGAAAAAGGCAAGATACTCAAACAGACACTGGTACCCCCATGTTCACAGCAGCACTGTTTACAACAGCCAAAAGGTGGAAGCGCTCAAGGGTCCCTTAACAGATGAATGGATAAACACGATGTGGTGGTGGGTTCATGCAATGGAATGGTGTCCGCCTCAGAAAGGAGGCTCTGGCACACGCTCCAACACAGATGAGCCTTGAGGACACGATGCTGAGTGAAATAAGCCGGTCACTAAAGGACAAGTACTGTGTGATTCCGCTCACATGAGACACCCAGGGCAGTCCACTTCGTAGAGGCTGAATGCAGAAAGGTTGTTGCCAGGGGCTGGGCATGGGGGAAGGGGGAGTTAGTGTTTCACGGGCACAAAGTTTCCGTTTGGGAGGATAAAAAGTGTTGGAGAGGAGGGCGGCGGTGATGCTCACAACAATGTGAAGGTATTGAGTTCCACGGAACTGCACACTTAAAAGGGTTAAGTGGCTAATTTTATGTTATGTGTATTTCACCATAATAAAACAATTTTTTAAAAGTAAAGCACAAGATAGAACACGCTTAAGGTTATAAGGCTGTGTGTGCCAGTGGAGCACAGCTCAGCTGCTCAGTGTGACAGTGACAAGCCCCAAGTTAGCACGTGGTCCACTTCCAGGAAGTGGAGGAGTCAGAGCGCCCACACCTCATGCCTCAACCTTCAGAACTGACATGCTCAGCACAGAAGGGCCACCCCTGGGCATGAGGGTAGACCGTGGTGGTGGTCCCAGACTGCTGGGCGTTCTTCAAGCCTTCCTAAACATCCCTGGATAAAAGAGACAGCATGAGAATCAGCTAGCCTGACATGTGCCGGACACGTGCCTGACACGTGCAATGTTCCTTCAGTGATCTAAAATGACATCACAACATAAAGCTCCTGGAAGATGTTCTGGGTAGTGGTGCCTCAAGTGATGCCCACACACAAAAACATACACCATCACAGGAGTGCAGAAAAACACTACCACCTTTGTTTGTAATTGTGGTTCATTTTATTTTCATTTATATTTTGTATGTTTCAATAGATGTAAGATATTTATGCATTACATGCCTGTAATTTATAAATAAATACACACACCCCCACTTTGGGTGCACATGCCCACTTTTTACTGATAGAGGTGTGAGATCAAAAACATCTGAAGACTGCGGCTGTAATGAACCAGCTACACTAAAAAGGATCAATAACATATACATTTTTCTAAAAAGCATCCATAGAGCATCTTTGTCAGCTATCCTTGTTAAATTCTGGGTATTGGCTTTTATCAGGATAACTATCTGGTGTTAGACACTTTCTCAAAAGCCAGAAATATTTAAACAACTTGATCTCATCCACACACATCAAAGATCAAAGGGACACAGGAGGCTCTGACTGAGCAGCACGCGCAGGCACTCAGCCAGTGGCCCTGAGTAACATCTCTTGGGACCCCAGAGCCCCAGGGCCACCTGTTCTGCTCCCAAGCTCTGCCCCTTTTGGACTGAAACCTCCCTCTCTGGGCTCCCATTTCCTCACAGGAGCAATGAAGAATTTATAAGCTCTTCACAGAGCTAGCTAAGAATGGTACCATACAAATTCATAAAAATTCAGGCAAGTATATGGTGCTAGAGAAATACGTGAAGTTTTATCACTAAGTATTTGAACAACAATTTTAAAAAGCACCTTTTTTCCACCGTATCATGATCTTTGGGGGTCACGGGGTCTTCATGATCCCACTAAGCAATTTGGAGCTATTCCAAATATTCCTAGCTAATTCAAACAGCTACAGCCTTTTTTTTTTTGTTTTTTTGTTTTTTTTTTTTTTGAGATAGAGTCTCACTCTGTCACCTGGGCTGGAGTGCAGTAGTGCAATCATAATCACGTCTCACAGCACTCTTAACCTTCTGTGCTCAAGCAATCTCAGCCCCCCAAGCAGCTGGGACTACAGGCATGCACCACCATGCCCAGCTGATTTTTCGTATTTTTTGTAGGGATGAGGTTTCGCCATGTTTTCCAGGCTGGTATCCAACTCCTGAGCTCAAGCAATCCACCCACCTTGGCCTCCCAAAGTGCTGGGATTACAGATGTGAGCCACCACACCTGGCCTACAGCCATTTTTTAACGGAAATCATCTTAATCAATATTAACACACAAAAAGCTGTAGTTAAGAAGGTGGTTTCTGCCAGGCATGGCAGATAGAGCCTGTATTTCCAGCTACTTGGGAGGCTGAGGCAGGACTGTGTGAGGCCCAGAAGTTCAAGACCAGCCTGGCAACACAGCAAGACCTGGCCTCTAAAAAGTGTTTTTTTTTTTTTAATCATCTGTAAAATGAGGATGCAAAACAAACAAAAAAATAAACATGGTATCTGTTTGTTAAACTCTGCAATGAACACATGTATTAGCTTCCCGCTGCGGCAACAAATTATGACAACTTGGTGGCTTGAAGTAACACAAATTTGGGGAGTTTTATTTTATTTATTTCGTTTTATAGAGATGGGGTCTTGCCCAGGCTGGAGTGCAGTAGCATAATCACAGCTCAGTGCAGCCCCAGTCTCCTGGTCTCAAGTGATCCTCCTGCCTCAGCCTCCTGAGGACCTGGGACTACAGGCTTGTGCCACTGCACCGGCTAAACAAATCTGTCATTTCACAGTTCTGGAGGTCAATCTGACATGGGTCTTACTGGGTCAAAACGATGGTTTCGGCAGGGCGGCGGGAGAGAATGTTTCCTTGCCTTTTCCAGCTCCTAGAGGCCGCCCATACTCCTTGACTCTAGGTCCTCCACTTTCAAAGCCAACAATGGCAAATTAAGTAGTATTCATATCGGATCTCTCTGCCCGCTCTTCTTCCACTTTTACAGACTTGTGATTACACTGGGCCCACAATTCACTCCAGAATAATCTCCCCATCTTTTTCCACGAGAAAGGGGAATTAGAATCGGCTGCAGTTAAGGTGGCACCATCAGCTGATTAGCCACCTTAACTGCAGCCAACTTTCATTCCCCTTTCTCATGGGACCTAAGGGAGGGCAGTAGCTCCAGGGATGTTTTACAATTTAAGTTCTATTATTATTCAAGCACTATGGGGCTGACAGGTCAGGAGAGGACTGCCATTGAAAAGAGGATTTGTTACTCAGAGTCCTCCAGAGAAGGAGCTCGCCACACCTACCGCTGTGGGAGGGGGAACATAGGGGAGACCAGCGTCCTAGGAGGCAGAGACCTTGGTGAGAGGAGGGAGAGTCTTTTCTGTGCCTTCCATGGGAAAGAACAGGAGAGGCGGGGTAAGCAGGTTTAGAATCCATTAGTTTGAATAACCTCGGTGGACCCTGGGACAAAGGGCTGTCCCTAGCTGCTTGGTGGCTGGACCTGGGGTGACGAGAGCAGGTGCACAGTGGATGAAACACAGAGGGGGCCGAGGGTGTGGACGTTGGATTGGGTGGCTTGCACACGTAAGGCATGCTGCAGCAATGCTGTTTGCTATCTCTAGGAATTATCTAGCCCTGGGAGGGCCTGTCCCTCCGGAGGCAGCAAGGCTCCAGATGTCAAAGCACCAGACAAGAGAAAATAAAAAGACATCCTTAGTACAGGAATGAATAAGCAGGAACTGAGTTTAGATGTCACTGCATGCAGTAGTTGGGAACAGAGCCAAGAATTACAGACACCACCCTCCCTCCTTCTACGCCTTCTCCAAGTCCCAAGGGTGCATTATGAAGGAATTCCCATTAAGTCTGGCCAGACGCTTTACAGAGGAATTAACACAGGATAGGAAACTGAAAGGAGAAAAAGAGAAAAGACCAGAAACGGAGGAATTTAACCGTGATCAAGGAGGAGCACGGCGCAGCTGCAGGACTGAGCTCAACTCTGGCTCTCACCTCCATGCCAGAGAGAACCTGAGGGTCTCTGTCAGCATGGCCTCCTGGCCCCCAGACATGCTCCCCATGGATGTGAAAGACCACAGGCAGCAGCCAGATTTCTATGGAATGAATCAAACTTTCCATCCTGCTTAAAAGCAATGATTTTCTTTCCAAAAAAAAAATAAATGTGTACATGGAAAATATTACAATGCAAGTCGCAATGAGAGTTAAAAAAGACACACACATCTGATTTGACTAAAGTCTGTCCTGGCAACACGAATAAATAAAATAATGACAACGACACGATGGCACTATGAAATGCCATTACCTAGGTTTCTACCAATTAATTATGAGGGACAAGACATACATAACTAAATATAATTAAATCACGCAGGTCGATAAGATTACCCTTTTTGAGAAAATAATTACATGCCACGTATATTTTGAAACTGTTCAGTGGAGGTGAACAATTGTAGCCCATTATGTGTATGAGACATTCTGGAAAACATCGCTTTGACTTATGTTCAAAAACGGTTGGCTTGTTCAGAGAGAGAGAGTCAGTGGGGAGCACCCAGCAGGAACAGGGGCCTCCCCAGCTCGCTCTCTCCCTGCCTCGTCTTTCCTCTCACAATGCTCTCGGTTTTCTGAGTCAACCATGCTCCTGGGCCAAGGTGCAGCACTGGAGATGACCGAGACAGGCAGCGTGGATGCGTTTTGTAAGGGAAACAAAACTGATTTCCAACTTGGCAAAAAGCAAAAGGAGAGGCCCCGGCTGTGTCTGGTACCGCCTCAGCCGAGCGCTGAAGGGAAAGGCCCAGAAAAAGGGATGTGGCCACACCCTGGGGGCCAGCCCACAGGCGAGGCGAGTCCCCAGGCGCCATTCTACGCGGCCAGTTTTGGAGAACTGGAACTGTAGAGCGTCCGGCGGCAGCGGACCCAGCGCTGCTCCTTCCTCCCTCCCTCCCTCCCCAGCCCCGGTGACTCACTCCGCGGCCCGGGCAGGGCGAGACCACGCCCACCGCCCCCCAAGACCTGGCCGCGCTCACCTCCCCTCCTGCACAGAGCACCTAAGGGCCCCAAGATCACATCTGAACAAAGGATGGAACTTGGAACTTACATTTACCTTTCCTGCCCCTGACTTTTTAAACTGTTATTAGAAGTATACAAAAACAAAAGGCAGGACATAAAAGTAGTGAAATGTTTTAAACTCTACAAATGACTCAGTTCAAATGTGCGGTGACAGCCTGGGTTTCCTGCCATTTCGTTAACCCCTCGTGTACTGGATTCTTTTAGAAGCAGTAGTTTCCATGCCAGACATCACTTTTTGGGGGAAGCAAAGCAAACAGAGGCTGGGGAGGGGTGAGTGGGGATCTCGGGGACTCCGCCGAACTTGGGGAGGGAGCCTTGTCAAGTCTGGCCTGGCCCACACTGAGGTCCGTTCGCACCCCAGGACCTTTCTAGAAAAGTCCTAGATTACTATACAACAGGCAGATCTGATGCTGAAACAGAAATAAGGCAGGTCTCTGAGCGGATCTAAAGTTCCCTACTATGCAAGAGCTCACAGGCCTCCAAAGCACCTACTAAGCACCTTTCTGAGAAGACTTGCATGGAGGGCTCTGTTCCAAGGCTCTCCATTCGTGGCCTAGGTTGAGTTTCCTTTTGAAAACCAAGACTTACTTTAGGTTTTTTTTTTTTTTTTATTGTTATAACTGTTGATAAGCAAAAATCAATCAAAGACATCGTTAAATGGGCCAATGAATTTACTTCATTTTATGTTTTCAAAACAAACCTTCCCCCTAAAAGGTTATTACCAAATCCAATTTCATTTACAATATACGCCACATTGCCATTTAAACAAAGAATGCTTTAATGTTACCATTTCCCCAGAATGCTTCTTCTAGTGAGGTACATTTTTCAGAAGACATTTGAGCCAACAGAGGGTATCTCTGGATCCTTGGTGGTCCTCAAAATTCTCAGTGGGGATCGGATCTATTCCCAATATTTCAAAATTCTTTCCAAAAGCTGTCCATTTCCTCATGGTACAAGTATACAGCTAAATGACACCTAAAATTCTTTGGGCTTGGAGGCACAATTCAGTGTCTTAACAATGTGGACAGGCCAGGTGCGGTCCCAGTATTTTGGGAGGCTGAGGTGGGATGATTGCTTGAGGCCAGGAGTTCGAGACCAGCATGGGCGACACTGCAAGACCTCATCTCTAAAAATAAAACTGTTTTAGAAATTTTAAAAAACTGAGGAAGTTCATTTTGATCAAAAGATCTTAATAGCAATAATGATAGCAGTTGTAACAGGAATACTAATGAGTTGCAACTAAACTTTTCAAATTCTTACCTGCCTGCCTGCCTGGCACTGTAGCCCACCCTCTCTGCATTATTTCACGTATTCCTCACAGCACACCAGAAGCTGCTATCTTCTCTCTTCCCCTCCCTCCAATTTAATGCCATCCTCCCTCCTATTGAATGCCACCCTCATTCCAAAGTAATGTTATACTCCCTCCTATTGAATGCCATCTTCCCTCCAATTTAAATAAGAACACTGGGATGAAGAGAAATGCATTCTGCCTAGCATCTAACTGCTGGCAAGGGTCTGACCTCATTGAGGGTGTTGGGGCTCAGGCACCAATACCGCAAAATATGGCACTTTGATGCGCTGAACTGAAGAACCCTCAGCGTCTCTCTAACCGCCCCCCACCCTCACCTCTCAATCCTCTGTCTCACCCAAAGCCCAAGATGAACTCCTCCGAAGTTCCCTTCTCTCCCTAAAATCCAGACACTCCAAAGAGGAAAACAGGTTTTTATTAACTGAATTCATATTGTGGGAAGAAAAACTGAAGTCTGTCAACACAGCTGGACAGGCTTTTGTCACAAACCACTGTCTGTTCTGCAGGCCTGAAAGACTGTGGCCCAGACTATGGTGTGTTCTTCAAGCACAGTGAATTCCCCTAAAACTCATTTACTACCCCCGTACAATCATCCCCACTTCCCATCTCCCTTTCCCCTGAGAAGGAGGGTATATAACCCTGCGTACTCCACTGAGATTGGGCAATCATTCTCCTACAGTTCTTCTGTGCTATGCATGTTAATAAATGTGCTTGCCTTTTCTCCTGTTAATCTGCCCTTTGTCAGTTGATTTCCAGCAAACTTTCAGAGGGCAAAGGAGAAGTTTTCCTCCAGCCCCTACAAGGGCGTTTTAATTGTCTCTAACTTAAAATGAGGACAAAAATTCTTAATTGCCTAATAAAAATAGTTTGGTAGGCAAAATGTTCCAAAATACAGTATCCCCAGTGGAAAAATAACCACAAGGTATGTGCAGGGTAATTCATACAAACTGCACTCCGGGAAAATGCAAAACAAGTAAACATAGAAAGTCAGGCTAAGAGTCTTCTAAAAAAGCAGACATCAAAATAGCTCTTCATGCTTCCTGTAAGTTCTGTCAGTGTGCTAAATATGGCAAGGTGAGTCTTGTACAAATGTGCACAGTGGGCTCCCCTGCTGCAGGAGTTCAACAAGAAGCTGAAGCACCATGTTGTGACCAGCAGGAGTCTAACAGTCACCCAGCCCCTTCTCAACCTTCCCAAAACGTGGGGAAGCCCTGTCTTTAAAAGGTTCTTCCAAACATGCTTCTCAGTGAAGGCCTGACTGGCCTTTGGGAAAGGGTAGTCAATGGGGCAGGACCTTCCTGGGCAGGTGGGGCCATCACATGTCAACCAGCAACCCCGGTTGTGAGTACCAGTGCCAGGGACACTGCCAGTCACTGTGATTGTTAAATGTCTACCAACACGTCGGGAAGGAAGTACTCCCCCCCAGATGAGACCCCTGACCCCTTACTTGCAGGAAGGATGGAACCTGAGAATTGACAATCACCACAATGAATGACCATTAAATGAGCACCATGCAGGCCATGGCATAGCACCCGGGAACAGGCAGGTGGGGCTTCAAAGGCCACTGAAAGGTACAGAAGAACTGCATTAAAAGTGGCAAGACCTGGTGGAATCCAAAAGAATCAGCACAAAACAACCAAAAACAAGACCACTTGTGGTTCCAGTGAGCTATGATTGCACCAGTGCGCTCCGGCCTGGGCAACAGAGTTAGACCCTGTCTCAGAAAAAAAAAGAAAAAAAAAAAAAGACTCAGGAGACAACTTGATTGGTTCCTACTGACCAAAGAAATCAATTACAGTAATAACTGCAGTGAACTAAAACCAATAAATTATATTTAAATCCACAAATTCATAATAATATATTTTTTAGAAAAGTTATATAGCCCTCAGGAGAAGTGGTTGGTTCTAGAGCTGGGCCAGCCAAAATAGATGAGCCTGGAACAGCCCATGTAGTCAGAGAGTAAGGGAGAGTTCAGAAAGAAGAAGGCCTGGGGCCTGTGAAGGACAGGACAGCCAGCTTGAAAGAGCTCCCAAAAGCCACAGCCTGGAACAGTGTGAGCAAAAGGATCAATTACATTAATATCCACTGATCATCCCCAGAATAAAACAAATTTCCAGTAGACTACAATGACATCAGTCATGGAGTATACAAATTAATGAGAAAGAAAAACAGCTGTTCTAAGAATTCTAGTTCATCAATAGAGAAGGAATGGGGGAAAGAAAATCCCTATTAGACCACACTACAATAATTACTACAGACTTCATGGAAATAGAAAGGATTACAAGTGCATACCATCAGCAACTCTATGACAACAAATTATGTGACTCAAAGAAATGGACAACTTCCTAGAAAGATACAACTATCACAACTGACTTGAGAAGAAATAGTAAATCTGAACGGAGTCATAACAAGTAAATGGGTTGCAATAGTAATCTTTAAAACTCCGCACAAAGAAAAGCCCAGGCTCAGACTGAAGTTATCTTCCATGTTGAATTCTTCCAAGGATTTAATGAAGAATTAATACCGAATCTTCACAAAATCTTCCAAAAAAGAAAACAGGCCGGGCGCAGTGGCTCACACTTGTAATCCCAGCACTTTGGGAGGCCAGCACTATGGAAGTCAGGAGTTCAAGGCCAGCCTCATCAACATGGTGAAACCCGGTCTCTACTAGAAAAATACAAAAATTAGCCAGGCATTGTGATGCCTGCCTGTAATCCCAGCTATTCGGAGGCTGAGGCAGGAGAATCGCTTGAACCTGGGAGGCGGAGGTTGCAGTGAGCTGAGATCACCCCATTGCACTCCAGCCTGGGCAACAAGAGTGAAACTCCGTCTCACAAAAAAAAAAAAAAAGAAAAAAAGAAAATAGTGGAAACATGGAAACACTCCCCAACTCATTCTATGAGACCAGTATAGTACTTTTCTGATATCAAAACCAGACAAAGACACACATACGGTCCCCAATCCCAAATATCGCATATGAATTCAAATGCAAAATTCTCCAACACATTCTAGTCAATGGAATCCAGCAAAATATAACAACAGATTGTACACCATGGCCAAGTAAGTTTTATCCCAGGAATGCAAGACTGGTTTAACATTTGAAAATCAATTAATGAGTATATGTCATATTAATTGAACTACATATAAAAGCCACATGATCATTCCAACAGACGTAGAAAAAGCCTTTGACAAAATCCACAATTCTTTCTTGATGCAAAAACACTCAACAAAGTAGGAACAAAAGGGAAATTCCTCAACCTGATAAAGAGCATCTATAAAACCCCACAGCTTGAAATCTTATTGGTTAAAACACACACACACACACACACACACGCATGCAAACAGCTAGCATCATACTTAATGGCAAAAAAGAATGCGTTCCCCCTAAGATCAGGAGCAAGAGAAGGACATCCATTTTTGCCATTTCTATTCAACATTATACTGGAGCTTCTAGCCAGGGCAATCAGGCAAGAAAAAGAAATGTAAGGTATCAGGTTGAAAGGGAATAAGTAAAACTATCTCTGCTTACTGATGAATGGTTCTATATGGAAAAGACTAAGGAAGCCACAAAACAATTATTAGATATAATAAATGAGTCAGCCAGGTGGCAGGACACAAGATCAACATGTAAACATACTGACCAAAACTTATTAATGCATTAATGGAAAACTGTTTAGATCTAAATAAAGAATGTGACTTAGTGAATAGCTTTGTACTAATGTTATTTTCTTGGTTTTTGAAAATTATAGTGCAGTTAAATGTTAAAATTAAAAGAAGGTGGGTAAGGGGTATGCATCTGTACTATTTTTGCAACTTCTCTGTTAAGTCTAAAATGATTTCAAAGTAAAAAGCTTAAGAATTTTAGAAAGCTAACTGGTTACTGATATGGGTTGGCTCTCTGTCCCCACCCAAATCTCACCTTGAATTGTAATAATCCCCACGTGTCAAGGGCAGGACCAGGTTGAGGTAACTGAATCATGGAGGCGGTTTCCTCCATGCTGTTCTCATGATAATGAGTGAGTCTCACGAGATCTGATGGTTTTACAAGCGTCTGGCATTTCCCCTGCTTGCACTCATTCTCTCTCCTGCTACCTTGTAAAGAGGTGCCTTCTGTCATTATTGTAAGTTTCCTGAGGCCTCCCCAGCCATGCAGAACTGTGAGTCAATTAAACCTGTTTTCTTTATAAATTACCCAGTCTCGGGTATTTCTTCATAGCAGCCTGAGAATGGACTAATAGAGTTAGCGTTAGATGTTAGTGATCCAATATCAAGCACTTATTTCTCTTTTACTATATAGGCTGGACCACTGGGAAACCAGGGAGTAGATGAGGGGAAGTGTCTCTTTATAAAAGTATTGCCTATAATAAATTAGGACACCACCATTTGGCAACCTCTAACAAATCAATGGATATAGGCAATGATCATCAATGGCTGTCAACATCACAAAAAGACAAGTGAGCACACGTGTCTCCTAATGGAAGTGCAGAACACCACCTAGGAATGTGGAGACCAAAACAACAACAACAACAACAACAAAAATGCAAACCTGAGCCTGATGAAACACTGAGGAAGTGTGCAGACCCTCCTACCAATTCACAGGAATTACAATAGAAAAAAAAATGTTACCTGAAACCACACAGAAGCAATCAGCAGTATTCAGAGGCCCTGGAAAACCCCATAGGACAAATAACCCAATTTCTTCAAAATAAGTTGCAAGGGAAAAAAAGAAAGAGAATAGAGTTTTCTGGGGGAAAATCTATAGACTAAAAGTGACTTAAAAGATTTATCAGCCACCTGCTGAGTAGGCCTTATGTATAGCGAATTCAAACATACATATTGAAATGTACACATCCCATTTATGAGATAAGTGGAAATCTGAACACAGACTGGGTATTTAACAGTATTAGGAAATTAGGCTGGGCACACTGGCTCAGGCTTGTCATCCCAGCACTTTGGGAGGTCAAGGAAGGAAGACAGCTGGAGCCCAGGAGTTGGAGACCAGCCTGGGCAACATAGTGAGACCTTATCTCTATGAAATTTTTAAGAAAAATTAGCCAGGTGTGGTGGCGTGCACCCGTGGTCCCAGCTACTCAGGAGGCTGAGGCAGGAGGATCACTTGAGGCCAAGAGATGGAAGCTGCAGTGAACCGTGATCATGCCACTGTACTCCAGCCTAGGCAACAGAGCAAGACTCGGTCTTAAAAAATAATAATTTTTTTTAGGTATGATAATGGTATTTATAGTTTAGTTTTAAGAAGAGTCATGCTTTTCTAAAGACAAATACTGACACATTTACAGGTGAAACATCATGATGTCTGGAATTTGCATCAGAATGACAGAGGAGAAGGGAGTAGGTGGGAATACAGATAAAATAATGTTAGCCATGAGTTGCTAATTGTTGAAACTGGACAATGGTACATGGCAGTTCGTTACATGTGCACATTTCTATGTATGTGAAATTTTCTAGAATAATTGTTTTAAAGAGGCCTGTTGTTCTTGGGGTGGGAATAGCAAGTAAGGTAATAACTGTGAACACGGGGTCAGAGCAGGGTAGATCTGGGCTCAAATCACGGTACTGCCATCTCCTAACAGTGTGACCTTAGGCAAGCTATTGAGTCTTGAAGCCTCAGTTTCCTCATCTGTGGAATGGGGATGTGGAAATGATATGATCGTTGGGAGGATAAAATGGAATTGTGCATATAGAACATTTGGCTCATATTAACAAGTAAAAAAAGAACTGCCTCATGAACAAGACTGCCTTTGGATGACAACCAAGGTTTTAGAAAAAGAAACGTTCTTTTTCCACTGCAACTTGACCTCATGAGCCCAGTAATATATGACAGGTAACAGGTACCGAAAAATTATTTCCAACAAACATGTGAATGGCAATGTGGAAATAATATTCCGCAAGCGTCCAGTGCCCTAACCTACCTACAGGGATGTCAACCCTGCTTAAGAAGAACTGGCGTGGTCCCTGCGCATTCTTAACTCCTGGGTCTTGTCCTGGTGTCTCTGCTTTTGCAAACCTTTTACCCAAATGACAGAGATGCTGTGCTTCCCAGGGGAAAGATGGGTTGACTGCTGGCCTCTTGTTGCATTAAGAGGGAGGGATGGAGGGAATATGCCACGAAAGAGCCAAGGGTGCCACAGAGGAAGAGATGAGGCTCACCTGGAAGGGAAGGGAAAGAAGCACGGAGAAGGAGTAGGAGAGGGGAGACAAGAGAAACAAAAGCCCTGGCAGAAAAGAAAACAAAAGGAGGACTTTGTTGAGTGAGAATCTCACCTTCTCATCTGCTCAGCTCTTCCAAAACAACAAAGCATGAAGGGCAGGGGACACGGGTTGGATAAATAACCCTGGTGGGCTGGGAAAATGGAGTGAAAATCAAAGTGAGGGGAAGAGACCAAAAGTAGGGCAATTCCAAAATAAGCAGAGAGCACCTCCTGACTACCTGTTTCCCAAAAGATGACGGAAAGACACTGAGATGCTGCCCTCAGACCCAAGCACAGAGCCCAGAAGATTCAGGGAAAAGTCGCCTCCGGTTATTTCCTGCAGAAATACTGCTGGTTACATCATCCTGGAGACAGACACTGAAAGGTGTCAATAAGATTATATTCGAGTCATCACAAAGTACATAGAAGCAAAAGGGAGAAAAAAAAAAGATAACAATAGCCTAGGCAGGCTTTGGGGAACAGATGAAATCACTGGCCCAGGTCCTCCTCCAGCAGCACCCTTGCAAGCCACACTCCATTTCTGGGAGCAGGGCTCCAGGTCTGCTGATTTAAGGTTTCCCCCCTCACCCCTGCTGGGGAAGAGGTGGATGAGAAAGCTTTCTGCAAGGCACAAAGTCTTCCTCTGATAGGAGATCTCTGCTTCCTGCCTGCAGAACCGCCCGCCACTCTCCCAGCCTGGGCTGAGTCCCTTTGCCCTTCTCTTCCCCTCTCCTCCTCCAGCCCTGCCCAGCAGGACCCCTGAGGTTGCTCTGCTGCCCCCTCAGCTCTCGGCCCCGAGGGATGCCCACCCTGTTCCAGCTGGACACTCAGTGTTGGAGACCGATGTCAGCTAAAGGGAAGTCCAAGCCTCAAATGAAAGCCGGAGGCCACATCCCCCTCGACTCTTACCAGGGCTCACTGAGTGGCAGGGTCTCAAGCGCAGGCAGCCCCTTTCTTCCCACCCGGGGCTGTGGGAAGATGGCTTCTCTGAACAGCCTTAGCCAGCACCGAGGTCCATATGACCAGAGGGGCTTCCCACACCCTCCCATCACAGTGGACCACAGCTTAGTGACGCTGGGTGGGTGGGCCCTTCCCCCCTGCAGGCGCCACAGGCAGGACCTAACCCCCCCAGAATCACCCAGTGCTCCCCCAACCTGCTGAGCGTGGCTCAAGAGGGTTTTCCTAAATAGCGCGTGAAATCCATTAGGAGAAAATGGGTTCAGAAGGAGGAAACAGAGGACTGCTTCTCAAACACCCTGGCCTAGGAAGCTACATTTCTAACAGGCTCCAAGGGGATTCTCACAGAAAGGGGCCCAAGGATGGTGTCACTGAAAAACAGCACATAAATAATAACATAAACGATGACGCACTACAGGCTGCACATCCACATACAAGGGAATGTCCAAGAAGTCACTTCTGGGACAGTGGCAGCAGGTAAGACTTCCAGCTAAAGTCTGCTCATACTCTGCGTGAACAATGTGTTGCACGCTTGGACCGACACTCCTGTGCACAGCAGCTAGAGCAGCAACACTTGGAGGAAGCGCCACACAAAACAGACCTAGACAGTTCACAGTCGTGCGTCTGATCTTCTCTGCAGTCAACCAAACGCACTGCACAGACCTTGGCCTGACACAGAAGTCATTTCCTTGGCTGCTCTGTGCTGTCTGGGTGCCAGGTCCCGAGAGACAAGGCTTCATGTCGATGCTTCACCCCAGTGTACCCTAGAACCTGTTCTCAACCTCTGTGCCATGACCCTGTCCACCCCCCGCCCCCGATCTCTCACTGCAGCACCCACTCTCTGCCCCACCTTGCTTGGCACCATTTTCCTGATCCTCACACCACCGTCCCAGACTCTTGTCCTGCACTGGGAGGCCTCGCCAGACATGGAGCCTGCATCCCGGGGCTGGGAGCCCCACCCAGGACTTCACCTGGTAGACATGCCCTATGGTGCCATCTGTCCCTACAGTAAACTCTGGGTGAAACCAGCCTCCTCCTCCTTCTATTCCCAGGGCCTGGCACCACCTCTTCCAGCCTTTCTGGGACTGGAAGAATTTGACCTGCCTTCCCAGGGAACAATAAACAGAAGTAGGGCATTGCGCCCACTGTCCTCAAGGCAGCTGGGAAGTGAATGAAAAATGCTGACAGTTCCTTCAGTAAGGAAGAAGACAGAGTCTGAGGGAGAGTTAAGATGCCTGGAGTCAAGGGCAGAGTGGAAGGGGAGGGGAACGTAGATGGGTGTAGTCCAAATGGAAGCTAAAGTTTCAAAGTCCCATGAAGCCTTACAAGGTCATAGAGACAAGAGAATAGCTTTTAGATCCCAACCTCAGTTTCCTCATCTGCAAGATGGGTGTGATAGTTACTATAAGGATCAAATGACATAATGGATTCAAAGCACTTTGCCAACTGAAAATAAACTGTATTTCTCCTGAGGCATAAGTATTTCTAAAAAGGAGGCTACAGGAGTTACGGGCTCAGTAATAACAGGAAGTGGTATCTGTGCAAAGGCTTAAAACTGTTGAGCCCCACCAGGGCTATGTGGTGGAGGCCTCGCTCAGGGGACACGGAGGGCATTTGTGTAAGGGGTGCCGCTCTTGTCCCTGCTCAGGCTTCTGGTGAACAGGGGCCAGGAAATCCCACAGCCTGGTCTAATGACAGTCACGCTTGCTGACTGGCCAAAGGGCAAGGCTTGGGAGCAGGCAGAGTGGTGTTTCTGAAAGTGTGGGCCATCATATAAGAGTTACCTGCATGCTAATCTAATACATTCCTGGGCTCAATCCCAGGCCTGCTGAGTGAGACACTTTGGAAAACTGTTATTTTAACAAGCGCCTTCAGTGATTCTTACAAAAGTTTCAGAAGCACTAGCAAAGAAATATTCAAAAAGCTGTGCGGTCGGGAAGACCTGGGTCAAATCGCAGTACCACGACCTTGCTGCTGTGTGACACTGGGCAGGTTTACTTAACCTCTCTGAACCCGTTTACTCTGTTTACAAAAATATGGAGCATAACCACTGCAGTGTTGCTGGGAGGGTGAAAGGTACTCAACTACAGAGGCACGCATCCATGGCTTCATCCAAGCTATGAGTGCCTGTGTCTAAGGCATTCATGAATGCCTACGTCTAAGAGGCAGGAGCCACTCCGACCCTCCTCTTTTAGGGGAACAATCTGCCACTAAGAGAGCATAGGGCTTCCTAGAGTCTCCCCATGCATAATGGAAGCCAGATACCGCTAATGTTCTATTCAGAAGCGCATCTCAGTCCCTGTTCCGGGGTCAAGCAAGGTGAGGCAGGAGGTAACGATGGGCTGAGCTTTGGAGGAAAGCTAAGACGACCCACCTTTCTCAGGGACAGGGCCTTGAGGTGGTCCAGGCTGCTGGACACAGCTCCAAGATGGATCTACCAAGGGGCTCCCTTGGGGTGGAGAGCATAAAGGATGAAAAGGCCGCAGGCCTCTGGACAGGTCCGCCCGAGACTCTAAAACTCAGGGAGGGAAAAAGAGCAGGAGTGGTCCATCGCAGGGTCACCCCTGGTACTGCCCGTGGCAGGGCTCACAAACACCCCACAGCCTCTTTCCCCCAGGAAGCAGGTTAAGATGAAGAAAATTAGGCAGGCAGCTACCGGGCGGTGCCTGGCTCGCGGCTCATGGCTCACAGTGGAGGATGGACACTGCTGCTATTTCCCCTGCCCTGGTACCTGGGCCGTGCCAGACATATCACCACTTGGCAGCAGTTTCACTTTGCTGCTGTCCTGAGCCGAGCTGTTATCAGACTGAGCTTTACTGTCCTGTGCCGGCTGTTCAGAGACCACTGTGCCTGGCCGAAGACTGAGGCAGGGACTTCAGGCCAGGGGGCCAGGCTGGCTTTTCCTGCCTTTCACTTCAGGTGGGAGCGGCTGTGGATGACGATGTCCAGCGGCCGTCGGTTTCTAGCCTTGGGATCATTCTGGCCCCGACACGAAGTGACAGGGGATCCCCACGCGTCCCCGCATCCAGGGCGCCCCTTTAGCTGCGGCGGGGGCACAGAGAGGCCTTGGCGGCGCTGTGGCTTCGGTCGGCACCGGGTCCCGCGCAGCCAGGCCCTCCACCCTGAGTGGAGCTGCCTTCTAAGCACCCAGCCCCTGCCAATCACTGCGCCCAACACCAAGTTCCCGGGGCGCCCTGCCCTGCGCCACCGCGCGCTCGCTCGCCCGCCCGCCCAACTCACCTGCTGAAGACCAGGCAGCCCAGGTGGTTGATCTTGTGGTCGGAGCGGTGGCGGCTGTAGTCCTCCCACAGGTCCCTGAAGGCCGTGATGGCCAGGATGAAGAGCACCGGCGCCAGCGCCAGGCCGGGCTGGAAGGCGTTCACCGCCGGCACGAAGTTGAGCAGCGCGATGAAGACAAAGTACACGTTGGCCGGGCGGTGGAACTGCTCGAACAGGTTCTTGGGCAGGAAGGACAGCAGCGTGTACTTGGTAGTCTTGAGCCGGTTGTCGGCCAGGTGCTGGGCACACCCGCGCCGCCGTCGCCGCTCGCCCTTGGCCGCGCCAGCCGCAGGGTCCTCGGCGCCCGGGGGCGGCAGCAGGTTGGAGCGCACCGTGCGCGTCCTGCCCTCTCGGCGCCTCCGCCGTCCCGGAGGCCCGGGCTCCTCGGTCCCCGCCGGCTCCCGCTCCATGGCCGCGTGTCGCCGCGCCTGGCTCCTCCGCCGCTCACGCCCGCCCGCGCCGGCCTCTTAGGTTATCATCACTCGCGGCCCGGGCGCGGCGGTGCGAGCTCCCCGCCTGCGGGACGCACGGAGACCGCGGTCAGCGCGCCGCCTGGCCGGCCCAGCGCGCCCAGCCCGCGCCCAGCCCCGTCCACTCCCGTCCAGCCCCGCCGCCCGGCCGCAGTCCCCAGGGCGCAAGCTGGGCGGGTGCCGCACAGAGCCCCCTTGTCCTCGCCGCCCGCCCCCGGCCCGGGTCGTTTCCGCCGCGGTGGCCACGGCCCCGCCCTCGTTCCGCGCCCGGACTGGGCCACGCCGGATAGCGGGAAACAAAAAAAGCCCGAGCTGGAAACTTCAGAGAGGTTTAGTTTCGTTTCCCAGAAGCATCAGTTCGGTCCCAAAACGCTGCAAACGCGCGCTGCCTGCAGTAGGAGAGAGGAAACCGCGAAGCGCGAGAAAAGGCGCCCCCGTCCCCAAGCAGCCCGCGCGCCCTTCCAGGGGCCAGACCTGCTCCATCCTGGACGGCGAAACGACCTCGGGAGACCCCGGTTAGGACCTTACTCCAGGGATCAACTGGAACCAAAATCCAAAGGAGCCGTGGCATCCAGTGCTCCAATTTTTAAGTCTTTTTTACGCAGGACCTCTGCTCCTGGGGAGCCCTGGGAAGGGCGATTCCGCGTTGCCTCTAAGAACTTCTTTCCTACCCCACTTCCCAGCCCCCACCACTTTCAGATTCCGTTCTTGGGCGAACTAGACCGTTTCCTTTCCACCATCATCATTACTGCCTTTCCTTCCTCTCCTAAATAAATTCTTTTTCTTTTTTCTGTTCTTTCTTCATGGAAAGGAGAAATATATCGCTATAGCAAAGACAGAATTTGGTTTGCAGGTATTTGAGTGTCTGTTTCCCTCCCTGGGAAATCATGAGGACCGAAACGCTCCTTGTGCGCTGTAGCTCTGAGGTGGCTGTCATGGCCCAGACGGCGGGGGAGGCGAGGATGGTTGTGGGGAGGCGAGGATGGTTGTGGGGAGGAGAGGGGAGCGTCAGGAGGGTGTCCCAGAAGTGTGGGGCGAAGGGCTCCCCTCCACATCATGGGGCATCCGAGAAGGGGTGGGAGAATAAGCACGGCATGGAAAAAGGAGCTGGGAGTCCCCCACGTCCGCAGTGAGACCCCACAGATGTCTCATGGCTGTGACTGTTTGCCTCCCACTCAAGAAGTACAGAGATGAGAAGCAGTTATTTCTTGCCCAGGAGGCCGTGGCTGGGGGGTTGGCCGTGGCCCCAGGCTCTTCCTGGGGGTGCCTGCTAACAAGGCACTGCCCTGGATGGACTCAAATCACTTACGTCTTCCCCAGGACCCTGGCTTGGAGAGGCCCTCCCCTCCAGCACCCTGGCTTACCCGGCTCCAGTTATGACATTCTTACATCTCTGCCCAGTTTTGCCACCATCCACAATGTTGCCCAGAACCCAGTGTTAGAAGGTAGAGTGGTGACAGGTGTGAAGAAAATAATCCCATCCCCCAGTCACAGGGGTGGGCTTTTGAGATGTAGAGGCCCAGATCAGGGAAAGGTTTGGCTGAAGTCTGCATTGTTGGGGAAAGGAGTCAGGTCTCACAGTCAACCAGCAGATACCCAAACGGAGCATCAACTGCAAATGATGGCCCACAGCGCCTGCAGTCTTGCGGCCTCACATCCCATGGCTCCGTGTTTTCCTCTACCAGCCCACCTGGTGACCCCCGAGGCCTTCGGCCTCCCTACACTTCGGCCTCCTATCTTCACAGGCATCCCCGTGGACCCTTCGCCCAAAGTCTCCAGGGGTGTCCGCGCCTACCAGACTCCCAGCTTCAGCCAGTCCACACTGTTGCCAAAGTAATTACCGCCTCATTCCATTTGCTTACCCTGGAGCTTCCAGGAGTACTCCTGGTGCTTACAAAGCCAAATGCTGATTCCTCAGGCAGAGGTCCCTTGAGGCCCTGAGGGGAACCAGCTTGCTGATTTTCTTCAGCCCCTCCCTGGTTCAGGCCCAGCCCCAAGGTGAGAGGTCTCCTTATCCTTCTCAGAACAGTCCTTACTCATCCCATCCACATTCCGCTCTAAGGTTCCAAGATTCTGTGAGTCACAATGCTCCTCAAGTCTGGAATCTTTTTCCACCTGCTCTTCCCCAGTGCAAAGTCAGGATTTCCAGGAAGGCCTAGCTCAGCTCACCTCCGGAAAGGTCTCCAAGCTGTGTGATCTGGGGAATCTTGGAGGGGTTTTGAGCTCAGGTGTCTTCTGCCAGCTGGACTCTGAGACCCTGGCCTGCTGGGGCGAGGATGAGGCTCTGATGTGGTCTGGTCAACTCTGGGTTGGCCATCTGCACCACAGGGCTCTAACAAGGGCCTGCCATAGGCCATGAGAACCACTGTAAGTGTCCTTGTTCGGCAAATACTCATCACCTGCTGTATGCCCGGCAATGTTCCAGGCACAGGACTTCATCGGAGAGCTAGAGAGGACAAGACGTTGTCATGGAGCTGCAGCAACTGAACGAAAAACCATGAGAGCCCACGGAGGGCTTTGGGAGGGATGAGGGATGGCCTTTTCGAAGAGAGGCACTGGAGTTGAAACCTGAATGGGACAAGATCAGGTGGAAGAGGCTTCCAGACAGAGGGGGCAGCTCTGTCAAAAGGTCCCAAAGAAGGAGAAATCTCAATGTGTTTAAGAAACAGGTGGGGCTTCTGCCTCACACTCATTCTAAAACCTTTAACCCCACAGCTCCTGCTTTAGGCAATGGGGACACCTGGGAAACACAGTAAGTTTCTGCTCCCCGGAACACTAAGTCCTCACGTGGGAATCCCAACAAAGATGGCTCAGAAATTGAAGGGACACCTGAAACCAGGGCTGGGAGGGGTGGGATCCTGCTCTTGTTCCTGTCAATTGGGTGGTCCAAGGAGGCTTCTCAAGCAACACTGAGCGGAGGCCTAGGGACACAAGCTGTGCAGGCACCTAGGGAAGAAATGGTAAGCACGGGGCGGGATAGGGGGCGTTCAGGGATTTCAGGCCCAGCAAGGAAGCCGGGGTAGCTGGAGCTGAGTGGGAGATTGGAGACGTGGCCGAGAGTGAGGTCATGTGGGGCCTTGTGGATCCCGGTGAGGATTTTGGCTTTTGAGCCAGAGGGAAAGCTTGGGAGGATTTTGAGAAGCGGCATCAAGTGGCTTTACCGAGGTTTCCAGAGATCGCTCCTGCTGCAATGTAAATAGAATGTAGAGGGCCAGGGCAGAAGAAGGGAGAGGTCGTGGCGAGCGGCCACTGCAGTGATCCTGCAAAGGTGCTGTGGCTCAGGCTGGGTGGCCATGGTGGAGGTGGGACATAGCCTCCTCAGAGCATGCAGGACATGCTGTTGGAATGGTTGTGGGATGTGCAAGAGAGGAGGTGAGGGCGGCCCAACAGTTAAAAACCCAAGTTTCATCTAGTGAGTTGGGAAGACAGAGGATGAGGCAGAACTGGAGGTGCCCACCAGCCCTCAGGAGCAGGAGTCGTGCTGGCAGTGGTGATGTCAGTCTGGGGTCAAGAGCAGGTCTGGATGCAGGAGAGGGTAGCCATGAGGAGCAGCAGAGTGGCCAGCATTTAGGGCTTCACTAGCCTTTGGAAAGGACAAGTCTCTGGATTTGCTCCAAGTGCAATAGTAAGCCATGGGCTGCCCCAAGCAGAGAGGCGTGAGATGAGAGGATCTTATATGCTCTTTTAATAGATAGAAAATTGATTCCGAGCAGAGTTGGAGCAGGAGAGGTGTAAATTAAGAGGTGGCTTAGACCTGGCATTGGATAGACAGACATGGACAAATTGGAAGTACGTCTTCCAGGTAGAGCTAATGTGACTGGCCAACAGGTTGGATGTTTCAGTGAGAAAAATAAATGAAGAGGTTTAAGGAGAAAATGCAAGCTCAGCATAAGCCATGTTAAGTGTGAGATGGCAAGTGGGCAGTGGCGTATCGAAGACCGGGCATGACAGCAAAGGTCCACACTGGTGACACAGCTGTGGGGGATGCTGGGAGACTACCTGGGGGTTAGAGCTATGTGATGAGATCGCACTTAGATGCGCGAGATGCACACAGGGCATAAACAGAGTGCAGAGAAGAGACTCTGGGTGTTACTTTCCAACTAAGAAGTATAGAGAATTGAATGAGACAATCATCAAGATTGTTTCCAGTTTTCAGATACCAAGAATCAGTACCTCTAACGGCTGGTGAAATAAATAATTATGGAATAAGTAAGAATCACAGTCTAAAACATTTTAACCTGACAGCATTGTTTAATATTTACTCTAGTGACTGCCCTTACAAATAGGCATAACAGATTCTGACATTTTTAAATTTTTTATTTTAAATATTTTTAATTTTTTGGCTGGGCGTGGTGGTTCATTCCTGTAATCCCAGCACTTTAGGAGGACGAGGTGGGCAGGATCACTTGAGGTTAGGAGTTCAAGACCAGCCTGGACAACATGGTGAAATCTCATCTCTACTAAAAATGCAAAAATTAGCTGGGCATGGTGATGCACACCTGTAATTCCAGCCACTTGGGAGGTCAAGGAAGGAGAATTGCTTGAACCTGGGAGGTGGAGGTTGCAGTGAGCCGAGATTGTGCCACTGCACTCCTGGGTGACAGAGCAAGACTTCAACTCAAACATAAATAAATTATTTTTATTTTTAATTTTTAGAAAGAGACAGGGTCCCCCTATGTTGCCCAGGGTGGCCTCAAACTCCTGGGCTCAAGCAATCCTCCCACCTGGGTCCAGCCAGATTCTGAAATTTGTAATATGAAAAACCAGGCACAGATGCTACCTATTAATTAATATGGCCTCAGCATCATCCAAAAAGTTCCAAAATATAGAGCTGTGAAATTTTGGACAAAAGTAATTAACTAATGATTGAATAAGCTAAATCTGTGATTATGTACATAATCCTAAAAATACAAAATTCTGGCCAGGCACAGTGACTCATGCCTGTAATTCCAGCACTTTGGGAGGTCGAGACAGGCGGATTACCTGAGGTCGGGAGTTCGAGACCCACCTGAGGTCGGGAGTTCGAGACCCACCTGACCAACACAGAGAAACCCAATCTCCACTAAAAATACAAAATTAGCCAGGGTCGGGAGGCTAAGGCAAGAGAATCGCTTGAACCAGGGAGGTGGGGGTTGCAGTGAGCCGAGGCTGTACCACTGCACTCCAGCCTGGGCAACAAGAGTGAACTCCGTCAAAAAAAAAAAAAAAAAAAAAAAATTCTAGAGAGAGAAGCAAAAATTTATATTTTTTATTTTTAAGCTTTTCCTTATCCCACATACCATCATTTCTAAGGAATTCATAGTTTGATATGCCTGCCTGAGATAATTTGTTCTCCGTTTTTCCAAACTAAATTTCCTTTACAAAACACATGATATTTTTCAAAAAGATAAATGTACAGTTGTGCTGGGGGACTGGGAAAAAGTACCTTCAGAAGACGAAAAGATATCTCAGAAGATATTGAGGGATGTCAGGAATATATAAAACTGATGAGCACATTAGCGGGAAAGTCTAACACATATAAGAAAACATATTGTCCACGCGCGGTGGCTCATGCCTGTAATCCCAGCACTTTGGGAGGCCGAGGCGGGCGAATCACAAGGTCAGGAGTTCCAGACCAGCGTGGCCAACAGGTTGAAACCCCGTCTCTACTAAAAATACAAAAAATTAGCAGGGCATGGTGGCGCGCGTCTGTAATCCCAGCTACTCGGGAGGCTGAGGCAGGAGAATCTCTTGAGCCTGGGAGGCGGAGGTTGCAGTGAGCTGAGATCGCGCCACTGCACTCCAGCCTGGGAGACAGTGCGAGACTCAGCCTCAAAAAAAAAAAAAGAAAAGAAAAAAGAAAACATATTACAGAGTTAAGTAAGCAAGGACACTTTTTTTAAAAAAGTGAGTTTTCCCAGTAGATCCCTTGAGAAGGCTCAAAATCAGAGAAAGCAGGCCATTCTAGGATGAGGCGCAGTTGGGAAAATAACGAGGCCGCCATGTTGCTACATCCAGGATGCCACTGCAAGTCCCACGCTGGTTATTTCAAGTAGCTGCTCTTAAGACCGGCTGCTCCTTAAGGTTACCTGATGAGCTTCTAATGCCCAAGCAATGCCCAAGCCTTGCTCCAGACTCAGTACACATGGGGACCAGGCCCCAGCACCCAGATTTTTTAAAAGCTTCTTGGGTGATTCCAATTGCAGCCAGGTTTAAGAACCTCTGGTCTATATCTGCAATGATAAGCATGAATCTATATTACAGTCAAGAGTCACTGGATTGTTTTAGAACAACTGGTAACATGAAAAAAAAAAAAAAAAGCAAACTTCACCCAAGTGAGTTTCCTGTCTCTGAGGAAAAAGAGCCAATGCAGAACACAGACAATAACATTAGAAATCACCGTTATTGTCCTTAGATATCCAGCAGACCAGCCCATCTATAAAATTGCCATGGAAAGGAAGTAAATGAGGAACAGCCAAAAATTCTTGGAAGTAGAAAGCACAGCAGGTAACACATTTAAAAAAACCCACAAAGTGGCAACATTAACAATCTAGATGATCATATTGGGGAGAGGGTGGATCCAGAAAAATCCCTCTCACTTTTGCCTGCGCCAGTAGCAGACCAAGAAAATTGGGACAGCCCTTCAGGAGACATCTAGGAAAGATGGACAAAATGCTTACAAAAAATATATTTTAAAGCCACAGGGAACTAACAGGGCAACTAAGATAATGAAACCAAGACTGGGCAGAAGGAAGACACCAGAGAGCTCAGCCCAGCTGGGTTGCAACTCTCCAGGCACTTCCTACACAACCCACCCAGGGCTCCACATCCCCTTCCAGCTCTATTTGAATTTGCACCGATAGGCATCCCACGTGTTAGCTGACTGCCTCTTCTCCTTCGTGGCAAGACGTTCAGCTCCACAAGGCAGGAGTCAGTGTCTGCCTCTTTCACTGCTGCAAGGTAGCCCCTGTGCCTAGAAGAGCACCGCGCAGGGTGGCTTCTTACTAAATATCCAGTAGATGAATGTTCACCTTCATTCTGTGATGGAAAAACATCAACAGAATTTTTTGAGAAGTAGATTTTGAATATAAGCTTCTCTGTTAGTCAAACTGATATTCAACGATCCTGACAATTAAATGCATTTGCAGACAAGCAAAGACTCGGAGAGACAGCACTTGTGCTTGTGTGCTGAAAGAAAAAGTATTTACCTTGATATCATGCTAATGTATTTATATAATAAACAAAATATAAATTAATAAGGAATAGGCACGTATTTCGAATAGATTAACAATCTCCAGAAGATCTTGAATGGGTCCTCAGAATCTCATCTTCCAAAACCACGCAATGGAGAATATTTGACAAAGTTTACAAAATAGTTTATTCCTCAATTTTATTTATAATGCAGTACAAAAAGATATTGAAACCCTCTCAATTTATTCTGCAAGGTTAGCAAAACCTGCTATTAAAACTGGATAGCAGAATTGCAAGGGAAAATAGTTTACTTGTAGTTTTCTTTTTTATTCTATAGTAATATTTATAGGTGTAAAGGCAAAATCTATCACTATTTGCAACTTTGTGAGGTTTTTTTTTTTTGAGACAAGATCTAGCTTTGTCACCCAGGCTGGAGTGCAGTGGAGCAATTAATTACAGCTCACTGCAGCCTCGACCTCGTGGGCTCAAGTGGTTCTCCCATCTCAGCCCTCCAAGTAGCTGGGACTACAGGCATGCCACTATGCCCAGGTAATAAACTGTGGTTTTTATCAGGGAAGTAGTTAGTAATGAGGCTAACTATACAATAAAGATGTACAAATCAGTAAGTTACTCCTATGCAAGCAATAGCCAATTAGAAAATGCAGTAAATGAACAAAAATGGTCTCATTTTTAGAATAAAATATTTAAGGAAAAATAACAAAAACCAGTTCAATATGTTTGCAAATAATTGTAGCAAACAACAGCAGCAGTAATATTTGGCCTGTGTAGCACATGTAACACCAGCCAGGCATGTGCTTCTCATTTTATAGTCATTTTCTCCACCCTCCTGGCCATTCGCTGAGGCAGGAGAATGTTTATCCCAATATTATAGACGAGAAGTATGTTGTCACATGACTAGTCAACTTAAAATTTTACTCAATGTGATAAAGGAAGATCTCAATAGATATGAAATATGCCATGTCCCTGAATGGAACTCTGAAAGTAACCAGTTGATCTTATACATTTTCCGAACTAATATTCCAGCTGGATTTATTTTTTCAACTCAACAAATGAACTATAAAATAGCTGTATTAGTCAGGATTCTCCAGAGAAACAGCAAGAATAGAAGATAGATATTAATAGAAAGATAGAAATAATAGCTAGCTAGCTAGCTAGATAGATGATAGATAGATAGATAGATAGATAGATGATAGATGGATAGACAGAGATGACAGGTAGATGGAGGGATAGATTAGATAGATAGATATTTAAATGGATGGATGGATAGATAGAGATGATAGATGATAGATTAGATAGAGAAATGATGGATAGATATGATAGATGATAGATGGATGGATAGATATGATAGATGTATAGATAGATTAGATAGATAGATATGATAGATGATAGATGGATGGATAGAGATGATAGATGGATAGATAGATTAGATAGATAGATAATAGGTAGATAGATGATAGATGGATAGATAGGTAGATAGATAGATAGATGATAGATAAATAGATGGGATAGATAGGTAGATGATGATGGATAGAGATGATAGATAGATGGATAGATAGATGGATAGATGGATGGATGGATGAGAGGGGACTGACTGTGGGAATTGGCTACAAGGATTATGGAGACTGAGAAGTCCCATGATGTGCCCTCTGCAAGCTGGAGAATGAACGGAGCCGGTGGTGTGGCTCAGTCCAAGTACTGAGGTCTGAGAGCCAGGGAAGCCAAAGGTTTAACTCTCAGTCCAAGGTCAAAGGCCTGAGAACCCGGTGGGCCACAGCTGTAAATCTTGGTGTGTGAAGGCTAGAGAACCTGGAGTGCTGATGTCCAAGGCAGGAGACAATGGATGGCCCACTCCAGAAAAGAAGGTGGTTCAACTTTCCTCTGCCTTCTTGTTCTATCCAGGCCCTCAGCTGATTGGATGGTGCCTACCCACATCAAATGAGGGCAGATCTTCCTTCCTCAGTCCGTTGATTCAAATGCTAGTCTCTTCTGGAAACACTCTCACTAAACAGACCCAGAAATTGCATGAGCGTCATGGTTCATGCCTGTAATCCCAGCACTTTCGGAGGTCAAGGCAGGAGGATCACTTGAGCCCAGGAGTTTGAGACCAGCCTGGACATTTTAGCGAGACCCGTCTTCACAAAAAGTAAAAAAAATTAACCAAGTGTGGTGGCATGCACCTGTGGTCCACACTAATCAGGAGGCTGAGGCGGGAGGATCACTTGAGCTCAGGAGTTTGAGGTCACAGTGAGCCATGATTGCGCCACTGCACTCGAGCCTGAGTGACAGAGTGAGACCTTATCTCAAAAATCATAAAACACAACATAACATATAAAAATAAAATAGAAATAATGCCTTTCCGGCTATCTGGATATCCCTTAATCTAGTCAAATTAACATTTAAAATTAATCTTCACAAATCTACCCCTTGTCAATTTAGCACCCATATGCATTTCCTTAAACCATCCCTTCTCCAGAAGAGGAGGTAAAGTCCTTGAGTAATGTTTACTTTTCTCCTATATCCATTTATGTATGTATGTTTGTACGTATGTTTCTAGAAACAGAGACTCACTGTGTTGCCTGTGCTGGTCTTGAACTCCTGGGCTCAAGAGATCTTCCTGTCTCAGGCTCCTAAAGTGCTGGGATTACAGGCATGAGCCATTGAGCCCAGCCAATATCCCATAATTTAAATGATATTATGTAAAATTAGCAATACTTAAATATTGATATGAAGTCAAAATTTTTTTTTCTTAATAGAGATAGGGGCCTCTCTAGGTTGCCCAGGCTGGTTTCAAACTCCTGACCTCAAGCCGTTCTCCTGCCTCAATCTGCCAAAGTGTTAGGATTACAGACGTGAGCCAAGGCACCTGGCTCAATATATCTTATAGTTACATGATGAGGGAATAAGAGAGGAAAGAAAACAAAGATATATCATTTGCTTGATATATTTATATATACACACAAACATGTTCTTTTTTGTTTGTTTGAGACAAGGACTCACACTGACACCCAGGCTGGTGTGCAGCGGCGTGATCTCAGCTCACTGCAGTCTTCACTTTCCGGGCTTAGTACAGACTGTGTCTCACTATGTTGTGTTATACACAACAACATGGAGAAATCTTGGAAACACTATGTTGGATGTAAGTCCCGGATGACCACGTGTAGTACAATACTATTTTTGCAGAGCACTAATACTACTAGCAAGATTAAGCACAATCTTGTTAAGCATACTTATATATGTGATAAAGTAGTTTCTTATGAAACTAAACATGTGCTTACCATACAACTCAGCAATTGTACTCTTAGGCATTCATCCTAGAGAAATTAAAACTCATTCACACAAAACTTGTATGTAAATGTTCATAGCAGCTCTATTCATAATAGTCAGAAACTGGAAACAAGTTAAATGCCTCCAACAGGTGAAAGGATAAACAAATTATAGTGCATCCACACTGTGGTATTAACTGCTCAGCAATAAAAAGACATGGTCTAGTGAGGCACACAACTTGGATGGATCTTGAGAGACTTGTGCTGAGTGAAGAAAGCCAATCTCTAAAGTCTACATATCATACAATTCCATTAATGTAGCATTCTTTTTATTTTCTGTTTTTTTTTTTTTTTTTTTTTTTTTTTTGAGACAGGGTTTCACTCTGTCGTATAGGCTGGAGTGCAGCGGAGTGATCTCAGCTCACTGCAGCCTGGACTTCCTGGGCTCAAGTGATCCTCCCACCTCAGGCTCCCAAGTGTCTGGGACTGCAGATACACACCACCATGCCCAGCTAATTTTTGTATTTTTTGTAGAGACAGGGTCTTGCCATGTTGCCCAGGGTTTTCTCAAACTCCTGGGCTCAAGTGATCTGCCTGCCTTGGCCTGTCAAAGTGCTGGGATTACAGGCATGAGCCACGGTGCCTGGCCTAATGTAGCATTCTTGAAACAGCAAAACAACAGAGATGGAGGGTAAATTAGTTGGTGGTGCCAATTTTTACAAAGGGAAAAGAGAGGGAGATGGCTGTGGCTATAAAAGGGTGGTGGAAGAGATCCCTATGATGGACTCTTTCTGTGTTGAATCAGAGTGGTGTTCACAGGAAAAATTGCACAGAACAAATATAAATACACACAAAGTACATGGTGAAATCTAAGTAAAGTTGATTATTTTATTAATTTTAATTATTAATTATTATTTAATTATATATTTATATTTTAAATAAATTTTGATATAAAATATATTTAACTATAATTATTTAAATATATCAACATTTAGTATATTATAAATATTACTTGAAAAATCAAGATTATTTTAATTTATTAATTTTATTAATGTTAATTTTCTCATTGTAATATATTTGTATATTCATATGCTTTATAACTAGCATATGTCTAACATATAATGTTTGTATTCCAAATGATGTATGTTAAAGGTGGGCTGCACACACACACACACACACACACACACACACACAGAGAAACAATGTAAATTCCACTACTGAAATATAATCATGAGAGAGAGAGATCTACTCTGTCAATTAAAGATATTATTTCTGGTGGCTTTCACACAGGAATGCACACTGGGGACAAAAATAAGAACTCACCAACATTTCTGTGTGTGTGGAAATTTAGTCTGTGATGAAACGTGGAGTTTGAAATCAATGGAGTGAGGAAAGTACTGTGTAGTATATGGCGTTGGAAACAGACAATTTGGGCGGAAAAGTCAAATCCTTATTTCACATCATAAACTAAAATACAACCTAGGGGGTTTATTATTAAGACATTTTAACAAGGGGAAGTACCAGAGAAGTACGTGTTATATTTGTGTTAGAAGGGGAAGAATTTTCTAAACAAGGACAAAACCCAGAAGCCACAAACAGCAAAATGAACGACATAAAAACTTCCGATTTCCGTAGCATGAAAGCCTAACATATTATCATATTAAAGGTAAACAACATTTTAAAATTCTTTTTACTTTTATTTCTTCTTTTTTTTTTTTTTTTTTTTGAGGCAGGATCCTGCTCTGTTGCCCAGGCCAGGGTGCGGTGGTATAATCTCAGCTCACGGCAGCCTCAGCCTCCTGGGTTCAACTGAAAAGGATAGGTGTGGTCACGTGTTAGGCCCCATTTGTGGGATATGAACAAAGTGTGTAGAATACACTCCTATATTTTTCACTAGGGCTGCTGTACAAAGCACCACCAACTAGATGGCATGAACAGAAATGAGGTGTCTCATAGGTCTGGAGGCCGAAAGTCTGAAATCCAGGTGCCAGCAGAGTTGGCCGGTTCTGAGGACCAGGAGGGAGACTCTGTTCTCGGTCTCTCCCCTGGCTTCTGCGGTTTGCTGCTCATCTTTGGCATTTCTTGTCTTGTAGAGACATCACTGCAATAGCTTCTCCTATGGTCACATGACATTCTCTCTCTGTGTGTGTGTGTGTGTGTGTGTGCGTGTGTGTGTCCACGTTCCCCCTTTTTGTAAGGACACCAGTCACATTGGATTAGGGCCCACCTGCTCCAGCATGACCTCATTGTAACTTAATGAATTACATCTGCAACAGCCCTATTTCCAAATAAAGTCACATTCTGAGATACTTGGGGTTAGGACTTCAACATATAAATTTGAGAAGGACATAGATGAATCCATAGTAATCCCTAAGAAGCAAGACTGATTAAGTCATTCATTGAGTCACTGTTGCTATGACCAGCTACAGGAGGATAGCAAGACAAGGAAGAAAAAAGGGACATTCAATTTTATCTTATAGAATAATCAAATCATATTTGGACCAATAATATATTATTAGATGTATAAGACAGATGGAGACAGAGAAAAAGGGCGATAGCAAGAGAGAGCAATTTGCTATTATATTTTACTGAAGAAAGAATTAAGAGAGGAAAGTGATTACTGCTGAGGAGAGAGAAGGTCCACTCTCCCGAAAAAGGCCTGAGTCCTCTAATGACTGTTCTAAAGCTCAACTCATTCATGAGAATAACTATTTCACAAACAGAGTACCACGAAGCGCCCACTATGTGCCATGCTCTGTAGTAACGATCAGGAGTGCAGTCACATAGAGCACAGTCAGTGCTACTTCAGGTGTGGTCTGCAGACGGCTTGTGCACTGCCTGTTAGGAAAGACACTCTCAGGGAAGGAAGCAAGGAAGCAGTGTGTTTGCTTTATGTTCTGAGAAGTTCCTTATCTTGTTGCAGACAAGCAACAAACAGTGGTGGAGATGCTGCTTCAGTCATGCTAAACAGGGCTGTGTCTCTGCCCTCTGGAGACATGTTGAGCGGAGGAGACACTTGTATTATGACAAAACATCACCCTCCCCAGCCACATTCAAGTGTTAAGTCTGAAATTTTTCCTTCACACCCTCTGTTGCTCCTCTAGGTGTCAAGGAGCCCATCTCCATTTTAGAAAGACAGAGATGCGTTCTGGGCCGTTGCCCGGGAAAGAATGTCTACCAGGACAGTTCTGAGAAGGCTCAGCATCATATCTAAACACAGGAAAGGAATTCCCTGTTGGAAAATTCAGGATGACAACTGTGGGTAGCAAGCCAAGGCAAAGGGCAGAACGTGGAGCAGCATTTGAGGCTCCAGCCAATTCCAGCCTGTCTGCAGGCACTGCCTGCCTCCACGGCTGTCAGGTGTCGCCCCCAGGAGCTACATAGGGCGAAGCTAGGCAGGCTTTCAGTGCCAGCTGTGGTTTCCCCAACAGCTCACAGGCCAGAGGCCCCGCCCAGGCCACCTCCTCCAGTCCCCCTGCCGCGGGGTGGTCTTCGGTGGTCTTACTCTCCCTCCCACTGCATTTCCAACTCTGCTGTAATATACCACCTCAGCCCTTCCTTTTTGATTCCCAAGAGCAAATTTTGGAAATAAAGCAACCTGAAAACATGCTGTTGCTCATTTTATGCCTCCTATATCCGTTCTCTCCCAAGTGACTAATAGAAAGCTCCAGTCACCAAGATCAACTTCTCTAAATCCTACCTCCTTCCGCTTGTAAACACCATATGCCCCTATGTGATACCATGGCACCAAGTGCCATGACAGAAACCTCTGCAGGGCTCTGGAAGTCAGAGAACTGTTAATACTACCCAGAGAGGGCTGGGTGCGGTGGCTCATGCCTGTAATGCCAGCACTTTGGGAGGCCGAGGCGGGTGGATCACTAGGTCAGGAGATCGAGACCATCCTGGCTAACATGGTGAAACCTCATCTCTACTAAAAATACAAAAAATTAGCCGGGCATGGTGGCGGGCACCTGTAGTCCCAGCTACGAGGGAGGCTGAGACAGGATAATGGTGTGAACCTGGGAGGCGGAGCTTGCAGTGAGCCAAGATCGCGCCACTGCACTCCAGCCTGGGCGACAGAGTGAGACTCCACCTCAAAAAAAAAAAAAAAAAAAAAAAATCTACCTGGAGAGAGGCAGTCAAGAGGCCATCCTTGACTGGGTCGTGAAAGGAGAGTAGGAGCTTGTCACACAGAAACAAGAAGGAGGCGCAGCAGAGAGAGTGGTGGAAGCAAAGGATAAGATCACCAAGTATTTTCGCAAGAGTTTCAGTATGTCTGGAATTTAGGTGTGGTAAGGAATAAGTACAGACGGAGGCAGTGGGCCAGGTAAAAGAGGCTCTTATTTGAGTTATATCAGTGTGTTAGTTCTGTATCCTAGATGTGGTGAGGCATTGCATGATTCTACCAACTTCCTTCGGTCTTCAGCTACCCAAACATAAATTTACACATATTATCTGACAAGTTCTAGATCCTAAACGCTTTCCCCATGTGGCTGCAGATAATCTAGACATGAAACATGTTTGCCTCATTAGAGGCAGTTAGAATAAAGAGAAATGGCTTCCACACCACAAAGGCAACTTTGAGCGTGGATGCGGTGGCTCATGCCTGTAATCCCAACATTTTGGGAGGCTGAGGCAGGAGAATCACTTGAGTCCAGGAATTCAAAACCAGCCTGGGCAATAGAGTGAGAACCTGTATCTACAAAAAAATTTTAAAAAAGCAAAGAGATTAGCTAGGCATGGTGGCACACATCTGTAGTCCAGCTACTTAGGCTGAGGCAGGAGAATTGCTTGAGCCCAGGAGTTGGAGGCTGCAGTGAGCTATGATCATGCCACTCCACTCCACTCCAGCCTGGGCAACAGAGCAAGAGTCTGTCTCTAAAAGAAAAGAGCAACTTTGAGTAAAAGTAATGCACATACATTACATACTTTAGCTACCCATGTAGAAAACTGGATATTTCATGTTCTTTTCCTTTGTCTGTAGTTATGATCTTCTGGCTTGGTTGAAACTTTAACTTTTTTTAAAAATAAAACTTGGGTTACAAAGGATCATAAATCATTCTGCCATAAAGACGCACGCACACGTATGTTTACTGCAGCACTATTTACAATAGCAAAGACTTGGAACCAACTGAAATGCCCATTAATGATAGCCTGGATAAAGAAAATGTGATACATATACACCATGGAATACTATGCAGCCATAAAAAAATGAGTTCATATCCTTCACAGGGACATGGATGAAGCTGGAAACCATCATTCTCAGCAAACTAACACAGGAACAGAAAACCAAACACCGCATGTTCTCACTCATGAATGGGAGTTGAACAATGGGAATACATGGACACAGGGAGGGGAATGTCACACACCAGGGCCTGTTGTGGGGTTGGGGGAAAGAGAAGGGAGAGTATTAGGACGAATACCTAATGCATGCGGGGCTTAAAACCTAGATGATGGGTTGACAGGTGCAGCAAACCACCATGGCACATGTATACCTACATAACAAACCTGCACATTCTGCACATGTATCCCAGAACTTAAAGTAAAAAACAAACAAACAAACAAAACAAAAACAAAAAAAAACCCTTAGGTTATATTTCCAGTAGAATTGAGAGGGTTTTTTTTTGTTTATTTTGTTTTGTGTTTGTTTTTTGAGACAGAGTCTTACTCAGTCACCCAGGCTGGAGTGCAATGGCACGATCTCAGCTCACTGCAACCTCCACCTCCTGGGTTCAAGCAATTCTCCTGCCTCAGCTTCCCGAGTAGCTGAGATTAGAGGCAGAATTGAGAGTTTTATTTCAAAAAAAGTGAAAGTTTAAATTTAGCATTTTTATTATTAGAATGATGGCTCTGGCAAGTGCAATAATTTATAAACTCCAAGCAAATGAGAGCGCTGCAAAAGACAAAAATATAAAAATATAGGTACAGATTGGAGTAAAGCATGCATTTTTAAACTGTTTCTTTTATTAACGTCACACATCTATTTCTCAGCTGTGTCTGCCAAATGCATTTAGATCCTAGCATCCAGGGACTCTGCTGGCGTGGCGGAAGGTAGCGTAGCAGCATTGTCAGCAGAAGACCTTTCCATGGCTCCGCTTTCCTCAAAATGAATTTTTTGAAAACCAAGCTACTTAAAAATCTGTTTCCTTACTTTACATTTGTTGAAGTTTCTTTGTTTGTTTTAAAGGTTGGACAACATGTTGTAAAATATAACCTGTATATGATGATGTTTGTAAATCATTAAAGTACAAATTTAAAAAGAAAATGCAACTCTTGGCAATTTACTTTCATTTCTTGCCATATGATGGAGTCACTGATACCAGACTAACCTTTCCACCATCAACAACTATAAATATGGGCAAAATAGGTGAGGAGTTTTGTTTTTTTGGGACAGGATTTCACTCCGTAGCTCGGGCTGGAGTTCAGTGGTTGCGATCATAGCTCACTGCAGCCTTGACCTCCGGGGCTCAAGCGATCCTCCCACCTCAGCTTCCAGAGTAGCTGGGACTACAGGTGTGTGCTGCATACCCACCTAATTTAGTTATTTACTTTATAGAGAGGAGTCCTCACTATGCTGCTCAGGCTGGTCTCCTGGCCTCAAGCAATCCTCCTGTCTCAGCCTCCCAAAGTGTTGGGATTACAGGCATGAGCCAAGGTGCCCAGCCAAGGCAATTGTTTCTGAGCACCGGGCAATAGCAAGATTGAACTGTGATCCCTGAAAGAGGAAGAGAGTGTAGGGTGGGCACCAAAATTGCCTCTGTTTGCCACCTGAGGGCATTTTCCAAACTGCAGCTGGAGATGGGAGGAAGTGGAATCCACCCAGAGCATGACTGATGGTCTCACCACGTAATAGAGGCCTTGCTTGAAGCTCAGGGTGGCTTAGGCAGCTGCAATTTGAAGGACAGGGTATCAGAAAGAATGGGGAACTGTGCAGAGAAGGAGTTTAAAAGTCTGCACAGTGTCCGCTTAAGTCTTTGGCTAGATACTAAGCTATGCTTCTGTGTTGGTCAATTGCAAGGCCTGGCAGTGAGCAGCTGCTAGATTGAATGGAAATTCCAGAGACTGTGTAGTGCTTGGAGTGCTGGGAGACACAGGAGTTCTGCCTCACCAGAAACAGAATGGTGAACACTCTGAGTATTCAAGTGAGACCACAGCAAGGCCATGTCTGAGGGACAGGACTACATCAGTCAGAGTAAGGGCCATTCAGCCAGGGTCGATGGCTCACGCCTGTAATCCCAGCACTCTGGGAGGCCAAAGTGGACGGATCACCTGAGGTCAGGAGTTTGAGACCAGCCTGGCCAACATGACGAAACCCTGTCTCTACTGAAAATACAAAAATTAGCCAGGCATAGTGGCAACGTGCCTGTAATCCCAGCTACTTGGAAGGCTGAGGCAGGAGAATCACTTGAACCTGGGAGGCAGAGGTTGCAGCGAGTCAAGATTACGCCACTGCAATCCAACCTGGGCGACAGAGTGAGACTCTGCCTCAAAAAAAAAAAAAAAAAAAGAGTAAGGGCTACTTTAGACCCACAATGTCAATATCAAAGTCCAGAAGCAAGCCTTAGCTGGATCAAGCTGAACCACCAGTACCTTAACTGGCTGCCAGAATAAAACGCACAGATCTGAAAGAAGACCAAGAAGAAAAAGATTCTCAGCAACCTAGCATACACAATGGTCATAATAAATTTTAATATAAGGGACATCAGTGGAAAAAATAGAAACTGTAAAAAGAACTAAATGGATATTCTAGAACAGTACAATGTATGAAATGAAGATTTCACTGGATGGCCCTAGCAGTAGATTGAAGATGATCAAAGCATACTCTGCTTACATTCATATAGATAAATGCAAATTATCCAATCTTAATATTAGGGAGAAAAAGTATGCAAAGATTCATTGATCTGTAGGACAATATTCAATAGTCTACAGTATGGAAAGATGGAGTCTTAGGAGGAGAACAGAAAGAGAATGAGTCAGAAAAATGTTTTGAGAAAATAATGGCCAATTATTTCCCAAATTTGTTTAAAATATAAGCTTCCATAAGTCTCCAAGAAGCTCAGAAAACTGCAGGCAGGATAAATAAAACAAAAATACAACTAGGCCCAATAGAGTCAAACAGCTGAAAATCAAAGATGAGGAGAAAATCTTTAAAGTAGCCAGATAAAACCAGACATGTTACATAGAGAGAAATTATATATAAATTCAGCTACTTCTCATCAAAACCCATCAACCTATAATTCTATATCCAGGAAGAAATATCTGTCAAAAATAAGGACAGTGTGAAATAAGGACAGTTTAAGATAAACAAAAGCTGAGAGAATTCATTACCAGCTGACCTGAGTTAGAGGAGAAGCTAAAAGTTCTTCAGGTGAAAAGAAATGGAGAAAACTGGATATTGTAAATATAAACCAAAAAAGATACTGTATTATATTTAATTTCTGAATGTCTTTGAAAAGCAAGCAATTGTTTAAACAAAAAATTATACCAATCTATTGTGAGGTTTCTAACTTATGCAAATTTAAAATATATGACACTGATAGCAAAAAAGTGGAGGTTAAATGAAATCGCACTCTCACTACAACACTACAACGTATAGTTATTAAAACAACAACAAGTCAACATAGTGGAGACTTCTAATACATTCAACAAATTAGATGTTATAGGATATTTCTTTGAAAAACAGTTTACCAAAACCAGTGCAAGATGAAGGTAAAATTTGAATAGCTCTATATCAGTTAAAGATATTAAATTCAAAATCTAAGTCCTAGGCCAGGTGCAGTAGCTCATGTCTGTAATCCCAGCACTTTGGGAGGCCAAGGCTGGAGGATCACTTGAGCCCAGGATTTCAAGATTAGCCTGGGAAACATAGTGAGATCTCATCTCTCTTAAAAATAAATTAAAAAAATTAGCCGGGCATGGTGGTGAACACTTTTAGTCCCAGCTTCCTGGGAGACTGAGGCAGGAGGACTGCTTGAGCCTGGGAGGTCGAGGTTGCAGTGAATCATGATTGTGTCAACAGGCCAATGTCCATCTCAAATTTAAAATGAATAAAAATAGAAATAAAAACAAAATCAAAGTCCTTCCCATAAAGGAAACTCCGGGCCCAGGTGGTACAATTACACACACATTAGAATGGCTCAAGTGAAAAAGAATAATACCACCAAATATTGGCAAAGAACGTGAAGCAGCTGGGACTCTCAGGCATTGCAGGTGGAAGTGTAAAGCAGGTACTGAGGTGGGAGGTGGGACTTGACTCCAGAGGTGGGGCTCAGACTCCAGACCAGATTGAAGACTAGCTGAAACAGGGAAGAGGCAAAAGCACCTCTCCATAAGACATGCCCACCAGTGCCATATCAGTTTACCATTGCCATGGCAACACCCAGAAGTTACCACCCCTTTCCATGACAATGACCTGACAACCCAGAAGTTACCATCTTTTTTCTAGAAATTTCTGTGTAATCCACCCCTTGATTTGCCTGTGATTAAAAGTGGGTATGAAATGACTGCGGAACCCCCCTGAGCTGCTGCTCTGGGCACACTGCCTGTGGTTAGCCCCGCTTCACAAGGAGCAGTACCCCTGCTACTGCTGTGCACTGTGCTGCCATCAAAGTTGCTGTTTAACACCACCGGTTCATCCTTGAATTCTTTCCTGGGTGAAGCCAAGAGCCCTCCCAGGCTAAGCCCCAATTTGGGGGCTCGCCTGTCCAGCATCAGCACAACCACTGTGGAACTATGTGTGGTAGTTTCTGTTTTAATGAAATATATTTATCTGTGATCAGCAATTCTAGTCCTAGTCACGTACTCTAGATAAATGAAAATATATGTACATAAAATGGTTATTCATTGCAGCTTTATTCAAAATAGCCAAAAACTAGAAACCACTGCAATGTCTATCGACAAGTGAATGGATAAACAAAATGTGTTATTTCCATACGATGGACTGTTATTCAATAATATCAAGGATACATTCAAGAACATAGATGAATCACAGTACATTATGCTGAGTGAAAGATGCCGGAGATGAAAGACTCCCTAATGTTTGATTCTATGTAGATGAAGTCCATGGATAGGCAAAACTAATGTAGCTTGGAAAACAGTCTAAACAATGGTTGCCTCTGGCATTGAGGGGTGGAAGATGATTGGAAAGGGTCTTAAGGGAACTTTGTGAGGTTTTGTAATATTCTATTAACTGAACAGAATGCCAGTTGCCTGGGTTTTTGCATTTCTTTTTACTTTTGTGGTTACCTTTAAGAAGGAAAGGTGTCAGTGGCTGGGGAAAGCATAAGGGATCTTCTGGAGTGTTGGCAATGCTCTACTTCTTGGCATGACTGTATTTACTTTGCAGTAATCCTTTAACTGTACATTATGATGTGTGCACTTCCCGGAATGTGCAGTATGCTTTTATAATAAGTCAAAAATTAGAAGCCCTTTGGATGACTTACTGTCCATATATGCTATCCTCCCACAGTCTAGTTACACGTGGCATCTGCATAGTCAGGCTCAGACATTCTTTAGCCACCCCTGAAGCTTGACTTCCATGCTTGAGCAAATACTTCCTAATCCTGAGAGCTGTCAGGGTTCACTTGAATTCTCTGGCGCGGTAGGAATCCTTGTGCCTTTCCCAGAAGGAAACTGATCTAATTGGCTTAATGAAGCCAAGAACCTCTTATTCAACTCTCTTTTCTTTATAATAACATGGTATTATTTCTTTTAATTATGGACTATCACATGGAAATTGCTGACTTATTCTAGCTCCATTAAGTGGACACACTAAGATGAACCAAAATACTTACAAAAAGCACGCAAACACCCCCTGCCTGCCTCTGCTGCCTGCACTCAGTCTCTGTGGTCCTTTGCACCTCACCTTCCCAATTTGGCTCTGCTTCTTGGTTCAGCTTTAACAGCCTGCCTAGTGCATGCCTCTGTAGCCCCTAGGTCCTGATCTGAGAGAGCGTGCATCTGGCCAAGTGCTTTCAGAGGGAGCATGAGGAGCCTGCCCTGACCTCTCTTGGCCCCTTATTGGGAGACGCCCTTTGGCTGTGATGCATATCCTTACTTTAATGTGGTTGCTGTACACAGCATATTGGATTCCGCCTCATAATAATCTGCAGATCTGTGCGTCTGAGCAATCGATGCCTGTCTAACTGCCACTGTCACTGCATTAGGCTGTCAACTTTCTCAAAGACCTTTCCTAATGCACTGACATCCAAGTCAGTCCCTTTTTATTTTATTTTGTTATTATTTTTTAGAGACAGGGTCTCTCTCGCCCCAGCTGGAGTGCAGTGGCATGACCATGGCTCACTGAAGCCTCAAACTCCTGGGCTCAAGCAATCCTTCTGCCTCGCCTCCTGAGTAGCTGGGACCACAAGCACATACTGCCATGCTGAACTAATTTTTAAGTTTTTTTTTTTTGTAGAGACAGGGTCTTATTATGTTGTCCAGGCTGGTCTCAAACTCCTGGTCTCAAGCAATTCTCCTGCCTCAGCCTCCCAAAGCGCTGAGATTAGTGGTATGTACCTTTTTGACACTACTCCAGTTGTGTTTGGCAGCTTCCTTCTTCCTGACTTACTCATCTTCAGAGCCCTCATCACCACCTGGTGTTACAGTCTATGTGTTGATATCATTTTCTACCTCACCCCCGGCCTATTTGAATATAAAGTCCATGAGAGGGAAAGGATAGAAATTGTGCTTACTTTGTTCTCTCCTGTAGCTCCAGTGCCTGCAACAATGACTGGCGCATAGTAGATTGTCCATAAATATTTGAAAAATGAAAAAATGAGACAATTGGGAAAAGAGAATGAGAAGCTGATAAACATTTGTTGTGCACACACAATAATAATAATAACAATAATAATAATAGTAATAATACAGATGCTCCTCGGCTTATGACGGGATTACATCACAATGAACCAGTGGTCAATGGAAAATATCTTAAGTAGAAAGTGCATGTGATATACCTGACTTGCTGAATATCCTAGCTCAGCCTAACCCACCTCACCCATGCTCAGAGTGCCTGCAGTTGCCTGCAGTTGGGCAAAGTCATCTCACACAAAGCTTATTTTATAATAAAGTGTTGAATATCTCAGATAGTTTATTGAATATGGTTGAAAGTGAAAAACAGAACAGTTGTGTGGGTTCTCCAGCTACTATTTCTTTTCTTTTTTTTTTCTTTTCTTTCTTTCTTTTTTTTTTTTTTTTTTTTTGAGAAAGGTTCTTGCTCTGTGGCAGCCTTGACCTCCCAGACTCAAGCCGTCTTCCTACCTCAGCCTCCCCAGCAGATGAGACCACAGGTGCCCGCCGCCACCATGCTTGGCTAATTTTTGTATTTTTGGTAGAAACGAGGTTTAACCACGTTGCCCAGGCTGGTCTCGAGCTCCTGGCCTGAAGGGATCCATCCACCTCAGCCTCCCAAACTTGTGTGATTACAGATGTGAGCCACTATGCCTGGCCTCAAAGTACTGTTTCTATTGAGTGTGTATTGCTTTCACACCACAGTAAGTTTGAAAAGTCTAAGTCAAACCATCGTAAGGCAGGAACCGTCAGTCTAAAAAAGGCATAGATTTTGAGAAAAAGGGAGGCAGAGGAGTTGGGAAGAGAGGTTATAGGACTGATGAAAGATAGTGAAACCAATGCGGATGTAACAAAACACTGAATCAAAGGGAACAAAGACAGGGGTAGGCAGAAGCCAGGAAGGGACTGGGCCAAGTAAGAGGGAAAGGAAAAGGGGGTTCCCTCTGTCCCTTCTCCCTCAATCAGGCTTGTGGGTGCAGGGCAGGACGCTAGGCCGCCTGCCGTATAGAATTATCTGTGTTGGTCTTCTCCTTTCTTCCTTCCCTGGACTCTGACGTCTTTGTCAAGTCTGGGATGAAGTGGGTGAGAGAAATGCCTTTTCATCATGAGCTTCCCTGAGGTCTCTCTTTCTCCACATGAAGTTTCAAAAGTCTATTTTGGGATGCAAAGGCTGAGAGCTCCAACACTAGGTCTCCCCTCCTCTCCCGGCCAACATTCGAGAGCTGGTAAGACAAGACCTCAAGTTGCTGCCAAAATGGAAGGAGGCCATGGGGAAAGACGGACTGATAAACATGTCGGTTCAGATCAACATGTTATCTCACCACATGGGTGTTTGTTAGGAAATGAATGTGTTTGTTCTTTTGCATCAATCAGGAGCAGCAGGGAACATGGAGGGGTGGAGGGATGGTGAATGGGTTTGTTTTAAAGAAAAAGACCAGTGAGAGGGGAAGTTCAAGGCCTCTAGTCAAGTCACCCGTGCTTTCTCCCAGGCCCTCATCTCTGTTCCCTTCCCACGCAGACTTGCCCAACCTCCCCATTCTGTGCCAGCAGATCTGGGTGCTTATGCCTGGCTTGGAAGTGTCTGTCTTGGAGGGGAAAGGGTGTGGGGACTTCACTTGTATGCACAGTGCACCAGATTCCACAGGGCCTCTGGAGCCCAGGGTTTTTATCATTATGTTTGTTGACTTAATATGTAAAAATTGTACTTTGTTGCTTTTTTATTTGCTTGTTTTAATTGTTACTTGCAGCCATTTTTCCAAACGGCTGTTGTTCTTGAATGTTAGCTGTGCTCACACTTTCCTCATTATTGGTTCCTTAGTGAGCTTTCCTTTCCTTTATTCCTTCCTTCCTTCCCTCCCTCCTTCCCTCCCTCCCCTCCCCTCCCCTCCCCTCCCCTGCCTTCCCTTCCTTCCTTCCTTCCATCCCTCCTTTTTTAGACAAGGTCTTTCTCTGTTGCCCAGGCTGGAGTGCAGTAAGTCGTGTGATCTTGGCTCACTACCGCCTCAACCTCCTGGGCTCAAGAGATCTTCCTACCTCAGCCTCCTGAATGGCTGAGACCACAGACACTCACCACCACACCTGGCTTTTTTCTTTTTTTTTCTAGAGACAGGGTCTTGCTCTCTTGTCCAGGCTGGTCTCAAACTCCTGATCTCAAGCAATTCTCCTGCCTCAGCCTCCCAAAGTTCTGGGATTACAGACATGAGCCACTGCATCTAGCCTGTCCTCTATATTTTTGTTTTTTAAATATTTATCCTTTCTTTCTTTTTTTTGGCCTCAATGTATAACTGTTATTTTCTAGATTTGATCTGAGATGGAACCAAGGATCTTCTTTGTATTTTGGAATGAAAAGAGTTGTGAGCCAGGGTAAGATTCTGCAGGAAGACCTTTACTGGGCTGAGGCAAGGATGTGAGACGCAGTCCAGTTGCTACTCTAAAACCTGTCCTTGAGGTTGCTGAGGAGTCTGATGCCATGACTCCATGGGGGGTGGTGTTTACACCTTGGGAGTCCATATGGCTAAACTACAAAAGAAACATGTGACCCTGGTCTTTGCGTATCATATAACAGCAGAAGCACAATATAGAAAATCTTTCTTTGCAGGCTGTTTGGATCTTACCCATTGTGGTAGCTCTGTTGCATTCTCTAGCAAAGTGTTTTCGAAACCTTCTTGACCAGTGACATACTGATAAGTATTTCGATCATATAAGTGGTTTTCTATTGCAAACAATATGACTCAAAACATACATTACACGTATACCTTTGGCACTGACTGAATTGATATAGGCTAGATTCCTAGAACTGGTGTCTCAGTCAAAGGAAACATGCATTTGAATTTGAATAGATGCAGTCCTTCCAAAGAGCCCTTCCAAAATGCTATGCCACTGCATGGAGTTTGTATCTGCCACTGCATGGAGTGAGCTATTTCCCTACGTCCAAACCTATAAGATACTATCCATCTGTCTCTTTTGCTTATCTGATGGGGAAAATTGGTACTTCATGGTTCCCAAACAATTTTGAATACTAGGGGATTTTGACTTTGAAGCTTCTTTCCTTTCCAGAGTTTTCACAATGGAAAGTAGACTAAAGGGAAGATATTGAGGGTGGGATGTACATCAGAGAGGCCAAAGGAAGAAAATCATTATCCAGGTAGGAGGAAAAGAGGGCAGGATTTAGGGTATAAGGGAAGATGTGAGAAACTTGTAGGGAGCCACCTCCTTGCCAGTGCCTTCTCTCCATGCCCATCCTGACTTTTTGCAAGTTTTTTGTTGTTGTTGTTTGTTTGTTTGTTTTTAGAGATAGGGTCTCTCTCTGACACCCAGGCTGGTGTGCAGAGGCCTGATCCTAGCTCACCACAGTCTTGAACTCCTGGGCTCAAGCAAACTCCCGCCTCAGTCTTCTGAGTAGCTGGGACTACACACGCATGGATGCCACCATGGCTTGCTAATTTAAAACAATTTTCTTTTTTTTTTTAGAGACAGGTCGCACTGTGTGGCTTAGGCTGGTCTCAAACTCCTGGTCTCATGTGACCCCCAGCCTCAGTCTCCAGAGTAGCTGGGTCTATAGGTGCAAGCCATCACGCTCGGCTGACCTTTTGCAAATGTGAGTACAGATGCCCTCCTGAGACTTGGCTGCAGAGTCGCATGCACGGGAAGGAAGACCTAAGGCTTGATCTCTTATGAGGCAGCCAGCCTCTGAGAGATTCATGTCAACCACTAAGGTCACCTGCTGCCCCCACAGTCCTGTGGAACTAAGTGTAAAGAGCTTTTGATCTTGGGTGGAAATAAGGCAGAATTTATTATGTCACTAGAATCTTGTTTTTTTTTTGAGTCGGAGTCTCGCTCTGTTGCCCAGGCTGAAGTGCAGTGGTGGGATCTCGGCTCACTGCAAGCTCTGCCTCCTGGGTTCACGCCATTCTCCTGCCTCAGCCTCCGGAGTAGCTGGGACTACAGGCGCCCGCCACCACGCCCGGCTTATTTTTTGTATTTTTAGTAGAGACAGGGTTTCACCATGTTAGCCAGCATGGTCCCTATCTCCTGACCCCGTGATCCGCCTGCCTCGGCCTCCCAAAGTGCTGGGATTACAGGCATGAGCCACCGCGCCCGACCGCTAGAATCTTTTTAAGGTCTTCAAGGCAGAGGAATGTGTGCAGATTCATAAGCTGCCAAGATTTAAGAAAAAAGAAAAGTTAGTTAGGTGGAAAATTCAGATAGGATCCTAAAATTGCTACCTTCAATTTACTGCTTTTGAGTTGGGAAAGGAAATAAAGGATTTGGAAGCATTATGGGGAAGGCATTTAGGCTAGAATGGAAATACTTATTCATATTGTTTCTGCACTGGGTGGACAAAGCTATGAGCCACATCCGTCTTTGCAGGAATAAGAAATCATGAGATGGTCAAATTATGTGACTGGCATTTCTGCATAACATACCTCCCACTTAATGGGCACATAACAATTTCTCTAGCATGTTCTATTTATCAATAAAATCTCATTTTTAAAAAATATTTTATCTTTTTACAGCAGTTTTAGGTCCACTGCAAGATGAGCAGAGGGTCCCAACATCTTGTCCGCCCCCACACAAGCATAGCCTCCCCTACCATCCATATTTCCAGCAGAGTGGCACATTTCTTTATGATTGATGAAGCCACATTGATACGTCATTATTACACAGAGACCACAGCTTACATTATGCTTCACTCTTGGTGTTGTGTATTGTGTGGGTTTGGACCAACGTATGATGCCCTGTATCCACCATTGCAGTATTGTACAGAGTAGTTTCACTGCCCTAAAAATCCTCTGTGCTCCCCTATCCATCCCTCTCTCTCCTCTAGCCCCCAGGAAACTCCGATCGCTTTCCTGTCTCCATTGTTCTGCCTTTTCCAGAATGTTGTTCAGTTGGAACCATGCAGTGGGTAGCCTCTTCAGATTGGCTTCTTTGACTCTGTGACATACGTGTCACTTTCCTCCATGTGTTTCTATGGCTTGATAGCTCATTTCATTTTACTACTGAATAATATTGCATTCTCTGAATGTACCACAGTTTATTTGGCCATCCACTTGCTGAAGGACATGGTGGTTGCTTCCTAGTTTTGGCAGTTATGAATAAAGCTGCTATAAACATCTCTGTGCACATGTTTGTCTGGACACAAAGCTTTTACCCACTTCATATATTCATTTGCATGGTTGCTTTACAGTGCCAGGGGCGAGTGGGTGGGGATTTTGTGGAGGCTGTGTGTTTTGGCTGTGAAAGACATCTAGCAGTCCTAGTAATGCCCTAGCTCCCATGAGCCGTGCTTCCTAAGGGCTCAGAGAGAGAGACTTTGGGACTATGCAGTACTGAAAAGGCAAGAGGTAACGCAAGCTGTAGCAACGCATTTCACTGCAGTTGCATGCCGGCAGCCAGAGACAATGCCAACTGAAGTGGATGCAGCCAGGGGAAGTCTGAAGAGCAGCCAGGCTCATAAATTTGAAGAGTGGAAAAGAATTGCTATGGCAACTAAATATTGCTCTGTAAAGTAGCCAGGCATAAGTCTTATACAGCAGTGACTTTCAAACTTTACAAACTCTATTAACACTCCTCAAGTAGAAGGCTGCTGTGAGCTCCTGAAGAGGCACAGGCCATCCTCAGATCTCTGTGTTCATGAAAGATGCCCCGACTTTCTATCAGGGCCCATCTCCCTTGGGGTAGGGGGCTGGGTGCAGAATTTAACATTTTATGATACTTTTTTTAAAAAAGAAATACAAAACTCAGGAGAATAATATAAGAACCCCAACATAACCCCTGCCCAGATTCCTCTTTCCTTTTTACAATTGCGTTGCCCACGTCATGTATTCCATCAGTTTCCTGCTGTTTTGACATGTGGGCTGTCTCTGGCTGGCCTTTGGCTGCAGTGAGTAGACACCCTTTTGCCTATATGTTTTCACATTTTTGCAAATGTAGCTTGAAGTTAGATTCCAGGAGGTGTGTTTGCAGGGTCATGAGTAAGCGTATATGCAGTTTTGCTCACCATTGTGCAGTGCCGCCCCCAATATCTGGGGATGCCTGCTTCCCAGGGCCTCTCAGCATCATTTGTCATTAGTGTTTTGCATTTTTGTCAACCTGGTAGGTGAGAAATGATATCTCAGTTTAGTTTTAATTTGTTTTTTTTTTTCTATTTTGTTCGAGATTGATCATACTTTCATATGTTTGAGGGCTATTTACATTTTTCCCCCTGGGAGCTCACTCTCTATTTAGATGTCTTGCCCATCTTTCTACTATTGGTCTTTTATTGCTTCTAAAATTTGAATTTCTACTTTATTTCCAATTTTTTTTCTTACTTGTCACTGACTTGAAGCTCATACATTTTGAATTTTGAGTCATAATTAGGAAGTTTGAATTTTGAGCCATATTTAGGGAGATTTTCTTACTCCAGATGATAAAGAAGTTTACTTATATTTTCTTCTAGAATTTAGATAGTCTCAATATTCCACATTTAGATTTTTAAACATATATTAAATTGAGACAGGGTCTCACTTTTTTGCCCAGGCTGGCCTCAAACCCCTGGCCTCATGGGATCCTCCCTTCTCGGCCTCCCAAAGTGCTGGGATTACAGGCATGAGCCACTGCACCTGGTCTACATTTAGATTTTTGTTACATTTGTCATATACTATTCTAGTGTGGAGAGTGAGGTATGGATTGAATGTTACTTCTAAATAGCTATCTATTTGTCCCAAAAATATTTATTTGAGGGTTCCATCTTTTACTTGCTGACTTAGGGTCTGTATCATTTGCTCTATCTCCATGTGTACCTGACTGTATTTCAGGCCTTTACATTCTGTTTCGCTGGTCTGCCGTCCTTTTGTTTGCTAATACCACACTCCTTTAATTAAGGAAGCGTCATAGAGAGCTGGCCGGGAGTATAGAGGAGCAAACACATTTTTCCATTCGGGCACTCCTGACTCACCTGAATTCCAGCAGAGCACAGGCTGTGCCAACTCTCTGCCTGTGCTTTTAGACCCTGTGGCTGCACAAAAAAAAAACTCAGGAATCAAAATGGAGACAGTGAGAATTCAGGCTGAAATTACTAGAAAACCCCAGGAAGTAAAGAAGGAAAAAGAAACCAAGGAACCAGAAAAACCAACAGATGCAGTCAGTTAAAACTTAGAGTGACCAGGAGATCCAGTGTTTCTTAAAAGAATGGAGATTTCTTGAGTGTGAAGATTTGAGGAAGAGGATCGTGAATGGTCCAAGACAATTGCCCAGCACCTCAAGCAGAGAGGCACCAACAGGAGCTGGTAACAATGTCTAGAGTCTACAGATGCTGGAGAGAGCAGGACTCACTCTGGGCCACTCATGAGACCAGCCATGGGCCAACGAGCCAGCCCTGGCCCTGTCCTCATGGTGAGGCCCTGCCAGGATTCTGGGATACAGATGGAAGGACAAGGTCTTTTCAGGTCCTCTCTGTGCATATGTGGTTGTTCCTGCAACTCCTGATATCAGTTCCAGGTCTGTCATCCCCATTGCTTTAAGGGGCTGCTGTCAGCCCCCATGCATGATTTCCATGGAGGATCCTCAGGTACCCAGATGGGAGTCCTGGAACATGAGCCTGAGAGTCAGCCTCCTGCCTGTTTCCTGCTGTTGTCCCAGCTGGAAACTTGGAGACAATTAGAACCTCGATCTCAATTCTGCCTGAAAGCAAGGCAATAGCACAATCTATACACTGGTGCATGACTCCTCCTCTCCCAGCCCAGTGTGATGAGGATAAAATGAGAAATAAATGAATGAGCATCACCTAAAAAAAAGAAAGAATTCTATGTTTTAATATCTGGCAGGGCTAGTCCTTTGTTATTTCTTCCAGAGTTTTTCTGGTGATTTTTACTTGTTTATATTTCCATATGAACATTATGATCAACTTGTACATTCAGGTCTTCTATAATTACTGGGTTGCTTTCTGAAGGCAGAGTGTCTGGAATCCCACAGGTGCAGAGAGCAGCCTCCTGGGTGTGAGTTAATTTGCATTTATACCTGACTTCCTTTACCATTGGTCAATAACCTAGGCATAAAGCTAAGTTGAAAAGTACTGCCCTAGGTAGCCTTAAAATCTAATGAAGAATGAACACAAAGTATTACAACACAAGGAAGAAACCCTATGTTACTAGAGGGCAGGGACCGTTTAATAGTATGTGCCTAAACATATGTGCTGGAGCTAGATACATTGCCAAGGTCCAGTAAAATGCTGAATTATATTAAAAGAATGAACGTGATCAATGCTAGATTGGAATCCTGTTTCAAGGGGGAACAGAAGAAGAAGGTGTTCACTTGGAATTCAAAGCTTTTGACAAGGAGGTGGCATTTGCGATTGGCGTTGAAGAGTTATCGGATTCTAGTAGCTGTAAGAGGCTGTGTGGAGGAGAAAAAGCCAGACAGGGAATGCCATGTGTGAAGAGCAGAAGGCAAGGAGGCGTGTGATGGGTCTGTGGAACAGTGATGAGTCTTGGTGCTGGAACAAATGATGTTGGGGTAGAAAGGGCGTGCCGTAGACACCACAGGAAATGAGACTGAAAACGAGGACTGGACTCAGAAGATGGGAGAACATAAGACATTTGGGATTTTTACAGCTATGGGAATAATGAGTCTTTGAAATCTTGGGGCAGGAGGGAGATAAACATCGGTAACAGTTAATGTATATAGAAACAGTTAGGATTAGTTTATTTCAGTTGTAATAAGTGATTCTTCATTATTTCAGTTAAAAATCTGTTAAAAACATCGCCAACTACTTGGGATCCTTAGAGCCTCATACTCCAAGTTAACCTGGTACATGTTCAAAGTAGAAAACCTCACCCTGGTGTTCTTTAAAATAAAGTTAAATTAGTAAATTTGTATCTAGCTTGGATTCTTTATGCAGCACTTCTAGAGAATTGGAGTGTAATACTATTAGAATTTGTGAGCTGATCTAGGTGCAACTAACATAGTTTTGTTACTGTATTAATTCCAAATGCTATGTTTATGTTATCACGTGACAAAAAGTGGCAATCCTTTATAGGAATGTCATCTTTTATGCTTTAAAATTCTCAAAGCCTGCCTTCCCTGCTGCCCTCCCCACCAACCCTCACTACAACAAAGGGAATCAATTTTTTACTGTTGTGTAATTAGAGGAAAAAAAATGTTCTTAATTTCCTTCTCTCCCAAGAGGAAATATGGTGTTCCAAACCACAAGAGTTTATTGCATTTGAACCTCACATTTTCTGTTTATTAATCACAGAAGTATACATTTCACTAAAAACTATAAGCAAATTATTTCTTTACCTGTAATTGTTTCCCAGGGCAGCTGTGACTGGCTAAGCACAGCCTGGAGCTCTTGCAGAGTGATGTGTGCTCTCCATGAGGATGGGACAGGCAAGGAAGAGGGACCTGCTCGCTCACTGTGCTCCCGGGCCTTGGGCTTGGAATGGCAGACAGGGCAGGGGCAGAGAACAGCTGAAGAAAACAGAAAGATGAAACTTTACAACTAGAAAACAAAGAAAAGTTGCATGTTAATTTAAGCACTGGGAATTCAAATTGAAATGATCACAAAGGAGTGTTATTATTTCAAATTCCACTTGTACATTTACCTTGTATCCTGCAACCTTGCTATAATCACTCACTAGTCTCAGAAGTTTTTTCCTAATGTGTATACCTTTATTTTTTTTTTTGTCTAATTGCATTAGCTAGGACTTCCAGGATGATACGGAAAAGCAGTGGTGAGTGGGGACATCCTTGCCTTTTTCCTGAACTTAGTGGGAAAGCTTCTTGTTTCTTGCCATTAACTGTGATGTTAGTTGTAGGCTTTTTGTAGATATTATTTACCAAGTTGAGGAAGTTCCTCTCTATTCCTAGTATACTGAGGGTTTTTTTAAAAATCATGAATGAGTGTTGGATTTTGTCAAATACTTTCTCTGCATCTATAATACAATCATGAGATTTTTCTTCTTAGCCTGTTGATGTGATGGATTATATTAATTGACTTTTAAATGTTGACGTGGCCTTGCATACCTGGGATAAATCCCACTTGGCTGTGGGGTATAATTCTTTTTAAACATTGTTGGGGTCAGAGGAATATTATTATTATTATGTTTAATAAGCATCATACCAATAGCTCAAGTGAACTATGTAACAGGTGGGAGTACTATTGAGTCCAACACATGGTAGAGCTGAGAACAAAATAATTGCAAGGAAGCTTGACTCTAAATCAGCATCCAAAAGCACATTTGTAAGAATGATAGAAATATTGAGAAGTCGTTTCTTTTGGAAAAGACTTTTGAAAAACTTTTAGTATCTGAACTAAAGCTACTTCAACTCTCCTAACAGGGAAGCCTCTCCTGGTCTCACTGCCAGGTGGCAACCGCATTCCTGATCTCAATGCTGCTGGGGAGGAGTGTTTGGTAGCCAGGGTGCCCATGGTCTGCAATACTAGAGCCAACCCCAGGTGGCCATCGGGTATAACATAGGTGGCGAGCCATGCTAGCACCACTGGGCTCTGTGGTCCAAGGAGAGTTCCTTCTGTGTTCCTTGTAGACTTGCAATGTGAGGAAGCCCCTGCTGCATCCAGGTCAGACTCACATGGGACCGGGGAGGGTGCATCATAAAATTTTTAAAAGAGAGATAAACCACTCAATTTTCCCTGCAATGTCATTAAAATATGAACTGAGATAACAGCAAAGATGAATTGGAAACAAATTGTTCCATAGTAATCTAATTTTTAATAATCTCATGTTTTTGCATTTGTGCCAGAAGGAAATAATCTCCTTGATTATCAGAATCACTGTGCTTAGTGTTTCCTTTTCCTCCCTTCCTCCCTCCCTCCTTCTTTTTCTTTGATAAGATCATGTTTTCCAGAGTAGACATTATTTAAATTGACATCTATTTTGTTACAATGATGTTTTCATCTTTCAGTTCCACAGCAGGATAAAATAATAAAGGGGGTACTTTGAAGCAACCACCTTTCTCCTTTGAAGTGTTATGTACCAACAATTTAAATCAAGGTCATTTTTCCCTTTGATATTTATCAAGATGAACTTTGACCCACCTACATTGATATTCCATATCAGCTTTCTTTTCCAACCATTGACACTCCTGTTAGATTAGAAAGGAAAACTTTCCATTTTATCGCAATCACTTGATTTATCACTAGCTGATATCTTCACATCTTTTCAAAGTGGAGAAAACTCCTGTTGCTCATTTTGGCAGCAGCTAGAGCTCTGGTCTTGATCTCTGTTCTCTCTATGGGCCCAGTTCTGAATCCAGCAATCATGGGCTATTTGGGAATCTTTGGAGTTATTATCCAACTCTTCCTTGTGTTGAAGATGTCCTTACATCTCTAGTTGTATATCAGTGTTCCTAACACCATGACTTTTTATTTCTTTTTTCTCACAGCAAATGAAGGCTCTTGTTACCAAGGACAGATATTTACAAAAAATATTTGGTCATTAAGTCCAGTCTCTCTCCCTCATTGCAAGCCTCCATTGCAGTGGAAAAAAAAAAAAAAAAAGAAGAAAAGAAAAAAAGAAAGAAAACAAAAAGAAACAGAACAATTGTTTATTTGGTTCTGGGTTGATGCAAGGTATCCTCTGGAGCACATCCTCCTGCAAAGTCACCAAGAAAAGAGAGTGCACGCAGGGATAAGAATGAGGGCTGAGTGGCCCCAACCACAACATTCACCTGATCCAATCATACAATACAATAAAGGACTCAGTAGCCACTCTGCCTTTTCTTCTAATTTGGGCAAAATTCTAATATATTTGGCATTTAGTCTTCCCAAGAATAATAGATGAGAAATAGAAAAATTATCCGACAGAGTTAGAGGGAAGTATTCTGCCTACTGCAGAAATTGACGACTTGGTTGGGTGCAGTGGCTCGCACCTGTCATACCAGCGCTTTGGGAGGCTGAGACAGGAGGGTACCTTGAGGAAAAACATTTGAGACCAGCCTGGGACAACACAGTAAGACCTCGCCTCTACAAAAATATAAAAATAAAAGAGCACTAACTGCAGACAGGCTGCCATCCACGGAGGAGTCTGAAAGACCAGGAAGAGCCATAAGGAAGGGTCCATCGGCATTGAGCCAGAGGCCTTCATGAAGGAAGAGACTGTCCTTCACGCTCCACTGGCTCCTGAGGACACCCTAGAAGTGGCCTCCAACCTCAACACCTGGGGAAACCTGCCAAAACCAGCCCGAAGCATGGGAACCTTGGGGTGCACGCAATTGTGTAGATGGTAATGTTAATAGCTAGCATCCACTTAGCACATCCCATGTGCTGTGTTCTTTCTTGTGCTGCATTTTACCATTTAATCATCCAATCAAACCCAGAAGGTAGGGACCACCCTCCTTTCCTTTCTACAGCTTGGAGAGTTGAGCTAGATTCCCCCAAGGTCACACAGTGAGTAAGTAATGGAGGTGGATCAGACCTGGGCCTCTTTGCTCCTGAACAGCCTTGTGTGACAGTGGTCAGAGTCCTGCCATTGCATCACCATGCACCCTGGCTGAAGTCCCAGGTCCATCTTAACCCTCTTGGATCAGCATCTCTGAAAGTGGGGCCTGGCCTCTGTGTTCACCATAGTTACTCTGAGTACTGAGAACCACATGCAGGCCATGGTCTCTGCTTCCCCAGGGAAGGCATGGGGTTTCCATCCATTGAATGCAAGAGGGTGTCTAAGCCCTCAGTGAACACACAAGCCCCAGCTCTCAAGAGACAAGGTGGGTAGAGGCAGTGGGTGCAGAGACAATGATGGCCACAGTGGGCAGGACCCATGCAGCTCTGTCCTCTCCTCCAGGAGTCCCCTGAAATGACAGAAAAGAGACTTTCAAAAGAAAGAAAACACACAGATGCTGGAACACAGAAAAGGGGCATCCGTGGGCCATGAATTTTGAGGAAATCGTGAGAGGACCTTGAGAGTGGGGTTGAGTGTTTGAGCAGGGGGTAAACTGTAGTCTGAATGTAAGAAGGTCAGCAGGGTTTTTCCCTGGGAGACATGAGAAACAAGCTGAGGTCTCTCAAGGCAAAGAGCAGGAGTGGTGGGGGGATCTGGTGAATCACTGCGTGGGCTCACCGAAGGTGCTGGGTCCTTGCTTTCCACCCTTTGCCCTTGGTCCTGATGGGGCAGAGCTGACTGCGCTGGGGACAAGGCTCCCACAGCCCACCCTCCGCCAGCGCACCTTGCCTGACCTGACTGCCAGAGGGTTCCGCCCTCCTCACCACCTGTACCAAACCCTGCAGTCCTCAAAAGAAAACCTGAAGAGTGAGGAAAACTACAAACAAGGGAGGAAGATCAAGAAGGAATCCAGAGAACAGGGGAAACTTCACTGGACACAGATATTAATTGAGTGCATGTGTGTAATATAATTGTTTGTATTAATATTACGTGTATATATACATGCCCTATATATATATACACTCATATATATATATATACACACACACAGCGTCATGTCATATAATGACATTTTGTTCAGTGATGAACACAGCCGTGGTCCTGTAAGTTTATAATGGCACTAAAAGATTTCTGTTTCCTAGTGACATTATACTCATCCTAGTGTCTTAGTGCAGTGCAATTACTCATGTGTTTGTGATGATGCTTGTGGAAGTAAACCTACTGCACTGCCAGTCTCGTAAAAGTATAGCAGTACAATCACATACTGTACCAAGTACTTGATAGTAAAGACTAAGTACTTGAGAAAGACTATGTTACTGGCTTACATATTCACTATACTTTTCTTTTTAGAATGTACTCCTTCTACTTATAAAAAAAAATAGTTAACTGTAAAATAGCCTCAGGCAGTCCCTTAGGAGGTATTCCAGAAGAAGGCCTTATTTTTTATATATATATTTTAATGTTTTGAGACAGGGTCTCACTCTGTTGCCCAGGCTGAAGTGCATTGGGCGATCTTGGCCATGATTCATGCATGTCATGGCCCCTGAAGACCTTTCAGTAGACAAGATATGGAGGTGAAAGGTGGTGATATTGATGATCCTGAGCCTGTGTAGGCCTAAGATAATGTGTGTGTTTGTGTCTTCATTTTTTTTTTTTTTTTTTTGAGACAGGCTCTTGCCCTGTTGCCCAGGCTGGAGTGCAGTGGTGCTAGCTCAGCTCACTGCAACCTCTGCCTCCTGGGCTCAAGCAATCCTCCCACCTCAGCCTCCTGAATAGCTGGGACCACAGGTGCACACTGCCACAGCTGGCTAATTTTTGTATTTTTTATAGAGATGGGGTTTCACCATGTTGCCCAAGCTGGTCTCATACTTCTGGACTCAAACTATCCTTCTGCCTTGGCCTCCCAAAGTGCTGGGATTATAGGTGTGAGCCACCATACCTAGCTGTGTCTTAACTTTTAACGAGAGAGTTTAAAAAGGTTTTTTAAAAGTTTTTAAATAGAAAAAAAAGCTTAGAGTATTAGAATATAAAGAAACAACATATTTTGTGTTTGTGTTTTAAGGTGTTATTACAAGAGTCCAAAGTTTTTAAAAATTTAAAAGTTTGTAAAGTAAAAATGTTACAGTAAGCTAAGGTTAGTTTGTTATTGAAGAAAAAAATATTTTTTATAAATTTAATGCAGCCTAAGTGTACAGTGTTTCTAAAGTCTACAGTATTCTACAGTAATGTGCTGGGTCTTCACATTCACTCACCACTCACTCACTGACTCATCCAGAGTAACTCCCTGTCCTGCAAGCCCCATTCATGGTAATTGTCTTATCCAGGAGTCCCATTCGTCATCTTTTACACTACATTTTTACTGTATCTTTTCTATGTTTAGATATGTTTGGATAGACAAATACTTACCATTGTGTTATAACTGCCTACAGTATTCAGTACAGTAACATGCTGTATAGGTTTGTAGCCTAGGAGCAATAGGCCGTCCCATACAGCCTAGGTGTGTTGGATGCTATGCCATCCAGGTTTATCTATGAAGTTTGCAGGATGACAGAATCACTTAATGAGCATTTCTCAGAGTGTATCCCTGTTGTTAAGTGACAAGTGACTGTGTATACACACACACACACGCACACACCACACACACACACACACACACACTACAGGAAGATACAGCCTTAAAATGACAATGGACTGCTGTGTAAAAGGAGTTTTAGAGAAATATAATGTGTTCTTGGAATTTTGAAACATGATAAATGATACATGAGCCAAAGGTTAGAGCAGGATAATAAATTGGAAATGGCTGAACACCAAGTTGCAAATCTGGAAGCTAAAGCTGGGGAAATCTCTCAGGACTTACTTGAAAAAGACATAAATGGAAACTCACAGAAGAACTGGAGCCAGAAGCTACGGACAGTGGTTACCTCAGTGGAGTGAGAAGGCCTGTGATTTCACTGACGGCCCTTCTGAACCATGTGAATTTCTTCCTTCACCACATGCAGACATCAGTTAATAGGACAGATTAAAGTTGCATGCTAGCTGATGGCTGCCGGGGAGGCAGGAATACTCAATTAAGCGCGGCACAGTTCTCGTGGGTTCTTGTTGAATAGTGCAAGTTGGGATTCCGGTCTTGTTCACCGTTTCCCTCTGTTCTCTAGGAGTGGGCAACCACTCTCATGGATGGGTCATACCTATTACATGAGCTGCCCTGTGATAACTCACTGTCTCCCTTCTGTCTCAGAAGGTCTGCCTTTCCTTTGCCCTAGTTGTGGGGCATTTGGAATTCAGCCAATCTGCAATGCTGAATGTGGAGGAGGATCCATGTGACATGGTTGGAGCCAAGGTGTTGAGCAAAGCCTCATCTGTCTGGACAAACTTCAGTCCTCACAAGCAAGCAAGCTACGCCCAAGCTTATGTGCAATGCTTTGAATGGGCAGAGGTCAGTCTGACAGTGACAGTGTGAGAATGATGTGGAGCTGGGCCTGGGTGGGGAGAAGGTGTCCGTCCTCCATGAGTCTAAGTGGAGTGTACCCTTTTGACTCACAGATTCACTTATTCCTGTCACCAGTTGGTGCATGAACGCAATACAGTCTCCTGAGTTTCTATAATACCAGGTCTGTCATTTAGTTGTCCTTGTTTTTAAGTGAGAGTGAAGTTCACTATTCTGAGGTCCAGGGAGGGGTGAGGAATTCCAGCATTAGGTTTGGCCTCAGGAAGAGAGACTGGGAGAATTTGATAATGGGGAGTGCAGTAGGCTGAGTTGTAACATGGTTCCCAAAGTCCCCACCCTCATGTACGTACTCTGAATAGCATCTCCCCTTGAGTGTGGGATATTCCTGTGAAGACAACAGGGTTTCAGTGTGAACAGGCAAAAAGGGACTTTGCAAATGTAGTGAAGGTCCCTGATCAGTTCACTTTGAGTCAATAAAAAGGAGATTATCCTGAGTGGGCTTGACCTAATCGGGTGATCCCTTAAAGGAGACAAGAGGCAGCAATAGACATCCTCCTGCTGGCCTTGAGGAAGTCAGCTGCCATATTTTGCTCTTTTTTTTTTTTTTCCTTTTGTAGAGACAGTCTCCCTATGCCACCCAAGCAAGTCCGGAATTCCTGGCTCAAGCGATCCTCCTGCCTCTGCCTCTATGAGTACCTGGAGAACAGGTGTGAGCCGCTGCCCAATCATATTTTGATTGACACTCTCCAAATGTGAGAGTGGCCTCTAGGAGCTCGGAGTGACCCCTGGCTGACAGCCAGCAAGAATATACAGACCTCAGTGTTACAGCCCAGCTGGATCCTGCCAAGCACCAGTGAGCTGGAAGAGCATCCCCAGCCTCAGATGAGCCTGCAGCCTGTGCTGATGCCTGGATTTTGGCCTGGGAGACTCTGAGCAGAGGACTCGGCTCAAGGCTGTCTAGAGTCCTGATCTACCAGAACCATGAGATAATAAACAGGCATTGTTTAGGTAGTGAAATGTGGTTACACGTAAATAGGAACCCAGTGCAGCATAAGATGCCCTGGCATATCAAGGGCGGTTCATGAGTGGGTGCCTTCAGCCTGGGAGGAAGCAGGCATAGGGCTGATGCATCGCAGAGTCCACATATGCAGGGAGGCTGGTTTCCTAGGAAGCCTCCCAATGAGGAAATTGTTGGGAATGTGCTGCAAGGCGCTGCCTCGCTCTGGAGCCAGACAAGAGGCCGGAGCATCCGCCCCAACACGGCTGGCTGTGTGAGCCTCAGGAACGCTGGCAGCTCTGCAAGACTGTCTGCCATCTGCAAAATGTGGGTGAGCATATCCCCCCAGCCACACAATTCTTGGGGATGGAGTGAGACAATTCTTAGAAAGCTCTAGTTGCAGTGCGGGTGCACAGGAAGGGCTCGGTGCACACTGATGCATGTTGCTCTAGCTCAAAGTGTCCCTTGAGCAGCCGGGGTGTGATCTCCAAGTGCACCCACCAGCCGGACTCACCTGGCCTGGGCTCCGAGCAGGGGTCAACCTGAGGGCATTTCACTCCAGATCCAGCATGGGTTTGAGGAAGGGGCCAATGAGGGGCCGGTGGCCACAAAATAGCACTTGATTCTGATCATGAGCCCAGTCACCAAGAGGCGGGTAAAAAGAAATGCTTTACCCATTTGACAAATTTTCTATGGCGAATGAATACAAATACTGGGTTACAATGAGCACTTGGCTAGCTGGCTAAAGGTAGGGCCCCAAATAGGGGGGCTGAATGGAGGTGAGAAGCCTGTGACCATTACTGAGGCATGGGCAGGGACTCAGGCACACATGTGTGGGCGGCTCCGTGGTGTTAACCTCCAGCCAGGGTCAGTTGCTGGCCTGGGCTGACTGTGGTGACCACAGGCCAGGGGATATTGGGAGGGACTGAAAACCATGAAACAAAGCAGAACAAACTTGCCACTCCAAAACCTCACACACGGCAGGAAGTGGGCCAGCCTGGAGTCACTGGAGGGGGCTGTGGCCGGGCACACCCTGTCCTACCTGAACCCAGAGTGTCAAAGACACACAAAGCCAGGCAGTAGTGAGAGGGTTAGGAGAGATTTTTCACAGTAATAACCGTTGCAGTGGGGAAGAGGTTACAGTGTGAACTGAAGTCAGCTTGGATGTGTACAGAGGTGAGTGGATGTTTCCAAGGGAGGAGGGAGGGGTGAGGGAAGGCTTGCTGGAGTCAGGAAGTGAGAAATTGCAAAGCCCAGGAAGGAGGGGCCGGCCCCACTGGGCTGCTAACTGGCTCTGGTCGAAGTTAGCTCCTGATGTCCCACAGAGGCCGGGAGACAGGGGCCATAGCTGCAGGGATTGGCTGGAACGGGGAATTTTTTGGCAGCCTTGAGTTTCCTGAGGTAGGGACTATAAGGGGGGCTGGTGTCATCCTAGGGATGTGGCCATGAGCTGCTAGATGCCATGTTAGTGTTAGCTGAAGTCTTTATAGGCCAGGGTGGAGGTATTGTTGAGAAGAGGACTCAGAGGAGCCTGGCTGGCGGTTGGTCGAGAGAGATCTTAGTCTAGGGCCCCACACAGCCCAGGTTCCAGGGATGTGGGTCCTGGCCAAGTATCCCATGGGCTCCTTCCTTTGGCTCACTCGAGTGGGCCTCGGGGACTCGCCACCAAAAAACCTGAGACTCCAGCCTCAAGGATGTGAGGGTGTCACATCTGTCCTCCACAAAGAGCCCAAGCAAGATGAGAAACAGCTTCATGACCCCCATAATGAACAAGCCTTTTAATGTTAGGACAGCTGCAAGCCCTTCTTCAAGCTCTCGGCCTCACCTGTCTTCCTTATAACCACAGAAAATGTCACTCCTCCTCTGATTTGCCTTCTATACTGTGCCCTTCCATCTGAGGCAATCTTGTGAAGCATTCCACGTGGTCCTCCTGGGCCAGCTCACCTTCATGACCCCTGGGCTGCAGGCCACAGCTCTCCCTGGCGGACCAGGAGGCTGGCATGGCAGCATGGGTAGAAAGTGTCTTTTACCTAAGTCATCATTCATTAACTCCAGTTACATTAGAGATGTTTCCTGCTGGAAAACTTTCAGAATCATCTCTTTTTGAGAAAAAGGTGTGTGTATTTTTTTAAACAACAGCAATAGTCCAAGTCTGACTACTAAGAGCACATTGTTGTTTTTAAAATTAGACATTGTGCTGAAAACAAGTTTATTAAAATATGATCTATAACCTAATTTTATTCTTTCTTATAGACATGGGGGTCTCAGTATGTTGCCCAGGCTGGTCTTGAACTTCTGGCCTCAAGTGATCCTCCCACCTCAGCATCCCGGGTAGCTAGAACTAGAGGCACACACCACTGTACAGAGCTATGACTTGGTTTTAATTGTCAAGGGAACCAGATTTGTGAAAGAACAAAAACAGTGGCATTTGTTTGTCTGGAAATGGGGCCATCTGGGTTCTCCATCTCTTGGGGGCTGTGTTTGGAAAGGAAGAGCTGTCAGTCTGGGTTCCGGGCCGATCCTCCCCGCAGTGGCTTCCTTCCTCTCTCGCCTGGAGGACATCTCATAGTTCTTGCCCTCAGGGTCCCCCCAGGCCGCCTTATCCTCCTGGCTTTTCATCCCCTGCAATGTGCCACTCAGCTGCTGAGCTTCCAGGCCAGGCCTGCAGTTTCCTGGGTACCCAGCATGAGTGGGGCTCTCAGCTGAAGGGTGGGTCAGGTGGTACAGGAGCCTCCATAACAGTTTGCTAATATATATGAATAAATAAATTATAAAACATTAGGCCCCCTGCCAAAAAAAAAGCACAAAACACAGTTTGAGGTGATGTGTTTTTGCCCTTGCCTGAGGGAGTTGGGATTTACACAATGCCACCATTTGCAAACTGGGATCTACAAGCCCCAGCAAGACACAAAGTTTGCAAGGGCACAGGCAGTGTTAAGCAAGCTGTGTTCCAGAACCTAACACCATCTTCATGGGCAGGCCCTGATGGAGACGCAGTTCTTCCCCGCCTTCCTCCGCAGCACCCAGCTCCCTCCCCAAGCAGATCTTTCCACCCAGGGCAATGTTGCATCAGCCCAGAGGAGGAAGGCCTCGCTGGCCACCGCCACAGCCCACCCACCAGAGGATATTTGCAGTGTTGGGAAAGTGTGAGAAAGTGAGTGACTAATGGCTGTGTTACTAATCTTCTGGCAAGTCAGATTGTTCTAGTTCTTTGCTTTCCATGAACTGAAAGAGGATCTAGTCAATTTATAAACTGATGGATTAGATCATTAAAAGTAATTTTTAGGCCGGGCGCAGTGGCTCATGCCTGTAATCCCAGCACTTTGAGAGGTTGAGGTGGGAGGACTGGTTGAGCCCAGGATTTCAAGACCTACCTGGGCAACATAGTGAGATCCCGTGTCTACTAAAAATAAAAATTAACTGGGCGTGGTAGCACACATCTGTGATCCTGGCTACTCAGGAGGCTGAGGTGGGAGGACCCCTTGAGTTTAGGAGTTTGAGGCTGCAGTGAGCCATGATTGTACCACTACACTCTAGCCTGGGTGACAGAGCAAGACTATCTCAAAAAAATTTTTTTATGATCAATCATCACGTAATTTTCAGCACATAACTTAGAAGGAGTGGAATCTTTACAACAAAACACTTTCCATTCAGATGTATTTACTCATGTAAAAACGTTTTTCGCCATGCTTACATATATAAAAAATAGGAATCCAACTGATACCGAATCATATGTCATGCTACCGATAAGTAATATTCATCCATGGATACATAAAGTAATTTGAAAACAGTTTTAGTACCATTTATCTCGTTATAAGATGGGCTTCTGATAAGTGTATATTTTCACTATTAATAATTATCAAGTTATAATGTAGTCATTTTACCTTAATGAATTGAGTGTTAATAACCATGATAACTGGAATAAATCATTTACAATAACTGGAAAAAGTTATTTAACATTTAGAGACATGTTGAAGAAAATTAAAATTTTAAATTTTTATACATAGCTTTTGTAGCAAGAAACCTGATAGTGTGATGAACAGAAGAGTTTTAAGCATAAGAAATTGTTATAATAAAATTCTGTGGAGGAAGAGGAATGAAAACAGGAGTTGCAGGAGAAAAAATGGATACTTAAGGAGGAGATCGTTCACACACTTTTTTTTTTTTTTTTTTTTTTGAGACAGGGTCTCACTCTGTCACCCAGGCTGGAGTGCAGTGATGTGATCTCAGCTCACTGCTTCCTTGACCTCCTGGGCTCAAGTGATCCTCCTACCGCAGCCTCCTGAGTAGCTAAGACTACAGGCACATTCTGCCATGCTCAGCTAATTACAAAACAAATTTTGTAGAGACAAGGTCTTGCTGTGTTGCTGAGGTTGTTCTGGAGCCCCTGGGCTCAAGCAATCCTCCTACCTCGGCCTCTCAGAGTGCTGGGATAACCAGCATGCGCCACCACGCCCAGCCATGTTCACACATTTTTAAATTTGGGGGATGGTGGGTATATAATTTTCAGGCTGTTTAGATTCCACTGGACACATTTAAAAGAGCATGTAATTTTTGTAATGTCAACATATGCCATATGCTGAAACTATTTCAATGTATGATAAAAATGTTAAATATCAACTTAAAAATATGCTAGATGGTATACAGTCACAGGACACTCTCTTAAGGAGTGAGAGGACAAAGGCTTGCAGCCCGTGGTGGGAAGACATTGAGAAATGTCTCAGAAAGGTAAGTGCTGATGTTACTAGGAAACGGGATCAGTGAGAGACGTCAGAGATTGTTCTGTTAAAATACACTCCCAAGGAGCTACTAAAACCCCTAGAAGATAGAACTGAATGAGGAAGAACTAGCTAAGCATGAAGGCAGCAGAAGTAATGGCACAAAGAAACATGGGATTCAACCATAGAGAAGATGTACACCTCTGTATGTCAGAAAAACATTCCCATTCAAATTAAACACCATAGTTACAGTAATGCTCTCCAAACTTTTTCTCGCAAATTCCTAAAAGTACACTGAAAAACTGTATACCTTTTTACACATTGCAAAGATGGCTGTTGACATGTTTCACCCCAAGTTTAAATATCTGAAAAGAATGTAATTTTGGTATATCGGAAACATTGACCTTTAACTATATATATATTTATATACACACAATATATATACATATAGAATACCTTAATACAGTATATGTTTTATATATATATACACAGACACACAGAGTATGTGTTACCACAATATGTGATATATGTATATATAACATATACTGTATGAATTGTGTGTGTATATATATAACGTATATGTTATGACGATATTCAATACTTTAGATGTGTTTGGAGTTATATGCCCCACATTATGTAGTAATCTATCATTACAAATTATTTTCAATCTGACTACTTGATTCAATTTTGTTAAAAGTAAAAACTGGAAACAATATTACTGTCTGTGTGTGTATGTGTATGTGTGTGTATATATATATAAAACACATATATTAATATATGTTCTATATACATAGTAAATGTATATGCCCTAAATGTATGCAATATAATCTAAGTGCTCTAGTAATATGAAATACACTATCATCCTTAAAAAAAGTACACAAACAAAACCTTTGACAACTGTAAATTGTGTTTTTCCTTCTATGTTTATTTTTTCTACTTTTCCACACAATTTTATTGTAATATTGATTTTTTCTTGATGTCTTTTATTGATTATTCTGTCATACCTCTCTGTCACATAATATATATATAAACTGATCAAAACAACAAATGCATTAAAATCATTATTAAAATTATTAAAATTGTTTCGGGAATGCATCACTTAATGAAACAGATGAGAATTCTTTCCCAATTAATTCATGTATCCATGGATGAACATTGCTTGCTGTTAGAAGGCGGTACAGTTCTGCCTCACATCCATCCCATGTTAGCTTTTATAGATGTTGCACTGAAAAGTCAAACCATCTGTCACATCTTAGTCAATTTCTGTTAAAAAAAAATAGACAATTTTTATACATAAATAAATGTTAACATGCAATTTGAGGAATATTACAAAAAACATTGAGAAATAAATTATCAAATCTGTCTTTCAAGAGTGCCAATAGCAAGATTAAAACAATAGCGATGAGATATAATTCCATTATGTGTACTATTGAATTGTAAAAACAAGATAACAATGCTGATCAGCAACACTTAATTTCTAACAATAAAATGTTACACGTAACTAGACTGAGGTATATGGGTGGAAAGCATAGAAGAAGCCATGATATCACTTCAGTAAATGTGTAGGCAAGCATGCACTGGATTCCAGGGTTTGGCTTGAAGAATAATTAAATAAGAGGTTTTTTTTTAATGCCAAAAAAAATTCATTTTAAAAAGATAATTGACCAAAATTGTCCTTGGTCTAACCCCTGGGGTATACTTTTTATTTTGTATTAACAAAAGGCAGATCATAATGAACATTTTCTCTGATCAAATAAAAGTGAGGATTTATGCAATTGGAATATTTTATGGCCTTATTTGACCACATGAGTTTGATTTCCTTATTGAATGATACATGAAATCTGAAGGAAAGCTCACGAAATATTAATGTGCAGGTCTTGTATATCTCGATGGTCCTGAGGAAACATTCCATTCACAACGAAAAGAATTTGCACCATTAACCTATACTGCTCCTGCTTTTTGGAGAGATTTTTCCTTCTAGCTAATGATATCTCTACTAATGAAGTAGGAAAGAACAAAAGGTATTTTTAGAATTCCACACTTTTTTTGCTGTGCTCTGGTAAGACCTTCTCTCGGGATCTGTGAGTCCTTTGAGAGTAATTTGTGGGGAGTGGAGGTGGGTTGGAAGGGGTGAGGTCACTCTTGCAGCTGCACTGTAGCAATGCTGAATTCCGGCGGTTCCACGCCCGGGCTTATAGGGACAGCACAGTATTCAGGGCCAGAAGGAGGAGGCCTTGGCAGGAGCAAGGTGTTTCATCAGCTACCGTGGGGTTCTATTCAGAAGGGTCTCTTGGTACGGTTGTCTTTTACACTCTTTTCTGAGACTGGGGATGGGCCAGGCACAAGCCCTGCTTTTGTCACATGGAGAGGCATTGTGGAAGGTGATTTCGTGTGAACCAGCCGCGGGGGTCGGGCAGGGAGATGAAGAACTTAGAGAATTGACACCTCACAATGGCCTGCACCCACGCCCTTCTCAGAAGGCACTGCCTCTTCGCTTGAGGGGTAGCTTGAAGGCCCCTGAGAGCAGGGAACCAGGCGCGGCTGTGCGCGCCCGGCAGGTGCACAGGACCCACCTCGCCGCAGCCCCGGCGTGGCCTTTCCCTGCGCGCTGGTTAGGAGGCTCCTTCTCCCGGCCCACCCCAGACCTACTGAATCCCAGGCTCTGTGGAGAGGCCCAGCCTTTTGTCTTACGAAGCAGGCCAGGTGATTCTGATACACAGGGAAGTTTGAAAACCTGTCTCCTGGCAGAGCGCAGTGACTCACGGCCTGGAATCTCAGCACTTTAGGAGGCCAAGGCGGGAGGAGCGCTTGGGCCCAGGAGTTCGAGACCAGGCTGGGCAAAATGGTGAGACCAAGACCCCGTCTCTACAAAAAACTACAAAACAGAAGAAAAACAAAACAAAAAGCATGAAAACCTCCGTCTCCTTTCCCAGCAGGGACCAGCCCTCCCACTCCGCTGATGATGGGGGTACTGGGGAGCGCAGCGGTGCGCAGGCACCTGGGATTCCGTGCCTCTCCTCACCCGCCGAGCCCCGCAGCAGTCCCGCTGCCTCTGCTCTGCAGCACCCTGACTTGCGGTGCTCCCCACCCACCGCCGTGCTTGTCAGCTCCAACTCCGTGCTGGACCTTGGCTGGCTCTGAGCAGGTTTCTCCATTGGTGGAGAATTTGAATATGTTTCATTCAAGAAATCCCAGCAAAACACAAGGGTAATGCTGAATATTTTAAATATCGGTGGATAAAAAGTGAATGAAACACACACACAAAAGTAATACAATCTCTTAATAAATATGAAGAGATTCTATCTTTCAAATATAGAAATGGAAATGAGTAAAATAGCATTTTGCCTACTGTCAAGGACTGAAGGAAAAAAAGGAGATAATAGTCTCTACTAAAAATACAGCTGGGCCTGGTGGTTGCACGCTTGTAGTACCAGCTACTCTGGAGGCTGAGGCAGAAGAACTGCTTGAACCTGGGAGGTGGAGCTTGCAGTGAGCCGAGATCGCGCCACTGCACTCCAGCCTGGGCGACAGAGCGAGACTCAGCCTCAAAAACAACAAAAAACAAAAAAAGTTTGCAGGAAGGATAAAACAGTAGCTTTCCGTCCTGTTGGTGTGACTGTAATCATTAAAGGATCACATTCTTGAGAGCAATTTGGCAAAACGGATCAAGAATCATTCAAATGCTTACCCTTTAAAGTCATATTTTACTTCTAAGCATTTTGCCTACAAAAATAATGCACGTTAAAGTTTCTCTACAAGGATATTAAGTTTAGGATAATTTTTATGATAAAAATTGCCCGTAGCATAAGTATTAATGAAAGGAGAATAGTTAAATTTATTAAGGTAAATTCATCGGGAGGACATTATACACCATTTCCATTCTGTTCAAGGAAAGTTTAATGACGCGGCAGAAATACGTTATATGCACAGAGTGGGATCTAAAACCTGAATCACAACATGTATTTCACTTAGAGACGAAAAAGATTGAGATCTTGATTTTGTTCTGTTTGACTTGCACTCATTCTCCCAATCTGCCTTTCGCATGCTGATTGAGCACTTTATACATCAACTGATCAGCATTTTGAGGAATCTTACCAGGAAACTGCTTGCTGGCCAAAGTTTTAATTTTGGCACCTGCATCATTGCTGCACTTGGGCAATTGTTTGAATATTTCTATTACATCTTGTCATTATTTTATAAAAGGGAGAGGGGAATGGAACTATGAAAGTGCTGTGGCAAGATTTGTCATTCTCACAAAGGCAGTGACAATATGAAGTTGGACATCTGAAGTGGGCTGTCAGCTGCAGTCATACCTGTGAGCTCAATTGTTTAGAAAAGATTCAGAATTAGTGATGATGTCCATAATGCCAGAAGTAAACTGTGAAGGTTGCGTCTGAAAGGCAAGATTTGATTAGGGATTTGTATTATTCTTTCTATTGTATTCGAAAGTAGAAATCTGCCTGTGTGCATAGAAAAACTGAGAAGGCAATATACTAGAATATTAAAATATTAAAAATTGTTGTTTTGGGATGGTGAGACTGCTTCTAAATATTTTTTCTTTCTTTTTTTTGAGACGGAGTCTCACTCTGTTGCCAGGATTCTCCTGCCTCTGCCTCCTGAGTAGCTGGGATTACAGGCACCTACCACCACGCCAGGCTAATTTTTGTATTTTTAGTAGAGATGGGGTTTCACTATGTTGGCCAGGATGGTCTCGATCTCCTGACATTGTGATCTGCCCACCTCGGCCTCCCAAAGTGCTGGGATTACAGGCGTGAGCCACCACGCCCAGCCAAGACTGCTTCTAAATATTCTTAAAAGGATATGAATACTTTTATAATCAAGTAAAGCATTAAATGTTATTTTTAAGGAGGAAAGAAGAAAGTGCACCTTATCAACCTGCTAAAATGTAACTGAATATAATAATGCTGGTTATAAGATGATGCTCTTTTCTGGACCTGTTCCAGCTTGTGAATATTCCTTTTTAAACATAGCCTTCAAAGCCAACACAATTCTCCAGGTAAGGCTGATTCCCTGGGGACTCTGGGGAGATTGGATGGAATCAGAGAATCTCAGAATCATCTAGGTTAATAGCTCTCTCAATCTGTGAATCCCAGCACCATCTAACCATTAGTATTAATTTGCTTTTCTATGAAAGTCCTTCAGCTGTATGAAAGCAGCTGTCCTGTTCCCTCTTTTATTTTTTCCTAAAATTCACGAATATTTATAAGGCACCAGCAGTGTAATACACACTAGACCCTTTCCCATCATTTAATGACATTTTCTTTGTTTCAGACTGGATGTGCCTAGTTCTTTCAGTCATCTCCTCTATGACATAGTGATGGGTATTCTCGCTCTCTTGAATGTTCTGATTTGCTGATGTCCTTTAACATGTGACAACCAAAATTAACACAGAAGAGGCTTTACCCATGCAGAGTACAAAAGGTGAAGTGCCTCTGTTTCATTCCTGTAGCTGACATGGCTGCAGTGACTCTGTTGTGAGATTACACCTGTGCAGACTGGGACATGAACCAGGTTTGCTTAAGGACATGCTCAGCCCACAGATGTAGACTGAGTCATGCATCTGCAGACAGATGAGCACCTTCATTGGTGCCTCCATCTCTTGTCTCTCCCTTCTTTCCCATCCCATGGTTGGCTATCAGAATTCTCTCTCTGCTTTTAAAAAGCCACTTTATAGAAGTATGACTGATAAACAAAAAGCTGTACAAATTTACTGTACACAACTTGATGAATTTGGAGATAATTATGTACCTATGAAATCATCATGACAATTTATGCCATAAACATATTTACCAACTCCAAAAGTTTCCTCCTGCCCTGTTTATTAATTATTATTATTACTATTTGTGATAAGAGCACTTAACATAAGATCTACCCACTTAGTAAATTTTCTCTTTTTTTTTGGAGACAGGGTCTTTTTCTGCTGCCTAGGCTGGAGTGCAGAGGCGTGAATATGGCTCACTGCAGCCTTAACCTCTCAGGCTCAAGCAATTCCTCCCACCTCAGTCTTCTGAGAAGCTGGAACCACAGGTGTTTGCCACCATGCCTGGTTACTTTTTTATTTTTTGTAGAGACAGAGTTTTGCCATGTTGCCCAGGCTGGTCTCCAACTCCTGGGCTCAAGCCATCCTCCCCACTTGGCCTCACAGAGTGCTGGGATTACAGGCATGGGCCACCACCCCCGGCCCCACTTAGTAAATTTTTAAGTATAAAATATGGTATTGTTAACCATAGACACTATACTATGTATGATATATACTACTGAATAGTAGATCTGGAAGATTTATTCATCCTGCACAACCAAAATTTTGTACCCTTTGACCCATATCTCCCCATTTTCTTCTCTCCCTAGCCCCTGGCAACTACCATGCTACTCTCTGCTTCTATGACTTCGGCTGTTTTAGATTCCATGTATAAGTGGTATCATGTAAATTTGTCCTTTGGTGTCTGGCTTACTTCACTTAGCTTAATGTCTTCCGGGTTGATCCATGTTGTCAATAAGGAAAAAATTCTTTCTTTTTAAAGGCGAAGTAATATTTCACCACACACACACACACACACACACATTCTATATATATATATAAACATTAAACACCATATATATGGTGTATTATATGATGAAATATTAAACACCATATATATGGTATTCAATGTTTATATATACACTATATGTATACACACACTGTGTGTGTGTGTGTATATATATATATATATATACACATACTACACACACACACACACACATTTTCTTCACCCTTTCATCTGTCTACAGACATTTAGCATTTAGGTTGCTTCCATGTTTTTAATATTATGGATAATGCTGCAATGAACAGGTTACTGTTCCTTTATTTTTCTTCCAAATCCTGCTTTCAATTTATTTGGATATATACTTAGAATCATAGTAGTTCTACTTTTAATTTTTTGAGGAACCTCCATACTGTTTTCCATAGTGGTTGCACCAATTTACAATCCCATCAATAATGTAAAAGCATTCTCTCTTCCCCACATTTTCACCAACACTTATCTTTTGTTTTTCTAATAGTAGCCATCCTCATAGGTGTGATCTCATTGTGGTTTTGATTTGCATTTCCTTGATGATTATTATGTTGAACACATCTTCATCAATATGTTAGTCATTTGTATGTCTTCTTTGGAGAAATGTCTACTCAATTTCTTTGCCCATTTTCTAATTGGGTTATTTATTTATCTATTTATTTTTGCTAATAAGTTGTAGGAGTTCCTTATGTATTTTGGACACTAACCCTTTATCAGATACATGGTTTGCAATACTTTCTCTCATTATGTAGGTTGTCTTTCCATTTTGTTGTTTCCTTTGCTGTGCAGAAGTTTTTTAGTTTGATATAATCTCACTTGTCCATTTTTGCTTTTGTTGCCTGTGCTTTGGTGGCCATATCCAAGACATCATTGCCAAGGCCAATGTCAAGAAGCTTTTTAAAACTCTATGTTTTCTTCCACTAGTTTTACTGTTTCAGATCTTACATTTAAATGTTTATTTTGAGTTGATTTTTGTGTATATTATGAGATAAGAATCCAGTTCCATTCTTTCTCATGTGAGTAAACAGTCTTTCCAACACCATTTGTTGAAAAGCCTACCACTTCCCCATTGTATATTCTTATATCCTTGTGGAAGATCAGTTGACTGTACATGCCTGGATTTATTCTGGCACTCTCTATTCTATTCCATTAGTCTGTATCTCTTTTTATAACCTAGTACCATATTGTTTTCATTACTGCAGCTTTGTAATATATTTTGAAATTAAGTAATGTGATATTTCCAGTTTTGTTCTTCTTGCTCTAAATTGCTTTGCTTATGATTCATATGATTTTAGAATTACCTTTCCTATTTCTGTAAAACATACGTTGGGATTTTAATAAAGATTTCAGGTTGATTGCAGTGGCTTACGCCTGTAATTCAGCACTTTGAGAGGCTGAGGTGGGTGAATCACTTGAGCCCAGGGGTTCGAGATCAGCCTGGCCAACATGATGAAGCTCTGTCTCGGCTAAAAATACAACAACAACAATAAAATATCCAAGCATGGTGGCACATGACTGTAATCCCAGCTTCTTGGGAGGCTGAGGCACAAGAATTGTTTGAACCCAGGAGGCGGAGGTTGCAGTGAGCTGATATCATACCACTGCACTCCAGCCTGGGTGACAGAGTGAGACTGTCTCAAAAAAAAACAAAAAAAAAAAAAACAAAAAAAACCCAAAGATCTTATTAAATATAGAGATAGTTTTGGGTAATATGGACATTTTAACGGTATTAATCATTCAATCTATGAACATGAGGTGTATTTCCATTTATTTGCGTCTGCTTTAATTTCTTTAATCAGTGTTTTATAGTTTTTAGCGTACATGTTTTTCAGCCCTTTGATTAAATTTATTCTTATTGTTTAATGCTATTGCAAATAGGATCGTTTCTTTAATTTCCAATCTGGTTTGGCTTTGTGTCCCCACCCAAATCTCATCTTGAATTGTAATTCCATAACTCCCACATGTTTTGGGAGGGGCCTAGTGGGAGGTAATTGAATCATGGGGGCAGACTCCCCCCATGCTGTTCTCATGATAGTGAGTGAGTTCTCACAAGACTTGATGGTTTTATAAGGGGCTTTCTCCTGTGTTCGGCACTCATTCTCTCTTCCTGCTGTCCTGGGAAGAGGTGGCTTCCACCATAATTGTAAGTTTCCTGAGGTCTCCTCAGCCATGTGGAACTGTAAGTCAGTTAAACCTCTTTCGTTTATAAATTACCAAGTCTTGGGTATGTCTTTATTAGCAGTGTGAGAACAAACTAATACAATTTTCCTTCTGAATAGTTTGTTGTTAGTGTATAGAAATGCAACTATTTTTTTTCTGCATCTCTATTGCATTTTTTTTTTTTTGAGGTAGAGTCTTACTCTGTCACCAAGGCTAAAGTACAATCGTGCAATCATGGCTCACTGCAGCCTCGAACTCTTGGGCTCAAGAAATTCTCCCACCTCAGCCTCCCAAGTAGTTGGGACTACAGGTGGATGCCACCACACCCAGCTAATTTTTGTATTTTTTGTAGAGATGAGGTTTTGTCATGTTGTCCAGGCTGGTCTTAAACAACTGCACTCAAGCTATCTGCCCACCTCAGCCTCCCAAATTGCTGGGATTACAGATATGAGCCACAGTGCCTAGCCTTAATTTTTATATGTTGATTTTATATTCTCAAGTATACTGAATTTGTTTATTAGTTGCAACAGTTTTTCTGTGTGTGCGTGTTTGTGTGTGTGTAGTCATTAGGGTTTTCCACATATAAGGTCATGCCATCTGCAAACAGAGATAATTTTACTTCTGCCTTTCAAATTTGGATGCCGTTTATTTATTTATTTGCCTAAATGCTCCGGCTAGGAATTCTCTGTACTATGTTTAAGAGGAGTGGCAAGAGTGGGCATCCTTGCCTGGTCCAGATTTTACTGGAAAAATTTTCAGTATTTCACCATTGAGTATAATGTTAGCTATAGACTTTTCGTAACTAACTTTTATTGTGTTGAGGTAAGCTCCTTCCATACCTAATTTGTTGAGGGTTTATATCATGAAAAATGTTGAATTTTTTAAAGTGTTTTTTTCTGCATCTATTGAGACAATCATGTGATTTTTATCATTCATTTTGTCAATAATCAATATTACATTGATTGATGTGCATATGTTGAGCCATCCTTTTCTCCCAGGGATAAATCTCACTTGATTATGGTGTATGATCCTTTTAATATGTAGCTAAATTCAGTTTGGCGACATTTTGTTGAAGATTTTTTACATCAGTGTTCACATGCTATTGACCTGTAGTTTTGTTTTCTTGTGTTGTCTTTGTCTGCACTGGAATCACGGTGATGCTTGCCTCATAAAATGCATTTGCGTGTGTTCCCTTTTCTTACATTTTTAAAAAAAAGTTTAATAAGAATTGGGGTTAGTTCTTCTTTGACTGTTCGGTAAAATTTATTTGTGAAGCCGTCTTGTCCTGGGCTTTTCTTTGTTGGAAGGTTTTCCAAATTATTATTATTATTGATTCAATCTCCTTGTTTGCTATGGGTCTGTTCAGGCCTTCTATTTCTTCTTGATTTCAGTCTTCTTAGGTTTTATGTTCCTAGGAATTTATCCTTTTCTTCTAGGTTATCAAATTGGTTGGCATATAACAGTTCATAGTAGTCTCTTATGATCCCTTTTTATTTCTGTGGTATCAGTTTTAATGTCTCCTCTTTCTGATATTATTCAGTCTTCTCTATTTTTTTCTTAGTCTAGCCAATGATTTGTTGATTCTGTTTATCTTTTTAAAAAAACAAATCATAGTCTTTTAAATTTTTGTCTGGTATTTTTCTATTCTCTATTTTATTTGTTTCTGTTTTCATCTTTATTGTTTGCTTCCTTTTGCTAACTTTGGGCTTAGTTTGCTCTTCTTTTTCAAATTTCTTGAATGTAAAGTTGGGTTGTTTATTTGAGATATTTGTTCTTTTTTATTGCTTTATAGACATTTATTGCCATAAACTTCCCTCTTCATATTGCTTTTGGTTTATCCCATAAGTTTTAATATGTTGTGTTTTTGTTTTCATTTGTCTTGAGATATTTTCTAATTTTTTTTTTGTTTTTCATTTATACATAATAATTATACATAATTAAGGGTTATATGTGATATTTTGATACATACATGCAATGTATAATGATCAAATGAGGGTAATAGGATATCTATCACCTCAAACATTTATTCTTTCTCTGTGTTGAGAATACTCCACATCTTCTCTTCTAGCTGTTTCAGAATGTATAATAAATTATTGTGGGCTGGGCTTGGTGGCTCATGCCTGTAATCCCAGGACTTTGGGAGGCCTAGGCGGGAGGATCACGAGGTCAAGAGATCGAGACCATCCTGGCCAACATGGTGAAACCCCGTCTCTACTAAAAAATACAAAAATTAGCTGGGTATGGTGGCGTGTGCCTGTAATCACAGATACTCAGAAGGCTGAGGCAAGAGAATCGCTTGAACCCGGGAGGCAGAGGTTGCAGTGAGCCGAGATCGTGCCACTGCACTCCAGGCTGGCAACAGAGTGAGACTCCATCTTAAAAAAAAAAAAAAATTGTGAACTCTAGTCAGCCTCCTGTGCTATGGATCACTAGAACTTTTTCCTTCTATGTAATTGAATTTCTATTTTTACTTTTTAAAATTTCTACCTCCCTCCACTGATTTTTTCTTTTTTTTAGAGACAGGGTCTCACTCTGTTGCCCAGGCTGTGAGTGCAGTATTATGATCACTGCTCACTGCAGCCTTAAGCTCCTGGGCTCAAGCAATCCTCCTTCCTGCCTCCTGCCTCAGCCTTCCAAGTAGCTAGGATTACAGGCATGTAACACCATGCCTGGCTAGCTTTTTAGTTTTATTTTTTGCAGAGATGAGGTCTTGCTATATTGCCCATGCTGGTCTCAAACTCCTGGGCTCGGAAATTCTCCCACCTCAGCCTCCCAGAGTGCTGGGATTACAGGCAATATACACTGCGCCTGGTTGTAATTGAATTTTGTACCCATTAACCAGACTTTTAAAAATTGCTTCCTTCCCCTTCTCCTTCTCACCCTCTGGTAATCATCATTCTACTCTCTACCTTCATGAGCTCAATGTTTTTAGCTCCTATATGTGACTGAGAACATGTGATGTTTGTCTTTCTGTGCCTTGCTTATATCAGTTAACATAATGTCCTCCAGTTCTATCTATGTTACTGCAAATGACAGAATTTCCTTCTTTTTAAAGGTGAATAGAATTCCATTTGTGTATAAGCCACATTTTATTTATTCATTCATGCATTGATTGACACGTAGGTTGATTTCATAACTTGGCTATTGTGAATGCTGCTGCAATAAACACAAGAGTGCAGATATCTCTTTGATATATGAATTTCCTTTCTTGTAGAGGTATACCCAGCAGTGAGATTGCTGGATTCACTTTTTGAGGAACCGTCACATGCTTTTCCTAGTGTCTGTACTAATTTACATTCTCACCAACAGCGTGCTAGCATTTCCCTTCCTCTGCACCTTTGCTAACATTTGCTATTTTTTTTCTTTTTGATAATAGCCATTTAAACTAGGGTGGGATGGTGTCTCATTTTGGCTTTGAGTTGTATTTCCCTGATGATTAGTGATGTTGAACATGTTTTCCATATACATATTGATTATTTGTCTTCTTTTGTGAAATATGTATTCAGATCATTTGCCCATTTTAAAATCAGATTATTTTAATTTCACTATTAAGTTGAGTTCCTTAATATTCTGGTTATTAATCCTTTGGCAGATGGATAGTTTACACATATTTTCTCCCGTTCTGTAGGTTATCTTTTCTCTCTGTTGGTTGTTTTCTTTGCTGTGCAGAAATTTTAGCTTGATATAATCCCATTTGTCTATTTTTACTTTTTTTTTTTCTGAGACAGGGTCTCACTCTGTTGCCCAAGCTGGAGTGCAGTGGTGTGATCACAACTCACTGCAGCCTCAACCTCCTGGGCTCAACTAATCCTCCCACCTCAGTCTCCTGAGCAGCTGGGACTATAAACACATGCCCCACACCCAGCTAATTTTTATATTTTCTTTTTTGTTGAGAAGGGGTTTCACCATATCACCCAGGCTGGTCTCAAACTCCTAGGTTCAAGAAATTTGCCCACCTTGGCCTTCCAAAGTGCTAGGATTACAGGCATGAGCCACTATACCCATCCTATTTTTACTTGTGTTGCTTGCTCTTGTGAGGTCTTACTAAAAAAATCTTTGCCCAGACAAATGTTCCGAATCCCTTTTCCATGCTTTGTTTCAGTAGATTTATAGTTTCATGTCTTAGATTTAAGTTTTTAATCCATTTTGATTTGATTTTTGTATGTAGTAAGAGATAGGGTTCTAGTTCCATTACTCTGCATGTGGCTATCCAGTTTTCCCAGCACCGTTTACTGAAGACACTATCCTTTTCCCAATGCATGCTCTTGGTGTCTTTATTGAAAATGAGTTTGTTGTAAATGTGTGAATTTATTTCTGGATTCTCTCTGCAATGCCATTGTCTATGTGTCTGTTTTTTGTGCCAGTACCATGCTATTTTGGTTACTATAGCTTTGTAGTATATTTTGAAGTCAGATAGTGATTCCAGATTTGTTGTTTCTGGTCAGGATTGCTTTGGTTATTCAAGGTGTTTTGCGGGTCTACACAAATTGTAGGATTGTTTTTTCTATTTCTTAAAGAATGCTGGCTGGGGGCAGTGGCTCACACCTGTAATCACTGCAGTTTGAGAGGCTCAGGCAGGAGGATTGCTTGAGGCCAGGAGTTGGAGACCAGCCTCGGCAACACAGTGAAATCCCTGTTTCTACAAAAAATTTTCAAAAATAGGTGGGTGTGGTGACACCTGCCTGCAGTCCTAGCTACTTGGGAGGCTGAGTGGGAAGATTGCTTGAGTCTGGGAGGTTGAAGCTATAGTGAGCTGTGATCATGCCACTGCATTCCAGCCTGGGTGACAGAGCAAGACCCTGTGTCAGAAAAAAATAATATAAAATGCCATTTGTATTTTCATAGATATTGCATTGAATCTGTAGATCACTTTGGGTAGTATGAACATTTTAACAATATTAATTCTTCCAATCTGTGAGCATGGGATATCTTTTCACATATGTGTTTATATCATCTTTAATTTTTTTCATCAGTGTTTTATAGTTTTTGTTGTAGAGATTTTCACTCCTTTGGTTAAATGTATTTCTAGGTATTTTTTGTAGCTATTGTAAATGGAATTGTTTTCCTGATTTCTTTTTCATTTTGTTCACTCTTTGTGTATAAATCTGTTACTGATTTTTGTGTGTTGATTTTGTATACTGCCACTTTTACTGAATTCATTGATCATTTCCAGTTGTTTTTTGGGGGAGTTTTTAGGTTTCTCTAAATACAGGATCATGTCGCCTGTGAACAAGGACAGTTTGACTTCTTCCTTTCCAATTTGGATGCCCTTTATTTCCTTTTTTTTTTTTTTTAACTTTTATTTTAAGTTCAGGGGTGCAAGTGCAGGTTTGTTACATAGGTAAACATGTCATGGGGGTTTGTTGTACAGATTATTTCATTACCTGCCGAGACCAGAGACCAGCTTGGTCGTGGAGACCCTAACCCAGTGGTGCTAGAGGTATTAAAGACACACACACAGAAATATAGCATGTGGAGTGGGAAATCAGGGGTCTCACAGTCTTCAGAGCTGAGAACCTTGAACAGAGATTTACCCACATATTTATTGACAGCAAGCCAGTGATAAGCATCATTTCTATAGATTATAGATTTACTAAAAGTATTCCTTATGGGAAACCAAGGGATGGGCTGAAACAAAGGGATGGGCTCTGGCTAGTTATCTGAAGTAGGAGCATGTCCTTAAGGCACAGATCGCTCATGCTATTGTTTGTGGCTTAGGAACACCTTTAAGTGGTTTTCTGCCCTGGGTGGACCAGGTGTTCCTTGCCCTCATTCTGGTAAACCCACAACCTTCACCGTGGCCATCATGGCCATCATGCTGAACATGCGAACATGTCACAGTGCTGGAGAGATTTTGTTTATGGCCAGTTTTGGGGCCAGTTTATGGCCAGATTTGGGGGCCTGTTCCCCAACAATCACCCAAATATTAAACTTAGTACACATTAGTTGTTTTTCTTGATCTTCCCCCTCCTCCCACCCACCACCCTCCAAAAGGCCCCACTGTGTGTTGTTTCCCACTATGTGTCCATGTGTTCTCATCATTTAGCTCCCACTTATAAGTGAGAAAATGCAGTATTTGGTTTTCTGTTCCTGTGTTAGTTTGCTAAGAATAATGGCCTCCAGCTCCAATCCATGTCCCTGCCAAGGACATGATCTCATTCTTTATTTTTTATGGCTGCACAATATTCCATGGGGTATAGTTACCACATTTTCTTTACCCAGAATATCATTCTTGGGCATTTAGGTTGATTCCATGTCTTCATTATCGTGAATAGTACTACAGTGAACATACATATGCATGTGTTTTTATAATAAAATGACTTATATCCCTTTGGGTATATACCCAGTAGTGGGATTGCTGGGTCGAATGGCATTTCTGTCTTTAGGTCTTTGAGGAATCACCACACTGTCCTCCACAATAGGCAAACTAATTTACACTCCCACTAAGAGTGTATAAGCATTCCTTTTTCTCCACAACCTCACTAGCATCTGTTATTTTTTTAACTTTTTAATTGTAGCCATTCTGACTGGTGTTAGATGGTATCTCATTGCGGTTTTGATTTGTATTTCTCTAATGACCAGTGATTTTCAGTATTTTTTAAATATGATTGTTGGCTGCATGTATGCTTTATTTTGAAAAATGTCTGTTTATGTCCTTTGCCCACTTTTTTTTATGGGGTTGTTTGTTTTTTTCTTGTAAATTTGTTTAAGTTCCTTATAGACGTTGGATATTAGGCCTTTGTCAGTGCATAGTGGGCAAAAATTGTCTCCCATTCTGTAGGTTGTTTGCTTACTCAGATGATAGTTTCTTTTGCTGTGGAGAAGCTTTTTAGTTTAATTAGATCCCATTTGTCAATTTTTGCTTTTGTTGCAATTGCTTTTGGTGTCTTTGTCATGAAATTTTTGCCCATGCCTGTGTTCTGAATGGTATTGCCTAAGTTATCTTCCAGGATTTTCACAGTTTGGGGTTTTACATTTAAGTCTTTAATCCATCTTGAGTTAATTTTTGTATATGATATAATGAAGGGGTCCAATTTCAATCTTCTGCAAATGGCTAGCTAGTTATCCCAGCACCATTTATTGAATAAGGAATCCTTTCCCCATTGCTTGTTTTTGTCAGGTTTGTAAAAAATCAGATGGTTGTAAGTGTGTGGTCTTATTTCTGGTTGTGTATTCTGTTCCATTGGTCTATGTGTCTGTTTTTGTACCAGTACCATGCTGTTTTGGTTACTGTAGCCCTGTAGTATAGTTTGAAGTCTGGTAATGTGATGCCACGAGCTTTGTTTTTTGTGCTTAGAATTGCCTTGGCTATACAGGCTCTTTTTTGGGTCCATATGAATTTTACCATAGTTTTTTCTAGGTCTGTGAAGAATGTCAGTGGTAGTTTAATGGGAATAGCATTGAATCTATAAATTGCTTCGGGCAGTATGGCCGTTTTCATGATACTAATTCTTTCTATCCATGAGCAAGGAATGTTTTCCCATTTGTGTCATCTCTGGTTTCTTTGAGCAGTGTTTTCTAATTCTCATTGTAGAGATCTTTCACCTCCCTAGTAGCTGTATTCCTAGGTATTTTATTGTTTTGGTGGCAGTGGTGAATGGGAGTTCATTCCTGATCTGGCTTTTGGCTTGACTGTTGTCAGGGTAAAGAAATGCTAGTGATTTTCACACATTCATTTTGTTCCTTGAGACTTTGCTTAAGTTGTTTATCACCTTAAGAAGCTTTTGGGCTGAGGCTGAGGTTTTCTAGATATAGGATCATGTCATTTTTGAACAGGGATAGCTTGACTTCCTCTCATTTTTATTTGAATGTCCTTTATTTCCTTCTCTTGCCTGATTGCCCTAGCCAGAACTTCCAATACCATGTTGAATAGGAGTAGTGAAGGAGGGTATCCTTGTCTTCTGCTGGTTTTCAAGGGGAATGCTTCTAGCTTTTGCCAATTTTGCAGGATGTTGGCTGTGGGTTTGCATCGATTGCTCTTATTATTTTGAAGTATGTTCCTTAAATACCTAGTTTATTGAGACTTCTTAACATAAATGGATTTTGAATTTTTTTTTTTTTGAGACAGTTTCTCATTCTGTCGCCCAGGCTGGAGTGCAGTGGCATGATCTTGGCTCACTGCAATCTCTGTCTCCTGGGTTCACACCATTCTCCTGCCTCAGCCTCCCGAGTAACTGGGACTACAGGCACCTGCCACCACGCCTGGCTAATTTTTTGTATTTTTTAGTAGAGAGGGGGTTTCACTATGTTAGCCAGGGTGGTCTCCATCTCCTGACCTTGTGATCTGCCTGCCTCAGCCTCCCAAAGTGCTGGGATTACAGGCGTGAGCCACTGCACCTGGATTTTGAATTTTATTTAATGCCTTTTCTGCATCTATTGAGAAAATCATGTGGTTTTTATCCTTAGTTCTGTTTATGTGATGAATCACATTTATTAATTTGCATATGTGGAACCATCTTGCAACCTGGGGATGAGGCCTACTGGATCATGGTGCATAGGCTTTTTGATTTGCTGCTGGATTTCATTTGCCAGGATTTTGTTGAGAATTTTTGTACTGATGCTTGTTAAGGATATTGGATGTCCTTTATGTCCTTCTCTTGCCTAATTACTCTAGCTAGGACTTCCAGCACTATATTGAATAAAAATAGTGAAAGTGGGCATTCTTGTCTTGTTATAGATTTCAGAGGAAAGGCTTTCAACTTTTTCACCATTCAGTATGATTTTAGCTGTAGATTTTTCATATGTGGCTTTTATTGTGTTGAGATATGTTTCTTCTATATACAGCTTGTTGAGAGTTTTAATCATGAAGCAATGTAAATTTTATAAAATGTTTTCAGCATTTATTTAAATAATCATTATGTCTTTTGTTCTTCATTTTGTTAATGTGATTTATCATGTTCGTTGATTTGTGTATGTTGAACCGTCTTTGAATTCCTGGAATGAATCTCACTTGATCATGACAAATGTTCTTTTTAATGTGTTGTTGAATTCGGTTTGCCAGTATTTTGTGGAGAATTTTTTGTATCTATATTTATCAGGAATATTGGCCTGTAGTTTTGTTTTTTGTTGTATCCCTATCCTTATCTTTTTGCTGTGTCATTATCTTTTTTGTTTTATCCTTATTTGGTATTGCAGTAATGCTGGCATTGTAGAAGGACTTTGGAAGTATTCCCTTCTCTTCAATTTTTGGGAATTGTTTGAGTAGTATTGGTACTAGTTCTTTAAATGTTTAGTAGAATTCAGCACTGAAGTTGTCAGTTCCTGGACTTTTTTTCTTTTAATGGGAGACCTTTTATTAGTACTTCAATGTCATTACTTGTTATTGGTCTGTTCAGGTTTTCTGTTTCTTCATGGTTCAGTCTTGGTAAGTTATATGTGTGCAGAAATGTATTCATTTCTTTCAGGTTTTCCGATTTGTTGGCATATAGTTGTTCATAATAGTCTTTAATGATCTTTTGTGTTTCTGTGGTATCAGTAGTAATGTCTCCTTTTTATTTTTGTTTTAATTTATTTGGTTCTCTCTCTCTCTCTCTTTTTTTTTTTTTTTTACTTAGCTAAAGCTTTGGTGATTTTGTTTATCTTTTCAAAAAAAAAAAAACAAATTTTTGAGTTTCCGGAGAACTGAACACATAGAAGTTCCCAGAGAGTGGCATGCCCAGGGAGGGCGTGGAAGCTCTGAATCCCTTCCGTCAGACCTAGCTTATGCACCCTTTCATCTGTGCCTTTTTAATATCCTTTATAATAAATCAGTAAACATAAATTGACATTTGGGTGACCAAGATGGGACCTGAAGCAGGCTTCCTTTGACTTCTGCTGCTTCTCTGACAGCTGGCACCCTGGTACAGGCATGGGCTGTTTTTGTCCAGCTGAACCTGTTGAAGGTTGCAGTAGCCTTTGTAAACTTTCAGGAGGCAAAGGGGACACTTTCCCTTGGACCATGTAGTTTTGGCACTGTGAGTAGGACACCAAAGCCATTCTGCTTGAAGCTGCAGTGAAGGGAACTCAGAACCTGACAAGTCAGCAAAAGGAAATTCATAGAAAGAATATTGGCAAGTACTTGTGAACACAGATTTCTCATAACTTTCAAGATAATACCATTGGAATAGGTAAAAACTTTCAGGACTTCAGTTAAAAAGCTGATGTGGGCCCGGTGTGTGGCTCATGCCAGTAATCCTAGCACTTTGGGAGACTAAGGCTGGTGGATCACTTCAGCCCAGGAGTTCAAGACAGCTTGGGCAACATGGCAAAACCCTGTCTCTACTAAAAGTAGAAAAATTAGCCAGGCATGGTGTCCCATGCCTGTAGTCCCAGCTACTTGGGAGGCTGAGTTGGGAGAATTACATGAGCCCAGGAGGTGGAGATTGAGCTGAGGTGAGCTGAGATTCCGCCATTGTACTCCAGCCTGGACCACAGAGAGAGACTCTGTCTCAAAATCATAATAATAATAATAATAATAATAGTAATAAGAAAAAGTTGATGTGCTTATGAGGATTGCTAACCCAACATCAAGCAGAACAAAAGTTAATTACATGGGACTGAACTGATAGAAGACTGAAATGCTTTTTATGACTTTTTTGGTTGAAACATTACTGATTCTTTTTATATTTTGTTTTCAGAGCCAAATACTTTTTTTTTCTTTTTGAGGTATTTATAGCTTATAGCAATTGGGTAAAGTAGAGTTTTGTGAGCAATATTAAAACATTTGCCTTTCTCTTGACCTGATTTCTCCAAAATTTGGGAATTATTTGAGTGTTCTTATTTTATGGCAATATAGATATTTTCATAAGTTCAATAAGAATCTGTTTTCCATGACATAATGACTGGAATGACACATTTTTGGATATGACCAAACTGCTTTGAGGGAATGAAATTGACTTTATAAGACCAATAGACTTGGAGAAAGACTGGCCTGGTACATTATCTACATGGTTCTCTTACAAGATTCCTGACCTTACAGTAAGAAAAGAATATCACATTCTGACAGGCCCAGGAACCTCAAGATAATTAGGGACCTTGAGAAGACAGGAATTCACTCAATTTGTATAAGTATTACAGGCAAAGTCTAATGGTGAATTCATGGCTTGTCTTCCCAGCCTCAAGAGGCTTTGAAAGTCTAATCTGAAATTTGTTATGAAAAAGCTCCAGCAAAGCCAACTTACAAAGCTGTCTTTAGGGCTAATCACTATTCTTGTTGCATTTCGTACAAATTAGCAGGTCAAATGTCATATGGAAACTTATTTTACAAGTAAATTGGTCCTACTAAGATTTCCCTTTGGTAAAAAATGGGGAACTAGAGAAAGAAAAACTGTTTCACAGGAAATTATATACATTTGTTATTAGATTCTAGCCCTGACCACTGTTTCTGAGTTTTTATTATTTTCCTACAATTTGGACTAAACTCTGAATTATTTCTTGGTTACAACAAATCTCTAAAGAAGAACCTGGATTTAATTTTCTTCATGATGTTTTCAGTTGGCTTCCTAATGAAACTCGTCTTTTTGTTTTTTTCATTCTTTCATACAAATTCTCTTTTTTGCTTATAATCCTTATATATTACTTCTTCCAAGAAAACTAAAATGATGGCATTTCCAAATACTACAGATGATTCAACAGGTGATAAATCAATGATCTGACTGAGGTCTCATTGTTTGCCACTCTGTGATGCCATCCTAATTTTGCTTTTGAATGCTCTTAAAATAAAAATTCCTCACTGAGACTTCTCCTCCTTCCCTCCTCAGTGTGAGACAGGACTATCAGAAGTGAGCTTTCTGACACTCAGATTTTGATCAGTTATTTCAAAAATAAAGATTTTGCTCAAAAGGGGGAAATGAGAAATAAATCTTTAAATTATTAGGCTCAGAAAAGCATTTAAATTGTAATAGCAGTCAAGTCTCACTCCCCCTTGAGTGAAATAATTACCTCTTGAAGTCACCTGCTATGTAGGCTTTAGACTAACTGACAGCAAGTAGCCATACAATGCCATACACACTATCGTTGAACAATGGATAGACAATTGGTTAATACCAATGTCATTTTGTAAACCAATGAGAATTGCTGATGAACAACTTTGGTAATCACCAACTCTCCTGATTCATCCTTTGTTTTCTTTAAAAACTTGAGTCTCTCGTTTGTTCTCTGGAGCACTCCCCAAGACAACTTGGAAGCATGTCCTGGGTTACAGTGCTAAATCTTTGTGCTTGAATAAACTCTCTTTAAACTAAAACACAAAACAAAACGAAACAACAATGATCTTTTATATAGTTTTCTTTGGTTTCAATTTAATTTTTTTCTGCTCTAATGTTTATTATTTTTTCCTTCTAATTATTTTGCATTGGCTTTGTTCTTGCTTTTCTAGTTCCTTGAGGTGTGTCATTGGGTTGTTTATTTGAAGTCTTTCTACCTTTTTTTTTTAACTGTAAAATAAGTTTATCGGTGGTAACATGATATAATTTACTCCTGACATCTGATGTTACAAACTTTAGGGTCCTTGAGATATGCAGCATCCTTGGATGTAACTGGCAGAAACCCCATTATTTGAGCTCTCTTAATTGCTTTTGTGATTTCTTTCTGTTTCTTCCCACAAAGACCTGTTTTGTGCCTTCCACAAATGCATCCAACAAATGGAGAAATAAACTGGGACACTGTACATTCTTAAAATCTACCTGCTTTCCACACAAGATACATTTCTTAAGGGCTTCTTTATAAGAATTTTCCATTGGAATGGGCAGGTCCTCATTGCTGGATATCTGTTTATATTGTGAACAACCTCTTCTCCATAGCACCATATGAGTCCTGGGATGTGTAAGGCTAACAGCAGCCATTACAAGGTGTGTCAACTTCTTCCTCCCCAGACCACTGCAAAGAGCAACTATAGTGGCCATGGTTCCACATTCCTCCACTGGTTCTACCTTTTATGTAGGCATTTATTGCTGAGCTTCCCTCTTTGAGATGCTTTTGCTGTATCACATAGGTTTAGGTGAAATGAGTTTCTTGTAGATAGCATATAGTTGGGTCTTGTTTTTGTTGTTGTTTGTTTGTTTGAGATGAAGTCTCGCTCTGTCACCCAGGCTGGAGTGCAGTGGCGCAATCTTCGCTCACTGCAACCTTTGCCTCCCGGGTTCAAGTGATTCTCCTGCCTCAGCTCCTCAGTAGCTGGGATTACACACGCTTGCCACCATGCCTGGCTAATTTTTGTGTTTTTAGTAGAGATGGGGTTTCATCATGTTGGCCAGGCTGATCTCAAACTCCTGACCTTGTGATCCACCCACCTTGGCCTCCAAAAGTGCTGGGATTACAGGCATGAGCCACTGTGCCCGGCCATGGGTCTTGTTTTTTATCCATTCAGTCATTCTTTGTCTTTTAACTGGATAATTTAATCCATTTATATTCAAGGTTATTACTGATAGGTAAGGGTTTATTACCACCACTTTATTTGTTTTCTGGGTTTTTTTTAGACCTTTTCTTCTTTTTCCCTCTATTACTGTCTTCCTTCATGGTTAAGTGATTTTTTCTAGTAGTATGTTTTGATTCTGTGCCACTTATTTTTAGTATATCTATTACAGGTTTTTGCTTTGTGTTTACCATGTGTACAAAAAACATCTTATAGTTATAACAGGTTATTTTAAATTGATAATGACTTAATTTGACTGCGAAGAATAAAAGTAACAAAAATAAACTCTCCACTAATATGCCCCATCTTGACTTTTTCATGTTTCAATTTACATCTTTTTATATTGCCTATCTTTTAACCAATTGTTGTAGTTACCATCATGTTTAATAGTTTTGTCTTCTGTCTTCATACTTGAGAAATAAGTGATTTACTTGCCCCAATTGCAGTATTAGGATATTCTGAATTTGTCTTTTTTTCTTTTATTAGTGAGTTTAATACCCTTAGATATTTTCTTGTTACATGTTAGCAACCATTTCTTTCAAATTGAAGAACTCCCTTTGGCATTTCTTGTAACACAGATTTGGTGATGATGAATTCCTTCTGCTTTTGTTTGTGTGGGAAAGTCTATCTTTCCTTAGTATCTGAAGAATAGCTATGCTAGGCACAGTATGCTCGGTTGGTAGTTTTTTCCTTTAGCACATCAAATACAGCATTCCACTCTGTCCTTGCCTGCAAGGTTTCTGCTGAGAAATCCACTGAAAGCTGTATTGGGTATCTCTTGCATTTGGTTTGTTTCTTTTATCTTGCTGCTTTAAGCATTCTTTCTTTGTCTTTGATTTTTGTAAATTTGATTATAATGTGCCTTTGGGATTTCCTCTTTGGGCTGAATTTTATTGGTAACTTCTGAGCTTCTTGTACCTGGATGGTGTCATTTTTTTTTCAGATTTGGGAAAATTTTATCCATTATTTATTTAAGTATGCTTTCTAGGCCTTTTCTCTTTTGTCTCCTTTGGGAATGTCTATTATGTGGAAATTAGTTCACTTGATGGTGCCCCACAATTCTTGTAGGCCCTGTTCACTCTTTTTTTAAATTCTTTTTTCTCTTTACTCTTCTAATTGGGTAATTGGGGTTATCTGGGCTTCATAAAACTGGATGTCTATTTCCCTTCCCAGATGTGGGAAGTTTTCAACCATTATTTCCTTAAATAAGTTTTCTACCACTTTCTCTTCCTCTTCTCTTTGTAGAAATCCCATAAAGCATATATTGGTATGTTTGATGATGTTCATAAGTTCCCTAAGTTCTCTTTACTTTTAAAAAATTATTTCTGTTTTTTTTTTTTTGTTCCTCTGACTGGATAATTTCAAACGATCTCTCTTTGTGCACACAGATGCCTCTTCTTCTACCTGATCAAGTCTGCTGTTGAAGTTTCCTCTGAAATTTTTCAGTTCGGTCATTGTGTCCTTCAGCTCCAAAATTTATTTTCTTTTATCATCTCTATGTCTTTGTTGAAGTTCTCATTTTGTTCATGTATTGTTTTCATGATATCATATGGCTTTCTTTCTGTGTTCTCTAATAGTTCACTGAGATTATTTAAGACACTTATTTTGAATTCTTTTCCAGGCAGTTCTTAGGTCTCCATCTTTTAAAAGATCAGTTATTGGTTTTATTGTGTTCTTTTGGCATCGTTGTATTTTCCTGATTCTTTGTGATCCTTATGGCTTTGCACTGGTGCTCGTACTTTTGAAGAAGGAGTCATCTCTTTGAATCTTTACAGGCTGGCTTCAGCAGGTAAAGCCCTTCACCAGTCAGGCTGGCCAGAGATTCTGAGTGGGCTGGCTGGTGGGATCCATAGGCTGGAAAACTGCTGGGGTCAGTGGGTAAGCAGGCTTGCTGCTGTGGTCCATGGGCAGGTGGCCTGCTGCTGTGCGCCACCAGCATGCCGTTGAGGTCTGCATGTTGGTTGTTGAGAGCCCTCATGTATTTTTGTTGTTCTCAGCAGCACCCAGGCAATCTAGCCTTTCTGATTCACTCAGTGTTCTGGATGAGACATAACAGAAGTGAGCCTTTCAGGCAGTAAATCAAAAGGCTACAGAAGAGTCAGATGCTCACTGCATGCTCTCTTTCCCCCATGGGAGAACTTATGGGCCAAGGAGATCTGTCTTGATGCTGCATTCTACTGGCCTAGAGGAGGCTTGGTGCTGGTAAAGTAAAAATATTCTTACCCTTTTCAATGTGTCTTTTCTCATTTCCGTGCCCCATCAAGGTGTTGAATACTCTTGCTTGGAGTCCAGAGCTCTCAGAAAAGTAATTTTATCTATGGATGGTTATTAAGTCAGTGTTTCTGAGGGGAACAAGGGCTGGCACTTCCTATTCTGCCATCTTGCAGATGTCACTTCCAGAATTCTTTCTTAAGCAGAATTTGCCCCCTTAATTTCCCTGGAGGGTTTCCCAACATAAACTGTTGTGTTCAGAGACATTGGGAACATTTCTCCCAGTTCATAGCTTAGGTCCAAATAACTTTTCCAGGCCTGCTTTTCTGCCAACCATTTCATGTTTCATGGAGCAGCCATAGGGCAGTGGTTTCTCACCTGGGGGTGACGGTATAGTGGTTTTAACTCCCGGGGGACATTTGGCAATGTATGGAGACAGTTTTGGTTTCATGACTTGGGAGGGGATCTTACTAGCATTTCGTGGAAAGAGGCCAGGGATGCTACAATACACAGCCCAAAGTGTCAAACTTATTGAAGTTGAGAAGCCCTACCCTATGAGTACAATTAGTAAATAATTCATACATATAAAGTACTTAGAAAGTCTCTGGGGCAATAGTGAGTGCTCAATAAATGCCAGCTATTTATAGGGATGGTCTGAATGATATCCCATTGTTGTACCAAACTGCTTGTTGACATTCAGTTTCATATTTAACTGTGAACTGCATAGAGGCATGTGACCCTCATGTGAGCATCAGCCTCCCTTCACTAACATAGTCCTTTGTGCATACTAATCACTCCTACATGAGAATGGAGCAGTAGAAAGAAAGGGCCAATCCCCTGATTGAGGATGAACATCCTTATCTCTGAAATTCTAAGGCAGAGTTAGAAGAAAAGAGGTTGGAGTGCATTTCTGATTAACTTTGTAAATTTTAAAATTCCTACAGTTAAGTGAATTTGAATTTGGTAACAGAAAAAGTATACAATTACTCTATTTCATAAAAGAAACAGAAATGATCTTTTGTCTTTTTCATGTATAAATTTGGCTGTGACCCACAGAAGTATGAAGATATGGTTTCCACACCAATGTTAGGCCTTCTCAAGGAGCTTAGAGTGTGTCGGTGGAGAGGGAGAAGCCCAACGGGAGATCTTATTCCACCTCTGCACGTCTTCAGGACCCCTGTGGAAACATGTGATCTCCAACAGTCTCTGGGGCTCTGCCCACCCCCAGCAGCGTTACCTCACATCACCGCACAATAAGAACTTTCTCATCATGAACATAGCTTTCTCTGGAGAAGCTGGGAAGTGCTTAACTATGCCAGAAGCTGGACAATTCAGGTAGAAGTGTAAATGTTGGCCTAACCTTCAAAGGACAGAAATAGCTTTCTTTGAAAGTTCTCAAAGGTGTTTCAGAACTCTGGAAAATTTTAAATCTTAAAATAACACTACAATTGTCCATTTGTCTTGGGGGTGCCTGTGCGGTGTGAGAGTGAATCCCTAAATTTGACTTTCCGTCTCTCCTCCACTGCAGGATGTGGTTGGGCTTTTTCGTCCTTGGGCTGCCAAAACTGAAAAGCACCTTGCTCCACTCCAGAGGAATGTGTTCGGTGTCCTTTATAGAACCCACTTGTTTCCTGGCCTGGAAGGGGGATTGTCCCGGTGCACAGCCAGGCTGTCACATGTGTGACGTGCTAGCTGTCCCCCTCCCAAACATTAGCAAAGCATAGTACTGCGAAAGCAAATGTGGCTCCCAGGGCACCGCTCACAGGCTGTCACCAAAGCTTATGATCCCCGAGCTGACTGGGAATGGGGAATGTCAGGGAATACACAGTCTCCGCCCCCTTCTCCTTCAACTCTCACCCTTGGGCACATCACTCACGTCTCCTAAATCATCCCATGGTTTAGGAGTCAGGCAGGGATTCACATGTTCTGAGCAGATTCTCAGGTGCTCTTAAAAGCTGCCAATGCTAATATTGCCCTGGAAAACAATGATGAGTATTTTAGAGCGACCCACTCACTGGGTGAATGCATTGAGTCAGCCCATCCCCCTGCCTTCACTGACTGCACTGTGGTGGGGTGGGTGGTGGTGTCTGTCCCTCTCTCTCTGCCTTCACTCCTAACTGACAGCTCCTGCCACCCTGATGCTCAGGTTTCATCATCCCATATACTCTGGGTCTTGTTCCGACTCTACAAAGAAAAGGTGCCACAAGGACTGTGACAGAGTATGACTATAATTCGGTAGAGGTCTCATCTCAACTCCTTGTTTTACATACCATGTGTTAACTGAGGCCACATGGAGAGGGTCATGTGAAGTGTTACCTGAAGGACGGTGGCAGAGCTCTGTGCACTGGCTGCCCCGAGGGGGCAGAAAGGAAGGGAGGGAGGGAGGAAAACAGTAGGGAAGAAGGAAGCCACTCTCTGCCCGCCCCCTGCCCCATCTCAGGCCCTAGCCCTCTGCCAGGAGCGTCTCCTGAGGCTGAAAGCGCCCCCTCCCGCTCTCACACTCTGCGCTGCCATCTGCCTTGCTTCTCTCGGTACCACTTCCCCTGCTCTCTTTTGAATTGGATTCTCTCCTTCAAACTCCAGCTGATCCAGCCCGCACATGCCAGGCCTGTATGTAGATTCGTCTGTTGCCACTGTCCTCCAAGCCCTAGGGAGGGGTTGAGCTCCGTGGAAGGCCTCTGATGGGAGGGACACGACTCGGAGGCTGAGCAGCACAGGACACCGTGGTAAACTGGGATTCTTCTTTGCCTTTCTCAGGGAAGCAAAAGGTGCAGAGGCCTGCAGTGTGCTGTGAGCGACAGTGCCAGCTAGTGGCGCACGACTTACATCGCTAGCTACAGGGTTTCTTTTCTTTTTCTTTCTTTCTTTTTTTTTTTTTTTTGAGCCAGTCTCACTTTGTCGCCCAGTGGCACAATCTCAGCTCACTGCAACCTCTGCTGCCCAGGTTCAAGCAATTCTCATTGGTCAGGCTCCCGAGTAGCTGGAATTACAGGCATGCACCACCACACCCAGCTAATTTTTGTGTTTTTAGTAGAGAAGGGGTTTCACCATATTGGCCAGGTTGGTCTTGAACTCCTGACCTCAAGTGATCCGCCTGCCTTGGCCTCCGAAAGTGTTGGGATTACAGGCATGAGCCACTGTACCCGGCCCAGCGTTTCTTGATAACAGGGAATTGGGAGGATGCAGTCAGGCCTCGCCTTCAGTGGGTTGTAGAACTCCCTCTAGGGGTAAATGCTCAATAAAAATGGCTTAGCCTGGCCAGGTGCGGTGGCTCACGCCTGTAATCCCAGCACTTTGGGAGGCCAAGGTGGGCGGATCACGAGGTCAGGAGATCGAGACCATCCTGGCTAACATGGTGAAACCCCGTCTCTACTAAAAAATACGAAAAACAAAATTAGCCGGGTGTGGTGGGGGGGGGGTCTGTAGTCCCAGCTACTCGGGAGGCTGAGGCAGGAGAATGGCGTGAACCTGGGAGGCGGAGCTTGCAGTGAGCCAAGATCACACCACTGCACTCACTCCAGCCTGGGCAACAGTGGAGCGAGACTCTGTCTCAAAAAAAAAAAAAAAAAAAAAAAAAGCCTTAGCCTGAAGAACACTGCCTTGCTTTCCATTTGGATTCTTTTCCTGTAGTTTGAATAAAGACGTAAGTTTTATAAAAATGTCTAGCCTTACTTTATGCATGTGCCCTGAGAAAGGTCTTAGACTCATTTACTGAAAGATGAAAGCAGCTATGTTTCTGAAATGAAGTCACTCTTCAATCACTTACTGCCTAGCAGGCAGCCATTTCCAAGTCCATTTTCCTGTTTTTATTGGAAAAAATATCATATCCCTTCCTTTAAATTTTTTTTTGATTTTAAAAAATGGTTCTGAGATGTTAGAACATGCATGCTATGTGTCAAAATCTAATATTCACCAAAATCTAATAGTCATCAAACACTAGAAGCATTTAAGAAGAGGGCTGGGCATGGTGGCTCATGCCTGTAATCCTGGCACTTTGGGAGGCTGAGGCGGGTGGATTTCCTGACCTCAGGAGTTCGAGACCACCCAGGGCAACAGGGTGAAACCCTGTCTCTACTAAAAATACAAAAAAATTAACCAGGTGTGATGCTGTGTGCCTGTAGTCCCAACTACTCGAGAGGCTGAGGCAGGAGAATCGCTTGAGCCCCAGTGGCAAAGGTTGGGGTGAGCCAAGATCATGCCACTGCACTCCAGCTTGGGCCACAGAGTGAGACTCTGTCTCAAAAAAAAAAAAAAAAAGAAAGAAAGAAAGAAAGGCTAAGGGCTGATTGGCTGCATGGACGTGAATGGGCTTCCTTGCGATTAATGAGGCACAGCAGAAATGGAAGACGGGGAGGGCTTGAGGATGCTGTCCCAGGACAGTCCAAGGGACACAGCAGGGGAAAGAGATGTCCGGGCAGCAAGAGACGGAGAGCAAAGCTTGGGCCCTGACAGCATGGACCTACTTCTTTGAATCCCAGAAGGCAAAGTGCATACCCAGCCTACTGTGAGCTCATCCTCATCCCTGCCACTCAATTCACAGACAGTTCTAAGAGTTGATACAGAAAATTAATTATATTTCATATATTCAATAGGTTAGACACAAACATTTCCTAATTAACTTTATTTCTAATAACATTACACCCCCTGCCAAAGCAATATTCTTATCTGAGGCCAGAGTTTGCAGTGGGAAGATGTAGAAAAGGAGAATGGGATCTATCCTGGTCTGGGAATTCTGTAAGAGTCTAGGAAGGCAGATGGAGCATGTGATAGCCTGATGACACGACAATTTGTCACAGACTCCTGAAGAAACCACTAGCATTCTAAATGGGCAACTCACGGGCGTCATGATTTCATTTCTCTTAAAACCTGTGATTTTCCTGTGAACAATTTCTTTTCATAAGAATAAACTTGACATCCTCCACATACGAATAATACAAAGTTCTGTGCTGGTGTGAGAAGCACTCATGGAGGCCTCTGTCCCACACTGTGGTCTGAGAGAGCTTTCAAGTAAGACACATTTTAAGCCAGCAGCTTAGATTGATAGGTAGATAGATAAGTAGATGGATAGATAGATGATAGATAGATAGATAGATTATAGATAGATAGATAGATAGATAGATAGATATAGTAACTGATTTCAGTAAGGAAGAATTATCATTTGGCCAGTTAAGGATAAAATGTCTTACTACATAGGATTGGACTTTTATCCTTCTTATCCCCAAAAAACATCTCCTGATTTTCCCCAGTTCTGCCTGTATTTGATATATAACAGGATTACAGTACCAAGATGTATATATTTAATTAAGTGAACTTTTGCTTGGCTGTGAGGCCCTCTGCTACAGTTTGAATGTATCCCCTGCAAAATTCAGGTGTGGAAACTTAATGGCCAATGTGATAGTATTAAGAGGAGGGACTTTTGCAGGTGATTAGACCACGAGGGCTCTTTCTGCTTGAGTGGGATTAGACCCTCATAAAAGGGGCCTCACAGAGCATTCAGCTGGCTTGCCCTTTTGCCTCCCACCATGTGGTGACACAACCTTCCTTTCCTTTGGAGGACGCAGCAACAGGCACCATCTTGGAAGCGGAGACCTGGACCCTCACCAGGCACCGAACCTGCTGGTGCTTGGATCTTGGACTTCCCAGCCTGCAGAACTGTGAAAGAATAAATTTCTGATCTTTATGAATTACCCAGTCTGCAGTATTTTGTTACAGCAGCACACACAGACTATGACACCCCCAACATGGAAGGTGCAGGACCAGCTCCATAGGGCATGAGATGCTGTGACCCACTTGGAAGGAAGTTAGAGGACTGCGCTGAAGTGTCTGAAGAGCAAGCTCCCCTTTGCACAACCTCACTTTCATGTTGGTTTGGGGTAGCATGTAGGGGGGCATTCCTTGGATGGAGATTTCACAGTTCTGTGTATGTCCCGCTTCATGCCACCTCTGATGAGCCCCTGGTGGAAACAAGAAACACTCCCCAGAAGAGAAGAGAGATCTTGATTCTAGGCCCATCATATCCTAAGGGAGGACTCCTTGAAGAATTCTTTTAAAAAAATATTTTTTTAAAATTTTAGTAAAATATACATAACATAAAGTTTACCATTTTAGCCTTTTTCGGTTTCTTTTGAGACAAGATTTTGCTTTCGCCCAGGCTGCCGTGGTGTGGTGTGATCACAGCTCACTGCAGCCTAGAACTCCCAGGTTCAAGCTATCCTCCCACCTCAGCCTCCCCAGTAGCGGGAACTGTAGGCACACGCCACCATGCCCAGTTAATTTTTAAATTTTTGTAGAGATGATAGCAATCCACTTGGAAAGAAGTTAGAGGATTGTGCTGAGGTGTCTGAAGAGCAAGCGCACCTTCACACAACCTCACTTTCATGTTGGTTTGGGGTAGCTTGTGGAGGGTATTCCTTGGATGGAGATTACATGGTTTCTGTTGCTGGGCTGCTTTCAAACTCCTAGCCTCAAGTGATCCTCCCACCTCGGCCTTCCAAAGCACTGATTTTAGCCATTTTTTAAGTGTAGAGTACAGTGGGATTAAACACATTCCATACTGTTGTGTAACCAGTCTCAATAACTCTTTAATATTGCAAAACTGAAAATCTGTCCCCATTAAATACCATTTTTTCCCTCCCCAAAGACTCTGTCTTTATGAACTTGATGCCTCTAGGTGCCTCATGTGAGTGGACTCACACAGGAATTTTACTTTGTGATTGGCTTATTTCAGTAGTATCATGTCCTCAGTGTTCATCCTTAGTGTAGCATGTGTCAGAACTCCCTTCTGTTTCCAGGTTGAATGACACTCCACTGTGTGCATAGACATTGTGCTGATCCGCTCATTCCTCCATAGACATGTGGGTTGCCTCCACCTGCTGGGCATCGCGCCTCTGTGCACATGGGCACCCGGGTCTTGCTCTGGTGCTCCCCTCCTGCCTTCTGGGGTGAGAGCATTCGGGATGTGCTATAGGGAAACGGTGTGACTTTAAAATGGAAGTGTTTCAGCCGGGCGCGGCGGCTCACGCCTGTAATTCCAGCACTTTGGGAGGCCGAGGTGGGCGGATCCAGGGGTCAGGAGATCGAGACCATCCTGGCTAACACGGTGAAGCCCCGTCTCTACTAAAAATACAAAAAATTAGCCGGGCGTGGTGGCAGACGCCTGTCGTCCCAGCTGCTCGGGAGGCTGAGGCAGGAGAATGGCGTGAACCCAGGAGGCAGAGCTTGCAGTGAGCTGAGATCGCGTCACTGCACTACAGCCTGGGCGACAGAGCAAGACTCCGTCTCAAACAACAACAACAACAACAACAACAACAACAACAACAAAAACCCAAAAAACCAAAAAAATAAAAATAAATAAATAAATAAAATGGAAGAGTTTCACTCTCCCAGAAGCATGGCCCACCAAGTTTTGGAGCGGGGAGGGGGCAGGGTGAAGGATGAAACTGGGCAGGAAAACATTTTGGTTAGCGAGTGTGGCAGAGCTAGGAGTGGGTATTTGTGATGCTTTCTGAAATGTGGTTGGTTTTTGGAAAAAATGCCAGTAAGGACCCAGGTGCAAGAGCCGTAGGGCATCCCAAAGTAGGGGGCCCCTCGGCTTCCATGGCAAAGCTGCCTCTGCTCCAGCCTTAGCCCTGCCCCTCTCCCGCCCCCCCACCCCAGTTTGGATACCTGAAGCCTACCCCAGGCGATTGAACACAAAGCATTTCACTAACTTTCACAGCCTGTAAGCGTCACCAGCTGAGCAGAAGCTGCGGTTGGGCTGGGTGCGTGACCTGCAGCCCTGGAAGTGAGGGCTCGGAGAGTCCCCTCAGTCACAGCTGCATGAAGCCCAGGTGCTTCTCATTATGTTTCTGTCCAAGCTGCCTGGCCAGGAGGTTTGACCCAGCCCTTGGTTTGTACTTCCTGCACGGTGGCATCCAAGCATGTTTTTTAAAAAAACAGATATGTAAAAATGGTTAACCATACTCAACCTCTTCTGTCTCTGAGGAACAAGCAGTTTCTGTTGCATGTTCTAGATGCTTGCTACCCAAAACAAGGCCCACAGGCCAGCGTCCTCAGCATCACCTGGGAGCTGGTTAAGAAAGTGCAATCTCAGGCCTCACCCCAGGCGCTGAAACAGAACCTGCATTTTCACAAGGGCCTTGGGTGTTTCGTGTTCAAATAATAAAGACTGACACCCCGGAACAGAAACAGTGGGGTGGGGCGGAAGGAGGGACTGGGGCAGTGGGGGTTAGATGGGGTGGGGGTGGGGCTGTGCACCATTCTAAGTGCTTCCCAGGACTAATATATTTATTTCTCACGGCAGCTTGAAGCAATGTTGTCTTGCCCTCAGTACAAAGTGAGCCCCAGGAAGTAGAGGCTCACCGCGGGTTTGGGCTAGGATAGGAGGCACCCACCACGCGGCCCAGGCCCTCACGCCCACCTGGCTCCAGAGCACGGGGCCCGCTTCCCATTCTCCAGGCCTGGACCCTCTGTGCACCAACACCCGACTCTGAAAGAGCCAATAGGCTTCAACATACTATCTGTGGGACGTGTTTACTAAGCCGTGAAATTCCAGACGCATATTCTCATGACTATTCTAACCCCTCCCATTACATGCAGTATGTGATGCGGGGGATGACGATAATATTCACTCCAAGATCATGGTTTTCTAGCATTCGTGGAAGCAGGACTGTGTCATTTTGGCAATACTCTACTCTTAGAAATACTGTAAGTTTTCACGTGATTTGGGTATAATTTGTCACTCTGTCACCCAGGCTGGAGTGCCGAGGCACAATCACAGCTCACTGCAGCCTTGACTTCCTGGCAATCCTCCCACCTCAGCCCCCTGAGTAGCTGGGATCACAGGCACACACTACCAAGCCTGGCTAATTAAAAAAAAAAATTGTAGAGACAGGGTTTTACTATGTTGCCCAGGCTGATCTCAAACTCCTAAGCTCAAGCAATCCTCCCACCTCAGCCTCCCGGAGTTTTAGTATTACAAGCATGAGCCACCACACCCCGCTTGGCATAATTTCTTGCCTTTCTGGTAGAGAAGAGATTTCTCCCAGCCCCAGAGGTACCCACTCTTCTTTCCCAAAATTTCCAGAATGGACAGCACAAGCCTAGTGGCTCGATCCTGGCTGACTCCTGGCTTTCTTCTCTGCAGCGTGACATGGAAATACCAAGACCTTTCTTGATCATTGCTTCAGAAAGAGCTGGAAAAGTTGCTTTACTCTCCTTAAACTCGAGTTCATTTACTTTTTCAAAGAGCGTTGGAAGGTATCATTCATTATGTTTGTGTCAGGGATGATTGGAGAAATTCATTTCCTCTGTTAAAGCCATTATATTTAGACTCCCTCCCTCAAGGTGATTCTCTGTTTTGGATATATATACGTATATAGACTTTTTCATTTCTGAAGCTATTAGTAACACGTGTTCAATTACTGGTGTAGAAAATGGATCTTAGACTGCTCTCAGTTCTTCAACCTGCATGTGTGGTCTATTTGTGATCCTAGAATTGATTTTGTTTCAAACAGCATTAAAGAAGAAACAAAAGGAATAGATTAGAAACTATTGGAATGCATCATGCATTAGGTTTGCTAGGGCTGCTGTAACAAAGTCCCATACACTGGAGGGCTTACACAACAGAAATGGATTGTCTCACTGTTCTGAAGCCTGTAGATTCAACATCAAGGTGCCTGCAGGGTTGGTTCCTTCTGAGGCCTTCTCCCTGGCTTGTAGACAGCAAGATGCCTTCCCCCTGTGTCCTCTGATGGTCATTCCCCTGCATCTGTCTGTCCTCATCTCCACTTCTTATAAAGACACCAGTCCTACCGGATTAAGGCCCACCCATATGAGTTCATTTCAACTTACCTCTATGAAGACCCCCCTCTCCAAATAAGGGAACATGCTGAGGTCCTGGGGGTCAGGGCTTCAACATGTGAATTTTTCAGGAGGGACATAATTCGGCCTATAGCACATCATATCAGGTATTTTTTGTGAAACTTTAGCTTCAAGTGCGTGTGTGTGTGTGTGTGCGCACATGTATTGGGTTACAATTTTAAGTATATTTCCTATGATGTAGGTGTTGGTCAAAAATATCTGAAAAACACAAGCTTGATTTGATGGTAGGGTGTCCTGTCAAGTGTGTTTCTCTTCGGGATGATGCAGAGATCATGGGATCTGGAAGCCAGCTGGGAAGGCTATGAATGAACTGTGAGATGAGCTCTTCTTGCACTTCTTGCCCCGCTTTATTTAATTATTGTTTGTTTTCTCTAGTTTTGGGTAATATCCAGGTTGTTGGCAGGTTTTGTGGAATTGTAGAATCAAGGTCCCATTTCCTTCCCAGTCACCAGCCTGGTTCTCAGCTCCCTCAGGTTGCTCTCAGGTTCTTGTTACATGGCCCCTCTATCCCAACAACCTAGAACCTCCAACTCATGAATCCCCCCGCACCCACCTCCACCTACTGACTTCTGTTTTTGCCACCAGCTGGAGAAATCTCTTGGCCTTTAAGGCAAGAGTGATTAAAGGAGGCCCACCCAGACAATCCCCCTTTTGATGACTTCAAAGTCAAGTAATTTGGTAACCTTAATTACATCTGCAAAATCCCCTTTGCCAGGTAAGACAGCATAACTGTGAGCAAGGTGCTTCATCACGTTTCCTGTCCCAGGGATTAAGGTGAAAAGCCCTGGGGTCATTTTAGATTCTGCACCATTCAAGCCTGGAGCCTGTGAGGTGACTGGTGAACTTGCTCTTGGTCAGTAGAGATGCAAACTATTGGTGTCCAGTGGAGAAGATCATATCAAAACCTTCAGCATTTTGTTCAGTCTCATTTTTTTTTTCCTTTTGCCACTTCAGGACATTAGCCAGGTTTGCCACCACTTGGCAAACTTATTTCAGTGACATTTTCCCTCTTTCCTTTCCGATTGATGCTCTAGACCTTGTTCCATGAACTCCGTTTGAACCAACCTTGCCTTCCTGCTGGACTCTTCACTGATGAGTTAAATAAAGCAGCAACACACGTCCATTCTATATTTGTAAGGAGTCATCTGTTTGCTTTTTGACAAGGGTGATTCAATTTTCCGTGAGGCCTGTCCTTGCAGCTTCTGAGACTTTGTTTTCTCTTTTCCTTACCAGAAACCCCCTACCGTCCGAGCTCACGTGTGGCTCTGCCTTTAAAGTGAAATGGTGTGAAAATTCACCATGTGCATGGCTGTGCCTCATTAAAAGCTTGCACGGTGACCAGCGTCTCAAAAGGGAGCTCAGTGGAAAGCACTCTGCCATATGTAGGAGTTTCTGGAGCAGGGGTGATAGAAAAGTAAAACAAAGACAAAAAAAAAATCACGCAGATCACAGTTGTGACTTCAGCTTTTTTTTTTCCTGGGCATGGCAGGTGGGCAGAGAGGAAAAGCCTGGGCACTGCCTGGACATACCAACCCTGGAACCGGACAACCGCGGACAGCTCCCCAGACCTGAGACAGAGCTTTCCTCAGCTGGAAAGCCAGAGGAATACTACCTGCTGCTCCACCTTCACCTGCGGCCCCATCTCGGTTCCAAGGCAAACTCTGATGGGCACTAAATTGGTCCTGTCCTCAGAATGAATAAGATAGATGACCCCGCTGCAGTCCCCAGCTTGTCCCTGGCCTGGCCTTTGTTACCACCCAGGAAACATCCTTTGAGACGAATCTTCCCTGACACTGCCGTGAGGGCCCAGTCTGGAGTGTTCCTGGCACCCCACCTTTACCTGAAACTGAAAAAGAATCCTGTCCACATCTTGCAGCAATGCTGCCCGCTCTATGTACACCCCAGCCCATACGTGAGGGTCCTGTGTGCCCGTGGGGGGAGCAGAAACCTTCATGGGCTTCTGTGAGATGAATGGAACCTCCACTGAGGCTGGAGGCACTGGAAAGCCTCCCTTAACAGGACTGCAGTGTGTTATGTGCGCACGTGCCCCCATGAGTCCTAAGGTTGTCCGAGCAACTGGTGCTGCCGTCCCTACTGCGCCCAGATGCACGCCCTCTTTTCCTTTAATTCCCGAATCTGAAAGATGGAGACACAGCGCTCCAGGTCCAGTATCCCACCTGGACACAAGAGACCACATTGAAATATTTAAACGTGACTTTTCCGAAGTTTTAAACACAGCACAAGGGGAAGAATCTTAGCGTGTCCATAAGTAGAGTGGTACTTGATCTCACTGACTTTAAGAATGAAGCCATGGCCCCTCACAGTGAGTGTTAGTTTTTAAAGATGACATGTCCCCAGTTCATTCTTTCAGATGCTCAGGTGTGTCCACAGTTTTCTCCTTCTGGTGAGTTCCTGGTCTTGCTGACTTCAAGAGTGAAGCTGCAGACCTTGGCAGTAAGTGTTACAGCTCTTAAAGGTGGCAGATCTGGAATTCTTCCTTCCACTGGGTCAGGGACCTTGCTGGCCTCAAAAGTCAAATTGCAGACCTTTGTTGTGAAGTTACAGCTCATAAGACAGCTGTGGACCCAAACAGCGAGCAGCAGTAAAACTTTTTGAAAAAGCAAAAGAACAACGCTTCCACATCAGGGAATAAAACTGGAATGGTGGCTGCTGTTGGTAAGGGCGGCCTGCTTTTATTCCTTTATTTGGCCCCACCCACATCCTGCTGATTGGTCATTTTACAGAGAGCTGATTGGTCCATTTTACAGATAGTTGATTGGTCCTTTTTACAGAGAGCTGATTGGTCCGTTTTGACAGAGTGTTGATTGGCGCGTTTACAAACCTTTAGCTAGATTCACAGTGCTGATTGGTGCATTTACAATCTTTCAGCTAGCCAGAAAAGTTCTCTAAGTCCCCACCCATCCCAGAAGCCAGGCTTCATCTTTTACTGGTACTTGCTGCCCAACGTTGCCGTACCTAGCCCGGGCACTCCAGCAGCCCAGAGGAAGCAAAGGAAAAGACAGAAAGCAACAAAGAGAGGGAAACCTGCTATCATAGCCAATGACCCCTCCAAGAGGGAAAGGCAGTCCACACAGGGGACCCTGCCTCTGATGAAACCCAGCAGCAGCCAGTGGCATGGAGTGTGGGGCCCAGTGAGCCGGGACCCACCAAGCTGGGACCCACCCTGAACCTGCGGGGGCCAGCCAGTGCTGCCCAGATCTCCTGCCCTCCCTTCACCCTCCACACCTCTCCGCCAGCAGAGGGAGCCCGCTCGGGCCTCCGCCAGCCCCAGAGAGGGGCCCCCAAAGCACAGCTGTGGGCTGAAGGGCTCCTCCAGCGTGGCCAGGAGGCCGAGCAGACGCCCAGAGCAAGCGAGGACTGTTAGCAGGTTGTCACCTCTCAAGAGCTAAGAACAAAAATGAGATAACCTGTGTGGGCTGGCCTCTCTTCTGGGAGATTTCCCAAGCCAGGCTAGAGTCTCTGGGATGTGGATCCATGTGGAGGGAGAAGGACTTTTACCCCTTCTCATCTGAGAGGACCTTCCTTCTGAGTTTTTCCCTGAGGGCGTTTATTTCTCAAGACCGTGGACCCCATTCAGTCCTCATTGCGCTGTGGTGGTCTGTGTCCCACGCCTTCCCGGTGGCCTCAGATGCCAGAATGTGAAGTCAACACAACGAGAGCAGTTGTCCTGGGAGAGTTAAGGGTCTGCTCTCAATCACGGTGGGGCAGGATGTAAACTTTCAGGCGTTTTTTTTTTTTTTTTTTTTGAGACGGAGTCTTGTTCTGTCGCCCAGGCTGGAGTGCGGTGGAGCCATCTTGGCTCACTGCCAGCTCCGCCTCCTGGGTTCAGGGCTTTCAGACGGTTTTTGTTTTGTTTTGTTTTGTTTTGTTTTGTTTTTGAGACGGAGTCTCGGTCTGTCGCTCAGCCTGGAGTGCAGTGGTGCGATCTCGGCTCACTGCAAGCTCCGTTTCAGGCGGTTTTTATAGGCAAACTCCTGTGTTTGCTTTTTCTTCCCTTTCTTTGCTGTTCCCAAGCGGGTTCCTCAACTTGGGAGAGGATGTGAAGGTTGGGGAGGGGGTGTAGTTTGCTGTTTGGGAATGATTCTGCTATATGGGCCTTTCAGCTCATGTCAGGTGGAGAGAAAGCCAGCTCTAAAATTTCCAGGCAGGAGCTACAGGCTTCTGCACAGGTGAGGGGAGATGCTGGTCGGTCCCAGGAGCAGCTGTGGCCTGCAGTTTCTATGTCCCCAAGGTGGTGGGAGGGCCTGACAGGGAATGGGCCTGAAGGAGCTGGAGGCCAGGCCCAGGGATCCTGCAGGCTTGTCCCACGTGATGGGACACCTGGCCTGGCATAGCCCTGTGTGAGCAGTGGGCAGAGGGCAGGGCAGACCTCAAAATCAGAGACTGAACCTCCTTCCTGTCAGTAGAGATTGGGACGTCTATTCATTTTGTGGAAAATACTTAGAGAAAAATTAAAGGATGGCAGGCTCTGTCATGAGTGTCCCACCTGTGCTGCTGCACAGAGCTCAGCCCTCAGAGGGTTCCTGCTGTGTTCAATCCTCTCCTGTTGGTGTCTTAAATTTCACAATGACTTTCGCAAAGTGTCTCTGCGTTTCCACTTTGCACAGGCCCTGTAGATCCTGCACCCGGGTGTGCTGGTTTGCTATTTCTTGCATAGTTGAGTCTGGTTTCAGGCAACGCTTGGCACCTGGCAACTATGTATTGACCACGACTGTGGCTCCTGCACAGGCCCTTTGCTTACGGTCTCTTTGGCCTTCCCACTCTGAGGGGAAACTGAGGCTGAGAGTGGGGAAGGCTTGACCAGTGAGGCCCACTCCTCCATGGTGACCCAGAAGCTCGTTCTCTCCTTGCAGAGCTGAGCCTGAGCATCCTCACCTTTGCCTGCATTTGTTCCAGGGCCTTTCCCTGGGAGTTTCCAAGCTCCAGGTGGGCAGGAGGCCATGGGCGGGGCCTTTCTGCACAAACGTCTTTTCTTTTTAGTGTCTGCCCTTAAAGGGAGGCAGCTAACAATCTCCGCTCCTCACCTCCTCACCAGATCCCCGGCTCCATGCTGTGGCTTCCTGGGAGAGGCTCAGGCCAGGACACACAACCCACACCCCACGGCCCGGACCGCGCACAGCGAACCCTCCACATAGGAGCGCCCCTTCTAGGAGGGCTGCCGCCCTCCTGCCCAAGCCCTCCAAGACAGGAAGGAAGCAGAACCTACAGATGATCAGACAACAGGCTCAGGACATGAAGTGCCGGGTCGGATGCTTCCCCCAGCCCGTGTATCCTGAGACCAGTGCCAGGTGGGGCCGCCGGAGTCCTTCCTGGTGCCCAGCACTCCTCTTCCTGGAAACGCATCCCTGTTTAGCGTAGCAAAAATGGGGAGCTAGCAAACCTCGTGTCATGGGCTATGAATGGAGACATAAAACACTGAAAATTCTACTACTGCGAAAGTGAAACAGTCTTGCTCCAAATATGGCCTTGACTAAATTAATTATTAAAATATAAAGGGAAACAACTTCCTTTCACATACTTGGTTGAGAAAGCAACTAAAAAATTTATTTCTTCTCCCATGAGAAACACTACCTTTTAAGATAAAATTTATTTTCTGTATATTTTCATTAAGAGAAAATATGAAAATATTTAATTCACATTTTTTATTAAAAGACTATCAGCATTGAAAGACAAATTTCACAGGAAAAGCATTGAATCATTAAGTTTTGTAGTCACAAAGGTAAGTATAATTTGCTTAATGCTGCCCTCAGTTTACAATGGGTCTTTAGTATTTTCTAAGCTATAACACGAGTTTGCCAAAATATAGCATTGGTTTGCTACATAGAATTTGCTCAGTGATAAAACACAAAGGAGTTACTTATGTTAAAATGTAAATAATAAATTTATGCAAAATTTCTGAAAGTATACATTGTAAAGACAATAAATCTTTCCATTAAATTAGTGGGAAAGGAGCTCAAAACCCAGCCGGGTGATTCATTATTTTAATGACTTCCTGCTTTACTGCAAAACCTCTCTCTTCATTCGGTGTTGGTAGTTTGAGCCCCTGTTAAGGATTTAGGCTCACAATGGAGCTTCTATAAATTTCTGGATCTCTGTCATGCTGGCATGTAGGTCATTCTCCTTTTGGAATGATGAGGAGGCTGGAAAGCGGTTGCTCCAAGGGAAGGGGGAATTTTTCAAACCCGAGCTGTCCAAGCTCAGCATGAATTGGAGTGGGCTGCTGACTCAGGGGCTAACAGAGGCAGCCAGGAAACATGCAAATGTGCAATCCCTTCTGCCAGGTCTGTCCCAGCAGGTGTCACTAAAAGGCAGCCCTGTGTGCTTCTGTCACTGTGGCAGCCTTGACAAGGAAGGTGGAAGGGAAAAGAGACCCAGTGCTGAACTCCAAGCAGAGATGGGGCTTTTCTCTCTGCATTTTTTTCCCTCCCCTCCCAGCCTGCATTTCCAGTAACATATTGATTTACATTTGTATTATGAAACAAAAATGGTTGTAAGCAGCTGTTCTTTCCTTTTACACACAATGCTAGCTCCTATTTACATTCCTAACTGAACAATGTCTAAAGAGGTACTTAAACTGACATAAATCACAGATGATCTTATGACCAAATGCTTAGTGCAAGAAAAAACTTCAAATTGCAATAGGAGTCCCTCCAAATACAGAAAGGACCAGTATTTTAAGAGATATGTTAACTAAAATGTGGCGATGTAAGTAGTAGAGCAGGAAGAACCTTTAGGTCCAAAACTTACAACAAGTCAATTTCATAGTTTCCATGGTCCTCCCTCTGGCATCTGTTTTCTCTACAATGGAGGTAACAATAGTAGCTATTTCAGAGCAGGAAAAGGCTTAGAGCAGTGCTAGAATACTGTCGTGGCTATATAAAGTTTAGCTATTTGTGTATCGTAACAAACCTACAGTGTATTTTTTTATTGGTAGTCAATAATAGATTTCTTTTGGAAAAGTAGCAGCCTCCTGTCTGGGGACACCTGCAGTTCCCACTAAGTGAACACTGGTGTCTGCTAACTTTTGCTCCTATTTCTGTCAATAATTACTGTCAAGCTGTTCCTTGATTTAGCAATTTTATTTACTTTCTTCTTCTTTTTTTTTCTTTCCCTTTTCCTGAGACAGAGTCCCACTCTGTCGCCCAGTATGGAGTGCAGCAGCGCCATCACAGCTCACTGCCACCTTGACCCCCGGGCCCTCGGGCTCAAGCAATCCTCCTGCATCAGCCTTCAGAGTATCTGGGATACCCGTGCGGCCCACTATGCTTGGTTAATCTTTGTGGTTTTCGTTTTGTTTTTCCGTTCCGGGTCTTGACTGGGAGTGTTGGCTCACGCCTGCAATCCCAGCACTTTGGGAGGCTGAGGCAGGCGGAGCACAGAGACCAGCCCAACCAATATAGAGAAACCCCATCTCCACCAAAAAAAAAAATAAAATAAAAATACAAAATTAGCCGGGCATGGTGGCTCACGCCTGCCACTTGGGAGGCTGAGGCACGAGGATCACTTAAACCCGGGAGGCAGAGGTTGTGGTGAGCTGAGATCGTGCCACTGCAACAAGAGATCCAGCCTGGGCAACAACAGTGAAACTCTGTCTCATAAATAAATAAATAAATAAATAAATAGAAACAGACCAGGTTTCACCATGTTGCCCAGGCCAGTCTGAAACTCCCAAGCTCAAGTGATCCACCATTCTCGGCTGTCCAAAGTCCTGGGATTACACTGTGAAGGTTAATTTTATGTGCCAACTTGACTGGGCCACAGGGTGCTCAGATTAAACATAGTTTCTGGGTGTGTTTGTGAGTGTTTCCAGATGACATTAGCTTTTGAGTCAGTGAATTCAGTAACATAGGTGGCCCCATGGAGATGGGCATCATCCAACTTGGTGAGGGCTTGAGTAGAACAAAACGAGGAAGGGGGAATTTGCCCCCTTTCTTTCTACCTCTTTGGGTGTGCTGGGACATCCCATCTTATCTTCTCCTCCCCTGGGACTGGGATGTACACCATCAGCTCTCCTGGTTCTCAGGCCTTCTGACTTGGACAGAATTAAATCACCAGTTTTCCTGAGTCTTCCAGCTTCCAGATGGCAGCTTCTTTGCCTTCATAATCATGTAAGCCAGGACCCCATAATAAATCTCTTTTTAAGAAAATGTGGCACATATACACAATGGAATACTATACAGCCATAAAAAGGAACTAAATGATGTCCTTTTCAGCAACATGGATGCAGTTGGAGGTCATGATCCTAAGCAAACTAACACAGAGACAGAAAACCAAATACTGTGTGTTCTCACTTATAAGTGGGAGCTAATAATTAAGTCCTAATTCCAAGAACCTGTAGATGTTACCTCATTTGGAAAAAGCATATTTTCAGGTATGATTAAGTTAAGGGTCTTGAGGACAGATTATCCTGGATTGTCTCCGTGGGCATTAAATCCTGGCACATATATCCTTATAAGAGGGAGATAAAGGAGATTTAACTTCAGACAGAAGAGAAGGAGGCCCTGTGACCACGGAGGCAGAGCCTGGAGTGGTGGAGCAGCAAGCCAATGAATGCCAGCAGCCATCAGAAGCTGCGAAAGTCAAAGGATGGATTTTCCCCTCAGCCTCTGAGAGCACTGGCTCTGCTGATACCTAGATTTCAGCCCAGTGATACTGATTTTGGACTTCTGGAATCCAAACCTGTGAGAAAATATAAATTTCTGTTGTTTTGTGTCACGAAATTTTTGGTAATTTGCTATAACAGCCACAGGAAACTAATATACATGTTTACCTGGGTCCAGTGTGTCCTGTGACTCCTGCTTTCCTGGGACAGGCAGGCTGCTCCATGCCTGCTGGCCACCCTCCTTGGTGCTGGACGCTGCAGGCTGCTCCATGCGTGTTGGTCATTCCCTTTGGTGCTGGACAGCACTCACATTATGAAATCCACTGGTCCTGTGAAAAACACCTGCAAATGTTACCAGGACAGGGGTTAATTCTTCTGTTGGCAACTCTTGTTATTGCTTATGCCTTAACATCTGTGCCTCCAATATCCCTTCTCTCTGCCTTCATTGAAGCCAGGAAGGCAGTCACCTTTTGCCTTTCTTTGCCTCTCAGCAAGTGGCATGTCTCCATGTCACTTTAAGCATCAAGCACACAGAGCCCAATAAGATGCTGAGAAGTATCTGCCTACAAGGTGCTGGAGACGTTCTGAGCCCGGTATCTCCAGGGCTCAGGAAAACAGCTACAGGAAACCTAAAGTTCAAAATGCTGAAGTGAAAAATGGGTGATCACAAAAGGGAAACACAAGCCCCTTCTTTTAAAAATATTATGGTGATAATGCGCAACATAAAATTTACCATATTAACCATTTGTAAGTATACAGTGCAGTAGTGTTAAGTATATACATTTGTTGAGTAATGAGTTTCTAGAACTTGCTCCTCTTGGAGAACTGAAACTATATCCCCTCTACAACAACTCCCCATTTCTCTATCCCCTGGCTTCTGGAAACAACCATTTTATTTTCTGTTTCTATGAGTTTGACTAATTTCGAACCTAATGTAAGAGAAATCATACACTATTTGTCTTTGTGTGACTGGCTCATTTCCACTAGTGTAATGTTTTCAAGGTTCATCTATGTTGTAGCATGTGACAAGGCCTCTTTCTTTTTTAAGGCTAATAATATTATAGTATTCCATTGCATGGATAGACCACATTGATTGATTGATTGATTGAGACAACCTCACTCTGTTGCCCAGGCTGGAGTGCAGTGGCATGATCATGGCTCACTGCAGTCTGAACCTCCAATTCTCAAGCTATCCTGCTGCCTCAGCCTCCTGAGTAGCTGGGACTACAGGCACATGATACGATGCCTGGCTAATTAAAAACATTTTTTTTGTGTGTGTGGAGTTGGGGTCTCACTATTTTGCCCAGGCTTGTCTTGAGCTCTTGGGCTCTAGCTATTCTCCTGCCTTGGCCTCCCAAAGTTCTGGAATTACAGATATGAAGCACTGCATCTGGCCCACATTTTCTTTATTGTTTCATCCACTTATGGACACTGGATTGCTTCTCCCTCTTAGCTACTGTGAATAATGTTGCAATTAACATGCGTGTGCAAGTATTTCTTTGAGATCTTGTTTTCAATCCTTTCGGATGTATACCCAGAAATGAGATTGCTGGATCATGTGGTATTTCTAGTTACAATTTTTTGAGGAACCTCCATACTGCTCGTTATAGCAGCTATACCATTTTACATTCCACCAACAGCACACAGGGATTTCAATTTCTCCATCCTAGATAGTGCTTGTTGTTTTCTGTTATTTTAATAGTGGCCATCTTAATGGGTATAAGGTGACAGCTCATTGTGGTTTTAATTTACATTTTTCTAATGATTGGTGATGTTGAGCATCTTTTCATACGCTTGTTGGCCATTTGCATATCTTCTTTGGAGAAATGTCTATTCAAGTTCTTTGCCAATTTTTAATCAGATTATTTGTTTTTCTGTTGTTGGCTTGTAGTAGTTCTTTCAATATTTTGGATATTAACCCCTTAGATATATAATTTGCAAATATGTTCTTCCACCAGAAGCTGCCTTTTCACTTTGATTGTTTCCTTTGATGCACAGAAATTTTAAAGTTCAATGTATTCTTATATGCCCATTTTTTCTTTTGTTTTCTGTGCCTTTGGTGTCATATCCAAGAAATCACTGCTAAATCCACTGTCATGAAGCTTTCCCCTTGCTTGATGGTGTCCCATGAGTTCCACTGAATTTCATTGCCACCAAGCCTGGCTAATGTTTTTGATTTTTTAGTAGAGGTGAGGTTTTGCTATGTAGCACAGGCTTGTCTTGAACTCCTAGGCTCAAACAATCCTTCCACCTTGGCCTCCAAAAATGCTGAGATGACAGGCATGAGCCACCATGCCAGGCCCATCGTTCTACTCCCTATCTCCACGAGTTCAATTATTTTCATTTTTAGCTCCCACAAATAAATGAGAACATGTGAAGTTTGTCTTCCTGTGCCTGGCTTATTTCACTTAACATAACAACCTCCAGTTCCATCCATGTTGTTGCAAATGACAGTATCCCATTCTTTTTTATGGCTGAATAGTACTGCACATATAACACATTTTCGTTATGCATTTATGTGTTGATGGACAGATAATTGCTTTCAAATCTTGGCTATTGTGAACAGTGCTGCAACAAACATCGGAGTGCAGATATCTCTTTGATATATTGATTTCCTTTCTTTTGTGTATATACCTAGCAGTGGGATTACTGGGTCATATGGTAGTTCCATTTTTAGTTTTTTCAGGCACCTCCAAACGGCTCTCCACAGTGGCTGTGGTAATTTACATTCCCACCAACAATGTACAAGGGTTCCCTTGTCTCCACATCCTTGTCAGTATTTGTTTGGATAAAAGCCATTTTAACTGGGGTGACATGGTGTCTTATTGTAGTTTTGATTTGCGTTTCTCTGAGGATCAGTTATGTTGAGCACCTTTTCACAAGCCTGTTTGCATTTGTATGTCTCTTTTTAAGAAATATCTATTCACATCTTTTGCCTATTTTTTGTTTGGATTATTAGATTTTTTTCCTACAGAGTTGTTTGAGCTTGTTACATATTCTGGTTATGAATCCCTTTTCAGATGTGTAGTTTGCAAATATTTTCTCCCGTTCTGTGGGTTACCTCTTCACCTTGTGGTTTGCTTCCCTTGCTGTGCAGGAGCTTTTCAACTCAACGTGATCCCATTTGTCGATTTTTGATTTGGTTGCCTATGCTCGTGGAGTATTACTCAGAAAATCTTTCCCCAGACCAATGAGCTGGAGAATTTACCCAATGTTTTCTTTTAGTAGCTTCATAGTTTGAGGTCGTAAGTTTAAGTTTTTAATCCACTTTGATTTGATTTTTTGTATATGATGAGAGATAGGGGTCTAGTTTCATTTTCTGCATGTGGCTATCTAGTTTTCCTGGTATCATTTATTGAAGAGAGTCCTTTCCCCAATGTATGCTCTTAGCATCTTTGTCAAGAATGAGTTCACTGTTGACATATGAAAGTTTGCTGATTCTTTTTTTCTGTTTGATCAAGTTTGTTATTGAAACCCTCTAGTGAATTTTCCAATTCAATTATTGTATTCTTTTTTTTTTTTTTTTTTGAGTCTCTCTCTGTCGCCAGGCTGGAGTGCAGTGGCACAATCTTGGCTCACTGAAACTTCTGCCTTCCAGGTTCAAGTGATTCTCCTGCCTCAGCCTCCTGAGTAGCTGGGACTATAGGCACCCACCACCATGCCTGGCTAATTTTTGTATTTTTAGTAGAGACGGGGTTTCATCATGTTGGCCAGGATGGTCTCTGTCTCTTGACATCATGATCCACCCGCCTCGGCCTCCCAAAGTATTGTATTCTTTAGCTCTAGAATTTCTGTGTTGTTTTTGCAGTTTCTATCTCTTTGTTGATATTCTCATTTTGTTCATGTGTTTTTCTGATTTTATGAAGTTGTCCATCTATGTTCTCTTTTAGGTCACTGAATACCCTTGAGACAGTTATTTTGAGTTCTTTGGCAAGTAATTAATATATCTCCATGTCTTTTTTTTTTTGAGACAGAGTCTTGCTCTGTCACCCAGTCTGAGGCTCGCTGCAATCTCCGCCTCCCAGATTCACACCATTCTCCTGCCTCAGTCTCCCCAGTAGCTGGGACTACGGGCGCCCGCCACCACGCCCAGCTAATTTTTTGTATTTTTAGTAGAAAATGGGTTTCACCGTGTTAGCCAGGATGGTCTCGATCTCCTGACCTTGTGATCCGCCTGCCTCGGCCTCCCAAAGTGCTGGGATTACAGGTGTGAACCACTGCGGCTGGCCATATATCTCCATATCTTTAAGGTCATTTTCTGGAGATTTATTCTGTTCCTTTGACTAGGTCACCTTTCTCTATTCTATATATGCCTGTGATCTTTTGTTGAGATTTGGGCATTTGAAGAAACCAGCCACCCCTCTCAGTCTTCACAAACTGGTTTTATATACAGGAGGATTTGTACCAATCAGCCTAGCTAGAGATTCTGGGGACTCTGAAACCTTTCATTCCCAATAAAAGAGATTTGTCGTGCTTCTTCTCAGGAGTCCAAAATCCCTTGCACCTCCTGGTGTTTGTCTGCAATACTGTAGTGTCTCTGGTGTAACAAGCCACAATGCTGGCCTTGTTCTCAGCTGTCCCCAGTCTGACATCCAAAGTACAGTGGAGCCCTGTCTGCACCTCGAGTTAGGCAAGGCCAGCACTAATCCCTTGGCAGCCCCATGAAAATCCAGAACACTGGACACAAATTCAGCTCTTCTCTTTCTCTCTCGAGGGAAAGGCCCGGGGGCAGAGTTTTCTTCCAGTTACACCATATTGCATCCAGGAAGGGGACAGGGCAGACAGAGTGCAACTCACTTCACCACCTGGATCAACACAGCTTTTCTTGGCTTTGAGCTCACCTGGGATGCTGCAACCTCTTAATTGGGGTCTGGAACTCTGACAAAAGCAATTTGGTCCATATATTGTTGTTAAGTCAGTGTCTGTGCTGGGGAACAAGAGCCTGGTGAGGGGTTTCTATTCCATCATCTGGCTGACGTCACTCCTGACCTTTCTTTTCTTTTAAAGCCATTTTCCTGAGTTGATTTGAAGACTCTTCCATATTGTTAGTGTACTAATAATGTGAACCCAAATTTCTCCCGTGTGGATTCTACTTTCAAATACTTATTTTACTCTGAACTTGAAAAGTGAGAATCTCACCTGTGTGAAGAAGCAGGGAAGCCTTCCATTTCATTCTCTGGCTGCTTTTTGATCTTATCTTTAGGCTGCAGCTTGATGGGTTATATATGTGCTCCAGCTATTTCCTTCTCAACACAAGGAGCTCTTGAACTCCCTCGAGGTAGCAGCTTGTCAGCACTTCCAGAGCTTTTCTTGGAGGGCATCAGTCTTTGATTTGGAGGTGGAGATAATGGAAAAAATCTAGTACCCAGGAGAGGCAGCACCGGCACTTGGGGACAACACCGGTTGTATCTGCACCAGGACACATATTTGAAAACCACAGTGGGTTTTAAAAACAAGGTCCATTTTTATGATTATGAAGTTAATACATATCTATTGTAAAAAGTATAAAGATTTGAAAAGTAGAAAATAAAATCAGCCACAATCATATCACTTCGTGATAACCACTATATTTTAGTCTATTTGCTTTCTGTATTTTACATAGAGATACTTCTTTTTTTCTCCAATATTAGGAACATATTCTCTGTAAAGCCATAACTAAAATATTTTTAAATTAAGTGAAGGGATCATTTTTATATGCATATTTAGAAACAGAATTTTTTTCTAAAGAAAATGTTTATTTCTTAAAGATTTCAGTGGACATTGGTTTCTATAGGGTGAAGAGATGGGAGGGAGGGGATTGGTAATGTGAGTTAATTCCTCCAGGCATTCATGAGGCTAGTGCTTTCTGTTTGTGCATCTTCTAAGCAGCCTTGTCCTTGTCTTGCCAGACATTTGCAGCTATGAATATGTAGTAACTGCACAACTGAGGGGCATCTTGTTATGTCTTGCTCGCTCACTCACTCCCTGGTGGAGGCCAATAGGAAAGCGACAGACTTGGACAAGCTCTTAAGTGCATACCTTTGGGGATGTCAATAGTTTGAAAAGAACTTTTCACTGCACAGTACTGAGACAAAATGTTGGCTCCAACTCATTGAGAATTGAGCGAAAGGATCTCACCATTTCTACATAATGGGTCACTTCTAAAATTAAAAAAATATATACAGAAATTGTTTTTGCTGGTGCAAACTTGACTTGTAAGTTGGTTGGTTAAGTGAAAACATCATTTATGGTAGGGAATCATAAAAAATTGTATGGTCTTATTTCAGCCTAAAACATACATATGTATGTTCATTCATGAGAAGTTTGATGTTTGGGCTAATGTATTTCCTTCGTGTATGGGTCTGCTGATTAGAGTCCAGCAACTTTCTTATACAATCACAATAAGAACCAGCATTATATAGTAGAATTGCCAGAATTAACACATAAAAATATAAGATGCCCACTAAAGTTGAATTTATATTGACAAAACAAATATATTTTAGTATAGGTATGTCCCAAATACTGCATAAGGTATATTCACACTAAAATTTTGTGTGTGTGTATTTGAAATTCAAACTTAACTGGGCCTCCTGTATTTTATGCAGTAACTCTGTTATATCATCTACATCACACCTGTAATCCATCATCTATGATTTTAGTTTTTCTTGTATTATTGTTGTAACTCCTATGGGCAACACCGGCATAAGCAAAGGTTGTCTGTTCCGGAACAAGTGATGTCTGCTGAGGGGTCCACTGTACGCATGCCCATCGCATAAGTTCACTCAAGTAAAACTTGGGTCTAGAATAACAATAGGAGAGAAGACGTGTGCCAGAAGAAAATGAAGCTGATTTCACGTAATGAACAGGCTGGAACTGAACAGAAGCTCCATAGGGGAACCCTCATTTTGTTTCTCATCAGGGCCATATTCACACTCATACCCACACCACACACCATACACCACACATCCACCCGCCACACCACACACACACTTATACCACACACACACGTATCAGGTGCACACACCCACACCACACACCACATACCACACAGGCACACACTTACACCACACACACATCAGGTGTACACGCACCACATACCACACACAACACATACACTTCCCCACACCACACACCACATACCACATAGACATACATACCACACACACACACACACCCCCCTCCACACCATACACCACATATACCACACAGACACACATTCACATCACACACACACATAATCAGGCACACACACACATACACACACCCCAAACACATACCATATACATCATACACATACCACACACATACACCACACACATACTCCATACTACACACATAGCACCACACACAGCACACATAACAGACACACCACATACACGCATATCAACCACTTCACATATCACACACACCACACACATACACATCAGGCATACACACACACCACCCACACACCCCATACACCACACACATCACATACCATGCATATCATATACCACACACATCACACAGATCACACACACCACACTATACACACATACACACCACACACATATCACACACACCCCACACCACACCACATACACCACACACATCGCACACAGTACACACGTATGCCACACACACCACACACACGCACATGATACACACATGCTCCTCCATTGTTGTTTCATTCCTCTTTCAAGCTCGTACCTAATTTTTTTCTCCAAAAATGCCTGCAGCCTTGTAGATTTAATATTTAGGAGCACATTCCTCTTTCACGGTATGTGAGATATGAGAGGAAGGGAAGAAGCTACTTTCATTGAACTTGAAGTGCGCTGTTTCCAGAGGAAAACGTCTCCCCCACACCTGCCCCCTGCGCAGCACTGAGGCTGAGGTGGGAAGAGTGGACCCCGGCTGGGTTCCGACTTCAAGATTTGCAGTTGAGCAACAAGAACTCTTCCTGGAGGGAGGTGCCTCTGTGGTAGCAGATTCCTCAGAGAATTTTTATAGACACACGTACACATACACATACATACATGTAACGTACACATACACATACATACATGTATAGAGTTTGGTAGGTGTGTGCTTGTAATACATAGACTTCTTTTTGTCTGCTTAGAAAATATGAAAAGAACTTTTGTGCCGAAAGAAAGATCGCCAGTTTTCATTCTCTATGCTTGAATTGCTCTGAAAAAAAAAAAGTGTAAAATCTTTGAAAATAATACTGTGTATCCATTCTCTGAGGCAAAGTACCCAGGAAAAAATTTCTATCCACCTACCTACCTACCTACCTATCTATCTTGTCTTAGAGTTATATGCCTCAGCTATTTATTCTAGAATCTTAAATGTGGACCCCATTGACTGAAGAGTAGCTGGGTCCCCATGCAGAGGGACCTTGTGATGTCCAGCCTTTCTTCAAAGGGACCAATGGCCATTTACTTGGGTAACTATCCACTGGGGAACTGACATATCCAGGTCACATCTGCTCATGACTGACCCGCAGGAGGCTACAAAACCCCTGCCTTTTTGTCTTTGAGGTGGACCCCTATGTAGAAATAGCCAGGCTTCAGAGTTCCCTGTAGGACTGACGGAAGCATCACTGTGCACTCGCTGCTTCTACCCTGTCCTGCTTCTGTAACCACCCAATGGGTTCACTTTTCCTGCTGCCTAGTCAGAGCCAATTTATTAAGATGGGGGATTGCAATGGAGAAAGAGTAATTCATGCAGAGCCAGCTGTGCGGGAGACTGGAATTTTATTCTTACTCCAATCAGCCTCCCTGAGCATTCAAGGATTAGCGTTTTTAAAGATAATTTGGTGGGTAGGGGCTTGGGAAGTGGGAAGCGCTGATTGATCAGGTTGGAATTATAGGGGGTTGAAGTGAGGTTCTCTTGCTGTCTTCTGTTCCTGGATGGGATGGCAGAACTGGTTGAGCCAGATTACCACCAGTCTGGGTGGTGTCAGCTGATCCATTGAGTGCAGGCTCTGCAAAATGTCTCAAGCATTGATCTTATCCCTAGGAGCAATTTGGGGAGGTTCAGACTCTTGGAGCCAGAGGCTGCAGGACCCCTAAACTATAATTTCTAATCTTGCAGCTAATTTGTTAGTCCTGCAAAAGCAGACTGGTCCCCAGGCAAGAAGGGGGTCTTTTTGAGAAAGGGCTGTTATCAATTTTGTTTCAGAGTCAAACCATGAACTGAATTCCTTCCCAAAGTTAGTTTGGCCTATGGCCAGGAATGAAAAAGGAAAGCTTAAAGGTTAGAAGCAAGATGGAGTTGGTTAGGTCTGATTTTTTTCACTGTCATAATTTCCTCAGTTATAATTTTGCAAAGGCGGTTTCCTCTGCCAGGGTTGCTCCTGAGCATGCCCAACACACTTCCTGTGCACAGTTCTGAGTCTCCAAGTCTCTCCCAGGGAGCCCCACCCTTAGAGCACATCATTATACATGCATTCAGTGTCTCTCACTTGGACCAATTAACATTGCAGGTGTAGTTTAATCTTGTCAGCGACTGGTCACTGTGAGTGAAATTGCTTGAGGGTATTTGTTCATCACACCTTTGAGGGAGTGGTGAGTGAGATGTCCCCAAGCATCCTGCCCTGCCTGCCAGTTTCCTCCCAGTCAGCGTCTGGCCATCCTCTGGAGTGAACCACGGCTAACAGGGTGATAGATTATTTTACTCAGAGGGAGGCCCAGGGCAGGAATAGGGGGAGGAAGAGTAAAAAATTCTCTCCTCTTTCTTTCCCAGATGATGGCAAAGGTTTATTGCTACTTGAATTAAGCATCTGCCCACTGTGGATAAAGACACATCGTATCCACTTTCTATCAGCTTCCATGGGCAGGAAGAGTGGAGTTGGGCTGTGTTCTTGGTGGTGAGGATGTGTTGCCTTTCCCCCAGGTAGGGTGGGGTGGCTGGTGGCACTAACTATTTTCCCTGGGTGTCTAAGCAACACCCAAGATCAAGCATCTGCCTTGAGTCCCTACCTTTTCCCTTGGGTGTTAAATTTCTACTGGACATTTCCAAGGGCCATCCCACAAATATTTCAAGCTCAATGTGTTCCAAAACAGACTCATTCTATTTGCTCCTGATTCCCACACCTGCTCTTCTTGTCTTCCCTGCCTTGGTTGTGAGTCCCTGTGCTCACCCTGTTCCCTAATCAGGGATCTGGAAATGATTCTTGATCCCATTCTTTCCTTATCCTACCAAAAACCTCCATCTCATCTGTTTTCCAGTCCTATTGACCCTCTCTCTTACATATCTCTAGAACCCATGTCCTCCTCTCCAGCCTCAGAGCCCCTGTAGATTTCAGGGCCTCACTCTCATGCTTTGGCTATGGAAGGATTGAGTCTCTTACTTGGCCCATCTACCTTTAGTGGCTCCTTCCAACCCCGCCACTCCTCTGCTAGAGCGGTCTTTATAGGAAACAGATTCGATAATGTTGACAGATTGGCTTGGTGTTGAGCAGTGACACGGCCCCTCATCACTGGCTACTCAGTCGGGTGAATTTCAAAGTTTCACAGAACCTGGAGCTAGTCCTTTTTCACCTGTTTTAGATCCTGGGCTTGGGAGAGTTTAGACACTGTTATGATGCAATACTGACCACTTATATTTCTTTAAACACTCTAGGTTGCTTCACAATTTTTTTTGTACATCTATCCTTTCTGCCTGGAATGATCTTTCCTGTTCCTACAATTTGATAGATCCCTGACTATATCTCAGGGTGTTACCTCATCTTTGAAGCCCTCTTGAATCCAGGTGCAGGGCCCATCTCTCAAAGGCCACCTCAGTTTTACCTTCTGCCATTTGGGATTCAGAAGAAGTTGCCTGTTTGGACTCTATAAATCCATGATATTTTGGATTCTGTCTATTTTCTTTTATCTCCACTTGCAGACTGGCCAGTTCTTTTCTGGGTTTATCTTTTTTTCTTGTAAAAACTTGCTAAACACAACCTGTAATAATTGGCATGTACAGCTAATGTTTTCCAACCTCTTCTCCTAGAGTTGAAAGTTCTTATGACCTGGCTCCTCAGTTATTGCAGGCAATTATTTTACCACATATTTTGCCACAACATTGTATAGACTGTGATCATTTTGGCTTCCCATAGCAATTTCCCTCACCCTTGTACTGTTTGCCATGTAAGCTCATGCCACATATAGATTCTTTATTATGCCCCGATTGTGGTACTAATTTTTGCATCAGCACGATAGGTTAGGTTCTGCTGTGGGAATAAGTCCAAAATGTCACCGCTTAAACAGGCAGACATTTGTCTCTTTGTCATACTGCATGCCTACTGATGCTTTGGTCTCTGCTTCATGTCTTGGTCACTTTGGACACAGGCTGACAGGGACCTGCCATCTGGAGTGCAGATGGTTCCTGCAGTAGAAGAAAAGAGAGCAATACAAAAATTAGCTGGGCATGGTGGCGGGCACCTGTAACCTCAGCTACTTGGGAGGCTGAGGCAGGAGAATTGCTTGAACCCAGAAGGCAAAGGTTGCTGTGAGCCGAGATTGAACCACTCACTCCAGCCTGGGTGACAGAGAGAGACTCCATCTCAAAAAAAAAAAAAAAAAAAAAAAGAGCATCGCAAATCTCACCTTAGTCCTTAAAGCCTCTGCCCAGCAGTGACATACATCACTTCTTCTCATACTTTAGTGCCAATTCATGCCTTGTGGCCACATCTCAATTCAAGGAGGTAGGAGCTGTGATCCCACCTCTGCAATGGGGAATATTTGATGCTGAGGCCTTATTGCTACCATGAAACTCTTCACTGATTTGGGGGATGTAGAAGAATTTGCTTCTGAACTGTTGCTATACGTTAGATATTTGTCCCCAGCCAAATCGCATGTTGAATTGTAATCCCCAGTGCTGGAGGTGGGGCCTGGTGGGAAGTATTTGGATTATGGGGGTGGATCCCTCATGGCTTGGTGCTGTCTTCCTGACAGTGAGTTCTTGCAAGATCTGGTTGCTTAAAAGTGCGTGGCACCTCCTCCCAACACCCTCTCCCTTGCACCTGCCTTTGTTCTGTGAGGTGCCTACTCCTCCTTCACCTTCTGCCATGATTATAAGCTTCCCGAGACATCCCCAGAGTCTGAGGTGATGCCAGCACCATGCTTCCTGTAAAGCCTGCAGAACCACGAGCCAATTAAACATCTTTTTTTTTTTTAATAAATTACTCAGTCTCAGGTATTTCTTTTTTTTTTTTTTTTTTTTTTTTTTTTTTTGACACAGCCAGAGCCTCTCTCTATCACCAGGCTGGAGTGCAGTGGTGCAATCTCAGCTCACTGCAGCCTCTGCCTCCTGGGATCAAGTGATTCTCCTGCCTCAGCTTCCCAAGTAGCTGGGATTACAGGTGTGCACCACCATGCCCAGCTATCTTTTGTATTTTTAGTAGAGACAGGGTTGCACCATGTTGGCCAGGATGGTCTCGATGTCTTGACCTCGTGATCCACCTGCCTCGGCCTCCCAAGGTGCTGGGATTACAGGCGTGAGCCACAGTGCCTGGCCAGTCCCAGGTATTTCTTTGTAGCAATGCAAGAATGACCTAACACAACTGTCCAGGCCTGGCAACTTTTTGAAAGGCATTTTTGGGGGCTTTCTTTCCAATAGCTTTAATAGTCACTAATGTATTCACATTTTTGCTTATTCTGCATCAATTTAGTGTTTTATATATTTTCTTCTTCTTCTTTTTTTTTAATTTGAGATGTAGCTTCGCTCTTGTCTCCCAGACTGGAGTGCAATGGCGCAATCTTGGCTCACTGCAACCTCTGCCTTCCAGGGTCAAGCGATTCTCTTGCTTCAACTTCTTGAGTAGCTGGGATTACAGGCACCTGTCACTGCGCTCAGCTAATTTTTTTTGTATTTTTAGTAGTAATGAGGTTTCACCATGTTGACCAGACTGGTCTTGAACTCCTGACCTCAGGTGATCCACCCACCTCGGCCTCTCAAAGTGCTGGAATTACAGGTGTGAGCTACCATGCTCAGCCAGATGTATTTTCCTGTCAATATTAATAAATAATAAGAAGCCTCATGCATTGCTGGCAAAAATGTAAAGTGGTATAGCTGCCATAGAAAACAGCTTGGCAGTTTCTCAAAAAAAATAAACAGAGTTACCATATGACCCAGCAAACTCTACTCCTAGGTGTTTGCCAAGAGATCTGGGCACATCTGTCCATAGGAAATATTCAGTACAGCATTATTCATAAAAGCCAAAAAGTAGAAACAAACTACATGTCCATCAAGTGCTGAAAGCATAACATAATGTGGTATATCCATACAATGGAGTATTATTCAGCCTTCCAAGGGAATGGAATACTGATAAAAGCTACAATATAGCTGAGCCTTGAAAACATTGAATTCAGTAAAATAGGTAGACACCAAAGGACACACATTGTATGATTCCATTTATATGAAATGTCCAGAACAGGCAAATCCATAGAGACAGAAAGTGGATTAGTAGTTTCTGGGGGTTGGAGTAGAAGTGGGTATGAAGGTGGCTGCTAAGGTGTATGGGGTTCCTTCACGGGGTGATGAGAACATACTGGAATTAGTGCTGATGGTTAGCAACATTAAGTATAGTGAAAACCATTGAATTGTATACTTTAAAAGAATGAGCATTATGGTATAGAATTATATTCCAATAGAGCAGTTATTTAAAGAAAAGAAATCATCAGAATTTTTAATCTTCATATCCTGAATGAGACGAGCTCTCTAATGCCCTCCCAGGTCCCTGTCCAACTCTTTCCTTGACTTTCTTCAAGGCTCTTCCCACTTATACTGGCTCTGACATGCATCATCCTTCCCACGAAGTTCAGGCCTCTGTAAAGTTGAGGAACATGGTATCTAATTTAGGGCTGTTGGATTTCAAGTCCAGGCCATGAATCTGATGATGCCCACAAGCTTCAAGGTACTGATAAGGACATATCAAAACTAAAGAAAGAATGATAATGCTAGAATTATTGCTGTTATATATTCTTTAAAAATAACTTTTTTCAGAGACAGGGTTTCACTCTGTTGCCCAGTCTGGAGGGCAGTGGCACAATCACAGCTTACTGTAGCCTTGACCACCCAGGCTCGAGTGATCCTCCCTCCTACCTCAGCCTCCCGAGTAGCTGGGACTACAGGTGCACACCACCATGCCTGCTAATTTATTATTTTTTTTTTGTAGAGACAAGGTCTCCCTATGTTCTCCAAGCTGCTCTCAAACTCCTGGGCTCAAGTGATCCTCCCACCTCAGTCTCCCAAGGTGCTGGGATTACAGGCATGAGCCACCCCGCCCAGCCCTGTTATATATTCTTTAACACCAGGGCTCACCAGGGAAAATGCCAAATGCCAACACTGTAGTTGTGTATACATGTTTGCAAAAGAAGAAAAATGGTATCCTTTACCAGTGAGTCTCAATAGAGCAGAGGGGAAATACAGAGAGGAAAACATGTTGCTTGAAAAAACAAATTTGAACTCACCGTTGCCATCACCTGGTTTTAGCGATGATTCATGGGATAGCCCAGATAACATCCAGGGAAGGCATGGGCGATTTCTGTTTGTCAGAAGGGCTCATGAGCTAAACTGTATTAAATTGCATTTTGTCTGTCATGTGTGAGTCTATAAATGTGTTTAATATATGGCTGTCCTCCTCTCCTGTTAGATAACACACTTGTGAGGACAGGGTCACGTCTTTTGTGTCTTCTGCTTGGCGTCCTTGAGAGCATGCTCTATATTTATGATGTAGCCTTGGTTTCATCAACTGTAAATTCTGGATAATAGCTATGCTCCTTACAGCATCGCGGGTGAATTTAAACAAGAACACCAAAAAGAATGCACACAAAGCCTCTAGGTTCACCCCCGAGCTTTTCTGTTCCTCGGGAAGAAAACAAATGATGAGAAGGGGTTGAGGTCATGGATAGGGAATGGGGGTGTTTCTGCTGCTCCAGCCAGGCTGTGGCAAGGCTGTGGGCCTGGGGAAGAACACAGCAGAGGCCACCAAGCATCTCCAACCCCCTCAAGGGGCTGGCTTGCTGAGCACCATGCCTCAGCCCTCGGCTGCAGAGATGGCAGCAGCCATTGTGGCCCTGTGGCTCCTGAGGACTCATTTACCCTCAAGGATTCTCTTCACTGCCCACACTGGGGACAGCTGTGGCTAAACCCACCAAAGTCAGTTCAGGTGAAGGCTCTAGAGGACGAAGAGGCCAATGTGGGTGAATCGAGCCTCCTGTAAGGAGTTTCTTTCTATTTCGCGTATGTTTTACTCTAGGGCTGCCAGATTTAGCATTAAAAACACAGGATATTTGTTAAATTTGAATTTCAGATAAATAACAAATAGTGTTTTAGCATACAGATGTCTCCAACATTGCAAACTTAACTGGGTGTCCTGCATTGTATCCGATGGCATAGAATCACAGAGTTAAACAGACCGTGATCACTTATTTACCTACTGCATTGCGTTAGTCAAAACATATTTGAATTACCCTAAGCAAGGTTAGAGCCCACCTCTCTTGAACTTTTTCGCTTCAAGGACATTGTAACATCGATTCCAAGTCTAGTCTTGTGGTATCTTTAGTCTCTGCGTGGGTATGTATATGTGCACGTGCATGTGGCTGGTAGAAAGAAAAACATCTTTCTGTCCCTCTGTAGAACAAAGAAGTGTGTGCTGGCAGACCTGGGTTAGGCCCCGTGTCAGCCTCGTCTTCTGTCATTTGTGAGCACTTGAATTGCCGGTGAGTCAGAGAACCTGGCAGAATAGGACATTTTGTGACAGTCTCAGAGAATAGAAGATGATCTTAACAAAGCCCTATGTATTCCAAACTCTCAAGCAAGATCTCTTCAAAAAAAAAAATGAAAGGTAGGATGACAAAAATATGCTAAATGTTACTTTTAAAGACAGAAGTATCATGTTTCTCACACTTTAGCACATAATTTAACAAACCGAGCTGTCAGTCATTATAAATGCATATGATTACTTTTTTTGAGGTGCATAAACCTCCTAAAATGAAAAATGCATTCGTGAACAACTAATACCAGGAATGTTTATAAAGAAACATGTTTGCATGTTGAAGTGTGACTGCTAGCAATTTGATAAAAGGTTTTTCCCATCTGTGAAGAAAGAAATGTATATTTTGACCTCCAAATGAGAAAAAGGCACTTCCTGGCCTTACTCAATTTCATGGCAGACATCTACGTCTATCACTCAACTTGCTCTGGAGAACAACAGGGTGGTCTCTCATTTTTCTGCTTGGTTTAGTTCAAAGATTAAGAAGTACGTGCAGCTGAATGGAAGCAACTTTCTCTTTATTATCTTCTCATTTTTATCCGTGTAATTTTTACCCCCAAAGAATAGAAAAAGTCATGAATTGTTGGCCTGGTTGCCATTGACTCCCAGCTCTTTCTATATCTTTCAGCATTGTACAAGGGGGTTTCTTTTCCCCATTTTAACCAACTGATTAAGTTGGATTTAAAATAGGTGAAGACTTTCTTTCCTTCCAATTCAAATACACCGTTCCTGCTTTGAGTTTCTGCAAAGGTAGTTCCTCCTTCTCTCTCCACAGACTCTGGCCTCAAAGATTTACCTCCTTCCCTGGAATTGTTGGACCTGCGGGGGTGCAGCCCCTAGTTGACATTCTGTAGCTCATTTTCTGAGCTGGATACCATGCCTCAAGTGCCAGCATGCTCAAAAGGAAGAGGGTGCTTGGCTGTCCCCAATCCTTCTTATTTTTTTTTGAGATGGAGTCTTTCTCTGTTGCCCAGGCTGGAGAGCAGTGGCGCGATCTCGGCTCACTGCAAGCTCCACCTCCCAGGTTCAAGCCATTCTGCCTCAGTCTCCTGAGTAGCTGGGACTACAGGTGCCCGCCACCACGCCTGGCTAATTTTTTGTATTTTTAGTAGAGACGGGGTTTCACCAGGTTAGCCAGGATGATCTCGATCTCCTGACCTTGTGATCTGCCCGCTTCAGCCACCATACCCCACGGCCCCCAATCCTTTTTTTTAAAGAATATTTAATTATCTTTTATTTTATGTGTGTGTGTGTATATATATTATATATATAATATATATTATATATATATATTTTACATATATTATATATTTTTTATATATATTTTATATATATATATATTTTTAAATAGGGTCTCACTCTGTCACCCAGGCTGGAGTACAGTGGTGTGATTATAGCTCACTGTGGCCTCAAATTCCTGGGCTCAAGTGATTCTCCTGCCTCAGCCTCCCAAAGTGCTGGGATTACAGGCATTAGTCACCATGCCCAGCCCCTTCTATAAATATTTATTCAAGTCCAGATATTTCAACAAGTTTTGGATTCTGAATATGTATTCAACAGTGACACTATGGAATGTTAGAATGGAGGATTCTGTGGTGAGGGGGACCGGCCTGTGCATTGTAGGGTGTTTGGCAGCATCCCTAACCTCTCCTCACAAGGTATGAGTAGCATCCTCATAGTTGTGACAACCAAAAATAACTAAACATTGCTATTGGTCCTCTAGGAGATACAATTGCTCCCAGCCAGACCCACTGGGCTATAATAACACTACATTACCTCAGCTACCGCACCTTAGTGAAGTGTTTGGGATCTCAATGAAACGCTTGGAGTATGTAGTAGGGTCTCACTGCTCCACATGCCTCCATTCAGCTCACAACCCCAAATCAGCTATTTTATTTATTTATTTATTTATTTATTTAGAGATGGAGTCTCACTCTGTCACCAGACTGGAGTGAGTGGTGCAATCTCAGCTCACTGCAACCTCTGCCTCCTGGGTTCAAGCCATTCTCCTGCCTCAGCCTCCCCAAGTAGCTGGGACTAAAGGCATGTGCCACCACACTCAGCTAATTTGTGTGTGTGTGTGTGTGTGTGTGTGTGTGTGTTTGGTAGAGACAGGGTTTCACCATGTTGGCCAGGATGGTCTCTATCTCCTGACCTCGTGATCCACCTGCCTCGGCCTCCCAAAGTGCTGGGATTACAGGCATGAGCCACCACACCCGGCTGCTTCAAATCAGCTATTATTTGATGGACCTCATGGAGTTTCAGTCTATGCAGAAATAGCTTCATATTTTGCCAAAAATTTCAGGGGATCACTATGCAGACATACAGTAATTTTCATCTTCGAAGCTGTGTCTTCTCCTATGTCTTGTTCTGCAAATTCCATCCTTCTTAGCAGCTTAGAACTTAGCTTTCTCTTTGGGCTCTATCCCTCTTCTTGCAGTTTGGAAAGTGCCCTTAGGCAGAAAGTTGGATGAACACAGGCTCACTCAGTGTATTTCCCTTTTCTCAAGGATCACAGCTCCATACTATGTACTTTTCAATGCCTGAAAACATTGCTTCATATATTTTGTCCATTTTTGTATTGTTTATAGTGGAAAGTAAGTCTGATAATCACTACTTTGTTAAGGAAAGTGACTTGGCTGTCTCTTCACTCTAGTGCTATATATTTGCAATTGATTATTAATTATTTAAATGGATACAGTTACAATCCTGCATGAAGAGCCAAAGATGCCAACAAGACAAAACAACAGGCAACTTAAAGAAATCCAGTGCTTCATATGTTTGGAGCACTTTCGATGAACAACTGAGACACCATGACATTTATACTTTATGTGAGATTCTACTTGACTTACACAGGCACTGGAATGTATGGCACCATGTTATGATAATATGATTGTTCTTGTATTTTATTAAGAGTGGTAGTCAATCATTCATCAAATGACAATCACTGCAATATAACGTAGATCAACTGATAATCCAAATCCCTTCTTTAAATGAAGAAATTGATACCCAAAGAGGGTAAATGACTTATCCAGGGCCACACAGCTAGTTAATCTCAGAATTCAATCTTAAAGGAAGGGTTCTTCCTCAGCTGATCCTCTCTCCAGTTCACCATGCTCAAACCCTGGACCTCTGACACTCTTCCTCTTCCCACTCACAAATGTACCCAGAGTATACAAAATTAGAGAGGAGCCTGTTGTCTCCTCTGCATTCATTTTTAGGCTGGTTAAATAAGCCATCTGTAGCAAAGAGATAATTTGCTGTAATGGAAAGAACATTGACTTGGAACACAAGTGATATGGGTTCTTCTCTTAGTGCAATCACTGATGTCTCATGATCTGCCAACTGATTGGTCCACTGCTCTCAATCTCAGTTTTCTCACCTTAAAATAATTAGATAATGTCATTTCTAATGTTCCTACTACTTCCAACATCCAATGTGATGTCAGAACATGGCATGTGTTTAATGGCCACATTCCATTAAAGGTAACAGAAAGTAATAAAAGTTGAAGGAAACATGTACTGTTTTATCCCTGTGGCTGAATATGTAAGTGCCTGCAACTGTGGGAGAATTGTTCCTTCTGTGTGTGTGTGTGTGTGTGTAGAATAGAGAAAGAGTATAAGCAGCATTATGGATTTATTTATTTATTTATTTATTTATTTATTTATTTTTTGAGACAAGAGTCTCACTCTGGTTGTCCAGGCTGGAGTGCAGTGGCGTGATCTCGGCTCAATGCAGCCTTGACCTCCCAGGCTCAGGGGATTCTCCCACCTCAGCCTCCCAAATAGCTGGGACTACAGGCATGCACCACCACACCTGGCTCATTTTTTTTTTGTATTTTTAGTAGAGACAGGGTTTTTCCATGTTGCCCAGTTTAGTCTTGAAATCCTGAACTCAAGCAATCCGCTTGCCTCAGCCTCCCAGAGTGCTGGGATTACAGGAGTGAGCCACCTCACCCAGCCAGCATTATGGATTTTTAAAGTCAGTATTTCACTCTGCCTCCCAGGCTGGAGTGCAGTGGTACAATCACGGCTTACTGCAGACTCGAACTCTTAGGCTCAAGCTAGAACTACAGGTGTGTGCCACCATGACTGACTAATTATTTTATTTTATTTTTTGTAGAGATAGAGTATTGCTATATTGCCCAGGCTGGCCTTGAACTCGTGGTCTCGAACTCCTGGTCTCCAGCAATTCCCCTGCCTCAGCCTTCCAAAGTGCTGGGATTATAGATGTGAGCCACCGTGCCTGGCCAGCGTTATGAAAATTTTAAGGATAATTTAGTATATATGTAAGAAAGCGTACACAATTAAACATGTCATGTTTAATGAAACTGTCAGGACACTAACTCATCATGACTAAGAAAGGCGATGTTATTTTCTCATTTAAACCTCATGCAATTTATTAAGGTGTCTACTTATTAAAACTAAGTCTTGCTGTATTTTCTCTTCCTGGTTTCTGGCAGGAAACACATTTTTAAAACTTTCAGTTACATGGAAATAAACCATTTCGTGGTATATCCGATTTTAAAACACACTTGAAACCTCTTTAGTCATCTAACTTCTTTTTTTCTAGTTTTTCCTTGCACTCAGTTACTCTTGTCACATGAATGGTCCGTCATGTCTGTGATAATATTGGTGGGTTTAAAAGCGCTCTCAGTGAGGTCAGAGCAAGAAGCAGAAGCAGTGCATTGGCACAGAACCCTTAAAAGGAAAATACAAAAGAAACGTTCCCTTTGTATCTTGGTGTTTTACTAGTGAGTTATTTCCCCTAAGTACTTCCAGTAGATGTAACTGTAACTCTGCCATACAGCCCAGCAGTTAATATAAGCTTATCTTTTTCAATGCACAGGGATAGATTTATTGAGCTGATAATATTTGCTCACTCTTCTTTTCAGTGGTGATTTATTTAAACTCTCCAGCTAATTTAAATTTAATAAAAAAGGAACCTTGTACATTGCTTTATTGAAGCTAGATTCATCTCCAAAAACACTGCAGTATTCAAGATTGTGCAAAAGTGGCAATAACTGTTACTGGATTTAATTAAAAACAACAAATCATTTGGTCAGTGGTAATGGATGCTCTGTACAACCCACTGGATACATGGTAATTTAAGAAACTGATATCTTAATCTTAAAATGTTGGATTAGACAAGACCCTGGAGCCGATGGCCCTGCTCCCGCTTTGCTCAACATGGTACCGTTTGATCCGCAATGGCTTTCCTTTGATGTTGGGACCACAAGGGTTGACTGGCCAGCGGGGAGATGAGGCTGGCTTCTACTTTCCTTTAATTTGGTGTTGGGAGGGGAAGGAAGCCACACAGGATGCACTTTTTGGATGAAGGCCAGTAACATAGAAGGGGTTTTCTGGGAGAAGCCATAGACTGCTAATTACCTATGATGCTATGAGAATTTTACTCAGCTGTCTCATGCAGGGCAATAAATGGACTAAAAATTGTTGAGATTTACGTGTGGCTATTCATAGCATGACCGTCATCCATCTCTTACTCGAAATGTTCAGAAGGCATAGCCTCTCAGACATTCTTCTCGCCTGTGTCCCCACCCAGTTGGCTTAGGGAATAGCTTATGACCTCATTATCAGGAATTAGAGCACAAGAAGAGAGGCATGGTGAATGAGGGGGCTCACTCATCCACGGAAAGTGGCCGTAAAAGGGATATTTTGAAATAAACAAATGAGCTATTTAGACTATTTAAACTAAGTATTGCTGATTGTATAAATCCCCAAGAGAAAATTATATAATGTCCATGAAAGTGCCTTGGAAACCATGTAAACATTATATATCTACCGTCAGCCCTCCATATCTGTGGGTTCCTCCCTGTGGATTCAACCAACCCCAAATCAAAAATATTCGAGGAAAAAATGGATGGTTGTATCTGTACTGAATATGTACAGACTTTTTTCTTATTATAATTCCCTAAGCAATACAGTATAACAACAATTTACGCAGCATTTAGATTGTATTAGGTGTTACAAATAATTTAAAGAAGATTTAAAATATCCAGGAGGATGTACATTTGGTTAGATGCAAATATGTTTATCCCATTTCTCCATCTTTTTGACAAAAACCTAATCATGAATGTTTTAGTGTCAGCTGACGTGCAACCTATCTTAAGGATATTCACTTCTAAACTAACATGTAATTGTAGAATAAATGATGCCATGTTTTTAAAGATATTTCAAGCATTTTTCTGCAACTAGAGGTAGTGGGGAAGAAAGGAGGAACAGAATGCAACCTTTCGTGACCCAGATAATACCTCTCTCTTTCTCAGGCCAGACTTGACGGCAAAGGTCAGAATTCCTTTCCAAGAAATAAACCAGAGTCCTTTGTCTTCCTCTTCCTACAAAGATATATGTTTTTGAGTAAACATCGCTTACTTATAAAGGCTGAAATGAAAAAAATGTGTATATGTTGCCAGCCCAACTATTTACTCTGTGAAGGTGTAAAATAGCCCACTTAATATTAGGACAGAACTGTTGATGTAAATCTGAAAGAAAAATGGGAGCATGGCTTTCACAGTAAGCCTTTTGTTAGTGCTGAGGGTTTACACAAAGGCACAGTTCCCCTTTTGCCTGGGCTGTATAATATAGGATGTAAATTACAGCAGATTCCCTGAGCAGGAATGAAATTTATGGTGAGGATTCAGAAGGCTACATTTGAGATTCATGGATTTCTAAATGTGCAGGCCACCATCAGCATCTGATATAGCTCAAGCAGTATTTTTGTTTTTTCTTTTGTAGCTTACGGTCTGTGATTTTGTTTATGCCTCCTGCCAAATGTACTATTACAAGAGTAGAACATTACATGCTCAATGGCTTAAAAGGCCAAGGAGGGTGGAACATGAGCACGAGTCCCATGTAGCACCCAGTGAAAGACGTTCAGGGCATGGAACAAGCTCCTCTAACAGGAAGAGCGAGACTTCACCAGCGAGCCGAGCTGTGCTGCTCTGCGTTTGCTGCAGGTGGAGAGGTGTCTTCTTTATCAGCCATGACAGCTGGCAGTCAAAGGAGCCATGCATTAAGTTGCTCCGAGTGGGAGAGCAGGGGCCAGGGGAGTCTGGCTCTGGGGGCTGTGGTGAGGACAAGCACTCGGCTATGGGCCAGAGGAGACTCTCCTTATTTCACAGAGGGTCTTTCAGGTTCTTTGGCATCCATCAGAGAATCCTACTGCATAGAAGTACAAGGATTTCTTAAGAAAATCATCCCACTATTTTCTCTTCTTCAAAATGGGGAGGGAATTGTGACTACCTTGAAGAGAAAGTACCTTGCCTATGGGGGACACACTTGAATGGTGAACGTGTGTGTCCCTCCAGGTCAAAAAGCTCACCTCAAAATGAGAGGTGAAGCCAGCTGCCCTTCTGGGTAGGGTGGGGACTTGGAGAACTTTTGTGTCTAGCTAAAGGATTGTAAACGCACCAATTAGCACTCTGTAAAATGGACCAATCAGCATGCTGTAAAAAGGACCAATCAGTGCTCTGTGAAATGGACCAATCAGCAGGATGTGGGCAGGGCCAAATAAGGGAATAAAAGCTGGCCACCGGAACCTGCGGTGGCAGGCAGCTTGGTCCCATTCCCTGCTCTGGAAGCTCTGTTCTTTTGCACTTCGCAGTAAATTTTGGTGGATTGCTGTTTCGGTCTGTGCTGCGTTTATGAACAGTGATATTCACCGTGAGGATCTGCAGGATCGTTGTTGAAGTCAGTGAGTCCACGAACCCACCAGGAGCAAAAAACAACTCTGTATGTGCCACCTTTAAGAGCTGTAATACTCACTGTGAGGGTCTGTGGCTTCACTCCTGAAATCAGCGAGGCCATGAACGCACTGGAAAGAAGCAGCTCCAGTCACATTTGAACATCCTGAAGGAGCAGACTCCAGCCACAGACACCGTCTTTAAGAGCTGTAACACTTACTGTGAAGGTCTGCGGTTTCAGTCTTGAAGTCGGCGAGACCAAGAACTCCCTAGAAGGAATAAACTCCAGCCACAAAAATACCAAAGCTGTTGAAATTAAGGAGAATAAAGCAACTTTTCCAGCTGTTTCTGAAGCTCTGATTAAGAATGAGTCTTGTTATTTCCCGGCCACACTGTGGAGCGGGAAGCCAGGAGTGAGGTGGGAGTAAGCCTCTAGCTTTGTGCGGTCCCTCGTGCACCCTTGGATAAAGAAGAGCAGGCCATTTGGGGCGGGGAGAAATCACTTATCTGCCTTAAGACAAGAATCTATACCCGGCTGCGTGCTACGGTTCATGTTTGTAATGCCAACACGTTAGGGGGTTGAGGAAGGAGAATTGCTTAAGACCAGAACTTCAAGACCAGCCTGGGCAAAGTAGTGAGACCACATCCTTTCATTATAAAAATAAAGTAATAGCAAAGGCGGGCACATGTTTGTGTGGAGGACTGGAGGCTTGGGTCTTCACCCAGCATGTTCTCTTCTCAGGACTGTGCTTGGCAGTGCTCTCAGCCTTGGCTTCAACTCCAACAGGCCTAGAACTGGGAGCTGCTGCTTCTCTCCCTCCTCTCTCTCTGCTCGGTCAACAAGCCCTTCCTGAGCATCTGTTGTATAAACTCACTTTGCTGGGATGCATGAGAGGACTTGCAACACCGTTTCACAGCAGAACTCAGGCCTCTGTGAGTTCAGTCTGTCAGTATTTTTTGAGTGTCTTCTATGTCAAAATGCCATGTAGAGATAAGCAAAAAATAGAAAATACAGACACTGCTGTGATGGTTAATTTTATGTGTTGCCTTGACTGAACCATGGGTGCCCAGATTAAACCTTGTTTCTGGGTGTGTCTGTGAGGTGTTTCGAGATGAAGTCAGCATTCACACTGGGGGACTCGGTAAAGTGGATCACCATCTCCAACGTGCGGCACTGCATCCACCCTGGTGACAACCTGGGTAGAACAAAGGGAGGGAGGAGACATTTGCCTCTTTTTTTTCCTGCCTCACTGCTTAAACTGAGATATTTCATCTCATCTTTTCCTGTCCCTGAACTGGGGGTTACACCATTGGCTTCCCTGCTTCTCAGGCCTTCAGACGCTAAATTAGATACTAGCTCTACTGAGTCTCCAGTTTGCCGATGGCAGATGGTGGGGCTTCTCAGCCGTATAATCACATGAACTAATTCCTCATTATCTATTTATCTATCCATCTATCCATCTCTATCTGCCTATTTGTCTGTCTATCCATCGATCCATCTGTTCAACCATTTCTATATATGTGTGTCTATCCATTTATCCATCCATCCTTTCGTATCTATGTGTCCATCCATCCGTCTGTCTCTATTCATCCATCCACATCTATCTATCATCTATCAATCATCTATCCATCCATCCACATATCCATATCTATTTATTTATCTATCTGTCCATCCATCCATCCATCCATCCTATTTGTTGTGTCTCTGGAGAACATGACTAATACAACCACCCTTAAGGAGGTTTTGGTTTGGAGAGAGAACTTCCTTGCTGTCTGCCTGCCTGCCTACCATGCTTGTTATGTTATTATTTTATGGTGTTTTTCTTTTGGCCCCTATTAACCTACTAGACACTGTGCTGGGCTCAGGGGGGACATCAAGCTGCCATGTCTAAGCTTGGCTCTAGGGGAAATGCACACAGAGGCTAAGAGGTCATAGTAAGAGGCTGAGACTCAAAATGGTGGTGGTTAGGGTGGTTTCACAAGAAAATTACAGGTTGGGGAGAAAAAATCCTGGGGAAGTAAAATAAAGATTAAGTTCATCTAAAAGTAATCTTTTCCCAGAGATCTTAAAATACTCGGAGCAAAAATGATTGCTTCTCACTCTCCCGTATCCCTGAATTCTCGTTCAGCCCTAAAAATAGAAGCACTGAAAGCTTTCCAAGACCTTTCTGAAACAACACATTTGAGACCACATAAAAATATTTTATGATGACTTCTGTAGCCTGATTTCTTTCCGTGTGTGACATGGAGAGTTCAAAGTCATTTCCACTGAAAACAACCCTCTTCTGATGCCCGTACAATGCTAACTACAGCCACTGCATCCCAGGGTGTGTGCGAGGCGGTTCAGGTGAGGGTTGCTGTCCCTGGCAAAGTGAATCCATTTTGGAAAGTTTCTCGGCAGGGACATCCTTGTACGGAAAGATCAGATGGGTCTGTCCCAATTAGTGATGAAACGTGGTGGCATTTACTCAGAATTTTGTGCTTTCAGTGCACAAAAATAAGTCAGCTGATTACTTTTCTGGTGCAAGGGTATCCTGCAGGGAATCTCAGTTCTGTTTTTATTTTGAAATGGCTCCAGCAGAAAGATCTAAAGTAATTAAGCTTATTACGGAAAGCATTGGTGTATGACATGAAAAAATATGAATCCCTTATTTTGAACCAAGAAACGGGGAAGTACTTGCTAAATACACCAAGGAAACTAGAAATCGGTCTAATCATCTTTTGACTTCTAAAGCAGTAACTGGTGCACCAACTTATTAAAGGAAGAAAAAGAAGACAAGTGTTCTGAGAAAAAAAGGGAAATTCCTCAGTTTCAGGTTTTTATTTCAATTATGACAGCTCAACTTTTTTTTTTTAATTTTTATTTTTGGACAGAATCTTGATCTGTCACCCAGGCTGGAGTGCAGTGGTGTGATCTTGACTCACTGCAACCTCCACCTCCCAGGTTCAAGCCATTCTCCTGCCTCAGCCTCCTGAATAGCTGGGATTATAGGCACTTGCCACCACACCCAGCTAATTTTTGTATTTTTAGTAGAGACGGGGTATCGCCATGTTGACCAGGCTGATCTCGAACTCCTGACCTCAAGTGACCCACCTGCCTCAGCCTCCCAAAGTGCTGGGATTACAGGTGTGACCCACCGTGTCTGGCTGACAGCTCAACTTTATTAAGATTTGAAAATGTTCAAATATTGTTTACCACATGATTTAATTTATTTAAGTTTCCAAACTTAGTTTCAACTTCAGTTTATATTGAGAAATTAATCTTAGTTTTTTTTTTTTTTTTTTTTTTGAGATGGGGGTCTGGCTTTGTTGCCCAGACTGGATACAGTGGTGCAGTCATAGCTCACTGCACCTTTGAACTCCTGGGCTCAAGCGATCCTCTCACCTCAGCCTCCCAAGTAGCTGGGACTGCAGGCATGTGTCATCATGCCCAGCCAATCTTAGATCTTTGATACAAAGTTAGGTTTGTCTGTAATTTCATCTCTATATAAAATAAGCTTTAACATTATTTTAAAACTTAAAATTAAAAAATATATAAGGTAGGGATAGTGCTAAGTCTAGTTACTTATTTAGGATCGATCAGGTTGGAATTTACTTAATTTTGAACAACCCGTAGCTCTTATGAAATGCAGATGATATTCATGCTTCTGCCTTCTTATATCAAAACCAAGAGCTCTGAATCAAAATGTACTGGCACAGTAAGTCTGTGTAATGAATAAGCACAAGCATAAAAATCTCTACTGAGATATGTATGTAATAATAAGTGTTTGGGAGTAGCCTAATAATATGCATTGTGTGCAATGCATATTAATAATATGCATTGTACACAATCCGTATTATCTACTGTAATATGTATTATTGGATTATGATATTGTAATTTGTAATAAGTGTTGGCTAGCTGGCTTTGCTATCTTGGCTAGACTCACTCCTGTGCCCAGGAGTCAGCGGGTGATTGGTCGATCTCGCCTGGCCTTGGCTGGCTGACTGAGGTGACTGGGCCAACATAGGATGGTTCCACTTAGAATTTGTAGACTACAATGGTGCAGAAATGATAGGCAGCCAATAGACACTGTACTTCGAGTTTTTCTGTTTTTCATTTTCAGTACAGTATTCAATACATACATTCTGTTTTTCACTTTCAGTACAGTATTCAATAAATTACATGAGGTGTTCAATACTTTATTATAAAATAGGCTTTGTGTTAGATGATTTTGCCCAATTGTAGGCTAACGTCAGTGTTTTGAGCATGTTTAAGGTGGGCTAGGCTAAGCTAGGACATTCTGAAGGTTAGGTGTCTTAAATGCAATTTTGACTTAACGATATTTTTCAACATATGATGGGTTTCTTGGGATGCAGCCTCATTGCAAGTCAAGAAGCATCGATACTGACAAGAGAGACTAAATGGAAACATGCAAGGATGCTTGAGGCCAAGGCTCGAAAGTGGCACATCACCATTCCCCTGCACTCCACTGGCCAAACGCTTCTCAAGGCTGGCACAGATTCAAGGGGTGGGTGCTTCTTTGGTGAGAGTTGCCACAAAGTCACACGACAAAGATTGTGAATAAAAAGAGGAGTGAAGAATTGGGTCATTCATGCAATCAATTTACACAGCCTGCTGTTAAGAGTCAGGGTCAGGGCTATGCTTCGATGCTGGACTCTGTGAGGCACTGGAGGAGGCAAGATGGTCCTGGAGTTAAGGAAGGGTATTTGCAGCTCACCGTGGGCTTCACAATGACACACTGTCATTACTTGGTATTGGAATGGTCTCCCCATTGATTCATATCCATTTTGATATTGGATGAAAGGTAGATTTTTCCCCAATAATGTTTGCATTTTTACAGGAAATAGCCCAAAATGGCAATCATTTGCTATCTTATTTGGTTTTCACATGCTTTCACTTCAGTATCATGGCTCGCAGTCTCGGAACCTGAAAGTGGCCTGGGCCCTTTGGCCCTTTGAGTGAGGCTGACTAAGGCAGGCTTGTGGCAAACCAACAGGTGCCCCTAAAATAGCCTGTGTCAGGGAGGGAGTGTGTGTACCGGGAAGAATGGCCATGGCTTGGCACAGGGCAAGGAAAGAACACCACACTGGCGCCATGGGAGCCAGGGTCACGTGGCTATTAGAATATCTTCTGGAGTCTGAACTCCAGCTTTGAATTCTGGCTCCGATACTAAGTAGCTGGCGTGACCTTGGTCAAGTTGCCTAACTTCTCTATGCCTCAGTTTTCTCATCTTTCAAGTGGAAAGAAAATAGTTTCTACTTTATAAGATTGGTAAGAAATTGGTGCAATAACAAATCATTTAACATGGGCTTGGTGCATAGTAAGCAAGACTTCTATCATTATTTAGTCATCAGTTAATTTGTTGTTGGCCAGGCGCAGTGCCTCACGCCTGTAATCCCAGCACTTTGGGAGGCCAAGGCGTGCAGACCACTTGAGGTCAGGAGTTCAAGACCAGCCTGGCCAACATGGTGAAACCCCAGCTCTACTAAAAATACAAAAATTAGCCGTGCATGGTGGTGGATGCCTGTAATCCTAGTTACTCTGGAAGCTGAGGCAGGAGAATCGCTTGAGCATGGGAGGCAAAGGTTGCAGTGAGCCAAGATCATGCCACTGCACTCCAGCCTGGGCAACACAGCGAGACTCCGTCTCAAAAAATCAAAATTGTTGTTGTTGGTTTGTATTATGGGAGGGAAACAGGGAAGCCCATAGGCTATGAGCAGTGGGCACAGTCAGTGGGGGCGCTGTGCACCGCAGGTGGGTGGAAAGCATGTTCTGGTGGGAGGAGTAGGCACAGAAGGCTGTGAAGATGAGCTGCCCAACCATCAGTGTGACCCAGGGCTGCCCCTGCTTGGATTTGTCTGCTGCTTTACGGCAAAATTGTGCCCTTCTCTTTTGTTCTTGGTAATTATTTTAAATTGAAAACTGTACCTTCGCATAAATAAGAGTTCAAGCAATCACAGACTATATTAAATAAAGAACGAATTGCCAATTTACAAGCTTTCCTCAGATAATCATTAGTTGTGACCATTTGCTATAATGTAAAATGAATTAGTTTTCAAGAATACCAAAATTAATTGTATTCCAAAGTAGTTTCCATTTTAGGTTGTCAATTAACTTTCTTTCCTGCAAATCTTTTGTGGTTAAGGACATTTTAGTGCTGTTAGAAAATAGCAGGATCACCATTCTATTAGTCTTACATTAATAATCATATTTTTTAATTACTTAGATTCCCTGGGGAAGAAACAAACTGCTCTCAGGTTATAAATTTCTACAGTAGTCATCTCCCCCACGCACAAGCCAGTTAGAGAGATGTATTTTCCACTAAATTCTACAATACAAATGTTTCCCAGGGCAACAGCAGAGATGAACTGTGATGACAGCCAAAGAATTTTTAGATAAGTGTGTTCAAAGGCTAAGCAAGACGGGCTGGAGTTTTGTTTGTAAAATTTGGTATTGCTAGATAACACAAATGGGAAAATGCTTTCTTGTCTCTTTTGTCATCATCAGTCATGTAGAGAAATGTGTTAACCCTATTTCTAGCTTCTGTCAACTTGATGCTTTAACACCCGTCTTACAAGCAAATGCCAGGCACATCTTGTTCTTGACAACCCATGCCTGAGTCTCCTCACTTTGGCCTCTGGTCTTCCTCCTCACCCCACACCTCCCTCCTTGCAGGGAATATGCTTTGCAAATATACACCAGCGAGTCATAGCCCATACCCCAAATGCCTCATCCTCACACTCTGAGTCACTATCCCCTTAGTCTAACCACCCCAAAGCCAGATCCCAGACAACTAGAGACAGCCCCCATGCCCCATAGCCCACCGAAGGTATTAAAGCTAACCAATCTTGAGCCTGCTTACTCTGCCTCACCCATCCCTTCCTGTGGAAAGGAAAGGCCTTTGTCCACAGCCCTTCCCCACCTCCTGCCACATGCCCACCCACTACTTCATTCTGTGGCCCCTCATGGTGGGAAATGTCTCCTGGAATCTGAGTATAGCAAACATGTTTTTAATGGTGGTTATCTTGTGATCTCTTGGTCTTATCACACCTAAATAGTAATAAAACTAAATTAAAACAAGACTGGAGCTGAGTCTGGCAAGACCTGCTCCCAAGGGCTCCTGCCATGTGCCATGGAGGAGGCTCCAGGGTGTATGGGCCGGCGAGAGAGGCCTGCCTTGGGGATTACCCACAAGGAGCGCCTGTTAAACTGGGACTTGCTGCCACATTGTAAATGCCACCTAACTCCAGAAATTGCCTTAAAACATCAGGAAATGGAGCAAGTGGCAAAGTCATCGTATGCCCTAGAAAGGAGCTGGCAGGGCCCTGACACCTCATATACCGAGACGTCAATCGGATTACGTGTTTTCCTGCCACCCAGGTTTGTATTTCATGAATCCCTTACGTTTAAAATTATCTGTGAGTGTCCAGTTTCAGCTCCAACATATAAAGAGTAGGAAGTCATAACTCCCATCCTCACAAAAAGAAAAGAGCTGAACAAACTGAAAATCAATGACTTTCCTTAGACCTATCAGAAAATTGAGGTCACAGGGCAATCTGCCACCCTTAAGCCTGGAGAGATGGGAAATACAGAGACTCACAGCTGAGGTCAGCTAGGCCCAGGCAGAAGTCATAGGGCCAGGAATGGGCAGGAATGGCCCAGTTACAGAGGCTGAGCCTAGACCAGCTGGGGAGTTAAAAACATCTGGGGTAGTGGTCTTTGTGGGCCCCCCAGTCTTCACTGGTTTTATCAGTAGGAGCCGCACTGGATTTTGGCCGTGAAAATCAGAGAAAAATCTCCTGCTTTCAGGCTGAGGTGGGGGAAAAGTAGCCCTTTGAAATAAGCCCAGAGCATTTTCCATAGCAAAAGCCTGCTCTCAAGGGAAAGCACTTTACTAGAGCCTCATCCAACCTGGAGGAAGGGCAATTTAGAGAATTCCAGGACTTTAATAGCCTCTCTATCTCATTTTAGGGGGGAAAAAGAAGAGGCTAAGAAATATTTCTGAAGGTCGGATCCTGGGGACTCAGGCCACTAAAAAATGAAATTAAGTTGTAAGGCTATAGAATGTTTCTCTCCACAAACACCTTCATCGGGGCTCCAGGGCAATCACAGTGGACTCCAACTGAGAGAGTTGCAAGAAAAAGACTATTAAGAACAAGTTTTTATGGAAACCAAAGATAACACAGGAAGAAACAAACAAACAAACAAACAAAAAACCACCAATGAAACTAAAGGAAATCCAAGTTTCTGGTACCCACAGCTAAGGTGAACATTAAACACAGCCCGGTTCCTAGCCTGAAGGGCATAAGACTTCACACTAAAAACCTGATTACTTCAGTTCTTATTGCCAAATACAACAAGTCCAAACAAAACAGAACAAAGCAAACGAAAACCACACAAAACCCCAAAACACAATCTGAAGACACAAATCAGCCATTAGAACCAGATCTTATATGACACATATTTTGGGATTATCAGATAAGGAATTTAGATTAATACATTAAGGGCTTTAATGGAAAAACTAGACAACATGTAAGAGAAGATAGATAATATAAGCAGAGAAATGGAAACTCTAAGAAAGATTCAAAAGGAAACATTTGAAATTTTAAGAAATACTGTGAAGAAATAAATAATGCTTTTGATGTGCTCATCAATAAACTGGACAGAACTGAGGAAAGAATCAATGACTTGAAGATATGTCAATAGTGACTTTCCAAATGAAATGGGATGGACAAAAAAAGAGTGGAAAAAATGGAACAGAAGATCCCCAAACTGTGGGATAATTACAAAAGATGCAATAAATGTATGTACTGGGCATATCAGAATGAAAGAAAGAAGCAGAAGAAATATTTGAAGTAATAATGCCCAAGAGTTTTCTAAAATTAATAACAGATACCACATCACAAATTCAGGAAGCTGAAAGAATAACAAGGATAAACAACGTTTATCCTTAAATACCAAGAAATCTGCAACTGGGCATACCATTCAAACTTCAGAAAACCAAAGACAAAGAGAAAATCTTGAAAGAAGACCGGGATGTAGGGGGCTCACCTAGAAATGAACAATGATAAGAATTACATGAGACTGACTGGGCATGGTGGCTAATGCCTGTAATACCAGCACTTTGGGAGGTGGAGGCGGGCGGATCATCTAAGGTCAGGAGTTCAAGACCAGGCTGGCCAATGTGGTGAAACCCCATCTCTACCAAAAATACAAAAATTAGCCAGGCGTGGTGGCACATGTCTGTAATCCCAGCTACTCGAGTTGCTGAGGGAGGAGGAGAATCACTTGAACTGGGGAGGCAGAGGTTGTAGTGAGCAGAGATCGCATCACTGCACTCCAGCCTGTGTGACAAAGTGACACTCCATCTCAAAATAACAACAATAATAATAATTACATGAGACTTCTCACTAGAAATCATGCAAATAAGAAGAGCATGGAGTACATATTAAAAGTGTTGAAAGACAAGTCCCACCAACTTAGACTTCTGTATCCAGTGGAATTATCCTTCAAGAATGAAGGGGATGTAAAGACTTTTCAGATAAGGAAACGCTGAGGGAATTTTTTTCACCTGTAGTTCATGTTCCCTTGCAAGAAATGTTAAAAGAAGCTCTTCGATGACAAGGATTTTGATATAGATTAGAAACATGGATCTACATAAAGAATGGAAGAGCAGCAAAGATGAAATAAATGGAGGTAAATTTTTTTTTGTTACTCTGAATTGAACTAATAGATAATTGTTTAAAGGGATAATAAGGAGAATGTATTGAGTGAGTATAGCTTACGGTTAAGTAGAATGAATGCCAGCATGTTATAAGGAATGGGAGAAGGACTTGGGAGTACTGTATTAAAAGGTACCTGCACTACTTGAGAAACAGGATAGGGTTATTTGAAAGTGGACTTGACTTAGGTAAGTTGTAAGGTGCATTGCAAACTCAAGGACAACCACGACAGCTTTTTAAAAAAGACGTATAATTGATAATATAAAAGAGGAGGAGAAAATTGAACCATATAAAATGCTCAATTAAAACCAGAGAAGGCAGAAAAAGAGGAGACAATTTAAAAAGAAAAAGTACAATAAATATAAAACAGTTACAAACATGTGAGGAATTAATCAAAAAATATAAATAATCACTTCAAATGTGAACAGTCTAAATATACCAATTAAAACACAGAAAGTGTCAGAGTAGAATTTTAACAGACTCAACCCAACTTGTGTACAAGAAATAAACTTTAAATATAAAAACACAGATAGATTAAAAGTAATGGTTGGGAAAAGACATGGTCTTAACCCATCAGAAGAAAGCTGAAGATAGCTACATCAAGCTCAAACAAAAGAAATTTCAGAATAAGACAAGTGTCAGAGAAAAAGGCATTGCACAATGGTAAAGGGATCATTTCTCCAAGAAGATACAGAAATCCCTAACATGTACCCAAACATAAAAACAGAGGTGAAAATACTGAGACAAAACCCGATAGGACTGTAAAGAAAACTAGACAAATTCACTAGTATAGTTGGAGACGTAGACACCCCTGTATTAGTAATTGACAGAACCAGTAGGCAGAAAATCAGTAAGTATATAGTTTAAATGAACAGCACTATCATTCAACTGAATTTAATCGACATTTATATAATATTTTACCCGATTACAGAACAATATACATTCTTCTCTAATTCCCATAGAACATTCGCCAATATAGATCACATTCTGGGTCATAAAACTTACCTACAAGAATAAGAATCACGGCTGCGCACAGTGGCTCACGCCTGTAATCCCAGCACTTTGGGAGGCCGAGGCGGGTGGACCACGAGGTCAGGAGATCGAGACCATCCTGGCTAACACGGGGAAACCCCGTCTCTACTAAAAATACAAAAAATTAGCCGGGCGCGGTGGCAGGCGCCTTGTAGTCCCAGCTACTCGGGAGGCTGAGGCAGGAGAATGGCGTGAACCCGGGAGGTGGAGCTTGCAGTGAGCCGAGATCACGCCACTGCACTCCAGCCTGGGCGACAAAGTGAGACTCTGTCTCAAAAAAAAAAAGAAAAAAAAGAAGAAAAAGGGAATAAGAATCACCCATAGTAGTCTCAGATCACAATGGAATTAAACTTGAAATTAATAACAGAGAAATAGCTGGAAATTTTCCAAACACTTGGAGATTAAACCACACATGCCTAAAAAAGAACATTGGTCAAAGAAGAAGTCTGAAGAGAAATTTAAAAAATATTTTGTACTAAATGAAAACAAAATTAGGACCTATCAAAAGCAGCGTTTAGAGGGAAATTTATAGCATTGAATGCATACATTAGAAAAGAATAAAGATTAAAATCAAAAATCTAAATTTTATTTTTATGAAATAGAGCAAGAAGAACAACATAAAGCTAAAGCAACCATAATAATAGAAATCATAAAAATCAGATCAGTAATCAGTGAAACTGAAAACAAGAAAGCAATAGAAAAAGTCAACAAAACGGTGGCTCACGTCTGTAATCCCAGAAACTCACAAAGCTACAAGGTGGGAGGGCCACTTGAGGCCAGGAGTTCGAGACCAGCCTGGAAAACATGGCAAGACCTTGACTCTGAAAAAAATAGCAAAAATTTGCCAAGCTACTCAGGAGGCTGAGGTAGGAGGATTGCTTGAGTACAGGAGTTCGAGGCTACAGTGAACTATGATCGTGGCACTGCACTCCAGCCTGGGCAACAGAGCGAGACCCCATCTCTAAAAGAGAGAGAGAGTGAGAGAGAGAGACAGAGACAGAGAGCGAGACAAAGAAAGTCAACAAAAGTAAAAGCTGATTATTTGAAAAGACCAATAAAATTGATAAAGCTATAGCTATGCTAACTAAGAAAAAAATAGAGAAGAAACAAATTACGTATATCCAAAATCAATGAGAGGTTATGAATATTTATCACACGGACATGAGAAGGATAATAAAATAATATTATGAAGAAATCTATGCCCACAAATTTGATAGCTTAGATGAAATGGAGGAATTGTCCTAAAAAAGCCACAAACTACTGAAATTCACACAAGAAGAAATAGATAAAGAGGCCTATAATAAATTATATAGGTTATATATATAATTATAATAAATATAATTATATGCAGTATAATTATATATACAATAAATATATAACAATTATATATTATAAATATATAAAAATATATAATAAAAATATAAATATATAATAAATTATATGTAATAATATATAAATATATAATAAATTATATATAACCTATAAATTACATAGGTTATATGTATATAAGCTATGTATGTGTATCTAAAACTCTTAGATGATAACATAAGAGAAAATGAAATGACCTAGGTTTTGGTGATAATGTTTCCGATATCACACCAAAGACAACATCCATGAAAAAAAGAACAAATAAGTTGGACTTCATTAAAATTAAAAACTGTTCTGTGAAAGACACTGCCTAGAGAATGAGAAGACAAGGCACAGACTAGGAGAAAATATTTGCAAAAGACATATCTGATAAAGGACTTACTCAAAATGTACAAAGAACTCTTAAAACTCAACAATAACAAAATTAATAACTTCAATAAAAACAGGAAGCTCTGAACACCTCACCAAAGAAGATACATAAATAAATAAGTGTATTAAGAGATTGTCAACATCTAATATCAATAGAGAATTATAAATTAAAACAACATGAGGTACTGCTACATAAGCATTAAAATGAATAAAATTAAAAATACTGACAATACCAAATGCTGATGAGACTGTAGAGCAACAGAAACTCTCATTCATTGCTGATTGGAATGCAAAATGGCACAGCCACTTTGGAAGACACTCTGACATTTTCAAATCAATCTAAAAATGATACTTACCATATAAGCTAGCAATCATGCTCCTGAGTATTTACTTAGCTGAGTTTAAGTCTTTTGCCCACGACAAAACCTGCACATAGATGTTTACTGAAGCTTTATTCATAATTGCCAAAATCTGGAAGCAACCAAGATGTCCCTCAGGAGCTGAAGAGATAAACAAACTGTGGTACAGTCATCTCTCAGTATCTACAGGGGATTGGTTCTAGGATTCCCGTGGATAACAAAATCCTTGGATGCTCAACTTCCTTATATAAAATGATATAGTGTTTGCATGTGACCTACATACTTCCTCTCATATACTTTATTTTGTTGTTGTTGTTGTTTTTTATTTCTGTTTTTGCTTTTTGAGACAGGGTCTCACTCTATCACTCTGGCTTGAGTGCAGTGGCACAATCACGGCCCACTGCAGCCTCAACCTCCCAGGCTCAAGTGATCTTCCCACCTCAGCCTCCCGAGTAGCTGGTACTACAGATGTGTGCCACCACGCTCGGCTAATTTTTGTATTTTTTTGTAGAGACAGGGTCTTGCCATGTTGCCCAGGCTGGTCTTGAACTCCTGAGCTCAATGAATCTGCCTGTCTTGGCCTCCCAAAGTGCTGGGATTACAGGTGTAAGCCACCGTTCCCAGCCTTGGACTTCATTTTTTGGAGCAATTATTTTAAGTATGTAGAAAAATTGAGCCAATCATACAGGAAGTTGCTGTAGGCCCTCTATCAGACACACAATTTCCCTTATTCCTTAATATCTTATATTAGTGTGGTACATTCATTACAATTAAAGAACTGATATTGATATGTTATTATTAACTAAAGTCCATAGTTACATTAAGATTCACTCTTTGTGCTGTAAAGTTCTATTGTCATACATAGTAGTTTTATCACACTAAAAATAATCTGTGATACCTCTATTTATCCCATGCCACTGACTCCCTGGCAACCATGGATCTTTGGTTTTACCTTTTCTAGAGTGTCATATGTAAGTAACCATATAGTTGGCTTCTAGCTAGACTGGCTTCTTTCACTTAGCAAGATGTATTTAAGGTTCTTCCCTGTCTTCTCGTGACTTGATAGCTCATTTCCTTCTATTGCATGAATAATATTCTACTGCATGGATGTACCAAGATTGTTTATCCATTTATTATTGGCAATTATGAATACAGCTTCTATAAACATCCGTATGCAGGTTTTTATGTGAACATAAGTTTTCAACTCAATTAAGTACTTAGGAGTGTGGTTGCTGGATCATATGGTAGACTATGTTTAGATTTGTAAGAAACTGCCAAACTGTCTTCCAAAGTGGCTGTACTATTTTCCATTGCCACTAGCAGTGAAAGAGTTTCCTTGCCAACATTAGGTACTGACAGTGATTTGTATTTGAACCATTTTAATAGGTGTGTAGTGGTTTAAGTTTGCAACTGCCTAATGACATATGATGTTGAACATTTTTCATATATGTATTTGCCATTTAAATATTGTATTACTTAGCTAGGGCTGCCATAACAAAATATCACAGAATAGGTGGCTTAAACAACAGAACTGGATTTTCTCACAGTTCTAAAAGCCGTAAGTCCAAGATCAAGGTCAGCAGGGTTGGCTTCTTCTGAGGCCTTTCTCATTGATGTGCAGATGGACTCCTGGCTGTGTTCTCACATGTTCTTTCCTCTGTGATGGACATGTTATATCTAAATATCCTCTTCTTGTAAGGACACCAGTTAGACTGGATTAGGGTCTACCCTAAAAAACCCCTAAAGACTTCATTCTAACTTAATTATCTCTCTAAAGGCCTTCTCTTCTAATATGGTTACATCCTGAAGTACTAGGATTAGGGCTTCGACCTATGAATTTTGGGGAAACACAATCAGCTACTAATATATCTTCTTTAGTGAGGTGTTTGTTCAGATCTGTTGTTCATTTTTAATATGGTCGGTTTTTTTATTGTCTGCCTTTAGGAGTTCCTTGTATATTTTGGATATAAGTCCTTTATCAGATATATGTTTTGTTAATATTTTTCTAATTATGTGGCTTGCCTTTTTATTTTCTTAATGAAGTCTTTCAAAGACCAGATTTTAATTTTAATAACGTTCAACTTTTCAATATTTTCTTACATGGATTATGCTTTTGGTGTTGTATATAGAAACTCATCACCAAACTCAAGGTCAACTACATTTTCTCCTTTCTTTTAGAATCCTTATAGTTTTTCATTGTATATTAAGGACTATGATACATTCTGAGTTAATTTTTGTGGAAGAGGTGAGGTCTGTGTCAGATTCTTTTTTTTTTTTTTTGCATGTAGATGTCTTATTCTTCTAGCACCATTTAGTTAAAATACAACTCACTCTCCATTCAATTGTCTCTGCTTTTTTGCAGAAAGTCTCTGCTCAAAGGTCAGTTGACTCTATGTGTGTTGATTTATTGCTGGACTTTCTGTTCTGTTCCATTGATCTATCTGTCTATTCTTTCACCCCTACTCTACTGTCTTGATTACTGTAGCTTTCTAGTAAGTCTTCAAGACAGGTAGTATTCATACAGTACAGTACAGTATTTTCTACGGTACTTTCCCCAGTATTGTGTTAGCAATTCCAGGTCTTTGTTTTTCCATATTAACTTTAGATTTGAATTCTTGTTATCCACAAAATAACTTGCTGGGATTTTGATTGGGATTGCATTGAACCTATTGGCCAAATCAGGAAGCACTGACATCTTAACATTTTTGAGTCTTCCTATCCCTTACCATGAAACACGTCTCCATTTAGTTACTTCTACTTTGCTAACTTTCCTCAGAATGTTGTAGATTTTCTCAAATAGATCTTATGTATATTTTGTTAGATTTATACCTCAGCAATTCATTTTGGGGGGTACTAATGGAAATGGCATTGTGTTTTAAATTTCAAATTTCACATTTTCATTACTGGCATATAAGGAAAGTGATTGACTGTTGTATATTAACTGTATCCTGCTGCCTTGGCACAATCACTTATTCATTCCAGGAGGCTTTTTGTCAATTCTTTGGGATTTTTTATAGAGCAATCACATTATCTATTAACAAAGACATTCTTCCCAGTGTGTATATCTTTCCCTTCCTTTCTTTTTTTTCTTCTTTTTTTTTTTTTTCAGTTATCATTCTGTCGCCCAGGCTGGAGTGCAGTGGCACAATCTTGGTTCACTGCAGCCTCAACCTCGGGGCTCAGGTGATTCTCTCACCTCAGCCTCCCAAGTAGCTGGGAGCACAGGCATGTGCCACTATGCCCAGCTAATTTTTGTATTTTTTGTAGAGACCAGCTTTTGCCATATTGCCCAGGCTGGTCTCAAACTCCTGGGCTCAAGCAATCCACTCACCTCGGCCTCCTAAAGTGCTGGTGAGAAGGGATAGTTTTCTTGACCCTCTTCATGGGCGTTTCATTCAGCCCACTGCTGGCCACTCCTCCAGGGACGGAACATGTGAGCAAGCAAGTGCAGCAACTGGAGCAAACCAACACTGGAAGTGGCTGGTCACTCCTCTCTGGCGGCAGCAGGCTCTGTGTAGGCCCGCAGCGGCGTCCAAGCATGTTACAACCAATGCTCTTTCAGCTCTGCCGTCCAGGGACGGCCAAGTGACAACCAGCTCAGTGGAGGGTCAGGATGGCAGCCCCTGCCCTCTTGGCACCCAGGTTCTTGTCCAGCATTCGAGAAGAATCAGGTCACACGAACTGTTTGAAAGGTGATGCGGCTGGTTGTGGTGGCTCATGCCTGTAATCTCAGCACTTTGGAGGCCGAGGTGGGAAGATCACCTGAGGTCAGGGGTTTGAGACTAGGCTGGCCAACATGGTGAAACCCCGTCTCTATCAAAAATACAAAAAATTAGCCAAGCATGGTGGCGGCTGCCTGTAACCCCAGCTACTCAGGAGGCTGAGGCAGGAGAATCGCTTGAACCCGGGACATGGAGGTTGCAGTGACCCGAGATCGGGCCACTGTACTCCAGCCTGGGTGACAAAGCGAGACTTCATCTCAAAAAAAAAGAAAAAGAAAGGTGATGCATGTGGAAGACTTTACTGAGCGGTGGGTGGCTCTCAGCAGAAAGGGAGGGGCTGAAGAGGGGATGGGAAAGTGTTTTTCCCGAAGCCCAACTGTCTCTGGCCAGGCCCCCCTCGGAAACCGCACTGTCTGAAGTAAGCCATGTCTATCCATAGTCTCTGAGATTCAGTCGCTTCTCTGCTTGCTGCCCAGTCACTTGTATCCTCCACGCTCAGCCACTTGTGTTGCTCTGCCAGCTGAAGTCTTTTATGGGCACAGGATAGGGGCAGGACAGGCCAAAAAGGCAACATTTGGGCAGAAAAATGGGGTCAGCTGTTTTCACTTAGGGCCTCAGTTCCAGGCTTAAGGGTGGAGTTTAGCCAAGAGCTTAGCCTTTCTGTGGCACTGGGATTACAGGTGTGAGCCACTGCTTGGGCCTTTCCTTTTCTTTTCGGGGGTGTGTGTGTGTGTGTGTGTGTGTGTGTGTGTTTGGTTGGTTTTTTTTTTTTTTTTTTTTCAGACGGAGTATCACCCTGTCACCCAGGCTGGATGGCAGTGGTGTGATCTCAGCTCACTGCAACCTCTGCCTCCCAGGTTCAAGCAATTCTCTGCCTCAGCCCCCCAAGTAGCTGGGATTACAGGAGCCTGCCAGCATGCCCGGCTAATTTTTTGTATTTTTAGTAGACATGGGGTTTCACCATCTTGGCCAGGCTGGTCTTGAACTCCTGACCTCGTGATCCACCCACCTCAGCTTCCCAAAGTGCTGGGATTACAGGCATGATCCTTATTGCATTAGCTATGACTTCAGTACAATGTTGCTAAGGAGTGTTGAAAAGAAAACACAGGTAGATGACTAAACTAAATCAGAAGATAATACATGAACAATATGAAAATTTCAACAAAGAGGTAGAAACCATTTTTAAAAGAAAATAGAAATTCTGGAGCTAAAGAACACAATGAATTGAACTGAAAAATTTCAGAGAGCTTCAACAGCAGATGTAACCAAGAAGAAAAATCAGTGAGCTTGAAAATTGGTCATATGATATTACCCAGTCAGAGGAACAAAATGGGAAAAAAAAGTAAAGAGAGACTGAAGAGAACCTATAGGAGTTATGAAACTCCATCAAGCGAACCAATATACAAATTACGGAAGCCGCAGAAAAAACAGAGAAAGGTATTTCCTTATAGTCAAGAGAGACATCATGGGCAGTTGGAAGCCTGACGTGTGTTGACCTCTAGTTGAACAGTGAAACCTCAGGGGCTGGTTAGTGGATGGGAATCCACCCTGGGGGATCCCATGGATGGTTTATGAGCTCAGGCTTTGGCCCTATCCTGCTTGACATTTTCAGGAAGGTTTTAAGGAAGACACCTACATTAAGTGCCTCAACTTTGTGGATTATATGACAGAATTTGGAAATTTAAAAAACGAGTGATGCTTCAGCAGATCAGATCACGGACAGACTGGGATTGGACAGTGATAATCATAGTGAACCAAAGGCACTGATGGAGGGAGAGTTGACTCAACATTAGCAGAGGTTTAAAAATATTAATAAAAGACTTTAGAATTTTGGGGGGAAAAAAAGCTGGCCAGAAGGACAAGTATTTCAAGAACAGGTCAGTTGCTGTTGCATGAAGGACCCTCCAAAGCTCCCTCATTGGTGAGTCCCTCAGGCACAAGGCCAGGCCGCAGCCTCGTGTGCTGTCAGGAGCAAGTTATCCAACTGCACCCACAAAGGTCTCCAGGAGGGGATGCAAAACGTTCGATATCATTTTCCTTATTTTAGCAGAAACATTTAATGGCAAGAGTAGTGGATTCCTTGTCTCTTCTTGACAGTGTTTTCAAATTGACTCAATACTTCAGTGGGAACATTGTGGTCCCACCCAAACCATTTAGAGAGCCTGTCCAGGTTTGGGACCTCCACTTTAAGCACAGTTGGTCTGTCTGTGGTGTGGCTTTCAACTCGGTTTCCTCAATTCTGGCTCTACCTCCTTGCCAAGGCACTTCGATGTGAGGTCTTAGGAGCTGAGTTGTATTAGTTCTGGGTTTTGGACAGAGCCCTTTTAGATCTCCCTTTCTTTCTCAATTGTTTTTCTCAGCTATGTTTCAGGAAACTAAGTCTCTCTACCCATCAAAAGGGTGATTTAGATAATGTCCCACTGTGAGCAAGTGACTGGAAGCCACACTGCAGAGAGGATATAGGTGTTGGATGGCAGATAAAGTGGGTGGCCCATATGCCCTGAGTTTCAGTGAATCTGTATTTCTATTTCAGTAAAGAAATAAGCAACCCGACCTGCAAGGAGAAAGTCATCAGACCTACCCTAATTGGCAGGGAATATATGGGATAGATGAACAATTAAGTGTCCCAATAAGGGAGTCCTTTCTCAAATCTAGGACAGAATGGGGAGAGAGAATTCCAGAGGCCAGGTCCAGCCACAGATCCCAGGTCTGGAGAAAAGAGGATAGAGACTCACAGATAAAAGAAACAAGTTATAACAACCAAAAGCAATATGTAAACCTATTTGTTGCCCGATTTAAAATAAACCAACTATGAAATGATGTTTTGAGACAATTGGGAACCTTCAAATATGGACTGGGCATTAGATGAAGTTAAGAGATTAAAGTTAATTCTGTGAAGGGTAATTATGTCATGGTGGTAACAATAAAATAAAGTCATTAGCAGTTAGAGACAATTGAATGAAATATTTATGGGATGAAATGATATATCCTTAAAATTCTCTAGCAAGTGATCTAGTACAAAACCAGTCAAAGAAGAAAATGGAGGTGAATGTGGTAGATGATGCAAAGTTAACACAGTATTGATAATTGTTGAAGCTGGAACATGGGCATATGGAACATTTATACTATTCTATTCTTTTGCTGATTTGAAGTACCTGTAATAATTTTTTTTAAATAGTCCATCTAGAAAGAAAAGGATTGTTACTATGATCTTCCCTATTAACAGACTTTTTATGTTTTCAAATGAATTATTCTTTACATATTGCTTATTGCATTGAGTTCCTACACCATCTCATATTAGGATCGGGCTGACAGAACAAATAAGGAATCCCATAAGGGCCGACAGTTTGGAAATGCCTGGGGTGAGGGGGCCAAGAGCTAGTGTCTCCTCTGAGAATGGAAATGTTCTCTTTCCTTCCAAAGGCACACCATTGGGAGAGACTATAAACTAAACTACTGGGTTAAATTCAATTCAAAGAGAAATAGGACTTTCCAGAATATCTTCAAATAAATACTGAAAGACTTCTTGGGAAGGGCAACCAACAGCAAATCATAAGCAGCATAGACCCAGGCCGAAATCACAAACAGTTAAATGGCTGGGAAAATACATTTACTCAAATGGCGATGCAATTTGGAGTTGTGTCTTAAGTGTTGTACTGTGAAATTTCAATTAGGAGCTAAGTGCTGTGAAATGGGCTGTGCTCAAGGACTTTGGCCAACCGTTAGATGTGCACTACAATTTTCCAAGACAGAGCGAGTGAGATCAGGGTGAGCATTGGTATATTGTTTGGGTTACATTGAAACGTTTTGATGCCTTTCAAGATGTGTGTTTTCTACCACGGGAGGAGAGATGGGTGCACTTATTCATACACTTGCACAAAATGTACAAGATGTTGGTGTAACGTGTCACACTGGAAGTAAAACAAGATATGAGTTCCCAGCAACGTGGCACACTCAAATTCCCTTAATGAGAAGAAAGAAAAAGACTTCATTATGGTCCCTTCCGGTAGGTTTATCATCTGAAACACAAAGTGAAGGCAGGTTGGAAGAGCACATTGTTTTACTGTAGATAAAAACACTCCTAAAAGCAGCTGCTCCAGAACGGAGTGTTTCTTTGGCTCCGTCTCCGGGAGAGACAGAGGGGAGTGAGTGGTTTTCTTTGAATAGCGTTCTCAGAGTTGGTGAATTTAGTCAAGATTACAGATTTGTCTCTCTGCTTTACGACCCCAAAATGGGATTGCAGGAAAAGAGTTAATGTTGTCATCTCACATGGAGACCATTAAAATCCTCTTGCTGGGGAAATCATGGAAGATCGTCAAATATTGCCAAGACCTCCTTCCATCAATATTCAAGAGCCCAGCTTAAACCTGCTCTCAGGGTTCATGCAGAAAACAGGTGTAGTCAGCATTTTTTTTGCCAGGCTTTAGAGAGTGTTGGTAAAACAAAAATGATTAACACATTTCCAGCAAAGAGCATGGAACACACAGAAACATGAGATACGAAATTCAAGTCATCAGAGTCTAATTCTGTGATTCAAGAGCTGTGTGGCTCTGTGCAACTTAATCACTCTTAGCTTCAGTTTTGTAAAGGGGAAATAAGAATTACCTGGTTAAATTTGGTGGAAATTAAATAAAATAATAAATACTAGGTCTCTTCTGAGGGAACACTTAATAAGAAGATGTATTATAGAATCAGGAAGCATTAATACCTTGTACTATATGATAGCGACATAAATGAGGTGCAATGGGAGTGAGGGTGGCCGCTGAGGTGGCTTTCCAGGCAATGAGTGTTTGTTTTGGGGGACTGAGGTACGGAAGGAGGGAGGCAGCCTGCAGGGGGTCTGCAGGGGACATCGGGGCAGCCAGGTGAGGCTGAATATCCCTTTGTGACTGTCATGGAGCTTTGAGGCCTCAGATGAGGACTTAATTTCCTGGATCTTCAGCTTCCTCACACAATATTAATTAAGTTTTAAAATTCTGAACTTAGTATTTAGTAGCGGCACATTAACATGGTTCATGCATCAAGAATGTGAACAGGTGGCCTGGGAAATCCCCCTTTGCTCGGGTCCCGTTGTAGCAGGACGAGCTGCAGACAAAACCCCTCAGACACCGAGTTAAAGAAGGAAGGGCTTTATTCGGCCAGAAGCATCGGCAAGACTCACCTCTCAAAAACCGAGCTCCCCAAGTGAGCAATTCCTGTCCCTCTTAAGGGCTTACAACTCTAAGGGGGTCTGCGTGAGAGAGTCGTGATCGATTGAGCAAGCAGGGGGCACGTGACTGGGGGCTGCATGCACTGGTAATTAGAACGGAACGGAACAGGACAGGGATTTTCATAGTGCTTTTCCATACAATGTCTGGAATCTATAGATGACATAACCGGTTAGGTCAGGGATGGATCTTTAACTACCAGGCCCAGGGCGCGGCGCCGGACTGTCTGCCTGTGGATTTCATTTCTGCCTTTTAGTTTTTATTTCTTCTTTCTTTGGAGGCAGAAATTGGGCATAAGACAATATGAGGGGTGGTCTCCTCCTTTACCATCTTCCCACTCCACTAGCTGTTGTCCTCCCAGAGGTACTTGTTTTGTTTTCTGTGTTTGTGTTTGCTTTTTTTTTTTTTTAATTTATGGGCCACATATTTTTTTATTTTCTCACTTTCTTATTTAAACAAAATGGTTGCATAGAGCACATTCCATTGTTCTCCAAATTGCTTATTTTGCTTCACATCTTCTGTGAGAATATTTTAGAGTGAATTGTTGAAAGCTGATCTCCGAATTCCTCTATGGAGACTTAGTGATGAAATTATCTAAAAGTGCTGATGCTAACCTGGGTTTCATGTTACAAAGCCCCAGGATAGACCTCATCACCATGCTCTGCAACTTGAACATCTCCAGTTACCACCTGTTTGCTGTGGAATGTGCTCTACATGTGTCCCCAGATACCCACGGTCTCTCCCTGGTCCCTCCGCAGCATTCCATCCCAGGGGACCCATGAGGGCTGCACAGTGCCTGGTCATCTCTCACCCAGTCCCGTGTCTGGAAGGACAATCCAGCCACACCTGGTGCTCAGGACCTGCCCAAGGGCATGCACCCTGCTGGGTGCTTCTAGTCTGACATGAGTGATCGAAAAGAGGACTACATGTTGAGGCTTTCTCAGGCCTCCCCAAACAGAATTACTCACCACAGTGCTTTGCTTGATGCCTAAGGCAGCGTTGTTAGTGATAGCTATTGTGACTTGTCACGAATGCACCTGCCTCTGTGTTAGACTGTGAGGTTTGTTGATGAAAAAATTTGAAGAGATTTATTCTGAGCCAAGTGTGAGGACCATGACCTGTGAGACAACCCCAGGAGGTCCTGATGGCATGTACCCAAGGTGGTCAGGCTACAGCTTGGTTTTATACACTTTAGGGAGACATGAGACATCAATCAATACATGTCAAATGTACATTGGTTTGGTCTGGAAAGGTGGGACAACTTGAGGTGTGGAGGCTTCCAAGTCATAGGTGGATTCAGACATTTTCTGATTGGCAATTGATTGAAAGAGATGTTATTATCCAAAGTCCTGGACTCGATAGAAAGGAATATCTGGGTTAAGATAAGGGGTTGTAGAGACCAAGGTTTTTTATCATGCAGTTGAAGCCGCCAGGTAGCCGACTTGGGAGCTCTTATCAGACCTAAAAGGTGCCAAACTCTTAGTTAATTCTCTCCTGGATCAGGGAAAAGATCTGGAAAGGGCAGGTAATTCTATACAGACCATAGATTTTTCCCCACAACAGAAAGCTTTGCAGGGCCATTTCAAAATATGTCAAAGGAATATTTCTGGGTAAAATACTTTGATTTCTTTTAGGGCCTGCTGTCTATTGTGTGATGCTGTACTAGAGTCAGGGTGGAATTTGGTCTCTTACTGCTACAAAGAGTCTGCTCTGTCAGTCTTAAAATCCCTATTTTAATGTTGATGCCGGTCAGTTGTGCCTGAATCCCAAAGGGAGGAGGGTATCATGAGACATGTCTGACTCAACTTCCACTCGTGGCCCGAACTAATTTTTCAGGTTTCTTTGGAATGCCCTTGGCCAAGAGAGGGGTCCATCAGTTGGTTTGGGAGCTTAGAATTTTATTTTTCATTTACAGGTTGTTGAAAGTGGGGCTTACCTGTCTTGGTCCTGGGGAGGTGATAAAGGTGGAAATCAAAGGTATCTTTCAAAGACTCCCCTGGGGTAGGCCAGCACACTCTCAGAAAACGAGCTCTTAACCTCTTCTGGTGCGGACACTCTGCAGAGATGAATTCAAAGGTCCTTTTGGCTCCTCGGGGGTCTCATACAGCACTAGTCGCATCAATGAATGAATAGCAAGTTCCTCTGGAATGCCTGCGGAGTCTGACACAACATAGGTGTGTGATGATGCAACAAAAAAATCCGTCAGAAACCCCTACAGCAAATACAGTGGATTATGGATACCTGATTAAAGAGACTAGCAAAGGACCCATGTGTTTAGTTGGCTCTGAATTTTGAATGGTGTGCTCATGGAAAAGGACCTTCTCTTCTGAGTTAGGTAGATCTTCAATATGGCCAGAGATCTGGCTTATTTTTCATTCTCCCTGAGTTAATGCATTTATGTCTTAATTATCTGTAGGAAACGCTTTTGCATTATAAATCTGGGTCATTTCACAATACATTATTGACACATTGACTCCTGATGCGGCACCTGCACCATACTTTCTGTAGGAGCTTTGTGATGACTGACGTGATGTGAAGTTAATCCTGTGTCTGCTTTATGGTCTATCCATCCTTTACACATGCTGGGTACTCAATGCATGCTTCTGAATAAATGAATGAATGAAGTAATGAATTAATGACTAAATGAAAGCTGAAGAAGTGCCTACACCCTGCCAGTCAACTGTGAATACAGAAAATTAGGGAGAACAAGAGGCAGTCACTGTCTGCCCTGCCCTGTAATTCAGATTCAGGAGACAAATCGCCCCCAGGACTCCCTCCCATCCACTGCTTCAAGTGATTTTCACTCTGGCTGACATGGCTTGGATTTGAATATCACAGCTGAGAAGCACAGGCTAATAAGATGTTCTTCTATATCTATGTAACATGAAGAAGCATGACTGTATTTTCTACCATTTGGTTTTATAAAACAAGAATCATTCCTTACTGATGATGGTGTGTGGTGTTTATAATGTTCTGGGAGATTAATTTGTTTTCACAAAGTGACAGTCATACAAATGAAAGGAAAATCTAACTGAAGGCAAATGCTAAAGATCACATGAAGCAGGCTTTAATTTTTGATACAAATAAATAGTCCACAGACCATAAACACATCTCTAGCCTTGAAAAACCATTAGGAAAACATTGCTTATGGCAACCAGAAGACCCTGCCCTTTCAGAACCAGAGCTTCTCTGATCCGTTTCCATGGTGACTGAAGCTCTGCCATCTAAACACACGGTGGTCCCCAGGAGGAGCTGATGAATAAAGGCTGCAGAGGGGAATACTAGGGAAAGACAAAAGTTCCTTCTCTCTCCTTCACTCTCAAATTTAAATTCAACCTAATCCAAGAGGAGAATAGGAATAAACTGAATTGGAAACATCCTTTGAACTGCAAATCATAGCCTACTGTGATTTTTATTTATTTTTTAAAGTTTGAGGTTTTGTCCCAATTTATACATTTAGTCTTTACGATTCCACGATGGGTTTTGGAGATAAATGGTGGCTGCTTGGGGAGATAATTCAGGTAGGTCTTCCTGGTGGCTGCAGGAGGAGGCTGTCAGTGATGCTGGGAGAATGTGGCCCAGCAACTGTGCTGATTCACTCTGTGTTTGTTCACCTGAGAGCTGTGCCACATCAGTGCTGAAACCCACCACTCAGGGGGCTGCATTCTGGTTTTGCATCTGGGCAAAAGAATAAAGCTCTGTTTTACTAGCACAAAGATATGATTAAATTGCAACAGATTTTTTTTACTAATTAAAAAACTTTTCTATAGAGATGGGGTCTCACTATGACACCTGGACTGGTCCTGAACTCCTGGGCTTAAGTGATCCTACCACCTTGGCCTCCCAAAGTGCTGGGATGACAGTGTAAGTCACCACACCCAGCCCAGAACAGAATTTTTAAGCTGCGTACACGTGTGGTCAATAATAAATATTTTCTGCTTAGGTAATGATGATGATCACCTGGAACACAGGACACCAGGCATTTCCCTGAGTGCTTTGTACGTGCCATGCCTCATTTAATCCTTACAACAACCTCGCAATAACCCCGAGACAGCCCTAAGACAAATGTATGATTAGCCTTGAAGAATAGAGATGATGAAAGTTAGAAAATCTGGCCTGGGTCACTCCAAAAGACCCTGGTTTCTTTGCCTAAGCCGATGCTCTGCTCTGAGTTGCACCACCTTCGACATCATGACTATATTTTGAAACGCCCTCTAAATGTCAGGAGAATGTACAGTACAGAAAATGTGCTCATGGGCTCTGAATCCCAAGGGACCCTCTTACACCAACCACAGAGCAGCTTCTGTAATTTCCAGGTAGGATGGAGATTTCCTTCTCATTGGAGTGCCAGATAAGGCAATGCTGTAACAAAAGTCTGTCTTGGACCTTGATGCCCCATTTATCAGAAGGTCAGGAAAGATTACCTCATAATCAAAGATTGTAGTTGTACATTCACAGCACATGGTTGCCAAAGGAGCTATTGCTGGTCCCAAGATTGAAGTGTTTTCCTCCAGCTTCTAGGATTGTAACCATAATAGGTCCACTGCCCGATGTGTGCAGCAAGTCGGTACACCGAGACACTGCGTTGCAAAAGAGAAGGAGATTTAACAGAGGGCTGCCAAATGAGGAAATGGGAGGAAACCTCAAATCTGACTCCCCAAGTGTCAGGCCTCTGAGCCCAAGCTAAGCCATCATATCCCCTGTGACCTGCACATACACATCCAGATGGCCTGAAGCAACTGAAGATCCACAAAAGAAGTGAAAATAGCCTTAACTGATGACATTCCATCATTGTGATTTGTTCCTGCCCCACTCTAACTGATACAATATATTCTCCCCCGCCCTTAAGAAGGTACTTTGTATGCCTATCCCAAACCTGTAAGAACTGATGATAATCCCACCACCCTTTGCTGACTCTCTTTTCGGACTCAGCCCACCTGCACCCAGGTGAAATAAACAGCCTTCTTGCTCACACAAAGCCTGTTTGGTGGTCTCTTCACATGGACGCACATGACACCAAGGGGGTAGGGATCTTCAGGATTTTGTAGTGGGTGAAATGAGGAGATGGTTGATTGGTGGAAGAGTGCATGGCGAAGTCATGGGTCGGGGAGATGAAGAAGCTGTGTTCTCCTGCTGATTCTGTTCCCCTGTAGGGGTCTTCAAACTGGTTGGCCTCAGCTGTTTCACTGGAATTCAGAATCTGGAAAACATCTTAAGCAATTCTTAAACAAAAGTCTTATGATTCTAATGTCAGGATCCTACCTGCGGGAACAATGGGGTTGCAAATGGTCAATAACTAATGCTGTTTGACTTTCAGCAACAAGGAAGTGGGCCCAAGTGCAGCCAGATTCCTGCTTAATTATAACTGGCATGCTATTTCTGTCAACTGTTGTGGGGATGGTTTCAGGATTACAGATGAAGACCCTTTCTCTTGGAGATGGATGGAAAGTCAGCGACACATGGTCAGTTTGGAAGCATGGACTCAAGAAGCCATCAATCATTTCAGCTCTCTCTTTCCACTAGTCCTTAGAATCCATAGCTTGAAAACATCTGGGTCACTGGGCAGGTGAGCAGGGAGTGTGGAGTCACTGATACTCGGAATGCCTTAGCCAGATGCACAGAGAAGCCAGGAGTGGGTGGCCTGCAGGGAAATTCAGCTTCCAGAGTTTCTGTCACTGAAGTGCAGCATGGCCCACTCAGCCATCGAACTCCTACCTGTTTGTTTCATTTGCATTCGCTTTGTCTTCCCAACCAGACTGAAAGGTCAGCCACACACACCCAGCTCCTCCCACCCAACCCTCCTGGGGCCCACCCCAAAGCTGAGTGTGCTTCAGTTCAGTACATGCAGTTTGGCATAAACATGGATATTTGCAGAATGGTATGCTCAAACGTTCTTGAAACATCCCAGTGAGAAAGGTGTGTGCTCCCTTCACTCATTAAAGTGATACGTAATGCTTGAGGACCTAGCTTAGACATGGTCCTGTTTGTGAAAGAAATAGACATTTTGTGATATGATTATCAAAACACAACATTCGGGGCTAGAAGTGGCTTTCAAAATCATTTAAACGAATTTTGTAATTTCACAGATAAGTTCACAGTTAGCTCATGGTATTTGGATATATTACAGATAACGTGCCATTTCTAACAGCTGGGATCTGGGGCAGCCAAACCTGACAACTTTTTGCAGTGACTACATAAACCAGTCTGCTGGCCAGTGGCCTACCCATGTCCATGGAGCCCAGGGTTGCACGGAGTAAATTTCCTTGGGCTTTCAAGCATGCTTTTCCCCTTCATTAGGTCTATAAGTGGGAGTAGTTTAAAGGACATACAGTTGAATCTCATTATTTGAGGTGTTTATGTTCTACAAAGTTGTTGTGAACACTGAATTAGCAAATCAGTGAATACCGAACCACTGCTTCCAGGGGAAATACAAGGTTAGATTCCTGTGAGCCCCTGGTCACATTTTCATCAACCTTGTTGTGTGTGTGTGTGTGTGTGTGTGTGTGTGTGTGTGTGTGTGTGTGTGTTTGTTTTTGAGGCAGAGTCTCGCGCTGTCACCCAGGCTGGAGTGCAATGGCATGATCTCTGCTCACTGCAACCTCTGCCTCCTGGGTTCAAACGATTCTCCTGCCTTAGCCTCCCAAGTAGCTGGGATTACAGGTGTGCACCATCATGCCTGGCTAATTTTTATATTTTTAGTAGAGACAGAGTTTCACCATGTTTGCCAGGCTGATCTCGAACTCCTGACCTCAGTTGATCCACCCGCCTCTGCCTCCTGGAGTATTGGGACGACAGGCGTGAGCCACCACGCCCGGCCGTGTGTTTCATAACTTTCTTTGCTTTACATGTGCTTCTGTCTAAAGACCCCTTATTTAGTATACACTGTTGATTCATTAATATTGAACTCATGGCTAACAAAACTTACCTAAGGCACATATTTTCTCCATAAGGCACAGCACATGAGCCAGCCCTTCCACACTATGCTTGGGGCCGTTTTAAACAGTGAAACTACCAACAAAAAGCACAAAAAATGTGAGAAAGCTGGCACTAAGTAGACTGCAAAAAGAACCGTTCCTGCGGCCTGGAGTCTGTAATTTATTTCTTCACAGTTCTGGAGCCCGGAAGTCCAAGATCAAGATGTGGGCAGAATCGGTTCTTCTCAAGGCCGCTCTCCTTGGCTGGTAGAAGGCCACCTTCTCACCCGCTGAGCTTGGATTCCTGTGGGTCCTCCGATCCATCAGAGCTGTCATTTGTGGAGAGTCCATGTCTGGGGTTCTGAGCCCTCCACGTGGCACCTGGGCGTCCTTTAAGAACCCTCCAAGTGGGGTTTAATGTCAAGCCCGCCCGGCCAGCGGGGGGAGCCAAAGAGCAGGGAGGCCGAGGTGGGAACACTGGACGTGGAACCTGAGACTACCCCAAAGCCTGCGTTGTAGCCCGCTTAGGGGCTGCAGGCTGAGGGGGGCGCGGCAAGACTCCAAGTAGAAGCGGACCTTGAGAGGCAGCCAGGCCAGGCGGCAGCCGCGCCCGGAGGGTGTGGAATGAGGAGCGCAAGGTGGGCAGAGCGTGAAACCTTCACCGACTACGCCTCCGCCCTCGCTGCCCTACCGGAATCCCCAGGTGGGAATCCGCTCCCAGTCCGAGATCCTGGGCTCGGGGGTTCTGGCCGGCCCGAAGGACTGCTGCATCTGGTTTGGGTTGGGTGGTCTGAGTTGGGGCTTGGGTTTTTTGAACACTCCCCTCTCGCTCTAATAGGAAGTCAGGATTCAGTGAGGAAGGCTGTCCGGGAGTTCAAAGACTCGCGCACCTGCAGCCAGGTGACAGCAGGAGGCCTGGGGCAGGCAGGGTGGCGGGGGCGCGTCCACGATGCGCTTCTGTGTGTCCGTGTGTGCCCTCCCCACAGAAATACGATCTATTTCGGGATCGCTTGATGCCCGATAACATTCCCTAGATTTGCTGTTACCCAGGGTTGGGTTTTTTTATTTTTATTTTTATTTTTCCCATGTCCAAACACCAACTTGAATGCCCTGGATTTTGCAAATACATTTTCCATGAGAAAAAGGAGAGTGATGTCCCTCAGAGACTTCATTGGTGCGTGGCTTGAGGCCCTGCTCGGTGGCTCCCCCGTGCTCCCCGCGGATCTGGGATCTCCAGCTTTCACTGGAGGCCGACCCCCAGCTCCAGTTGTCCCCCATTTCCCCCACCCTCCATCCTTCCTGCCAGCTTCGTATCTGCACCATAAATCACTGCGTTATGCAAATTGAAAAATCTGCCTGTAGTTCTTGCGAGGAGAGATCACCCACAAAAGTGGATTTCCATGGAAACGAAACGCGAAATGCAACAGAAAGGAGACGAAGGACAAATTAGACCTGCTGCCTAGTTTTCAGCGGCGAGTCACTGCTTCCTGTTAGCGCCCTTCCTCCATTTCTTTTAGCGTCTGCACTTTTAGACCAGAGCAGTGTTGTTGTTTGTTTCTTGTGGGCTTCGATTTATTCAGTTTGGGAAAGGATGATTTATTTAGAGTGCTTACCTTTGTGAAAAGCTATTATATGGAGAATGGTGGCCATTTTCTCTCTCTCACTAAAGAAGGGAGAAAAGGAACCTTCATCCTAGTCAAAGAAATGAAGATATGCTTTCAGGAAGAACTTCCCAGTGGAGATGGCTATGAAATACTATGTAGGGATTGCAGGCATGACTGAGAACGCTGCTTCTTGGAAACCTTTTGATTGTGGGATAGTACGTTAGTTTGATCAAGCTGCTATAACAAACAGCACCCACAGCCAGGGGCCTCAAACAACAAAAATTTCTTTATTCAGTGTTCTGGAGACCAGAAGTCCAAGATCAAGGTGTTGGGAGAATCGGTTCTTTCCCAGCCCTCTCTCCTGGCCTGTAGAAGGCTACCTTCTCACTGTGTCCTCACCTGGTCTTTCTTCTGTGTCCACGCATTCCTGGTGTCTCTCTGTCTCCAAATTTCCTCTTCTTGTAAGGACACACCAGGTAGATTGAATGAGGGTCCACCTTAATGGCCACATTTTAACTCATTGCCTCATTAAAGACACTATTTCTAAATATAGTCACATTATGAGGTGCTGAAGGTATGGACTTCAACACAGGGATTTTGGGGAGATACCATTCAGTCCATAACACATCGCTTCCATTTGGAGAACACGATTTAGACTCCAGCACATGAAAGCAGGAAGAACTCTTCCTTGGAAAACTGATTCCACAAACGGGATACTGAGGCCCAAGGCGAGTTACGCAGTGTGGCCCACTTGATGAGGAGGGCTGAGGGGACCTCTGTGGATACCCTCTCCCAGCCCTCCAGTCCTATAAGTCTGTGCCCCAGAATGTGTGGAACTCTCCAGAAAAAACATGCTCCCATCAATGCGAGATAATAGTGCTGCTGTGGCCAGTGGCACAGGATGTGCTTCTGTCCTGCTGACTGTGATCTGGGGAAGGTGATTCCTGGGGCTTCCAGTCTCTCCACCCTTCAAGTGATGAAGGAGAGGACCTGGGCATCCTGCAGCTTGGGACCAGCTGCAGGAGTCTGCTCTCTGCATCATTGGAAATTAGGATGAAGACCCTCAATGCTAATGTGCAAAGGAATCACTGAGAGACTTATGGAAGACGCAGACCCATTCAAGGGCTCTTGATGCAGTCTGGATGGGGTGTGGTTTAGGATGATCTCTTTCTTTCTTTTTCTTTTCTCTCTCTTTTTTTTTTTTTTTTTTGAGACGGAGTTTCACTCTTGTTGTCCAGGCTGGAGTGCAATGGTCCGATCTTGGCTCACTGCAACCTCCACCTCCCAGGTTAAAGCAATTCTCCTGCCTCAGCCTCCTGAGTAGTTGGGATTACAGGCATGCACCACCACACCTGGCTAATTTTTCATTTTTAGTAGAGATGGGGTTTCTCCATGTTGGTCAGGCTGGTCTCCAACTCCTAACCTTAGGTGATCCACCTGCCTTGGCCTCCCAAAGTGCTGGATGTGAGCCACCGTGCCCTGCCAGGATGATCTCTTTCTAACATACACCCAATGTTGAATCAGAATCAGATCAACACTGGAACAATGATTCACACCTTTGCTACTCAGAGTGAGGGCCACAGACAAGGAGAGGCAGCACCACCAGGCAGCTGTGAGAAATTCAGAATCTTAGCTCTGCCCCAGATCAACTGAATGAGAATCCGAGTTCTCATTCAAGTTTGAAAAGCTCTGCTTTATCAGAATTGTGTCTGTGTGGACTTATGCGCTCTCTTTAGTTCGTTGGTGGTAGTGATGGAATTGTTCAAATCACTACTTAACGGGAGTTTCTAAGATGCCCAAATGCTTCAGAAATCAACAGTAAACACCTTGAGAATGTTACTGTCAAGAACTGTGAAGAGTTTATGCTACTTTCAAGGTAATAAGTTAGCCCACCGCCATTTCCTAGATGCTGCCAGAAGATACGAGACTCCTGGGTCAGAGACAAAAGACTATTGTAGCATAGAAGGCAGCATGAGCTTCAGGTTCATATTATTTCCCTCTACCCTCCCTCTACAGCCCATGAGGATGACACAGAGGGTCCATGTGGACAGGGTAGGCAGAGAGTTTGCATTACAGCTAAGAACCCCTGAGTTTAGGAAGCCCCAACCAATGCCACAGAAAAAGGCATTCTCTTTCTTATCCTGGTCAGGAAATAAATGTACCCTCTGCCCCAGAAGTAGACACTATCTCTATCTTCCAAAGCTATTTGCTATAAAAATATCCTTGAAATGACAGTCTGGAACGAAAGCTGATTCAAGAGGTGCAAAAGGACCATGGGGAATTGCCTTCCAAAATTTACTTTCTTGAATGTCCTTTTTGTTCATCTGAAATATCTTTCTCCATATCCTTGCTTGCAGAGAAACCCAGATATGTCAAAGTTTATAGTCAAGACATAGAGCAGCAATAAATAGGACTCAGTTTAAGCTTATCTCTAGCCTTAAGGAAACTTGCATGTAGGAATTGCATATACCTGAAAATTGTAATTTCTATTTTGTACATAATGACCTATTGGGATCTAATTTTACAGAAATGCAGTGAATGGGTCAGAAGGCTGTTCAGATTCCTTCTGTTGACTTAATCATGTGATGAATTAGTTAAAAGAATATAAATTAAAATAGTAATAGATGATAACAGTAGTTTTAATTTTTAACATTTACATTTATTAATGCACTTTCACATTCATGATCTAATTTAATTCTCAAAACATGATTGCTTGTCTTTTTCATATGAAGACAATCAAAGAAACTAAATGACTTGCTTGAAATCGTGGCTAATGCAGGTTAGCCAAGTCTCACAACCACAGCTGCGACTTCCTAGTAGGGAAAATTTTAGCTGACACACATAGACAAGAGGAAAAAAAAAATGGAAGTGACTTTTACAAATAAAAATCAATACTACTGATTCTACCAGGAAAGAGAATCACCAAAAAAGCACAAATGAAATAATTTTTCCCTTCTACAGACATTTTTGTAGCAACTTAGCACTTTCCAGGGAATATTTTTTGCACATGCAGGATCATTAACAAGATTTAGCTTCTTCTCATGGCATTTACTCCCCTCGAATTAGGAATTTTGACTGAAACACAATCTGTAAAGGGAGTGTTGTTTGTTTTATTGGAAACCTGACTCTGAATTCATTCAGTGAATGCTTCCAAAATACTATACAAGAGCCTATTGTGGTATCACATTAGCTACCATAAGCTTGCTGTATGTGAGGCCCTTGTCTAATCAACTGCACTGTGTAATCCCAGGCTTATTAACTCATATTTAGGAGCAGACTTGAAGGGAGACTTTAATATTCCATTCAATATATTTTGGAGCATTTTAATGACAACTTTTCTTTTTTTTTTCTCTGTCTTTGTTTTTAGTCTACACATTATTGCCTGGACACCAAAGCTGCCTTTCTCCCATCTTTGTCTTAGCGCTTTGCAGGGATAGGCTTGGATTGGCCTACGGTTTTCTACCTATTTAGACATTCTCCTGATTTATTCATTCATCCTCTCTCATCCCTTTATAGGTATCGCACAGGTGCTTGAGAAGCTTGCCTGCCTTCTGGGGCTTCCGGCCACTGGAGCCCACACGGCCCTTGATGCAGTTCCTGCTCTGTGACATACCCGTCTCTGATGTTAAAAAACTTTTCTTGGGGGGGGAAACAAATGGTATTTTTTTTTTTAGAACCTCTTAGTTGTAGATCACAAGATTAGGTTTTTAGCCAACGTCTTCTTGAACACATTTCCAACTGTGTTTTCAAATAATACAACTGCTTGGAAAATCTTCGGGCGAAAGAATCTAGCCTCAGTGTTGCTGACTTGAGATTTAAAACTACGTCAGACAGAGGCCAGCCCAGGTGAGGGTCCCTTTGTTATTCAGTGAAAGAGAGAAAACTAAAGAACAAAAAGACAGGCCTTTGGACCTGGCATGACCGTGTCACTACTTTGATGGTGGCTGTCATTTTGGAGGGTACCTTAGGTAGTGACCACGTCACTATGTTGATGGTGGCTGTCATTTTGGAGGGTACCTTAGGCAGTGACCATGTCACTATGTAGATGGTGGCTGTCATTTTGGAGGGTAACTTAGGTAGTGACTGTGTCACTACGTTGATGGTGGTTGTCATTTTGGAGGGTACCATTGCTCCATGCCACTGTCAAAAAGCTATGGCCCATATTCAGGAGGAGGGGAGGAATCTTTTGCTGATTCCACAACAAAGAAAGTCAGAGAGAGGGTGGCTCTGTGTGCCTGGTGCTACGGTCTCACTGGTTTCCTTCAAGCCTCCTGCTGGGAGTAAAAGGTGCAGGAAGTAGGGCCTTCGAGTGGATTTAGGGTGGGATGATTTTGTGTTTGGGGGCATATAGAGGATAACTGAGGCATAACTGCTAAGCCCCCTTTTCAGTGGTTTGAGTTTATATGCAACATACTGGAATCCAGGCTGGAACTGCCTGAAATTGTACCAGCTTCCCTTAGCTGTATCTCCTCAACATCCCCCCTGCACACCACTCTGCCAGCTGCCAGGGCTTTTGGAAAGAGGAGCCTTGAACTTCACATGCCATCTCCCTGTATTATTCATAGGAAGGGCACACATTCTTTTCTGCTTTTCTGGGCCATGCAAAGGGAGGAAACAGGTGCAGACCCCATGTCCTCGTGGACAGGCCCTCCCTATGTCACGCTCCATCAGGTGCACTGTGTCTCAAATTTTAATGTGTCCTCAAGCCTGTGGGGACCTTGTTCAAATGCAATTTATGTTTCAGTAGGTATCAGTGGGATCTGAGATCCTGCATTCATTACAAGGTCCCAGGAGACGCTGGTACTGCTGGTACATGGATATTTTCAGTATCAGGGGCCTGGAGAACCATTACCTCTGCTGGGAGTAAAAGGTTCAGGAAGCAGGGCCTTAGAGTGGATTAGGGTGGGATGATTTTGCGTTTGGGGACATATAGAGGCTAACTGAGGCAGAACTGCTAAGCCTCCTTTTCAGTGGTTTGAGTTCAGTATGTTATGCAACATACTGGAATCCGGGCTGGAACTGCCTGAAACTGTACAAGCTTCCCTTAGCTGTATCTCCTCAACATCCCCCCTTAACATTTGTATTTTAAATTTAACTTCTAAAATATATTTATAGCATTATAATTGACATACAATAAACTGCACATAAATAATATAATTTGATATGTTTGACATATGTATAATACTCAAGAAACCATCACCACAATCAAGAGAGTCAACATATCTGTCACTCTCCAAAATTTCCTCGTACCCCTGTAGAGTCATTATAATTGCTTCTGACCCTTCCAGGCAGCCACTAGCTGCTCTGACACTATAGACTCATTTGCATTTCCTAGCGTTTTGTATAAATAGAGCCATAGAATATGTTCTTTTTTGCTTTGTCTTCTCTTGTTAAGCATAATTATTCTGAGATTTATTTATGTTGCAGCATGAATCCATAGTTCATTCCCTTTTCTGTAATGGACGTTTGGGTTGTTTGCAGCATGTGGTTATTACAGATGAAGCTGCCGTGAACACTGATGTGCATGTGTTTGTATGCACATTGACTTTCAATCCTCTTAGGCAAATACTTGGGGGTAAAGTGACTGGATCGTATGGTAGATGAATTTTTAACTTTTTAAGAAACTGAGAACTGCTTTCCAAAATGAGTGTGCCATTTTCATTTCCACCAGCAGCGTATGAAGGTTCCAGATCCTCTGAATCCCTGATAACTTCTGTCACGATCAATCTTAACTTTAGTCATTCTGATGTGTGCATTGTGGTACTTACTTCCTTGTGGTTTTAATTTGTACTTTTCTAATAACTCATGATACTGAGTATCTTTTTATGTGGTTATTTGTGATCCATATATGTTCCTTGCTGAAATGCCTGCTCACATCTTTTGTCCATTAAAAAAATGGGTTGTTTACTGGGAGGTGGAGCTTGCAGTGAGCCGAGATTGCGCCACTGCCTCCAGCCTGGGCGACAGAGCAAGACTCCATCTCAAAAAAGAGAAAAAAAAGGGTTATTTTCCCATTACCTAGTTTTGAGAATTCTTTATATATTCTAGATGTTTTAAGTAGATCTATGATTTGCAGATATTTTCTGTCAATCTGTAGCTTGTCTTCAGGCAAGCAGAATGATTAATTTTGATGAAGTGTTTTTGGTGTCATAAATATGAAATCTTTGCCTGACCTAAGAGCACAAAGACTTTCTCCTATTTATACTTGTAGAAGTTTATCACCTTAGGCTTTGTGTTTATGTCTAAGATACATTTTTAGTTACTTTTTGGCATAGGGTATGTATTTGTCTGTTCTCACATGGCTAATAAAGGCATACCTGAGACTGGATAATTTAAAAGGAAAGAGTTTTAATGGACTCACATTCCACATGGCTGGGGAGGCCTCACAATCATGGCAGAAGGCGAATGAGGAGCAAAGTCACATCTTACATGGTGGCAGGCAAGAGAGCTTGTGCAGGGGAACTGCCCTTTATAAAACCATCAGATCTTGTGAGACTTATTCACTATCCCAAGAACAGCATGGGGGAAACCGCCCCCAAGATTCAGTTACCTCCACCGGGTCCCTCCCATGACACATGGGAATTCTGGGAGCTACGATTCAAGATGAGATTTGGGTGGGGACACAGCCAAACCATATCAGGGTATGTATATATAATCTGTTATTTATTCCAGTGCCTTTTGTAGAAAAGAACTGCCCTTTCTCCACCAAATTGCCTTTGCAGCTTTGTCAAAAATTAGTTGTCCATATATGTATGGGTCTATACCTGGACTCTTTAGTCTCTTCCCTGGATTTAACTGTCTCTATGCTGGTACAACATTCTCTTGATGACTGTAACTTTGTAATAAGTCTTGAAATCAAATTGTCTTAGTCCTCCAACTTGGTTCCTTCTCAAAGTACTTTTGGCAGTTTCCAGATTGTCTGCATTTCCATGTGAATGTTAGAATCGGCTTGTCAGTCTCTGTGAAAAATTGCCAGGATTTTGACTGGGAGTGCATTGGATCTACAGATCAATTTGGGAAGAATAAGCATCTTAAAAATATCAACTCTTCTAGGCCGGGCGCAGTGGCTCACGCCTGTAATCCCAGCACTTTGGGAGGCCTAGGCAGGCAGATCACCTGAAGTTGGGAGTTTGAGACCGGGCTGACAAACATGGAGAAACCCCATCTCTACTAAAAATACAAAATTAGCTGGGCATTGTGGTGCATGCCTGTAATCCCAGCTACTCAGAAGGCTGAGGCAGGAGAATTGCTTGAACCTTGGAGGCAGAGGTTATGGTAAGCCGAGATTGTGCCATTGCACTCCAAGCTGAGCAACAAGAGTGAAACTAAAAAAAAAAAACAACTCTTCTAATTGATAAACAAAAAACTTCCCTTCATTTATTGAGGTCTTTCATTTCTCTCAGCAAAGATTCAGAGAATCTTTAATCTTTTGAAGTTTGTAATTTTAATTTTTGTTTGTGTTTCATAAAAGAGAAATAAATTCACATGCCATTATCCCTGGAGCCAAAAACCTTACCCTACCTTTTCAAAGTCATCACCATTGCTTACTTGGGAAAAATAATTTCAATCTTCCTTTCAGCTACAATTTGCCTACAAGTGAAGTGGGGTTTTTTTCTTGCTCCACAGAGATGTTGTAAGTTCAATTATTTATCATAATTATTTTAAAATCCAAGGTGTCATTGTATTATTCTTGTTTTCATCTATATATTGTAGTTTTAGTATTTGCAAAATTACTTTTTAAATTTTCTTTTGCCATTAAGTTGGCAATAATGATAGTTGATTATACAAATACTTCACAATTAAAGAAGAAAAACATCATTATAAAGAAATGCATTCTCTGTGATCAACAGCCCATTAAAACCTGCTGTTTTAAGACATAATAACACTTTTAATTAACTTACAATAGACTTTTTATTATAAAAGATTAAACTATCAGATATACATTAAAGTATGCTAAGCAAATTAATTAAAACTAAGGAAATTGAGAAATGACATCCTGGCATTAATAACACCTTATATTATGAAATGGCTAGGTTGGAGAGAAGCAAAATTGTTTATTCCACTTCACAGTTAAGGTAATTGCATTTTGTAGAAAAGGAACGAGATTAGGCACCAGAAGACCTTGCAAGGTTTGGAAAGCAGCACTGCTTTCTGACAGCTGTTTGTGGGCCTGGGATCAGTCTCTAGAGGATGCACGGCTGCCTGCACGTTTTCCTGGGATCGCGTCTGTTGGAGAGCACGGCCTCAGGGTCAACCACTTTCTGGATATTTGTTTCCTGTGTAGCTTTGAGTAAGTTACACACCTATATAAGCCTCAGTTTCTTCTTCTGTAAAATGTAGGTAAAAAAACATCTACTGAACACTGATATTGTAAAGATTACAGAGTTAGTATACAAATAACATACTTAGTGTAACACTTAGACAGAAGTATCAATATTTTTACTACCACTGCTGCTACTTCAGTGCCTTTCTCATAGATCATTGCTGGGGAGAATCAAGCCTCTTCTACTCTCTCTCTCTCTTTTGTTGCTAGGGTGAACCAAGCCTCTTCTCTTCTCTCTCTCTCTCTCTCTGTCTCGTTGCTAGAGAGAACCAAGCCTCTTCTCCTCTCTCCCTCTCTCTCTCTCTTTGCTAGGGACAACCAAGCCTCTTCTCTCTCTCTCTCTCGTTGCTAGGGAGAACCAGGTCTCTCTCTCTCTCTCCTGTTTTGCTAGGGAGAGCCAAGCCTCTTCCCTCTCTCTCTCTCTCTCCGTCTCTCTATCTCATTGCTAGGGAGAACCAGGCCTCTCTCTCTCTCTTTTTGCTAGGGAGAACCAGGCTGCTGCTGCTGCTGCTGCTGCTGCTGCTGCTTCTTCTTCTTCTTCTTCTCTCTCTCTCTCTCTTTGCTAGGGACAACCAAGCCTCTTCTCTCTCTCTCTTATTGCTAGGGAGAACCAGGCCTCTCTCTCTCTCCTTTTTTTGCTAGGGAGAGCCAAGCCTCCTCTCTCTCTCTCTCTCTCTCTTTTCTGCTAGGGAGAACCAGGCCTCTTCTCTTCTCTTCTCTTCTTTCTCTCTCTCTCTCATTGCTAGGAAGAAACAAGCCTCTTCTCCTTTCTCCCTGTTTTTGCATAGATTATGGCTTCTCTGGGAAAATGGGTAAGAATTTCTCTGTAAGACTATAAAGTTTGACTTTCTGTTTCAACTATAATTTCTTTTTTTTAATTACTAGAATCCCTTAAGCTTCTGGGTTAATTCTTCATATAAGTTGCTTTCAGATTTTGTTCTGCTGTTTTTGTCTTCTTTACAGGGGATGATCAAGGAGGCAAAACTCAGAGATCCTCTATTCAGTTGCAAATGGTTCCTTCTATAATTTTATAGAAAGTGATAATGGATAAGATAATAGTTTCAGAAGCTTTGTTTGATCAGTGTTAATCTATGGATTCATTTTTCATCTACATTATAACTTGTAGAACTAAAAGACAATTCAAGTATAATCGCTGATGCCGTCACGGGTGGGTGAGAAAAGTTACTCGAGTATCCTTTTCTCCCATTTAATGGAAGCAAAATGAACCAAAGAAATATGACGGCCGGGCGCGGTGGCTCACGCCTGTAATCCCAGCACTTTGGGAGGCCGAGGCGGGCGGATCACGAGGTCAGGAGATCGAGACCACCCTGGCTAACACGGTGAAACCCCGTCTCTACTAAAAATACAAAAAATTAGCCGGGCGTGGTAGCGGGCGCCTGTAGTCCCAGCTACTCGGGAGGCTGAGGCAGGAGAATGGCGTGAACCCGGGAGGCGGAGCTTGCAGTGAGCCGAGATCGCGCCACTGCACTCCAGCCTGGGCGACAGAGCGAGACTCCGTCTCAAAAAAAAAAAAAAAAAAAAAAAAAGAAATATGACAAGGGACAGGAAGATACACTTTTGTTAATAAGATAATTGCTAATAACTACAGTAGCAGTCATTAGGCTTAATTTAGATTCCAACAATGTGTCAAAATGTGTTTTTAGGATGGGCGTGGTGGCTCACACCTGTAACCTAGCACTTTGGGAGGCTGAGGCAGGCACATCACCTGAGGTCAGGAGTTCAAGACCAGCCTGGCCAACATGGTGAAATCCCATCTCTACTAAAAATACAAAAAATTAGCCAGGCATGGTGGCGCATGCCTGTAATCCTAGCTACTTGGGAGGCTGAGGCAGGAGAATCACTTGAACCTGGCAGGCAGAGGTTGCAGTGAGCCAAGATGGCGCCACTGCACTATAGCCTGGGTGACAAGAGTGAAATTTCATCTCAAAACAAAAAAAGTATTTAATTCTTCTTCATTTAGTATCTAGAAGGCAAGTGTTTACCCAACTTCTGATGCAGAAACAGCTTTTCTTTCTGGCAAACATTTGGGTCCTGTTCATGTGCTGGGACCATCACACTAGGCCTGACTGCAGGATGCCGCCAGGCATGGAGACACCTGGCCCCCGGCCTCAGCCCTCCCTGGAGTCCCTGTCTGCACCTCCTGCTCTGTCCCACACCCCAACCTTTGTGATTTCCTGGCTGATGTCCCTACCATGGAGTGTCTGAGAGTGGGAGGCTCCTCATTAACAGAGGAGGTGGAATTAGTAAGGCCAGCCAGATTTTCCCTCTTTGAATGCAGATAGGGAAACGTGGAGAGAAGGATTCAGTCATTTTCAGGAGAAGATGCAGAACTGAAGCTGCAAGAATGGCCGTAGGCAGTCATGATGGAGCTGGACTTTAGACTTAGGAGAAAAAGCCATTGAGGAACTCAGGTGAGGTGTGCACCTGGGGGCAGTAGGGGTGTAATCCAGAGGGGAGGAAGCGGAGTGGCCGCCGCACACTAAGATAACCCCTTCTTCCTGCTGCCTGGGGCCCTCAGCGGCCTGGTTCAGGCACAGTTGCCACTCATGCTTTTCTCATAAGGCTCATCTACATACTGATCTGCATTCCTATGAGATTTCCCTTGTTTCCGTGTTTCTCCTTATGATAAAGGCCCTATCTCTGGAGGTAGCTGAAGAAAAACTTCTCTGTTACCCAAATGGTGCAAGTAACACAACAGCCATATTTCCATGCAAGAGTCAGTGCAGAGGTAGCTTTGTCAAAGGGAGGTTCCCTTGCCTTTGGTGTAGATGGCAAGGCCTCATTGCACACTACAATGTTCTCACATCAGCCAGGTGTGGTGGCTCATGCCTGTAATCCCAGCACTTTGGGAGGCCGAGGCAGGCGGATCACGAGGTCAGGAGATCGAGACAATCCTGGCTAACATGGTGAAACCCTGTCTCTATTAAAAATACAAAAATTTAGCTGGGCATGGTGGCGGGCACCTGTAGTCCCAGGTACTCAGGAGGCTGAGGCAGGAGAATCGCTTGAACCTGGGAGGTAGAGGTTGCAGTGAGCTGAGATTGCACCATTGCACTTAAAAAAAAAGAAAATGAAAAAGAATGTTCTCACATCTCCTCTTTGGAGTTGAGTTCAATCTGGTCCCATGGGGGCAAGCTGCTTTTACACGAACAAATGACACACCTGCCAAAGTCTGTGCGTTTCCTCAGACTCATCTTCACAGCCTCCGTGTCACGGCCATGAAGCAAGTGTAGATGGCCGAGCCATCTTACGCTGAATGGACATTGGCTGTTCTTACTCTGACCTGTAGTGCAAGTCTGTAAAAATGTCCTTGCAAACTGAGACTGTGCAAAATGATCCTAATAATCAAAGCATTGCTCCGGGACCTTTAACAAAATTTGTGAAAACATTTAAAAGTTCTCTTATTGTGGGTTATAAATGCATAGGGAAATTAAAAACTAGTAAAACTCCTACTTATATAGCATATCGTGATTTGAAACATTAGAAACTTTGAGAATTAAAGTGTTTTACTTGATTGTAAAAAAAAAAAAAGAAAAGAAAACACCATTCTAAGAAGAGTTTGAGCAGTGTGTGCCTTCTTAGCGCATCCCTTACAGTAGGGAGCGTGCATCTTTTCTAACCCTTGGCGACGTGTCATACTCCTTTCTGTGGGATCACCTCCTGCATTCTATTCCTTTTGTTTTCAATGAGGCTTCCTATAATATGGAAAGTTTTTGCTGGAGTCACTTCTTCTGGGGTGTCTTCCTCCTCTTTGTCACAGCCACTTTCTTAATTCATGACAATAAATTCTCCTTCACTCAATTCCCTGGTTGCATAACGGCAGTGTCAATGTTCCCAAGGTCAGCTATTTCTTTTGTAACTCTGCTTTCAACTCAGATCTCACTTCCACCAGGATCACTTTTTATTGATCTTTGCACTTTCATCTTTTCTGGCCAATCCCTCTTTTGATTACCCATTGTTGTCTTCACTGGAAGGTCTTGGCAACCTTGTTGAAAATCACTTGGCCCAAAACGTGAGGGTTTATTCCAGGACTCCCATTTCCACCACCTTGGTCTATATGTTTAACCTATGGCAGAATCATCTTCCTGAGTCTTGGCACGTGGAGTCATTAAGAGCATGGGCTTTGGCCCCCTGCTTCTAACACCGTGTGATCTGTGCCATGTCAGTGTGTCTCTCTGAGCAATAGTTTCCTAATTTAGAAGCAACTCCCTAGAGGATGTTTTTGAAAATGAGAAAATCTGTGAAAAGCATTTCGTACTGTGCCTAGAAACACAGCAAATGCCGCCGGGCACGGTGGCTCATGCCAGTAATCCCAGCCCTTTGGGAAGCCAAGGCAGGCAAATCACCTGAGGTTGGGAGTTTGAGACCAGCCTGATCAACATGGAGAAACCCCGTGTCTACTAAAAAAATAAAAATAAAAAATAAAAAATTAGCTGGGCGTGGTGGCATGTGCCTGTAATCCCAGCTGCTTGGGAGGCTGAGGCAGGATAATTGCTTGAACCCTGGAGGTGGAGGGTTCCAGATGTCACCACCATGTGAGCCGAGACTGTGCCAGTGCACTCCAGCCTGGGCAACAAGAGCGAGCAAAACTCTGTCAAAAGAAAAAAAAAGAGAGAAAGAAAGAAGAAAGAAAGAAAGAAAGAAGAAAGAAAGAAAGAAAGAAAGAAAAGACCATAGTAAATGCTCAATAAATCAGACTTCTTATTACTGAATCATTGATACCATAGGGCTACAGTTGGCCATTGTCAACAACTTTTCTCCCCCCTGCCTTTGAACACACCATTCAAGTTGCAGATGACAACTTTCATAACCTTTTCTCCCTAAAACACATGGTGCAATATTCGTTTTGGCTGTTTCATCAGAATGAGATATGTAAATTGTGATGACCCAAAGTGTGACTTATCCCAAAGTGAACCTCCCAAGAAAGACCTAGACAGGCTCTAACCCCAGGATAAGCAAGCTGGTAGTACCTGTCTCCTATTCCCCGTCGGGGAGGGATAGTGGCTCAGAAGCGTGACACTGTCATTAAGTTCTCTGGCATACAGACAGTTTTCCCTAGCTTTGAGGATGCCTGCTGACTTGCGGATTCTTGATGTCACCCCAGGTCGTGTCTGTTGTGATGGTGAACCTGGCAGTGATTGCCTAGAAGGGGGCGCTTGCCACCTGGCAGGAAACTACTATATGCTTAACCAAGTCAGCTCCATAACCCTCTGTCAAAACATGTAATTGTCAGGTCACTTCACGGACCAGGAAAATGATAGAATTGCCTAACAACACACAATTTTTACAAACTTTTTTTTTTTTTAACCTCAATTTACAAACGAGTTCTCAGGAGTTCCTTCAGAGGTTAATTTAGAAGAGATTTGCAACTTTATGGTAGGTTTGAAGTTCCCCGTGCAGGGCAGTTTTGCCTTTGTACCAATCTACCATTATATAATCATAGGTGAAGTTTTATTTTTAGCTACATTCTATTTAATTGGACATTACTCAATCTAGATGATCAGTAGGAAGTTGCTTCCTTGCTGTTTTCCATCAAAAGACTAAAAATTTAAAGCCAACATCCCTTGATTCATTTTATTCCTTACCCATTTGGTTTAATCAGGAGCTATTTCTCACCCAGTTATGGAGAATTAAAGATCATATGGTATTTCTGGGCAAAACCTGGCTACTCTATAAAAAGTTTTTAATTGTCCTTAAATTGAAGATAAAATAGATTTTAAAAACAGTGTTATAAAATCTATGTGGGGTACAAAAATTATATATAATAAAAATTTATGTTTGGGTGCAGTGGCTTGCATCTGTAATTCCAGCACTTTGGGAGGCTGAGATGGGACGATCACTTGAAGCCAGGAGTTTGAGACCAGCCTGAGAAAAATAGCAAGACCCCATCTCTAGAAAAATAAAACCAACTACCTGGACATGGTGGTGGATGCCTCTAGCCCCAGCCACTCAGGAGGCTGAGGTGGGAGGATCACTCGAGCCCAGGAGTTTGAGGCTGCAGCGAGCCATGGATGGAACCACTGCACTCAAGCTTGAGTGACAGAGTGAGACCCTGTCTCTAAGAAATAAATAATACCAACAACAAAAAAATATGTACAGACAACTTGGTTTAAGAAAGAAGAATGTGAGGCCGGCGCGGTAGCTCACGCCTCTAATCCCAGCACTTTGGGAGGCTGCGGCGGGCGGATCACCTGAGGTCAGGAGTTTGAGACCAGCCTGGCCAACATGGTGAAACTCTGTCTCTACTAAAAATACAAAAAATTATCTGGGCCTGGTGGCACCTGCCTGTAATCCCAGCTACTTTGGAGGCTGAGGGCAGGAGAATTGCTTGAACCCAGGAGGTGGAGGTTGCTGTGAGCTGAGATCACGCCTTTGCACTCCAGCCTGGACAGCAAGAGCAAAACTCAGTCTTCAAAAACAAACAAACAAAAAAGCAACAACAAAACAAACCAACAAACAAAAAAGTCAGAGAAAGAAGAAGGTGAACCATACCTGAAAAGTCTTCTAAGAGGCTCTTCTTGCTCTCACCTCATTCCCCTTCCCAGCCCCCCGAGTCAGAGGAAATTCCTGTGCAGAATTATGTGATTATCATGCTCTTAATTTTATTTGTATCCACAAATAGTGCATTGCTTAGCTTTGCATGTTTTTAACCAATATAAATTCAAGCACACTACTTATATTGTTTGCAATTTCATTTCTTTCCTCAGCTAATTCCTGAGATTCACTGAGGTGTTGTGGGTTGGAGTAATTAACTCATTTTTTTTTCTTAAATAGTAGTCCTTAAATTAATACATTGTAATACACCCACTCATTCAATTTTTGATGGCTATTTGGACTGTCTTCAGTGTTTTTTGCCTTCACATAAAGTGGGGCTATGAACACTCTTATATGTGACTCCTGACATATAAATTGCAAAATGTTTCTAGTTCATACATCTAGCTATGGATTCGCTTGCCCATAGGTTATGCACATTACCAAATTGCTGACCGTTATAACAATTACACTTGCACAAGCTGTACCCAGGGGACTGGCTGCTCGTGTTCTTGTTCATGCTTGACATTGTCATAGCTAGTCTGGGACGTGTGAAGCGATAGCACCCGTGGTTTCAGCTTGTGTTTCCCCAGGTACCTGTGAGGCTGAACATCTTTTCATGTGTTTGTTTATTGACCTCGTGTGCTTTCTTTCTTCCTTTTTTTTTTTTTTTTTTTTTTGAGACAGAGTCTCACTCTGTCACCCTGGCTGAAGTGCAGTGGCACAATCTCCACTCATTGCAACCTCCACCTCCCAGGTTCAAGCAATTCCCCTGCCTCCGCCTCCCAAGTAGCTGGGATTACAGGCACCCGCCACTATACCCGGCTAATTTTTGTATTTTTAGTAGAGACGGGGTTTCACCGTGTTGGCCAGGCTGGTCTCAAACTCCTGACCTCTGGTGATCCGGCCACCTTGGCTTCCCAAAGTGCTGGGATTACAGATGTGAGCCACTGCACCCGGCCCTCATGTGCTTTTGTTTTCCAGGAAATGCCTGACGTGTAAGGAGTTCTTTTGTATTCCGGGTGCTATATCCAGAATATATAAGATGGTGAGATATATCGGCCCCATTTTGTGGTATATGTATGTCTTCATGCCCCTTTGTAGATACATAACCTGTCATGTGATGTATACATTCATTCTCTGTTTGATGTCTTTTAATAATCAGAAGTTCTCAACTGCAATGTATGTGTCTCTTCAGGTAGAGTCTGTAGTGTGTGTGTGTGTGTGTGCATGTTTTGTCAACTTGTCCTCTGTCATAAATTTGTTCTCATACATGGTCTTTTAAAAGACTTACATTTTGCTCTTCACATTTAATTACCTTTAATCTACCTACCCCTCACTTTTAATGTGTGTGTGTGTGGTGAGAAGTAGAGATTCAGTTAATTTTTTTTTATCAAATGCAGCATTTATTTCCCAGTGGTCTGCAGCAATGACTGTGGTAAGTCGGGGTTCTGGGTATGGATGAGTCTGATTCTAGGCTATGCACTCTATTCCACTAGTCATGTTGTAAGTCCCTCATCAGTCTCCCTGCCTGGCTCTCCTACTTTGGGAATGTCAAAGACATCCTTGGCCGTTGCTGTTTTCTGTAATTTTAGAATCAGCTTGTCAAGATCAGGCATGTGGCTCATATCTGTAATCCCATCACTTTGGGAGACCGAAGTGGGAAGATTGCTTGAGGCTAGGAGTTCAAGACAAGCCTGGTAGCATAGCGAGATCTTGTCTCTACCAAAAATAAAAAATGTAGCCAGGCATGATGGCCGACGCTTGTGTTCCCAGCTACTCCGGAGAGTGAGGAGGGAGGATCACTTGAGCCTAGGAGGTCTAGGCTGCAGTGAGCCATGGTCATGCCACTCACTACACTCCAGCCTGAACTACAGAGCAAGACCCTGTTTCAAATCAACAACAACAAACCCAGCTTCTCAAAATCTACATTAAAAAGAGAAAATTGCTGGAATTTTGATAGGCATTGCATTATATGTGTAGATCAATTTGGGAAAAATGGACATGTTTATGATATTGAGAACTCAAATTTACAAACATCTATTTATTGGGGTTTTAAAAAACATCTTTCAAAAAAGTGTTCTAATATTTTTCATAAAGATCTCAGACATCCTTTGTTAAAATTATTCCCGAGTATTTCTTATTTTTGAGTCTATTATATCTTCATAAAAAGCATGTTCTCTTTGTCACTGGTGTATAGAAACTGAATCAATTTTTGTATCTTGCTTTTCATTCCAGGAGCCTTGCTAAATGCTCTTGAATAATGTCAGTTTTGCTTGTTCCTTTTCATTCCTCAAATATTTTCTCCCTCTTTTGTTGCCTAAGTCCTCCAGCACAATTTTAAATAGTAATAGTAGTAATGGGTATTCTGCTCTTGTTATTCACCTTTAAAAAAAAGCGTTCAGCATTTTATATTACGTAAAATATTCTCTGTGGGGTTTTGATAAATTCACTTTTTCTAAACATTATAGAAATTTATTTTTCTGGTTTGTTGTTTTAATACATCAATTGATTTTATGATTTTATTCAATCTTGCCTTCCTAGAATGAACTCAAATTGATCAGGATGCATTATCTTTTACTGATGTTTGGGATTTGACTCTAATTTCCCTTTCTTATGCTGTTTGTCTGATTTTGGCTTCTTAAGGTTATGGTAACATTATAAAACAAATTGGAAGCACTCTCTTTCTCTAGAATTTGGAAATCCCAGAGTCTGAGTTTGGTAAATATTTGGAAGAGCTCAAATCATGTTTTCTCTTTGATGCAACACTTTTTTTTTTTTTTTTGAGACAGAGTCTTACTCTGTCACCCAGACTGGAGTGTAATGGCACGATCTTGGCTCACTGCAACCTCTGCCTCCCAGGTTCAAGTAATTCTCCTGCCTCAGCCTCCCAAGTACCTGGGATTACAGGTGCCTGCCACCACACCTGTATTTTTAATAGAGATGGGGTTTCGCCGTGTTGGCCAGGCTGGTCTTGAACTCCTGACCTCAGGTTATCCACCCACCGAGGCCTCCCAAAGTGCTGGGATTACAGACATGAGCCACCGTGCTCCACTGGTCTTTGATGGAAAACTTTTAACTACTGATCCAGTTACTTGAGAAATCATATAACTATTCATACTTTCTATGTCTTTTTTATTAACTGGCAACCTCTATTTTTCTATAATTGTGTATTTCCTTTAACTTTTCAAGTTTATTTAACTAAAGCTGTTGCTAATATCTTTTTACTTTTAAATCCCTGTAGGACAAGAGTTATATCATCTTTTCTATTTTTTTAAAAAAATTTCTTCCAGCAATTGATATGTCCAAGGCATAAACCAGGCATGGGCATAGACCAGGAGCCAGGCTGGGATGAGCAAGCAGTTTCTTCATTTCTAGCTGGTATGACATGGATACCACCAGCCAGGCCCCTCTCTTCCCAGGTCAGGGGCACCTTTTCCATTTCTCATGTTTCTTTGTGTCTTCTTTTATTTTTCCTTATTCAATATAGACAGATTTTCTTTCTCATTAGTCTTTCAAAAGAACTAACTTTTGCCTTTTGTTTTGCTTTGTTTTTTGAGACAGAGTTTTGCCCTGTTGCTGGCTGGAGTGCAATCACAGCTCACTGCAACCTTGACCTTTCAGGCTCTAGTGACCCTCCCACCTCAGCCACCTCCCACCGAGAAGCTGGAAATACAAGTGCACCATTACGCCTGGCTAATTTTGTGTGTGTGGGGGTGGGTGGGTATAGATGGGCTTTTGCTATGTTGCCCGGGCTGGTCTTGGAACTCCTGGACTCAAGCAAGCCTCCTGCTTTGGCCTCTCTCAGTATTGGGATTACTGGCAAGAGCCACTGCATCAAGTCTTGCCTTACGATGTTGTTTATTGTGTGGTTATATTGTGTGATTATATTTTTTTTATATTCTTCTTCTTCTTTTTTTTTTTTTTTTGTTGTTGTTGTTTTCATAGAATCTGGCTCTGGTGTCCAGACTGGAATGCAGTGGCATGATCTTGGCTCACTGCAAACTCCACCTACTGGGCTCAAGTGATTCTTGTGCCTCAGCCTCCCAAGTATCCATAATTACTGGCACACACCACCACACCCAGCTAATTTTTGTATTTTTAGTAGAGATGGGGTTTTGCTATGTTAGTCAGGCTGGTCTCAAACTCCTGGCCTCAAGTGATCCACTTGCTTCAGCCTCCCAAAGTGCTGGGATTACAGGTGTGAGCCACTGTGCCTGGCCTATTGTGTTATTATATTCTATTTCATGGATTTCCACTCTTTTCTACTTCATTTTTTTCTATTTTTGTCAGTTTGATTCTGCTGTTAGTTTTCTGCTTTCTTGATTTAATTCTGCAGCTCATTAATATTTAATCTTCTTTTCTAATATAACCATGTAACACTGTAAATGTTACTCTAAGAATTGATTTAGCTACATCCGACAAGTTTGATATGTGATTTTTATTATAATTTAGTTCTAAATATTTTCTAATTTTCATTGATTTATTATTTTATGTGTTATTTAGAAGAGTATTTTATACTTTCCAAATATATGTGGTTTGTCTAGCTATCTTTTTGTAACAATGGCATTTTGTGGTGGCCAATGTGATTTGTATGATACCAACCTTTTGAAATTTGTTGAGACTAGCTTATTGCCCACTATTTGGTCAATAAATGTATTTTTGTGCTTGAAAAGAATAAGTACTTTATAGTAGTTAGGTATTTTATACATGTCCTTCAAGTCAAGCTTTTACATTTTTTTATTCAAATGCTCTATTGCCTGGTTATTTATTTTTATCTCTTTGATCTATCATCACTGAAAAAGGTATGTTAACACCTATTACTACGTTCCATTTATCCATTTCTCCCTGTAATGAGGCTAACTTGGCTTAATATATTTTGAGGCTATGTTATTAATTACATGTAAGTTTACAGTTATTATACCTTTTTGGTTTATTTGGATAGCTTTGCATTATTTAACGATCCTCTTTCTCTCTTGTGATGCTTTTTGTTTTCAAAATATATTTGTTCTGATTTTTTGTTCGTTTGTTTTATTGAGATGGAGTCTCACTCTGTTGCCCAGGCTGGAGTGCAGTTCACTGCAACCTCTGCCTTCCAGGTTCAAGCGACTGTTGTGCCTCAGCCTCCCAAGTAGCTGGGACTACAGGCATGCACCACCATGCCTGGCTAATTTTTGTATTTTTAGCAGAGGTGGGGTTTCACCATGTTGGCCAGGCTGGTCTCGAACTCCTGACCTCAAGTTATCCACCCGCTTCAGCCTCCCAAAGTGCTGGGATTACAGGCATAAGCCACCATGGTTCTGATATTAATACAGCTATTTCAGCTAATATAAATGGCCCTGTCACTTTGTGCTCCAATTTCCCTATCTATCTCTAAAATGGGTAGAATAATAAGACCGACCTCACAAGGTTATTCATTCATTCATTTGTTCATCAACTTAATGCATATTTATTAAGCACCCACTATATGTCAGGAATTGTTTCATGCTTGAGAGAAACAGTTGCAAACAAAAATCTCTGTCTTCGTGGAACTTAGGTTTCAGTATGGATTATTGTTAGAATTAATTGAGTTAATATTAATACATAAAGTGTTTAGAATAATACCTGGCCCATAGTGAGTATCTATTATAATTATTATTACTTTTCCCCATGTTTATTCCTAATATGTATATGTCAGTATATGTTGTTGTATTTTGGATATATTCCTTAAATTGCATATAGCTGGATTTTGTTATTTAACCAGTCGGATATTCTTTAGCATTTAATTTATCATTAGTTTGGCACATTTATTCCATTTCCATTTATCTTCTTTTGTTGCTGTTGTTGAGACAGAGTCTCACTCTGTCACCCAGGCTGTAGTGCAATGGCAAGATCTCAGCTCACCGCAACCTTCACCTCCCAGGTTCAAGTGATTCTTCCACCTCAGTAGCTGAGGACTCTTCCACCGAGTAGCTGAGATTACAGGCATGTGCCACCACGCCTGGCTAATTTTTTGTATTTTTAGTAGAGATGGGGTTTTGCTATGCTGGTCAGGCTAATCTCGAACCCCTGGCCTCAAGGGATTTTCCTGCCATAGCCTCTCAAAGTTCTGGGATTATAGGCATGAGCCACCATGCCCAGTCCCATTTATCATTATTATTAATAAATTTGGATTGATTTTTACTATTTTCCTTAAGCTTTCTTGGTTTCTTCTCTTTCTTTTGGACTATTTGTTTGTTATTCTGTATATATTTCCCCTATAACAATTAGGAAGTTATACATCTTTATTTTTTCCTTGAGTGACTACTACTCCAGTTACTGCTGTTTCATAACAAACATCCCCTAGTCAGTGGCATAAAATAATAAGAATTAGTGGCTCACTGATGGTGCAGATCAGGAATTTGGACAGGCAGGGCCCAGTGGGGATGACTGGTCTTCTCTGTTGTCTGGAGCCATAGCTGGGAATACCTGAAAGGCTGGGGCCAGAATCATCAAGAGGCATCTTCACTCACACCTGCCCTGCAGGCGGGACTGACAGGCTCGGCTCAGCTGGGGCTGGCCACCAGAGCTCCTACATGGACCTTCCTGTAGGGCTTGGCTTTTCACAGCACAGCAGCAGGGTTCCAGGAGACAGTGACCCTAGAAGAAGAGGGCAGTGCATTGCTTTCTCAACCCAGAAGTCTTCACAACATCATTCCACCACATCCTTTGACGATAAGAAAATCAGAGTCTAGCCCAGGTTCAAGGCAAAGGGAATTAGACTCCACTTTTGGAAGGACACGTCAGATGAGAAATATTGTTGCAGCTATCTTTGGAAAACAAAGTCTGGCACAATTACCTTAGAAATTCTGGCCTAACTTATTAAAACCTAAAGTTCACGTCTTTATTTTCATCCTAAACAACACAACTCAGTTTTTCTGAATTTTGTGCTGTGATTAATTTGCCACCTATTTTGATTTTACCTTTGATCTTGTAGTTTTAAAATCTCACAGTGTTGTTGTTTTACAAATGAATATTTATATTGTATGACATTTAATACTTCTTTTGTTCTTCAATTCATATATCTCTGACCATCTATTAGAAATTCCTTTAGTTACGGTCTGTAGGTGAGAAAATTGCTCAGTGGTAGATTTGAAAATATCTTTATTTCTTCTTTGTTTTGAGAGACATTTGTTCCAGTGTATAAAATTCCCTCTGCACATAGATGATATTATGTTACTGTCTAGGAGTAGGCTCCTTTTAATTTATTCTGTGTGGGATTCATTGGTTTTCCTCATCCCGTGGATTGTGGTCTTTAATCAATTCTGGAAAATTCTCAGAATTATCTTTTAAAATATTGCCTTGATCTCATTTTCTCTCTCCTTTTCTTCCTGAACTCTGATATGTTAATACTTCTCCTGGTTTCCAGCTATATCTTGGCTCGTCTTTTACATGTCCTATTTCTTCATGTTTTTGTAATACATTCTGAATAATTTCTTCAGATCCAAGTCTCAGGTCACAAATTCTCTAGCCTAATGTTAAACTTTATTTTTAGTTTATATATTTTTTATTTCTACAAATTTGATTAGATTCTTTTTCAGACCTGATTGTTTAATAAAGTCTCTTGCTCCTTATTTGTATATTCAGTTCTTTTAGTTCTTTAAACATAATACGCTGGTCTTTTTTTAATTTCAAATTTTTGTGGGTACATAGTAGGTGTATGAGCTGGTCTATTTATTTATTTAGATGAAGTCTTGCTCTGTTGCCCAAGCTGGAGTGCAATGGCGTAATCTCAGCTCACGGCAATCTCTGCTTCCCGGGTTCAAGCGATTCTCCTGCCTCAGCCTCCGAGTAGCTGGGACTACAGGCACCCGCCACCACACCCGGCTAATTTTTGCATTTTTAGTAGAGACAGGGATTCACTGCATTGGCCAGGCTGGTCTCGAACTCCTGACCTCGTGATCCACCCGCCTTGTCCTCCCAAAGTTCTGGGATTACGGGCGTGAGCCACTGTGCCTGGCCGAGCTGGTCTATTTTTAATTCCAGGTCTGATTTGCCCAATGTATGAATTTTTGCATGTCTAACTTTTCTGTTATCCACAGGAATAATTTGATGCCTGCCTCTCTGGGTCCTTCTGCCGCCGAGCACCAGGGCACTGTCATCAGCCAGAGATGAAATTAAGCTGAATCCTCAACTTGAGGTTTTTCTGACCACCTGGGTAATTCAAATTCGAGCTGAAAACTCTCCTGAGGGCTGGCTGGTGATCATGAATTATCAGCAGGAATGTTTTTCCATTCTATTCAGTGCTCAGGATTGATGCGGCTAGTCCTACGGCCAGTGGGTACATTTCCAGTCCACCGCGACACCCCAGGAAAAGCTCCTCCCTGTCCCGCAGGGCTGGAGAGGCTGTGTCCCAGGTCCCAGTGTGGGCTGGCTCTGCACTTTTCCCTGCACAATTGGCCCTGGAATTCCAAGGCTGGAGATCCCTGGGTTTGCCAGATGCCCTCAAGGCAAAACCAGCTCATCTCCTAGGTTCCAACTTTCACTGGAGTTTTGGTCGCTGAATCTTCTGCTTCACTTGCCAAATTATTGCTGCCTGTAAAAATATCTCTCCCACATTTTTTTTCGGCAGTTTTAGTTGTTTTCAGCTGGGCGATCTGCCATGGTATCTAGATTGCCTTATTGTACCAATGTAAATTTTGGAAGACTGCTGGGAAAACAGTCAGCAAGCCTTAGTTTCTTATGAGAATGGAATTTGAAAGTACAATTGGACCTCCATATCTGTGGGTTCTGCATCCACTGATTCAACTGCAGGCTAAAAATAGTCATAAATAAAAATAAAAAATAATAGGACAATAAAACATAATAAAAGTAAAAATATAGTATAACAACTATTTGCATAGCATTTATATTGCATTAGGTATTGTAAGTTATCCACAGATGACAGAAAGTATATGAGAGCATGTGTGTAGTTTATGCACAAATGCTACATCATTTTACATAAAGAGCTTGGGCATCTGCAGATTTCAGTATGTGCTAGGGTCCTGGAACCAATCCTCCCTCGGTACTGAGGGATGACGTTCTACATTAAATTTTAATAGGTAATGCAGCATTTCCTACTGTCTGTCTTCCCATTCATAATGGTCCATGACAGTAATAACCATCGTTTGCAAATAAGAAAGACAACGCTGGGTATTAATCATTTTTAAAATAACCTCTTATGCGGCCTGCTCTGTATTTGGCTACATGGAGAGGGATATCATTGGCTGGAAGTGTTTGGCAGGTAGACGATTCTTAGGAACTCTGAGTTTGTAGGTTTGTCCTGTTAAATGCTCTTAGTCGGTCACATTTGTAATTAGCTGGAACTTTCTGTTTTATGTCTAAAAAGTCCTTTGATAATTGCACTTGGAATAAAGGTTTGCATTTTTTAAAAATTGAGATCGTGGAAAAACATATCAATTGCAAGAGTTGTATAAAGTCGAATTGACTGAAATTTACCTCACAACTAAAAATAACTAATTTCTTTACCAGAAGAAGCCCACCTATTTGTATTTTATTTCCTGTTTCTGTATAACTACATACAAACATAATAAACATACTAAATATAATAAATTAGTAAACACATAAACATAGTAAAATTAATGACAGTTTACTGCCATATGCTATGTAGGAGTAACAGATGCATCTGCCCAATCTTGTTTTTTGTTTTTTGTTTTCCTTTTCAGCCCAAAAACTACTTAAAAATTAATCATATCAAAACCAGAGCATCCATGAACCAACTTCTGCGAATTGCTGTTGCTGAGAAAGGCCTAGTGAGCCCCTGGTTCCTCAGGCCACCTTCCTCTTCCTCCCATTGCCAAGGGCTCCTGTCGCCGTTCCGTCTGCGTTCTCCTGCCTGGCGCTCTGTCACCTCCTGTGGAGGCCCCACGTGTTCATCTGAGGGCTGCTGCTGCCCTTCCAGTATTATCCACACCTGCCATTATTACTGGGTCTTGCTCTCTGACAAAGGGGCTACAGCGCTCCTTCCTGGTACACATGCAGCCCTCCTGCGCTTGCTCAAGGACCGCACCTCAACAGGGCACCTGCTCTCATCTGGCCATCGCCTCGTCATAGGTAGCTCAAGAGAGATGTTCAGCCCCAAGCCTCATGGCTGACTAACCCTGTGGAACTTAAAAGTTCAAAGACAGGGATGCCTGGATTCTGTCTCTGCCTCTGCACGTGTGTCTGTGCAGGCATCCGAGCTGACCGGCCAGCTTCCCGCTGGTGGAGGTGGGAGGCATAGGCTGCTTCTGCACGCCCAAAGCCTACCTACTACAGAGTTACTTGCAGTCACACATGCTGGCTGAGGGAGGAGAGCAATTCCAATCAAACGAAGCTAAGGAAAATAGCACACAAACTGGCAAGAAATCCTGAGGTTTGCTACTTCCTATGATGGGGACAAATTCAAATAATACAGCTTTGAGAGAAAGGTGTTACATGGAACATAGGGTGCCTGCTGTGAGTTGCTTTTAGAGGTGAAAGGAGTAGATTCACACAGACAGCTGCAGGAGGGACAGGCGGACTCCACCATCATCTGGTGGAGGGGCCGGAGCCGAAGCAGCCCCCCAGGGAGTTGGTATTGCCTGGGGAAATGAACGTGGGAGAGAAGAATCCTGCCATTCAAAGGATGGTGATCCCTGTCTCCACACACCCTTACCTACCCCTGCCAAAGCAGCAGCTATTCGTTTGTTGTCACTGTTGCACTCTTCCAGTGACCTAAAGCAGCAACTTCTGAATGTGTAATGGAAAACAAGCAGTGCAGCTCAACAGCTTGTGGTTTCTGGGGTCTCTACAATTGAACTAGGCTATCTGCTCTTTGAGCCTGGTTGCTAACCTGTGTGCTTCGTGCTCCACGTACTCCAAATGCAGGGGAGGGCAGGGTTACTCCACGCTCCTGAGACTGAACTAACGCATATCATGGAGAACAGAAGACTGGCTTCTTCGTTGTTGTTGGAGACAGAGTCTGGCTCTGTCACCCAGGCTGGAGCACAGTGGCACTATCTTGGCTCACTGCAACCTCCACCTCCTGGTTTCAAGCAATTTTCTTGCCTCAGCCAGAGTAGCTAGGATTACAGGCATCCGCCACCATGCCTGGCTAATTTTTTGTATTTTAGTAGAGACAGGTTTTCACCATGTTGCCCACACTGGTCTCAAACTCCTGAGCTCAGGCCATCTGCCCTCCTCAGCCTCCCAAAGTGCTAGGATTACTGGTATGAACCACCGTGCCCAGCCAGAACCCTGGCTTCTAATCATCAGGAAGGAACCGATCAGACAGAACCAATCCAAGGATTCAATGAGTTGCCTAAGTGGTTTACAGGGACATGGAATGTTTGGGAATACGTGGTGTGAAATGCAGATTTTCCCGAGCCCAGAGAGCAGCAACCAGTGCAGTTGCAGATAAAAGATTTTCAGCGGCGAGATTGATAGCTCTCTGCAGTTTTAAAAACCAAATGCACATCTTTCTTTTGATTTGAATAAATACACATTTTGGAAAACACAAGCAACACGGCTGGGATACATCTTAAAACATCATGATATGAACTCCACGAATCTGAACAGAATTAAAACATTTGCCCTTTCTGGTTTGAAAGCCTTGCCCTCATGCTAAAAGTGCAGTGGAGTGTGCGCAGTCACACCCACTCAAACTCTCTCCAACACGTACGGTAATACACACTCAGGCCCACTCACAGGAACACATTCAGGCTCACAGTCACATACTGTGTCCAGCATTGAAATCCCAGTGGGTCTTTGGTCTTGCTGACTTCAAGAATAAAGTCGCGGACCCTCGAAGTCAGTGTCACAGCTCTTAGAGATGGCCTGTCTGGAGTTCGTTCCTCCAGATGTTCATATGTGACCAGAGTTTCTTCTGGAGAGTTCAAGGTCTTGCTGACTTCATGAGTGAAACCGCAGACCTTTGCAGTGACCGCTACAGCTCTGAAAGGTGGTGCCTCAGGTAGCGTCTCTGGCGTTGTTCCTTCCTCTCAGTGGGTTTGTGGTCCCGCTGGCTTCAAGAGTGAAGCTGCGCATCTTCCTAGTGAGGGTTACAGCTCTTAAATGTAACACAGACCCAAACACTGAACAGCAGCAAAATTTATTGCAAAAAGCGAAAGAACAAAGCTTCCACATCACAGAAGGTGACCCAAGCAGATTGTTGCTGTTGGTTGGGGGGTGGCCAGCTTTTATTCCCTTATTTGACCCCACCCACATCCTGCTGATTGGTCCATTTTACAGACTGCTGATTGGTCAATTTTTACAGAGTGCTGATTGGTGCGTTTACAATCCTTTAGCTAGACGGAAAAGTTCCCCAAGTCCCGACCGGACCCAGAAGCCAAGTCAGCTTCACCTGTCAATACTCACATTCACACCCTGATGCTCTCGGACCTGAGGCCAGGCAGCATCCCTAGCAGCATGACTCCAAGGGCAGTCGGTCCGCGAGCCAACCGGCAACACTGGGGGGCACCAACTGTGTACCAGGCATTGGGCTAAGGGCCAGGGAGATAGTGTTGCATGGGCTAGAAGTGGTTTATCTGTGGCCTAACAGAATTACAGGGAGGACAAGCATTAAAGAAAGAGTGACAAGTAATCAAATGTATCATTACACGTATGTGACAGGCCAGCACGCAGCATGTGGTAATGAATTCAAGAGTGTGGGGAAGGTTTCCCCCAGAACGTAAAAGGTCTTGGTGTCTCCATAAGAAGCGAGTGTTGAGATTTGAGGGGGCCTTGAATAGTACTGGACAGTCCCGGGATAGCCTTGGCCAACCGGCTATCTCCCCACTTTACTTCTTGCCTGTGGTTTGCAGAGTAAGTGTAGCGTGTGCTGGGAATGCAATATCCTGAGATAGGGAGAAACTGCCCAGAACAGTGGGCCTTGTTCCTGCCCCTCCTAGGGAAGGTGATATCTTGGGGAGGGACTGTCTAAGACAGCCCAGGCTTAGTTTCTCTCTCTCCCGGAAGCAGCACGTCCTTCAAAGCTGTTAAAATAAAAACTTCAGCTAGACGAATTAAATTGAAAGGAATTTAATTGAGCAATGAACAATTTGCGAATCGGGCAGCCCCCAGAATCACAGCAGATTCAGAGAGACGCCAGGGGTGCCTCGTGGTCACAACAAATTTATAGACAAAAAAAGGGAAGTGACAAACAGAAATCAGCAGTGAGGTACAGAAACAGCTGGATTGGTTACAGGTTGGCGTTTGCCTTGTTTGAGTAGTTTGAACACTCAGCAGTCTGTGAGTGGTTGAAGTATGGCTGCTGGGATTGGCCAAGACTTACTATTGTTACAAGCACATACTCCTAAGTTAGGTTTTCAATCTTTGCCTATTAAGCTAGGTTATAGTTCATCCACAAGGACTCAAATATAGAAGTATGGAGTCCTTCTCAGGCCATATTTAGTTTGCTTTAGCAAAGCTTTTCCTAGTGAGCCACGTGTCCCCTGAGTTCTAGAACCCAGGGTGGGCTGCCTGCCAGGTTTCCTCAGCTGTGGTGGAAGCGGGGCATATGAAGTCGAGACTCCATCTGTTCTGGGAAGGCTTCTTGAGCCTTGGGGGACCGGCTCACAGTGGAGCCTAGTCTTCTTTCGTCCCCTGCTCCCTATCTGTGAGTAATAAACCTATTTCCTATAACCAATTGTGAGTGTGTTCTGTCTCACTGGTCTTGGGCAGTTGGTAGCATTGCACTCCAGGGAGCAGAATTGCTTGGACTCCTGTTTCTGATGGTTGCTCTCCTCCATGCAGCGGAGTCCTCCCTTGGGACTGGATTGGTTGTTGGTGAACCTGTTTCACAAATAGAGAGTGGACAGAGGAAGGGGCTGCAGGGAGATCACAGCTGAGGTGGTGGCCCCGGGGGTTCCCACTGCTGGAAGGCTGGTGGTGGTGGCAGATGCAGCCTGTGTGATGAATGGCAGCCATGATGCCCACCGCCCGTGTGCTTTGATTTTGTGAGTTGCCCTCACCTAATGCCTCATCGCACGACACCTTTCTCTGCAAACAGTGGCATCCTCCAGCTGTGTGGTGGGACTGGGAGGTCCTACAAGCTGGGTGTTGAATACTTACTGATGTGACAGCTGACCACTGTGGTTGGGAGGTGTCCTTTCTCTCAGTGAGAATAATTTGAGAATAATCAAAGCCTGCTTGAAAGATGTGCCTATTAAATGAATAAATCTGCCTTCATTCATGGCTCAGCTATACACTCAACTGTAAGGTACGAGGCAATTTATGTTTCTGCCTTCAAGCAACTCTGCCTAGTAAAGCAGATTAGGTATGTGAACATGGTCCCAGTCCATTTTGTGCTGCTATAACTGAATGCCACAGACTGGATAATTTATAAAGAAAGGAAACTTATTTCTTACAATTCTGGAGGTTTGGAAGTGCCAGGTTGAGGGGCTTCATCTGGCAAGGGCCTTCTTGCCATGTCATCTCATGGCAAAAGGTGGAAGAGCAAGAGAGTACTCACTGCAAGAGAGGGGGAGGGTCTGAATTCAACCGTTTTTGTCAGGAACCCACTCGCATAATAGTGAACCCACCTCCATCATGATGCAATGAATCCATCAGAGGGCAGAGCCCTCATGACCTAATCACTTCCTAAGTCCCCACTTTTCAACACTGTTGCACTAGGAGTTATGGTTCCAACACAGGACCTCTGGGGGACACATTCCAACCACAGCAACCGGTTTACAAATAACCCTTTTGTCTATATGCTGAGTCTTCAGAGGCACTCAGGAATGTATTATATTTATGCATGAGTATACATTATTTTCAGAAATGGGTAATTGTGACAACATGTGGAATTAATGGAACTGAATTTAGGCAACATGCAGAAGAAGAGCCCTGGAATGAGAGGTCACAGCTTGCCACCATGGAGTCATTACGGGTTTTCAATTATGGCAGGTTTCATTTTTTATGCTTTTCTTCTCATCTGAAATTCCTTGGTTATCAGATACTGCACCTGGCACATTTGAAGGTTTGTTTGAAGGTGGTGGCCAGTAACTACCTGCCGGAAGAAGAAAGGTGAGCTCTCTTCCCAGGCTACGGGAAAAAAATCATTCATCAGTCATCCTTTCATTCGCCATGCAGCTCCCACAGGCCAGGTGTGTGCTAGCAGCTGGTCACACAATAAGCAGGTTGTGGGCTGTTTTCTGGCAGCACAGAGTCTGGGGGTAGTCAGACACACCCTCTGGACTCTACCAGTAGAGAGAAGAGCAAAAGCAGAGAGGCAGCTTACAGACAGAAGAGGAATGGAGAGGATTAGGGGAAGAAAACAACGATCTGGAACATGAGGGATGGGCAGGAGACCACCAGAGAAAAAAGGGAGAAGGGCCTGCTGGGCAGAAGGAGCAGCACAGGCAAAGGTGCAGAGGTAGGAGACACCAAGGAATGCAGGGAAGGCATGAAAGGCAGTCAAAGACCTGACTGTACAGACCTTAAGGAAGTGACCTTGGGCCGGGTGCAGTGACTCACGCCTGTCATCCCAGCACTTTGGGAGGCCGAGGTGGGTGGATTACCTGAAGTCAGGAGTGCAAGACCAGCCTGGCCAACATGGCAAAACACCGTATCTACTAAAAGTACAAAAATTAGCCGGGCGTGGTGGTGGGTGCCTGTAATCCCAGCTACTTGGGAAGCTGAAGCAGGAGAATTGCTTGAACCCGGGAGGCGGAGGTTTCATTGAGCCGAGATGGTGCCACTATACTCCAGCCTGAGCAACAGAGAGAGGCTACATCGCAAAACAAAACAAAACAAAACAAACAAACAAAAGAACAACCTCTGGAGCAGCACAGCAGAAGGAGGAGCGGTTTTGCCCAAAAATCAGGAGAGCGTAACCTGAATCATCAACCAAAGGGAAAGGAGAGAGTAGCTTAAAGAAGTGGCTCAGAGACAAAAACAAGGCTGCAAAATAACCTGAACGTGGAGGACTTGGGAGATGAACACACAGGGGAGACCAGTGAAGTTTGTCACTGAGTGATCGGGTATTCAACAGTATCGTTAACAGTGTAGGAGACACACAGGAGCATGATTCAGTTTTGGACTTGTAGAGCCTGAAGGACGTACACTACATTAGAGTAACAGTGACTGGTTTAGGAGTAGAAATGTGTTCCTTAAGCCTAAGTGAATGAAGTCTCTTGAGCCATTAGGGGACTCAGACCTCACTGACTCTGGTTCCAAGTTCTAGACGTATTTGCTGTCCTGAGCAAGGTAATCCAATTCCCAGGGTGCCAACTTGGCTTAGATGGAAGTTGACTTTTTGCCATAGATGGACATTGGTCACAACTCTTTAAACCTTTTGTCATCCAAAACACTACCAAGATGGCTAAATATTAGGAAGGAGACCTTTATTGATGATATTGGTTTGCAAGCCAGGAGGAGAAAGTCACCAGCATGGACTGAAGGTGCTCTCTCTTTGAAGACTGGAAGGACAATTTGGGTTTTATGCCTCACAGTGTCCACATTACACAATAGAGTCAAACATATTCAGCAGGTTTGGAGGGAAAGCTGTACATAGTTATGGGTATTATGTACGTATTTATGCACATGCAGAATGGGTAACATATTTATATGCTAAATGAATACACATATACTTATATATGTATATATGCATGCAATATGTATACATATTAACATATAAATGTACACATCCATATATATACATACATAATATATGTAACATACATCCCATATTCACTTTGGGATGGGTTTTTGCATTAAAATGAGGTGGAATTTGGGTCTTTGTGTCAAAAGGTGAACTATAGAACACAGAGACAGTTTGTGCTCAGCCTCTATAAGCTGTTGAAACTGGCTTAAGTTCCATAGTTGCTTATCAGAAAAGAATGCTTGTGGCCGGGCGCAGTGGCTCAGACCTGTAATCCCAGCACTTTGGGAAGCTGAGGCGGGCGGATCACAAGGTCAGGAGATCGAGACCATCCTGGCTAACATGGTGAAACCCTGTCTCTACTAAAAATAGAAAAATTAGCCAGGCGTGATGGCTGGTGCCTGTGGTCCCAGCTACTTGGGAGGCTGAGGCAGGAGAACGGCGTGAACCTGGGAGGTGGAGCTTGCAGTGAGCCGAGATCTCGCCGCTGCACTCCAGCTTGGGTGACAGAGCCAGACTCTGTCTCAAAAAAAAAAGAATGCTTGTAAGGCCGATTCTCTTTCCAATCAGGGTTGTAGTGGTCTGGGTTGTAAATCAGCCTAATAATTCCTTTTGTTGGAGAGTTTAGCAAGGGTGTGGTTTTTCTTGTAGCTGTAAGAATTTAGAAATTTGCCATGCCAGCCAGGCCCTAAACTTCCATTTGTAAGTAACTTTTTTTTTTTTTTTTTTGAGACGGAGTCTCACTCTGTCACCCAGGCAGAGTGGTGTGATCTTGGCTCACTGCCAGCTCCACCTCCCAGGTTCATGCCATTCTCCTGCCTTAGCCTCCTGAGTAGCTGGGACTACTGGCGCCCGCCACCATGCCTGGCTAATTTGGGTGGTTTTTTGTTTTTGTTTTTTCTTTTCTTTTTTTGTATTTTTAGTAGAGACAGGTTTTCACTGTGTTAGCTAGGATGATCTCGCACCTCGGCCTTTGTGATCCACGCACCTCGGCCTCCCAAAGTGCTGGGATTACAGGCGTGAGCCACCGCGCCCGGCCTGTAAGTAACTCTGTTTCATTAACTTTAGGGTCCATCTTAGTTGGTAAATCATAGCGGGTTGAAGCTGTCGTTTTGTGCTGAATCAGTTCCTAGGTGAAGGTTACAAGACCAGCTGAGTCACTGTCTTGGTATGGGTTACCAGTCCAGGTGGCCACAGCTGGTCCATCAAAATGCAAGGTCCAAAAGACACTTCACATACCAGTCCTAGGTTTAACAGTAGTGATGTTCCCTACAGGAGGTTGCAATCTTGCAACCTTCGACTGCAAGACTCCTGAACCACAGTTCTAACCTTGTGTCTAATTTGTCAGTTTTACAAAGGTGGTTTCAGTCCCAGAGCAAGGAGGCGGTTAGTTTTAGGAAGGGGATGTTGTCATCTTTGTTTCAAAGTTACACTATAAACTAAATTCATCTGAAGGTTAGTTTGGCCTACGCCCGGGAATGAACAAGGGCATCCTGTGAGGTTAGAAGTAGGGTGGAATCAGCGATGTCCAATTTCTCTCACTGCCAGAATTTTTCCATGTGAGACTTCCCTCACTGCCAAAGGTGGTTTCAGAGTGGTCTAGAATGTCACAACTGTTGTGCTGAACCCGTACTGACTCCCGTAAGGATGGCAGTATGTCTGAGAGGCCAAAAAAGAAGTCCAGAGACAACAAGTGAGTCACGGGGTTTATCTGAAGAATTTACACACACACAGGGACAGTTCAGTGGCAGTGGGCTAGACTGGAGAACTGCTACTGTTTCTAAAAAGCATGCGGTTTATATCACATTTTCACTTAGCACCTTCCACCTAGCCATCTCCACCTGGCAACCTCATTTGACCCAAAACAAAGGGCCTCAATCCTCTGTATGGCCTGCTTTCCAAAGGATGGGCCAGGGGTTCGGACATCCTTCATGGATAAGGAAAGACTCTCCAGATCTGCTACTCTTGGATTCCTTAGCTTGGGACAAGGTACACACATTCTTCTTAGGGCACAGGGTCATTCTCGGGGTAAAGTTATTGCTGTCAGGTGCATCTGCCATACAACATCCAGGTGGCTATGCTGACAAGGTCATTTAGCCATAGGTTCTGATCCATTGCATCTGCTGAGATGAGGCAAGGTGAAGTTGTGTGAGCGGTACAGAAAGGGAGCGATTGTTGCTGCAGGAGGGTGACATGGTGTCTTGTCCTGAGTAGTATCCCAGTGTGTCCACTGAGCATGGCAGGTGCTCAGAAAACATTAGAGGAGCTGGACTTAGATGACACAGCCCATCAGCAGCATGGTCTCCGGCCTTGAGGTCTGTCACTGCTTGTTTTCTTTCTTTTCCTTTATCATTGTAAAAGTAATACTTGCTCAATAAAGGGATTTGGTAAACAGAGAAAAGTGGGGAGAAAAGAATCATGTGATCCATTTCCATTCAGTGTTTTTTTCTTTTTTCTTTTCTTTTCTTTCTTTTTTTTTTTTTTGAGATGGAGTCTTGCTCTGTCGCCCAGGCTGGAGTGCAATGGCATGATCTTGGCTCACTGCAACCTCCGCCTCCCAGGTTCAAGCGACTCTCCTGCCTCAGCCTCCCGAGTAGCTGGGATTACAGGCACCCACCACACCTGGCTAATTTTTGTGTTTTTAGTAGAGACAGGGTTTTACCACATTGACCAAGCTGATCTTGAACTACTAACCTCAGGTAATCCACCCACCTTGGCCTCGCAAAGTGCTGGGATTACAGGCGTGAGCCACCACACCTGGCCTTTCAGTGTTTTTTAGAAAATTAATTTTTAAACAGGTTGGTTAAAAATGTACAGTTTATACTATTTTATTTCTTAATTTTATTACTTAACAGTCTATCTTATGTTTTCAGTCTATTTTTCTAACCTTAGCATGCATGGCTGCATAGCATCCTGCAGAACAGAACTGCAAGCATGGTCACATGTATTGTATAACATGTCCTTATGGTAGTCATAACCTGCAGAGTGACAGAGACTTTTCAGGGTTTTCTTCTATTTTCTAGGAGAACTCCAAGTTCACCTAGTATGTTTATACAATTAATTGCAGAGCAGCTACAGGATCATCTCGAGCAATGATGGCACTTCAAAAGGACCCTCTTCTTTCTTCATGAAGCAGGATTTAGCTGGAACAGAGGGCTCAAATACGCCATCACCAAATATTCCACTTTGGCATATTCATTACTTTGAACTAAAATAAGTTAAGAATCAGCCAAAGCAGAGAAAGTGCTTTACCTCCCCCAACTGCTAAAACAAAGCAAAAAGTTCCCCTTTTGTAAAGGAAATTTATACCTACAAAAACATTTCATTAGTAAAGATGGCTGTACTAGGAACAGAGATAATTTTACAACAGAGATGTTATGGGGAAGAGTCCCAATTCAGACTCCAAGAGAGGTTTCTTGGATGTCATGCAAGAAAGAATTCAGGGCGAGTTTACAGAGTAAAGTGAAAGTAAGTTTAATAAGAAAGTAAAGGAATAAAAGAATGGCTACTCCATAGGCAGAGTAGCGCCGAGGGCTGCTGGTTGCCCATTTTTGTGGTTATTTCTTGATGATATGCTGAGCAAGGGGTGGATTATTCATGCCTCCCCTTTTTAGACCATGTAGGGTAACTTCCTGACGTGGCCATGGCATTTGTAAACTGTCATGGCGCTGGTGGGAGTGTAGCAGTGAGGACGACCAGAGTTCATGCTTATGGCCGTCTTGGTTTTGGTGGGATTTATCCAGCTTCTTTACTGCAACTTGTATTTATTTATTTATTTATTTTTTTGAGACGGAGTCTCACTCTGTTGCCCAGGGTGGAGTGCAGTGGCACGATCTCTGCTCACTGCAAGCTCGGCATCCTGGGTTCACGCCATTCTCCTGCCTCAGCCTCCCGAGCAGCTGGGACTACAGGTGCCCGCCACCACGCCTAGATAATTTTTTGTATTTTTTTAGTAGAGAAGGGGTTTCACCGGGTTAGCCAGGATGGTCTTGATCTCCTGACCTCATGATCTTCCCACCTCAGCTTCCCAAAGTGCTGGGATTACAGGTGTGAGCCACTGAGCCCGGCCCACTGCAACCTGTTTTATCAGCAAGATCTTTATGACCTGTATCTTGTGCTGACCTTCTATTTCATTCTGTGACCAAGAATGCCTAACCTCCTGGGAATGCAGCCCAGCAGGTCCAGCCTTATCTTACCTAGCACCTATTCAATATGGAGTTGCTCTGGTTGAAACACCTCTGACAGAGAGACTTTTATCTGTGTAACCAGGCAATGCTTATTCACCATACATTTCCTCCCCTCTTGTTACCCTCTTGTAACCACCCAATGGGCTCACCTTGCCTGCTGCCTAGACAGAACCGATTTATCGAGACAGGGGAACGAAAATGGAGAAACAGTGATTCACACAGAGCCGGCTGTGTAGGAGACCAGAGTTTCATAGTTACTCAAATCAGTCTCCCCAAGCATTCGGGGATCAGAGTTTTTAAAGATAATTTGGCACATAGGGGCTTGGGAAGTGGGGATTGATTAGGTTGGAGATGGAATCACAGGGGGTTGAAGTTAGGTTTTTTTAATGTCTTCTGTTCCTGGGTGCCATGGCAGAACTGGTTGGGCCGGATTACCAGTTTAGGTAGTGTTAGCTGATCCATTGAGTGCAAGGTCTGCAAAATATCTCAAGTGCTGATCTTAGGTTTTACAATAGTGATGTTATCCCCAGGAGCAATCTGGGGAGGTTCAGACTGTTGGAACCAGAGGCTGCATGACCCTTAAATTGTAATTTCTAATCTTGTAGCTAATTTGTTAGTCCTGCAAAGGCAGACTGGTCCCAGGCAAGAAGGGGGTCTTTTCAGGAAAGGGTTGTTATCAATTTTGTTTTAGAGTCAAACCATGAGCTGAATTCCTTCCCAAAGTTAGTTCTGCCTATGCCCAGGAATGAACAAGGACAGCTTAAGGGTTAGAAGCAAGATGGAGTTGGTTAGGTCTGATTTCTTTCACTGTCATAATTTCCTCAGTTATAATTTTGCAAAGACGGTTTTACTCTCATAATTTGTCTCCATTCTCCCCCAAAGCCCAAGCCCCTGCTCCTTTCTGTAGCTCAGGATAGTGAGAGCATATAAGTCTCAGTCATCTAGCTGCTTTGTTGAGTCTCCTATGTTTGTCACACTCCCTGTGAGTACATACATAATTAAAAGTGTTTTTCTCCAGTTAATGTGTCTTTTGTCAACTTATTTTGTAGACCAACGAAAGTACCTAGAAGGATAGAAGAAAGCACTTTTCCCTCCACTGTGGTGGCTATGAAAAACAATTCCCCCTAAAATTATATCAAGGTGATCACATTTCTGGAACTAAAGCTTTTTCCAAAACATTTTTTTTGGGGGGTGAGGTAAGTCAGGCTGGAATAAGTGGCTTTTCATCAGGAGAGTTCATAGTGCGCTGCAGGCTGGAACCCCTGGGCTCAAACTGTCCTCCCACCTCAGCCTCCCAAGTGGCTGGTGCTGTAGGCATGAGCCACCATGCCTGGCAAAAATCTGTTTCTTTTTTTTCTTTCTTTCTTTTTTTTTTTTTGAGACAGAGTTTCCCTCTTGTTGCCCAGGCTGGAGTGCAATAGCGCAATCTCGGCTCACTGCAACCTCCATCTCCAGGGTTCAAGTGATTCTCCTGCCTCAGCCTCCCAATTAGCAGGGATTACAGGCACCCGCCACCACACCTGGCTAATTTTTTTTTTTTGTATTTTTAGTAGAGATGGGGTTTCACCATGTTGGCCAGGCTGGTCTCAAACTCCTGACCTCAGGTGATCCACCCGTCTCCACCTCCCAAAGTGCTGGGATTACAGGCGTGAGCCTCCATGGCTGGCACAGATATGTTTCTTAATAAACATTTTCACTGCGAGAACTTCAGTGTATCAAGGTAGAGGTAGATTTTTAATATGCTGCATAGACAAATTCTGCAAAGGAAAAATGGAAAGGGTGCCCAGGAGACAGGCAGCCACGTACCTGTGATGCATGTCATGCACCTCTGCATGGCATCCAATCGCGCCCCCTTCTCTGGCAGGACAGGAAAGAGCCTTTGCTTCGGGGCTGCACGTCTAAAATTGCCAGAGTAGGACAGCACATATTTGCAGGCTGACACAAGCATTTCTGAAAGGAAATGCATTTGGAAACTGAGCGGTATTAAAGCATCTATTTTTCTTGCTAGCAGCACAATCTGCCACCAGGAAGGTTTTAAACATTTTCCTGACAGAGAGTGCCTGCCTGAATTTTTTGGTAATTAATCATGCATAATACTTTAAATTCCACACAGGCGGCTGGCTGAAAACCCTCCAGGGATTGCTGCATTTGCTATCCAAAAGTCAACTCCTATGCCTTCAGAGAGTGAGGAAGATCAGAGAGTGGCATTTTTGCCTGTTTTAATGTCGCCATCAGTCACCAGGCAAGTCTGCAATCTTTGCTGCATCCTTCCATGGTATCGGCACAAGCAAGGCTGTAGGTATCTAATACATATTTAAGAGTATGGGATGTAATAAAATCGGGTAATTCCTTGCCTTGGCTGGCACCACGGTATTCTCAAATAGGAAGACTGGGTGCTAGGATCTGTCTGCTGTGCTTGTGTGGGCTCACCTGAAGAGTCAGATCACATCCCTCTCGTTTGGCCAGCTCTGTTAGAACCATGGTGGTGGGTAATTAAATGATACACCAGCGCCTCTCACCTGACAGCTTAAGAGAACGTTCACATATATTTACATATGTATTTCAGATACACATATATTTCACAGTTGTAAACCAAAAGGTATGTGAGACAGGTCTCAATCGATTTAGAAAGTTTATGTTGTCAAGGTTAAGGATGCACCTGTGATGCAGCCTCAGAAGGTCCCGACATGTGCCCGAGGTTGTCCAGGCACAGCTTGGTTTTATACATTTTAGGGAGACAAGAGATAAACATTGGTTCCTTCGGTCTGCAAAGGTAGGACAACTCCAAGTGGGGAGGGGGCTTCCAGGTCATAGGTAGAAAAGAGAAGAACAGTTGCATCCTTTTGCATTTCTGATTAGCCCTTCATTGAATGTGCCATTTACAGGAATAGTCGCTTACGCCTTAATCTGGCTCAGTGAAACAATAGGGCAAAGGAAGCAATCAGATTTGCATTTGTCTCACGTGAGCAGAGGGATGACTTTGAGTTCTGTCTGTTGTTGACGAAAAGAGTCAAACTCTGTGAAATATTTGAAGAGATTTATTCTGAGCCAAAAATGAGTAACCACGGCCCGTGATACAGCCCTCAGGAGGTCCTGGGAACATGTGTTCAAGGTGGTCGGAGTGCAGCTTGGTTTTATATACTTTAGGGAGGCATGAGACATTAATCAAATACATTTGAGAAATACATTGATTTGGTTCAGAAAGGCAGGACAGTTTGAAGCAGGGGCTTCCAGGCTATAGGTGAATTTAAGCATTTTCTGGTTGGCAATTGGTTGAGTTTGTCTGAAGACCTGGGATGGATAGAAAGGGAATGTTCAGGGCGGGGCGTGGTGGCTTACGCCTGTAATCCCAGCACTTTGGGAGGCAGAGGCAGGTGGATCACCTGAGGTCAGGAGTTCCAGATCAGCCTGGCCAACATGGAGAAACCCCTGTCTCTACCAAAAATACAAAAATTAGCCTGACGTGGTGGTGGCTGCCTATAATCCCAGCTACTCAGGAGGCTGAGGCAGGAGAATTCCTCGAACCTGGGAGCCAGAGGTTGCAGTGAGCCGAGATCACGCCATTGCACTCCAGCCTGCAAACAGAGTGAGACATTGTCTTGGGAAAAAAAAAAAAAAAGAAAGAAAGAAAGAAATGGAATATTCAGGTTAAGATAAAAGATTGTAAAGACCAAGATTCTTTTGAAGTCTTATAGTGGCTGCCCATAGAGACAATAAATGACAAATGTTTCCTATTCAGACCTTCAAAAGGTACTAGACTCTCAGTTAATCTCTTCAGGACTTGGGGGATTGCCTGGAAGAAAAAGATCTAGCTATGTTGATAGAGATTTTTTACAGACGCAAATTTTCCCCCACAAAGGATGGCTTTGCAGGGCCATTTCAAAATATGGCAAAGAAACATATTTTGGGGTAAAATATTTTTATCTTCTTCTTTGTCACATAATGTTATGCCAGAGTCAGATTGGAAAGTAAGTCACGATATATAGGGTTAAATAAAACCCATCTGATGAGAATTTGTGGTTTGTAGGGCATGACTCCCCAGACAGCTTAGATAGGAATTTGGGCAAAATAAGAAAAAATCACAACTTAGCCCTGTCTTTCATCCACCGGGAATTTTCTTGTGGGAAAATTGTGAGGGAGATATGTAGCTTTTTTGTCTTTGTAGCTGTCTTATTTAGGAATATAATGGGAGGCAGGTTGGCCGGAGCAGCTCCCAGCTTGACTTTTCCCTTAGTGATTTTGGCTTAGTGATTTTGGAGTCCCAAGGTTTATTTTCCTTTCACACATTATTACCTTCATGACAGGGCAGCGTAGTGAAGGAAAAAAGGGCTTCCGTTCACCCTTCTAGGTTCTTTGACTGGGCTATGAATTAAATTAACAAAAAAAGTATGAACAGTTTGGGCACGGGGGCTCATGTGTGTAATCCTAGCACTTTGGGAGGCCGAGGCAGGCAGACCACTTGAGGTCAGGAGTTCGAGACCAGCCTGGCCAATGTGGTGAAACCCTGACTCTACTAAAAAATACAAAAAAAATTAGTCAGGCATGGTGGTGGGCACCTGCAATCCCAGCTACTCGAGAGGCTGAGGCAGAGAATTGCTTGAACCTGGGAGATGGGGGTTGCAGTGAGCCGAGATTTTGCCACTGCACTCCAGCCTGGGCAACAGAGCCAGACTCTGTCTCAAGAAAAAAAAAAAAAGAGCAGGATAAAAACTATTCTAATTACGTACGTATGCACAGCAGTCCCACAAAAATGTGAGACAAAAATGTGAGAAGGGCCAGATGACTGAAACTTAATTTACATCCTGAGCTCCAGAAAGAGGGGCTGGGGCTTCAGGGGTGGTGGAGGCAGGGCATGGAAGGGTGAGGGGAGGACATGACGGGGAAGAGGCTCTGCCTCGTTGTGCAGATAAAAGTCTGTAAGTGAGAAAGATGTCTGGGAGTAGCTGTCTTCCTGGTGTGCATACTTTTACTAATGAAAATTTCTTTTATAGGAGTAAATTTATAGGGGAGTTTTTCAGAGTTACTTTTGTGTTCACATTTTCTCAAAATAATCAGCTCAAAGTAATCAATATACCGAAGAGGCACATTGTGAGATGATGGATTCTACAGTCATATTTTGGAGTGGTATGTTTTGAACCCCAATAGCAGGGATTAGTACGCCAGTTTTGCAGTTTATAAAATTAAAGTTGACAGCATCAAAGGAAGTTGCCTATGGTCATGGACATCCGCACCCCACCTCCGTCCCAGTCCACTTCTCTGCCCCTGGCCCGAACTGAAGCTAAACTTGTGTTGAAGTGAATTCATCATTCTACACAGTGTGAGTCCTTCATAGACACTAGCGGCATTCTTCCTCAGCTCCTTAAGACCGCCACTAGCAGCTCCGGTGTGGTCTACTTCCAGCTCTTCAAGGCATCCTGATTGTCAACAGAGATTACTATTTTTGTCCTGGAGTTGGTGCAGGCTGGGGTTAGTTCTATGTGGCTGACCTGGTATCATTATATGACACGGAGCTGCAGCTTCTCTTGGTCCCATGTCCTAACCCCATCATCTCTGTTTTTCTCTCCCCAGTATTTTGGCTCAGTCCCAGGTGCCTGAGATATTTCTGGGTTGTCCAACTTCTCACTGATAAGAGCTCTGACCTACCCCCGGACTGTTTCTCCGGGGTCCTGACACCTGTCTGTTTCTTATAAACTCCCTCACTCAGTCTCCCTTCCTTCTCTTCTGGCTGGGGACTGGCTGGGCCCTGCTGGGAGTTTGCAGTGATGCTAAACCTGAACAGTGGGGCTGCTCAGTGTGACCTCCTTGGTACCGGCAGGACCTCATGGAAACCAATTCTTGGAATCACCAGATCCTTTTAGGTCTTAGATAGCATGTGGCCACCTGCCTGATGGACAACAAGTCTGCAGTTTCCCCTTTTGGGTCTCACTCTTCCTCCATTGCATCTGCATCCCAGCCTCTTCTCAGTGGGATCATCCTCACCTGCCTTCCCCAACCAACACACCTGGAAGCACCTGTACCTACCGGCACAACTTGAGTATCAGTTTTCTATTGACACACAGCAAATGATAACAAACTTAGAGGCTAAAAGCAACACACATTTTTACCTCTTTGTTGTGTGGGTTAGAAGTCTGGGATGGTGTGGCTGAGTTCTCTGCTTAGGACATCCCAAGATTAAATAAAAGTGCACTGGGCTTTGTGAATCACGAGCATTTGAGACACATTGCAGTTAATTTAGAAAGTTTACTTTGCTAAGGTTGAGGATGCACACTTGTGACACAGCCTCAGGCGGTCCTGATGACATGTGTCCAAGGTGGTCAGAACACAGTTTGGTTTTATACATTCTAGGGAGGCATGAGACATCAGTCAACAAATGTAAGATGAACACTGGTTCAGTCTGAAAAGCCGGGACAACTAGAAGTAGTGCGGGGCTTCCAGGTAACAGGTAGATAAGAGAAAAATGGTCACATTCTTTTGAGTTTCTGATTAGCCTTTCCAAAGGAGGCAATCATATATGCATTCATCTCAGTGAGCAGAAGGGTGACTTTGAGTGGAATGGGAGGCAAATTTGCTCTAAGCAGGTCCCAGCTTGACTTTTCCCTGTAGCTTAGTGATTTTGGTGGCCCAATATATCTTCCTTTCACGGCTTTTATCTGAAGGCTCTGGGGAGAATTCAATTACTGGCTTATTCAAGCTGTTGGCAGATTTCTGTTCCATGAGGCTGCAGGACTGAGGTCCCTGTTTCCTTGCCCGCCGTCAGCTGAGGCCACTCTCAGATTTAAAGGCCACTCTCATTCCTTCTTGTGTGTCCTTCCCCATCTTCAAACCAGCAATGGAGCATCAAGTCCTTCTCATGCCTCAAAATTCTCTTACTTCTACTGCCAGCTGAAGAAAACTCTGCTTTCAAAGGGCATATGTGATAAGATTAGACCCACCCAGGTAACCTAACCGGCCTTTTCAATATAACATGTAATGATCTCAGGAGTGACACCAGAAAACAAAGGTCTAGGAGCCATCTTAAAATTCTGCCACTACAGACAGGAACCATAGATTGGAAGCACAGTTAGAGACAGGATCTCGCTCTGTCACCCAGGCTGGAGTGCAGTGGCACTATCATAGCTCACTGCAGCCTCAAACTCCTGGGCTCAAGCCATCCTCCTGCCTCAGCTTCCCGAGTAGCTGGGACTATAGGTGCGTGCCACCATGCTCAGCTAGTTTTTTTAAAAAAAAGTTTTGTAGAGATGGAGTCTCGCTATGTTGCCAAGAATGGTCTTGAACTCCTGGCCTCAAATGATCCACTCACCTCAGCCTTTAAAAGAATTGGGCTTGCAGGTGTGAACCACTGCACCCAGCCTGAAGCACAGCTTTCTTATGGGACTACTCCAGATGTCCAAAGATTAGCTCGTCTGGTTAAAATTTTTGCTACCTCCTTCCCTTCAAAAATCCTGTTACATGTTGACAATCTGGGATTGAAAATAATGTTCTATAACACCGGCTGAATTTCTCTCTTTCATATTTTTCAGACTGACCCACCCCTGCCCATTTCTTTTATTTATTTATTTATTTTTTTTGAGACAGAGTCATCTTGGCTCACTGCAACCTCTGCCTCCTGGGCTCAATCGATTCTCCCACCTCAGCCTCTTGAGTAGCTGGGATTACAGGCGCCCGCCACCACACCTGGCTAGTGTTTTGTATTTTTAGTAGAGATGAGGTTTCACCATATTGCCGAGGCTGTTCTTGAACTCCAGAGCTCAAGCAGTCCGCCCGCCTCAGCCTCCCAAAGTGCTGGGATTACAGGCGTGAGTCACCACGCCTGGCCTACGCCCCTGCCCCATTCCTAACTCCTCGAACTCTCTGTACAATTATATTTGCTATTCCCACTTGCTTCCCTTGTTCATCATTTCTCTCCTTTCTATACCCTTATCACTTTCCATCTGTTTTCAAAACAAGCAAAGGTGCTCCCAGGTGTCATCACCTAGGACTTCTAATTAAGTGCCCTTTGAGGAATTAATACGATGAGTTGTAGGAGTTAATATGATGATCTGTACAGAGCTCCGTGGTTGTCTATTTTCCTGGTCCCCATCTCTGCAGTAGATCATTACAGAAATAGGCTTCAAACCACTGGGTGAACTATGGCATTAGTCAGGGGCAAGGCTAAGTGGCTGCAAGAAAGAGAATAACATTTCATACCTTAAGTACAAAGAAGTCTGTTTTTTTCTCACGTAGAAACCAGGAAATATAAACAGTTGTCACTAAATATCTTTGGAGGATTAGTCCGAGGACCTCCCTCAAATACCAAAATCCAGGGATGCTCAATTCCGTGGTACAAAATGATGTAGCGTTTGCATATAACCAAGGTACGCCCCCTCCCCGTATACTTTAAATCATCTATAGATTATATATACCACCTAATGCAAAGTAAATGCCATGTAAATAGTTGTTATGCTGTATTGTTTAGGGAATAATGACAAGAAAAAGGTCTTGTATATGTTTAGTACAGGTGCATTTTTGTTTAATATTTTCAATCCAAGGTTAGTTGAATTCACAGATATGGAACCTCCAGATACGGAGGGCTGACTAAAGAAGCTCTTGGTTCCATGTGGTCATTCGAGGAGCAAGGCTCCTTTTCTCTTGTTTTCATGCCACCTGGAACTTTCTCTGTATGTGTCTGGTGAAGTGGGACTCCCGATGTGCCTGTGCCCCCGCTCTTGGGAGGGGCACAGCATGGAGAAGGCTATGACGCTATCTGGCTTTTGCTTTGCATCGCTTTGTCTTTCTGTAAATGCAAATGAGAATATTGCTTTCCAATTAGAAAATGCAGATTGCTCTTAGTTCCATTTAATGTGCTTTGAATTCTGGCCCAATATTGTATAGTTGACCCTTGAACAATGCATGGGTTAGAGGTGCCGAACCCATAATAGTCAGAAATCCACAGGAAACTTTTGACACCCCAAAAAACTAACCACTGATAGCGTAATGTTGACAGAAAGCCTTATCAATCACATAAACAGTTGATTACCACATCTTTTATATGTTACATGTATTATGTACTAAATTCTTACAATAAAGTAAGAGAAAATGTTATTAAGAAAATCATAAGAGAAAATGTATTTCCTATTCATTACATGGAAGTGGATCTTCATAGAAGTTTTCATCCTCATCGTCTTCACATTGAGTAGGCTGAGGAGGAAGAAGATGAGGGCTTGGCCTTGCTGCCTCAAGGGTGGCAGAGGCGAAAGGTGGAGGAGGCAGAAAGGGAGGCAGGAAGGATTTATTAAGTATGAATGGACTCTCTCAGTCCAAAACCTTGTTGCTCAAAGGTCAACTGTAGATGAGAAAAATTGCTCCCAGGCTGATTTCCAATGTCTAGTAAGCTCGTGTCTACCATTGGGCTTCCTGAGGGAGATGAAATAAGAGCATATTCTTTGGGTTATGCGGAAAAACCTAATGCTCAGAATGCACCGCCACCAAGCTCTATTTGCTTCCCTCTACCACCATCTGGAGCAGCCTGTCTACTTATGGGAATTGCACCTCTCAAATATAATTTCCTGCATGGACTTCTGCCTTCAGTCCAGAGGTGGAAAATTGCAGGAAACATTGCCTCCACGCTGTCGCAGAGGAAAAATTCTGATAAGTTGTAATATCATGGTGGTGGTGGTTGTTTTAAGCACACCAGAGAGCTGAGGACATAAAGAAATCTAAGCTAATTAATTTCTAGAAAGGTATAAGATTTTTCCAGGTGAAAACAGACCCAGGAATGCTTTTATCCCTGGGGACAAAGTGAAATGAAGAGCAAACTTGCAATAGGATGACGGTTAGGACAGAAAAGCCAACATTTTAGCAAATGTTTAACATCCATGCATGATTTGTCATTAGAAACCCAAGCAGTATTTACATAACAGTAGACATATATATCCATGGAACAAGACAGAGAGCCCATAAATAGATCCACGCATATATGGCCAATTGATTTGCAACAAAGCTATGAAAGCAATTCAATGAGGAAAAGAGCTTCTTTTCTATAAATGATGCTAGAACATTTGGATGTGTGTGTATGTGTGTGTATATATATATATATATATACACACACATACACATACATATATATGTGATATAAGATGCATTATGTTTATAAATAAAGATAAAACTATAAAGTCTTAAGGAAAATATAAAAGATCTGCATATGCTTGGGAAAGATTTCTAAGACATGACACAAAATGCATTAACCATTTAAATAGATGATAAATTGAACATGATCACAATTAAAAATTTCTGCTTATGCAAAGCCACCACTTAAAAAATGGAAGGACAAGTCATGTTTTGGGAGAAAATAGTCACTTCCTAAATATCATGTTAGTGCCTAGTCTCAGGGCAAAAATGCTTTAAATTGCATGTTTCATTCTATTGCCTTCCAAATGCTAGTTCCATGATAAATCCTCATACTCATTTGTGGCAGCCTGAGTTGGAGAGCAGATGACTCTATTAGAACAACTGACAGCCTTTCCAATCCACACAATGTCTCAGTTTTTCTTCCATGTTGTTAAAAATAATCTCATAAACCAGAAAATCCAGCAGGGGGGTGTAGAATTCCAGTTTCTAGGACATTACACATTTATTTGGAAAATGAGTTTTTCCTTTATTGCTACAATTCAGGAATCCTGCTCAATATTGACCACAGAATAGACAGAACTTCTTAAATGCGTCTGTGACTGAGCAGTGATTAAGCAGCTTCTTTCTCTGAGCTGGTCAGTTTCTTTTCTGAGTTACTGTTAACAAGGGTGTTCTTGTGGCTGCTTTGTAAGCAAACATTGGTCAGACTGAAATTTATTTGAAACATTCACACCACTTGAATGAGTAACCAATATTATTACTAATGTTGATAAAAATAATTGAGTGCAACTCTATTTTTATAAGCAGAAACTCTTTTCAAGGAGGAAAGTCTATTTTCTCTAAATTATTCAGAAATACCAAGGTGTTATGGACACATATTATATACTTAATAAGAAATAATACTAAGTATGTATCTGTACCCTTATAAAATTAAATATACATATGTAAAATGCTTCCAAAAAATATTTACAAAAGAGAGCATCAAATATCCTTCAGAAATACATACAATTTTCATAATAAAAGCAAGTTAGAACATTATGAGGCAATGTGGCCATATTGTTCAGAAACCAGACTGCCTATTTTTATTTTACTTTAAATTTATTTATTTATTTATTTTGAGTCAAAGTCTTGCTCTGTCACCCACTCTGGATTGCAGTGGCGTGATCTCGGCTCACTGCAACCTCCATCTCCTGGGTTCAAGTGATTCTCCTGCCTCAGCCTCCCACGTAGCTGGGACTACAGGTGTGCGCCACTTCGCCTGGTTAATTGTTTTTGTAGAGATGTGGTCTTGCTGTGTTGCCCACTCCAAGCCTTATGCTATCCTCCTGCTTTGGCCTCCCAAAGTGCTGGGATTGCAGACATAAGCCGCCATCCCTGGCCCAAACTGCCCATTTCAGAGAAATCCCTTCCTTCTTTGCCATCAGATCTGTTATATTTCTTTTTAGTCATTTATACTTCTGGATCAACAGAACTTAACTTTATGGACTTTCAACAAGAGCTGGAAAAATAATACAGGAAGCTGAACCAAGAGACAAAGTTACACGCACCTGAAGCACATGCCTGGAACCATAAGGTGCATCTTAGTCGCCCTGTGTTTGTGGTTCACACCTCTTTCCCTCTCTCTTCAAAACACACGTGTGCAAGAAGAGCAATGATGAGCTCATGGAAGAGGCAGTTGCTGCCCTATCTTTGGAATCAAAAGGCCTCCCTCAGGCTTTGCTGGGCCACTTTCCCGCCCCTGTAACCAACTGCAATCAGGCTTCCTGCACTCACTTCCCACCTCTGCCATCTGCCTGCCAGGGAGAGGGGATGTGCCTGGCCTCACATGGGAAGAAGGAAGAGGCATCTGCAGCAGAGAGGCATTTGCAAGCAGACCCAGAGAGCAGGATTTGCGGACAGGAGGCCTGTGGTGAGGAAGAATCCTCCTGCCAGGCCAAGGCTGAGGCAGTCGGCCGCTTAAAACCCAGCTCCCCTAGACTTGAGGCAGGGTTAGGAGGGATCCTGATTCCTTGGACATCTTTAGGAGAAACATGGTATTTTTATGCTGCATTGAAACAAATAAATCTCTGTATGCCTTACAATTAATGAGGCAGATTTAAAGCACTTTCAATAGCTAGTATCACATTTTCAACTACTTTTCCCTTCGGTCCCTGGGCTGCGGCTGGGATGTGCCCTGACCTCTGTCATTCTGCCCCTTGTTTATTCCACTGTCTCCTGTAAAACTCCTAAAGGGTCTTATATGAAGGTGGTTTTTTTTTTAAACGAATTTTCGCTCTGTAGTCCAGGCTGGAGTGCGGTGGCTCAATCTCAGCTCACTGCAACCTCCGCCTCCCAGGTTTCAGCCTCCAGAGTAGCTGGGAATACAGGTGTGTTGCTTCCACACCCAGCTAATTTTTGTATTTTTAGTAGATACAGAGTCTCCCCATGTTGCCTGGGCTGATCTCGAACTCCTGGCCTCAAGTGATCCGCCTGCCTCAGCTTCCCAAAGTGCTGGGATTACAGGTGTGAGCCACTGTGCCTGGCCAGAAAGTTATTAAAACTTCTCCACATCTTGCTTTCCTCGCCTGTGAGCAACACCTTTTCATCTCACAGGGTGTGTGAGCTTCATGAGAGCGTCCTAATGGGAAGCCAGTACAGGGATGGCAGCAGGTTAATTGTGGTAATGATGAGGTCAGTTTCCCTCCTTCTGCAGGAGTCTCCTTGCAGGGGGACCATGCCTGTTCAAAGAAAGCCTTTATTTTGCTTTTTAAAAAAAAATTATAAATTTTTTTTAATTTTTAATTTTTGTGGGCACATAGTAGGTGAATATTTATGGGGTACATGAAATATTCTGATACAGGCATGCAATGCATAATAATCACATCATGAGAAATGGTGTGTCTATCTCCTCAAGCATTTATCCCTTGTGTTGCAAACAATCCAATTATATACTCTTATAGTTATTTCAAAATGAACAATTAAATTATTAATGACTACAGTCACCCTGTTGTGCTATCAAATACTAGACATTATTTATACTTTCTATTTTTTGTACCCATTAACCATCCCTACCTCCCCACCAACCCTCACTCCCCTTCCCAGACTCTGGTAAACATTCTTCTATTCTCTATGCCCATGAATTCAATTGTTTTGATGTTTAGATCCCACAAATAGGTGAGAACATGTGATGTTTGTCTTTCTGTGTCTGGCTTATTTCACTTAACATAATGACCCCCATTTCCATCCATGTTTTTTCAAATGACAGGATCTCATTTTTTTATGGCTGAATAGTACTCCATTGTGTATATGTACTATATTTTTTGTTAATTCATTCATCTGTTGATGAACACTGAGGTTGCTTCCCAGTCTTGGCTACTGTGAATAGTGCTGCAATAAGCATGAGAGTGCAGATATCTCTTTGATATAAGGATTTTCTTTCTTTTGGGTATATATCTAGCAGTGAGATTGCTAGGTTGTAAGGTAGCTCTATTTTTAGTTTTTTTGAGGAACCTCTAAACTGTTCTCCATAGTGGTTGTACTAATTTACATTCCCACCAACAGTATACAAGGGTTCCCTTTTCTCTACATCCTTGCCAACATTTGTTACTGCCTCACTTTTGGATAAAAGCCATTTTATCTGGGGTGAGATGATATCTTATTGTAGTTTTGCTCTGCATTTCTCTGCTGATCAATGATGTTGAGCACCTTTTCATATGCCTGTTTGCTATTTGTATGTCTTGTTTTGAGAAGTGTCTATTAAGGTCTTTTGATGACCATTTCAAAATCACATCATTAGATTTTTTTCCTGTAGAGTTGTTTGAGCTCCTTATATATTCTGGTTATTAATCCCTTATCATGTGGGCAGTTTGCAAATATTTTCTCCTATCCTGTGAGTTGTCTCTTCACTTTGTCAATTATTTCTCTTGCAGTGCAGAAGCTTTTTAACTTGATGTGATTCCATTAGTCCATTTTTGCTTTGGTTGCCTGTGTTTGTGGGGTATTTCTCAAGAAATTTTTGCCCAAACCAATGCCCTGGAGAGTTTCCCCAATGTTTTCTTGTAGTAGTTTCATAGTTTGAGGTCTTAGATTTAAGTCTTTAATCCATTTTGATTTGATTTTTGCATATGACAAGTCTAGTTTCATTCTTCTGCATGTGGATATGCAGTTTTCTTAGTACCACTTACTGAAGAGACTGTCTTCTCCCTAGTGTACGTTCTTGGCAACTTTGTTGAAAATGAGTTCACTGTTGGTGTACAGATTTGTTTCCACGTTCTCAATTCTGTTCCATTGGGCTATAAGTCTGCTTTTATGCCAGTACCATGCTGATTGGGTTACTATAGCTCTGTAGTATAATTTGAAGTCAGGTACTGTGATTACTCCAGTTCAGTTCTTCTTGCTCAGAATAGCTTGGCTATTCTGGGTCTTTTGTGGTTTTGTATAAATTTTAGGATTGTTTTTCTATTTCTGTGAAAAATGTCACTGGTCTTTTGATAGGGATTGCATTGAGTCTGAAGATTGCTTTGGGTAGTATGGACATTTTTACAATATTGACTCTTCCAATCCATTAACATGGAATATCTTTCCTTTCTTTGATGCCCTCTTCAATTTCTTTCATTAGTGCTTGATAGTTTTCATTGCAGCAATCTTTCACTTCTCTGGTTAAGTTAATTCCTAGGTATTTAATTTTCTTTGTGACTATTGTAAATGAGATTACTTTTTTGATTTCTTTTACAGATTGTTCACTGTTGGCACATAGAAATTTTACTGACTTTTGTATGATGATTTTGTACCCTACAGCTTTACTGAATTTATCAGTTCTAATAGTTTTCTTGTGAAGTCTTTAGGTTTTTCCAAATATAAGATCATATCATCTGCAAACAAGGATAGTTTGACTTCTTTCTTTCCAATTTGGATGCCCTTTATCTTTCCTGATTGCTCTAGCTAGGACTTCCAGTACTGTGCTGAATAACAGCGGTGAAAGTGAGAATCCTTGTCATGTTCCAGATTTTAGAGGAAAGAGGAAGCCTTTATTTTGGAGCCCAGTGTCTGACAGTGGAAAGAGCACAGAAATTGGAGTCACACATCCTGCCCACATCCTGCCTCATTGGCTTTGTGACTATAGAAATGTTATTGAACCTTCCTGGGTCTTGATAGCCTCACCTTTAAAATGGGTACAATAATCCCTGTTCAAATGGCTGCAGTGACTTTGAAACATGCCAATTTGGCTAAGCCAAAATGCATTCCCCAGAATTCTTGTTCCTGTATGTTTCCAGTTAGGATGGGCCTTGAAGGACACTTTGCACAGATTTAGAGAGTGGAAATGAAGTAGCAGCTGTGTTGCTGTGTAGCTGCATTGCTGTTACTGTTGAAAGGTGGGTGTGGTGGGTATAGGGGCACATGCAATGTCGCTCTCTGCTGGCTCACCTTGTAGGTGTGCAGAAGCAGTTGAGCTTGCGGCTGTTCAACCTTCCCCTGAGGCTCCTTCAGCTCCTCCAATGCCTGGGTCAGAGATGTGTTTAGCTCCACAATGAGGGGCATCTGCTTCTCTTGCAGGTCACCTGCATTATCAAAGTTGGGGGCAGTGAGAGACTGACACACAGAGACATGTGGATAGGTTCTAAAACTACCTCTCTGGAAAAAGCAAAAGCCCTGGTTTATAGTGTTTGTCAATTGATGCCGTGTAAATACTCCCTTTGTGGCTGATTTCAAGCTCTCAATGTGGTGTCATTGAATGCAAAGTTAGGAAGAGATCCATACACTAGACTCTTGTGAGCTGATAGGAGAGGGCTCCAGCGCAGCACTGGTGATGGGTCCAGTCAGTTTTGACGAGCTGCAATGTGTGCTTGTGGGTTCTACATTGTCCTTGCTCTTCCCAATTTACAACCGTCTTCCCTTCCTGATAGCCTTTCCTGCAAACTTCAAGTGGTGGATTTATATGCAAAGGCACCTGCCTATCAGAGACTTTTTAAGCAGTTGCCATAGAATAATCCATTTACATCTACATATATTTTTTTCTCTAATGATTTCCTCCAATGATTTTACTTATTGGACTGAACCCTGCCCCCTGACAGAGATGGGCAGTTTAACTGAGATAATTTATGTGCAACAGCCAGCAGTGTTAGGCACAAAGTAGACACTGCATAATGTCAACTTCCTTAATGAGCGATTGTCAACTATTTGAAATTAATAGTATGTCATTTCCTCTCCTGATATCACGGGACTCAGAGATATTCATCATATTTATGGAATCATGTTCCTTTTATTTCTTTCCTAAGAAGATGAATCATACAGACCAGCACTATTCAATAGAAACATAATGCAAGCCACATATGTCATTTAAAAATTTCTAGTGCCACATTAGAAAAAGTTTTTAAAAAGGTAAAATTAATTATAATATATTCAATGTAATCCAATATATCAAAAATATTATTTCAACATGTAATCAGTATAAAATAATATCCATTAGGTATTTTAAATTCTTTTTGTACCAACTATTTACAAATGTATATTATTTTTAAATTGCAGCACATCTCGATTTTAAGTGGTCATATTCAAGAGCCACACTGTGACTAGTGGCCATCATATTACAGAGTATTTGTGTAAATACAGACCCATAACAAATGTAAAATAATATATAATAAAAAAATTATTTTTAATTGTCTGTGTATTTCTTTTTTCTTTCGTTTTTAACTTTTAGGTTCAGAGGTGCATGTGCAGCTTTGTTATATAGATAAACTCGTGTCACAGCGGTTGCTTCTACAGATTATTTCATCATGCAGGTACTAAGCCTAGTACCCAATAGTTATTTTTTCTCCTCTTCTTCCTATCTTCCAGTCTCAAATAGGTCCCAGTGTCCGTTGCTACCTTCTTTCTCATCATTCGGCTCCCACTTACAAGTGAGAACATGTGTTTGGTTTTCTGTTCCTGCATTAGTTTGCTGAAGATAATGGCCTCCAGCTCCATCCATGTTCCTGCCAAAGGCATGATCTTGTTATTTTCATCGCTGCACCGTATTCCATGGTGTATATGTACCACATTTTCTGTATCCAGTCTACCATTGATGGGTACTTGGGTGGATTCCCCGTGCTTGCTCTCAGCACAGGCTTCCAAAATCCTAGTGCTGTTCACTCCTAGGGATACTAGTAACGGGCTGTCTTGGTTTCAGGAGGGCTGCTTCTATATTGCTCATAGATCAAGGGTGTCAGAAATGAGAAGACACGAAGTTTCCTCATTCCTCCAACTCTCAAGCTTTATGTTTTTGAGACAAGGTCTCGCTCTGTCACCCAGGCTGGAGTGCAATGGCACAATCACGGCTCACTGCCTCAGCCTCCCAGGTTCAAGCACCCTCCTGCCTCAGCCACCTCAGTAGCTGGGACCACAGGTGCGCACCACCATGCCTGGCTAATTTTTAAATTTTTATGGAAATAGGGTCTCTCTCTGTTGTCCAGGTTGGTCTTGAACTCCTGGGTTCAAAAGGTTGTCTCAGCCTCCTGTAAGTGCTGGGAATATAAGGAATGAGTTGCCAGCCCCCTGTACTTTACACGCACTGATTCAGAAGGATTATCAGGTCCTACAGGCCAGTAGCACAGAGATGTGGACACCAAAGTTGTAGCACACTAGTTTGAGTTCCTATTAACCTCAATAATTACTGGAAGTTGCTTAAAAAAAAAAAAAAAAAGCAAACTATAGTTAACAAGATTCACATATTACTGTTTCAAGTTAAAAGTAAAATACACTAATTTTTATCTGGTTTTACCACAATAAAATATGCCTATACGTTTTTCTGATTATTACAATTTGGAACACAACTGACTAGGACATATGCCAACAAATACATCACATTACGTCCAGAATTGGTTCCTTCTGGTGGGCTCTCAGTTTCGCTGACTTCCAAAATGGAGCTGCGGACCTTCACCTTCACGGTGAGTGTTACAGCTCTTAAAAATAGTGTGTGCTGAGTTGGTTCCCTCCAGTGAGTTCACGATCTCACTGAGTTCACGAACAAAGCTGCAGACCTTTCCAGTGAGTATTACAGCTCTTAAAGGCGTCACATCCTCAGTTGTTTTTTCCTCCCAGGGAGTTTGGGTTCACGCTCTTCCTAACTTCAGGAACAGATCTACAGACCGTCTGGGTAAGGCAGTGTGGACTCAGACACAGCAACAGCAACGTTTATTGCGAAGAGAGAAAAAACATAGCTCCCACAATCACGAAGAAGACCCTGCAGAGTTACAGCTGAGGGTGTGGGTGGCCAGCTTTTATTCCCTTATTTGGCCCCACCCACGTCCTGCTGATTGGTCCATTTTACAGAGCACTGATTGGTCCATTTTACAGAGTGCTGATTGGTCCGTTTTTACAGAGTGCTGATTGGTACGTTTACAAACCTTTAGCTAGACACAGAGCGCTGATTGATGTGTTTACAATCCTTTACCTAGACAGAAAAGTTCTCCAAGTCCCCATGGGACCCAGAAGCCCAGCCGGCTTCACCTCTCAGTTTCCATCCAGACCCTCATCTCTTGTCATCTCTTTCATTTTTGCTTGTGTTGATGCAAAGATCCCACATCCAACAATAACTACAGCAGTAAGAGTGCCTCATGTGGAGCTGTCTGCAGAGCTTGCCAACTTGCCAGAGACTCCCGTGTGGTGGGCTCCAGGTTTCGTGTCACAAACTTGGGTACAAAAAAGGAAACTGTCCCAGCCCTTTGGGATGCCAAAGCAGAAGGATTTATTGAGGCCAGGAGTTTGAGACTAGCTTGGGGAACATAGTGAGATCCCGTCTCTACAAAAAAATAAAAAAATATTTAGCCAAGCTTGGTGGCACCTGTAGTCCCAGCTACTTGGGAGGCTGAGGCAGGAGGATGGGTTGAGCCCAGGAGTTTGAGGCTGCAATGCACTATGATGACACCACTGCACTTCAGCCTGGGTGACAGAGATCCTTTCTCTGAAAAAAGAAAGGCCAGGCACGGTGGCTCACGCCTGTAATCCCAGCACTTTGGGAGGCTGAGGCAGGGGGACAACCTGAGGTCAGGAGTTCGAGACCAACCTGTCCAACACGGTGAAACCCTGTCTCTACTAAAAATACAAAAATTAGCTGGGCGTGTTGGCATTTGCCTGTAATCCCAGCTACTCAGAAGGCTGAGGCAGGAGAATCGCTTGAACCCAGGAGATGGAGGTTGCAGTGAGCTGAGATCCAGCCTGGGGGACAAACGCGAAACTCCATCTCTAAACAAACAGACCAAAAAAAAACTTGGATTTGCAATAAACAGTGGTTCACTCAATGTTTCACATGAGCATGAAATTCGCCTGAGGACATTTGTCCCCAGAGATTGATCAGAGGAGCTCTAAATTCTCCGGGCATTTTGCACTCCCGTGAAACAGCAAGCCTTCTGGTAGTGACATTTAGGTTGTGGCAGGCCTAGCTATGGGAGCTGGTACACAATTGCCTCCCTCCTTGGGGCTTATTTGGGTGTTTTTTTGTTTTTGTTTTTCTTTGGCTATCACAGATCTTGAGCTTTAGAAACACTAGAACTCCTGTGGGTTGTCTCTGGTGCCACTTTGATAACCCAAGTAAGGTAGAATTAGTTATCAGCCTAGACAAAGTAAAATGATTTTTGGCTTACATGAATGTTATTTGATCCCACATCTGTTTTTAGAAGTGATGTCCCTGTCTATGCAGTATCCTGGTGACACTTCAACCTATAGGCAGGAGGAAGGAAAATGTGGGCTGCCATTTGGAGGAAGAACTAGAAACCAGACACTCCTATTTGGATCCATTTAGGATGCCGGTGTGTTTGTGCCGATTCCAGACTTGGAAACTGGGGTACTTTTTCAAAGATAGTTTTCAGAGGGACCCAGAGAGGAGCCTGGGAGCAGAACAGGGTCCATTTGTTCCACCTGGAGAATGACATTAGCGTGGTAAGGTTTGCTAAGCTCCTTGCACCTCTGCACAGCCAGGGTGCTATTACCCAGGCTTCATGCATCAGGGCTTTGGTTTGGATCCGGAGGAGTGGGTTCCTGTGTTTTCTGGGTTCTTTGCTGTCCTTAGGATCCTACAGACGCATCACATATACTTGTGCTTCCTTTTTGAAAAGATGTGGTGGTTGGTGTCCCTCTCCTCCTCCTACCTCTGGGCTGTAGTTCTCCTCCCACATCATCCTTGGCCTCTCATCAGGAGTTTGCATCCTTAGGCAACAAGGGAGGGGCATTGCTGCAGGCTCAACTCTGCTTCCTTGTGTGGGTGCCCTGCCCTTGGATGTGCTGGGCTGAGCCACCTCTTACTGATGCTGGGGAAGAGATTGCTATGGCCCAGTCGGCACCAGGACCCACCTGTCAAGTTGGGCTTCAGGATGATGTGCTGCCATCATTTCCTTTTGCCTTGTTTTCTTTTGTCCTCCTTCAGTTTGCTGCACAGCCGCTTGTGTATCTGTCAGCCACCCCGCTTCTCCCTGGGCCCCAGGGCCTCGGGGGGCCATGCTGCCTCATTGTTGGTAGAGTGTGCACACAGTGCTTGGGCACCTGCTCTTTCTTTTCCCAGTCTGCTCTCCCCAAAGGCTGCCAGAGGGTCTGATCATATCCCCTTTCCCCTCCCACCCCACACATGCCAGGCCTTTAGCCCCGCACCTTGGGCACCCTGCCTCGCCTCGCCTCACCTTCACCACTGTTTTTTTTTTTTTTTAATTACTGTTTTTTATTTCTTGTTTTGAGACAGAGTCTCACCCTGTTACCCAGACTGGAGTGAACTGGCACAATCTCGGCTCACTGTCACCTCCACCTCCCAGGTTCAAGACATTCTCCTGCCTCAGCCTCCTGAGTAGCTGATTACAGGTTTGTGCCACCATGCCTGGCTAATTTTTTTTTTTTTTTGGTATCTTTAGTAGAAATGGGGTTTCACCATGTTGGCCAGGCTGGTCCTGAACTCCTGACCTCATGATCCACCCACCTCGGCCTCCCAAAGTGCTGGGATTACAGGTGTGAGCCACTGTGCCCAGCCACCTTCACCCACTTTTGTTCTGAGCCCCAATTTTGCTGGGTTCCCTCACTGATCTGTGTTCCCTTCCTGGGTCCTTTTTGCTCCCTCTGGGCCCATACAACCCTTCCAGGTCACTAACTCTTATCATGACCAACCAGGCCAGGCCTTCTGTGGCTCACTCTCCTGGAGACGCTCATTGGAGCTCACACCACTGTGACAATGTCACCTGTCGTGCTGTGGCTCTTTTGCTGGTCTCAAGCCTCTTTGAGGGCAAGGACCACGTCATGTTTGCTCAGGCCTGAACCTTTTGTGCTTGGCTCTGAGTAGGCCCACAGTAATGCCAGTGTGTTCGACGGGAGAATGAATGAGCTGTACCTTGCTATCCCAGCACACCCTACCCTACCCAACTCCAGTCCTGAATAGTGGCAGAGATGGATAGATCATAAGCAATTCTAAATCAATTGTACCAGTGTGGTGGATACTGATAAAAATATTTTTAAAATCGCATATGATATAGAATGTTCCAAATCATTTGTGATATATGTTATCTGGCATTATATTATCAGGGCCTTAAAAAATCCTCTTCTCTCATTAAAATATAATAGTTCCTATTAGGAGCATTTCAGACCCAGTAGATACCTAATGCTTGTTTATTGATGGTGGTGATGACAGCATTTTAGTACAGAGGTAATTGATTTTCACAGTGACAAGCCGGAGGCTCGTTGATGAATGAGCACATGAGGCCCTGCAAGACACTGAAATGCCTTATGAATGAAAGCAATTATTTCAGTGCAGTTTTACTGTTAAGTGATTTTATTGCATTTCAAATTTAAAAAATTAGCAATTCCTGGAGGGTATACGCCACAACTATATGGAACAGGATGTGTGATTGACAACTCACAGCACCCTTAGTGAAGCTCGGACTTTGGGAGCTTGAGCTTCCCCTGCTAACACTGCCCTGCTCTCTGAGGCATGTGCAGTCTTTTGTGAACCTTTTTGTTTTTGTCCAACAATCACTGTAGGGCTGGACAGTGAGTTGACAAACTGGTGATTTATGGAATGGATACCCGCTTTGCACTTTCCTTTTTTGATGATTGTCTTAGCAAAGCGGAGCATTCCGTGGACAGCTCCAGCGTGCTTCTCCAGCTGCTAAAAGCAGGTAGTGCAACTCAGATCCAGATTAAATGTCCATTTACTGAGTCCCAGTGCTTCCTGAGTGCTTTCTCTAAATGCAAGATTCAGTCCAATCTTCCGGGCACCCTGGTGGCTTGGGGTTCACTGTGCATATTTTTCACATGTAGAAACAAAGACTCAACTTGGGGAGGTTGGAGAACTTCCAAGGTCATGTCCAGCATTCCTATCTGCATGCTCCCAGGCCCACTCCACTCCTTGCAATTTTTTGGTCATATCCTGGGGAGGCAAGGCCAGCAAACCTTTTGCAAATATATGGTTGAGAGAAAAAGCAACCCAGGGCAGGGAAGGTGACTGCGATTGCCATATACAAACAAAATCAGAAAATTCTAAACCAGTCACAAACAAAATGCAGTTGAGCAAATCCTTCTAGGATCTTAATTGTTTATGCAGTAATGGGTGGCATTTATCTGATATAATTTGTCAATTGAAAAGGCAAACAGTTTCAATTCAGTGGTGGAAAACTGCATTCAGGAACGAGTGACAGAATAATCACTGAAGGAAAATGTTATTGGAAACCATTAAGCAAGAATTTATGGGAAAATGAAAGACAAGCTGTCCCCTCATCCCACTCTGTTGAGCTTTCCCTGGAAACTGCAAGCTGCCAATGAGAAGCCAAGTTGAAATGCAAGGCCAGCCAATCAAACAGCTTATCACGTAAGACAACGTAGGTGAAACAAAGGTACTATGGCTGAAAGGGAACAGGAAGGAAGGACTCAGGAAGCCTTGTGTGCTGAGTCTAAACACCTGGCTACCCAGCAAAAAGCAGGTATATTTCATCTAAAAATTAGGTCAGAATACTAGTCAAATCCAATTATAAAACACCTCCCTTTTTTCCTCTTCTGCAAAACATATTTCACGATAAAAGGCAATAACCCTAGCATTACCTGCCACATGATTTAAGAAATAGAGAGGCTTCTAGTATTTCTCCTTCTCTTCCTCCCTGTCCTTCTCCCTCTGTGCTGTACCTGCTTCCATCCATCCCTTTGTATAACTCCCCCTCCCTTTCTTTTTCCCTCCTTCCTTCCTTCCTCCTGCTCTCCCTCCTTCTATTCATTCATCTGTCCATCCATTTACCTACCCACTAGTGTACATTCAACACACATTTTCATTGGCTGTGATGTTCCAGGGCCAGTGCTATGTTCCGGGGATGCAGTCATTTATAAGAGCATCATGGTCTCTGTTTCTTATGGAGTTCACAGTCTCAGGTGGGTGCAGACATGTGACCAGTTACAGTCCTTCCTAATAAGTGCAGGAAGCACCTCCTCTGCAGAGATTTGCAGCGTTAATATGAAGTTCTTAGCTAGTACTACTACTGCTGCGTCTGCTGCTCCTGGCTGTGCTTACGTAATGCCTGCGAAGTGGCTCCCTGTTTTAAAGACTTCACGTATAGTAACTTACTTAATCCCGTAATTACCCTATAAAGTTCATGCTGTGTTTATCCCTTTGCAGTGGAGGAAAATGAGCTGCAGAAGGATCAGATGACCTGCCTGAGGTGCCCTATCTGTTGGCACAGGCCAGAGCACATGGTGGATGCAGGGGCACCCCCTTCCCTTCTCCTCCCCTCCGGCTCTTTGCTGACAGGATTCTCTCTTGCCTTCTCTGATTGTGCCTGTGCTACGTGCCACATCCTTTCCCTCAATGAATTTCAGGTATGCACACTCACTGCAATAAAATACTGTTTACATCAAGGAGCTTGGGCTATGTTGAGAAGTAAATAAAATATCACCACTGTTGTGGTTCCCCCTAACTCACTGTGTTTTCCCATCCTTGTAAAATCTTCCTTTGCAGGCAGTGGAAGGGGCCGCAGAAGTTCCTTGACTCATGAGGCGAGGCATTCAGCGGCCTCGTGACACCTCCCGGGATCTGCAGTCATTGGGCTGCACTTGCCAATAGCAACATCTGGCAAAAATAGCTAAGAAGCAGAGCGGCCTGGGCTCAGGAGCTGAGCAACCCCTGACTGGCCAGATGGAGACTGTGTTGAGCTCTGCCCAAGCCCTGTGATCCTGGAAAACAGTGAAGTTAAGGAGCCATCTGCATTCTAGGGAATGGCCCACTGCAAAAAATACCCTTCCTTATAGGACGTAGAGGACTCATGATGTCCCCTCATTTATGATGAGCCAACACACAGCCCTTCCAAATTCCAATTCTTTGCTTCATAACTGATTAGCTGTTTTGTTCCCACTGGTCAATCAGAACAACATTCTTGCTAACCAGATTTTGGTTCAGCTCTTCTCCCTCCCCATGTCCCTGCCCTGTGTCCTATCCTCATCCTGAGCCAGCACACACCCCTCCTTAGTAGCTCCTCCTGCAGCAGGCTGACCTCGGACTCTCCCTGATCCATTGTCCAAATATATCACCCTTTCACCCTACATCCTTACACCCCATTCTTTCTAGTTTTGTTCATTCCTCCCTGTGAAAGATGAACCCTCTTTGCCTAACCCCGGACCTGCTTGCAGACTGCTATGATGGCCAGAGTGTCCCCCCTACTGCAAGAGTCCCTTCTGTCCCTTGCAACATCTTTTAAATAAAATCTCTCTTTACCAAGCCTGGATTTGTGTTTTATTTAACTAGAGAGATCCCAGCTGGAGAAGCTCCTGCATTAATAATGTGGGTACCTGTTCGTGAGAACTGGAGAGCTGGTCTCTAGTCAGAGCTGCTGTTGCTGGGGTCAGGCTATTGGGAATATTGAGTACTGGTGGGTAGGATTTAAGGAAGAAAGAGAGGGAGAAAGGGAGAGGGAGAGAGATAGGGAGAAAGGGAGAGGGAGAGAGATAGAGAGGGAGAGAGAGAAGAAAGAAGAAAGAGAAAAAGGAGAAAGAGGAGGAAAGAAAGAGAAAGAAGAAAGAAAAAGGAAAATAAGGAAAGAAGAGAAAAGGCAGATCTTGAGAAACTATGTCTTATATTCCCAATGAAGTTTTGAGGTCTGTAATGTGGAGAGTTCTATAGAATCAATCCTTCCCTCCAACTTTATTGAGATGGTTTAATGAGAGTCCTTCCCTACTGGGGCCCTGAGAAATACATCCTACGACCGCAGTCACAAAGCATGGAGGGGATTCAAAGCACCACATTTCTTTCTTTCTTTTTTTTTTTCTTTTGAGATGGAGTCTTGCTCTGTGGCCCAGGCTGAAGTGCAGTGGAGGGATCTCGGCTCACTGCAACCTCCACCTCCCAGGTTCAAGCAATTCTCCTGTCTTAGCCTCCCGAGTAGCTGGGACTACAGGCTTGTGCCACCATGCCCAGCTGTTTTTTGTGTTTTTTAGTAGAGACAGGGTTTCGCCATGTTGGACAGGCTGGTCTCGAACTCCTTACCTCAAGTGATCTGCCCACCTTGGCCTCCCAAAGTGCTGGGATTACAGGTGTGAGCCACCACACCTGGCTGAAACTCCACATTTCTTAGGGACAGAGGTCTTTGTCCACACCTGTACTTCCACTAGGCTCCCCATCTCCACTGAGTCCTCATCGCTCTCATCCACACAAGTTTCTCTAATACCTACCCTTGCCCCAAAGCCTCAGAGCAGGGCCCATGGTTCAGCTACAGAAACAGTAGTATACTGCTGGGCATAGAGGGAGGATGGGGGAGAGAGTACCTGGGAATTGCTCACATTTCTAAATAACCCCCAAATCAGCGTTCCTGATACAACTGTTGTTGTTTATAGATAATGCTGTGCATTCACTCTTTTTTTAAAAATTGATTCCATTCATTCACTTAACAGACATTTACTTGCCACCACTATGTTCCAGATTAGCGCAGGGATGAGTTCACTCAGCTGAGAGGAGACAGCCCCCATCCCATGGGACCCCCTCCCCCCCATGGCCAGTGTGGACACAATGCTATGGGAGCCCAGAGGATAAAGCAATTACATTTTCCTTGGAAAGTCCATACATTCATCAAAGAAGGGGGGACATGGGTGACACTTGACATGAACAGGGAACATTGGGCAAAGAGAGAGAGAGAGGGAGAGAGAGACAGCACCTCCCTAGAAGGAGGAAAGGATGATGGAGAAGAGTGGAGGTTGGCACCAGCTGGAGAGAAGAATGACTGGGGCTCCAAGTGGAGAGAAGAATGCCTGGGGCTCCAAGCGGCTGGAGGGAGGAAAACGGGGTGTGGTGGGGGTGCAAGGAATGAGATGGGTGATGGGGGCAGGGTGAGGCTGTAGCCCTTGTCTTGGGTCTGACGGGTCATGTAAGGCTCTAAGAAGAAACCCCACTGCATCCACTCTGTGTTTTAGGATCGTAAGTCTGGCCACAGTGTAGAGTAGGCTATCGGAGGCCACTTATAGGCTGAGCAGACGACCATGAAGCTGCCAGAAAGAACCCGAGATGGGCAGACTGGCCTTGGTCTTCTGGAATGGACGTGGAGATCCAGGGCAGAGGGCAGCAGGCAGGGGCAGAGCTCCATCCACCTCACCACAGCCTGCTCTCTACCCAGACTTCACAGACTCCTCTCAAGGTATTAGCTCGGGCTGCTGGGGCAAGAGTGGCTTCACTAACCAAGACAGAAGCCAAAAGGAAGTCCAGATGCGTGGGGGACGAGTATGAGCATGGCTTTGACACACCAAACCTGAGTTGCTTCCAAGACGCCAGGGCCAAGTGTTTGCAGCAGCAGCAGATGACGAATGAGTGCCACCTTGAAGTCACTGAGAGAGGAAATTGTTGGAGCCCTGAGAAGGGGTAAGATTTGGACATGATATTGAGGTGAGGAGAAGGTTGGGTTTAGAAACTTTTATTTACGTTCAGCAAGAAGAAAACGGATGGGTTTAAATTTCATTTTAGTATTTTTCCTCTGTTTCTTCTGCTTGGGGTACCAATGAATAAATGAGTCCCCTGAAGAAAGGGGATAAGGCTAGCAGGAATTTATGAGTTAAACAGTCAGCACTAAAACAACAGTGCTGGACTAAATGGAAGTGTTGGATGACAGGCTATGGAAACATAAAAGCTTAACTGCTCAGCCTTTCTGTAAATAAGCTTTCTGAAGTCTAGAATTTGGAATAAGAACCTTCATTCATTATCCATTATTGATGGAGAAAAGGGATGGAGATTTATGAGAAGTACCAGGAAGATATTAATGTACAATGAAGAAGCTGGTATTTATAATATACTCCAGTTATTATACATCCAGAAGCTGTCATTACAGTGGATTTCATTACCCTCTTAATTGTGATACTTTCTTTACCTTCTCAGGTACCCATGAACTTTCTCATATATAATAAATGTAATCAAGTTAATAGCGATACCTTATACATCATTTAAAAACATGATAGCTAAGGTGAAGTAAAATAGAGGAAAAGAAACACATTGCCTGACTGTTCAAATATGCAGGGCAGCTTAAGGAGTGGTGAGTGACAGCACAGGATTCTTGATCACCAGCACTGCTTCCTGAGCTCCCAGCTGTGGGAAGTGTTACACACAGCATATGTAAACCAATCTGAAGGTGGAAGGCTTTCTGTACCTCTACTTCAAATGAGACTCCAATCTGAAGGTGGAAGGCTTTCTGTACATCTACTTCAAATGAGACTACAATCTTCAATACTTATTTCTTGTCCCAAATTTTCGTTCTGATGTGAATGAAACTTTAAAAAAATTGGTATCATTAAAAGTGATGTGTATTGTAAACAAGATAAGGGTAATTTATCTACAAAGACTTATGTGATGTCAAATAATCTTTCCCGTTCCCTAACTTTCTGTTCTTAAGCGCCTTTGGTGTTTTGTGAGAAAATAACCTGTAAGTATAAGCCATTAATGTGTCTTTGATTACAAACAATTTATTGCACACCTACCGTCGTTATACAATCATCAAAAAGCATTAGAATCATGAAAGTGTGTATACAAGAGGCATAGTCTTGGCATCAGAAGGTCTCTAAATTTAATTTAACAAGCGTTGTTGAGCATGCACAATGGAGAGGGCATTTCATAGGTGTATTTCACACCCAAAGTGATTGAGACAGCCTCCCTCCCCTCCTCAAGACATACCTTGTTTTATGTGCTTTGCTTTATTGTGCTTTGCAGATGCTGCAGTTTTTTGTTTTTTTGTTTTTCCACAAATGCAAGGTTTGTGGGGGCCCTGCCTCGAGCAAGTCCATCACCACCATCTCTCCAACAGCAGATAATCACTTCATGTCTCTGTGTCATATTTCGGTAATTCTCATGATATTTCAAACTTTTTCATTATTATTATATCTGCTACGGTGATCTGGAATTCTGTGATTGGTAATCTTTGATGTTACTGAGAGGTGACAACGTGCTGGCAGCCCTCACAGCTCTTGCTCGCTCTTGGCGCCTCCTCTGCCTTGGTGCCCACTCTGGCCGCGCTTGAGGAGCCCTCCAGCCTGCGGCTGCACTGTGGGAGCCCCTTTCTGGGCTGGCCAAGGTCAGAGCCGGCTCCCTCAGCTTGCAGGCAGGTGTGGAGGGAGAGGCGCGGGCGGGAACCGGGGCTGCGCTCGTTGCTTGAGGGCCAGCGCGAGTTCCGGGTGGGCGTGGGCTCAGCTGGCCCCACATTCGGAGCCGCCGGCCAGCCGGCCCGCAAGCCCCGGGCAGTGAGGGGCTTAGCACCTGGACCAGCAGCTGCTGTGCTCAATTTCTCGCCGGGCCTTAGCTGCCTCCCTGCGGGGCAGGACTCGGGACCTGCAGCCCGCCATGCCTGAGCCTCTCCCCCGCTCCGTGGGCTCCTGTGCGGTCCAAGCCTCCCAGATGAGCGCCGCCCCCTGCTCCATGGCGCCCAGTCCCATCGACCACCCAAGGGCTGAGGAGTGCGGGTGCACGGCGCCAGACTGGCAGGCAGCTCCACCTGCGGCCCCAGTGCAGGATCCACTGGGTGAAGCCAGCTGGGCTCCTAAGTCTGGTGGGGACTTGGAGAACCTTTATGTCTAGCTAAGGGATTGTAAATACACCAATCAGCACCCTGTGTCTAGCTCAGGGTTTGTGAATGCACCAATGGACACTGATATGTCGCTACTCTGGTGGGGACTTAAAGAACCTTTATGTCTAGCTAAGGGATTGTAAATACACCAGTCAGCACTCTGTATCTAGCTCAAGGTTTGTAAACACACCAATCAGCACCCTGTGTCTAGCTCAGGGTTTGTGAATGCACCAATGGACACTCTGTACCTAGCTACTCTGGTGGGGACTTGGAGAACCTTTGTGCCCACACTCTGTATCTAGCTAATCAAGTGGCGATGGGGAGAACTTCTGTGTCTAGCTCAGGGATTGTAAATGCACCAATCAGCACCCTGTCAAAATGGACCAATCAGCTCTCTGTAAAATGGACCAATCAGCAGGATGTGGGTGGGGCCAGATAAGAGAATAAAAGCAGGCTGCCATAGCTAGCAGTGGTAACCCCCTGGGGTCATGTATTCCAGTGTGGAAGTTTTGGTTTTTTTGCTCTTTGCAATAAATCTTGTAGCTGCTTATACTTTGGGTCCACACTGACTTTATGAGCTGTAACACTCATCGTGAAAGTCCACAGCTTCACTACTGAAGCCAGCGAGACCACGAACGCATGGGGCGGAACGCACAATAATTCCAGACGCGCAGCCTTAGGAGCTATAAGAGTCACTGTGAAGGTGTGCGGCTTCACTCCTGAGCCAGCGAGACCATGAACCCACCAGAAGGAAGAAACTCCTAACACGTCTGGACGTCAGAAGGAAAAAAATCCGGACATGCAGCATTTGAGAGCTGTAACACTCACCGTCAGGCTGTGGGGCTTCATTCTTGGAGTCAGTGAGACCAGGAGCCCGCCAAAGACACGTTACTGTTGTAATTGTTTGGGGGGTGCCACAAACCATGCTTATGTTAGGCAGCAAACAGCTTATCAATGTGTGTGTTCAGACTGCTCAACCAACCAGCAGTTCCACCCATCTCCTTCCCTCTCTTCAGGCATCCCTGTTCCTTGAGACTCAACAGTATTGAAATTAGGCTAATTAATAACCCTATAATGGCCTCAAGTGTTTAAGTGAAAGGAAGAGTTGCACATACCTCATTTTAAATGAAAAGCGAGAAATGAGTAAACTATGCCCAGGTAATTTTTAATTTTTTTTGGAGATTTGAGGGTGTCATTAAATTTCCTAGGCTGGTTTTGAACTTCTGGCTTCAAGCAATCTTCCTGCACAGGACTTCCAAAGTGCTGGGGTTACAGGGATGAACCACCATGACCAGTTTTATCTTGAACTTTCTTCGGTGGGGAAGAGTCAACGCCTGGCTTCAAAGCTTCAGAAGACAGACTGACCTCCTTGTTAGGGGCTAATGCAGCTGATGACTTTAAGTGGATGCCAGTGTTCATTTGCTATTCCAAAAATCCTCAAGCTCTTAGAATTATGCCAAATCTACTCTGCCTGTGCTCCATAAATGGAAAAATAAAGCCTAAATGACAGCATAGCTATTTAAATGTTGGTTTACTGGATATTTTAAGCCCACTGTTGAGATCTACTGTTCAGAAAAAAGATTCTTCTCAAAATATTACTTCTCACTGACAATACACCTAGTCACTTAAGATCTCTGATAAAGACGTACAAGGAGATTAATGTTGCTTTCATGGTCTGCTAACACAACGTTCATTCTGAAGCCCATAGGTGAAGGAGTAATTTTGATTTTCTAGTCTCATTATTTAAGAAATACATTTTGTAAGGCTATAGTTGCCACAGATTCCTGTGATCTGGGCACAGAAACTAAAAATCTTCTGGGAAGGATTCACCATTATAGATGCTATTGTTTGTGATTTATGAGCAGAGGTCAACATAGCAACATTAATGGAAGTTTGGGAAAAGTTCATTCTAGCCCTCATGGGTGACTTTGAGGGGTTCAGGACTTCAGTGAAGGTGGTAAGTGAAGACATGACAGAAATAGCAAGAGAACTAGAATTAAAAGTGGGGTCTGATGATGTGGCTAATTGCTGCAATCTCATGATAAAATTTGAACAGATAAGGGGCTGCTTCTTGTAGATGAGCAAAGAAAGTGGTTTCTTGAGATGGAATCTACTCCTGGTGAGATGCTGAGAACGTGTTTGAAATGACGACAAAGGATTTAGAATATTACATAAATTAGTTGATAAAATAGTGACAGAGTTTGAGACGGTTGACTCCAATTTTGAGAGAAGTTCCATTGTGGGTAAAATGCTATCAAACAGCATTGCATGCTATAGAGAAATATGTGGAATCAATCGGCACAGCAAACTTCACTGTTGTCTTATTTTATGTATGTATTTGTTTGTTTGTTTATTTTAGTGTCTCGCTCGGTTGCCAGGCTGGAGTGCAGTGGCACAATCTCAGCTCACTGCAACCTCCGCCTCCCGGGTTCAAGCAATTCCCCTGCCTCAGCCTCCCGAGTAGCTGGGACTACAGGCGCCCGCCACTACGCTTGGCTAATTTTTTTTGTATTTTATTAGAGACAGGATTTCACCATGTGGCCAGGATGGTCTGGATCTCCTGACCTCGTGATCTGCCCCCCTAGGCCTCTCAAAGTGCTGGGATTACAGGCGTGAGCCATGGCACCTGGCCCACTGTTTTCTTATTTTAAGAAATTGCCACAGCCATCTCAACTTTTAGCAACCACCACCGAGACCAGTCAGCAACCATCAACATCAAGGCAAGACCCTCCACCAGCAAAAAGATTATGACTCACTGAAGCCTCGGGTGATTGTTAGCATTTTTTAGTAGTAAAGTGTTTTCTAGTTAAGATATGCATAGTATTTATATTAGACATAATTCTATTGCACACTGATATGGTTTGGCTGTGTCCCCACCAAAATCTCACCTTGAATTGTAATTCTCCTTAATCCCCATGTATCATGGGAGGGACCTGGCGGGAGGTAATTCAATTATGGGGGTGGTTTCCACCATGCTGTTCTCATGATAGTGAGCAAATTCTCATGAGATCTGAAGATTTTATCAGCACCTGGCATTTCCCCTGCTAGCACTCATTCTCTCTCCTGCCACCTTGTGAAGAGGTGCTTTCTGCCATGATTGTAAGTTTCCTGAGGTCTCCCCAACTATGCAGAACTGTGAGTTGATTAAACCTCTTTTCTTTATAAAATACCCTGTGTCAGGTATTTCTTCATAGCAGCTTGAGAATGGACTAATACACACATAATAATATATAATAGACTGTGTAGTGTAAACGTAACCTTGACATGTACTCAAAAATTTAAAAATTGGTGTGACTGGCTTTATTGGGGATATTTGTTTACTGTGGTGCTGGAACTGAATCTGCAATATCTCTATGGTGTGCCTGTAGTCACCATGTTAGCTATGCATCTTGGTACAATGTAACACAAGGGTGGCACATGGTAAGGGAGGAGAACAACATGTTTTCAGATGCGTTACTTCATGTGATACTCTTAAGAAGCCTGGGAGTGAGCTGTGTCTCCCTAGAGCAGGTGGGGAGTGGAGCAGTGTATCACCTATGCTCTCTGTCACCTTTAACCTGGTGCTGTTGCTTAAGTAATGCCTGGTCAATGGTTCACCTTTACTCAACAACAGTGTTTTTCCAAGAGAAACAAGCATGAAAACATCACAGAGAGTTAATTGAGAGGCAAATGTGCTTTTAATCTATTACATTCTTGTATTGTAATTCAAATGATAAAAATGTACTTCCCCTTGTTCCCAACCTAAGTAATTTTAAACATTGTATAAACCAAAAAAAAAAAAAAAAAAAAAAAAAAAAAAAAAATTCCATGGCTAAAATTCCTGAATGTTTGTGAGTGCTTTGTGACATTTCTCTTGCTTCTCTCTGTGCTGTCCACTGGCCTCGTAATCGGTTGGTCATTCTTTGTTTCTCTTATGTATCATTCTGTCTTTGGATGCTCTTTGTTTCTGCATTGGAGCACACAGCTGATGAGAGTAGGTGCTCCCGCTCCCCTCTCTTGGTGCAGTAGATGTATCCTCAGCCAACCTCCATGTGATGGAGCCTGAACACACAGATCCCTTCGGCACCTCCTAAAGCAATCAGACTTCACATACAGGGAGTTCTCAAGGCCACTGGCTGCGTCCAACCACTGAGTCTTATCTGAGCTCAGACCTACGTATGCTCATTTTACATTTTCTTGTAATTGTGCAATATAATGCAATAGTACATAAGCCCTAGAAAAACGCATGTGAAGAGAGAGTTGTTTCTGTGAAAAATTAGTTGAATCCTTTTGAACAATGGGTAAGACTGCTAATTGAATGGCCGAGGTTAGCATCAAGGGGAGGGGAAACTTACAAAAATCTGGAAAGATTCTACCTCAAATTGCTCTGCAAATGTCTGTAAATCTTTTACTTCACTTAAATGGTCCCCAACTGATCATTAGAGTTGAAATACTATGGGCATGTTTAATGCAAGCAAAACAAAGAATTATAACCATACTCAAAGTAAAGAAAGATCTTGTTCTACTGCACAAGATTTGTGAATAATGTGTATTTATATATTTAGACAACATTCTTTCAGAGTATCTTTTAGTACTTTCAGTAATGTTTTACTTGATTAATTTTTAAAATTAATCAACTACATACTGCTCCCAGTGGAGACTGTTCAGGAGGCATTTGGTGGGTCGTGCAATCAGGCATCATATGTCAGGTTTAGCAGATGCCTCTGAACTCTTCTGCTTTTCATGGAACTCAGAGGGCCATTTGCGAGCCCTGGGAGAATGCCGCTGTAGTATCAGTCTTTTCTCAAAACCTACACTTGTCCCCATTTACTTTAATAATCAGCAGATCCCTCCTATAAAACCCTGCAAGGATTATTCTGAAACAGCCCTCCCTTCATCTATTGTCTCTGTCTTTTTTACACCTTATCTACTATTAATGTTTGTGGCAATGTTTGCTATTCTTTATTGTTTAAGGCTTCCACAACTTCTACTCCTTCTAAATCCACCCCCAAAGAGAGATCCATCTCCATAATTTTCTGTATGTCGCATCAAGCCAATTTCCCCAATGTTCAATTAGGACGTGGAAATGCAAATAGCTTAACTTCAAGGAGGATCTGAACAACAAAAACCAGCATTAAAGCAAAATGAAATAAAATAAATCCTCATTTCAAACAAGAGGGGCTAACATAGCTTGTGCAAGAAATGTTGAACTATAGATTATGGTTTGACTTTGAATAACATTTGAAAAAAATGCTGGCTTCTAAATGAAGTCTGAGAAATTTTTAAGACAGGACCAGAGACACCAGCTTTACCACTTGCCAAGAAGACTCTGGGGTGACGGGAGCTATGTTGCAGTTTGCCTCCTGGTTTGAGTATGACATGAAAAGTCAGCTCCTTTGGAAGGGGATTAGCCACAGGGAATCTTCACATATGGCACATATCTTCCAGACTGGAGGAGGGTTCTGGTTTTCTGAATTTGGGGACAGAAATACTTTTCTTATAGAACAATGTGAAATTGACTATCGGCTTGCCTGGAGAAGAAATATTTATGGAACCTTTCTGCTTATTTATGGGTAGAAAAAAAAATCATCTCATTTGCTTCTGAGACCTGTTAACTTTCCTGGCCTGGGCTGTGTGGCTGAGGCAGCTTCATATTCCCCTCAGATGGTGTGGGTCCTTCCCCATGAGGCTCTGCAGGTTTACAAGGGGTGAGGCTGGGGGCTCCAGCAGTGGTGTGTCGGTTACTCCTCCTATCCATTTCAGGTTCCAAGTGGTAGGTTTTACCAACACCGCCTCTTATAGAGGGATAGACAGGCACTGACAAGGCATGCATCTTGCGGATGTGGTAGAAACAGAACTGAAGGGCTTTATCCACCACCCCCCATCTTATTATACGTATTCATCCTGCCCCACAAGAAGCTATGTAATCAATATGTTCCTGAATGACATTTGGAAAGAGTGAGCTCTATGTGACGACTTTATATGATGATCCAGACATTATGCATGTGGATCCCTGTGTCTGGAAGAAAAATGTGCTACTGTACATCTGGAATTCCAGTTACAAGAATGAAATAAGATAGGCTGACAGTCTTGGGATTACTAAACAAGACTGACTTTATGTATGCCATGCCCAGTGATCTTATATTGTAACCATTGAAGATACTAAACTATGGTGACCAATTCAATTCAACACAATTCAACAGCACTAGTAGGTAAAAACAGTATATTAATTATTATAAGAGATGCAATGTCGGGGTAAATGAAATTCCTTCTCTTTTTTTCTTGCATCTCACAAGGTCTTGAGCTACACCTGGATGATTAGTTTGCATGATCATAGATTTATTTATTTATATTTGTTCAGAGTGTAGGCGTTTGTGTTGTGTCTCTGGACACTAGATGTATTTACTAGAAGAACATGTGATAGAATAAACAAGTATCTCACCACACTGGGCACTTTGAACAACTAGAATTAGAATTCTAGAACTTCAAGCAAACTTTTGGATTTTCCAAACTCAATCTCTTACAAATCTATGATTTTCTGGGATCCCTCATTTCTAGGATAGATTCAATTGCCCAGTTCTTCCATCCATACTTTCATAAACACCCACACATACAGAAATAAATTATGAGACTTTCTCTCCTCCCATGTTTACCTCTGCCTCTTTATTCTCATTGAAATTGGATGAAGGTTGTGAGAAAGCCTGTACTTCTATTACAGATTTTATTGTGTTGTCTTAGAAAGTAACACTCAAGAAGGAAATATTTATCAATTATAAATCGGTACCTTCATCGTGAAGCAGACTTAGACATATACAAAATTGAATCATTTCCACAGCTCAGAAACACCCTCTATACAAATTCAGCTTCAATTGTATCATCATATTTCACTGAGTTTTCAATAAGCAAATGGACTTGGATGTGAACAACAGTCAGGTGCAAGTTAATTTCACTCATTCACTCTCTGATTTAGACTACGGTATCAGTCTATTGACAGACGTATTAATATAAATTCTAGTTTTTCACTTTCTTTCTTTCTTTTCTTTTTAGAGACAGAGTGTTGCTGTGTTGCCCAGGCTGCAGTGCAGTGGTACAATCACAGCTCACTGAAGCCTCTAACTCCTGGGCTCAAGTGATCCTCCCACCTCAGCCTCCAGAGTAGCTGGGGCTACAGGTGTGCACCACCACACCCAGCTAGTTTTTAATTTTCTTAACCTTAAAAACAGAACTGAAGTTTGGTATATATAATTTACAAATAAGTCCTGTACCAAAACAGCTTTCTTCTGACTTTATAAATTTGTCAGAGCTTTAGGAGATAGAATGACTGAAAGAGTCTGCTTTGCTACATAGAAGGGACTATAATCAAAAATAAAAAATTGTGTCCTGGATTTCTTTTAATATTACAGGGGTAAATCAAATGTCAAGAATTTTTGTGAAACATAATCTCTTGTTTTATGTAACTGTATGTTAGCATTTGCTAATGAATATGGAAAATAAATATTTTTCCATATGCACAGAAAATTATTGTCACAATGTTAAATAAAACCTTCAATGAGGCTGGGTATGATGGCTCCAGCCTATAATCCTGGCACTTTGGGAGGTCAAGGCCAATGGATTGCTTGAGCCCAGGAGTTCAAGAGCAGCCCGGACAACATGGCGAAAACTCCTCTCTATAAAAAACACAAAAATTAGCCAGGCATGGTGGTGTGCATCTGTAGTTTCAGCTACTTGAGAGGCTGAGGTGGGAGGATCGCTTGGGCCTAGAGGTTGAGGCTGCAGTGAGCCATGATTATGCCACTGCGTTCCAGTCTGGGCAAGGGAGTGAGGACCTGTCTCAAAAACAAAAACAAAAAAAACAAACTAAAAACCAACAACAAAAAACTTCAATGAATGTTTATCTATAAAGTGCAGGTGAAGGTATAGTTAATGAACTGGATAATCAAAAACCAAGATTTTATAATCTTAAGTTTTCTTTAAATAGTCTTTTTTTTAAGGTGAAATTATTCATTTTGTCAGGATTTTGTCACTTTTTTTCCGTGACTGGACCATGAGATGTCTTGTGGCCATCTTCTGCCTTCTTGCTAGATTATTAGGGCCTTGTGGACAGAAACAAAGAATTGTTCCTCCTGTTTTTAAGCACACTTTGTTTTTCTGGTGATAGTAAAAAACAAAATATAACAGTACCAACATTATTGTTTCTTGGTATCAGTCTCCCTGATTAAACCTCTTAGAATTGATGCATTCTCATGAATGCTTAACAAATATCACTTAAAAACTAATTATTATAGTTAAATCATATCAGATCCCTGGTTTTTCATCTGCAGTGAAAAAAGAGGTGTACATAGGTTGCAAGATGTTGCAAGATGCAGAATTCCATTAAAGTAGCTTATATGAAAAAAATTAGAGTTACAGGGTCTCTGATGGAGTCCAAGTTCTGCAGATCCATTGAGTTTCAGGCAAGAATTGCCCCTTAGGAGCGATCTGTAGTCAATAGTTTCTTGTCCCTGTTCCTCTCTGCTTCTCTTTGCTCAGCTGCTTTGTTTTTGTTTCCTCACAGCCTTTCTCTTCTCTAGACTCCAAAACACAGCCAAGCTCACAGGGGAACATCTCCCCCTGCAGCCAACCACACTGAACCTGGAGTCCACATGTGAAGGAGAACAGGGCCTCGGGCTGAGCATCTCTTGTAGGACAGGTCTGGTGTTGATAATAATCCTTCAGCTTTTGTTTGTCTGGGAAAGTTTTTATTTCCCCTTCATGTTTTAAGGATATTTTCACTGGATATACTATTCTAGGGTAAAAGATGTTTTCCTTCAGCACTTTAAATATGTTATGCCACTCTCCCCTTGCCTGTAAGGTTTCCACTGAAAAGTCTGCTGCCAGGCATATTGAAGCTCCATTTTATGTTATTTGTTTCTTTTCTTTTGCTGCTTTTAGGATCCTTTCTTTATCCTTGGCGTTTGTGAGTTTGATTATTAAATGTCTTTAGGTGGTCTTCTTTGGGTTAAATCTGCTTGGTGTTCTGTAACCTTGTATTTGAATATTGATATCTTTCTCTAGGTTTGGGAAGATCTCTGTTATTATCCCTTTGAATAAAGTCATCTTTATCTCTGTCTCCTCTTTAAGGCCAATAACTCTTTGATTTGCCCTTTTGAGGCTATTTTCTAGATCCTGTAGGCATGCTTCATTATTTTTTATTCTTTTCTCTTTTGATCCTCTGACTGTGTATTTTCAAATAGCTTGTCGTCAGGCTCACTAATTCTTTCTTTGCATGATCAATTGTGCTGTTAAAGGACTGTTGCATTCTTCAGTATGCCAATTGCATTTTTCAGCTCCAGAATTTCTGTTCTATCCCTTTTAATTATTTCAATCTCTTTGTTAAGTTTATCTGATGGAACTCTGAATTCCTTCTCCATGTTATCTTGAATTTCTTTGAGTTCCCTCAAAACAACTATTTTGAATTCCCTGTCTGAAAGGTCATATATCTCTGTTTCTCCAGAACTGATCCCTGGTGACTTATTTAGTTTAATTTTTTTCAGATTGTTCATTACTAAAATATACATCTTGTATGCTACAATATTGCTGAATTTGTCTATTGGTTCTAATAGTTTTTTGTGGATTCTGTGGAATTTCCTCTCTATGTGATTATGCCATCTATGAATAGGGACTGTTGCATTTCTTCCTGAAAAATGATTTGAATATCTTTTACTTGTTTTTCTTGCATAATTGTTTTGGCTAGAACTTCCTGTACACTGTACGAGTAACAAAAGTGGACATCCTTATCTTGTCCCTGACCTAAGTGGGAAAGTTTTCAGACTTTCGTGCTTAAGTAATGAATGTGGGTTTTTAAATAAATGTCCTTTATCAGGTTGAGGAAGTTCCCTTCCACCTAGATTTTAAATGTTTTTTTAATCACAAAAGGCTACTGAATTTTATGAAATGCTTTTTTTTTGCATCTATTGAGATAATTATATGATTATTTGCCTTTGTTTTGTTAATATGACATATTAGCAATTTATGCCTAGTGTTCCATTATTGGAATGCTAAGCATGTGGGAGTTATTTATATCCTACTGCTCAAAGACATTGCCAAAATCTGACTGCAAAATTTCAAATAATTGCAACCTCAGGCATAAATGGGTTAATTTTTACATGAGCCACTCTTGAACTCCTACAATAAATCCTACTTGGTCATGAAGCATAATCTGTTTAATATAGTGTTGGATTCAGTTTGCTAGTATTTTGTTGGTTTTTGCATCTATATTCATAAGGTGTTTTGATTTATAGTTTTCTTGTGATATTTTTGTGTGGCTATGGTATGAGGGCTAATGTCGACCTCATCAAATGCCTTAGAAAGTATTCCCTCCTTTATTTTTTGAAAGTTTTTGAAAATTATTGATGTTAATTCTTCTTTAAATGTTAGGTAGAATTCACTTGTGAAGTCACCTGGTCCTGGGTTTTTCTTTGCTGGGAGGTTTTTTATTATTGATTTGATCTTTTTACTTGTTATAGGTACTTTCTGATTATCTAACTCTTCTTGCTTTGTTTTTGGTAGTTTTTGTATTACTAGGAATTTTCCCACTTCAGATAGGTTATATAATTTGTTGTAAAAGTGTTCATTACTCTCTTATAATCGTTTTTATTTCTGTAAGGCCAGACTCCATGTACTCTTTCTCACTCCTAATTTTAGTAATTTCAGTCTTCTTTTTTTCTCTTTTTTTTTTTTATTTAACATAGCTAAAGGTTGGCCAATTTTGATGATCTTTTCAAATAACCAGCTTTTGATTTTCTTGATTTTATCAATTGTTTTTCTATTTTCTATTTAAGTTTTCTCTGCTGTAATATTCATTTTTCTTTTTCTTCTGCTGGCTTTAAGTTTAGTATGCTTCTTTATTCCCTCAAAGTATAAATTTAGGTCATTGATTGGAGGTTTTTCTCTTTCTTTATGAAAGCATTTTCAACTCTCAATTTCCCTCTGAGCACTGCTTTTGCTGCATCCCAAACATTTCGATCAATCTACATTAGATGTTTTTGACAGTGAGCTGTTTCCATTCATCATGCTTTTGTATCTAGGACTTCTGTGTAAACCACTCTTGTGGCTATCTGAGTAAGTCACAGAAAATCAGGAAGAGTGGTTCTTGGAAGATTCATATATTTCTAGAGTTCTTACTTTTATATATTCTAAATTGTGCTAGATATAAAAAGACGTTAAAAAAGAATTATATTTTCAAATTCTACCTAATAGAAGAAATAAGCTTAATATAACAGTATACCAGGAAACATTGATGGACTCAGGAATATACAACATTCCAACCTAAACACAAATTCAAATATGTCATTCCCAAGCCTAAAACCTTTTAATGGCTCTTTCTTATTTTCCAAATAAGGCCCAAGTTCTTGTTCAAGATGAACAAGAATCTTTAGTACGTGGTTTCTGTCCCTAGCTTCCTCCTTCCTTCTTTTTATTTTCTTGCAATGCCTGCTGCATTGTCTGTGGAGCCTCTGATATCCCCAGCCTCTGGATCCCTACCCATGCAGTTCCCTTGCCTGGAATGCCCTTGTCCTCTTTCTTAGCTTCGTAAATATTTCTCATCTTTGAAGACTCATTTCAGGCATGATTTTCTCCAGGAAACTCCAGATATTTTTACATACGGCTTATACATCTGTCTGCATTGTGAACATCTTTTTTACTAAATTATACTGGAATGATCTTGTTCTCATTTTGTTTTTTTCCCACTATACTAAAATCTTTTGAATCTGAACCTCAATTTGTTCATCTTTTTTTTCCACAGTGCCTCATAAAAGGCTTGGCATGTAGTAAATGCCCAATAAGTATATGTCAAATTAAATGAAATGTGGGCATATATTTAATTGCTGAGTGCTGCAGTCCTTCAGGGAAATGAAGATTAAGAAAGAAATTAAAAGGTTGCCAAGAGCTAAAGTGTTAGGAGTCACCAAGGAAACAGGACTTGGATTGTTTCAGGATAGTAGGATTTGAATGGGAGAAAAAAGAAGGATCAGCTCAGGCCAGGGGCTTACAATTAGAAGGTGAAGCAAAATGAAAATAGACTCGGATGAGCTTAGAAATAATGAGACTGGCAGGATTAGAAGGTGAAGGGGCTTAGGGGAAAATTGAGAATGGCCTGTGGACACAGGGTGCACTGGCTTGGATACCACATTCAGACACAGTATCTGCCTGTGCTGCTTCCCAGTCAGTCTCTCCCTGGTTGGCAAGGAGTGTGGACTCTTCTAGAAGGCTATCTGTACCCTGCCAAAGGCCACTTTTTCTGACTACCAGCTCCAGGAAGGCTTTGCTCTCAGCACACGTTGGAGTTGGCTCTTGGTGGGTGGGTAGCAAGAACTGAGCGCCCCAGAAGAAGCCTGGGCAGGGTCAGCGAGCCCCACAACCCCAGAGAGGCAAAGAAGCCAGCTCGAAGCTGAGTATTGCTTGTTATGCATACCTGGATTTCCCTTGAATCTGCAGTTGTTTTGCTTGTCTGCTATTTTATAGGATACTAATTGCATCTTAGGGCTACGAACTTCTAATGAGCCAGTACCTAGGAGACTAAACCTGGACTTGCTTCTTCTTAGAGAGTATTTTTTAAACAGTGAATTTTAATATACAGATGTAGAATAATAATTTTTCATTTAACATGTAATATTCCTTTGTGGATTAACCTGTCATTAGGCCTGATTATTCCACCACATTATAAGCTCTGTTAAAAGGAGGAAAAAAACAGCTTGTCTTCTTGATGGTACCAAAAAAATGAAATAAAATAAACTAACTGAGTATAAGTGATGCTATATATAAAAGCTGCTATGGGTTACCATGGCAACCAAAGTTCTAAAAATGACAGAAAGAAAAGAACATCAGGTTGTTGTGACAAATGACACTCGAAGTGACAGTTTTCTTGTGGTGCTTGCTTTTAATTAATGCAGCTCTGTAAGGAACGTTATTATTGAATAATAGATTAATGTGGTAAATCAGGAGGCTGGCTTGCAGATTTGTTTTTCCCACACTGGGATAACTGATCAGAGAATGCAGAGAGCGATGGGAGACTGAAACTCACTGGGAGAGGAGATGACGGATGGCGGCTATCCAGAACCACATGACGAATGTCGGTGCCACTCGCTTTCGGGGAGCATAGAAACAGCTGTCTCCAGCAGCCGTGATCAAAGCAAGGCTAAAAAATACAGCTGTCACCACAAAGGAGGGCTGTCGTGTAACATCAAAAATACCACTGGCTTAAAAAATCTTAATACATCGTTTTTATTGCTGGTGAGTTTTGTTAAGTGTTTTAATGTCTGCTATGTAGGATGAATATATATATATATATTTTCCTTTGGTAACCTATTTCTTTCAGCAGGAGATTCTCTGGTTCTTAACACCTCATGTCAGGAGGCCCAGTAGCCCCCCTACCCAGGTATGTACAGATATGAAAACGCGCTGGCAATGTCTAGAGGAGACAACAGACAATTACTTTTGATACGCATGGAAAAGAAGAGACACAGACTCTTTCTATAGTTGTGGAAATTCGGACAATATAAAGAGACGACACGTCCACCGCACACGAAGCTGAGGTGAAGACCCAGGCCTTCGCCCTCCCAAGGCCCTGCATTCACACCATCCACTCCAGGCCTGGCTTCTATGGGCTTCCATGCGCTGGCTTTGGGTGCTTCAATCCCCCACCTCCGGGATGGGTTAGGTGTGCTCCTATGTGATACCATCGCCCCACGCTTCTGTCTTTGTACACACTCGCCATGTCCTATGTTAATAGTTAATAGCTCATCTCACCTTTTAGACTGTGAGCTCCTGGAGGCAAAGAAAATATCTTTTCTCTTAACTCATTTCATGGCACATAAAAGGGGCTCACTACATTTTTGTAAATGAAGGAATGAATAAATGAAGCAAAATCTGCCTATCTAGGTGATTTTAGCTGAGTTTCACTGAATTATAATTATGTCAGTTAATTCATCCATCACTCATCAACACTTTAGGGACTGGCCTTGTGTCGATGACTGGGTAGGTGTGGGTAACACAAAGACAGTAAGATCTAGTAACCGCTTCCAAAGTTTTGACATCTAGGGGTCAGCATGAGCAATCAGTACCACAAGACGTCAGGGGAAACACGCTATAACAGAGGTATATGTACGGTAGAATATGGGAGGATAGAGAACTCTCAGAATTGGGGGCTTCGGGACAATTTTCCAGGAGAAAATGAAATGTGAATGGGAGCTTAAGAAGCAAGTGTTAACTAGGCAGAAAAGAGAGGAGATTGTTTTAGAGCAAAGAGTCACAAACCAGAACAGGATATCGTTGAATCTGAGACATGAAGCATGGCTATAAAGCAGGTGTGTGCAGAGAAGCAGGACAAGCAGGGGCTGGGGAGCTGTAAGCATGTAGTTCATGGGGCCATGTGCCTCTCAGGAGGGCTTGACTCTGCAGCTAATGGGAAACCTCTAGTTCTTCCATGCGTGTATTTCAGATTCTGAAATTAACACATGCTTACTATGAACATTTAGAAAATATAAGTACTAGAAACAGAGGAAGAAACATGAATTGTCTCACACCAGGAATAGTGTTAACACACTCTAATACAGTTTTTTTCACAGCAGCATAGCTATTCGTACAGGGCTCCTGCTTTCCTCTTTTCATGCAATCAGGATATGTTGCTGAACTGGTATCTGTGTAGACAATACTCAGGAGTAGTGCCCACAAGGGAAGCTCACCTGAGCCTCAGTGTCCACAGTTTCTATGGGAGCTTGAAGTAGGCATGATCGATTGATTTATTGCCCATGTGGCTAATTTCAGTCTCCAAATAGATTAATATTATTTGACCAAAAGCTCTCGGTGCTAAGCCACATTGTTGTTCTTTCTAGCATGGCCAGCCCTACGTTGAGTATTATGGATGTGGTCAGTGCCTGCCCTAAATCACATTGCTAGGCTATCCAGTATGATCCAAGGACCCCAGGAAAACAGACACAATCTTATCAGGCATCATATTCCGGGGATCCAGAGATTGCCTCTCAGAAGCTGGGGGACAAAGACCAGAACTTTTCTTTGGGCAGGGCTAAATTTTTCACTACACATGGGCACTAGCTGTGCTCACTGGTACTAAGGTGCTAATGTTCTCAAGCTCTCTCAGGGGACAGAGCTAGGGAACAAATGTATGTACATACACATGTACATCTTTATTAATTTCTCTATCATCTATCAGTCTATATCATCTATTATCTATCATCTATTATTTATCTCTCTATCATTAGACTATCTCTCTATCATCTATCCATCATCTTTTTGTTTATCCATATTAAAAACCAGGAGTTCACACCAATACTTCCAATACCAATCCAAATCCACAGTGTTCTTTATAGTTTTTCCCTTTCTCATATTTGTAACTCTCTTCTCTAAGAGTAAGAAACCTATTTCCCGTTATCATTATATATGTACTGATTTGTTCAATCCTCCAGTATTGATCAGTCTGGTTTGATCAATCCACCATTTTCTCCCTCCCAGGCATAACTGCCTTCCTAATGCTGCTTGATCTCTACGCTCCAGGCTTGGCCACTCCTCCAAGAGGAAACTCCCTTCACCAAACCCCATGATGGCCCACCCTCTACGTGGATACCATTCTCACATTCCCACCCCACTCTTGCCCTGACACCTCATAAGAGGAAGAGCTATACACTAATTTGTTAGCATGGCCTTTTCTGAGTCTAGAAAATGATACTTGTTCATTGAACAGCATTCAGAAATACAGACAAGTATAGAGAAGAACTGGAAAGTCATCCATAACTGCTGTTCAGAGATTTTCATTAACATTTTTTGTTTTACATTTTGTTCTCTTCCTAAGAACATTTAAAAATAGTTGATAACATAATCTGTACAATGTTTACAACAAAATCAGACAAATTCAGACTTGTTCAAGATAGCAATAGATAAAATGAGGGCAAGTGCTAAAACAGAATAATATTAAATGCTGATAGATTACGAAAACATTGGAAGATCCAGGAAAGTGTACCTGAAAATACCACCAGTCACTTTGATCATGCCCCCTCCAGAGGGTGATGTCTCCGTCTCGTGCAGTCCTGCCCTGCTGTTGAGAGACGGCTGCTCCATTGTAGGTCATGTGTCTTTAATTTAAATGGAAGTGGTGGCTGAGGGAAGAAGGCACAGAGAGGTGGAGAGGAGAGAAGACAGGGGGCAGAGGAGAGCCAATCACCCTGTGACTGTCATCTCAATACCTGCTGGAGGAGTACAGACTCCATCTCTGGTGGCATCACCCAGCCTGTTGATCATGCTTGGAGGATGTTTGGAGTGTAGTCATCAGAGATAAAAGTGCATGCTGGAGTCTATAAAGAGTCATAGTTTCTGGCCATGATGTTTCTGTTTAAGGAGGCTTCATAGACACAGCAGTGGAAAATCAGAGAGGATGTGTCAGGGGCTGCCACATGACCCCCTTCCAACCCAAATTCTCCCTGAATGTTGAAGAAATCCAGAAGGCTGATGACTGTGTAGGTAGGATGTTTTGGAAGCAGAACTGAGGCCATGATAGTGAGAAAGAGGAGGAGGAAATTGCAGGGAGCCCTTTAGAAGATCCACTCAGGGGAACACCATGATTGATAACATACTAATTATGAGTAAAAATGAAGACAACTGATTCTTTTAGGTTTTCCTACGTGGGTGTGGGTGACATACAAAATAAATGTATGCATTATTAATATTTTAACTTTTCTTTCCTCTAATAACTACACTTTGCAAAAACATCCTGGAGAGTAAGAATTGGGTCATTTCTTTGGGCTGTTCACATACTGATAGTGCTGAACAATTAGAATACAGTCATTCCATGCTTCTTGGATGAGCTTTTGGTCTTACCTACAATAAGCATTATTGTGAACATTTAGCTCCATTGTAATTGATAATCATCTCTGGGTATATTAAACTGAGAGAACAGAACATGTTCTCTGAGATTCCCACCATCTATCTGGCCCTTCTGGAAGAGGATGTGTGCTTTCAGGGTTTTGCTCCTGGGTAGTCAAAGTCAAAAACAGTGCGGTGATGAGGCCATGAATTTCGGAATTTAGCCCTCAGGATACGTTTATGCTTTTGCATCCTCTCTTGGGTAGTATATTTCCTGTATACTTATTTACATCTTAATGTGAATATTATATTAACCCCCTTTCTAAATAATTCACAGGAATTGCAAATACATTGCCATGAATCATTTATTTTTATTAAAAAAACAAACAGGCCAGGCACGGTGGTTCACACCTGTAATCCCAGCACTTTGGGAGGCTGAGGCAGGGGAATCATGAGGTCAGGAGATTGAGACCATCCTGGCTAACACGGTGAAACCCCATCTCTACTAAAAATACTAAAAAATAGCCAGGTGTGGTGGCGGGCACCTGTAGTCCCAGCTACTTGGGAGGCTGAGGCAGAAGAATGGCAGGAAGCCGGGAGGCAGAGCTTGCAGTGAGCCGATATCACACCACTGCACTCCAGCCTGGGCAACAGAGCGAGACTCCATCTCAAACAAACAAACAAAAAAAAAAAAAAAAAAACAAACAGCGAAATAAGTATAGGTCTATAAGGAAAAGTATGATATGCAAACCATGAAGATGAATCAGCTGATGAGTACCTAGGGTTTTTGCACCTTATGCAAATATTAGAAAAATGAGTCACATCCAGTTCTTTCCCACTTTAGATTATTTGCCACAAGACAATGTCAGTTGCATTGCTCCTCCCTCAGGGAACCTTAAGAGGAACTCATATCTTTTAATAAAGAAAGCTTCAATAAAAAGGTCAATTGCTTTTTTGTTATCTATGAGCATTTTGCTTTATCAACAAAAATAAAGCTTCCTTTACTGAGGAGGCAAATAAAGTCTTTGTTCATATCTGCACAGGGCACTCACAGGCAAAGCATGGCAGGGAGATCAGAGCCCAGAGAGAGGACAAGAAGAGACAATACTGAGAAGCTATGAGTAACATTGTTATTGTGCTTGGGCACTAAATTTTTAGCACTCAACTTCCTAGTAGCCAAAGCAAAAAGGAAAATTGGATAAGTTCTGTGGATGTCACTGCCTGCTAGAAGGAAGGCTATTCCTTCCACAGAAGAAATAATTCCAGACCTTCATTTATTTGTCCTTTCAACAAATATTCACTGTACACTTAAAATGAGCTAGGTAGAGAGTTAGGCTTGGAAGAGATTTGTAAACAAGACAAACACCTGTGTAGATGTGGTAGCTTGTCTTGAGGATGACCAACATTATTCTTCCTCTCTGTGCAAGCATATGTCCCTCCTCTATTGAGAGATAAAGTTTGTTTCTCCAACCAGAAACTGGGCTGGTCTGGGAGTATGTTGACCAATAGAATGAATATAGCATAAGTCACACTAGGCCAGTTCTGAGCCTACCTTTTTAAGAAAAGTGAAAATTCCTGCTTTCTTCCTTTTGGAAGCCAGCTACCATGTAAGGAGTGCAACTACCCAGAGACACACTCCCATGGCATGTGGAGAAGTGCTGGAGAACAAGATGCCACATGGTGAGGTACTAGCATCAGCTCCATCCAACTACCAGCTGAATCCAGCCAAGGGAGTGACCGTGGTAAATGTTGCGGGGAAGAGCAGCAAACCACACAGCTGAGCCCTTCCTTAATCATAAGCAGAACAACGTTTCTTGTTTTGTTTTGTTTCGTTGTAAGCAGTATATTTTGGGACTAGTTCATTACATAAGCTCAAAACCAATAACTTACAGTTTCAGAGAAGACCAGCAGACAAACAAGTAGTAACAAAAAGTATGATACATGTTAGGCTTGCTTCCTCTGCTCTGTATTTCAGGGAGCTGTAATCTTACAAATATTTCCAGTTCACCTGACCAGCTGGCTCCTGATTAGGTTACGTCAATTGCAGGCACTGTCAATTTCGCCTTTGGGATCATTGATGGGAGGTTGGAAGGTAGGAGGAAGAGACAATTTTTTTCCTTCTCTTTTCTACAGTAGTGATTGACTCCAGGTTCTGGTATCTTTGGCATTTCCAGCAGAATTTGCCAGAGCTGCCTATGAGATTCAGCATTTCCAGAAGCTGAGACGGTGTGTAGTGAGTGGCCTGCTCTCACGGTGGCCATCACAAGCAGCTGATTGACTGCTACATCAGCAGCCTGGGTAGTTCCAGTAGTATTATCTGCAGACTCTAACAATGTCAGTGATGAGATGCTCCCCAGTGCCGCTAGTGCCACTTCCTCCCTCTTTGCTCTTTGGTCACTTCCTCTACTAGAAATACCTAAAGTGTATTCTGGCCTGGCACAGTGGCTCACACCTGTAATCCCAGCACTTTGGGAGGCTGAGGCGGGTAAATCACTTGAGTCCAGGAGTTCGAGACCAGTCTGGCCAACGTGGTGAAACACTGTCTCTACTGAAAATACAAAAATTAGCCAGGTGTGGTGGCAAGTGCCTGTAGTCCCAGCTACTCGGGAGGCTGATACAGGAGAATCGCTTGAACCCAGGAGGCGGAGGTTGCAGTGAGCCAAGATCGCACCACTGCACTCTAGCCTGGGTGACAGAGCGACACTCTGTCCCCTCAAAAAGATAAATAAATAAAGTGAATTCTGCTTTTCTAGTGAGACATCCATGGATACAGCTTTTGCAAGCAACACTGCACTCAGGGAACAGACCCCAAATGATGAAAAAGTTAAGATTGTTTATCTTTCCTTGGGCATAAATACAGTAATGACCTCATTACCTGGGGAAAATGAGATACTGGTATTTCACACATGTAGTGGCAAAATATTAATTAATTAATTAATTAATTTTTGAGATGGAGTCTCACTCTGTTGCCCAGGCTGGAGTGCCCTGGCGTGATCTTGGCTCACTGCAACCACCACCTCCCAGGTTCAAGTGATTCTCCTGCCTCAGCCTACCAAGTAGCTGGAATTACAGGCGCCCGCCACCACGCCTGGCTAATTTTTGTATTTTTAGTAGAGATGGGGTTTCACCGTGTTGGCCAGGCTGGTCTCGAACTGTTGACCTCAGGTGATCCCCCCACTTCAGCCTCCCAAAGTGCTGGGATGATAGGTGTGAGCCACTGCATCTGGCCAAATATTTATTTAAATTATAACTTGGCATTACGTAGGATAAAGGGTCTCTGAAAGTTAAGGTAGTGGAACCAAGAGACTGCTACAATAAACCATTGTGATGGGGGGCTGGCTATTTCTGACTGCACTCGAGGGTTTACAAAAATTCTTAAATTCTCAGTTCAATATATGATCAGAGAACAAGAGATCTTGTGATGGCTCTCAGATGATCCTCAGACAATCCATTGTCCTTTGTTAGCCACAAGAAATAAGAGATGTAGTTGAAAATCAGGCCCATAATCTGATTCTGCAAGTCACAGAATTCAATATAAGTTAGATTCATAGCCTGTCCATATCGCTGAAGTGAAAGTCAGGGCTCTAATTTAGAAAGAATGGGGCCTCCAAGAAATGGAATGGGGATATTTCGGTTGGCTCAGATGAATCTGAGAATCATGAAGCCCCAAATTTCCTTGAGCTTTTTGCCAGTAGAAGCGGCCTCCCCTTCCTCTGTCTGAGAAAGATTGTCTTCTCTTGCTTGAAGCCTTGATCAGTGCTCTTCAGACCTTGGTGTGCATAAGAATCACCTGAGGATCTTGTCAAAATCAACATTTTGGCCCACTAGGCCTTGAGAGTGGCCTGAGATTCTGCACTTCTAGCAAGCTCCTAGGCGACACCATGGCTGCTGATTCACAGACCACGCTTGGCACACCAAGGGACTCAATAAGTGCCTCCCCATAGCAGTTGAAAAGAATGCCAATTCTCTACCAGATCTATCCTCACCATCTGTCAATATTTCCAGACCTGAAATTAGGAGGTCAAGTATAAAGTGTAACCAAGCATGAGATAGCATTGAAAGAGTTGTAACAATGTGCCAATTTATATTAGAAGGAAGTTAAAGAAGATGTGAGGAAATGGGTCCTAAGATTGCTAGACCAAGGAGAAAGAAGATAACATTGAATTAGGCCAAATTTATCAAAGTAGATTCCACATGTTAGTTTGAGAGTCGGGGAGTAGTTCTACCTCCCAGCTTCTCTCGTTAGTTGACTGAAACGTGGACTTAACAGTGACCACTTTCATTGGGGTTGTAATGTTGTACACCCATGGTGTGAGGTGGACTAACACTTTTAAAGGCTTAGGCACATAGTTACATTGGAGTGGGATTTATCAAGTGTGACCCACAAACCTGCCCATTCACTGCATTTCCCAGATGGGACCAGACTTTCTTCATTAAAGTGTTGAGAAATGCATTGGTGAGGAGAGCACCAGATGCTTGAAAACTCTTTTGTAGCAATCTTCCATGAGCCAGGTTGGTGAGAAAATCCACAGTGCTTCCTGGTTCAATGGGAATCACGGAATCTCAGAGTGGCAGGGTCTAAGTATTAGATACAGCAAAACCACCAGGAAAAAATGGGCTCAGTTACTGAAGTATTGCTGGGGCAGCAGGGATCTTTGGCAGTGATGTCCTAAGAATGAAATAAATGGGTGGTCTACCGAATGATTGTTTGATATATGCAATTTTATTTGATTGATTTCTAATTTTTTAAGAGACAGGATCTTGCTCTGTCACCCAGGCTGGAGTGCAGTGGCCCGATTATAGCTCACTACAGCCCTGAACCCCTGGCTTCAAGGAATCCTCCCACCTCAGCTTCCCAAAGTGCTGGGATTATAGATCTGAGCCAGTATGCTTGAGTGGTCTATGCAGTTTTAAAACTCTAGGTCTGGTGGCCAGAAACATGACTCAATTTACTGGAATGGAGATGTTTTCTGTCATCCAGTACCAAGAACTGAGTCAGCTCACAGTCCAAAGTTCCACTGGAGGAAGGGGAGACTTGGTCTACTTGAAGAATGGCCCCTCTACACTGCAACAGGAATATGTTGTAAAGATCCCCCTTCCCCATTCTCCGGAGGACCTGTGGTCATTTGTTCTATTAATTTACACTGATTTTGATGTGGCACTGCTTCAATCCCTTGCTGCAGGTAGGAAGCTCAGAATTTTTATTGTTATTTATTCCTCCTTCTCTTCCAATACTTTTGTGTGGTTCCTTGGAGCTTAGTAAGTAAATGATGTTTTGGCCTCAACCTATCTCAGCATGGTTCCTGTGGGTTGCAGACCAACCTGATTCCATTATGTACAATTCAGATATACATACTTGGCAGCTGACATTATTGTAGTGCTCCCAGAATCTTGCAGTGAGGACTACTATGGTGAGAAAAGACAAATGGTGTTCCCAGAACTTCCCCCTTCTTATCAAAATGGTAAAGCCAAAGTGATCCTGCTTCCCAGAGGGAATCAGAGAGATTTGTGCCACCAACAAAGACTTGAAAGATGCAGAGATTTTCCTACCATCTACCCAATTATTCACTTGTCCACTTGACCTGTGCAAAAGACAAACAGATCTTGAGAATAACTTGACTCATGCACATTTACAGCCCCCTTCACCTTGCTAACTCATCCTTCAGGTCTCAGCTAAAATATCATTTCCCTGAGAAACTTCTCTGACATATAGAATAAGTTGTGCACACCCTCCCCCTCCCCCAAAAGTCAGTAAGGCTGAGCGCATAATGGTAGATGACAATTTACACAAAAATAACACTTGTATAGGTTGGTCTAAAGCCAGGAAAACAGATACTTCAAACAGGTAAATCTAAGAGAGGAAATTGATTGCTAATTTTTTTTGAGGAGCTAGAGGAGCAAAAGGGGCTAACAATTAGATTATTCAGCTATTAGTAACTGCAGATGCCACCACTCACTTAGGGTTGAAAGAACAACAAAGGAGGATGGTATTACCTGCAGGTAGGAGTTTGCCATGCAAGACCTCTGCTGGGCACGCCATTGCCACTGGGACCACACCACTGTCAAATCCACTTATGCTCTGCTGAAGCTTCCTGGCTCGTGGAGCCCACGGCTGCCCACTACTGCCACTGCTAGTGGCTCTCAGCTGATGATAATCCCTGTCAGAATGTTCAGTGCCACTGGATTGCACAGTTGCTGGCAGCCATCAGGGAATGTCTGCTGCCAAGGACATCATCAGAAGCTCTGCTTTCTTGATATATTCCAATCTTCCAACAGAACCTCCCCGGGGCAGGTGCTAACCCGATGTCTACTGGAAAGGGAGTCTGGGGAATGGGGTTTGCAGAGATCCAGGCCCCTCAAAAAGGAGAATACTATAAAAGATTCTAAAGAGGACACAAACAAATAAGAAAATGACCAGAGCAGTCAACCCTTTTGGCTACTTGGCATCCATTCCCAACCTTCCACTTGAGTTTCATTTCTGTACAATACAACGCTCAGAGTAGCTTGCTGGATTTATGGAGCAAGTGAAACATTTTCATCTACTTTTTCAAAAGGTGAGGCACAAAGTCCCATCTATAGCTGTCCCTGAAGCCAACCCTGGATGAGGCTGACAAGTTAGTTCTGGCCAAAGCCAATGGTACCCCTGGAGTTGTGTAATGGACGTGGGAATGGAGAGTCGCCTCCCACTCCCACTACACAATCTTTTAAGATTGAGTTTCTGTGTGTGTGTATGTGTATTTTAGTAGAGATGGGGTTCCTGTAAAGCATCCCCTGTAAGTATGTCTCAGATGGCAACCAGTATGAGAGATATTTACAGGACAAGTTTTTCAGAACTCAATCATAAAAGAATTGTCATATGTCACATAATAGAAATGTCTAATGCAATAATTGCAAGGATTCAAATGATCTTTTGGGCCAAATCTTATATTGCCTCCAACACAAACTGAGAGCATAGAATTAAAATTCGGTCAAGGAATGGAAGTGACTATCTCTGCATGAATAATACAATTTCCCCCTACATAAAATCGTATCCCTGTCTGCAACTCATGCTGTTGGTTTATCAATGGTCCAGGCTCTCACTGGTTCATGTTCATGCTTTCTTGACGGATTTTGATTTTGATTTTGATTGTCCGAATTAGGCTGAAGCATCAGCATTGGGAGTAGTCACAAGTTGGTCAATCCAAGTGAGTGGCACAATGATTGTTTCAAACAATAGAACTTTCAAAGGATGCCCCTGCCTGTTCTGGAAGCGGTTGGCTCTCCACTACTCACACAGGCTTACATTATGGTTAAGAGTATCCAAGCCTAAGCACAGAAAGAAATATTTTAATCCCATTTGGGAAATGGCTTAGAAGCTAAGAAAGTTTCAAGAACTTTCCACCTCTGAATATGTGCATTTGCTAGGAGTATTGACCTCAACTTAGCCACATGTGTGATTCTATCCAGAGGCTGATCCCGTGCCTCAGTTTCCCCAACTTCTGTGAAAGCTGACTTGGTAAATGGGATCTGGTTTCTGTCCTTGCCCTCTACGTCCCTGTGCAAACCTCTACTGAAGCTATATTTCTACTTGCAGACCTCTCACTTCTTTATATCCCAGCCCTAGTGACTCCTGCTTCAGGAAGCGCCTCCCCTCCCTTCTCAGTCCTCAAACAACTTCAGAGGGAGGCTCCTGTGGCATGGGATCTTCCATGCTCCTTCTTGTCCCTCCATCCTGTTCACCATCTCGCTATCTGCCGGCCGGAAACACTCACTGGGGGCATAGAGAACAGTGAATTGCCTAGAACGTAAGAATTCCTTCGTAAGATTTGACCCCTAAATATTATCATTTGTTGTGAAAATTTGGTATGCAAACACAGCAATGCTGATTACACAGCCCGTTTTGCCGGGGTTGTGACCTACGAGGTGAGTCTTCAGGTCTCCACACATCCTTAAGGATTATGTAGCTTTTCACAGTCGTGTTTTAAGCTTCTTGCTAAGACTTATAAATTTACGAGTTTCACTGTGTTCCGAAAAAACAATTCGGCCATTCCCACACCGGGAGTCGAACCCGGGCCGCCTGGGTGAAAACCAGGAATCCTAACCGCTAGACCATGTGGGAGATGACGAGAAAGCGTTGATTTCTAAACCAATTGAATCATTTCCGCCTGCCCTTGCCTTCCGCCTTCTGCCACGCCTCCGACAACAAATCCCTGTCTGCGCCTGCGCTTGCGCGGGCTTTCGGCGCTGACCCCTTGTTGATAGAACTGTGCTCCTTCTCGAAAGGCGGAGGCAGGGCTGGGCGCTGTGGCTGCTGGCACTGCCCAGTTCTTCAGCAGCGCTGTGCCCGGAGGCCCCCAGCCCCTCGCCCCCCGACTCGCGGGAGGCGGCACCAGACCTTCTCAGGCCCTGGTCCCTAGGAAACTGCAGCCCGGCCTCAGTTTCCAGAAAGCTCCTCCGTGCGATTTGGGAAGAGCACGGTTTGAATGGTTGAAAATAGAGGGGCTGAAGAACCGAGCCGCGCGGGCCTGGCTCCGGGGCTGAGTTCCCCAGCGGGCGCCGAGCGGAGCCTGCCATTAGACCCCATTCTGCCAGTCAGGCCATTTTAACTGAAATTTTGCATTTAGATGAATTCTAATTTCGTGAACCAAGCCCGAATGGATGAAACCCCGAATAACCCATAGGACATGTTTTGGAGCGAAAGGCCTTCCGAAACTGCGGGCTTTAAGATCTTGTTCAGAGAGCATGCTCTTTGCAGGGACGTGGTTGGAGCTGGAGTTCTTTATCCTCAGCAAACTAACGCAGGGAACAGAAAACCAAACAACGCATGTTCTCACTTGTAAGTGGGAGCTAAATGATGAGGACACAGGGTCACATAGAGGGGAACGACACACTGGGATCTATGGGAGGGTGGAGGGTGGAGGAGGGAGAGGATCCGGAAAAATGGGTACTAGGCTTAGTACCTGGGAGATGAAATAATCCGTGCAACAACCGCCCATGACCCAAGTTTACCTACGTAAGACACCTGCGCGTCCTGCACATGTATCCCTGAACTTAAAAAAAAAATCTTGTTTAGGGATGGCCTTACATTATTAAAACAAAAATAAAAACAAAACACCTAAAATCGTATGGGAAGAACCCACTAATTGCGCTATGGTAACAACACTTCCATGGCCAAAAAAAAAAAAAAGTAAAAAACCAAACTGCTGAATGGCAGATAAACATGTAAAACCCATAAAAGAAAAAAAAAAAAGAGACTGATATTAAATAGATCAGAAACTACACATGAATGATAATAAGACAAACACTGCTATATTAAAGTGAGAACTTAATAAGACCAGGCCCTTCATGGAGAGCAAGCCTATGGCTAAAAGGCATTTGAGAAAGATCTCAGCCTCACTGATTCACAGCCAGCGTTTGGCCAACAAGCAAAAGTGTGGAAATGTCAGGTACCGGCAAGCATGTGGAGAAAAGGAATTTCCTAGAAACTTGTAAAGCTTGATCAGGGAGGGAGATTGTCAGGATTTCCTAAACGTGCCTATGATCAAGCAATTCCATTTAAACATTTTTTGCAAAACCAGTATGGTTCTGGAACTGCTGTGCATACACGGAACACGAAGAAATACTGCTTTGAAAATACCTGTGTCAGACACAGCCTAAGGCACAGTAGCACTACCACACTGCAGCCGGCAGAACCGTCCTAAGCAAAAAGCACAAAAGGATGGAGGGGTTAAGAGATTCTTAATTTCAGCTGTAAGAATTTCAAAGCTCTATGTGATAAAATTAAATAATTCTTAGTATTTCAAACGTTTATGGGATGAAATCACTATAAACAATGCAACAGCCAGCCCTAGGCTGGGAGAAAATATTTGAAATATTTTTGATAGGAAAAGGTGACTATCCTTAAGGCACGACTGAATCTAACTAAGCATGCAAGAAAAACCCACAGAAGGGGCTGAGGCTGTGAATAGAGGATTTAGAGGAGAGGGGTTCTGATTGGTCAGCAAATGGGGGCTGGAGCCAGCTCTACCTTGCTGGTACCATAGCAACACAATTTAAAGCAGTTCTAAAATATCCAGCATTAGGGAGGAAGTGAGGCCACAATCTCAGACAATGACAATAGGTACAGCCCGTTTGGGGCAGGAGCAACCTGACAATTACCTATCAAAATAGGAAGGTGCACCTTCAATCTAGAAATTTCAATTCAGTGTTGCCCAAGGCCAGGAGCCCTGTGATGGCCAGGTCTTAAAGGAGTCAGTGTGAGGGGACAACTCTGGGCAGTAGCAAGCAGTGGGGACTGGGGAACCCTGAGGCCTCTACATCCTGGTCTGCTGCTCCTACAGCAGGACAAGGCCATTCACCTTTCTCACCTTTCTGACAAATGAATAGAGTGGCTGGCTTTCTCCTGCTGTGCTGCGCAGTTTTGCTGGGAATCGCCTGCCCAGGCAGAGGCGGTCTTTCCCAGCTGTTTCTCTCTCGGTGGTGACATGGATGGATAAGGGGTGAGTGTTGATTCCAGGCCCAGATGCTTAGACAACTGGCGATCCTTTCCCACTCTGCTAGTCCACTACCTGAATGTAGAGGATTCTGAGGCTGCAGGAGGAGCCAGCGCCACAGATGGAAAGAGAGTGGGTCCCTGAGTCACTGCGTGGAAGCCACTTCCAACCACCAATGAACACATCGGGTTTTTAAAGCTAGAAATAAAGTTTTATTGCATTCATCATTTAAATTTGGGGCTTGTTTGTTATCACTACCCTAAGCGACACAACAGGATCCTGGAAAAAGGGCAAGCACCACAAAAATGAAACAAATGTTCTAGTAGATGATTACGTGGGGGTGGGGTGGGGAGACATGGGGGTAAAGTATGGTAGAAACTGAAGTACAACAAGAAGGCTTGAATAGTTTGCATCATTTTACAGAGAAGTATATCAGGATCCTTCGCTTCAGTTTGGTAATATTAATCCAAATAATTTTTAAAAATAAGAATTAATCATACATTTCTATAATTTGTTGGACACTTGATGTATTTTAATAATTTAGAATTTAGATTTCAGAAATGTTTAGATCTGAAAGATAACTGGGGATTGTCAAGGCTAGAACCTGAAAAATATCCAGGAGGTAGAAATCACTGGCCCCAAATCATCCAACTGAGAGATTTAGTGACATCCTTTTAGCAGATCATCCTGTATCGGTCCCATGACAAAAATAATATTGGAATATGATGAAATGAATGAAAGTCTAAACAGCATTTTTTCCATCAAGGAATGGAAAGTTCCATGACAACAAACATTCTGAACCAGTGTCTATTAGTTGTAATTTGGGTGCTATATTATTACTGGTAATCAATGGTTTATTAACTTGAGCAACCTGAGAGTTAAAGTAGAATAATATGGATTGTGTATGTGTGTCTGTGTGTATATTCATGTGTATAAGTTTCCTCCCTCTTTTGAAGTCAGATGTCCCTGGCATAAATGCTACTTCTAAAAGCTGACTAGGGCCGGGCAGGAGAATCGCTTGAACCTGGGAGCAGGAGGTTGCAGTGAGCTGAGATCGTGCCACTGCACTCCAGCCTGGTGACAGAGCAAGACTCCGTCTCAAAAATAAAAATAAAATAAAAATAAAAATAAATAAATAAATAAGAGTTGACTAGCTAATTTTTGGAAAAACTACTGAACCTTTGAATTTGAATTTCCCTCTATAATAAAAAGAGTCACTGTGAGAGCACTGAGTCCTTGCGAGGGTGAGTTCTTAGTATCATGCCTGAAATGAAGGTGATACTTACTGTGGGTTAATTGCCAGTGTCCACTCTCACCCTACAAATATTCTGTGGAAAGCCTCAGTCTGGCCACCTCCACTCAACTACTGAACAGGGGTTAGCAGGGACCCGTGGCTCCTCCAGTGACAGATCTTGTGGATGATCATTTCTCCAGTGGTGTTTGGTTCTGACTGAGCAAATTACCTGCATTTCACCCCTATTCTGTCTGCCCAGACCTCTGTAACAGTATCATTCCCAGAAAGCTGAAGGGACTTGCTTAAGTGCACGCAGCCAATTTGGCCAAACTGCTGGGAAAGATATCGTGTGTTCTCTGTGTGTACATGCGTGCTTTCCTCTTCAGCTCTCTTTCTTTTGCTGGAATCTTGCAGTGCTTCTTGTCTTTATTGGTTATTTGATAACTGTTTAAGGCCTTGTGGTTTTTATCATCTTTAAGCCAATTAATCAGAGCTCTTTCATATGTAAACATCACATGTGCAATACATGTAAATACACAGAAAGACAAAAGAAGGTCCAGTAGTTGTAAGATTTTTCATTTGCCAGTTTTTAAGTTTCTTAAATGTATGTTTTCAGAAACCTTAAATTGAATGCAAGTTTCTTGGGTAAGGGTCATGTCTGCACTGTTTTTCTGCCCTGTCCGTGGAAAAGCATGGAGCCTAGTACACAGGTGAAGTGCAACTACTTTTTTTTTTTCTTAAAGAAAGGGAGTCTCACACTCTTGCACAGGCTGGAGTGCAACAATTTTTTTTGATAGGTTTATTTCCTTTTTAATGATAGTTAAGGTTGTAGAAATAATTTTTGGCAAGTCCAACTTTCTCAACTCATGTTAAATAAATGTGTCCAGTGGGGAAGGAAGAATGATGAGTACCCTTATTCTTGCTCTAACAAACACACAAAACAAAACAAAAATTGACATTGCTTCCAGAGAGTGTCTTTGGTGGTTCTCTAAGCCAAGCAAAACTTCTGTTTTAAAAAGTAATTGTTTAATTATATTAGCTTAACCTCATGAAATTGTCAAGAATCCACTGGTTTTGACTTACTACAATGGAAATTTCATATCGTTCAACTTAATTCCTCTACCCCTAACTGTGAGTGTCAGATCTACCTATTATATTAACAGGGGAGACTAAATGGAAAGCTCACTGTTTAATTAAAATCTGAGGTTCTCCAACATCAATAAGAACAGCGATGACAACAAAAAATTGTACTTGCTTCCAAAATTACAGATACTTTGATTTTTAAAGTGAAAGAATATTTCAGGGGAAAGAGACATTTAACTGATGGCAATTAAAACATTTTATTTTGCATATTTTTACAAAAACATATGACCCTAAGAAGATATTCCAGGAGCTACTCCCAGGGCTTAGAAAAGGCCGGAACAACTGAGGTTCCCGGAAGCTTAAGCCTCATTAACTTTGTGAGACTTCACCTCCGGCTGAAAAGAAAGAGTTAAACATTCCTGTCAATGTTGTCCCTTAGGTCCTATTATCAGTGAGTGGGTGACCCAGTGGGTCTTCACTGGGTCCCTCCAGAACTGTTGGATAGGCTTCCTCGCTGGTCTCTCGTGCCCCAGGTTTGTCCTCTGTCTAATACGATTATGCAAGTCCACAGTTTAAAACCCTTTAATGGCATTAATCATATCAGATCACGTTCAAATTCCTTAGCAATTCGGGAAGGTTATTAGCATCTGACTCATGCCCCAACCCACAGCCTCACTTCTCTGCTTCAGATCCTTGAAGCTTCTCCTAACACACCCAACTGCTTGAAAACATTTTTCTTTTGTCCGATTTGTTTCTTCCTAAAATCCTTGCTTTCCCCTATTTTATGCATGTTATTTGTCCATTTTTCTCTACCTAAGAAATATGTACCTGTCAGCAAGACTCAGCTTGAATGTAACTTCATTATAGAAACACTCCTAAATAAATGAATAGTTCAAAAAAGAAATCCTCCTGGAATTGACTTCTGTGCCATGGTGCCTCCATCCCCATCCCAAGAGGATTATTCTCATCATACCACTGATTAAAGAAAAACTTCAGCTGAATTAAATGTAAAGGGGTTTAAGCAATGAATGATTCATGAATCAGGCAGCCTCCTGAGCCAGAGTAGACTCTGAGACTCCAGCACAGCCATGGGGTGGAAGAAGATTCATGGACAGAAAAAGGAAAGTGACACACAGAAAATGGAAGTGAGGTACAGAAAGAGCTGGGTTGGGTACAGCTTGGTGTTTGCCTTATTTGAACAGTTTGAACAGTTGGCTACATTTGATTGGCCAAAACTCAGTGATTGGCACAAGTGTAGGCTGCAGTCTATTTACACCTCCACTTGTTGTAGTTCACCATGTGCAGAGAAACCTTTAGGCTGAACTTAAAATATGTAAGGAGGCAGCTTTAGGCTAAACTTGATTTAACAATTTCACCCCAAATTAGAGAGATCAAAACTTTAGTCATTGATGTCACTATAACCATTGTAAATATACTTATTTGGTCTTTAAACCCACTGGGAAATGGTAGAACAGTGGGTTTTGCAAGGTAGGAGCAAGGACTGAGTAGAAGGTACCTCCTTATGCTGGAACGTCCTGTTTACAGGAGAAAAACAAAATCTGATCTGTTCTAGGATCTGTGTGTTTCCTTAAAGTCTTAGTTTGATTATATCACATTTAATGTGAGTGACTCCATTTTGGTTTGGTCTGGTCCTTTTGGGGCCTAGTGCATGAGCTCAGTCCAAAACAATGGCCTCTCATAATTTTGTTTAAAAATTCCTCCTTTTGGGTCAGGTTCTCACTTAGGTGAAAGTGTGACCAAAACTTAGGGCTTTAGTGCCACTTTCAGTACCATCAGTTTGGGTTTCTGGTCTCAATGTGGTCATTCATAGGTTACGATGTCACACATTTCTTTCAGTTCTTGTCATTCCAGTTGAAGAAAGACCATTTGACATTTTAGAGATGGCTGCATGCAAACATTTAAAACTTTTGAGAGAATACAGCATACCAGGGAGACTACTATTATAACTATCAGGGGGATAATAGCAAGAGTTTGGAGTATGCTCCTTACCCAAGACCCCCATAAACCAAATCACCTAAAATTAAATAGATCAAAGAATGAGCTAAAGAGTCGACTTGCTTAATTAAGTGGTCTCTTTGCTAATCCTTTACAACTGAATCTCTGTAATCTACTTTTGATATATTTCTCTATAGGCCACAAGTGTCAACAGTGACACAGATAGTCTTCTGTTTAGCCAGTTCTATTATTTAGCATAATTTTCACAAGATAATTTAAAGTCTGCTGTGTAACCATGGCTTTTACAGTAGAATCTGCTATAGAGCCTATCATGAGGGAAACATTTCTAATCATTGCCTTTTTTACTCGAAACCATGGAAAAAAGGACCTAACAAATGATGCCCTTCTAGAAGAGTGAAGCTCTCCTGGTAATGCTGTCTTTAACCCATGATGTGGGTTAAGAGGAGTGAGCCAATGCTCTGTTTCTGACTGATTGTCAGGCAAAGTGTGTACCATTAAAGTTTCTGTTTCTCACCTACATCGGGCCTTCATCTTTCATCTGTCAAGATATAAGGTTATCCATGTATAAGGCTGGCTGCAAAATCCTTCATAACTAAAAGTATACCCCATGAGTGCACAAAACAGACCCCTTTTCCACTTGTATTGTTCATACAGGCATAAGCAAGGGAAAAAGTATTCAAAGATAAGAGTCTCATGAAAATAGAAGTCTTGATCTGTGATGTTGGGAAAAGCTTTTTGCATCAAGGATGCCATCTTCTTCTTAGGGAGAAACTTCCCTGGTTAGCTTTACCTTAAGGGTTCCAATGGGTGTACAGTTCCAAGAGTGTGGAGGGACCCTTCTCAGTTGTGAGATTATGAACCCAAGGCTCGAGGTCCTGAAGTTTTACTGCAGTGAGGATGGCAAAAGCAATCTTTCTCTGATGTCTCAGAAGATCCAATCTTCAGGTTCTAGATTGTGAAGGAGTTGATTGTCCTCAGTGAACCATAAAAAGGTTTTTGCCTGTGACATAATTATTGTTATAACATCAGTCCTCTTGCATGGTAAAGCTTTCATACAACCAGAAAATATGCACTGAAAATGACAATTAAATGAAATCCCTCCATAAATGTTTAAATGACCCATTGGGTAGCCAAATGTACCTGAAGCTTTGATTGTCTTCCCAGGAGTATAGGTTTGAAAAACCAAACATTGGTCATAAACTATTTTAGCAATTTAGAATTCATCATGCCAATGTATATTTAATTTGGGTCATTTTATCTTTTCTATCATGAGTCATGGAATGCAGAGCTTTTAATAAAATCTTTAAAGAGTCAGAAAGGACAAGGTGACTGTCCTGGTTCTCCATGAGTCCATGCTTAACGTTGGACTTATGTCTTCTCGAATACCAGTTACTTCTCCAATTTAGATACATAACGCTGATAACTGATGGGTTAACATAGGTAATTTGACTTAGACCATGGAGTTCATTCAAATTGTATATCTAAACAATTTCAGTATTGGCTGATTTAGCGTGAAAATCTTGCAAAGTATTTTCTTGGTATTCAATTAATTTTTATTTTACTTGGGTTAGCAGTTTTGTAACCCAGTCAGTCTTTTCATTAAAGTTCCAGGAATTATTACCCAGTCCAAATGATATGATTTTAAAGTTACCAGAAACCTGTATACAAGAGTGATTTTCAGGGTCTTTTCCATCCTTTCATGAACCTCCCAAAAGACACCATATTCTAGGATTTGGTGTGCTTGTGAAGTTTTCAGAAACTGCATCAGCATTAAGCAATTAACTGTGGAAATGGCTTTAAATCGTCATAATTAAAGCCACACTTGACAAGGAAATTTGGTTATTTCTGTGGTCTAAAATAACTTAACATATTATGATTGATAGCATATACCAGACATATTCGAATTTTAGCAATCCCATACAATTTTGGAACATATATTAACATCATTCACTAAAATATAACATGAAGAATGTTAAACATTATTTTTTATTTTTACAGAGCTTCCCATGTAACTTAACATGTCAAATAATCCTGTTGACCTCTTTTAAAGTCTTCAGGGGCCCTCTGTAGCATGTCAAAGTTAGAGGTCAGAAGAGACGATTTTGAAGCTGAAATTTGATTTTGGGAAGCCTGTGTAACCACCCAGTGGGTTCACCTTGCCCACTGCCTAGACAAAGCCAATTTATCAAGACAGGGGAATTGCAATCAAGAAAGCGTAATTCATGCAGAGCCAGCTGTGTGGGAGACCAGAGTTTTATTATTACTCAAGTCAGTCTTCCTGAGCATTCGGGGATCAGAATTTTTAAGACCAGCTTGGTGAGTCGGGGGAAGCCAGTGAACTGCAAATGCTGATTGGTCAGGTCCGAGGTGAAATCATAGGGAGTTGAAGCTGTCTTCTTGTGCTGGGTCATTTCCTGGGTGGGGACCACAAGACCAGATAAGCCAGTTTGTCAGTCTGGATGGTGTCAGCTGATCCATCAAGTGCAGGGTCTGCAAAATATCTCAAGCACTGATTTTAGGAGCAGTTTAGGGAGGGTCAGAATCTTGTAGCCTCCAGCTGCATGACTCCTAAGCCATAATTTCTAATCTGTGGCTAATTTGCTAATTTGACTATAAGGACAGTCTAGTCCCCAGGCAAGAAGGGGGTTTGTTTTGGGAAAGGACTGTTACCATGTTTGTTTTAAACTATAAACTATAAACAAAGTTTCTCCCAAAGATAGTTCAGCCTACACCCAGGAATGAACAAAGACAGCTTGGAGATTAGAAGCAAGATGGAGTCGGTTAGGTCAGATCTCTTTCACTATCTCAGTGACAATTTAGCAATGGCGGTTTCACCTATAAAATATGTTAACGGTTTGAAACACTTGATATTATGAAATAGAATTCTAGGTCACCATAAATCATTCATTTAGTCAAAATACTAACTCGAAACTTTTAAAAAGGCAAAAATCTTCACTCATTGACAGAAGGAAGACTTAGCTTTCCAAACAATCTGTCTCTTGTTTTTCCCTTCTTTATTCAGTATTTATTCAAAAGGCAAAGTAAAATCTTTCGTTATTGTTTACATGAAACAATTCGTTTTTACGAATTGTTTACATGAAACAATTTCGTTATTGTTACATGAAAATCTTGTTGAAGGGAAAAAGCCAAGTTTCACCCTTGAATTAGGATACTATTAATGTCAACCCCAATCTTTAATAAAACCTTATAGACAAATCTATTTAATCTTAATCAGTTTGATCATAAGGTGAGATTCTCATAAGCCCTTTATAACCCTTTACAAATTTTTGTTAAAGAGCAGATCAGTGCTCTAAGAAAACCCTGTTGAGCTTTTATTCCAATATGTAACTTATGGAAAAACTGAATAAAACCCCTTTAACTTTACTGAGTAAGTTCACACACAGAGTTACTTTTACAAGATTAACTTTTCACAAACCTTCCACAACTTGCTTAAACCTTCAGCTTTATCCTTATCTAACTGAAAACAATCCTTTAACCCTTTAATCTAGGCAAAAATATCCACCTTCCCATGACTTCTTATGATCTTTTACTAAAAACACATTTCACTTTCTTTATACCCCCTGCATGTAAAACTGTTCCTTCAGTAGTCTCAATTATATGTTACAATGTTAACACTTAGCAACTTTTTTTTTTTTTTTAATTATTTTTTTGGAGATGGAGTCTTGCTCTGTTACCCAGACTGGAGTGCAGTCGCATGATCTTGGCTCACTGCAACCTCCACCTCCCAGGTTCAAGTGGTTCTCCTGCCTCAGCCTTTCGAGCAGCTGGGATTACAGGCACTCACACCACTCCTGGCTAAGTTTTGTATTTTTAGTAGAGACGGGGTTTCTCTGTGTTGGCCAGGCTGGTCTCAAACTCCTGACCTCAGGTGATCTGCCAGCCTCGGCCTCCCAAAGTGCTGGGATTATAGGCGTGAGCCACCGCACCCAGCCTCACTTAGCAAGTTTTATTTTTGGTGAAAAACCTGGTAAGTGAGCGATTCTGATTATGTACCAAGTCTGGAACCTAGAACACCAGACAGAAGTGCAGATAACGTCTGACTCTTTCCAGCATAGCCAGGGGCATGGGTAACTCCACTTGTCCCCAGGCCTTATTTAGAATCTAATAGCTCTGAAGCAGTTCAGTCGAACACTTTTCAAAAGTCAAAGCAGCTTATGACCTTAAAGTATTTAGTAAACCTAATATCTGACTTGCCTAATTTAGACCAAATGTCTTTATTTTACCAATAACCTTTATAGCTGTTTCTATTTCCCAAAGATTACTGAAGTCATGTGAACTAAAAAGCATTACATTTTTTACTTTTCTGACAAAATATTTGATTTAAGCACTTATTATTTTTAAGCCAATTAATCAGAGCTCTTTCATATATAAACATCACATGTGCAATAATATAAATACACAGAAAGAAGAAGATCCAGCAGTTGTAAGATTTTTCATTTGCCAGTTTTTGAGTTTCTTAATTGGATTACCGGCTTCATGGTGGAGTCCTTGGAGGAACAGGGCTAGGATAACACGCAGTTATTTTTTAGGGTCTAATAAACAGGCACAGCTGGAAGGCAAAACAGATCCCCCAAAATTCAGGGTTCTATTATCATACTGACTCCTGGATCCCCAAAAGAGAAATGCTGTGGAACAAGACAGTGCAGTGATTTTCCTGTGCATTTGATTGCAAAGTAACCCAAAGCTGATCAGCCCATTCTGTGATCAGCCCATCCCCCAGGGGAGTCTTATCTCTCAGCCGGGGTGGGGGCATTTCCATACTTTCTAGCTGGCCGGGAGCATGCTTTTCTGATCCAAATGTGCAAAAAGCTGTGTGTCCCCCATAGTTACCATTAGCCATCCCTAAAAGTATATTTAGCCATAGATTTTGAGAGGGATCTATCTGCTTTCAATTCCTGGGGTTTCACGAGGAAAACAGGTTTTTCCCAAAGCAGGATCTATGGCACCTCCTCCATTTTCCCCAAGGAGTCCCAAGCTGTTAGAAGTTCTCTTAGATCCTCTCTTGTGTGCATCAAGAGTGGCAAGACAAAATGGAGAAAAGCAATTCAGCCAACTGAGAAGGAAAAAAACCTTTTTTCTCCAGAAAAGAAGATTCAAGAAGAGAAAAAATAATAAAGACCCTTTAAATATATGCATGGCTTAGATATCTGCTTTTAATTAAGCTGACTTTTAACCATAGCGCTCTTTAAAATTTCTTATTACCCTACTTTAGCCAGGCCAAATGGTGAATATTTCTGGCTTTTAAGCTTTATCAAAACTAACCTCACAGGCAAAACCAGTAAGCCTCAATTAAGGTTATGACTTAACCACGACTGTATGAGGTATTTTCAAAGAGGTGGTTAGCAGTTTTAAAAAAATCTAGACTCTCCAAAGGTAGATCAGAGAAAGGAAGATTCTACAAGGGAAGCTAGAAATTGTCCATGGAGGGGAAGAAAATCAACAAATGGCCAAAGTTACACAGACATCAAACCAGAAAGGACTCATTCTCTTGGGCCAGAATTGAATCCTGAACCTGGGCCAGCACTGTGAAAGGACAAGGTCCTAAGCCTGCGTTCTATCCTAAGGTTCCCCTCTTCATGACAGAATGACACAGAAAGACAAATTCATAGCACAAGGTATACCAGATTCGCTACAGCTTAAGACTGGCCTCACAAATACTTTTGCCCGTTAATTAAAACTTTGCAAGAGAGAGTGATTTTTAACCATTCTAATAACTGGTTTGCAGAGAGACAGAGAAAGACAGAAGAATTGCCTGCAGCAGGGTGGGGAAGGTGAGGAACCCAGAGAAAGACCCACCCATTGCAGTGATACTGAATCAGAAGTTCAGGCGGCCACTCGTCGGTCATGAAGGGATCTTTTCCAGCAGTCCCATCAGCTCTCAAGTTTTCCCCTTTGGGAAGGAAAAAGCTCCCCATGTCCAGTGAGCCTGTACATGCCTAATCCTGTCCCCCACAGCCATCAGGAAAAAGTAGAAGGCAGATTAATCCCAATAAAATAGCAGTTAACATCCCATAGTACCAAATCCATTTTTAACCGAGAGGGACTTTACTGAGGGGAGGGCCTCTGACCCATTCCTATCTTTTACCCAGGTAAAATGTACCCCACTACTTTCCCAGAGTCAGCCAGTTGGTGCTACAGCCTATTTCCTTTGGCTCGAGATCACAACTAAGCCAAAAGTTAGCAGATTTAATTTTTTAAAATCAATTACTCACTTAAGCTTTTTATTTGACTTTCATAAAGTCTTTAAATAAAAATACTGAAATCCATTTAGAAGCTTCTGCCTATCAATAGGCATCTCTAGATGAGACTAATTTGGGAGCCCTCATTTTCAAACGCACTTCAGTGCAGTGTTGTTCATTTGGAACATTCCACTATAAGTTATGTTTAGTAAGATTTCACCACTTCTGTCAGACTTTGTGGCTTCTGGGGCCTAATACTTATGCATGTATAAGCCAGAAGGAACTCAGTTCTTCAGAAATTAAGGATCCCATTTTCACCTAAAATATTGGCTTTCTCTCAGGTACCCTTTATCAGCTTTGCCAATGATTTTTCCTATCTAAGCACTCAAGAAAAATGACACAAAGGAGTAGAACACAAAAATCCCTGCGAATTCCAAAAAGCCAAATTTACACTCCCTGCAATATTGCCATTTACCACCATTTTATTTTCTGCCCCAGTCAGATGTAAGAGGCCTCTAAGTCAGTTAATTACTGCATCCAACCCAATTATGCACGCAGTGCAGTTTCTGTCACGACTTCCAAACCAAGTTTACATCAGAAATTTGCTCAAAGAAACTCGGAGAGCTCAAAACACAAATCCATGGAGCTTAGGAATCTGAGCGAGATCTTACCACTGCCCCCTGCTGCCCTGAGAGAGCAACGGGCACAAGGAGCCCGGCGGGTCCCTCGCTTGGTCACTCAGTGCTCACGGGGGTCGCTAGAAGCTCTACCTCGATCTGTTCTGACGCCATCTGATAAAAGAAAAACTTCAGCCAAATTAAAGGAGTTTAATTGAGCAATGAATGATTCGCGAATCGAGCAGCCTCCTGAGTCGGAGTAGACTCAGAGACTCCAGCGCAGCCACGTAGTAGAAGATGATTTATGGACAGAAAAAGGAGAGTAACATAAGGAAAATGGAAGTGAGGTACAGAAACAGCTGGAATGGGTACAGCTTGCCGTTTGCCTTTTAAACATGGTTTAAACACTTGGCTACATTTGATTGGCCAAAGCTCAGTGATTGGCACAAGTGTAGGCTGCAGTCTGTTTACACCTCCACCTGTTACAGTTCACGATGTACAGAGAAACTTTTAGACTGAACTTAAAATATGTAAGGAGACAGCTTTGGGCTAAACTTGATTTAACACCACCAGTCTACCTTGTACACGTTGTTGCAATTCACTTCCCATCCCATAGTATGCTTAGTTAATGCTAATTCTTTGCTTATATCTATTTTCCCCCAAACTTTACTTTTTGAGAAAGAAAAAAACAGACCAAACTAAACAGGCCTGATGTCTGAAAAGCTGGCCTGGTATTCCCAGCTAGACCATCCTGTTCTCCTTGTGCACACACTCAATCCTGCAAACACCAACTTCAGACAAGGTTACTCTGAGGCCATGATACAGTGAGACAAAATAAGCCCATTTCATAATTTTATTTAAGCACAGACAAAAACAAGTTTGCTGTGCCACCACAAAATACCAAACATCCTTCTCTCTTGGCTAAAATGAGTGACGACAGCTCCTTATCAATTACAATATTTACACTTGCACTAGTCTGGTTTGTCCTCCCCACAGATAAGATTAATTGAGACACCGAGTGACTGAGTTGCCTCTGCTTTTGGATGATTTCCAAAATAAGGCAAACCCTTCCCTTGAATCTTCCTCAATTCACCAACGTAAGCCCAAATCATATAACAGCTTCTGACACCTCCTTGCTGAGATGCCATGGTTCTCTGTGGTGTGTGTTCTGCTCACTGCAACTAGCAATAAACCCACCTTGTTCAATCACAAGGGTGCTCCTGGTGTTCTCTAATTCAAAGACACGGATAGAAATAGAAGTTCCTCTGAGATGCAGCTGAGATCCGCACTGCCTCAGACTGGGATGATGGACTCTGTGTATTAGTCCGTTTTCACACTGCTATAAAAATACTATCCAAGCCTGGGTAATTTATAAATCATAAAGGAAAGAGGTTTAATGGACTCACAGTTCCATATGGCTGGGGAGGCCTCAGGAAACTTACAATCATGGCAGAAGACAAAGGGGAAGCAAAGACCTTCTTCACATGGTGGCAGGAGAGAGAAGTGCAAGCAGGAAATGCCAGACGCTTATAATTCCATCAGATCTCATGAGAACTCACTCACGAGCACGAGAACAGCATGGGGCAAGCCGACCCCAGGATCCAATCACTTTCCTTCCTCCATCCGTGGGGAGGACAATTTGAGATGAGATTTGGGTGGGGACACAGACCCAAAGCATATCATTCAGTGAGGGAGCACGCATCTGCACAGCCCTGCGCCTTGGGTGCCACCTTTCCTGGCTGGGAGGTAAGTTCATGCTACATTGAACTGCTGTATTTCAGTGTAGCCTTTCGGCAATGGGTTTATTTTGTTTTCCTAGGCGTTATGTCCCTTGGGATTTTTAGTTATCAGATCTAATTTGTACTATTCTTTGGCAAAATTGTTTCATGGCACCTAACACTTGCTTTTCTAATGCACCAGCTGTTTGTCCGTCTGCTTGTCTAGTGTCCTGAAAGTTATTTGTCTCTGAGGGGAAAGTTTATAAGAAGACAGTGTTTCTAAGCCTGAGAGTCCATCATCAAAGCCAACCTCAGAAGAAACTGAGAAGGTTTCTTCTCAGGCCTGTGTTCTATTGGCCCTGGATTACCATTTCAAAATCTTGTAAGTACTTCTTCCTCAGTCTTGCTTTTGTGTCCCTGAGAACTGTTTTTATTTAATTTTGTCTGCTTGGAACCAGGAGATTTTGTCTGGCCCCTGATGGATGACAATGGGTCTTTGCCAAGCTCCAGAGACAGAATGAGACAAGAGCCATCGGTAGGGACAGGCTGTAGGTTTCATGACTCTCTTCAAGATACACCACACCCCCTTCAGGCTGAACTGCAAATTTCTTTATGTTTTATTACTAGAACTCTTACTCTTGTGCATAGCTTTTTAAGTGGCACAATTTTACCAAAACAATTCAAAACTGCAGTGATCACTTTAGAAAACTGTTTATCGAGTAGCACTTTAGAACAAAAAAGAAAGAAAAATGGTCGGTTCTTTTTACCTGATATGAGGAAGCTTCTAAATCCAATTTAGGCCCCAAATTTGCCCCACTAAGATACTCATTAGCTACAGTTAATGAAAAACATAGAAACTTATCTCTCTAAACAACATCTTTACACAGTATTCAGGATTAGCTACTGCTGACATTTCCAAAGACTTCTTTTTCTGTTGTTGTTGTTGTTGTTGTTGATGGTTTGAAGCCACAAATTACAGATGATTGTAAATTTAAAATTGGCTAAGAAATCACCTTACTGCATGATCTTCACTATTTGACTGAACATTTTGTAGAGACTTGAGATATTAAAAAGTTTGAAACCCTCATGAGGGAATTGTCTTGCTTAAAAGAAAGCATTTTGTTTAACATGGGAGCTATCGCCACCTTCGTTTTCATCTTTTTCATGGCTAAGTCTGACCTTTTTGATCGGTTGGCTTGATAAAAATTTTAATGATCCCCATTGTGTGGAAACCAGCTAGATGACACTCTTTTGGGTGTGAATATGTCCAAATCTTTCTTTCATACATATAAACTTTCTTTCCTCTCTTTACTAAAACAAGATAGTTAGCTTGGTCTGACGAGCACTTCCTTTCTTCATTCTGTCACATTCTTATCTCGTGAGAAACTTTACCCATTAACTGATAAAAAAAATTCAGTTGTTGTATGCATATACTCTAGAAAGATTTAACTCAGATAAACAGTCAAAATTGTCTAAAAGAGACAGAAACAAGTTATCAAGCTATGTTTCTCTTTGTGGCTACTGAGAAGTTCATTTACAAGATAGCCTTTGTTACAACAGCTATAAGATAAAAATAAGAGGCTTCAGTTTCAAAATAAAAGGAAACCTTGGCATGATTCAGTCTTCAACAATTAGCTTACCGTAAAAAATGTTAGTACAATACTTGGATTGTTCAAGACCGAGGTTAAATTTCTTGTGCTTCAAACTTCCCACGTCAGCTTTCTAATTTAAATTTCCACTGTTTTCATAACTTGCTTCAAATTAAAAATTATACATATAAATTTGTATTCAATTGAATACAGTAATAATGATGATGTCGTTTTACTAATAAATTTTAGCTTTAGAATCGTATTGTATGTGCAGAAACGTTGCGAAGGTAGCACATAGCATTTCCATTACGCCACAGTGGGTTTCCCTGTTATTAATATCTTACATTAGTATGGTGTATTTGTTGCTATTAGTGAACCAATATCAGCACACTATTATCAACTAAAGTCCATACTTTAATCAGACCACCTTAGTTGCTTACCTAATGTCTTTTTTTTTGGTTCCAGGATCCCATCCAGGATACCACGCTTCATTGAGTGGTAATGCCTCCTTAGATTTCTTTTGGCTCTGACAGTTTCTCAGACTTCCTTTGCTTTTCATGACTTTGACAGGTTTTAGGTTTTGTTGCCGTTGTTGTTTTGAGACAGGGTCTCGCTCTGCTGCCCAGGCTGGAGTGCAGTGGTGCAATCTCAGCTCACTGCAGCCTCGACCTCCTGGACTCAGGTGATCCTCTCACCTCAGCCTCCCAAATAGCTGGAACTACAGGCACGCGCCACCACGCCCAGCTAACTTTTTGTATGTTTTGTAGAGGAGAAGTCTCGTTGTGTTGCCCAGTCTGATCTCAAACTTCTGGGCTCAAGCAATCCTCCTGCCTTGGCCTCCCAAAGTGCTAGGATTACAGGCATGAGCCACAGAGCCCAGCCAACTTGGACAGTTTTGAGGAGTACTGGTCAGGTATTTTGTAGAATGTCCCTCAATTGGCATTTGACTGATGTTTTCCTCACGATTAGACTGGATTTATGTGTTTTTAATGGAAAGATGGCTGAAGTAAGTGCCATTCTCATTACATTCTATTACAACATGACTTGCTACTGTCGACCTTAACCTTGATGGCCTGGCTGAGGTCCTGCCTGTCAGGTTTCACCATTGGATTACATGGAGCCTACGCTTAGGGAGGCAGGAGTTATGCTCCATCTCGCTGTGTGGACTATCTACATGAATTATTTAAGATTGTTCTGCAAAGGAAATTTGTCTGTTCTTCTCCATTATTTACTCATTTAATCATTTATTGTGTGCATGTGAGTTTTGGCACTTTTCTTACCTTTTGGCACAATAAAACGTACCAGGCTCATCGTGTATCTTCCCTGCCCCAATCCTAGAATCAGTCATTTCTTCAGGAAGCTTTGGTTTCTTTTATTGGAGAACCGTGTTAGGAATCAAGATCTGTGTGATAGGTGCGCTCATTATTCCTGGGGCATCACTGCTTCTAGGCCCTCTTAACAAAAAGAGTATATACATGCATGTGTGTGCACACCCTACGTATGAGTTTGTATTCATAGATACTGCTAGAGATTTTTAAAGTTAAGGAGGTATGTATTCTTATTTTATTAAGGGTTTCACAAAAAATAAATGGCAAATATTTAAAATATATCTTTTCATTTTCTACAGGGATGATGGCTTTTTACATATAAATGTATAAATTATATTAATAAAATTGCATTATATTCAGAAAATTATATGAAGAGATTTTCCAGTATTGAACTACACTTGCATCCTTTAAATAAACCAGAAATTGGTCAATCCTCATGAGGCAGGAGAACAGGGAATTAGGGTAACCAGAGGTTAAGGCATAAGCAAAAGAACAGCAGGTGCAGCCATTTCTAGGCGAGATTAGGCAGCATCCAGGCCACATCTTCACTTCTCTGATAACAAGACAGAAGTTTCCACTTCAGCCTCTGATTCACTGCAGGCCAAGTCTCCACTTCAGGCCCTGATTGGTTGCCAGCCAATCCTTCATAGGGCGTAACCAATTGGAGGCCTCTAAAGGGCACCTGGGGGTGTTACCAAATTCTTTTTGGCCTAATAAAAACCCTAAAGAACATTGCAATTGGGTTCTTAAGCATATATATATATATATATGCTTATATATTCATATATATGCTTATATATTCATATATATACATATCCATTTATATATGAAGCTAAATGTGAGTATATACTGATGTCTCCAACTCTAATCTATTACCTATGGGTCATTCTAGCCTTCTGCTTTTGCTTATATGTAACCTCCCCCTTTAACAGTGAGAAACCTGGCACCCACCATTCACCACTCATTTCCTTTTTAATTCCATATAGTGTGTAATAGTTTCAGGAGTGTAAACTCATACTTTGGGGAAAAATTACCATATACAGTGCCATGTATAGCTACTTTTACCATTAGTCTTGCAATCTCTACTCATTTCTAAAATTGCTTAGGTCAGCACTTTTCTCCTTAACTCTCTTTAGTGAGGTCCGTCATACATTTGTAAGACTGTTAGATTCTTTTGCCACAGTCCGCATTTCATCCTGAGATTCCCCAAACTCCTAAATGATTTTTTTAAATTTGATGCATTAAAGTTCCCCTTTGTGCTATAAGGTTCTGTGCATTTTGACAAATGCATAGTTTCATGCATCCGTCACTACAGTATCACACAGAATGATTTCACTACCCTAAAAAATTCTCTGTGCTTCACCTACCTTCCCTCCCCAGATCCCTGACAACCACTGTTCATTGTCTCTGCAGTTTTGTCTTTTCCAGAATGTCATATAAATGGAATCACATTGTATGTGGCCTTTTCAAACTGGCATCTTTCACTTAGTAATGTGCATTAGGATTCACATGTTTTTGTGTGGCTTGGTAGTTCATTCGTTTTTATCATGGAATAATATTCCTGTATTTCATCTACAGTTTGTCTATCCATTCACCCACTGAAGGACATTTTGGTTGTACCCAGTTTTTGGCAATTTTGGATAAAGCTGCTATAAACATTGTATGCAGGTTTTTGTGTAGACATACATTTTCAGATCAGTTGCATAAATACCTAGGCACACAATGCCTAGATCACATGATGAGACTATGTTTCACTTTGTGAGAAACTGCCAAAATGTCTTTCAAGGTGGCTGTAGCATTTTGTATTTCTACCAGCAATGTATGAAAGTGTTTCTTGCTCTGTATTCTTGCCAGTAATTGACTTCGTCAGTTTTTTGGATTTTAGCCATTCTAGTAGATGGGAAGTGGTATCCCATTGTTTTAATTTGCATTTCCCTAATGACAAATGATGCTGAGCACCTTTTCATGTGCTTATTTGCAATATGCTAGGGTCTCTGACTCTCCTCTGATTTTTTGCTCTCTCAGCATTCGATGGTGTCCCTACTGCAGGAAAAGCACAGTCTTGCCTTATGGCACATACGTAATTCCATGTGCCATTTCTTACTCAGCTATAGGCTCTAGCAGGCCAGGCTAGTGCCTGCTAACCCTGATGATCCAATGACACATGGTAGAAACTTCTGAAAACATGTAATTATGAAAATAAATGCCTACCCACACTTCCAACCAGGAATAACCAACTCAACCGATTTGTTGCAATTCCTTTTGGCCGTCATGGGATTATTTTTTCTTTGTGTTGGACATTTAGTTTATTTTCAACTTTTTCTTACCTAAAATCATGCTGAAATAAACCACATGCTTCACAAATCTTTGACCTCATTTCAGATGAAACCCTAGAGTTAGAATTAACGTGTAAAATTTTAACGCCTTTCAAAGGTTCTTTAATACACATATCCAAATTGTGTTTTCACCAAATTGCTGCCATGTGACTTCCACAGGCAGGGGAGGAAGCTGTTCCTTGCCACGCCCCCACCAGCACGGAGGAGGGGCAGTGGCTTTCATCTTTGTCAGGCTGTCAGCCCCACCTAGTATCCTGTGCTAGTTTTGATGTATTTAATTTATGAGCACATTTGAACATTCTTTATTATGCTTGAAATTAGTTTCCTATAATAGTTTTTGTAAAGTACTCATTTGCGGCCTCAGTGACGATTCACTTTAGTCTGAGTCACAGCCTTAAACTGCTTCTCCAGCTATCTTGGAAACACGTCCTTAGTCACAAAGCAAGACCAAGGGAGGGTGTGGAACACACAGCCCCACCTTCCAGGTCAGCAGAGGCAGATGTGCACCGCAGCCTCTCCATGGCCACCGCTCTGGGCCTTTGTAGCCTCATTTGCAAAACTGGGGGCATCGCCTACGCTTTGCAGAGTTTTGTGAGGATGACAGAAATAATGCATGTGATAAGCTTTCCTCTTTTCAGGCTATTTGCCCAAGATTGTTCGAGAACTTAGCTACTGTGTCCTCTGTCCACTGCTGCGATTGGAGAATACGGGAGGCATGTTACACGGAGGACAGGGTGGAAGGGAGGATCAAGGAAATGGGGATAGGGTCAGACTGTGAAATAGATCTGGGGAGGTAATTTTTGTTTGTTTAAGGACCGATTTGGAAGAAGGGTAGTTTCACAGAATAAACTTTGTCTTTCTGCCTCAAGAGAGCTTAGTAGTTTGCAAGCTGGCCCACTGCCAGTCCACAGGAGAGGAAGCAGATCCACCCTCCTAAGTGGTTCACCGCTTCTCAGCCGACCCTTCTGACCCAGCAGTGGAGGGCGCTGAGAGCTCAGGAGCAGCCAAAGAAGAGAAGGAACTGTGGCCGTGCGCGGGGGCTCACACCTATAATTCCAGTACTTTGGGAGGCCGAGGCAGGTCATCACCTGAGGTCGAGTTCGAGACCAGCCTGGCCAACATGGTGAAACCCTGCCTCTACTAAAACTACAAAAATTAGCTGGGCATGGTGGTGGGCACCTGTAATCCCAGCTACTTGTGGCTGAGGCAAGAGAATCACTTGAACCTGGGAGGTGGAGATTGCAATGAGTGGAGATTGCGCCACTGCACTCCAGCCAGGGCGACAGAGTGAGACTATGTCTTAAGGAGAAAAAAAAAATTGAATCAGAACCAGCGAAAAATCCTGTCCACAATTTAGCTTAAAAGCAGTAAGACTCAAGAGGAGGTACAGTAGAACACAAATATGACTTCCCCAATTCTAAATTTTATAGGCAGACTGGAAAAATATTTCACAATGTTAGAACAAAAATGCCAAAGGAATGGAAATAATGAAATTAAAGATGTTGGAAACTGAAAGTAATTTTTGGGACTGTAACCAGCAAATAATTTAGCAGTCCCAAGAGATAAAAATAAACAGCTCCAAGAGAGATAATAACTAAATAATAAAGAAAAATTTCTGAGATGAAGTCTTGAGTCTGCAGATTTAAAAGGCTCACATGCTAGTGAAAAGATTAACTTAAAAATAATTGAAAAGATGCCTGGACATACCTATTTCAAATTCTGACATTCCAAGTATAAATTGTTTAAGCTTCAAACTGAAAAAAAGGACTACTTAAAACTACTTTTCTCTGGTAACACTGAAATAACATCTGCAAAATACTGAAAGGAGAGGATTGCGAGCTAAGAACATATCTCCAATTAAAATAGCATTCACTTGCCAGGGCTAAAAATGATGCTTTTGAATGTGCATTGATTTAGGTTATATTACCTAACTATTATAATTGAGGAGAATACTTGTGAAAGTTTCTCAAACAGGTAGTGCTTTAATCAGAAGAGAAATCTCAAGACAAGTAAGTAGATTGCTGGCCCCAGCATCTAAAATCTAAATAAATTAATTATAGTTTGATGGAGAACTACTGCTGTATGTTTTAATTGTTTGACTGTTCAGACAGAAGAGAGATATAATGTAAGGACAAACCTATGGGAATACTTAAATACATATTTAAAGAAAACATTAATAAAGAAAAACAAATTCAAGTCTACAAATTTATTGTCCAAGAAAAACTGATATGGGACATTACATACCAAATTTATACCAACAAAATTTGTGAACTTCAAGAATTGAGAAACAATCCCTTTGCATTCATGTATATGATTGTCGCACTTAATTTAAAAAATTATAAACATGACTGGCTTTACATCTTAGATTACTCCATATAAACATTCAGTATTAAAAGGCAGTAGAGAAGTAATTTCAAGTTCTTATGGAAAGGAGGTATAGACAAAATTCTATGCCGAGGTAGAGTCTTTCAGTTATAAAGGCAAGAGGACAAACCTTTACAAATCTGATAGCTCCTTTGAGCTGATCCTGAAGAAAGTGCTGAATGCTAATTTCAGCTAAGCAATAGATAAATGGATAAAGCATGTGGAAAAAAGGTGATTGGAATTGACTGAAGCCAATGTGAGAATTCTGATTAGAGAATTTATTTATGATTAGGATAAACATTGCATATCAGAATGCTGATGCTGCAGACGGTGCCGTTGAAGCGCTCCTTCAAAGGAAATAAAAGAAAGGGTAAAAGGTGATTTAAAGATCCTGATACTTGGGCTGGGTGCGGTGGCTCATGCCTGTAATCCCAGCACTTTCGGAGGCCGAGACGGGCGGACTGAGAGGTCAGGAGATTGAGACTATACAAAATAAAAAAAAAATTAGCTGGGCGTGATGGCACGTGCCTGTAGTTCCAACTACTTGGGAGGCTGAAGCAGAAGAATTGCTTGAACCCTGGAGGCTGAGGTTGCAGTGAGCCGAGATCACGCCACTGCACTCCAGCCTGGACAACAGAGTGAGACTCTGTCTCAAAAAAAAAAGAAAAAAAGAAAAATCCTGATACTCTTGTTTTCCTAGCTGGTGTCAAGATAATTTCAAAACTGACAAATAAAATAATAGAGGAATAAGTATTTTTAAACTTTAAAAGTAAACACTAAAATAATAATCAACTAAAATACAGTGGTGTAAGGGAGACAGGAACAGTGTTTAGCAGTGGGAATACACTATGTTCATTGTTACAGCAGGGAAATAATCTGTGCCGTTTGAACAAACAGAGGAGTGAGTTTTGAATAATGGTAAAGCCATAAAGTTCATTGCTGAAATAAAAATTAAATAAAATTCTCCAGGTTGGAAAAAGACACACCAACACAAAAGTAAACACCAGAAATCAAAAATGGAACCACAAAATAAATTACAATAGAATTCACTGACAGAAATTCTACCAAACCCTTAAAAGAACAGGAAGCTGTTCTAAGTCTATTTAAACTACCCAACAGCAGAAAAAGCAGAAAATCTTTTAAAGTATTTAAATAAAATTTACCAAACATGGAACAACAAAAAGAACAAAACAAAAAAAAATCAGACTAAGCTGACATAAATGTCAATGCAAAATTCTAGGTAATATATCCCGATTAATAAAATATTTTAGCAGACAATATCGTGTTACCAGATAGAAGGTCTTGACTGTGACTTTTCCGGGTTCTTGGTGTGTTGAACAAAGAAATGAACAAAATGCTCAAACAAAACAACCAAAGGAGGAAGCAACGAAAGACAAAACAACAAAAGAACAGAGTAATGAAAGTACAGATTTACTGAAGCAAAAGTACACTCCACAGAGTGGGAGCAGGCTTAAGCAAGCAGCTTGAGATCCCCAATTGCAATGTTCCTTAGGGTTTTTATTAGGCTAAAAGAATTTGGTAACAACCCTAGGTGCCCTTTAGAGGCCTCCATTTGGTTACACCCTATGAAGGATTGGCTGGCGACCAATCAGAGCCTGAAGTGGAGACTTGGCCTGCTGTGAATCAGAGGCTGAAGTGGAAACTTCTGTCTTATTATTGCAGGAGTGAAGATGTGACCTGTATGCTGCCCAGTCTTGCCTAGAAATGGCTGCACCTGCTGTTCTTGTGCTTATGTCTTAATCTCTGGTTACCCTAATTCCCTGTTCTCCTGACTGATACTGACTGACCAATTTCTGGATTATTTAAAGGATGCAAGTGTAGTTCAATACTGGAAAATCTCTTAATATAACTTTCTGAATATAACGCAATTTTATTAATATAATTTATACATTTATCTATAAAAATATCATTATCTCTGTAGATACTGAAAAGATATATTTTAAATATTTGCCATTATTATCAAACCCTTAATAAAATAAGAATACATACTTCCTTAACATTTAAAAATCGTGTGTGTGTGTGTGTGTGTGTGTGTAATCTCAAATTAAAGGCCGGTGTCATTTTTAATGAGAGAACACAAGAATCTCTTCCAACCATTAAAATTAAGTAAAAAACAAGGATGTGAAATATCACTACTAGTTAATATTATTTCAAAACTATTAGCCAATGCAAAAAGTAAAAAAAAAAAATGTAAAAGAGAAGACAAAGTGGTCATTATTTGCAGATAGTATACTTTTATATTTGGAAATTCTAAGAAAGTTACAAGACAATGTTACAAATAGAGGATGCAATCAGCTAATTAAATATAAAATTAAAACAGAAATATTTGGGTTCATGTGTGCAAACTGCAACTATTTAAATGCTTTAATGACAGAAAAAACTATTTTTTAGCAATAATAAATATGTATTTAGGAATAAACTTAATATGAAATGTACAAAACCTATGTGAAAAAATGTTTAAAATACCACTGAGAAGTACAAATCAAGATATGAGCAAACCCTTCTTGGGTAGAAAGAATTAACATCATGATGATATTGATTACTACTATATTAATTGGTATTTTTAAAGTAATTTCAATAAAATACCACCAGAATATATTTGCGTGAACTAGACAAGCTCATTACAAAGCTTGTATTAAAAAAATAAACAAATAATAATTGCTAGGAAAATTCTAAGCAGGAGTGATGGTGGAAAAGCAGGTTTATCGGAAGTTGAAATACATTTTTTTAAAGTTAATAATGAAAAGAGTGCGGTGCCTACTCATGAAAGGAAAGATAAACAGAATGGGTAGTACCTAACTTGGGTAAAAATTGTAGGGAATAAAACATGGTGACTGTAGGTAATAACAATGTATTCTATTCTTGAAAATTGCAAAGAGAGTACATTTTAAGTATTCTCACCATGATAAATAATAAGTATGTGAAATAATGCATATGTTAATCAGCTTGATTTAGCCATTCCACAATGTATACATGTTTCAAGGTATGTTGTACTCAATCTATACAATTTTTATTTTTTAATTAAATATGAATGTTTAAAAAATTAATAGGGAATAAATTTATACGTGGTCTTGGAGAATCTGCATATCCAAATACATTTACATTTTTCACCAAGTAAACTAGAGATAGGCAAATATTTTTATCTAAAAATCAAAACAAAAAATTAAAATATAAGAGAATGTTGGTAGGGAGTGGAGAATGCCTTTTAAAATATGTTATAAAAATACAGCAATATAAGTAGAATGGTGGCTGCCTGGGGCTAGAGGAGGCAGAATGGAGAGTTAGTGTTTAATGGGTGCAGAGTTTCAGCTTAGGAAGATGAAAAAGTTCTGGAGATGGATGGTGGTAATGGCTGGACAACAATGTGACTATATTTAATACTACTGTATTAAATACACTTAATGGTACGCTTAAACCTGGTTAAGATGGTAAACTTCATGTTGTGTATATTTTGCCATAGTAAATAACATATAACAGCATAAAACTAAAACTTTGAAAAAATCAATACATACAGCTAAAAAAAAATCCTGACAATCACCCATCACCAAAACAAGATCAGAAGACAAATAACTGGGAAAGTTATACACAATTTATATCACAGAAAAATACGGTTTTCCTAACTGAACAAAGAGCTCCTATAACTCAATAAAATCCTCAACAAGCAAACAGAAACATAAAAAAGGATTTTAACCTTTTTCAGGAAAGGAAATAAAAATTGTTCCTATCTACATAAATAGTCAACTCAAATGCTCATGCCACTTTTCACCTAGATTATCAAAGATCAAGGTGGGTGAGGGCATGCCTTTCTGGGAAGGGTGCAGGGACCTTGGCACTTGTATATATTGCAGGCAGAACACAATTGAGCCAGAAGTACTAGAATGTAAAAAAAAAAATCCACTTTTTGTCCCAGTGACTCCACTGCTGGGAATGTAGCCTATAGATACATTCAGACATGTGCACATGGTATGTGTGCAGGGGCATTTGCTGTAGCATTATTTGTGGCAGCACAAGATTAGGAAAAATAATTAAATGAAGATTGTGCGGCCACCATAAAGAGTGAAACAGTGAATTAATACGTGATGAAAGCCAAGATTTATTATGAAGTAATGGGCAGAACAGAGTGTATTGTCACCATCTGCTGAAAGTGCACGTGGAGGTGAAGGTTCTAGAAAGATAGATGAGAAACTACTCAGTGAGTGCTCAGGAAAGGAAGTGGGGGACAAGAGACAAGGGCTGTGTGTGTTACATTCTTTCCTTTTGTATTTGTTTCCTGTGGCTGCCGTAACAAATGATCACAAACTCAGGCCTTAAAACAACCGAAATTCATTCTCTCATGGTTCTGAAGGCTAAAACCTGAAATCCAGGTGTCGGCAGGGCCCGGAGCTTTCTGAAGGCCCCAGTGGAGGATCCTTCTGCCTCTTCCAGCTTCTGGTGGCCTCTGGGGTTCCTGGGTCTGCAGCAGCATCTCTCCAGCCTCTGCCTCCGTCTTCACATGGCCATCATCCCTCGGTGATCCTCCGGGCGCTTTCCTCTTCTTATGAGGTCCCCAGTCAACGACTTGAGAGCTGATGCTAAATCCAGGATAATGCTATCTTGAAGTTCTAGAATAGTTACAGCTGCAAAGGCCCTCTTTCCAAAAAATCTCACATTCGGAGGCTCTGGGTGGATGCGAATTTTTAAGGGACATTGTTCAACCCAATACACCTGTGTATATGCTTTTGGAGCATTTGAAATTTATACTATGTATATTTATCACCCTTTCAACATAAATTAGGTCATTAAAAACTATGAAAAACACATCTGTTTACAGATGGGAATATATGATGGCATTTATTTACACATATATGTATTCATATTTTTATAACGAACAGTTTTAGAACAGTATTTACCAGGTTAAAATGAGCCCTGCAGTAGAAGGGTTAGAGATAAGGAGGAGGAGAGGGTGGAGGGCTCATGACCATGTTCTCTGTAGGTCTCCACAATGGCTTGTGGTATTTGATGCACTATTTATATGCTGAGATACATTTTATGAAAGATTATATTTTGAAATAAATATGCTTGAGTCCCAAGGAAAACAGATATAGCCTTACAACTTAGGATCAATTCCCCTATAGAACTCAAGAACGACAATGAGAAGCTTGACATGGTCTTTATCAGTACAATGTTCATATCTGAGTTACTTGGCAAGCAACAACACACAGGCGACTTTCTAAACCTGCATCCTAAGATTAAATCCTGTTGTACCCCAACACCAAAAGGCCACATGTGACCATCGCCTTGAGCTGGTGAATGCTGCGAGCTTACTTTGCCTGGTCAGCAAGAGATGAGTGCAGCGGTCTGGGTGCTAGGGTTAGACAGGCACACAGCGGGTCCACCATCTGTAGGGGAGTGGGGACACCTGGAGTGAATGGGTAGATGTAGGACAGGCCAAGAAAGTTTGGGGCTCCTTGGTTCATCAAGGGGGCTGCTCTTGGGGAGAGCAGGTGAACTCCCCCAAGTAAGAATTATTTTCAATAAAAATCTTTTCCTGGCAAATAATTCGAAAATATCCCCTAGGTTGACCTGGAGCTGTTAATGTGCTTTCCTTCTCTCCACCCCAGGTATTAAGGGATTCACACACATAACCGTTCAATATTAAATGGGAGGCAGTGTCCTGGCCACGGATATTACAGCTGGGGGATCTCTACCTCATGGGTGGGCACAGCCAGTTTGAGGGGTGCCAACTGTCCCTCCTTCAAGGAGGTGTTCCTGGTCTGCTTTAAGGAGGTCACTGAGCCAGAGCCCCAAATACTCTCCAATTAATCAGGCCAAGATCACGGTGCTTATTAAACATCTAAGAATGAGCCATGGAGGCAGCTTTTGAATCTTTCTTCTGGAAATTTTGTATTGAAAATTCACGAGGCTTCAACGGAGCCTGTGTACCAGGAGGCGGTCATTGCTAGGAAAATCTGTCCTTAAAGTGATCCTTTCTGGGAGTTACTTTCTGCTCTGCAGTCTTCTCTGCAGAGAAACTGAGCACAGAGTCCCTGGAGGAATTGCAGAGAACTCAAGAGACTTGGCAGTGGTGCCAGAGCCACGTGCCATGGCGGTGGGTGACCGGGAAGCGCACCCTCCCCAGCCGGGTTACCTGTTGCTGTACATGTGATGTCCTCTGTACCAGACTAACTTCAAAGCCTCTGAGGACAGTGGGATGCTGATGCCCCAGAAAGAATGTGCAGAAGACAGCTACCTCACAGGGATATGGAAACGTTCGGCTCCTGGAACCAGGTGCCATCGTCTTCCTTGTCACACACTGAGATGAACACGATCACTTTACAGTATAGGTTGTTTTTCCTTTGGATTGGACGTTCTAGCGTGCTCCTGTGTTCTCCTGGCTGCTGCGGCTTTGTAGGTCATCAATCGGGGTGCTGACTGGCAGGAATGACTGATGATGCTGCATGCCCTCTCCTGCCCCACGGTTTTCCAAATCACAACTCATCTTCTTATTGGCATAAATGTACCTCCTGTTTATTTAAGTAGAATGTAAACAGGGAGAAAGGCTATGACCCACGCTAATATTCCTCCTAGGTGTGAGCACACTAGTTTATATATCTGCCCTTTGTCTCTTGCTAAAGTCTCTCATTTTCAATCATATTCTTTACTTAAAATGTCTACTTTTCAGTGTGAGGTATCACAAAAAAGACACATTTAATCGTTGTGTAGTAGGAAACCCTCTTGCAGGAATAAAATAGGATGGAGAGGAGTTGCCAACATAGGCCACAGTTCCCAAGCTGACCCTTATTTTTATTGAACTAAAGTTGCATATAAATCTTTTATAACACATAAATCCTTGCTGCCTTGGCACCGCTATGTGCTTTTTTGTTGTTGTTGAGACAGGCTCTCGCTCTGTCACCCAGACTGGAGTGCAGTGGCATGATCTTGGCTCACTGCAATCTCTGTCCCCTCCCACCTCAGCCTCCCACGTAGCTGGGACTACAGGTCCCTGCCACCAGGCCCGGCTAATTTTTGTATTTTTAGTAGACACAGGGTTTCGCCATATTGCCCAGGCTGGTCTCAAGCTACTGAGCTCAAGGGATCCTCCCACCTCGGCCTCTCTCAAACTACTGAGCTCAAGGGGTTCTCCCACCTCCGCCTACCAGAGTGCTGGGATTCTGGGCATGAGCCATCACGCCTGGCCCTGCTGGGTACCTTTTGTTTCCTACATTACTTGTCTTTCCTGTTGTTTATTCTAGTTATTCGAAGTTTGTTTTATTGATGATTTCATAAAATATTATTTTGGTGCTGATTATCTGAAAGTTATGTCTGTGGGTTTTTATTGAATTAAATTGTTTTTCTCCTTATTAATTTTCTTCTAATTTATTTGGGTTTATTGTGCTGTTCTTTCTCCTGGATTCTTGAGCGGAAAGCTTTTAATTTATTTTTAATGCATCTTTGAATCTAATTAATGCATTTAAGAATACTCATGGTTCTCAAAGTGTCTTTTGCCTCCTTCATCTCACAGGATTCAAGAGGCGCTCTTATTTATTATTCAGTTACACAGGTTTGCAATTTCTACTTCTATTTCATTTTTAATTAAAAGTTATGTAAATGTTTGTTTTTTTTGTTTTCTAATTTTATTGCTTTGTGAAAATAAATGTGGTTTTAATGGTGTTAACTTCTTGAAATTTATGATTGCCTTTGTGGTTGAGAATAATTTATTTTAAAAATTACATGTGTGTTCGAAAGCAAAGCATATGCCCTCCTGAATAAATGCAGTCCTGGGGATTGTGAATTTGAAGCCTTTACATTGGTAATGGTTTAGATCTGTCTCTTTCTGAGAGAAGTTTAGAGCTACCACTATGTAGAATTAGGAGTTCTACATTATGAAGCTATATATATTTTTTAAAAAATTTTTGTCACACATACCTGTAAACAATTTATGATTAAAATTTTCATATTTTTGGAAATCATTGACATGGACACACACATTTATTCCTTCCGGTTACTCATTCCTGCTTGTTTTGCTCACCATGACGTTTCCAGGGTTAATCTGGCCGGAGCCCACTGTCATTCTGGGACTTCTTTGGGGGTAAATGCTCCCCTGGAGATTTCTGAGATAGCAGGCCACGATGAATTCAGAGCACCCGCCCCAGGCCAGCCTGTGATTGCGGTGGTCGTTCCTGACTGGTCCCCGCCCCGGTCTGTGCCCTTTGGGTAGGTCCCTGGCCTGGAGCCTCAGCATGCCCTGGCTGCTTCCCCTGGAGGTCGCAGGCGTCCTGAGGAAGGGGGCGGGGCTGCAGGCTCTTGCCAATCTGGTCCCTGTTTTCTTTTCCAGCCTCTGCACTTTCAGAAATGATTTTCCCCACTCACTTAAAATATACTTTTTAACTTTTCTATTGTTTTTCATTGATTTCAGCATGATGGCGTTTCAGGATATATGTTCAACGTACAGTTAAAAAAGGAAACCAATAAACCCATTTTTGTTTACTAAAAAGATGTACTCAAAACATTGTAGGAAACACAATAACATGAAGATACTAAAATCACAAACAACTCAACACCAAAAAAGAATCCCTCGTATCACATAGATACTTTATCTCCTACGCTTTGTAAAAATCCCCGCTGCATATACAGATTTTTAGGCAAAAACCGTAGAACTACACTGTTCCTTTACTTTTGATCTTATTGTTAACACTCAGTACTCTTTGATGGCCACGTCCTTACCCACTTCTGACTCCCTTCTTGATCTGCTATGTCCGGAGTTGGTTCCTTCCGGCAGGTTCGTGGTCTCGCTAACTTGAAGAATGGAGCTACAGAACTTCGCAGTGAGTGTTACACCTCTTAAAAATGGCCCAAATCCAAAGAGACAGCAGCAGCAAAATTTACTGTGAAGAGCAAAAGAACAACAACGCCACAGTGTCAAAGGGGACTCCACCGGGTTGCCGCTGCTGTCTGCGGGTGGCCAGCTTTTATTCCCTTATTTGTCCCCACCCTTGTGCTGCTGATTGGTCCATTTTACAGAGTGCTGATTGGCCCATTTTACAGCACACTGATTGATCCATTTTACAAACTCTAGCTAGCTACAGAGTGCTGATTGGTGCATTTTACAAACCTCTAGCTAGCCACAGAGTGCTGATTGGTGCGTTTTATAATCCTAGCTACAGAGTGCTGATTGGTGCATTTTACAATCCTCTTGTAAGACAGAAAAGTTCTCCAAGTCCCCACCCAACCTAAAAGTCCAGCTGGCTTCACCTCTCACTGCCTCCCCCACCCCCAACCCCCAACTGCCTGCTCTATGGTGGCATGAGCCACCATGCCCAGCCAACTTTAGTGTTTCTTGTGACAGAGAAATCTAGCTTAACTTTTCTCCTTGGAATTAACCAATTGGCTGAGCATCATTTATTGCATGACTCTTCCTTTCCCCACCAGCCAAAATTATTACTTATATAACTCCCTGGATACAGTGGGGTCAGTATCTGCCCTTTTATGCAGTTTTACTGGGTGCCAATCTATTTCTGTGCTGGAATAATACTTTTGTAATTGTACCTTCGTGATAAACTTTATGTGCACTGATGCAAGTTCTGTATCATTTTTCTCTTTCAAAGTTTTATTTTCTATTGTCTCATAAACTTTAGAATAATTTTGAAATGAAAGTTGAAAACAATCCATATAATACTGTAGTTTTTTAGGGGTGTTTGTTTGTTTGTTTGTTTGTTTGTTTGTTTAGATGGAGTCTCGCTCTATCACCCAGGCTGGAGTACAGTAGTGCCATCTCGGCTCAGTAAAACCTCTGCCTTCCCAGGTTCACGTGATTCTCGGTCCTCACCCTCCCATGTAGCTGGGATTACAGGTGCACACTACCATACCTCGCTAATTTTTATGTTTTTAGTAGAGACGGGATTTCCCCATGTTGGAGGCCAGGCTGGTCTCCAACTCTTGGCCTCAAATGATCCGCCTGTCTTGACCTCCCAAAGTGCTAGGATTACAGGCATGAGCCACCGCGCCTGGCCTATTATAGATACTTTAAACTCAGTTGGCTATTTGTCTTAATCTTATCCATGAGAAAAAAAAAATTGATATTTAAAAAGTTATAGATAAACCCCATCGATATTCTTCTTTATAGCTTCTGGCTTTGATGATGTGTCAGTGTTTAAACTTTGGCTGCTTGTGAAAATAATATTAAAATATTCACCTAAATTAGCTTGTATTATTTTACTTTTATAATTTTTTTAAAATTAAAATGTATTTTATCTGGAGCTTATCTGTTGCAAGGAATGAGTTAAATATTTTGTTTTAAAAATTGTTTTAATAAAATAATGATTTGAAGCCTAACCTATCTTTTCCTCACTGATTGCAAAGCTCCCTTTACCATATGGTAGATTCCGGTGTATCCTGAGCTGGACTCTGCACTCTCTGGTGCCTTTCCCAGCACTTTTCTCCATGCTGTGTGGTTACTATTATTGTCTTTTGAAACTTCAAAACCTATCCGAATGTAGGCCACTAGGTCAGGGCGTCATGGAAACCCTTGTGTGCAGGGAGCAGCGGACAGATGATTCCCCAGTCCCGGAACACTCTCGGCCCTCTTCAGCCACTCCCTCCCCAACCCACACACCATCAACCCCCAGACCCTCTCGCTGTGGCTTAGAGGTGTCTCTGACAACGTGGCACACTGGGAAGGCCTTCTTTCCTGCTACCAATACAAATGCATTCTGAATTTGATATTTCATTAAATGTAAAAATACAGCCAATTTGCAACGAGCAAATGGAAATTCCCAGGAGCCAAAAACAGAAAGAAAAATCAGAGGTAGGTAGAAACCCACGCTGCTGTGGGGTGGCCTGCGGAGGTTTTGCAGGAGTGTGCAGTAAATGTTTAATAGCAGATCTCCAGGGAGGAACAGCTCTGATTTGTAGTGTTTGCCAATTTCCACGGTATAATTACTTCCATCTTGGTTGTTTTCCAGCTACCGCAGTGCTGTCCCTGCAGACAGAATTTGGGAGAGGTACTCATAGTCACCTCCTGTGAGCCTATGCAAGCCAGCTCCTGCACAACCCTGGTTTTACTCCAGGTAAAGGCCCGCCCAGGTGTTTGAATATGGACTCCTCACATACTTCTGCAGACTCCAGCTTTGGGTTGACCCATCGGGGAAAGGGAGCTTAGCATGAACCCTTGTATAAAAATGAAAATCTCTTTCATTGGAAGAGAAGATCACTGACTGGGCTAGTCTCCCAAGACCTAGGAAAGAGCTTGGCTGTCAGAGGGTGTGCTAGGGAATGAACTGTGCTTGTTGATATCCACATCCAAGGCTGATGGCCGGAGGAGGCAGTTAAGAGCAAAAGGCAATGGACCAAACTACATCAAAGATGGGATTATAACAAAACTTTAAAAGTTTGTTTACAATGCAGAAAATTCATTCTTCTGGAAACAGACTTGAAAAAAATAAAATATTTACTCTACCTTTCTTGTTCAGAACCATGCCTTAGGGTAGGTAAATATTTGATTATGAAAGGTTCTTTGTGTGGAATAAATCTAAGTAATAATTGCTGAAGAAATGATATGATTAAGATATGGCCATCTTTGGTCAGACATGGTGGCTCACGCCTGTAATCCCAGCACTTTAGGAGGCCGAGGCAGGTGGATCACAAGGTCAGGAGTTCAAGACCAGCCTGGCCTACATGGTAAAACCCTGTCTCTACTAAAAATACAAAATTTAGCCGGGCATGATGGTGGACACCTGTAATCCCAGCCACTTGGGAGGCTGAGGCAGGAGAATCACTTGAAACTGGAAGATGGATGCTGCAGTGAGCTGAGATCACGCCACTGCACTCCAGTCTGGGCGAAAGAGCAAAACTCCATCTCAAAATAAATAAATAAATAAAAGATATGCTCATCTTCTTATTAAATAAGGTAATGGATCTAGTCATCATTTAAGTCTTCCAAAACTTTAGCGAAAGTGAGACTTTTAATGACAGTCTTGTAAAATCAGGTGTCTGGTGGGGAGGCATACCCAGCATAGTTTCAACAAGCAATTTATGCCCTAGCACGCAGGTCCCTCCCCAGGTTTCTCATAGGCTGACTACTATGAGGTCACAATCTTCCTGGATGTCATCTATTGATTGTTGGGTAGAGGCTTTAGGTGTTTCTTTAGGGCTGTCTTGCTGCATTTTGTTGCAACCCACAAGGCATTGCAATCTTAGTTAGCTCAGGGGCTCTTCAAGTGTTTGACTTATGACCTAAGTAGCTGGGCAGGCTGGTAAGAACAGACAAAATGAGCTATCTTGCAGATTAGTAAAGTTTTATCTTAGACTAAACCTCTTTGGTTTGGATGAGGGCAACTAAGGTGCAGGAGAAGGGGAAGAAGGGGAAGGCTGACAAGCAGGCATCTGCTATCCAAGCAGCGGCCTAGTATATCCTCTTTCTTCTGTAGTTTGCTGACCTAAGCCCATTCAAGGCACTTTGTCTTGGAAATGGACCACTGTATACATTATTTCCTTCGGGTGGGAGACATGGAAGAGGCAGAAGATTTGAAATAGCCCTTGTCTTAGTGTCATTGGCGGAAGTGAGTGGGGTTTGCAGGAGTGTTAAGCCTGTTAGTCACTGTAAATTCATTGTGAACACAGTTAGCCTTATTAGGTGGTTTTCTTCAGAATCGCCAGGCTGCTCCCAAGCCAGTTCCTGGCAAGGAAATACTTGGTTTTCTTGGGGTGGCAGTCTGCTTTTTAAAATGCAGGCATTATTTATTTATTTATTTATTTATTTTTTTGAGGCGGAGTCACCCTGTCGCCCAGGCTGGAGTGCAGTGGTTCGATCTTAGCTCACTGCAACCTCCACCTCCTGGATTCAAGCAATTCTCCTGCCTCCGCCTTCCGAGTAGCTGCGACTACAGGCACGTGCACCATGCCTGGCTAATTTTTGTATATTTTAGTAGAGATGGTGTTTCACCATGTTGGCCAGGCTGGTCTGGAGCTCCTGACCTCAGGTGATCCACTGGCCTTGGCCTTACAGGCTTTATTATTATTCAGGTATGGTGAGGCTGCAGATCTGGTGATGGTTTTCACTGACAAGATAGTTTGTGATTTGTGGTTCCCAAGGGGAGGAACATGCCATGCTGCATGCTGGTGGGGGCCAGACAAAGAAGCACTGGGGCAGCCAGGAGTCAGACGGCAAGTGGGCACTGTGGATGGAAACCTTTACTGCACTTTTAGTGAGAAAGAACAGGCAAGGCAGGGTCAGCAGGTTTAGGATTGAGTTGTGAGAACAATCTCTGTGGGCTCTGGGGCCTAGAGAATCTCCCTTGTTGTCTGGTACCCAGCCCTGGGGTGATGTGGGAAGGGGGATGGTGGCCCAGTGTGAGAGTCCAGTCATGGCTGGACGTGGTCGGGGGTGTTGGCTGGGATTGGCTTGTTCGTATTTGAAAAGCATACCCACGGGCAGGTTGTTTACCCTGTCTTGGAATTAGCTAGCCCTGGGAGGGGCAGTCCCTGCAGGGTCAGCAGGGCCCCAGATGTCGAAGCGTCAGAGTACGGAAATCAAAGATGTTTGGTGCAGTGTGTGTGTCTGCTGGTGTGACAAGAAGACAGACCAGCAGCAAGGGAGGTAAGGCTAGCAGAGATATGTGATGGAGGTGGTGAATCATGGAATCTAAGCTCTAAGCTTGCTCACTGGGAAGGTGAAGAAAGTACAGGGATTAGAAAAACTGAGTTCCTGTTGGGTTTGTGGGCAACAGGCTGACCCAGGAATGCCCAGAGAAGGGAGGCTACAGCCATTTGGGATGCTCACACTTATTCAAGGTGGGATGGTTTTGCGTAATGCTCCAGGTGACTGTGAAGGGAAGTGGTTCCTGGATGGGAAGGAAATGATAGGCCGTACGTGGGAAACAAGACTTGCCAGGATCCTGGAAGGCCATGATGCGGCCATGCCCCTTCCAGGCAGGCGGCCTGTCTCAGCCACATTGCTTGCTGTGCCTTCTGTGTGGGAGCAGGGAGAGCCTTCACACAGGAGAAACAGAGCCATGCTTATTTTCACCAAATGCCACGGCACCGAAAGAAAGGGTGGAATATAAACTCCACGAGATTTTTTTTTATCTTTGAACTTCCAATGCTCATTATAAAGACAGAAGCTGATAGATGCCCTATAACTATTAGTAGTTTGAAATAATACATCAAATAAGGAGAGAAATAATCATACATGTACTTTTACTAATAAAAAAAGAGACTGACAGCCCACCCCAGTTAAGGATTGATGACATAAGGCGTGTGAGTGAACGTGGAGACACACAAATCAACCCACAATCAGAAGGTGGCAGAGGCAGTGGGGGTGGTAACTTAGGTTGAAAGAAATGGCATTTTAGAAACGGCAATGCAAATCTGCCTTTGATAAATACGAATAAATCGCGGAGTGGGCATGAGAATGGATAGAATGGTAGCATAGAAAGAGATGGAAAAGAGATCCCATGTACATGCTGGGGAATATCAATCACCCTTGGAACCTTCCATGAGCCTAAAATAGAACAGGAATCCAAGTGTCTCAATGTGGGAGAAACGTGACTGTGGTCATTTCCACGTCAGCCTGGCTGCGGAAGCAGGACCCCGGGTGACCACGGGCTCGTCAGCACAGGATCTCACCACCTGGTCTGCCAAGGCCTGGGGTCCTTTCCAAGCAATAAAATTATAGGTGTGAAATGCACTTAAGCTATTTTCTCCAAAACATATCACAGAAGAGCACAAGAGGACGCAAAAGATGACTTCCTCCCATTGAAATGGCTAAAACAAAAGTGATAAAAATAAATTTGTGGTTAAAAATATCTGAGAATTGGTAGGGCAACAGGGTATCATTACTCAGAATCTGGCCTGCAATTAAAGACTTCCAAAAATGGCAGATCGCCTCCTTCTTCACCAATTTCACATTTACCCCCACCAGTTCTACTTGCAGAAGGCAAGACTTCCGAAGAGGCTTCCTTACAGCCACGGGATTCCCACATTAGAGTGTGGCTCTCACCCCAATACTTTCAGTATTCTGGGTTCTTACCGTGTCTATTTCTAAGTTCGTTTGTTTTGATGGATCACGGAGGAAATTGTTTTCCTGTGTTGACGTTAACCATGCTTCACGCTTCCCTGCTAGCCATCCTCAGGTGTATTACTACTGTTGTTGTTGTTATTAACTTCAAAAGGGAAATCTCCTTAAGAGCCTCTACAATGGCTGGAAACAATTGCAAACAATTTTTCTTTTCCCTTTTCTTCTTTTTTTTTTTTTTTTTTGGAGATGGAGTCTCGCTCTGTCACCCAGGCTAGAGCTTGCAGTGATGTGATCGCGGCTCACTGCAAGCTCCCGCCTCCCAGGTTCATGCTATTCTCCTGCTTCAGCCTCCTGAGCAGCTGGGACTACAGGCGTCCGCCACCAGGCCCGGCTAATTTTTTGTATTTTTTTAGTAGAGACAGGGTTTCACCGTGTTAGCCAGGATGGTCTCGATCTCCTGACCTCATGATCTGCCCTTCTCGGCCTCCCAAAGTGCTGGGATTACAGGCCTGAGCCACCGCCCCCAGCCTTTTTTTTTTTTTTTTTTTTTTTTTTTGAGATCGAGTCTCACTGCATCACCCAGGCTGATGTACAGTGGTGCAATCGCAGCTTACTGCAGCCTGGGCCTCCTGGGCACAAGATATCCTCCCACCTTAGCCTCCCAAGTAGCTGGGACTACGGGTGTGCACCACCATGCCTGGCTAATTTTGTTGTTGTATTATTTTATAGACACAGGGGTTCCTCATGTTGCCCGAGCTGGTCTCCAACTCCTGACCTCAAGTGATCCTCCTGCCTCGGCCTCCCAAAGTGCTGGGATTACAGGCGTGAACTACCATGCCTGGCCTCAGAGAATAATTTCACATTTTAAACTCTAAGTACTGGGTGTTGGCTGTGCAGAACCTGTTCTTTTTGGTTTGCCTTTTAGATGCCATCCTTACACATGTCTCTTCTATCTGGTCTACCTAAAAGAGAATGCAGAGAGAAGATGGAAATTCAAATCTAGGAGGGTGTAGATTTCTTAAGAATAAGATATAAAATTTTTACCATTTAGGATTTTCTTGCACGTAGTAGTTAATCGGTTAGCATTTCTTGGGTGAATAAAATCACACCATGTAATTAATGTTAGGACTTTAAGGCAAATGCCAAAGAGGAGAAATATACACTCATTAAATATCGAGTTACCTGAGCAGAAGCTCAGCTGTCTGTCTGCTGGCATGACACATAAAGAGCAAGGTTCAGACTGCCAGCATTTACCATGCAGACAGCTTTTTTTTCTTCTTCTTCTTCTTTTTCTTTTTTTTTTTTTTTTGAGGCGGAGACTTGCTCTGTCACCCAGGCTGGAGCAGCATGATCTCGGCTTGGCTCACTGCAACCTCCACCTCCACTTTCCTTCTTGCATGGCTATTTCACAGCAGAAATGAGATGCTTGGAAACTTCAGCAACTGTGCCTCATAATTTCTAAATGGTAAATGGCTTCCCTGCCCGCTTCCAACCCTGTTGGGAGGGACTTTCAGGTCTCAGGGCTGGAGGCACAGGAGTCTGAGGCCCATTTCCTAAGGAGCAAGTTGCTATTGCAAGTCGGAGCACCTGCACCACCCTCTGTGCTCTTGGTAGTGTCATCTCTGCTGTCGTCTGGATGTGCTGGGTCCAGTGTCCGGCTGTGGGCGCTGGGATCATCAGCCTGTGTGATGCATCTCCTCATCTGTCATGACAGGCTGAAAACAGCTGTCTTGAGGGGATGTTCTAAGAGTACAAACAAGGTGGTAAGTTGCATGATCCACTGAGCATCATGCCTCTGCCTCGCAGGCTCAAACAGTCTTCTCAACTCAGCTTCCCAAGTAGCTGGTACCACAGGCGTCCGCCACCACACCAGGCTAATTTTTTTAACTATTTTTTAAATTGTGCTAAAGTACACGTGATACAAAATGTACTATCTTTATCACTTTTAAGGGTGCAGCATAGTGGCATTAGGTACATTAACTTAGTTGTGTGACCACCACCACCATCCATCTCCAGAGCTCTTTTTGTCTTGCAAAACTGAAACTCTGTACCCATTAAACACAAGTCCTCATTTCCCCCTCCCCAAGCTCTTGGAAACCATCATTCAACTGTCTCTATGAATTTGACTACTCTTGCTGCCTCCTCTAAATCCAATCATAAAGTATTTGTCCGTTTGTGACTAGTTGATTTCATGTAGCATAATGTTCTCAAGGTTCATCTGTGTCTGAATCTCCTTCTTTTTTAAGGTAGAATGACATTGCTTGGTATGGATAGGCTACATTTTGTTTATGCATTCATTCCTCAGTGGGTATTGGGGTTGTTTCCACTGTTTAGTCATCTTTTAGCTATCGTGAATGATGCGCCTGGGGACATGGTGTACAGATAGTTGTGTGAGTTCCTGCTTTCACTTGTTTTGGATATTTCCCCAAAGTGGGATTGCTGGATCGCATGGTAATTCTATGTCCAGCTTTTTGAGGAATCTCCATGCTGTTTCCACAGTGGCTGCATCATTTTTCATTCCCACCAGCAATGCACAAGGGTGCCAATTTTTCTACATATTTGCCAATATTTGTTATTTTATGTTTTTTTTTTTTTTTGCTGTTGTTTGTTTGTAGTAGTCATTTTAATGGGTGTGAAATGGGACCTCATGGTGATTTTGATTTGCATTGCATTAGTGATAAGTGACGTTGAGTGCATTTTTATGTACTTATTGGCCAACTGTATATCTTCTTTGGATACATGTCTATTCATGTCTGAAACTTTCATGTGTTCAACGAGTCTATTATTATTATCATTGGAGAGTTTTCACAGTGAGGCAAAAATAAGATAGATTTTTAGTTAGAATTGAAGTCAAGGTCACAGTGACACTTAGGCTGAAAACTTTAGGCAAGTTTTATGTCTCCCCCGGCTTACTGCACCACACATCCAACAGGACTTGTGAAGCAGCTGGTCCTTCACTTAGCAGAGCTTCGTGTGCACTGCCACTGGTAGAAGCCTTATAACCATAACAAGTGCGGCCTCCAATACTAATGGCAGAGTCAGTGGACACGCTGAAAGGAAGCTCAGCAAAGATGCAAATGTGTTCCGATTTAAATATTTTACGGGAAGCTGATGGGAGGAAGGACGGAGTAGCCTGGCATTTGCCATTGGTTCTCTGATTTTGGAGACGGGAAAACTTCCTGCTGGCAAAGAAAATTTGCAATGATGATCCTGGATTTGAATGGAGGCTGAATTCAGGAGATTTACCAGAACGAGAAGACGTAATCTTGAGTCTGGTTTCACCAGGTTTGTTATAAGAGGCTACAGCCAGATTCGTGTGGGCAGAAACTCCTAACTACTTAAAAAACTGCGACACTGGCCACACGCAGTGGCTCATGCCTGTAATCCCAACACTTTGAGAGGCCGAGGTGGGTGGATCGCCTGAGGTCGGGAGTTTGAGACCAGCCTGACCAACGTGGAGAAACCCCGTGGGAGGCGGAGCTTGCAGTGAGCCGAGATCGCGCCACTGCACTCCTGCCTGGGCTACAGAGCGAGACTCCGACTCAAAAAAAAAAAAAAAAAAAAAAAAAAAAAAAAAAAGAAAAAAAGAAAAGAAAAAAGGAAAAAAGAAAAAAAAGAAAAGAAATACAAAATTAGCCAGGCATGGTGGTGCATGCCTGTAATACCAGCTACTTGGCAGGCTTAGACAGGAGAATCGCTTGAACCCAGGAGTCGGAGGTTGCAGTGAGCTGAGATTGCGCTGCTGCACTCCAGCCTGGGCAGCAAGAACGAAACTCTGTCTCAAAAATAAAAAGACTGTGATGTTAATATCTTGAATATTTGTCCAGAAGGCTTTTTAAAATTTTATTTATTTATTTATTTATTTGAGACGGAGTCTCGCTCTGTCGCCCAGGCTGGAGTGCAGTGGCGCAATCTCGGCTCACTGCAAGCTCCGCTTCCCAAGTTCACGCCATTCTCCTGCCTCAGCCTCCCGAGTAGCTGGGACTACAGTCACCCACCACCACGCCCGGCTAATTTTTGTATTTTTAGTAGAGACGGGGTTTCACCGTGTTCGCCAGGATGGTCTCGATCTCCTGACCTCATGATCCGCCCACCTCGGCCTCCCAAAGTGCTGGGATTACAGGCATGAGCCACCACGCCCGGCCCAGAAGACTTTTATAGATCTTTGCAAAGCATATGTTTGTACCTTATTTTTATCTTTTTGGTTTTTTTGAGACAGAGCCTTGCTCTGTCACCCAGACTGGAGTGCAGTGGTGCGATCTTGGCTCACTGCAACCTCCACCTCCCAGGTTCAAGCGATTCTCCTGCCTCAGCTTCCTGAGTAGCTGAGACTACAGGCACCGGCCACCACGAATGAATAATTTTTGTATTTTTAGTAGAGGCGGGGTTTCACCATGTTGGCCAGGCTGGTCTGGGACTCCTGACCTCAAGTGATATACCCATCTCGGCCTCTGAAAGTGCTGGAATATCTTTATCATCTTTTTTTGTAATCAATTCAGTATTTGAATAGGGATAAAATTGATTTCTGGGACTAGACTTCTCATGTATGCTATTAGCCCCTCCGCAGATAAGATCCACCTTAAAATGTCCAGACTTCCAGCTCTCTCCAGCAACAAATCAAGGTGTCAGCCAGCAGCTCGGGCCTGCCTTGAGAGTCACTGTGGGGATTAAGTGAGATGAACACCGCAGTATGGAACCAGAGGACTCCCCGTGACAACTCCGACTCAGGGAGCCCTGGTGTGGCTCGCAGAGGAGACAGGCAGTGCCCCAAGTCATGTGTCGTTGAGAAGCCTTTTCCACTTCTGGTCCCTCGTGTCCACTTAACATCCCCCTACATTAAAACACTCGGATGCATCATCGCCTGAGTAGCCTACTTAATAATAATTTGTTAATATCCTTCACAGTGTCAGGAGAAGGTTGTCTGGAGAAGTTTTATTGTATTTTAAGTTTTATATCGTTTTAGTTTAGTTCACTTCTTTTGTATCAAATACCTTAAACAAGAGTGCTTATATCTTTTTCCCCCAGCCTTCTGCAGAATTCCACATTAAACAGGATGAAGAATAGGTTGTTAGCAGACTGAGGTACTTGGGGCAACATTTCGTACACAACAGGAGGGAGAAACGACTCCAGGTGAGGAGTCTAGCCAAGTTCTCTGGCTGGGGTGTGTGCCAGTCACACAGGAGCGGCATTGCTGCCCTCTTCACTGTATGCAGGCCACTGTGCTGGCACAGCCATGCTTCCCCCTGTTAGACACAATGGTGATTCTTAGGGTTGACATTGTGGCTGTATAGTTGCTGAGTTCATCTTTGTGTCTGATGGACCGAGTAATGCTGCCCCATGGAGGAGAACCATGGGTTTAATCTCTAAACCACCACCTCCACGTTGTTTTTAGAAAAACAATCAGATTTTGGTGAAATTGATGTTTGCAAGTGTGAGTGAGCCCCATGTGCTGAAGCTTCAGGAACCCCTGAGATGGCACGAGTTCTGCTGCACTGGGCAATGGATGGTCTTGAAGCACACAAGACACTAGAAGACATGAGGGCAATTGCTACACGCCAAGCCTGGTGCCAAGCACGTTGTGCAGGTTGTTTCGTTAATTCCGGCCCTGGCCTTTGAGATCTGTGGAGGATACCATGAACTGGCTGGCTCTGCATCCTGCTTGCAGGCACTGGCAAGCTGGAACCTGCTTTTCTACGCCACACTGCAGAGGGCCCTGAATGTGATCTATGATTGCAACAAGCAGCCCTGATGCAGATCCGGAGGGCGGGGATGACGTGGGGGCTGCCTTTCTGGTTGACCTGCTGGTAAGCATGGACTCATGGATCTATCACCAACAGCACCCAGTCACTTGGGGAGGCCGAGTGGCAGGGCTGGGGCATCCATCAGGGTTTGATTTTGCTTATGTGGACCGGCAGGTGCAGCACAGCTGCATTTTAGTGCAGGGCTTCCTGATCCTGCAGCACAGCTAACACCGTTCTTCCCGAAGGCAGCAGCTCCCCCACGGGGCTGTTTCCCCAGTTCTGGGCATCAGTCCCAGAGGCGAAGACGGGAGCCATCCACTCTGGCTCTGCCAACAATTCTGTGAGCACCCAGTTCTCTGTATGAAATTCCTTTCTGCTTTAGATAATTAAAATAACTTTTCTTCCCCTGCAACTGAACTGAGTGATAAGCATGGGAATTATTATTTTGATTCATAAATGAGGCAACTGGGGCTCAGTAAGGTTAAGAGCAAATGATGACTAAGAGTCAGAGGAAGGGCGGGGTGCGGTGGCTCACGCCTGTAATCCCAGCGCTTTGGGAGGCCAAGGCGGGCAGATCACGAGGTCAGGAGATAGAGACAATCCTGGCTAACGCGGTGAAACCCTGTCTCTACTAAAAACACAAAAAATTAGGAAGCAGAACAGGAGCACCATACTGGTTGGGAGAGAAGTTTTGATGTACATTTGATATGAGTTCCAGAGGTGAAAATAAAAAGAGAGGATGATAATGTTTGAAGAAGTGGGAGTTACCCTTCTTCCAGAATTCATTAAAGATATTGTTCCTTATTCAGAAAGTACTAGTACTGAGAAGGACTCATTTGTAAACTAAAACGCACCGAGATATCAATCACCAAAGACGAAGAACCGAACCTAAAGCAGGTTACTTTAAAATAGAAGAAACAATTAGACTCACAGCAGGCTTCTCAACTTGAACTGTAGAGCTGGGATCAGCAAACTACAACCCATGGTCTGAATGGCTGCCTGTGCAAATACAGTTTTATTGGCACAGATACGCCCACTTATGCACATGTCTTTATGGCCGCCTCCACTCTTCAATAGCATTGTTGAGTACCTGTGATGGAAACCACATGGTCTGCATGTGGTTGATTCTTAAACAAGCTCTCTGTTTCAGAAAATGTTTGCTGGCCCCTGGTATGGAGAACAGAATTCAGTGAAATAATATATTTAAAACACTGAGAGAAAATTGCTGACACCTAGAATTCTATACATACTTGAACTTTTTTTTTTTCAGAGGAGGAGGTAAAATAAAAATATTTCAAAAAACAAAATTTTAGAAAGTTTACCTTCCTTTTTTTTTTTTTTTTTTTTTGGAAATAAGGGTTAAACTATTTACTTCAGTGGAGGAAATAAAACCCAAATCAAAGGCAGGTACTACAACAAGAAGGGGGCAAAATTTGCTAAATTTATAGGTAAATCTGAAAAAAAGACATTTGTCTTAAAGAATATTAGTAATGATAAAAATGGCCAATATTGAGGTCATAAATAAAGATGAAACAAAAATGCTAGGTGACAATAACACGTAAGCTTGTGAGGGTAAGTGGCGATCAGAGCTTGGAATTCAAAACCACTTTTTTATTTTATTGGGAGGAGGGTGGAGACAATGGCTAACTTTATACTTTGTTATATGAACTGTGTGCATGTTTCCATTTTAAGAGTAGCCTCTAACACAATAAAAATAGAATTGTGTATTGGAGAGGTAAGGCTGAGTGACAATCAAATCCGCAATCTCTAGCCTCCATGTGTACTTTATTCATTATTCACATAAATTCCACTGTAGATTGGGCAATTCCCCAAGGCAGCTGCCCTGCCTGCTGTGCCCCAGCCAATCCTGGGGGCTTTGATGGATTGCGCACACATGCCATGTTGACATGGCTTCCCCACTCTACACCAAGAGGGAGGGCCAGGCATGGGAGCTCACAGCCACTCTTCTACCTTAGCCTGAGAAATGGCATCCAATGGATAACTTCCCTGCAGGGACTCACAGTGCAGTCTAGGGGTACATGGAAAACGTTTGGTGAAAATTTCCATCACTGTTGCAACCCATTTTTATGGCTGCCAAATACCCTCTTTGTTCCCATATATATCCCAAGGAAGATAGCTCACAAGTCCTCCTGAGTTTTCATGTTCAGTTCAGAGTTCAAGATCTCTTGACCCTATAAATTCCACTATAGGAGGATTGTTAGTCCTTTAGGTGCTGAATCAGCTCAACTTCCTTGACTGTTTGGAAACTGTGGATCTTCCAACTCAACACACATTGTCCAATTCACACACAGAGTGGAGAATTCACACTGGCCAGAAGTAGTCACCTGGCCTTACCCAACAACAAAAGGGCTGAGAAGTGCAGGGAAGCACCAGAAAATGAACAACTTCAAATCAATGAAGAGAACAGGAATGAAAAAATAATCTACTTGATCTCTGGGAAGGTGTGTGGTTGATTAGAAATGATGACAATTTTTTGACCATTGGGACATGGCAGTCAAATTCTGGGATGAACTTAGAAACTTGTTTGACCCATAAATTGCCGTGGAAGTGAAGCTATGTGACTTACGAGGCTAGGTTTCTAACAGCCTGCAACTTCTGCCTCGGTCTTTGGAAACACTTTCTCCTGGAGCCCTGAGTCATCATCTAAGATATCTAACTACCCTAAGTCCAAGCTGGCCGCATGGAGAAGCCACGTGGAGAGCAAACACAGGATGTCCCACCCCTCCAAGCTCTGACTTCAGGCATGTACCCGGAGCAATCTCAGACTCCCCAAACTAGCCCAGCCACTAGCAAACATCACCAGGTGAACCCAGTCTACCTCTCACGGAACAGAAGATTCACCCAGCTGGTCCTTGACCCGTTTCCTGAACCACAGAGTTATTCACTATAATGAAATGGTTGATGTAAGGCACTAAATGTTGCAATAGTTGGTTATGCAGCAGTAGACAGCCATGGTAACCGTCTACAGACAGCCACAGAAAAGAATAACACGGACACAAAGGCAGAGGCTGGGAAACCTTGACCCGGTGCCCGCACATCTGCAAATGACAGGAAATTTTCCCAAATGAAAGTTTAAGTCCATTTTTAGTCTGTGCTGATATAAATAAGATGATCTTAACATACTTTGAAAAAATATGTACAAACATAAACATATGTTTTTTAAAAAGGAGCCCTCAAACGAGGAAGATATGATCCAAAGAGACAGCTATTGGCTTTAAAATATTAGTTAGTCAGCCTTGGCTAGACAGCTGCTGCTGCTCCTGAGAGCTAAGTCCCACTGTGTGAGGTTACCAGTTAGAAATGGGATTTTAAATCAAATGTTGGGCAGTTTGTCTGTGAACACCAAAATGGCATGATATTCCTGACCACCATCATCATTTAGCAAATGGCAAGACCTTCATAAGCACATGCTAAAAGCCACCAGAGCTTACGATGGCAATGTCTTATCTTGCCACAAAAGGCACTGCATTTTTTCTCAAGGAGTCAACCCCACGCTGAGCCCTGGCAATCCCTGATAGACTGTTATGCAGGTCCTCACTGGGGATCAATAAGCCATAAGGCACTCAACGTCATGAGTGTTCAATAACAATGATAATTAAGAAAACTGAAATAAGGGGCCTGAGGAGATCCATCTGAAACTGATTAAAATATATATATATCCCTCATAGCCAGGCACGGTGGCTCAAGCCTGTAATCCCAGGACTTTGGGAGACCAAGGTGAGGGGATCACTTGAGGCCAGGAATTCAAGACCAGCCTGGCCATCATGGTGAAACCCCGTCTCTATTAAAAATATAAAAATTAGCCAGGCATGGTGGTAGGCACCTGTAGTCTCAGCTACTTATGAAGCTGTGGCAGGCAGATCACTTGAGCACATGAGTTTGAGACCAGCCTGGGCAACATGGTAAAACCCGTTTCTACCAAAACAAACAAACCCAAAAAATTAGCTAGGTGTGGTGGCACGAGCCTGTAGTCCCAGCAACTTTAGAGGCTGAGGTGGGAGGATGGCTTGAGCCGGGGAGGGCAAGGCTGCAGTGAATGAGATTGTGCCACTACTACATTCCAGCCTGGGTGACAGAGTCAGCCCCTATCGGAAAAAAAACAAACAAAAAAATCCCCTCTTAATGACATCCTGCAAAGGACTGAGAGAGAAGGACAGTGTGAGAGAGAAGAGATCATTAAGGCTTGTCACCAGATGCCATTTCAATGACAATGCACAGCCCTCATGGGCAAATACCTGTATTAAAAAAAAAACAAAAACAGGTTGATTTATTTCTATGGAAAATAGCAATCATTGCTTTTAGCAAACATTGTTTAAAACCAAGACTGTCTTCTTTGAAAATATGGAAAGAACATTTTTCTTTAACATGTACAATGTCGCAAACCCCTCCTGAGTTCACCAATTTATGTAAATAATGTTAATGTAACTCACTTTGTTCGTTTGTTCTAGAGAAGGTATGGCATTTTTTTTTTCTTTTTTACTTTAAAATTAACATCCAAATACAGCAGCGGGGGATATATACCAAATGCATCGTTAGAGTTTATTTTACACACTACAGCATGGACTGTTGCCTGAGTTTATCGTAAACAAGAAAACTGTGATACGAATTTAGTGCTAATCACATGTTTGAGAAGATTTGAGAGACAGAACAACCTACAAAGCTCTCAAATAATTTTTGTTATAAGTTCAGGATCTGATTTTTCACTTTGATTTTGTTTACTGTGTTTTGGAGATCCAAATATTTCCCCTAAGACAAACAAAAGCACAATCAATATCATATTAGCCCTCAAATCCAAAAATTTAAATTTCAAGGGTCTTTGGTAGAGAGTGGGAGAAGCAGGCATGCAAAAGACACAAAAATCGAAATGAATGTTTTCAGATATCCAGATTTCTTTCTTTTTTTTTTTTTTTTTTTTGAGATGAAACCTCACTCTGTTTCCCAGGCTAGAGTGCAGTGGCGTGATCTTGGCTCACTGCAACCTCCACCTCCCGGGTTCAGGTGATTCTCGTGTCTCAGCCTCCCGATTAGTTGGGATTACAGGTGCCCACCATCACACCTGGCTAATTTTTGTATTTTTTAGTAGAGATGGGTTTCACCACATTGGCCAGAATGTGGACTGTGGTGTGTAGTGCTTCCTGACCACACGGACTCCATATCCATCAGCACATCAGAAAGCTGTGTGCTATTTCTTTGTTGCAAGTCACTAAAGCATTCTGAAACCCAGTCTATTGATCTTCAAAATAAGATTAATATGCTTGGCAAAAGTGTGTGAATCATAGTCAGACCAAATAATTATTTGGTTCTACATGTATTAAAATGAATTTTTGAAGTTACTGAATTAATTATTTTCATTGAATAGTCAATTAAGTGGAAAGGTTTTATTAATCCCTCTGGAAGATGATTATAGAAAACATCTCTAGGATCAAGCTAATGTTCTTTGTATAATTCCAGATAGGAAGTTCTTTACATGGCTCTGAAATTAGGACTAGACCTTTTTGCAAACTGCAAAACCCAAAAAAAGTCGAGTGGACTGTTTACACTGGAGTCTTTCCAAGGAGAGTGAACTCAGTGTTATTTTCAATTGCTTTGCTCATCATTTAGCTCAAACTGTCCAAGTGAATCTAATTGCAAGGCTTATAGCTTTTTAGTCAAATCCAAAATCTCTATATGAATAACCCCAAATCATCATTTCAGGTTGTCTTGTGGTAGAGGAGATTTTGCCTTGCAATTTTACATACTTATGCTACGTGGAAGGCTGGGTGGCGTGACTTCAGGTAAGGCGACGAAGGAGCTCTCTTTTCTTGCAATTTATTGTCATTTACAAAATTCAACTCTGAACTTTTCCCTCCCTCCCTCCCTCCCTCCCCTTCCTTCCTTCCTTCCTTCCTTCCTTCCTTCCTTCCTTCCTTCCTTCCCTCCTTCCTTCCCTGTATTTCACTCAAATGCATAATGTGGTTTCTGCTTAGATTTCTGGAACATTAGGGCTGGGAGAGACTTTGGGACCATGTAGTTTAACCCACTTCTCATTTTATAGACAAGACATTTCACCAAGATTATGTTGTGAAATCACAGTCTTGTTCTTTTCTCTTTTATACCTCTTCCTAACCTATATCCTATCGTGTTAAAAATGAGACCAAGAATGTGACGTGGTGGTTTGAAACAAGACTATAATATTTCTGTTTCTCTAAGTCTGAAGTTTTAGTAGCTTTGGCCTTCAGTGATTATGTTATTTTCATATGTACACTATATCCTAGGTTCATTATCAAATATCTATTGCTCTTTCTTCAAGTAATATATATTTGATATGTTTTCCACTTCAAATTACATTTTAGAAAAATGTTTTCTCAGGAAAGAGACAGAGAGAGAGAGAGAGAGAAAGAGAGAAAGAGAGAACCCACCTACCTGTAAGTCTTGAATAGTCATGGGGTTCATGTAACCTATATAAAAATAAAGACTTCTAACCCCTTATCTCCCACAAAAAACCCTCCACAGTGTTTAATGTCAGTGAGATACAGTAAAAATGAAATCAATGCATGTAATATGTTTGGTATTCAGCGTGTCAAGATTTATGTGAGCTTATTTCGTGTCTAGCACGGTATCAGTATAGGGATTACTATCCTAAAATCTAAGAGTCTAGAGGGTGGGAGGGTGATAGACAGAAACACCATGCTATCCCGTGGTGGGTGGTAGGGGATTAGAATGCATTGGAATCCACAGGGGATCAGAATAAAGTTAATAAAGAAGGACAGAGCAACTTACTCTGAAGGTGTAGAGCTAGTTTTGCTGTGAAAGAGACATTTAAGTTAGTTTTGTAAGAAAAAATAGGAAAGAGGGAAGAACATTTCAGAGGGTAGGGAGATTGTGGTCCTGAAAGGGCATGGAATATCAAGAAATCTACGTTCCTCACATATCTCTTTTCTTGCCTAGGTTTTGCAAAAGTCTCATGAATCATCCCTTCCTGTGGTCCTGCTCCCTGAGATCCTTTCACCGCTCACAGTGGGCTACTTCTAAGAGCGTGCCTGGCACAGGGTCACTGAGAGCATAGTCTTAATAAAACAATGATGGATGCTTGTCTCTCTCACTGGGTGCCATGCACTTTGATCAGAAGCTTTAAGAATGTTTTCCTCCACTGTCTAGTCACAGCCGTATTAAATTACACAAGGCATGGGAAGAGGCATAATCTGTTGATGATAAATCAGAATTAATGAGAGTTTAACAAGCCTGCTAAATACTAAGTCAATGTAAAAAATCAATTGTAAGCCCATCTATCAGAAAAACACTATTAGCAAGCAAAATTTACATTTTCACTGCTTAACATAGCATCCCAAATATCAAGTACCTAGCAACAAATCTAACGAAAGATATGCAAGACTTATAGAGAAAACAGCAACAGCAACAACTTTGTTTAGATACATTAGCGAAGATCTCATTACATGGAGACATACACTATGCTCATGGACTATACACTATGCATATACACTATGCTCATGGACTGGAAGACTCCATATGGAAGATGCCAATTCACATCTCAGAATCTCAGCAGGTGTTGCAAAGAACCTGAAAATTTGTTTTAAAAATTCATGTCAAAATGCAAAGGTCCTACAATTGCCAAAGAAAAATAGGGAGGGAGGACCACCTGATATCAGCAGTGATTATAAAACAATAACAAATGTGATACCTTGCCTTAAGTCTGGGGATAGACAAATAGACGAGGGGCGCAGGTTGGAGAATCCAGAAACTGACCCATGAATACATTGACACTTGATATATGACAGAAATGGCCCCCAAAGCCATGGATGTCGGGGCATATAGTATCCATACAGAAAAAATATGAACTATCTTCAATAAGAGACATAACACTATAAAAGAAAATCATTTTAAGAAAAAATTGTACACCTGAATGTGAAAAACTAAGCTATAAAGCTTTTAGAAGACAATACAGGAGAACCTCTTTTTCCACCTTCATTATGTGGAGACCCATCTTAATAAAACACAAAAGGCATTAAACATAAAATAAATTTGACTACATTAAAATTAAGAATTTTTGTTAATTAAAAAAACACCTTTAAGAGAGTGAAAAGGCAAGGCATAAAGAGAGAGACAGACTGAGACTTTGCAACAAAGGACTGACATTTGAAACATCTAGAGAACATCTACACATCAATAAGAAAAAGACTCCTTGGAAACCAATGGGCCAAAGACTTCGGAGATATACTCCACAAATGAAGAAACTCAAAGGGCCAATAAACAGAAGAAAGGGGGCTCTGATATTTGCAGCAAGAAAAGAAATGCAAATTAAAACCACAGTAGGGCACCATTACATATACAAGCTCATTGGCAAAAACTTAAGTCTGGAAATACCAAGCGTGGGTGAGAAAGTGGAGCAGTTGGAACTCTCTACAAAGCTTCTGAGAGTGCAAACCAGCACTGCTGCTCTGGAAGGCAGCTCAGCATCATCTGCCAAGGTTGAGGGTGTGTATCCCCTATGGCACAGCAGTTCCTCCGTGACGTGTGTACTCACAGACACTTCCATATATGTACACCAGCATAACGTGTGCAAGAATCTTCGGTGGCATGTTTGACATAACCCCAATCCAGAACCCAAGTATTTACTGCAAGTAAAAACACATAAATAAATTGTGGCATATTCATGGGATGCAATATTACACATCAATGGACATGAATAAAATTCTTTCATTCTAAACAGAATAACAAGGTTGAATTTCCATATTTAGAGAGGGAAACAAGGCAAAAAATAGCAAGCACTTCCATCCCTGCAGATCATATGTAGTTCCCAAACAGGCAGAATGATGGGATGATGTGTGCGAGGATACATATGTGAACCCCGAAAACCTGAGACAGGTCTCAGTTAATTCAGAAAGTTTATTTTGCCAAGGTAGGGGACACACCGGTGACATAGCCTCATGAGGTCCTGACGACATATGCCCGAGGTGGTCAGAGCACAGTTTGATTTTATACAGTTTAGGGAAACATGAGACATCAATCAACATATGTAAGATGAGCATTGGTTCAGTCGGAAAAGCCGGGACAACGTGAAGCAAAGGCGGGAAGGCTTGTGGCGGGGCGGGGCTTCCAGGTCATAGGTAAATAAGAGACAAACGGTTGCATTCTTGTGAGTTTCTGGTTAGCCTCTCCAAAGGAGCCAATCAGATATTCATTTATCTCAGTGAGCAAAGTAATGACTGTGAATAGTATGGGAGGCAGGTTGGCCCTAAGCAGTTCCCGGGTTAATTTTTCTCTTTAGCCTAGTGATTTGGGAGCCCCGAGATTTATTTTCCTTTCACACAGACATAGCTGGTTAAATTATAAATAAAAGCATGCTTTGGGAGGCCGAGGTGGGGGGATCACCTGAGGTCGGGAGTTTGAGACCAGTCTAACCAACATGGAGAAACCCTGTCTCTGCTAAAAATACAAATAAAATTAACTGGGCATGGTGGCACATGCCTGTATTACCAGTTACTCAGGAGGCTGAGGCAAGAGAAGCGCTTGAACCCAGGAGGCGGAGGTTGCAGTGAGCCGAGATCGTGCCACCGCACTCCAGCCTGGGAGACAGAGCAAGACTCCGTCTCAAAATAAATAAATAAAAAAAAATAAAAATAATAAAAAATAAAAATAAAAATAAATAAAAGCATGGAGAAGTATTTATCACAAAATCAGTAATACTGACTTGTAGAGGGAGGGAGAGGATCATAATTATGGAGAGGCCCACAAAAGACCCCTGAGTCTCTGGCAATGAGCTATCTATGTATGCCATAGGGGTGTGCGTGCGTTTCTCGTATATATACACATCCAGGAAAGGAGTGGGCTGGATGGGCTGTGAGAGCTGAAAGGCAGGAGCTGTGATCTAGGGAAGAGCATCAGCACACACCCAGCCCACAGCAACCTCCCAAAGGCTATCAGCCCTACTACACAGGCTTGACTTAGGGTCTAGTATCTGCCTTTTAGAATAGTGAGTAAAATACTCATTCTACAGTCCTTAATTCTCTTTAGAAATAAACTGACACATCAAATGACATAAAATAAATAGGTCACTGCCTTACATCTGCAGATCAAAATACACTTACTGATAACCACATAGAATTAGTCAATAGCACATACATTCTTAGCAAATAATAATGTTTTTGTTGTTGTTGAGATGGAGTCTCACTCTGTTGCCCAGGCTGGAGTGCAGTGGCATGACCTAAGCCCACTGCAACCTCCGCCTCCTGGGTTCAAGCGATTCTCCTCCTGCCTCAGCCTCCCGAGTAGCTGGGATTACAGGCACATGCCACCACGCCCAGCTAACTTTTTTGTATTTTTAGTAGAGACTGGGTTTCTCCATGTCGGCCAGGCTGCTCTCAAACTCCTGACCTCGGGTGATCTGCCCCCCTCGGCCTCCCAAAAGTGGTGGGATTACAGGCATAAGCCACCATTCCTGGCCACAAATAATAATTTTTATTAGCCTTAAAAAGATGTTACTTTCTTCCCAGATAGTACTTTAATGTTTGTCATTTATTCCTTTTAAGATAATGATTTATACTTCCCTTCACTATGCAAGTAATAATTATTTATCCCTTAAATATAGCAAGAAAATGACATTCAATAGTAAATATATAAACTGCCAGCATGCATATTTTTAATAACATTACAACAAGAATCTAAAAGAAATAAATTATTTCTGAATATGACGATTAAATACATTTTGTATAGCTATCATTTCAAATCCTATGAAAGGGATTTAAAAGTAATTTTTAAACATTATTTAAATTTGTTTAAATATAGTAATTTTATTGCTTTGGATATCGAAAGAAGTTGTTAAGCTAATACTTGATTTTTCTCCATACAACTGTTAGAAAAGCAGCTGTGGAATTGTTTGTTTCCATCATAATTCTGGTTTAATTCCATTTTTAACACGTGATCACAGCAAATATCTTTTAATGCCCCGTTTTTTCTTGCCTCAAAGATATTAAGCACAACTAAACTGCTAGTCTGAAAATATTTTTCAATGACGTTTTAACCTCTGCGTTATCATTTGTGTTACATTGTTCTAGTTAGAATGACTGATAAATTATTTTTTTAAAAATCCCAGTTGAAAAAATCTCATCTTTACCATGAGTGTAACTTGGTGAGAAAGCAAATAATGAAACAGTTCAATGAATGATTGCTGATTCAATTGATATGTATGGGTAATTAAATATTATGGACATTAAAAATTGTACATTTACTTTACATTTTTTACTATTTATTCAGTAAAAATGGAGGGTGAGACCTATGGGTATACCGGGCACATTTATGGGGATGTGGAGGGCGTGCATTTACTTGAATACCTTACATTCTCAGGGATAGGTGGAGGAAGTGAATATAGTTGTTCATACACGTGCTGTTTGGGAGAAGTCATGCTTGCTTCTCAGTCTCATGAAATTGATTTTTCCAAGTTCACTAACTGATCCCTTAATTCTAAAGCTAATGGATACCTCTCAGGGTTTTTCTCACTTTCCTGTTTTTCTTCCCTTCTCCTCCTCTGTTTCCCTGCCTCCCTCTCCTCCTTTTCCTTGCCCTAATATTCTATATCAAGTGTTTCTCCAAATTCGGACCATTTTTTCCTTCAAAGAACCACTCCTTCCCTTTCCCTCCCATCATCCACTGCTTCTGCTCAGACTCTTATCACTTCCAAGCCAACACTGTGGCAGGGGTTTTCTGACTTGAGTCTCCAACTCTAGTCCTGCCTCCTGCAATGGTTCCTCACACTGCTGTCAGACAAATCTTACTAAAATACAGATGGTTCCACATCTTCTATGCGTGAACTTCTCCCATGGCCCAGCCATCACAGCAAAATAAAAACCATAAAAAGGCTCTTGTTCTCTCCCTTTCTGCTTCATCTTTTCCTACACTTTTCTCACGCATTGTTCCAGCAGGCCTGAATTACCAAGTATTGCTACCAGTTACCAACTCACCATATCCCATCATAGAACAGCCCTGACACTGGTCCCAGGAGCTACTGTTATTACCTGGGCATTTCAGATAAGGACACTGAAGCTCAGAAGAGCCAAATCACTTGTCCAACATTGTACAGTTGTCCTAATGTTGTGGAAGCAACATGCAAACCCAAGGATTAGACCCTAAGGCCATGATCTTTTCCCTTTGCCTTGATGTCTTTTCTGACAGTTTCCTGAAAGGACAGGTGACATCTGTGGCTTTGCACAAAACTATCTCCTCCTTTTTAAGCTAGCTGAGCCCACCCCGGCCCTCTACTCCCTCCCACGTCTGGCCCTTGTGGTGCCCTTTGCCCTCCTTGGTGCTCTGCATTTAGCTTTATCAGAGTGTGCTCAGAAGACCTATTTGTCAGTACACATCTTCCTGCAGCTTTCAGATTTGTGTCCTCAGTGCTGGGGACATTGCTGATGCAGACAACATGCTCCACCGGGGGCTATTTTGTTCCCCTGGGGACATTTGGCACCATCTGGAGCCATTTTGGTTGTCACGATTTCAGAAGAGATGCAATTGCATCCAGAGTGTGGAGGCCAGGGATGCTGATAAACACCCTACGATGGACAGGCAGCTCCTCCAACAGAGAACTGTTGGACCCCAAGTGGTAGTAGTGCTGAGGTCTAGAAAGTCTGGCTAATAGTGTTGCTCTCACCAACTGCAGCCATGCCACGGGGGCTCTTGATCCTCAGTTGTGTGGTGCGATCAGCTTTCTGGACCTTGTTCAGTCACAAAGGACACCTATTTGTCACAAAGGTCACTTTTGTCAGAAAGGCCACCTATCAGTGGACCAATGTACTTAATGGACATTCCATGTTCCCCAAAAATTCCTCCATGTCTGGTAGAGATAAGCACCTGAATGCCTTCTAGAAAATTTATTCAGAATGGTTTCTGACTCTACCTCTCTCACTTCCTCTAGGTCCGTACACCAGTTTGGTCACTGAATACAGCTGTCCCTAGAAAGGGACGATTTTCTCTCATTGCTTTGAGTAGGAATATGTAAAATCATACTGAGCTATTTTGAAATGTGGGAATTCTGCCTTGATGCTTCCAGAAAAAGGGACTGGTGAAGGAACAGATGACTGGAGAAAAGATAAACTATAGGAACTGGATGGGACCTGCTGATTTAGGTGGTATAGGAGGAGAAAGGACCCTGGAAACTAAGGAGGAAACACCTTAGACCATGGGTGTTGGTGGCAGTTAACACTCTCTTTGTTCCCCAGATCCAGCAACAATGGCTAAGTCAAACAGTGGCTGCAGCTGACAATCCGACCTGCTCCTGGGTTTGTACCCTGCCCGTGAGCTATGAAGACAATAAGCTCACGTGAACACAGCTTCTTGTCCTGATCCTGCTGTGCCTGGTGCCATCAACCTCAGCTCTCAGCTGTGAACATGCACAGACCCAAAGGCCATCCATGTGCATGTGCTTCTCCACATATCCAAGAGGCCTTGGGATGTGCCACGGGCAGTGACTGAGGCTGCAACAACTCAGTGACATGGTCCATGCAACTTTACCAAACCACTGTGAAACAATGAATCCCAAACTGGAGGGACCTGTGTCTCTTTGGCTTCTGTGTTTGTACGTGGGCCATGGAATGTTGCTCCATTAGAAATGGGCATGCTTTGTGGCCCATCTGTTGCCCCTCTAGTTATTGACAATGACACCAAAGATCAGAAAGTAAATCTAAATACCTTTGAGTGGGTTGTCATGGATAGTAGTCTGACCTTAGACTACATCTTGGCTATCTGAAAAACACTGTATCTCTGGGACTTACTTAAAATTGACTAAATCTTGGACTGTTGGGAGGAAGGCATAATTGAGGTTGGCTTGACACTTTTTGACCATACCCTTAATTAACTACTGTGTGAGACTAATCAAAGGGCTTCAGTGCCAACATCTTCTGGACAACTGAATCAGAACTGCTGGTAGAATGACATACTCATGTAAAAGTTAGGAGTTAGGGAGACAATATTTTGGGAAGAGGGGCAAACTGTCATAAATACTTACAGGTATCTGTCTTCCCTATGTCCCTCTAGAAACATAAGGCATAAATCCTCAGGGGGAAATTTATATTTCATGCTCAGGGGTGCCTTTAAGAACCAAGAAATAAAAGTGACATACAGTTTGGAAGACAGCCTGTATGAGAATCATTCTCAAATCATATCACATAGGTTCCCTTCCTATTTAAACCACTGCACCTAGCCTTGCATCTGAATTGTGGATGCAAATGTTACCGTCTTTTAAAGTTTTGCATTTGGAGAGCAATTGAGCCCTTTGAAGTGGATTCTGATAGATATACGAGGTTTATATTGATATACAGAATCACCCCACTGAGCCAACGTAGCTGGAGATGAAAAAAAAAAAAAAAAGAGTGATCTTCAATCTAGACTTCCAACCCATTGCTGGAAAGTGGCAGGAAGAGGAAGTGGAGAAAAAGGTGGGATGGGGGACAAGGATCTGAGGAGAAAGGAGATCTGGTTAATACCTGCTATAGTGTGGATGTTTGTGTCCCCAAACTTCATATTGAAATTTGATTCTCAATGTTAGAGGTGGGACTGAAGGAGAGGTGTTTGGGTCATGGATCCTTCGTGAATGAAGGGGATGGATCCTTCATGAATGGCTTGGTGCCCTCCTCACAGTAATGAGTGAATTATTGCTCTATTTGTTCCTGTGAGAACTGGGTTTTACAAAGAGCCTGGCACCACCCGCCTCTCTCTTGCCTCCTCCCTGACCATGTGATGTCTGCACACATTAGCTCCTTTTTGCCTTTCTTCACGAGGGAAGCAGTCTGAGGCCATCACCAGGTGCATAGGCTGTTGCCTTGCTTCTTATACAGCCTGAAGAACTGTGAGCCAAATAAACCTCTTGTCTTTGTAAATTACATAGGCTCAGGTATTCCTTTACAGCAACACCAATGGACTAAGGTATCATCTAAGAAGGGAGTCAGGACTGTAGTTTGGAGATGAAGGCTGCAAGAAATCTGTAGGTTTGGGAATCTTGTCTAACTTTTATGAGTTTATTTTGTCATTTTATTTTCCTCTCTTTGATTCACTTTAGAGATCAGCATTGCATAGTTTAAGTTAAATAAAAATATGCTTATTTTTAGAAGAGAAGAAAAGCAGGATTGGGAAGATCGTATCCACTTTGGCTTCAGTCTTTGAAGAAGGGACCATCCTCAGGAATGGAGTGGGAGGTGGCAGGTGCAGAGAAGAGAAAAGCAAGTTAAACTTGGCCCTGCAGTGAGAAGGAAAGTGTGGCTGGGGACTGATTTGGCCAGAGAAGTATCACTGGAGATTTTGCTGGAAAGCTGGTGTTTTTCAACATATTCTAGAGGAGCAGGTACCTTTGTGTATACAAATGCTAGTGAATTCCCACAAGGTCAACCAGCGAAAGCCTGTGAGATTCCCTTCCAGATATCTACAAAGAAGTTATTTGTTCTCCTCCCTAAAGGGCAGGTCTTTCCCAAGTCTCTTAGGGATCTCCTCAGCTTTAATACAAGCATGAATTTATCTCACTAGGTAACTGGGCTTGTGGCTGGTCCCTGAGCTACCAATTAGCTGGATTATATGGTTACAAAACAACAGGGCCATTAAGGTTATAGCCTCATAATTTATCAGACACATCTTATATTTTAATTGGAATTTATTTATTGTTTCATGAATGCTGTTGGTAAAGTCCAGACCACACATGAAGCCCTGCAATATCTGTTGTTACAACTCAAGCTTCTATACATTCTGCGAATCATGTTTATCTCACGGCACTTAACAATTAAGTCAATGTAAAAACAGAATTAGTTTGGCCTACCATGGAGCTGTAACCTCCAGTGTATTTGAAGAATTAAATGTGCATCCACTCTTGGTTGCTAATATTGAATGAAGATAGTGAAGAAAAGGTAAAGCTACTGAGAAAATCCAGTGTTACTAGAGGGAAAACTAGTTTATTGTACAGAAAGAAATAGCATGATTTATTTCTCCTAAGTATTATTTATTATATTCCTTAATTCCATCTGTGCTTTTTAAATATTAATCATAAAAATGTTAACAAATGTTAAGTGAATTTTAGAGGTTCTCTTAGAAAGAGTTTTTAACATTTTGTTGAAAAGGAAGTCTATAATAAATGTGTGAAGCTATTTTTAGGGATGTCTTTGATGCTGAGTAAGATCTTAACTCACAGAATAATTTTCAAGTGGAAACTTGGCCTGGACATGGGAAGGATGTGAGTCCATTGAGTTAGATCTGTGTAGGACACCCTAGAAGGTCAGTCACAGGCTGGAGTCTCAGCCTTTAATGCAACAGGAATCCAGTCTAAGAGGTTTGGTGATTTAATAAATATTTCTGATACTTTGGATCATAATTAATTTTATTGATTTCTCTAAATCTCATGTTATCTTCCATCATCAGATTATTTAACCAGGTCCAGCATTTAAACCCCCTTTCTTTCTTTCTTTCTTTCTTTCTTTCTTTCTTTCTTTCTTTCTTTCCTTTCTTTCTTTCTTTCCTTCTCTCTCTTTCTTTCTCTCTCTCCTTCCTTCCTTCCTTCCCTCCCTCCCCTCCTTCCTTCCATCGTTCCTTCCTTCATTCCTTCCCCTCTCCCTCTCCCTTCCCCCTCCCCTCCCCTCCCCTCCCCCTCCCTCCCTCCCTCTCTTTCTTTCTTTCTTCTTTCTTTCTCTTTTTTTTTCTTTCTTTCTTTCTCTCTCTCTTTCTTTCTTTCTCTGCACTCCATGATTGTCTAGCACAGAACTTTGAACTGAGGGAAGGTTTCTGAGTTAATTAGTATTAATGCATTCACCAGAATGTCCTTGTAACAGTGGGTTGCCTTCTCTGGATCTACACTTGATCTTAGCCAAAAGGCCAAGAAGCAAAGCACTGGATCTATTTTTCTACGTGATAAATGATTTTTAAAAGTTTTTTATGACTATAATCCTGAAATCGGAATCAGAAAATCTGAGTTCAAGTGCTGAGTGTGTCATTCACCTGCCATCTGCTCTTGGTCAAGTTACTTCAGCTCCAAATCCCAGCTTCCTCTTCTCTGAAATGAAGCCCACAGTACCCTCGTTCCTGTTGTTAGAATTAAGTGAACTGTACTATCCAGAAGTGCCTGTAAGATGCTTGGGACATAATTTAAACGTCATAGACACTTGTTCAAAGTATCCACTGGTTTCAGCAGCAACATTCTGTACATCAATTCCACTTAGCAACTTGAACACAGAAAGAAACGTAGTTTTAGACTATTAACTCTCTTCTCTGCAAGAATCACATGACATATCAAACTACTGATTTACTTGCTTTTAGATGAAGACACAGAAACACATTTTCTCATTTGGAAGATTGACTAGAGAAAGACAATTTCATTTCTCTTTCCCCTTTCAGATTCATTTATCTTTCAAATAGTTACAAATTTCTGCTTGTTCATGATTGCTCCTGTGTAGCACATGGGAGCAATGTGGATCCTTGCAAAATGCCATACCTCAGCTTCTGGTGGTTCTTTGCATTTCTACAGGGTGGTGCTTTCAATAAAGTCGTCTTATGCTCCTGCTCCAATGTTCTCACAGCAGTGTTATGAGGGAGGAGGGGTTGTATAATTTCTCTTTTTGGAATGAAGACATTAAAGTACAGGGAGTCTAAAGGATTTTCTAAAATTTATCTGATAAACCATGAACAGAGAAATAATAATCCATATCTCTTGATTTTCCCGTGAACTTACCACTAAATAAAAAAGGGAAAAATAATTTGAACGTTAGTCATCTCATACCACCATTCAACTGTTTAAAATTAGGTGGCCTTTTCAAATAACTGGACCTTGTTTTTCACATTCAAATATGTGAATGTGCATAAACATGAATATATACATAGTGTATGTTTAAGTCTGTATCAATATGACCTACAAAATATTATAATGCATATTCATTATTTAAATTGCCATCTTTAAAAATAGCAAAGCTCAGGTGAGAACACAGTTAAATGGATTACTGAGCTGAGGCAGTACGCACTGAAAAAGAAATCACATTTAGCTCTCCCTTTACTTTTTATAGGTGGTACATAACGCACTTACCCTCTCTGAAAGCTGGTTTCATCATTTGCAAAATTATGGATAATAATGCTGAAAGGGCTGAAGGAGGGACGTGGAATGTGCCTAACAACATTAGAGTATATAATAGATGCTGAATCACATGTTAGTCTTCTTCCCTTCTTTATTTTATTGTTTCATTTTATTCTGAGACAGGCTCTCAGTTTGTTGCCCAGGCTGAAGTGCAGTGATGAGATCACAGCTCACTGCAGCCTCAGACTTCTGGGTTCAAGTGAGCCTCCTGCCACAAACTCTCAAGTTCCTAGGACTACGGGTGCATGCCACCATACCCAGCTAATTATTTTATTTTTACTTTCTGTAGAGACATGGTTTCTCTTTGCTGCCCATACCGGTCTTGAACTCCTGGTCTCAAGCCATTCTCCCGCCTCGGCATCCCAAAGTGCTGTGATTACAGGTGTGAGCCACTGTGCCCAGCCCAGTTTTAACTTTTTAAATGGTGAAATAAAGTACACTTACAAAAAAGTGTGAAAACTTAAATGAGTGGTCCAAAAAATCATTACAAAATAACCCACTGAAGTTAGGAAACAGAGTATTGGTGGCACACCAGAATCCTTCCCTGTGCCCTGCGATGGTGTTAGCCCTTCACATCTCCCCAAAGGTGACTTCTATGCTGAATTCTAACAGTAGACTTAAGTTTTTCCTGCTTTTGAACTTTTTATAAAAAGGGAATTAGACAGTCTGTGTTGTTTTTTGTCTTGCTTTTTTCGATCAGTAATATTATGCTCGTGATATCCATCCACATTGTATGCCACTACATTTCATTCATTTTCATGCTGTATAATGCATATGGTTTGGGGCTATCATGAAAATGCTGCTATAAATGTTTCTGTAGCCTCGACTGTTCCTGCACACAGGCACATTCCTGTTGGGCATGTGGACTAGCATTGCTGGGTCTGATTGGTCCTACACATTTCCAACCAAAGCAGAACAAATAAAACTTTTTCAGAGTGATTGTACAAGATGCACTCTCAGCAGTAGTGCATGAACATTCAGTTGTTGCACCTCCTAACACTTGTGGCTGTCAGTCTCATAAACTTCAGCCACTCTGGTGGGTTTGTGGTTGTGTAACATAGTGGCTTTCATTAGCATTTCCTGAAGAACTGAAAGTGAGCTCCCTTTAACACATTTATCAACCCTTGTTATGGACTGAATGTTTGTGTCCCCCAGCAATTCATATATTGAAGCCCTAAACCCCAGCATCATGGTATTTGTATGTGGGGATCTTTGTGAGCTGATCAGGGCTAGTTGAAGTCATGAGGGTAGGGCCCCATGATGGGATTAGTGTCCTTATAAGAGGAAGAATCACTAGATCTCTGTCTCTCTCTGCCATGTGAGGACACAGCAAGAAGGTGGCTGTCTACAAGTCAGAAAGAGAGCCCTCACCAGACATTGAGTCAGCTGGCATACTGATCTTGGACTTCCCAAACTCCAGAACTGTGAGAGAAAAATGTCTCTCATTTCAGCCACCTAGGCTGTGGTATTTTGTTATGGAAGTCTGATCTGACTACAAAACTGAGATCTCCTCTTGCCAGGAGCCTATTCAAATTTTTTGCTAATTTTTCTGTTGAGTTGTGTGCGTTTTTCCTTTTTAATGATTCATAGGGGTTCTTCATACGTAATAGAAACAAGTTCTCTTTTACTTATACACCTTACAAACACATTCTCCCTTTCTTTGGCTTGCCTTTTAACATTCTTAGTGGTATTTTTTGTTGAACTGAACTTCATATTAATACAGTCTAACTATTTGATGTTTTCCTTATGGTTAGTGTTTTTGTATTCTAAAAAGACATTTAGTATCCCCATGTCATAAATATATTATTTATAGAATCTTCTAGAAGCATTATTGTTTTGGTTTTAGGTCTACAGTCACCCTAGGATTGATTTCTGTCAATAGTATGTTAGGGTTTATTAATTTGCTGGGGCTGCCATAACAAAATACCACAGATGGTGTGACTTAAAGAACAGAAATAATTCTGGAAGGCTGGGAGTCCAAGACCAAGGTGACAGTAGGGCTGATTTGTCCTGCAGCTCTCTCCTGGCTTCTGAGACAGTCACCTGCTCCTTATGTCTTCCCACGGTCCCATGTGTGTCCGTGTCCTAACCTCTGCTACTCATGAGGACAGTAGTCACACTGGATTAGGGCCCATCTTAATGACCTCATTTTAGTTACCTTTTTAAAGACTCTATTTCCAAATACAGTTACATTCTGAAGTTCTGGGAGTTAGCATTTCAACATATGAATTTTGAAAGGGGACATGACTCAGTCCATAGCTTACAGTCAATTTTTTTTTCATATGGATATTCAATTGACCTAGTACATTTATTTAAAATAATGTTTTTCCTCTATGATTTTGGTACCAAATTAACCAGAAATTAAGTATTCATATGCATGTGAGTCTGTTTCTAGACTTCCTCTTCTGTTAGTCTCTTTAATTCTTATGCCAACAATACACATTAGCAAATATGTAGGATGAGCAAGTGAAAAGATCTAACCTACATGAGGATAATGGTTAATACTAGTGTATCACATTCAGAAATTTTGCTAAATGAGTAGATTATAGTTGCTCTTGCAACAGAGGGGAGAATGGGCAACTCTGTGAGATGATGGATATGTTAATTTGTTCCACTATAGTAACCATTTTACTATATATATATATATATATATAATGATATCATGTGGTATACCTGCAGTGTACACAATAAAAATTTTTTAAAATTCTGTTTTAATTGCTGTAGTTTAATTATAAGTCTTGATATTCATGGAGCAAAACCTTTTGACTTATCGTTCTTCTTTAAGAGTGTGTTGGATAATCTTGGTTCTCCTCATTTCTCTGTACATTTTTTTCAAGTCCCCTTCTCCCACAAAAAAAGCCTTATTAGCATTGGACTAGGAGGGAATTGATAATTAACTTCATAGATCAATTTGAGGAGAATTTATATTTTTACAATATTGAGTCTTCCAGTCCACTAACTTGGTTGCTTCCCTTTAGGTCTTTTCTAACTTATTTTAATAATATTTCATAGTTTCAGTGCAGCGATCTTGCACATCCTTTATTAAATGTTTTTAACTTTTAGAATCCTTTATTATTGTAAATTGTATCAAATTGCAAAATTTTACTTTATGTATTTTATTGTATGTTGGTGATATACCGAATTTTAATTGATTTTTAAATTGACCTTATGTTAGCAAACTTGCTGAACTCACTTATTGATTCAATAATTTATCTGTAAATTTGTTTAGATTTTCTATAAATATAATTACATCATCTTCAAATAAGATGACTGTTTTCATCTCTTCTTTTTTAACCCTTCTAATTTTTATTTCCATCTTTTTTTTTTTCTTTTGAGACAGGGTCTTGCTCTGTTGCCCAGGCTGGAGTGCAGTGGTGCAATCTCGGCTCACTGCAGCCTTGACCTTCAGGGCCCAAGCCATCCTCTCACCTCAGCCTCCCAAGTAGCTGGGATTACAGGCACATACCACCACACCTGGCTAGTTTTCATATTTTTTGTAGAGATGGGGTTTAGCCATGTTGCCCAGGCTGGTCTTGAACTCCTGGGCTCAAGCGATCCGCCTGCCTCAGCTTCCCAAAGTATTGGAATTACAGGCATGAGATACCGCGCCTGCCCTATTTGTATGCCTTGACTTAATGAATTGGTTAAACCTTCAATATGTTGTTGAATAGCAGTGGCAAGGGCAGCCATATTTTATCTCACTCCCAATCTCAAATGGAATGAAACTGAGTAATGTTCTTCATCAGATTAAGAAAGTTCTATTCTACTCCTGGTTGAGTAAGAGATTTTATAACGATGGGTATTAGATTTCATTATACTTTTTCTTCATCTATTGAAATAACCCTATAAATTTTCTTTCATTCTGTTAATATGGTAAATTAGAGTAATTGATTTTTAATCAATCTCTTGCTTTAAAACCACTCTTGCACTCCAAGAATAAACAAACTTTGTTGTGTGGAATTATTCTTTTACTATAGTTTTAGATTATATCTAGTATTATTTTGTTTATATTTTTTCCAGCTAAGTCCATGAGAGATTTGGACCTGTAAATTTCCTTTCTACAATTTCTTTTTTTTTTTTTCTTGTCAGATCTTGGAATGAAAGTTATGCTGGTTTACATAAAAACAGGTTGTGGGATATTTAATGTTTTTATCCTAGTCCATGAAAGAATTAAGCAAGATTGGTGGTTTTTATTCTTTAAATGTGTGACAGAATTAACTGGTAAAACCAGCTGGGCCTGGAGTTTTCTTTGTCGGAAGGTTTATAATTACAGTTTCAATTTCTCTAATAATTATAGGATTCACATTTTCTATTATTAATTGTATTTTTCTATTGTTTATTCATTTAATCTAAATTTTCAAATATATTGGCATTAGTAGTATTATAATTTCCTCCCGTGATATTTGCAGTATCCTTGTGATGACCTCACTTTTTTTTTTTTTTAATTTTTATTTATTTATTTTTTCTTTTTTGAGACGGAATTTAGCTCTGTCACCAGGTGGGAGTGCAGTGGTGCAATCTCGGCTCACTGCAGCCTCCGCCTCCCGATTCCCTCATTTTTAAATCATAATGACCTTTGTGATGATCTTTTAAAAATCCCTCCTGCTAGGTTTTTCTTGATTCGTCTCATGTTAAATTTTATTAAATTTTTAAAGTTTTCCCAAGAATTAAACTTTAGATTGTTTAATCTTTTCTATCATACAGTTTTCTAATTTATCTATTTCTGCATTTGCTCTATTATTTTCTTGTTTCTTCTTTTGGGGAGGAGGCAGATTACTAAATTTGCCATTCCTTTTATATTTCTTGTGATAGCCTCATTTATTTTCTGTCTTTTTTTATTCTATAAATTTTCCTCTATGTTTTGGTGTATATTTTATCCTTAAAATTCATTTCAAATTGTTTGCTAGTTTCCACTGGGATGTCTTCTTTGACCCATATATTTATTTAGAGGAATATTTTTATTTCCATATATCAATTTTCTATTTACCTATGTAATTGATGTTTTTCTTTTTTGTTTAATCACCTTCCTGATATGTAATTTTTAGTCCAACTGCATTGTGGCCAGAAAACTTATTTTGCATGATTTCACTTTTATGAAATTAGTAGAGCTCTGTGTTATGGTACAGTGGACAGTCAGTTTTGTTAAATATTCTGTGAGTGCTTGGAACGAGTGTACTCTGTAGCTATTGACGGCAGTGTTCCATGTATGTCAATTAAATCATATTTACTAATAGAGGCTGAGTATCTCTTATCTGAAATACTTAGGACCATAAGTGTTTCAGACATCAGATTCTGGAATATTTGCATATACATAATGAGATATCTTGAGCATGAGACCCAAGTCTAAACATGAAATTCATCAATGTATCGTACACAGCTTATACACATAGCCTGCGTTTTGACTTCACCACCTGAGGTCAGATGTGGAATTTTCTACTTGGTAGCTTCATGTCAGTGCTCAAAAAGTTTCAGATATTGCAGCATTTTGGATTTTGGATTTTTGGACTAGGAATGCTCAACTTGTGTCGTTGTTCAAATCTTATATTCTCACTGGTTGTTTTTTTTGGAGGGGGTATAATTGTTTTATCAGTTATAGAGTGGCAGGATAAAGTCTCCCACTATTGTAGATGTGATGATTTTTCTTGTAATTCTGTTAAAATTTTTAAATGTTTTGAAACTATATTATAAGGTGCATTCATATCTAGAATTGACATGTCTTCCTGATGAATTAGATCTTTTATTCTTATGTGATATCACTTTTTTGCATAATATTTTCCCATGAAATCTTCCTTGACAGATATTAAATTAGGTGCACTTTCTTTTGTTTAGTGTTTGCATGGAATACCTTTTTAAATCTTTTAAATTATTTTTTGAAAAGTAATTGGACCACAGATGCTCTGTCTTTAACTTTCAATCTTTCTGTATTTTTCTATTTTAGATACATCTTTTGCAACTGGTGGTTGAGTTTATGTAGCCCTGTAGGTCAAGTTCAACATTTCCCCCTTGTGTCAATCTTACATATAGTAGAGCCTACCCTCTTAATAGTACCCAGGTGTTCTGTTTCCTGGGTTAATTATTCCTACATCCTCTAGCTATTTCCTTTGCCAAATGGCTTAGATGTCAAAATTTTAGACATTTTACAGAATCCAGGCAAATAAAATAAAGGAGGGAAATGGACTTGCTCCTTGCATTAAACTTACAAAAATGTATACTTCACGTACTCTTAAAATCTTATTATGCTGCTTTTAATGGACACAGATACAGAGAACTATCTCTCTACTGGAAGAAAAGCCTCATTGTAAAGCTCATGATAGGTGTTAACCAACGGCAGCCCTGGTCCCTGTGGTGGAGGCTGGGGGTGGGTGCAGCCTCCATTGTGGTGGGGTACACACGATGGCTGCCTTATGGGAAAATGCAACAAGTATGAGAAAAGGCAGAATCTAGATGTGTATGTGACATAGTCTGAATTTTAAATGCCAGTTCAAATCATGTTGGAAACCTCATGTGGGTTGAATGAAGCACCCTGACTCTGCTCCTCAGCTCCTCAGACCTGACTGTTTCCTTCAGCTGCTCCAGGAAGCCCGTCTCCTCCCTGGCCCATGCCTCTGCCCTGGGATGCTGCTGCTTTCCTGCTACTGCCGGCGAATGTGGATTAAGCCATCCTAGATAAATTAAACTGCCACCTAAAATCTCTTAAGTTATTTGGGTGGGGAGGAGGGAACATTATCTCACTCTTGACTCATACTGAGTTTCCCCACAGCTGCAACCTCTAAACCCTTTTTGGGGGTTGGGGTCTTGCTAAATCTTGTTTCCATCATTCTGTCCCAAGCACTTATGAATCTTTTGACACATAAACAAAAAGTTTTACTTACCAAACTTACCTTGTACCATGGGAAGCTTCCCACTGTCAGCCCAGCTGGAGGGAAGAAAAACAGCCCTTGTCCACTTTTGGTCCTGACTACCTCAATTCACACTGTTTCTTTCCAAGGGAGACAAAAAGATGAGCCCAGAGCTCAGCACCTTTCACCTGCCACCCTCCCAGGTCCTCTGCCCGCCCCCTAGGCCCTCTGCCCTGTGTGCCCTCCCTTCCTTCTCCCCTTATTCAGGCTGGTTGTTCTTGGTGGAGGTGAGCCCTATTCTTCCACATAAGACTCTTCCTAGTCCTCTGCGAAACTCAGGGTAGATGCCAATGGGTGCCCTTCAGCCAATTAGTGGCAAGAGGTCCTGATCTTGACCCCAATAGAGGGTTCTTGGACCTTGAACAAGAAAGAACTCAAGGGTGAGTCCATAAAGTGAAAGCAAGTTTATTACGAAAGTAAAGGAATGAAACAATGGCTACTCCATAGGCAGAGCAAAGGTATGGGCTGCTCAACTAAGTATACTTGAGTTATTTCTTGATTACATGCTAAACAACGGCTGAATTAGTCACGAGTTTTCTGGGCAAGGGGTGGGCAATTTCAGGAACCCAGGGATCCTCTCCTTCCTAGACAACATAGGGTAACTTCTAGATGTTGCCATGGCACCTGTCAACTGTCATGGCTTTGATGGGAGTACCTTTTAGCCTCCAAATGAATTATAATTATCATATATAATAATCAGTGAGGAAAACTAGGGGTGACGTTCATTGCCACTTGGTTGTGGTGGGTTTTGGCCAGCTTCTTTATCGCTTCCTGTTTTATCAGCAAGGTCTTTGTGACCTATATCTTGGGCTGAGCTCTCATCTCATCTCCTGACTTAAAATGCCTACACTCCTGGGACTGCTGCCCAGCAGGCCTCAGCCTCACTTTACCCAACCCCTATTCAAGATGGAGTCTCTGTGGTTCAAATGCCTCTGACAAGTCTACTTACCCCGCACTACGTCTCAGGAGATAAGACACAGACAATACGTTATGTTTAAAGGCCACACTGTGGCCTGTTGTGTTTTACTTTTCCATAGCATAATGAGAGATGAGAAAACGGAGCTGGGCAGTGTCAACTCCACTCTGACTCAGGGCTGAGTCACGCCTTTAATGGGCGTATACAGAGAAATAAAGAGCTCTAAAGACTTCCAGTGTGGGGAAACTTGCTGGACATATGCTACTCCTTTTCCGGACAGATGCCCACAGACTTGTGGCCCACATGTGCTCATATGTATTTGTACCTGGAATCAGTTCATTGCAGGGGGTTCTTTGTCTCACTGACTTCAAGAATGAAGCCATGAACCCTCGCAGATGAGTGTTACAGTTGTTGAAGATGGTGTGTCTGTAGTGTGTTCCTCTCTTGTCCACATGTGTCTTGAGTTTCTTCCTTCTGGCAGGTAGGTGATATGGCTGACCTCAGGAATGAAACCACATACCTCCAGTGAGTGTTACAGCTTTTAAAAATGGCTCATCTAGACTTGTTTCTTTCTCCACGTGGATTCACGGTCCTGCTTGCTTTAGGAGTAAAGCCGGAAACGCTCACACTGAGTGTTACAGCTCATGCAGACGCCGCAGATCCAAAGAATGAAAGAACAAACTTCCACAGCACCAAACGAGACCCCAACCAGTTGCCATCATGGCTGCTGGTTCAGGTGGCCAGCTTTTATTCCCTTATTTGGCCCCACCCACATCCTGCTGATTGGTCCATTTTACAGAGCACGAATTGGTCCATTTTACAGAGTGCTGATTGGTCCATTTTACAGAGTGCTGATTGGTCCGTTTTTACAGAGTGCTGATTGGTGCATTTACAAACCTTTAGCTAGACCCAGAGTGCTGATTGGTGTGTTTACCATCTTTTAGCTAGACAGAAAAGTTCTCCAAGTCCCCACAGGACCTAGAAGCCCAGCCGGCTTCACGTCTCATAATTGCACGGTGACAGAAAAGGATGAGAACAGATGCAGTCAATAGTAAAAATAAATAATAGAAAGATGAAATCGTCTCTTGGGCTCAGCAGGCTGCCAAGGCCAGCATAGCTGTCTAATGAGCTTGGTAGCTATGGCGTGTTTTCACTTTATTAATAATGGGCTTTTAAGTCTTTTTTCTTCCCTTTTATATAAGTAAACATATCAGTGTTTATATACACACAAAAGATGCATGCACATGGAGACTGATGTCTGGGACGGGAGGTGAACTGTGGGCCTCTGTAAACCTGGAAGGACCCTCTAGAGTTTGCTGTGTTTCCTCCCTGTCTTCCTGGGCAGCGCCCTCTGTGCCATGAAACACTGTGTGCAAATGTTCTTAGAAGAATGACGGGTAGTGGCGGCCTTCACAGTAAGTGTGGCACCTGCCACCCCTCCGTGCTGGCCCAGAGAATGAAGTCAGAGCCCCAGGCAGGAGGGAAGAATGAGCGTGTCTCATCTGTTTATTGACCGTACACCCCGCCAGGGGCCCTAGTCACCTAGAACCTCCCTTTCCCCATTGTGAAAAGGTGCACCTTAATATCTACTTCACCAGGCTTTCGTGACAATTAAAAATCTATACGTGTAAAGGCCTTTTGTAAATTAGAAGGGGCCTTGCAAAAGTCGGGTGCTGCTATCAGCAAACACTGTAGTGTGATAGAATTCCACAACCGCCACCAGCAGCTGCCTGACTGTGAATGAGGGCATACAGGCATGCGGAGGTGTGGAACGTCTGGGCTGTTGCTGGTGTATTTGGCTAACGGAACCACACCGCACGGACTGTGTACTGTTTTAAAGACAAACCTTTATAAATCATTTAGGGAAAAATCCAGTGGTGCCAAAGGGGCCTTAATAATGGGACCTCCTTATTTTAAGCAGACCAAAAATAGTTCATTATAAAAAAGATGTATGGATCTTCACAATACTCAGTGAGTTTAGGAAAGTCCGACCCCTGACATCAGCCTCCCTGTCACCTCTCAGCTCTGTAGAACATTCTGCTGTTCCATGAGTTAAACACAGGGACAGTCTAGGAAACAGAGAAATGGAAATCGCTGAGCAGAAGCAGGGTGTGCTGCATTTACTCTGTGGTTTTGGGCAGCATGCTAAGTGTATCGTCCTGGGTGAGGACCTTAGGGGAGAGTCTTGGCTCTTGGCCAGTGACAGGCAAAGACAGAGTGCATGAGGCCTTCCTTATTCCTCATGGAGCAGGAGCTGCCACGCACCTTTTGAGGAAATGCAAGAGAGTTGCACTGGACTTCGCAACAGAACACAATGGGAGCTGAGCCAGCACAGGGTAGGTCCTGGGCCACCTGCACTCAAAAGTGACCACAGCAGGAGCTGCTGGAGTTGTGGTGGGCGGGGATGTGGGCTTCATACCACATCCACCCTCTTTCCCCAAAAGGAGAATGAGATGTGTCACTTTCTGAAAAGTGGCTGCATTCTTATCTAAAGAAAGGGAGCAGCATCGAGTTAGTTCATACTTTTCCTCTCTGCAGGGTGCCAGAACTCTCTCCCTGCCACTCCTACCCTCCCCAGACTGCCCCCTCCACTGATATTTGTCTGATACCCTCTGATCCGACAGGTGAGGGACTTGGGACATTTACTTGGAGCCATTAGGACTGAGTTTGAGAAGGGTTCTTGCACTAGTTAGCAGAATTCCTCAAGCAAGTTTCTAACATCCCTGCCCTTCAATGCACTCCTGTTCCACAAGGAAAGTAACGTCAAGATTGGGGCAGTACATGGGAAGTGCCCACTCCATGGTCCCAGTATCTGTCTGGCACATAGGCAGATGATTGCTTCTCTGATCTGGCCAGCCAGACATCAGAGAGGGACGATCTCAGCCTGAACATTTCCTCAATTCTCTGATCTTTTGGATTTGTTATTTTTTTTTTTTTTAAAGGCAGGGGCCCTGTCATTCCCATCTGCACATACAGACTCCGGGTCATCTTTGTCCTCTGACCCACTCACCTTGATTCGGCAAGTGCCTGGCCATCCTCATTATGCTTGTCTTACTTCAGTGGTGGGTTGAGACATCGCTAACACCAATCGGTTCATGTTTCATCTGAGTCCTCTCTCAATTCCATTCTGCCAAAAGTCACCCATACAGGTCACAGAAAATAAAAGCAAGAAGGCACACCCAGAAGGTGGGCAAAGCCCATGATAGTTTTTACAACAACTGCTACAGAATAAAGATGATGAATTGTGTATTGACTGGAAACATATCATTGAATTGTCTTTTGACAAAATAAAATCTTGATGCAAACTCCTTGTTTACATTTTCTTTTTGATCTAAGAAGTGAAAGAGTATGTAAAGAAATCAGTGAATCAATGGCTACCTGTGTTTCTGTTGATTGAAATTGGATGATTCATATAACCATCATCTTAATAATTTCTAGGCAGCTGAATATCTACATAGAGAAGGTGCTTTCTCCACTATTCAAGGTGGTGTAAAGACCTATACATTTATTCAGTTAAAACAGATAGACAACTGGATCAGATAGAGGACCTGCCCACAGAGCTCACACAGTAGTTGAAGTCGGGCACATGAATAGATGATGCCAACCTTGGATAGTACATGACAGATGAAGGCACAGGGTGTGAAATAAGCTATTAGGAGGGTCTCTTAGCTAGGAGAGCTAAGAAAGGCATCTGGTAAAGAATGTAGAAGCTGGAGTGGGGGTGATGAAGACTAAAGGTGGTAGGAAGAGGGAAAAGAAAGAGGAGTACGCACCTTGTCTCAGTGCATTTTGTGGTGAGGAAGGTGTTCTGGCCGGGGCATAAATCGTGGAACATATAATCATGACCAATGAGGCTGGAGAAGACAGGGACTAGTTATCCTAAGGAGACAGGATCTTGCCTCATAGGAACAGGAAGGTCCCGAAGGAGTTTGGGAAGGAGTAGCCAGAACTGTAAAGAAGCTTTAGAAAGCTCTTCCGGGTGCTGCATGGAAGATAGATTTGAGAGATGTTTTGGAGTACGGGTACTCCTTTACTTTCAGGGGGGTTACATCCTGATAAACCCAGTGTAAGTAAAAAATTTTGTAAGTTGAAAATGTATGTAACACCCCGATAAACCCATAGTAAAGTCAAAAACTTATAAGTTGAAGCATTATAAGCTGGGGACCGTGTATACAAGACTTTTCAGAGACATGTTTACCTCAATTGCAATAGTCCAGGCAACAGCTAGGAGGCTCTGCGCTGGAGTGATGTGGTCAGGATATGGAGCACAGAGGATCTGAACAGTGTTTGCTGTCTTGCCCGAACACACTTCAGTAGACACTGTGTCCAAACAAATGCAGAACAGAGAACACACAGCAGGGTTTTGTTTTGTTTTTTTCTTCCAGAAGTTATAAAGAGCTAAAGTAGGGGTGGAAAACACAGTGTGACCTTATAATACCCATTGTGGAGAATGCCAGCTTCAGCACATGGCAGAAGGGACGATGTTGTGCTGACACAGTGACAGAAAGAACATAGCTTTAAGTGATAAAATTACACTTATTAAACAGAGGCACTATTTTAGGCACCACGTTCCATTGGATGGGGCACCAAAAACAGATGGTGCAATGCAAATTGCTGGACTACGGTTCTCCAGAAGTCTGTCCTAACTTAGAATTTGGACATAACTTCAACTTGCCAAGTGCTGACAACTCATTCTGCCTATCCCACCACATATTAATTTGCATCCACGTCCATTGTTTAGGGTTTTAATTATAGACGAAATACAATCACATGGTAAAAATTTGAAAGAAATCACACATTAGAGTATAAATTAAAAAGTAAATTTCTTCCTCTTCCACTACTACCTTCAGCTATAACTATAGTTAACAATCCCTCACAGATTCTTTTTGCATTTTAATGGATATAAAACATTTATAAATCTATGCACATTAAAAGGACATCCTTATACATCTTTGTTTTGATATATGGAAACGAATTAATTCTCAGGAATAGAATTATTGTTTGCCTATGACTGTGTTGATTGAATTTGTAAAGCTTTTGCAAAACTGTTCTCCAAAAAAGCACTGCACACATTTTTTTCTGACCCAGAAGTTTTCAAAGTGTCTACTTCCTTAATCTCTTGTCAACATGGAGTTTTTAAACTTTAACATTTTTTCCAAACTGATACATGAAAATGCTTTTCATTTTTAGTCTTTACATATATTAAATTTTTTACTGACTTTTTATGTTCATGTGGTAAAATTTACTCTTTCTGGAGTACAGTTCTATGGGTTTTCAGAGACAATACAATGGTGTAATCACCGTAGCAATCACGATGCGGCCCAGCTCTGTCACCCTCCACCTCCGCTCTCCGTCATGAGGCTCCACTGCCGTCAACACTGCTCCCAGCCCCCACTGGCAATCACTGATGTGTTTGTTCCTATAATTTTGTCTTCCCCAGAGGGTACCATGAGTACGTTGTTAGCTGCAGACTTGTCATAGATGGCTTTTATTGGAGTGAGGGCGTGCCCTAGTTTGCAAGTTTGCTAATGATATTTTATCATGAATGGACTTTAGATTTTGTTGATTGCGTCTTTCCCGATCTATTAAAAAAATCATATGTCTTTTCTTTCTTCAGTTGATATGGTGAATTACATTTTGAATATTACATTCCTGCTATAAATCCTACTTGGTCATTATTTATTATCCTTTGTAGATTTGAAATTAATTTCTTATAGTTTATAGTCAGGTCCTATTTTAAAAAAATGAATGGTCTTTTAATTGTCTCTTTTAATAAATATGGCTGGGTCACTTACATTTAATGTAATTATTGATATGGTTAAATTTTGTTTTACTATTTTTAAAAAATTTGTTTTCTGTTTGCATGTTTGGCCCCTTTAATTTATGTTCCACCTTTCTGACTTTACTGCTTTCCTATGGATTATGTTAATTTGGTGTTCTATTTTATCTATTTTTGGGAGTATATATATACATTTTATTCTTTTTAATGATTGCTGTAGAAATTATAATGTGCAAACATAACCTTTTAGTTTCCTTAGAACCATATTTTAACATCAAGTAAAAGCAGGAGCCTCACAGTCATATTGGTCACTTCACATTCCCTCACTTAGGTTATAGTTTTCCTATACGTTACAACAACATACATGGAAAACATCACTATACAATGTTACGAGGTTTGTTTTCTTTCTTTCTTTTCTTTTTCTTTTTTTCTTGAGACAGGGTCTTGCTCTGTTGCCCAGGTTAGGGTGCAGCAGTACAATCATAGAGCTCATTGCAGCCTCGACCTCCCATTCAAGTGTGCCTCCTGCCTCAGTCTCCTGAAGCACTGGGACTACAGGTATGCACCGCCACGCCCAGCTAATTTTTAATTTTTTTGTAGAGATGGGGCCTCACTATGTTGCCCAGACTCGTCTAAAACTCCTGGACTCAACTAATCCTCCTGCCTCCACCTTCCAAAGTGCTGGAATTATAGATGTGAGACACCATGCCCGGCCGAGTTTTGCTTTCAATGGTCTTACATATTTTAAAGATTTTTTAAAAGAGTAAAACAATCTTTTATTTTAATGCAAATAGTTGCCTTTCTGAAGCTCTTTCTTCATTCTTTAAGTTGCAAGTTTCTTTCTGGTATCATTTCCTGTAGTCCTGAAGTATGATTTTTAATTGTCCTTTGAAGAAATTCTGCTGGTGGAAAATTCTCTTGGTTTCTTCATCTGAGAAAGTAATTACTTATCTGTCAGTCCTGAGGGATATTTGTGCTGGATATAGAATTCTGCGTTGTGTTCTTCTCTTTCAGCACTTTCAAGATCATGTTCCATTGTCTTTTAGCCTGCGGCATTTCTGATAAGAAATATGTGGACATTTGAATTGGAGTTTCCTTACTTTTTTTTTCTCTAGTTGTTTACATGATTTTCTTTAACTTTGCTTTTGAGAAGTTGGATTATTATGTATCCTGATATGGTTTTCTTTGAGTTTATCCCATTTGAGTTTCATTGACCTTCTTGAATCTGTAAATTTATCAATTTTACCAGTTTGGGAAATGTTTGGACAGTAGTAATACAATTTCTTTCTCTTCTGCTTCTGAGACTCCAGTGATGTGACTGTTAGGCAAATGTGTCATTTTATTTTTTCTACAGATCTCAAGGGGAAAGGATTCCCTATTTAATAAATGGTGCTGGAAAAACTGGCTAGCCATATATAGAAAGCTGAAACTGGATCCCTTCCTTACACCTTATACAAAAATTAATTCAAGTTGGATTAAAGACTTACATGTTAGACCTAAAATCATGAAAACCCTAGAATAAAACCTAGGCAACACTATTCAGGACATAGGCATGGGCAAGGACTTCATGTCTAAAACACCAAAAGCAATGGCAACAAAAGCCAAAATTGACAAATGGGATCTAATTAAACTAAAGAGCTTCTGCACAGCAAAAGAAACTACCATCAGAGTGAACAGACAGCCTAAAGAATGTGAAAAAATTTTTGCAATCTACTCATCTGAAAAAGGGCTAATATCCAGAATCTACAAAGAACTCAAACAAATTTACAAGAAAGAAACAAACAACCCCATCAACAAGTAGGCAAAGGATATGAACAGACACTTCCCCAAAAGAGACATTTATGCAGCCAAAAGACACCTGAAAAAATGCTCATCATCACTGGCCATCAGAGAAATGCAAATCAAAACCGCAATGAGATACCATCTCACACCAGTTAGAATGGCGATCATTAAAAAGTCAGGAAACAACAGGTGCTGGAGAGGATGTGGAGAAATAGGAACACTTTTACACTGTTGGTGGGACTGTAAACTAGTTCAACCATTGTGGAAGTCACTGTGGCAATTCCTCAGGGATCTAGAACTAGAAATACCATTTGACCCAGCAATTCCATTATTGGGTACATACCGAAAGGATTATAAATCATGCTGCTATAAAGACACATGCACACGTATGTTTGTTGCGGCACTACTCACAATAGCAAAGACTGGGAACCAACCCAAATGTCCATCAATGATAGACTGGATTAAGAAAATATGGCACATATACACCAGAGAATACTATGCAACCATAAAAAATGATGAGTTCATGTCCTTTGTAGGGACATGGATGAAGCTGGAAACCATCATTCTCAGCAAACTATCACAAGGACAAAAAACCAAACACCGCATATTCTCACTCATAGGTGGGAATTGAACAATGAGAACACATGGACAGAGGAAGGGGAACATCACACACCGGGGCCTGTTGTGGGGTGGGGGGAGGCAGGAGGGATAGCATTAGGAGATATAGCTAATCTAAATGACGAGTTAATGGGTGCAGCACACCAACATGGCACATGTATACGTATGTAACAAACCTGCACGTTGCGCACATGTACTCTAAAACTTCAACTATAATTTAAAAAAATTTTTTAATGCTATTTTTAACCTTTTATTCTCTCTTTTTTTCAGATTGGACCATTTATATTGATCTGTCTTCAAAGTCACTGACTCTTCTGTCATCTCTGTTACGCTACTAAACCTGTCTGGTGAATTTATTATTATAAATATTGTATTTTTAAGTTCTTAAAATTTCATTTGTTTATTTCTTAGTTTCTATTTTCCTGCTGAGAACTGCTTTGCATTTTTTTTGATAGTATCTTTACCTTGTGGACATAGTTACATGTTCTACTTTAGCAACTTTGAATATTGTGTTGTGTAAGCTTGCAGTCCTATTAAAATCCCAAGGAAAATGTTAATGTTTTCATTTTTTGCAGCCAATCAACCCAGAGAGGGCAGATCACAGGTTCTTCCCTGCTTTCTGTGAGTACTGGCTGCACATTAATCTCCAATGTTAGATTAGTTTCAAACCTTTTGTTCTGCTACTCTGGGTCTGTTCTGCACATGTGTCACTAAGAGATTAGTTTAAGACATAGGCACTAGTTTAAATCTTAGTTTGGTTTCCAAAGCTTTTGCTCTGTTTATTTGGGTCTGTTCTGCGCCTCATAGCTCAGGGATGAGCAAAGGCTTTGTGTGGGTTCCTACATGGAATTAAGGGATCCCTTTCTCCTCTTAGGACTTCCTTCTCTGACCCGAAGGGGTGCCTTTTCTGTTTCCTCTGGCTGGCCAGAAAAATTTTAGGTCTCCACCCACTTAGTAAAGTATCTTATTTCTTCAGTTGTTGCAGCCAATTTCTCCTTAGTTCTATAAGTATGTGATCATATCACCTAATAATAATAATAATGTTGCCATATTCTTCGCCAGTATTGGCAATGTCTTCGCAAATGCTTTACCAGTATTGGTTTATGGAGAGGGCTTTATGGAGAGGACCGCCTAAAGAGGCAGTATCAAAGTCTTCCTTCCTTTCTGATTAAAAATTACAGAAAAGTAAACAGAATAATACAAGGAACTCAAGTACTCACTACCCACAATGAACAATTAACATGGTGACATGTTTTGTTTTCAGATTCTTAAAAAATCTCCTTAGAGATATGTTTGTAATCCGTCCCTGTTTTTCCTTCCCCAGGCCTAATTCCTCCCTTCTTCTCTAGAAGTATCCACTATCATGAATTTTTGTGTATTTATACTTTTTACATGAGATAGATATACGTCTAGAAATATCTATAGATACACAGATATTCATAAGTAATCTACAGTCATGTTTAGTGATTTCATATTTTACAAAAATGGTTTTATACTATTATTTGCAAGTATGCTTGCCTTTTTACACTCTGTTTTATGTTTTTGAGATTTGTCTGTGTTGAGATCTTTAAATCTTGTTAATTCACTGAATGGTGTTAATATGCCACAATTTGTTTCTCTATATCTTTAATAGTAGAGTGGGTATTCTCTGTTTTTGCACTGTTACTTGTAAGACTTACAAATTTGATGTAGTTTGTGCTAAGTGACCTTCTTCGATGGTGCTAAATTATTCATCAGAGTGATTGTACCAATACTATGCAGTCTCAGTGGCAACATGTAAACATATTATTCTTGTTTTTTAAATCTTGATTTTAGTGTAACTTTGTGGTACAGGGTATTACTGTTCTGAGTGTGTGATTCTTACAGGTAGAACAAAACCTACAGGAAAGCAGTTTTTTGAATACTGCAGAAACAAGTTTTTTGAACACTAATTGTATGGCAAGAATATCTTTTAGAAGATTTCAGTTGAGAAAACACACATGCAAAATATTATTTCAACAGGAGCTATTGAACATGCGAATAGGAGTGGCCAGGGGTCAGACGGTCATATGTCTAGGCTCACCTCTGTCACTAAGTATAGACAGGAGTTGAAGAAATCATTTAACCTAAGTTCTCTGAACTTCAATTTACTTACTTATAATGTATTGGCAAACAAATATATTCCCTGATAATCTTACACATTAATTGTGAATTTTTTTATTATGAAAAATTTACAATGTAGAGAAAACTTGAAATAATTATGTATAAACATCAACATATCTTTCAAGTAAAGTGCTGTTGGTTTTTTTTTTTTTTCTGTAAAAGATTGGATATTAAATATTTCAGGCGGCCGGGCACAGTGGCTCATGCCTGTAATCATAGCACTTTCAGAGGCCGAGGCAGGCAGATCACGAGGTCAGGAGTTGGAGACAAGCCTGGCCAACACAGTGAAACCCCGTCTATACTAAAAACACAAAAATTAGCCTGGCATGGTGGCGCATGCCTGTAATCCCAGCTACTTGGGAGGCTGAAGCAGGAGAATCACTTGAACCTGGAAGGTGGAGGTTGTGGTGAGCCGAGATCACACCACTGCACTCCAGCCTGGGCAATAGAGCAAGACTCCGTCTCAAAAAAGAAAAAAAATGTTTCAGGCTTTGCAAGTCGTAGTCTCTATTTCAACTACCCAGCTCTGACACTGTAGTACAAATGCAGCCCTAACTGTCCCTAAGTGAGCCATGATGACTGTGTTCTAATAGGTCTTTATGAACAATGAAATTGGAATTACATAGAATTTTCACATGCCATAAAACATTATTCTTCTTTCCAGTTTTTTCAACATTGAAAACAGTAAAATCCATCCTTAGCTCATAGACAGTAGGGAGTTGGCCAGAATTGGTCCATGAGCCATGGTTTGCTGAGCCCCTGCTCTAAGTGGATTTAATAATTGTTAATATTTTGCCATATTTTCTATGTAAACCATTCGAATGATTTTAATGCAAACCATTTGAAGAGATATGATATCTCTTCAACTCTAAATATGTCAGAATATATTTCTGAAGAATTAACGATATTCTCCTACCTAACTATAATGCCATTATGACACTTAAGAAAATTAATGTCTTGAATTTTATCTAATTTTCAGACTATATTTAATTTTACTCATGATTTTCCAAATGTCCTTTAGAGTGTTTTTACCCCAGCCAGGATTTACTCAAAGTTAGCTCACTGCATTAGATTTGTATGGGACTCCAGTCTCTTTTAGTCTAAAATAGTCCATGCTTTTCTTCCCCATCATCTTTATTTTTTGAAGTCAGGGCTGATTGTTGTGTCTAGTGTTCAACACTCTGGAATTATAGAATTTTTTCCTTATTGGGTATTTAATGTTTCTCTCTATTTATATTATTTTCTGTGAATTAAAGTTGAGTCTAGGTGACTTTTTAGATTCAGGGTAAACATTTTTGGCAAGAATTCTTCCTAGGCAGTGCTGTGCACTTCATATCTCATCTCATCTGGAAGCGCATAACATCTGGCTGTCCCAGGTGGAAACTGACAGATTCTCCATCACGAAGAGGCACCATCCTTTTGCAATCAGCAAGTCATCTCTGCAGGGACTCTTTGGCACCTTGCAAATATCTTATTTCCCAATTGCCATTCCTCTAAGGGTTTTAGCATTCACTGATGCTCATCTGAATCAATTGTTAGATTGGAGAATTTTTTTAATTGCTCTATAGATGGAAAGGATCTATTTATTTGAAAGGAATATATAGGTACTACCACTACTTGATAGAAACTATTACTCAAATAGGTTCATGTGGGACAGTAGTCCTGGTCTTACGTACTGTGGGTGTCTGTGGAGTGAATCAAGGTGGTCGGGGGCAGGAGGAAAATAAGTTAGCCCAGTGGACTGGTTTTATAAAAGATTCAAGGCATTCATAAAGCTCCACCTTCCTTCTGCTGTCACCATGACAACAGAAGCAAGCCTGGCTGAAACCTTGTCAGTTCATTAGGGCTTCTTATGCTTATGCTCCCAGCTCCATTGAGAGGAAAATCCTTAACACTTATGATATTCAGATTAAATACAAATGCCAGGGGGCTGGAGGATGGGGTGGCATGTAAAGATGTATGCTGCGAACTCCATTTGGCCAGGGATGACCTCATCACTGGTTTTTTTTTTCTTTATTTAAAATAACAAGGTTATTATCTGCTACAATAGCTAATGCCTTGTTATTTTACAAGTGTGGGTTTTCTTTTTTTTTTTTTTAACAGCTTCACTCTGTATTACACTAATTGGATAGCGTGCATGTAAAAAAGAAAGAAAAGACTTACCTCCTTGGAGAAATTAAACAGCCAAGTGCAGAAAAAGCAGTCTGTGAGGCTTCTGTTTTTGGGGATAGGAAGGAGCAAACACAACTTTCCCTATGTGTTCCACTAAGTAAAGCTAAGTAAAGCTAAAATCCCATCTCCGGACATTATGTATACACCAAATATAAGACTGCAAGGTGTACAGGAAAGAGCAGAGCTACTACGGACCTGGAGACTGAGGAATGTCCCAGGGTTCAGTTCATTTGGCTTTCTTTTTGACTTGTATGTCCTGGACTGCCTTCTGGAGTAGCTAGTAACCCAAACACCAATAAACACAGACAAGAAAAGCCCCAAGAAAAGCCAGCCCCCTCTAGTTAAAGGGCCAGGAAAGTGACAGCCTAGCAAGACAGGGTGATAACTTTTAGGCAAAAACTCCAGCTAAACCCCATAGAAAAGCTGCAGCTTACCCCTGGTAAACTGCAGTTTTTTAAGGCAAAAAGCTTAGTTTTTGCCTAGGCAGCTGCAGCTGACCCCAGCATCAGCTCTCTAGGGGGGAGCCTGAGTCTCCTGCCCCATCCAGCAGTCATAAGGTGCCCCGTCCCCAGTTTGACATTATACTACTTGTAGATAAAAGACAATCATTGGAAAAATTGGATAAAGGATACATAGGGCCTCTCTGTGCTATTTCTGCAACATCTTATTATCATTTCAAAATGAAAAATTAAATTAAAATGGCCAGTCAGTTTGATGACATTTTCCCCTTTTCATGTGGGGGCTCCATAGTCACCTTGATGTCCGTTGAATGGGTTTGGTGTCTTGTGGCAAAACAATTGGAATGAAGAGCTGCTTGCCTATTTAATTCTGATACAATGTCCCTAAATGTTAGGTTTGGACAGGGTGCTGCTTAGCACTGGGCAAGTTCATATCTACCTGAAAGATCTAGGGGACCTTTTCGTGCATCTACAGAAAAATAATCTGTGCTTATGAGCAAGAGCCTCCGAAAGAAACAGGTATCAGGGACAAAGACAGGAAGCTGGGGAAACACTTTCCTAATAAAACTCCACTCAATTCAATAAGAAGTCCCGACACCCTTTCTTTCATTATTTATTTCAATGTAATTCAATGCAAATTTTATGTCAGGATGATGACATCTGAGAGGGCAGACAACAAAGGGGAGCTCCACTTTCAGCCTGCAGAAAATACTCACCGAGCACCTCTCACGACGCTAGGACAGGAAACACCTGTGACCAAGATAGACAAGGTCCGTGCCCAAGGAACTCCCGTGAAAGTCTCACGCCTAGGATGTTGCTTGGAACCTTCTAGAAGCAAAGTAATGGAGCAATTTTGGAAGGAATTCGGGATTTCTAGCCTGAAGCAGAATGAAACATAGCAGTCCCAAGGACCCAAGAAAAGTTTAACATGGACAGTGGATTAGACTTGCCTCTCCCGATTCAAATCTGGAATCTAGTGGGAAATTTTCTACCGCATTGTGCATAAAAAAGTAGGCCGCATTAAGAAAAGTTCAGCTCGTCTTCCTTACACATTTTTGCATGAAGATCACATTTTGTGAATACTGTGGACCAGCAAGCTCTCTCTCACGGCACCATCTCTAGACCCTCGGGGTGGCATTGAGCTCATCAGATGCTGGGCACCGCCCCCCCTCTCCCCACCCCGATTCTGCTGGCTGGAATTGCCAGATGCGAGACAGGAGACAGTTATGTGTGAATGTCAGATCAACGGCAAGCCCATTTTTAGTGCAAGCATGGTCCTTGCAATATTTGTCCTGCATGTGCACTTGCCAAATCGGGGAACCTCAGTTTCAGTGCACCCCTATCTCAGCTTCTTTGTTCTTTGGTTTCTACAGCTCCTGAAACTCTCAGAAAAAGGCTAGAAAACCACTCGACACTCTTCAGCTTCCTGCGCAGAGAGCTGGGAGTGTCTGGGAATTCGCCTCCTCCCAGGACAACGGTGGCTTATGAATCACTGGAGCAGAGAATGCATACTTAGCTCTCTTGCCTGTGTGGAGACAAAGTCTGAGGTGTAAGCCAGCTCCAGAGCTCCTGGGGACCAGGTGGGTGGGGACTTGCCTGAGGTTGCCCTCTGGCTTGATTCCTTCTCCTTCCCTCTTCTGCTTCCCACGCCTTCTTATAGCTTTCTCTGTAGGGGGACCCTTCCCTGATGAGTCACATGCGGGTGAATCTTATTACCAGAGTCCACTTCAGGGGAATGCAGCTCAAGATCATTCTGAAATAAAAGGTGAGAAAATATCACTTGAGGCTAGGAGTTCGAGGTCAGCCTGGGCAACATAGCAAGACCCCCATTTCTACAAAAAATTTTAGATAAGAAAATTAGCCAGGTGTGGTGGTGCATGCCAGTAGTCCCAGCTACCTGGGAGGCTGAGGAAGGAAGATCACTTGAGCCCAGGAGGTCCAGGCTGCAGTGAGCCGAGATCCTGCCACTGCACTCCAGTCTGGGCGACAGAGCCAGACTCTGTCTGGAAAAAAAAAAAATGTGGGTAAGAAAATAGAAAATAGATTTAGCCCTGAGGAGTTGGTTCCCATGGTGTGCAAACTGCCTGAATAGACACAAACTCTGGAAATTCTTTCCTCAGATTACGGTTTGATGTTATTAATAGTAGATACGGCTTAGAGCAAATCCTCAAAACCCAACAGTATTGTTTACAACACGAAGTCTTTCTGAGAGTCAAAGTATTCTATTCTAAAGAAAAGTCAAGAAAGAGTTCTAAACATGGGGTCTCTGGGGAGCCACACGGGCCCCTCATTCCCGCCTGGGCCTGCCACTGGCTGAGCAGCCAGGGGGTCCTGGGGCCTCGTGGGGACTCTGCTCTCGAGGGCCCCACATGCATTGGGCCCCAGCATGCCAGGAGGGCACCGAAACTTCAGGGGGTGCCAGCATCCCCATCGGCACCTTACTTTTATGAAATTATCTCTGTGTGGGACTTTTTTTTTTTAATTTTATTTTACCTTAAGTTCCAGGATACATGTGCAAACGTGTACGTTTCTTACTTAGGTATACGCGTGCCATGGTGGTTTGCTGCAGCTATCAACCCTTCACCTAGGTATTAAGCCCCACATGCATTAGCTAGTTTTCCTGGTGCTCTCCCTAACCCCCGCCCCACCCCCACAGGCCCCAGTGTGTGTTGTTTCCCTCCTTGTGTCCATGTGTTCTCATTGTCCAACTACTACTCATGAGTGAGAACATGCAGTGTTTGGTTTTCTGTTCCTGTGTTAGTTTACTGAGGACAATGGCTTCCAGCTTCATCCATGTCTCTGCAAAGGACATGATCTCATTCCTTTTTATGGCTGCATAGTATTCTATGGTGTATATGTACCACATTTTCTTTATCCATTCTATCATTGATGGGCATTTGGGTTGGTTCCATGTCTTTGCTGTTGTAAATAGTGCTGCAATAAACATACATATGCATGTATCTTTATAGTAGAATGATTTATACTCCTTTGGGAATATATGCAGTAATGAAATTGCTGGGTCAAATGGTATTTCTGGTTCTAGATCCTTGATGAATTGCCACACTGTCTTCCACAATGGTTGAGCTAATTTACATTCCCACCAATAGTTTAAAAGCATTCCTATTTCTCCACAGCCTTGACCACATCCATTGTTTCTTGACTTTTTAATAATTGCCATTTTGACTGCTGTGAGATGGTATCTCATTGTGGTTTTGATTTGCATTTCTCCAGTAATCAGTGATATTGAGTTTTTTTTCATATTTTGTTGGCTGCATAAATGTCTTCTTTTGAGAAGTGGCTGTTCATATCTTTGCCCACTCTTTGATGGGGTTGTTTTTTTCTTGTAAATTTGTTTCAGTTCTGATATAGTTTATCTGTGTCCCCACCCAAATCTCATCTTGAATTCCCACGAGTTGTGGGAGAAACCCAGTAGGAGGTAATTGAATCATGGGGGCACGTCTTTCCCATGCTGTTCTCATGATAGTGGGTAAGCTTCATGAGATCTGATGGTTACTATAAGGGGGAGTTTTCCTGCACAAGTTCTCTTTGCCTGCCACCATCCACATAAGACGTGCCTTGCACCTCCTTGCCTTCCACCACAATTATGAGGCCTCCCCAGCCACGTGGAACTGTGAGTCCAATTAAACTTCTTTCTTTTGTAAATTGTCCAGTCTCGGGTACGTCCTTATCAGCAGCATGAAAATGGACTTGTAAATTCTGGATATTACACCTTTGTCAGATGGGTAGATTGCAAAAATTTTCTCCCATTCTGTAGGTTTCCTGTTCACTCTGATGACAGTTTCTTTTGTTATGCAGAAGCTCTTTAGTTTAATTAGATCCCATTTGTCAATTAGCTTTTGTTGCAATTGCTTTTGGCATTTTCATCATGAAGTATTTGCCCATGCCCTGAATGGTATTGCCTGGGTTTCCTTCTAGGGTTTTTATGGTTTTTGGTTTTACATTTAAGTCTTTAATCCATCTTGAGTTAATTTTTGCATAAGGTATAAGGAAGGAGTCCAGTTTCAGTTTTCTGCATATGGCTAGCCAGTTTTCCCAGCACCATTTATTAAATAGGGAATCCTTTCCCCATTGCTTGTTTTTGTCAGGTTTGTTGAAGATCAGATGGTTGTAGATGTATGTTGTTATTTCTGAGGTCTCTGTTCTGTTCCATTGGTCTATATGTCTGTTTTGGTACCAGTATCATGCTGTTTTGGTTACTGTAGCCCTGTAGTATAGTATGAAGTCAGGTAGTGTGATGCCTTGAGCTTTGTTCTTTTTGCTTAGGATTGTCTTGGCTATACAGGTTCTTTTTTGGTTCCATATGAAATTTAAAATTGTTTTTTCTAATTCTGTGAAGAATGTCAATGGTAGTTTGATGGGAATAGCATTGAATCTACAAATTACTTTGTGCAGTATGGCCAGTTTCACGATATTGATTCTTCCTATTCATGAGTATGAAATGTTTTTCCATTTGTTTGTGTCCTCTCTTATTTTCTTGAGCAGTGGTTTGTAGTTCTCCTTGAAGAGGTCCTTCACTTCCCTTGTTAGCTGTATTCCTAGGTATTTTATTCTCTTTGTAGCAATTGTGAATGGGAGTTCATTCATGATTTGGCTCTCTGCTTGTCTGTTGTTGGTGTATAGGAAAGCTTGTCATTTTTGCACATTGATTTTGTATCCTGAGACTTTGCTAAAGTCGTTTATCAGCTTAAGGAGTTTTTAGGCTGAGATGATGGGGTTTTCTAAATATACAATCATGTTGTCTGCAAACAGAGACAATTTGACTTCCTCTATTCCTATTTGAATACTCTTTCTTTCTTTCTTTTGTCTGATTGCCATGGCCAGAACGTCCAATACTAAGTTGAATAGGAGTGGTGAGAAAGGGCAACCTTGCCTTGTGCCAGTTTTCAGAGGGAATGCTTCCAGCTTTTGCCCATTCTGTATGATATTAGCTGTGTGTTTGTCATAAACAGCTCTTATTATTTTGAGATATGTTCCACCAATACCTAGTTTATTGAAAGTTTTTAACATGAAGGAATGTTGAATTTTATCAAAGGCCTTTTCTGCAACTATTGAGATAATCATGTGGTTTTTGTCATTGGTTCTGTTTGTGAGATGAATTATGTTTATTGATTTGCAAATGTTGAACCAGCCTTGCATCCCAGGGATAAGATCGACTTGATCGTGGTGGATAAGCTTTTTGATGTGCTGCTGGATTTGGTTTGTTAGTATTTTATTGAGGATTTTTGCATCAATGTTCATCAGAGATATTGGCCTGAAGTTTTCTTTTTTTGTTGTGTCTCTGTGAGGTTTTGGTGTCAGGATGAGGCTGGCCTTGTAAAATGATTTAGGGAGGAGTCCCTCCTTTTCGATTGTTTGTAATAGTTTCAGAAGGAATGGTACCAGCTCCTCTTTGTACCTCTGGCAGAATTAGGCTGTGAATCCATCTGGTCCTGGGCTTTTTTCTTTTCTTTTTTTGGTTGGTAGGCTATTAATTATTGCCTCAATTTAAGAAGTAGTTATTGGTCTATTCAGGGATTCTACTTCTTCCTGGTTTAGTCTTTGGAGGGTGCATGTGTCCAGGAATTTATCCTTTTCTTCTAGTTTGTTTGCGTAGAGGTGTTTACAGTATTCTCTAATAGTAGTTTGTATTTTTGTGGAGTCAGTGGTGATATCCCCTTTATCATTTTTTATTGTGTCTATTTGATTCTTCTCTCTTTTTTTCTTTATTAGTCTAGCTAATAGTCTATCTATTTCATTAATTTTTTTCAAAAAACCAGCTCCTGGATTCATTGATTTTTTGAAGGGCTTTTCGTGTCTCTATCTCATTCACTTCCACTCTGATCTTAGCTATTTCTTGTCTTCTGCTAGCTTTTGGATTTGTTTGCTCTTGCTTCTCTAGTTCTTTTAATTGTGATGTTAGGGTGTCGATTTGAGATATTTCTAGCTTTCTGATGTGGGCATTTAGTGCTATAAATTTCCCTCTTAACACCGCTTTAGCTGTGTCTCAGAGATCCTAGTACATTGTCTCTTTGTTCTCATTGGTTTCAAAGAACTTCTTGATTTCTGCCTTAATTTCATTATTTACCCAGGAGTCATTCAGGAGCAGGTTGTTCAATTTCTTTGTACTTGTGTTGTGTTGAGTTTCTGAATCCTGAGTTTAATTTGATTGCACTGTGGTCTGAAAGACTATTTGTTATGATTTCAGTTTTTTTGCATTTGCTGAGTGAGGAGTGTTTTACTTTCAATTATGTGGTCGATCTTAGAATAAGTGCCATGTGGCACTGAGAAGAATGTATATTCTGTTGATTTGGGATGGAAAGTTTTGTAGATGTCTATTAGGTCCACCTGATCCAGAGCTGAGTTCGAGTCCTGGATATCCTTGTTAATTTTCTGTCTTGTTGATCTGCCTAATATTGACAGTGGGGTGTTAAAGTCCCTCACTATTATTTTGTGGGAGTCTTTGTAGGTCTCTAAGAATTTGTTTTATGAATCTGGGTGCTCTTGTATTGGGTGCATATATATTTAGGATAGTTAGCTTGTTGCACTGATCCCTTTACCATTATGTAATAACTTCTTTATCTTTTTTGGTCTTTGTTGGTTTAAAGTCTGTTTTGTCAGAGACTAGGATTGCAACCCCTGCTTTTTTTTTTTTTTCGCTCTCCATTTGCTTGGTAAGTTTTCCTCCAACCCTTTATTTTAAGCTTGTGTATGTTTTTGCACGTGAGTTGAGTCTCTTGAATACAGCACACCCATGGGTCTTGAATCTTCATCTAATTTGCCAGTCTGTGTCTTTTAATTGGGGGCATTTAGCCCATTTACATTTAAGGTTAATACTGTTATGTATAAATTTATCCTGTCATCATGATGCTATCTGGTTATTTTGCACACTAGTTGATGCAGTTTCTTCATGGTGTCATTGGTCTTTATATTTTGGTGTGTTTTTGCAGTGGCTGGTACCCGTTTTTCCTTTCCATATTTAGTGCTACCGTCAGGAGCTCTTGCAAGACAAGCCTGGTGGTGACAAAGTCCCTCAGCATTTGCTTATCTGAAAAGGATTTTATTTTTCCTTTGCTTATGAAGCTTAGTTTGCCTGGATATGAAATTCTGGGTTGAAAATTCTTTTTTTTTTAAGAATATTGAATATTGGCCTCCACTCTGTTCTGGCTTGTAGGGTTTCTGCTGAGAGATCTGCTGTTAGTCTTATGGGCTTCCCTTTGTAGGTGACCTGATCTTTCTCTCTGGTTGCTCTTAACATTTTTTCCTTCATTTCAACCTTGGAGAAGCTGATGATTATGTGTCTTGGGTTGATCTTCTTGTGGAGTATCTTAGTGGTATTCTCTGTATTTCTTGAATTTGAATGTTGGCCTGCCTTGCTAGGTTGGGGAAGTTCTCCTGGATAATATCCCGAAATGTGTTTTCCAACTTGGTTCCATTCTCCCCACCTCTTTCTGGTACTCCAATCAATTGTAGATTTGGTCTTTTTACATAGTCCCATATTTCTTGGAGGTTTTGTACATTCCTTTTCATTTTTTTTTCTCTAATCCTGTTTGCCTGCTTATTTCAGCAAGGTGGTCTTCAATCTCCAATATTCTTTCTTCTGCTTGATTGATTTGGCTATTGATACTTGTGTATGTTTCACAAAGTTCTCATGCTGGGTTTTTCAGCTCCATCAGATCATTTATGTTCCTCTCTAAGCTGGTTATTATAGTTAGCTGCTCCTGTAACCTTGTATCAAGGTTCTTAGCTTCTTTGCATTGAGTTAGAACATGCTCCTTTACTGCAGCAGAGTTTTTTATTATCCATCTTCTGAAGCCTATGTCTGTAAATTCATCCATCTCATTCTCTGTTCAGTTCTGTGCCCTTGCTGGAGAGGTGGTGCAATCATTTGGAGGAGAAGAGGCATTCTGGCTTTTGGGTTTTCAGCATTTTTTTTCATCGATTCTTTCTCATCTTCATGGGTTTGTCTAGTTTTGAACTTTGAGGCTGCTGATCCTTAGATGAGGTTTTGTGGGGACTTTTTTGTTGACACTGTTGTTGTTGCTTTCTGTCTGTTTGTTTTTCTTTCAATAGTCAGATCTCTCTTCTGTAGGATTGCTGTGGTTTGCTGGGGGTTCCCTTCAGGCCCTATTCATCTGGTTCACTCCTGCACCTGGAGATGACACTCAAGGAGGCTGGAGAATAGCAAAGATGGCTGCCTGCTCCTTCATCTGGGATTTCTGACCTCAAGGGGCACCAACTTGATGCCAGTAGGAACGCTCCTGTATAGGGTGTCTGACAACTCCTGTTGGAGGATCTCACCCAGTTGGGTGGCAAGGGGAGCAGGAACCGTTTAACAAAGCACTTTGGCTGCCCCTTGATGGAGGGGGTGGCTATGCTGGGGGGAAACCCACTCTTTTGCACTGCCCAGATTCCTCGGAACTAGCAGGAGGAAAGACTAAGTCTGCTGGTTTGTGGAGACTACAGTCACCATGCCCACTAGGGGCTCAGGCCCAGGGAGCTCAGAGTTCTGTCTCTGAACCCCTGGCTGGAGTTGCTGGAGTTCCTGTAGGGAGGTCCTGCCCAGTGAGGAGGGATGGGTCAAGGTCAGGCCTGAAGAGGCACTCTGACTATAGTCTGCCACAGCCGGTGTGTTGGGCTGTGGGGAATACCTCTTGGGACTGAGATGTCCAGCCTGTCTGGTTCCAGCAGGGGAAAAGTATAGCGTGGAGCTATAGAGATGCGTGGGACATTTTTAAGTGCCTGTGGTCAGTTGCTTTCTCCCCTCTTGTCACCAAAATGAGTCCCAGGAAGCTCCTGAGCATCTCTGACTCTCACGCCCACCCTGCCCTATTCTGTGGTGGGGCAGATGGCAGAGGACACAGCTCCTGTCCCTCCTAAGTGCCTGGAAGAGGCAGAAAACAAAGCAAAAGCCATGCTAGACACCAGAGAGGGGCATTTGACACCCAATAAAAGGTGTTTCATTCCTCCAGGGGGAATATACTTTAAGACAAAACATTTTCATAGACAGGCAGGTGGAGGGGATGAAGAAATTTGACTCAGGGGTCATGTCAGCTTGGGGAGCTGTGTGGGTGCATTTGAGTGACATGCCTGCTTGCTGGCATGGCAACAGCTCCACTCTGGTTTTCTTTCCCTCAGTACGTTCTGACAATGGTGCAGGTAAAGAATCTGAGCTTGCTTTTTGTTTTTTCTTGTCTCAAGCATAATGGGCTCTTCTTGCTCCTGAGACCCAGGCCCAGTTGGGCTTGTGCAGGTAGGGGGCCATTAGAGCAGGTAGGAGACATCCCCTGGAAAAATGTGAGCAAAGCGCTGAAATCAGTGGTTTCCATTGATTGGATGCCAATAGCATAACAAGAATGTATATATATGTAACATGTGTATATGTATACATATCATATGTGTATATGATCTCAATTTATTATTATATACATTTTATAGTGAGGAAAAACAAGACTTCAGGAATTAACTTGCTCAAGTTTAGCTAAGTAGAGAGGGAGGAGCTGGGATTCTAGCCCCGTTTGTCTATTTACAAAGTCCCACATCTACTCCTTGCACAGAGCTAGTAGGACTAGCACGAAACTTCTCTTTTTGTCCATCTAAAAGAGAAGCCACAGGAAGGGGCCCTGACATATAAGCCCTTTTCTCCAGTTTCCACTTGTGGCTCCAGCCAGCTTCAGTTTCCATGATTGATTTGTTGTAAAGAAAACCTTACGGGTGTGTAGTCAGGGATTTCACCAAGCACCCATCCCTGCTCTGGATATGAAGGCAATTGTCTCCTGACAAGGAAAAAGTTGAGCTTGTATTTGGATCGATGTGTTTGTTACTTAAGCAAAGACAGCATCAACTAAGAACTGGAACAAAATGTCCCCTGTGCTCTGAAGTTCCACAGTTATGAAATATTGTCTGAGCTACCACGGCACTGATGAGGTTACCTTTTAATATACAGACACAACTATGCGGAATCCCAGTCGATTTCTTGCTAAACTATTATAAAACGTTGTTTACCTTCATGTCTTTTTTTTTTTAATGTTTGCTTTCCACTCTCATCCAGACTGTGCCAAGCTGATGACTGACCTACTTTTGCTGCAGTGCTGGGTTTGCTTTTAATTATAGCAATTACAGTGCCCAGATCACTGGCATCATCCCCAGGATGTCGGGTTTTTTCTTCATGTTATTGTTACCCAGATTACACAGCTTTTGTGCCAACATGAAGCCTGCTAATGACCCAGGGATGGGGCTGGCTGTGCTATAGACACGTTAGAGGTCAGCGCAAGTCTGTTTTCAGGGTTTCTCCAGTGGCTGTTGGGCTGACTCCATTGTGGAGAGCTGACACTTGCGCTGCCCTATAATGTCCTGGACAAGGAAGGATTCTTTAAGGAGACCCAGCTTTAAGGAGAGTAAGCCATTTGAGTTCTAAAAAAGAGTTTTCAGAGTGAAACTAAAATCTTGCCAGAAAGAACTAATTTCCAGATGCCTTGTTCTTCCTTCTTTCTCCTTCTCTCCCTTGCTGCCTTCCTTCTCTTCTTACTGTTAATGTTTATCTTAGTCGCCTCAAGCTGATATAATAAATATGTCAGAGACTGGATGGCTTAAACAGCAAAATTTGTTTCTTGCAGTTCAGGAGTCTGGAATTCCAAGATCAAGGTGCCAGCAGATTCGGTGTCTGGTGAGGGCCCACGACCTGGTTCACAGTTGGCCGTCTTCTCATTGTATCCTCACATGGTGGAGGGCACAGAGACGAGCAAGCTCTCTCCTGTATCTTCTTATAATGGCACTAAGCCCACTCATGAGGGCCCTATCCTCATGACCTAATCACCTTCCAAAGGTTTCATCTCCTAAGACCATCCCACTGGGGATTGAGCCTCAACATATGAATTTTTGAGACACCCAAGCATTCAATTAATGGTAGTACCCAAATTCAAAACATGTATTGAGCAACCTGTGTACAAGAACTGGCAATAATAGTAATAGGTACCAATTATGGAGATTGCACTATAGGTAAGAATTAACTCTGTTCATCTTTCTGTCAATCCTAAAAAGTCAGGATTCTTATTAACCCTTCTTTTCAGATAGAAAAACTGTGGCAGATGGAGATAGGTTAACTAATCTTTCTGAGTTGCAGGAGCAGGGTTCTGATGCAGGTGATCTGCAGCCTCCGCAGTGAGCTCTCCCATTGCCAGAACACAGTAGAACGCCAGTGTAGACAGATGCCTGGGGAGTGGCCCCCACCCCCACAGAGCTCAAGGGAGGCTGGGAGTCTAACATCACAAAATCACTAAGATTTACCACTCAGTGGGAAACCAGCCCCAAATTAATTAAATTGATAGTATAGAAAAGAGGGTGGTGATTAATGCTTCTTATTCTTTTAGTTTGATGAAACACACATAGGCAAATCTAATTAATTCTCACCTCCATAATAGGGCCTGGGATGACTCAGACAGTGAGGTGCAGAGTTAATCTCAGAGGCTTCTTATAGGAAAGCTGAGCATGTAGCCCTACCTAACAGAACTCCATTTTCAAGTTTCAAGCCCCTTCCAGAAGGAAACACTAATTTACTTAGAAATCCTTGATATGCTAATTACAAATCATGCTCACCTACTCATTAGAGTAACTCCCCCAAGGAATTTCCCCTTCCTTTAGCTGCATACTAATTACAGGTCTATTCTTAAAGTACAGCAGAATGGTAAAGAATGAGCGATCTGGTTTGGAATCCAGACCCTTCCATTCACTGACTGTAATTTTGGACAAGTTACTTAACTTTTGTGAGTCTCAGGTTTTTTACCTGTAAAACAGTGATAACTATATCCTTCTCTGGTCTGCAGGTTGTGAAGAAGAAATGACAGTCAATTCCTCTGATGGGGCCAGGGTGAGTTTGCAATACACATTGCTGGTTGGTACCCATGCATGTGGATTTTGACTTTTCATTAATTCCAACTGCTCTCCTTCTAATACACACAAATATGATAGGATTTTTCTTGTATCTTTCATTACTCATACAGATTTCTTTCAGTAGAAAAATCTGTCCAATAGTATGCAGTGATTATCCTGGTGTTCCATTGAAGTTGTTTAAGTATAAAATGGTGAGAACAGAAGTGAGAGCAGAGATTTCTCTCCACATCAGTAGTTAGAGAGGAATGGGTCCTCTCCCATGGCATCACATGAATCAGACTAGTTTTTCAAAGGCTGTAAGGAATTCTGTGGCTTATTGACACATCTTTTCTTCTTTGATAGTTGGAAGAGCAGTTTCCTTGCTTTTTAGGATATTTAAAAAGAATGACCTTCAGTCTTTACTAAGTGGCTCATGCGACCGTCTGCTCCATGAAACACAGGGATTCGTCAGACACCACACCTGTACACTTTTTTTTTTTTTTTTTGAGACTCTGTCACCCAGGCTGGAGTACAGTGGTGCGATCTCGGCTCACTGCAAGCTCCGCCTCCCGGGTTCACGCCATTCTCCTGCCTCAACCTCCCGAGTAGCTGGGACTACAGGTGCCTGCCACCACGCCCGGCTAACTTTTTTGGGTATTTTTTTTAGTAGAGATGGGATTTCACCATGTTAGCCAGGATGGTCTCGATCTCCTGATCTCATTATCTGCCCGCCTCGGCCTCCCAAAGTGCTGGGATTACAGGCGTGAGCCACCGCGCCCGGCCCACACCTGAGCGCTTTTGTCTTTCAGTCTAGGTGGGAGGAAAAGCCAGTGTTGTGGTAGAGTTCAGTGGGCCTCAGAGAAGGTAAGACAAAGTACCGATGAGCCCAAAGACAGGAAGAACCAAGCCCTGCCGAGGGGATGAGGAAAAGCTTCATGGAAGAGGTTTGCTTGGTGCAGGATTCAAAGACTGAGAAGGGTTCTGGCAGCTTGAAAAGAGAAGGTAGGAAATCCCAGAAAAAGAGTGTATCAGTGAAAACACAGATGCGAGAAGCTGCGATGCACTCTCAGGCACCGAGAAAAGGGCTAGCTCTTCACAGGGAGGGCAGCTGCAGAGCCAAGACAGACGGCTGCAGGCTGCACAGTTGTTACCATAGGACGGCTCCGGAATACGGGATTTAACTGGCAGGAAATGCTGGGCCATCAACAGGTTCTGAGAAATGGCATTCTTCGGAGAGGTTTCTTGTGGGCCAGGCATTGTCAACTCCGCGGGACTGTTCTTGCTGTCTCTGAATTTCAAGTCCCCAGATAATACAGGCATCAGGACCAGGCTCCTGGGAGGATATTAAAGGTCCACCTACTCAGATCTGCCAGCTTGAGAAATGCTTCCTAGGGACAGCTAAGCTGACACTCAAGGATGTCAGGAAACAGGTGGGCGAAGTTAGGAAAACAGGTCAGGGTAGACGGAGCAGAATGTGCAAAACTATGTTGGTGGGAGAGAGCTTGGTGCATTTGGGAAGCTGAAGACAGCTTATTAAGGTTCAGGGTGAAACAATGGGAGAGAAGCAGGTAATGTGGCTGAGAGGGCGAGCATGAATCAGATCATGATGTGCAATTTAAGTCATAGCGAAGGTTTATGTTTCATTTCAGAGGGCATTTTTTTTTTTAACAGTGTTTCACTCTTGTCATCCAGGCTAGAGTGCAGTGGCGCGATCTCACCTCACTGCAACCTCTGCCTCCCAGGTTCAAGAGATTCTCCTGCCTCAGCCTCCCGAGTAGCTGGTATTACAGGTGCGTGCCACCATGCCCGGCTATTTTGTGGTTGTTGCTGTTGTTGTATTTTTACTAGAGACGGGTTTTTGCCATTTTGACCAGGCTGGTTTTGAATTCCTGACTTTAGGTGATCCACCTGCCTCGGCCTCCCAAAGTGTTGGGATTACAGGTGTGAGCCACCGCATCTAGCCCAGCATTGATTTTAAGGAGGAAAATGACACAGTTTCAGCTCCTGCATTTCAGACATTGGCCATGATATGGAGCATGTGTCTGAGGGAGACTGACGCAGTGGAGTGGAATGGCTTCAATACAGGTGGAGTTCATAGCAATTGCTCTGGGCATGAGAGGGAAAAAACAATTAAAACCAGGTGCAAAGGGTCCTGCCTTTGCAATGGGATAAATGGCAATGCTGTGGCCCGACTTAGGGGCCAAGGCAAAGGTATGTTTATCTGGGGGCACGTGATCTGTTTAGCTCTTGGCACACAGAGCTTGAAGTTTTTGAGACGTCCTAGGGGAGATTTCAGTGAGACATTCAGGGATGGATCTGTGGTAGCAACCTTGGCTTGAGATATGTTAGCAAGTAGATGGGAGTTGGAAACAAGAAAGAGAATAAGATAGCCCAACAAATATGTAGACCATGAAATGGGTTCAAGATGCCTGTGAGGAACCAAGACTGGAGGAAGGGCTGTGATCCTGGAAGCAGGAAGAACACGCAGTGAGTTGGGCAGACACAGTGGACCGGCACTCCACCGGCACGTCAGCCTTTCTCCAGTGTTAGCCATTGGAACATACGTAAACAAGCAGCAGAAATATTTTCCAGATGCCCTTGCAACTAAGGCCTGAAATCATAATTAGCTTCTGCAGTTAGGTGGATATGGACAGCTGCAGGAAGGCAGAGGCCACCTTCCTCCTGCTGGTACTGCTGGCATGAGCTGCAAAGCCCTGGGTGCTGGGGCGGTTGTGACGGCTGGACTCAGCATTCTGGCGGGTTGTCATCAGCTACTGTACAAACAGAGAAGTGGGTGTGGAGGGCACAGTGTGGCCACAGCAGCAGCCTCCCTGCCTCTGGATCCTGCTTTATTGACATGCCTCTGAGCTCTGATCTCAGCAGAAGTCCACTGACCTCTGCTTCTGTAGTTCATCCAGTGATTTCTGTTATGCAAGTAATTTCTTGTATTAAATTTTTTTTCTTCTTGAAATCCTAGACTTCCTGTTTTCTTACATGGAACTGGGACTGATGAAGAGATTTAAGGAAGCAAGGAAGAGAATATTTCAACAAGGGGGGCACGAGCTGCAGTATCACATGTTGCCAAGGTGAAATGCAAACTATGTCTACTGGACTTGGAAGTTGTTCTCTACAAAGAGGTTCCAGCAGCCGGGCGCAGTGGCTCAAGCCTGTAATCCCAGCACTTTGGGAGGCTGAGGTGGGTGAACCACCTGAGGTCAGGAATTCGAGACCAGTCTGGCTGACATGGCGAAACACTGTCTCTACTAAAAATACAAAAATTAGCTGGGTATGGTGGCATGTGCCTGTAATCCCAGCTACTCAGGAGGCTTAGGGAGAGAATCACTTGAACCTGGGAGGTGGCCTTTGCAGTGAGCCGGGATTGTGCCACTGCACTCTAGCCTGGGCGACAAGAACAAAACTCCGTCTCAAAAAAAAGAGGTTCCAGGGCTGTGATAGGGCAGGCAGCAGGGCTACCTAGACAGGTGAGTACCTCATGACAGGCTGGGGTACTCCATCAGTGGTCCTTAATTAATTATTTAACAACTATTAATAGACATTGTAAACTCCATTAGGCTCATAACTCATATGTCAGCTGTCCCCTAGACCTGTTCATTGAGCTCTTCCAAAACTGTCTGTCTTAGTCTGTTTGAGCTACTATAACAACTTACCTTGAATTGAATGGCTAATAAACAACAGAAATTTATTACTCACAGTTCTGGAGCTCGGGAGTCCTAGATCAAGGTGCCAGCAGATTCAGTGTCTGGTGAGGGCTTCTTGCATCATAGATGGTACCTTCTTGCTGTGTTCTCACATGGCCGAAGGGGCAAGGGAGCTTATATAAGGGCCCTATAAAAGCTTTAATAAGGGCCCCACCTCCCAATACTACCTCCTTGGCGGTTAGGATTTCAACATATACGTTTTGGGGAGACACGAATATTTAGTCCACAGCATTCCCTCTGTACAAGAGCTCTGTTGAAAATGAAGAAGTCACTGAAGACTGTGTTGGGGAGAGAGTGAAGAGGACTAACATAGCATAAAGCGTTTCACATGAAGACACCTTGATTGGACATGCTTCCTCCTGGAGATTCTTTATTTCTTTTCCATGGCTACTGTGTCTATTCTGCCTTTCTTGTGTGCTTTGGCCAACCCACAGGGCCCCAGACTCCCTCCAGACATCCCACTCCCTTCTTAGACCTGCTCCCTGTCTCATGCAGCCATTGAGCATGGTGGAAGCATTGGTCTCCAAGCTTGCACCCACCATTATTCATTACTCGTAAGTGTGCTCCATTAGCTCTGTGTAAATCAGCCAATCAAGCTTCCGGGATCAGCTCTCTCCAGATGCATGAGCCTTTATAAAGAATGCAAAAGTTTACTTGTCACACCTTCAAACTCACGTAACGAATTTCTTACGTACACTGAATAAGAATATGAATAATATGCATCCTATCGATCACCTAAGAAGACTCTAGTAGATACTTGAGTTCATTGGTATAGCATTTAAACTTTTAATTGGGATGTTTAGTGCTTTCTTAAACGTAAATGGGTAGCGGAGAGAAAATAAAAATTATTAGGATCTGGAGGTCAAGAAACAAAGAGGCTGAGTTTTAGATGGTGTGTTAGGCAGTCATAGCATTACCATAAAGAAATATCTGAGACTGGGTAATTTATAAAGAAAAGATGTTTAATTGGCTCACGGTTTGGCAGGTTGTACAGGAATTATGGCGCTGGTATCTGCCTCTGGTGAGGCATCAGGAAATTTACAATCATGATAGAAGGCAAAGGCGGAGCCAGCCATCACGTGGCAAGAGCGGGAACAAGAGAGAAGGGAGGAAGAGCCAGCCTCCTTTAAACAACCAGCTCCCACATGAACTCACAGAGCAAGAACTCACTTCTTACCATGGGGAGGGCACCAAGCCATTTATGAGGTATCCACTCTCATGACACAAACATCTCCCACCAGTCCTCACCTCCAACCTTGGGAGTCACATTTAACATGGGATTTGGAGGGGACAAAACACCCAGACCACATCAGGTGGGTCATCCATGAGAATAATGAGGAACCCAGGCTGATGGCGTAATTGTGGGCGGCAAGAAAGGTGGTGGACCCAGAGCTGATGTGATCAATGAGTAAGTGGGAGAGAGGACAGGGGGTGACCAGGCTTTGGATGGGTGGATGAGAGTAGGGGGGCTTTGGGATGAGAGTCAGGGAGTGATACGTACTATGAAAATGGCATTGGGAGAGAGAGTAAGCCCTTCACTACACTTATGTTTGGGAAAATAAAGGTTGTATTAATATGTAGGAGAACAGGAATCAAAACTTGCTAGGAAGCTAGTTCAGCAGCCCAGAAAAGAAACAATGAGGGATTTCACAGCGTCTGTGAGAGGACAGGAGCAGGGATGGACTATGTGCCAGCTGCTGTGCTGGGGATGCTTTTCTAAGGTAACCTCAGTGGCAGTGGGAATTGGAAAGAGGGTCAGGGTAAGATGGGTTCCACTGCAGTACCAAGCTCTGAAATCTCATGGCAGAGCACCACACAGCTTGAAAGCAAGGCTCACAAAATGCCCAATAGTGTCCAGGGAATTGCTCCCTAGAGTGGATTGGGGGCCAGCATTCCTCCGTCATGTGAGGCTGCCATCCTAGTGCATTCTTCCAGGTCATGGCGAAATGTAGGGCAGTCAATTGTGTGAGCTCACTATCGCATATGAAGAAAATAATAGATACGCTAAGACAATAACAAGAGACATAAGAAAATGGTTAGCTATGGAGTATGGAAGGCAAAAGAGCAAAGGGGACAGGATTGGCAGAGACACATCTCTGAGAATACTTTTAAAGATAAACTTAACTTTTGAACTAGGGGTGTGTGTGTGTGTGTGTAGTGTCCGTGTGTGTGTCTCTGTGTGTGTGTGTGTGTGTGCGTGTGTCTATGGATATTCATACATATGTGAAATCTCCAAAAAGTTAAATCAGAGAGAATAAAATAAACCCTAATGTTGAACACAAACTGAAACAAATAAATCTAAACCTATATCAAATTGATAACCCGACTATATTGGGAAAAACTTATTTTAAAGAATCCTTAAATATAGTTCTCTGGCTAAATATATTTAGCAGGACATATTCTAAAGACAATGAATACTAAAAATAAATTTTAAAGCTCATTTGATAGTTTATTGTTAATAATATTGGCATTGTAATTCTGAATTATTTAATGTGAACTGTAGGATAAAGCAAATAAATAAATATATTAACATTATTAGGAACCAGGATTTTACTGTAAGATTAAAAAACAAAGAAGGTAAGAAAAAGATTTATAATATTAATTTTTAAAAATTGTATCTTTTTTAGATATGAAGTCTCAGCATGTTGCCTGGGCTGGTCTCAAACCCTTGGGCCCAAGTGATCCTCCCACCTCAGCCTCCCAAAGTGTTGGGATTACAGGTGTGAGTCACTGCACCTGGCCTATGGTAGTAAACTTTAATTGCAAATACCGCAAGTATGAATTCATGGTTTGAAAAAGATATTCCTGGCTCTGTCTACTGAAAGGGGTTAGAAGCAATGATGTCTCAATAGCAGGGAACACACACAGTCCCTAGATTTCCCACATCAAGAGAACCAGGCTTCCTTGAGAAATGCTGAGACCAGCTTGGACAGGAAAAGAACAAAATGAGCCTGAGATGCCCTGTGGAGCCAGAAGGCGAGGAAGCCACAAAGACTCATAGAGTGATGGAAAGAGGATATGAACACCGTACTTGAAATGGCTCACACTGGCAGGATAGGGACAATTTGAGCAACACGGGATAATGAATGTAATTGATAGTTGCACCTTATGGGCAGCAAGTATTTTCTATGATGGCTTTCTATGTGTGTGTGTTGGTGGGGGGGAGGTGGTGCAGGGGGGGTGGTGTGCCTGAGATCCCGTATGTTCTGTGCTCTTGGTACAATGTGACTAAAATTCCTCCTACAGAGATGAAGGCGCTATGTGTCTGCCTTGAATCCAGACCTGTGCCTGTGGCTACTGCAGCCTAGAGAGTATAGCAGTGGTTCTACGTGACTTGTGAGATGAGGTCATAAAAATTAAAACTTCTGTCTCTCGCTCTCTCTCTCTCTGAGAAAGCTTGGCCTTTGACGCCCATGGTGTGAAGAAACCAAAACGAGCACATCTAGAGAGAACACATGCAGAGGATACGAAGGAGCAAGTAACTGAGTCCCCCCGTACCCCCAGAATCAACTGCAGGTCATTCCCGCTCTGTCCTTCCAACCTTCTGGCTGAAGGCTGAGGATGAGCAGAGATAGGCCACCCTCTGTCCCTTATTCAAATTCCTGATCCACAGGAATAGCAAATACAATAAACCGTAGTTTTATGCTACTGTATTTGGAGATGATTCTATTTATTTTATTATATTTTGAAATTGTGGTAAAAATACATACAGCATAAAATTGACAATTTTTAAGTGTGCATGCAGTTTAGTGGCAGCGAGTACATTCACACTGTGGTGCAACCATCGCCACCATCCATTCACAGAGCTCTTTCTGTCTTGCCAAATTGAAACTCTGTACCCATTAAACACTCACTTCCCTTTTCCCCTCCCACCAGCTTCTGGCAACCACCTTTCTACTTCCTGTCTCTATGAATTTGACCACTCTACGTACCTGGTATACATGGAGTCTCACAGTATTTGTCTTTTTGTGACTGGCTTATATAACTGAGCACCATGTCTTCAAGGTTTATCTCTGTTGTACCACGTGTCAGAATGTCCTTTTTTTATTTTTAAAGCTGAATAATATTCCCTCGTATGTATCCACGGTGTTTTGTTTATTCATTGAGATAATTTTTACACAGCCATAATATTAATAACTAAAACACATACTGACTGAATGAAAATTTATGAATTTAGAGTGATATTTCAACAAAAAGAGAAAAAGGGAAGCCCTTCTTTATAAAAGAATGTCATATAATAAAAGCAGAAAGGATAATAGAATGTGAAAATAAACATTTTGCAAACCCAAATGTAATGACTGATACTGCGAGAATTTTCAATGAAGGCTGAAATTGTTCTGTGAAAGATTTTGGAGGGACTGGGCACAGCGGCTAAAAACTGTATGTAATCCCAGCACTTTCGGAGGCTAAGGTGAGAGGATTGCTTGAGCTCAGGAGTTGGAGACCAGCCTGGCCAATATAGTGGGACCTCATCTCTACAAAAAAAAAAATTTTTTTTAATTAGCCAGGCATGATGATGCATGCCTGTAGTCCCAGCTACTCGAGAGGCTGAGGTGGGAGGATCGCTGGTGCCTAGGAGGCAGAGGTTGCAGTGAGCTGAGATCTTGTCACTACACTACAATCTGGACAACAGAGTGAGACCCCGTCTCAAAAAATACAAAAGATTTTGGGGGAATAGAATATTTACGTAGTGACAAAGTATCACCTCTTCATTCTTTTACAACTTCAAAGAGGAAAATCTAATGTTTAAGTTCACAGAGTAAGCAGTCACCACTCTAACCAAATGATCACATGTAGTTTGACCTAGGAAGGGAAAATCTGAAATTATGTACTTCCTGATGTAATGCCATAGGAAGCACCTCCATCACCTGTGCGGTATTTTTTTCCAAAATGTTTAATCTGGAAGTGTTAAGTCTCCAGACATAATTTACAGTTTACAGGAATGAGGAATGAACATGACAAATCCAGAATGTGGAATATGCTACAAGACAACGGTCCTGGACTCTTCACAGAGTCCATGTTGTGACATAAACGCGGGGACTATTGTAGGTTCTAGATTACAAGACTAAAGAGGCTTGTGATGCAACCGATGCATGACCTTTGATTGGATCCTTTTGGGGGATTCAAAGAAAAAAGCAACTAAAAATAAAGGATATAATTTGGAACATTTGAAAATAGAATGTATATTTAATGATTTCAGAGAATTTAATGATTCTGTAAATGATTAAATGATTTTAGAGAAATGATTTAGAGAATTACCTTCCATGCTAAGAATTATTCTTGCATGCTAAGAAGTATTTGGAGCTCAAGTGTTGGAACATAATTTCAGATGACTCAGTGTACACAAATGCACACACAACAAACACACATATATTTAGAGATACGGCAACCATGGTAGGATTTTAACAAGGATTGACTCTAGATGAAGAGTACTTTGGCGTTCATTATACTTGCCTTCCAACTCTTTTGTATATTTGAATATTTTTGTAATAAAAACTTGGAAGAAATAACAACTACAATCAGGGGTGTTCAGCAATCCCATCTTGTGAGGAGGGAAATTCTATTTAGTTGGTGGATCTGAAGTCTGGTTGTTTTCATGCAAGTTCTTTTTATTCTGTGAGATGATATGTTATATATCCATTGTCACATGCTACTCTGCTAGAGTATTTAGAAATTGGAATTTTACAGCAATCTCTCTCTCGCTCTCTCTCTGGAGGAGAGTATTTGGAAACATTTGATTGAATTTCTTTTCTGGCTGACCCTATTATCTGGTAATTGCCACATTCAGCCTACTTTCCGTTTATTTTCTAACTTCCTACTACAATAAAAAGCATCACTATTGTTATTTGTTCATGTAGTTACATTGTTATGATTATGATACTTAACATCACAGCAAAACATCTGCCTAACAGTACAATCCCCAGAAACTTCTTTAACACCTAACACTGGAAAGGACATGTCAGCCTCTTCTTTTTAAGGTCAGTGTGTTTTATCCTGTGACTTCAGGAATCCATGGCTCACTGGGGGAAGCCTGTTAAAATTTGGATTCTCAAGTCCAACATAGAACGATCTGGTTCAGCAGGTCTGGGCTTGGGCTGCCAGGCCCACATTTTTCCAGTTTTGCATTTTGAGAGGGTCTACACCATTTTAGGTTCAGAGGGAACTTAGGACACAGAGACAAAACAACAAAGGCATCTGCACTGGTAATGAATTAGCAGGCATCCATGCTGAGTTTGAGAAGCCAGAGAGAGGAGCACCAGGTGTTGGCCGGGAGGCTCTTGCCACACAAGGCTGAAGAGTGGATTTGGGGAAGTGTCATGTGCGCCTGGACCATGGCTAGGGAAGGGCTTTTCAGAGGATGCCATTTGAATTGGGGCAGGGCTCAGTGGCCACAGGCAGTTGCTGAGGCAGAGTGGAGACTGTCCCTGCACCAGGAGAGGAACATGTGTTGAGCTCATGTGGACTGAGTGCTTTTACCAACAATATTTCATTTAATCCTTAGTGCAATTTGCTAAACTAGGTGGATATAATTCTTCCTATTCATAGATACAAGTATTTAGAACCAGAGGCATTCAATAACGTTTTCAGGATTATGCCAAATGGGTTTTCCACTCATTAACACCTTCCACCATACCATGTTAGTCCAGTTTTGAGCCCATGGGAACCTGTAAAGCTAGGATGTGTGCTGGGGAGGCACTGGGCACAGTGGTTAGAACCTGGACAGACCTGAGACTTTTGGCTTCCTCATTTGAAAACCAGGATGTACAATGCCTCCTTCACATGGTCATTGTGAAGATACAATAAGACAATGTCTACGAAGCCTTGTATTGTTCTCGGCATATTTTAAATGTTCAATGAATAAGAATTACTGTTCTTATATAGACAGAGACTCTGGTGATGATGGCAGGAGGTGTGGAGAATACAGCAAAAGGTTGGTTCTTTCTTCATCATTTCAAAACTGAGATTTTTGCCATCAACTCTGGAACTGAAAAGTGAAAACAGGAGCCCACGGACAGTCTCCTCTCCAGCAAGCCTTTGGACACAGCATTTAGTATTAAGAAAAATGAGTCTATCTGCCTGGTGTTTCCATCGTGTGTCCCACCTGTGGAGTGCAGAGGCACCTGTAAGCTACTCTTGCCACCTATGCTTCCTGGAAACATGTAGGAAAGTGTTTCTTGTGCAGCAGGTCTTAAGGAGGTGCCATCTGAGCTGGCTAACAGGAGGCCTCTCCATCGCTCTCTCCTCTCACGTCTTCCTCTCCTCTTGTTTCCTGTCATTTACTGTATTCCCCTTAAGGAAACCAATTTTTCACTTTTTTTCAGCTCTCTGCTGTTTACTGAAACTAACTTTTGCTTCCACTTTTATGCCTCATTTAAAAATTTAAATTTTCCCCTTTTAAAGCTTGCATGTAAATTGGTAAAAAAAAAAAAAAAAAAAAAAGCCCCCAAACTCTGCCACTGCCAGACAGATAAATCTGATTATATAACAATGTTAGAATTATGTCTGACTTCATAAGTCTGTGTGTAGGAAATAAATGGGGACCGGAGGGAGAAACTGTTTCTAACTGTAGTTGCTTCATCCAAGAAAATTAATAAAAATGGTTATTAATTTGGAAACTTGGACCCTGAAGAAAAGATGGTAGTGATGTCTTATTAGAGAAAATGATTTGCTATTGGCATTATTCATGGGCAGCTAAAGCATGAATTTGGCGTGCCTTTGTAAGCCTGCATCAATAAAATCAACAGCACTTCACATAGCATAAGTTTAGTTTTGTATTCATTCCACCTAATAATACTTTATCCCTTCTATTTTTATTGGTTCATTTGAGTCTCCCCATGCTTTGCTCTCATTAAAGTACATTAGTGACTATGGCGATGAGGGTGTAAGGGATGTGGAAGGAACACAGGATACAAATGAGACCATTTACATGCCAGGTGAGCTCTAGAGCACAGGACATGAAATAACGAAACCAGTGATTTCTACAAATTCCTCTGGAAATGATGGGGCCATTTCATTTCATTATCCGATACATAAATTTAAATGAGATCATTGTTATTATTCAGCACTCTCATTGCATGAAGGGCTATCTCTGAATGTTTTACATTTTATTGTGAAACCTTAGTCGGATGCTGCATCTTCATTGTAACCCACCATTATCTTTCTGATGATGCTCTGAGAGATTATCCTTATGGCTGAGATTTATGTGGTTCACTCAAGCAAATGCTAAATACTTGCAAGTCAAAGATTTTCATACGGATTTTATGGTGTAGAAAATGTTAGCTTCGTAGTCATTGTTGCAGTTGTGGTTGTAAGGAAGTTTAAATTTTTCCCCTGAAAATTCGATCATTTGAGTCTATAAAACAAACTGATAATAGACAGGTTAATAGGAAGAAAGGCATACAAATTTATTAACACGCACATGTGTGCATGGGAAGCATAAAAAGTATAGAAACATAAAGAAAGACAAGATGGTTGTCACTTAAACATCCTCTTCATTGGGCAGAGGGAATATGGGGGCTTATAGGAGTGAATATTTTCAGGGAAAATGAAAGAGCTAAAGAACAATGTTGTGGGACCAAGTTTCTCTGGGCTCTGGGGGAGGTGGCATCACAGGTTATCAGAGGATGAAGGGAGGAAAGCCTAGCAAACCAAAGCTATCTTGTTATGCAGATGAAGTGTCTCAGGTAATGTCAGAGCTGCCCTGGGAGAGAATGGAGGGTTACCTGAGTTGGAGTTAATCCTTCCTAGATTTGGACAAGGGGTGGGATGCAGAGAAAGCCTGGCTGGTTGTTTCACCACACACGTTTTTTTGAATAACCATTTCAAAAGATGTCAAAGTAGGATGTTTTGGAGTGAAATATTTTTGGTTACTTTTAAGGTTCACGGTTCAGTGGTGAATTCAGCAGAAATAATCTACTTTAGGTAATGGTGAAGCATTATGGGTGGTGAGATCAGACGTTGCTTCTGTGTAAAGAAAACCCCATTATCCAGCCCGTTGCTTGCCACTGTGAGTCGCTGGGAAGGACCAATTCAGAGAAAAGGCAAACCGTGCTCTTACAGATCAAGTATCCCTCCCTGTCTCTTCCACCATCACTGCCATGACGGATCATGCACATAGCAGCCAAATCCAGGACTGAGGATGGGAATGAGCATGACCAAAGATTGTTTCCGTTTTTCACAGCCAAGCAACTGCTTCCCATCAACACACTCAAACTGAGCCCTGCATACCATTGTGAGCCTCGGGAAGCTAAGGATGGTGCATTTTTTTTCAGTTATGTTCAATTTCCCCATTCTGGACTTTACCCTTCATCTGCTTATCTCCCTCTTAGTGTAGCCCAATCCAAGCTCCTACAGTACACTGTGCAGCAGCCAATAAGTACAGAAACAAGGTGCTGGGGCAAGAAAGGTAACTTTATTCATAGAGCAGCAAAGCAAGGAGATGGCAGACTAGTGTCCTAAAGAACCATCTCAAGTTAATAGAATTTTAGGCTCCTTTTACGTTAGTAGAAGGCAGAAGAGGGAGGGGATTGAGACCAAGAGGGGACCAATAACCACAGATATCTGGGTGGCAGCAAGGGTCCGAGGAGGTTGTAAAACTTCTTTATTCTTGGTCAGTTGACTTCAGATAATGTCAGTCAGGTCACAGTGTTCCTATAAATCTTTAGCATCATTAATTGTGTACATATTTTCTTATGTCCTCAGGGGGTTAATGGTGGAAAAAAGACTATTCCTATCTTTTCTTTAAAAAGTTAAACTATAAACTAAATTCTTCCCATAGTTATCTTAATATACATGTAGAGATAAGTAAAAGCAATGAACCTAAAAGACATCACTGCGTGCAGGGGAGTTAGGAGAAAAAGTTACTCACGCTAGGCCTCCTTTTCATTGTTACAATAGCTTTACCTGCCTACGGATGTTTTTTTTTTTTTTCATCTGAATGTGTTTGTGAAATTGCAACAACTATTGTTGTACATGTCCCTTTATCAGGGGTTAAGAATACTTTCCACAAAAAGCACATACAAATATATTAATAGAACCATTTTGGTTCTCTATGGATTCCAGAGGAAGACGTGAGATGGAAGGATGCTTTGAAGAGCAAGGATGATTTCAGGAGGGAGTAAGTGGCCAGAAAGCATTCAGGTACAATAATTGGATGGGATTATGTTTTTCCAAACCAAGTCATAAAAATGCAGGTTAACACTAGCTTATATAAAGCCATCTGCATTGAAAGGTGTATTAGTCTGTTTTTGCACTGCTATAAAGATACTACCTGAGACTGGGTAATTTATAAAGGAAAGAGGTTTAATTGACTCTGTTCCGCATGGCCTGGGAGGCCTCAGGAAACTTACAATCATGGAAGGCGAAGGGGAAGCAAACTTGGACCTTTTCACATGGCAGCAGGAGACAGAGTGCTAGTGAGAGCTGGAAAAACTGCCTTTTAAATCCATCAGCTCTCATGAGCACTCACTCACTATCACGAGAACAACATGGGGGAAACTGCCACCTTAATCCAATCACTTCCCACCAGGTCTCTCCCTTAAACACCTGGGGATTACAATTCAAGATGAGATTTGGGTAGGGACACAAAGCCTAACCATATCAAAAGGCCTCTAAAATTGGATGAAATATTAGAAGAAATGGAAAATGTTAGGCTGACAAGAGAATAATACAGGAGAACAATGAACCACAGATGTGTTCAAAGGAGAAAAGTTCGACAATCAACACAATTGGTGAAATGTGGCTGTGAAACAGGTCATGTAATTTTTGTCTGAAATAAATACTCTTTATTGTCATAATGTCGTCCCTGAGATGCAGCTCTTATACCTGGGCTCCAAAAACATGATATTCATCCTCTGAGTTAAAGGTAACATTTACTTTCCTGCCTTTATCAAGTTGTCTTATTCAGTTTATGTGTTTCCATTTAGAATCTGTGTATACAATGATAAAAATGCTTGATTTTACTAATTTAGGAGCTAATTTAGGTTCTTTTCCAACCTTGAGCTCTGTATGAATTCAAAGGGAGTAGATTTGGGGCCAGTTCACCACAGCTCAACTACTCATCAAAATTTCCTTAGGAGAGCTTCTGTCATAACAACAGATGCTGAATCATGTCTGGTTTTCATAGCCACATCTTCCATAGCCAGATGTGGCTGGGGACAATTCATCCCTTTTGATCTATATTAAATTTGCCATGCTTGTGTGTGGCACAGCCAGCAGTTCATTCTAATTTTGGTATTTTAATAGTGGAGACAGAATAGCCTAAAAGTTGAGGTGGGTCTTCCTAAACACAAAGATCCTGCTAATTACAATCTCCCCTCTAGTTGCCGTGGACAGCCATGATTATTTCTAGCTGCTTAAATCAAATCAGATCAAGGCTTTGACTGCACTTGGTCACCACCACCTCAAATGAATAAGCGAGGCATTCTTCAAGCAGACAGCACTTACCATCTGTGCTGAGGATGATGCTATTTCGTTGATGAAACTATTTTCCAGTGTAGCAGCAGTAAACCAAAAAAAAAGTATCGGAAACAGGTCTCAATCAATTTAGAGGTTTATTTTGCCGAGGTTGAGGACACATCCAGGAAAAAGAGACACAAGCCACAATAGGATCTATGGCCCATACATTTTCCAAAGAGAGTTTTGAAGTTTACAACATTTGAAGGGGGAAAAAACAAGGCAGGAAGGGAAGGAGGAAAGAAAATAAAAGAGGGAGGGTATGGTCACATTCTCATGAGGATTTGATTAGTGCTCACTGAAGCCACACATTGCCTGTGAAAAGCATGGGGTAGAGGAAGAGTCAATTATGCATTCGGCTTATGCTCAGTAAATCTGCACTTTACATCAGATAAAGTCAACCTAGAGTTGAGGAATAAGTCAAATATGCATTGGTCAGGGAATGGGAGGAGGGACAATTTCTAGTCTCATCTTATCCCGTACCCATGAAGATAAACTGTTAATTTACATTGTCAAAGCAAGGGAGGCCACCTGAGGAAAACTTGGCTTAGGAACAAAAGCAAAGGCAGATTTTTTTTTCATGACTCAGTTTCCAAGTTTAACATTTCCTTTAGGCATAGTGAGTTTGGAGTCCTGAGATTTTATTTTCCTTTTGCAGGACAAAAACCATATTTCTGTCTAGAACCTGTAATGCAATTCTTTTTTTGTTTTGTTTTTGTTTTTTGAGACAGAGTCTCACTCTGTTGCCCAGGCTGGAGTGCAGTGGCGCAATCTCTGCTCACTGCAAACTCCGCCTCCCAGGTTCACGCCATTCTCCTGCCTCAGCCTCCCCAGCAGCTGGGACTACAGGTGCCCGCCACCACGCCCGCTAATCTTTTTGTATTTTTAGTAGAGATAAGGTTTCACCGTGTTAGCCAGGATGGTCTGGATCTCCTGACCTCATCATCTGCCTGCCTCGGCCTCCCAAAGTGCTGGGATTACAGGTGTGAGCCACCTTGCCCGGCTGAGAACTTGTAATGCAATTATCGTCAACCCTGTGGGGATAGTTCCAAAAAGGGGGCTTGGATCCTGATAAAACAGCTTATGGCAGTGGAGAGAGGAGGAATTCTATTGGGCTGTAATAAATAATTGCTAGGGAGACTGACTGAATCCAGGAAAGAAGATTAACTTGTAAATAGTTCTGTCTGGTATTTAAATGACCCTTGGAGATAGTCATTATATTCCTAAAAGGGTCCGTTCAGGTGTGGTCACATCTTGGTCCTCTTTACTGCAGTAGAAAATGAGATAACAGGGAGGGGAAGGAAAGATACTTGTTCTCCTTGGTGGGTCTGGATCTTATGCAGATAAAGGAATTCAGCTTCCTTGGTGGAGACCGTTGCGGAGGGGGTTAAGGTGAGAGTCCTTGAGGCTTCCTCAGTTCAGCATATCAGCATGTATTTTGGGTTACTAGTTTCTGAGCCCCAACAGCACATACCTCACACTTGTGAGAATAAAAGGCATCAGGAGTGAACGTGCTTTGAAAATGCATATATTTAAATGAATGAATCTGTTTATACATGCAGATTTTATATAAGCATTCATCCTGGCTGCTTCATTTTTTTTCAATGATTCCAGTTTTCTCTGTTCTACTCCTTCAAAAGCCCTCCACCCATCTTAATCTAGGAAAACCCATAATGATATTTCTTTTTCTAAATTATTTTTTATTTTTAGAGACAGATCCTTGCTATGTTGCTGAGGCTAGCCTTGAACTCCGAGCCTCAAGCAATCCTCCTACCTCAGCCTTCAGAGTAGCTGGAATTACAGGTGTGTGCCACTGCGCCCAGTTTATGATGGCATTTCTTAATGTTTCCACTATGAAATATTAATAGGTATTATGTTTAAAAAGAACCTTGCCCCATGGTCAAATATGTCTGAGAAATCTTAAGTTAAAGGACATTGGAAATGGGCTTCTCACTGAGGGCCTCTCCTGAGTCACTGGTAAGCTGCTGCATTATAAATCCCCAAAGATGAACAGAAGATGTAGCGTGCAGCATTCTGCCAAAGGTTCCGTAACTTATTTGCACATGGAACCCTCTTACGTCCTTGAGATTATCTCCTGAGGACAGACTTCAAAAACCATTTTGGGCAGATTCTTCTGTGTTCCTGGCTTTTCTCCCATCATGCACTTACAGCAGGAGATGCATTTGTGCAGCACGCTGGGCTGGATGGAGGAGGCTGCTTGTGTCTAATGGTAGAGGAGGGGGCTGAAGCAGCCGCAGACACCCCTCACCCGCATCTTCCTGAACAATGAGGGGATACATGCTTAGGGCACACTGGTGACCAATTTGCAGCACATGAGTTTATAGGGGCATAGGAGTCCTCCTCGGTAATATTCTTTCCCAGTTTCAGAGATCCTGGCTTCCTCAAAGCCAGTAACCCAAAGTGGTTGGTGCGATGATGATGCCACTTTTGCCTGCGTTCTAACCATCTTCTCCCGATTTCTGGGGCCTGATTACAGCCGCACCAAGGCAAGGATATCCCATAGCCTAGCGCAACCGCAGTCAAGCCACAGCCATCTCTTCTGAACGGGTTCTATTCCCACCTCCCTCCAACCTCTTCAAAAAAGTGCCTTTTTGGAAACTCCAGTGCCACCATGATCCCGTGCTGAAGGCCCTTCATGGGCTCTGCGTTCCACACAGATTGCCATCAAAGCCCGCAAGCAGGTCTTATGACGTGGGACCCGCCCACACTTTCCCTTACTAACCTCTGCCATGCTGGCCTGCCTGGAGTTCTAGGACAGTCCCCACCCATGTGGCCCCTGGGCTTTCCACTGTCTCTTCCCCTAGACTGGATGCTTTGGGGTTTTCCCTCGTCTCTTTGCAGGGCTAAATGCCTGCTGTCCTTCAGTGCAGCTCTCCCTGAATGTCCAGTTGTGACAGGCCCCCTGCTCTAGCAGTGTCTCTCTCAGCGTGATGGCCAGAGTGCAGCCGGCTCTCTGCCCCGTGCCTCAGATCATTTGCTCCCTGACTTTGCTGCCTCTCTCCCAGGGAGCTGCCAGTCTCATCCAATGCTTGACACTTCAGTGCTTGGTGGACCGTTTTTTGCATGGATGAATGAATCAAAGAAGTGCACGAAGGTAAGTCACACCCAGGCCTTTCCCACCAGGAGCCTCCAAGCCAGCTGGGAAGCAGTTGTCTGCACCACTGACCCCCGAGAAGTCAGGCCCACTAATGGAAACCAGCACTCACTAAATGCCGTGGGAGCAGCATGGCTGTAACAGCCTGCAGAGGGCCACGGGGGAGTGGCCAACATCAGAGCTCTCAAAGAGCAGAGCCCTGCACGCTTGGAAAAGTGCTCTTAGGAGCCCAAGAAAAGTGGAAGAAATATTAAGACTTCACTTAATAAATAAAATATAAGAGGGTTAAAAAACATGATGTTCAGATATCATCACCTCCAGACTCCCATCAGTTAAAACAGCGTTCTCAGAAAACACGTTTCCCAGTGTTGTGTATAAAACTTAAGTCCCAGTCAAGAGGATTTCATAGGCCCACCTGCCACAGAGTGAGCAACACTCTGACACTTATCTTTTCAGCCATTTTTTCCTTTTCCTTTTCATCCTCTGGCTGTTAGCGAACCACGTCTTCAAAATATTTCCTTGACCTCTCCCATTCTCTCTATGCAGCTGGGTGTGCCACATGCACTGGCAATCCCTGAAACAAAAGCCACTGGCTGAGGGTAGAGGTGGAGCCTCCCCCGGCTCCTGAGCTCACAGCGCCAGCACCTAGCGCTGCACCTGTTTCTGAAACAGGAGGGGTTCAGTAGCTGGGTACAGCAATGAATATGATGGCTAAAGCTGTTCTCATGGCAATTTTGCTGCTATTATGTCAAAAATGAGTTTCAGGGAATCTAGGTGAAAAACAGAACATTGTGCATTTTTGTCTTCCTTTTAAAATTAATTTAATTGACAAATACTAATTGTATCTATTTTGATCTATGTATACATTTTAAAAATATTCAATCAAACTAATTAAGATATCACCTCACCACCTTACAATGGATTACGTACAGCGTTAAAAGGGAAGGAAATTCTGTCATTCGTGGCAACAGGGATAGAACTGGAGGCATTATTTTAAGTGAAAAGAGCCAGGCAAAGAAAAACAAATACTATATAATCTCACTTAAATACGCAATCTGAAAAGACTCAACTCATGGAAGCGGAGAGTAGAAAGGTGATTACCATAGGCTGAGGGGACGGAGGGGGATGAGAAGAGATGCTGACCCGAGTGTACAAAGCTCCAGTTAGACTGGAGGAGTAAGCATTAGTAATCTATTGCTTTGCATGGTGACCACAGTTAATAGTAATGTATCGTATATTTCAAAATTGCTAACAGAATAGATTTTTCCCATGGCACGCTTTTTTCTTCCTCTAGCCAACTCGGGAACACTGGCCCTCTCCTGCGGCTGCCGCCCTTTGGAAACACTCAGGGAGAGGCATGGGTCAGGCAAGGCAAATGAGGGAATGGCTGCTGGCTGCTTCTGGGGAGAGTCTTCCCCAGCCTGGCTTTCGGAGGAGCCCCCCTCCTGGATCGCTGGCTGCCTGCCCTCTCCCCTGGTGCTGACTGCTCCTGTCTGTTCTCAGGTGCAAGGGGTGTGTTAGGGATACAGTCCATGAGGTCCTCCCCTGCGATGCCAGAGCTGGACTTGGAAATCTCTGCATCCCAAGCCCATGCTCGAGCACACGACTTGTCATAGTTTGTAAGGCTTGGCCATGTATTTATAGCCTTTCCTCCCCCAAAACAAACCCCAGCTGATGATCCATGCTAATCATTTCAAGCAGAGAGGGCCTACCGAGGTGGTCTCCATGGCAATGATGTGCGCTTCGGTCTCCTAGGAGACAATTACTCGTGTGACATACTTCAGATTCGCTTTACTGCCCAAAATGTGAAGCGATTTTCCTTGACACACTGAGCCACGCTCAGAATGTGTAAGTTAAAATTTAATCATTTCTAACCATAGTTTTATTCCTGTGGTTTAAAAAGGTGAGATATTCCAAAGGGGAAAAAGAGGCCTAAAAGGTAAGGAAACGGCATACAGCTTCTTGAATTGCATTATAAATTACCTGACAGGGGTAGTTATGAGGCTGACAGAACACATTGGAACTCATCTATGTTGTGTTTTAGGGATGGTTTGGTCCAGTGGATGGGGTTCTCTGTTGACATTTGATATTTATTTCAATTTAATCTGGAATAATTTATAACACATAACTTTGGCTGGAGCTGGGTTTAAAAACACATGGAACTTCGTGCATGGCACAGGTCCACTCCATGCATGCATTACACAGATTCACATAATGCGTTGCACGGGTTCACTCCATGCATTGCACAGATTCACATCAGCACTGCACAGTTTCACTTCATGCATCACACAGATTCATGTAGTGCATTGTGCAGGTTCACTGCATGCATGGCACAGGTTCACATCATGCATGGGACAGGTCCATGGACTGACTCATCACCAAAGTTGCTGTTTACCCAATATCACAGCCGGGCCAGATCACATAAATATGTGCTTGTGGCCAAAACATTTTATTTGTCTTAAAGCTCAGAAACCTGCCAAGCTCACAGATACAGGCTTTGAGGATGACATTCCATGTTCTTGTGAGGCGTCAGTGCTGAAATACCTGAAACACAAAGGTGGGACAGTCCTGGGGAAGTGGAGCAGGCCAAGGCATTGTATGATCACACCTTACCTAACTTTCACAAAAAAAGAACTGGTTAATCTCAGGCTCATCCACAAGAGGGCTGCCTGTTATTATTCCTTGCTACAAAACCACCCAGTGGTGCCTGAGAGAGACAGGGAGCAGGCGAGCTGGGGCAGACACAGGGTGCACAGCAGCCTGGGGGCGATGTCTCTCCTCCTGTTTGAGTCAGCACAACCCAGGACATGTATTTGAGTACCCATGGAGGACCAGAGGATCTGCAAGCGCATGGAGTGGCTGGACCCTGCCTTCCCAGAGGTCGTAGTCAAATCAGAGGAACAAACAACATAAGCCACACCTGTCTTAAAATGGGGCGCCGCTATTCAGAGGTGCGTTCTAAGTATTTGGGGAGCTCAGGGAAGGGAATGACTGATTTTGTCTTGAGAAAAGTTGAGGGTAACATGGAGTTGATAAAGGAAGAAGGATGAGGGAAGGCCTCAAAGAAAGAGTTGTCTTTGAACTCACCAAGGAGGAACAAGTTTCAGAGTCCAGGAAGATGGTGACAAGAATTGAGTTCAGATGGAGCAAACACCCAGCAGTGCCAAATGCCTGGCATGAGAAATTGAATACCAGGATGTCTGAAATCCAGGCTACACTTCAGATTTCATGCTGTTCTCCTTATGTGACATTGTAACTTTTATATTCTGTCTCTCAGACCAGAGCCCCAGAGAGGAGGGCTTTTGTTTCAATTGTTTCTAATTGCAACATAAAACATATTCAAATTTGTTGATTAAAAAATGAAATATTTGTTATTGGGGGAAATGGGAAAATGTTGGTCAAGGGGCACAAATTTCAGTTAGCAAGATGAATACAACCTGGAAGCCTAATGCACAGCAAAGTGACTATGGTTAATGATACCTTACTGTATACTTCAAATTTGCTAAGAGGACAGATCTTAAGCTTCTCACCCAAAAAGAAAAAAGGTAACTATGTGAGATGATGGATACGTTAATTAACATGTTTGTGGTGATTATTTCACAATGTATCTGTATATCAAATGATCAAATTGTATACCTTAAACATACACAGTTGTCAAATATACTTCAACAAAAATAAAAGTAAATCAAAACATAATTACAATATCATTATCACACACCTAAACAAATATCCTTGATTAGCGTTTAATATTTTTTTTCTGTTGCATCGATCAGGGAACATTCAAACACAAGACCTGGATCAAATTACTTTGTCCTTTGCCTTAAAATTTCTATTATATTTCATCACAAATTAGCATGACACAGTGTGTGCTGAAGTCTGCTCAAGTTTGTGACAGATTTTCTTGTTTTATAAATAGTTTCTTTCACTTATCTCCTTATATACCAGTATTTCTCTTACCGGTATGACTGATATGAACTTTTTTTTATCAAATGGCCTTCACTGATGGAACAGATATCTGGATGGGTTCTTTTTTATTACTGCGTAAAGTTGGAGTATGGCATCGTCCAGGTACTTAGAAATGAATACAAATACAGCATTTTGAAATTCCTAAAAAAGAAAAAGAAAATGGGTATAAAGTTCCAGTTATGCAAGATGTGTAAGTCCTAGAGAACTACTGTACAGCATAGTGCAGATAGTTAACACTTGAAAATATGTTCAGAGGATACATCTTATGCTAAGTGTTCTTACTACAAACATACACACATATATACATACGTCAACACACATACACACATATATACACACACGCACACACATACACATATACACACACGCTCACACATACACACATATATACATACATGCACACATGCACACACACATATACACACGAACACAAGGAAACTTTGGGAGGTGATGGATATATTTAATATCTTGATTGTGGTGATGAGATCACAGACAGCATATATCCAAACTCATCAAATTGTATACATTAGATATGTACGATTTTATATATTAGTTATACCTCCCAATAAAGCTTTAAAAAAGAAATAAGTAAAGGTTAAAAACAAGGATAAAAATGAAATAATGAATATATCAATGTCAATGTAATTCATTGAAAAAGAAAAAATGTGTTGCTGGTTTAAAATTTGTTATTAATTTATTTTGGTCAGGACACAAGGTCCTGGATTTTCTTCTTATGAAGCCAGTTGTTCAGTATATATAAAAAATGGGGCCAGGTGCAGTGGCTTACATGTGTAATCCTAGCACTTTGAGAGGCTGAAGTTGGAGGATCACTTGAGCCCAGGAGTTTGACACCAGCCTGGGCAACAAAGTGAGACCCCAATCTCTGTAAAAAAAAAATTAAAAAAAAAAAAAGCCAGGTGTGGAGGTGCACACCTATAGTTCCAGCTACTCAGGAGGCTTCGGCGAAGGAGGTCAAAACTGCAGTGAGAGCTATGACCACACCAGCCTGGGTGACAGTGAGACCCTGTTACACACATATAAGAACGAGTCATAAACCCATTGTGCCTCAGGCCTGCCTAGCCATTTTCCCAGTGTTTTCTCTGGCTTTTTATAAAAATAGAGGAAAGAATACAAGTTGATTAACCTCATACTACTGTCATAGTTGGAATCTGATGTGACAGTTGTATGTATGTAATCTACACATATGTGCATGCACTCAGGAAGAACCCACTGAGCCAGGCGACTCAGACAGATTAGAATTTCACAACTATGTGCTGAATCAATAAAAAGAGACCAAAAGAGTATCAAGAATGCATTGCTATTTATATCACATCTTTCTTCCATTTTCTCTAGTGAATCAATTACCTGGGATGAGGTTTAGACCTTTTAATTAGCTGAATTACTCAATTTCCTGACACGTCAATCCGTAAAAAATGGGAAAAATGATTTAACTGCTGGACTCAAGCAAAAATAAGATGAAGAGTTTTCAACAAATATAAAACAGACCAATTTCACAGCATGCAAGTTGAATTAAAGACCGACATTATGAATAGAGTGCTTAAAAATACATCAGAAAGTATTCTTATGTAATGATGCAGATGTGATGTTTCTGAGCTGTGGTTGAGTCACTTAGGACAGTTTTCTTTTTATGGGACCACCAAGAAGACGCTAGGAGCAGAAGTCAAAACACATTAACTTTAACAATCTTTAAAAATCTGTGCCAATAAAATAACCCTAGTTCAATGAACCCAAAGGTAGACTATGGACCTTTGAAAAACTCCAGAAATGAAATTTCTGACTTGAATCTAGCAGGTTGCTAGATTATGATATTTTGGGGAATATAGGAGAAATTATAGTCTTAACAACATACATCAGAATGGAAGGAAGGAAGAAAGGAAAAAAAAAGAGAGAGAAGAGAAAAAGTAAGAGAGAGAAAAAAGAGTAATACTTTTTAAAGCTATAGAAAAAAAATACCTGTGTCTCTAGTGGTTACTAGGCTAATTTCAAAGGATGCTACACAGCTGCCTAGAAGAAATTCTGCCTCCATAAGATTCTTAATAGAAACTGTGCACGTTATTAAACTGATGATGGCCACTGAAGATAGTGGTAAAGACAAATACAACTACAACAATATGAGGGGAAAACCTCAATATTAAAAATAATAAGTAACTTGTCCAACGTTAATAAGACTAGGTAGAGATGTACGATTCTAACCCAAACCTGCCTAGTTTCCTAACTCATGCTCTTGTCCGTTGCAAAATGATTAAAAATTTAGCTTAGAGAATGTATGAAGAAAGGGAGAGTTTGGTTCATGCTTTTCAAAGGGTGGTTTATGGAACATCTGCATCCAATGACATGGCAGTGCTTTCCAAAATGCAGATTCTTGGGTCCTACCCAGACTGAATGAATTAGAATCTCTTAAGATACAGCTCAGGAATCTGCATTTTGGTGAGCTCTGCAGCTGATACATAAGCACTCTAAAGCTTGGGGACGACAGACCTAATGAAATTCGAGCAGCAATTAAAGAAGTCATTGAGAATCCATTTTGCTGGAGTTAAGTGGTGGTACACTGGGGAAAAATAAGGAGGGCAAGTCAACATGGCCTCTGCATTTACTGGTGGATGGAAGCCATCCATTTACTGCATTGGCTCCATTTACTGAAGCCAATGCACAGCTTTCTTGGATTCGATTCTGTAGATTCACTAGAGTGTTCCCTTTGTAATGATCCACACACTGATACTGTGCCTGAGGGTGTGCTGCATTTGAAGCTATTTCCTAACCATAGAGCTATATTTGATGCCAGAAACCCAGCATCACCATCTTTAAGAATTCATGAATATTTTATGTTGTTGCTTGAGTAAAACATTCCTTGACATAGCAGAACTAGTCACAACTAATTATTGAAGTTAATCTTAATAATTTTATTTCCCATTACTTATTTGGGTAGTCATGTATAATTTTTCAATTAAGTTTGTGCTAACTATAGCAACTGGTTCTAAACAATTGCATGAGAGCACTACGAAGGCATTTTAGACAGCAAGAAGAGAAACACTCAAGCCTTTCAATAAAATGCTATTAACATGTAAATAAAAGCCCACAGAAAAATTTGGGGACCTTTGAATTTTGCATGATGTTATTTACCTTTTGTTATGTGTATGTATGTGTTGAGAGAAGGCTAGTTTAACCAAACCTATGTACTTTATACCATAAATTTCTTAAGACTTTATTTTGGTTTCCTCCTGAAAGTACAATGAAAAGCACTTACTGGACACTTCATATCAAAATTTCCAGTGGGCAGGTGGACTTTTCTGGCAGAGAGAGAGACCGAGAAAAGATGGCAAATGTTGAAGCAAAAGCGGATTTGTTGTATGATGGTAACATGAATACATCATATATTACTTACTTACACCTAAAATCTGATATTATTAGATTCCAAAATTCATAATTCATGTAAAAAAAAACCCTATGCTCTAAGAAGAGAAATATGACCCAAGAAATAAAAGGAACCAGATAGCCCAGTGAAATAGCATTGCCAATAGAGCTTTTGAGGATGATACAAATATTTTCTATCTGTGCACCCAATATGTCAGCCATTGGCCACACTGAGCACTTGAAACGTGACCACTGTGATTGAGCAAGTAAATTTTAGTTTTACTTAGTTTAAATTTAAATAACCATATGTGGCTAGGGACTAGACTTTGAGCAGTAAGCTCTACAATGTAGTTCAAGTAGATAATCCAGCCGCTGAAGATGTTCACAGTTTACTCACCTGCTATATTTTGAAAGTGTGTATGTGACAGTTCCAGAAGTAAAAAGGATATAAAAAGTTTCCTAAATGAGTTTTCACAAAAGCAAATTTAACATCATATAAATTAAATATAGCATAATTCTACACAATAACAGGATTTAAAGTAATTCCACCCTTGGGAAAGGTACCAATGTCAAGGTGTTTTATTATTGGCATGTTTGGACCACAAGACTTGAGTAAACACATCCATTTGGCTAACAGTTGGTTTTATCTACAGAATCTGGTTGTTCCCATTGCCATTAACTATAGTAAGGGATTAATTCCAGGGTATAAAATGGGGACTTTGATTAAGATGAGGGAGAAATAAACAAAATTCCCTATTATCCTTGAGATGAAGCTTATTTTGGGAGGCATTTTTTTTTGCTGGCTATAGAACTATACATTGAAAATATTTTTCATTTAGCACATAAAAAAGTGTGCTGCTTTCATGGCTTATCGTGAGGAATAAGCTGTCATTCAAATTGATTTTCTCTTGTAAGTAAAGCACTGTTTCTCACACCTTTCAAGATTTTAAAATTTATTTTTGGTTTCCAAAAGTTCAACATCGACAAGCCTTGGAGTGGATCATTTTGGGTTCATCCTTTTCGTGGTCTGCACGGCATCCTGTACCTCTATGTTTATAGTTTTTGCTTAATTGAAGATATCGTCAGTAATTGCTTTTTGCAACATTTTTCAGCACCTTCCTCTTTACTCAACCTTCATTGGCTTTTGATGGAAGCACACCATCCTTGTTACTAATGGTTGGGTAGAGGAGGCTGCTGATAGCACCCTGGCTGGACCCCAGAGTGCCTTTACTGCTACCCACGTGGCAGCCACTGGCACCTTGGAGCAGGAGATGTTGTGTGATTATTACCCTTGGGCAGTGATGGAACTCCTGATTTTTCACGACACATCCCATCTGACCAGGATAGAGGTGTTTGTAACATCGAGTCCAGAGTTGGTTCCTCCTGGTGGGTTCACAGTCTCGCTCACTACAGTTCAAGAACTAAGCCGCGACTTTCACAGTGAGTGTTACAGCTCTTAAACGTGGCACACACCCAAAGAGTTAGCATCAGCAAGATTTATTCTGAAGAAGGAAAGCACCAAGCATCCAACATATAAAACACGACCCAAACGTATGTGCGGCTGGCTGGGGGTGGCCAGCTTTTATTCCCTTATTTGTGCCCGCCCATGTCCTGCTGATTGGTCCATTTTACAGAGTGCTGATTGGTCCATTTTACAGAGCACTGATTGGTCCATTTTACAGAGCACTGATTGGCCAATTTTACAGAGCACTGATTGGCCAATTTTACAGAGCACTGATTGGTCCAATTCACAAACCTCTAGCTAACTACAGAGCGCTGATTGGTGCATTTTTACAGAGCACTAATTGGTGCATTTTACAAACCTCTTGTAAGACAGAAAAGTTCTCCAAGTCCCCACTCGACCCAGGAAGTCCAGCTGGCTTCACTTCTCATCATGATATCCTGGAAGTCCTGGTTGTTTACATGGTCTCCACTGATGTTGGTGTGTGTGGGAGGGTGCCCATTAGTACCCATCAGAGATGGAAGTCCCAGGTCCCTACCTCGCCTGCTCTGACATCACCCCAGAGTGGTTTAGGTAGCTTGTTACAGCCTAGCCGTGGTGGCAGTATAGGCTCCCCAGTCAGCCTTTGCTGGCAGGGGTAGATGTGAAGCCACAGTTTCTCTGTGATGTTCAGCTGCTCCAGAGCAGTTATTGCCTAAAAGTATTCTAACTGGCTAGGATGCCCCTTTTCTGTTCCTTTGGTTAGAGAAAGTAGTCTTTTCTTGGGGCTTTTTTTTTTCCTGGGGCTATTTTTTTTGTCTGCTCCAGTTGGCATTCCTTGCTTACCAACGTTTTTGGCTCCAAGTCTGGGACATATGAGGCAAAGCCCAGAAGACTCACCACACCCTGGAATAAAGTTTTTAAAAGTTTAAAATTTTAGAAATAACATGGAGTTTTTGATATAAGTCAGGCATTATTCTGAACATGTTACATATATTTTATCTTCAGGGTAATCTTTTGAGTTATCACAAAGATCTTTTTATTACTGTAGTTTTTCTGAGAAGAAAATCAAGTTCCAGTGAGGCAGAGTAATCGTACAGTAAAAGGTTAAGTCAGCAGGCTTTGGTGCTCAAACCTTACACTATTCCAGACAAAAGACTGGCTGTTGAAGGGCTCCTGCATGATGACGTCTGAGGCCTGATAGAAATGTTTGTGTGACGGAGGTTTGGGCCATGCTATACCAGCTTGCTCAGATAGTTTGTGCTATCAGTGTGACTTATGATGCTCCCTTGTTGTACGCTTGGGGCTTTGGGCCGTGCTCTATCAGCTGGACCTTGGTGGGGCTGGAGACTCAGTAGCTAAGGTCAGCTATCAAGACACTGCCTGCCTACATGACGAATCCCCAGTAAAAACCCTGGACGCCAAAGGCCCAGACGAGCTTCCCTGGATGGCAACACCTCGCAGGTGTGTCACACACCATTCCTAGGGCATTAAGCACTTGTCATGCAACTCCGCTGGGGGTAGACAACTTGAAGCTTGTGTCCTTTTTTTCTCTCAGACCTTTCCCTGTGTGCCTTTTCTCTTTGCTGATTTTAATCTGTGTCCTTTCACAGTCACAAACTATAACTCTCCTGAGTCCTGTGAGTCCTTCCAATAAATCATCAAATCTGAGAGTTGTCATGGGAACCACAGACACATCAACCCAAGGTCCCATAGTGGGGAAAGAAGATCTGCCTTTCTACATAAACAGAAACTTCTCAAAAGAAGACATTTAGGTGGCCAACAAACATATGAAAGAAAGGTCAACATCACTCATCATTAGAGAAATGCAAATCAAAACCACCATGAGATACCATCTCATGCCAGTCAGAATGGCAATTATTAAAAAGTCAAGAAACAACAGATGCTGGCGAGGCTGTGGAGAAATAGGAACACTTTTATACTGTCAGTGTGGTGATTCCTCAAAGATCTGGAACCAGAAATACCATTTGACCCAGCAATCCCATTACTGGGTATACACCCAAAGGAATATAAATCATTCTAGTATAAAGATACATGCACATGTATGTTTATTGCAGCACTATTCATAATAGCAAAGACGTGGAACCAACCCAAATGCTCATCAATGATAGACTACATAAAGAAAACGTGGCACATATACACCATGGAATACTATGCAGTCAAAAAGGAATGAGATCATGTCTTCTGAAGGGACAAGGATAAAGCTGGAAACCATCCTCAGCAAAATAACACAGGAACGAAAAAACAAACACCGCATATTCTCACTCATAAGTGGGAGCTGAACAATGAGAACACATGGACACAGGGAGGGGAACAACACATATCGGAGCCTGTCGGTTGTGGGGGCTAGTGGAGGGAGAGCATTACGAAAAATAGCTAATGAATGCGGGGCTTAGTACCTCGGTGACAGGTTGATAGGTGCAGCAAACAACCATGGCACACATTTACCTGTGTAACAAACCTGCATGTTCTGCAGGGTTTTCTAAAAGTAAAATTTAAAAGAAAAAAAAAATGAAGAAGAAGATCTGCCTTTCACCAAAGCCCCTGATTTAAACTACCCGCAAGATGCTCACTTCTCAAATTACATGGGCTCGGGGTGGAATCATTGGATTATTAGGTTTGCCTTTGCTTCTGTCAGATGTGCTTACATATGACAGTCAGGCCAAAGTCACTGGCTTCATATAAACAAATCTTCTTTTTCCACAGTGATTTCTCAAATCCTCATTATTCTTGCTAGCAGATATCTTTTTCACTTGAAAGACGAAAAGAAGATCTTTCCTAATCTGTAAGAAAAACAAATCCAAACACAACCACTTTTTATAAATTTTGGGGAGGAAGACCTGCTGCTGACAATATTACAAGAAGGCTTTGAGTTGCCAGGAAAATATCAGGCTTGAAGCTTGTGACAGAGAGGAGGAGAACTGTGCCTAAGTCTTAAGCTTTATGCCATAGATCCCCCAATTACATTAGAAATTGACTAGAAGGCAGTTCATTATTACAGTCATTTGGATAGTAAATGCATCATCAAATTTTTCATTTAGAAAAGATCATGATGATTATTTTTAAAAATTACCCCTTGTATAATGTAAGCCTGAGAAAGTTTACAAAGTACTAATAAGGCCTACCTTTTGGCTCTTGGAAGCATCTTGTCATCGGTCCATATTTGGAAACAGCTGTCACTCATGTGCTCCTGCCACCACCCCCAGGAGCCCAAGGGTGCCTGTCGCTATGTGTCCCTCTTCGTTTCTTCCTGTGTTTCCCAAACTAGAGCTCAGAACAAAGCAGGCACAGCTCTGGGCCTGAAAACTTCTGTCTGACTCGACCTTTTCCCTGTGGGCCTCTCTGGGGACTTTGTTCTTCTCAGACATCAATTCCAGAAGGATCGTTGGGCTATTAAAATTAATTAATATAATTTTATAATTAACTTTTATAATATTAAGCTCTTAATTATCCTGTAAGCAGCAATTACAGAACCCATGGTTCTTCTGCCACCACCTCCGTGACTTATATGTGGAAATCAGCGTTTTCACAGGAAGTTCTGCTACTTTATGGAGAACCCACTATCAGTGAGGTGGTTGGACATTGCATTTCATTAAAGGGATAGGGAGGGAGGGAGTGGAACTTTTAACCCTGAAGGCTTGGCTCCATGATGATTGTTACGGTAACTCATGAGTCCTACTTGGTCAACAGTGTCCAAACCAGCATTTCATTCATTGGTCCCAAATTCTGACCCCAAATCTGTATTTTTTTGCCTCCTTGCATGATGGTCTGCAGTAGATTGATATTGAAGTGGTTGTTAAAGGTTTTGGGAACCCTTGCATCATCTTCTGCTTTCATTGATATGAGTGCAGGGTGGGCTGCATCTCAGGGCAGGACACATGGTACCTCAGCCCTCCCATGACTCACTTATTCACTCTGTGCTGGAGGTGGGGTGCTGGGAGGTTATCTGGCTCTTCTCTGCAGAAGAATGGGCCAGGAATTCTCAGCATGGGTCTTGTCCTCTCATTTCCTCCTAGGAGAGAGCTCCTGGTGGGGGGCAGCTGTTGTCCTCCTCTCTCGCCCTTGGGAATGACTGGAGACTTGTGTGCCTCATTCTAGGATGTGGGTTGAAAAGTCCTTGTACCCTCAGATTTAAGCCACGTTCCTTGATACTTAGCATTTTTTCTGTTAACAATGGAACTTTGGTTCAGAAATTGAGTGAATAAGAGGGACATCTTGGCTGCCCAGACCCCGGTTTTCCCACTGTCAGTCAGCATTAGAGACTGTCTTTGTGGAAGCAGAACCACAGACCAGCCCTATGGTGTGGGAGCCAGGACACCTGTGCCATGCACCTACACTCCACAGCAAAGATGGACTTATATGGTAATAGCACGTAATATTTCATAATACATTATTATTCTATGTCTTAATCTAGAAATTATCAAAAGAGTATTGGTTTCTCTCTCTTCTTTTTATTTTATTTTTTTTGAGACAGAGTCTCATTCTGTTGTCTGGGCTGGAGTGCAGTGGCACGATCTCTGCTCACTGCAACCTCCACCTCCTGGATTCAGGCAATTCTCATGCCTCAGCCTCCCGAGTAGCTGGGATTACAGGCATGCACCAACACACATGGCTAATTATTTTTTTGTGTGTGTGGTTTTTTTTTTTTTTTTTTTTTTTTTGTAGAGATGGGGTTTTGCCATGTTGGCCAGGCTGGTCTCAAACTTTTGACCTCAGATGATCCACTCACCTTGGCCTCCCAAAGTGCTGGGATTACAGGAGTGAGCCACCACGCCTGGCCTGGTCTCTCTGTTTTTGTACCATATACCCTGTTTCCAACCACAGTCTAAAATCCTGAAGGACAATAACTGTGTCTCATGCCTCTTTGTGTCCTCCCCAGATCTTAAAATGATGCCTTAACCATAGCAGGCATTTGTTCAATGTTTGGTGATGATTTCCAACCTGGGGTACAGGTATAGGTCTATGAAGACTTATTAATAAATGAAATGATATTTGTGTATGTGTCATTTATCTCCCAATTTGCAAATTGGCTCCAGAGGCTGAGAGGTCTGCTTTAAAAGGTGAATATTTATTGTTGTCATATCACATTTACCAAGATAATTGCTTTCAGATGTCCCACATGTAGTTCGCTCTCTTCCCCAGTAGCCACTCAGAGCCATCACAGCAGAAATGCCAGCTATGGTCTAGGAAACACTCAATAATGAGTGTGACTCACTATTATAAACTATGCAGAGACACTCACCCTCCCTTTGGCCACTCGTTTTCCATTTGCAACTGTGCCCTTGAAGCCACCTCTCTGAACCTCTGCCAATCAAAGGCCAGCCACTGGGAGCCTCACACTGATGACTATTTGCTTATTATAGTGCACTCTAATTATTAACATGAGCCACACAAAAATGTCTATTTTTGACCTACAAAAGCTTATTTCATAGTATTGAACTATTAGTAATTCAGAGGCTGTCCATGCCAGGAGATGATGTAGTCTGTCTGCAGCAATACCTTCCTTCATGAGACAAGTGGTTAATCCATCATCCCTCGTGCCAAATTCCTCTTTCCACCAAGTTATGAGAAGTGATCATTGGTCTCATCAGCTCTTCCTGTTTGCTGTAATTCCTAATTTTTTGGTATCTATTTAGATGACTCCTGGTCCATTCTGTGTCCATCCTTTCCTGTTTATTATAGAAGAGGAGACATTAATATGCTTTAAACATTTTCTCCATAGGCAGAAAAGAACAAGACTGTATATAGAGAAATGCACAGCCAAATCTCTACAGCTGGATACACACAATAGAGGAAACAGTCATAAAACATATGTTGGGGTTTTAATCAATGTGTGCTTGGTTTTAATCAAGGTCCTAAACTCAGGCATCGTGTTCAGTGCTAATACCTATGTCTCCGAAGCAATTTTAATTCAAACCTTGCACTGGTGAATGAAGTGTAAACAGAAGGGAAATTGGTATGTATACAGTTGACCATCATTATTTGCAGGTTCTGCATTTGAAAATTTTTCTACTTACTAAAATTTATTTGTCACCCCCAAATCTATGTTTGTGACACTTTCCCAGTAATTTGCAGACATGCCCAGAACAGCAAAAACTTTGAGTCTACCCAAGGCACACATCACCAGCCGGAGTGAAGCAGGGGGTATTCTGCCTTTGCTTTCAGCTCTCATACTGAGAACGAGTGTCCTTTTCACGGCCTTTTGCATTTGTGTGGGTGATTGCACTGTTTAAAATAATCCCCAATAGTAGTGTTGCTTAGCATTCTTAGGCACAAGGAGGCTGAGATGTGCCTTATGGAGAAAATCTATGTTTTATTCAAGCTTCGTTCAAGCAAGAGTTACAGGACCATTGGCTTCAAGATCAATGTTAATGAAGCAACAATGCATATTAAATACGACTTCTTGGAACAGATTCTGACTTAAAACAAGGTTAGGCATTGATCAATTGACAAAACCAGAGGCTCAGAGCAACCTAACCCTGTATTTCCCCTAAAAGCCACAGTTCCATATTCACTAATGTGAATCAGTGTTTGTGTCCCTTGATAGAATCTAACTACTGTGAATAAAGAGAATCAACTGTATTATGTATTTTTCTTTGCCTAGTTTTCAGTCATTGATTAATGAAAAATTTCTACTAAAAGAAATACAAAAATTAGCTGGGCGTGGTGGCTCATGCCTGTAATCCCAGCTACTCAGGAGGCTGAGGCAAGAGAATTGCTTGAACTCGGGAGGCAGAGGTTGCAGTGAGCTGGGATTGTGCCTCTGCACTCCAGCCTGGGCAACAGAGCAAGAGTCCGCCTCCAGAAAGAAAGGAAAGGAAAAGGAAAGGGAAAGGGAAAGGAAAGGAAGAAAGATTCATTTATGGGCACTACCTAAGGAAGTAAAAAATATACAGATGAATAAAATGGAGACTTGCCTTCGAGACACAGCCAACAAAAAATAGTAAGAATATAATGTGATAGGTGTTGACAGAAGTATAGTTTCACACAGCAGTAAAGAAACACAAGTAATGAGCTTGTGATTGCCATTCAAAGGGCAGCCAGATTCTTTCATCAATATCAACATTATTGAGATTCAGTTCAATTACTTCCAGTTTGACTTGGGCAGAGGGGGTGCAGAAATCTTGATTTAAAGCCTATTTATAGAGAAGTAGTTACTGCCACAAATGACCTGGGCAAGGTTCCTGGGAAGGGCTACCAGGGAGACAGAAAATTATTGAATTCACTTCCCACTCATAAAAGTACTGTTTACTCTGGGAAGATCAAGAAAAAGCCTAATTGCTCTCTGGCATAGTGGCTACTTAGATTTAGAAAAAAAAAATAGCCTAAATAACTTAGGATGATGGCTGCTCCTTTATCATTTCAAATACATAAGAAGAGAAGTGGAAATAAAGGATGATTCTGGTTCTAAATATTATAAAAATAAACCATAGAGAAATACTTCGTGTTGCAAGGTAGAAAAATATAAATAGTCAAACAACTGAAAGAATTTTCTCACTCTCCAAACTTTATTCTCATTGAAACCAATCTTCTTTTGTTATTTTTTCCACATGGTTTTCTGTTCCTCTGTCTCTCTTGTTTCCCTTCATAACTCTTGATATACAAGGGTCAAGAAGAATGAAGGGCCTGAGATTTCACCATGCTTGCAAGCTAATATGTTAGCCTTTCAATGTTTCACAGAACCTGGCAGAAGACACAAGACTCCTGTGTCAGAGATGAAGGATCGGATATTACTCACAGCAATAGCAGTAGCCAGACTATTAGCATTTTTGTGAGAGTTTCCTGAGCCCCAATTCCATAGAATAACAGAGAAAGAGACAGATGACAGATGATACCTGCACATTTGGTTAGTGGCTTTACAAAAGAGGAACCCTGATTTTAAAATTGCAAATGATTTCCCACAGGCAGTAAGCTTGCCTGCTGTTTGCTCCTTAGGGAGAGATGCTAGCTCTACTGTTCAAGGCTGCCCACTCTATTTGTAGACACTTACATCCTTCTGCTGGGTGTGGGGGTACGCACCCCTAGTCCCAGCTACTCAGGAGGCCAAGGCAGGAGGATGCCTTGAGCCTAGGAGTTTGAAGCTGCAGTGAACTACAATCACGCCACTGTACTCCAGCCTGGGGGACAGAGTGAGACTGCATCTCTAAATAAATACATAAATAAAATAAACATTCTTGGAAAGATAAGGCTAAACATAGGGGAGGCAGTGCCTTGCTCACAAGACCTGAAGAAACATGAGACCTAGGGTGAACTGTCACCAAACACAATCCACACATCATTTCTATACATCATGACTTTTGGCAAATTTTCCCATGAGCATGTCACTCTGCCAGCCTCTGTGATTAGTCTGACCAACAGAGGCTGGGATCGAATTGGCCCAATTCCCAGGGATACCTAAGAAGGCGAGGAGGTGTTCTCCTTATGTTTCTGTATTGACCTTTCCACTGTGGAAGCATTAATTCAGGTAGAGCAGGATGTGCTAGCAATTTGAGACTCCACACTGGCCTACAAGGAGGAAGGGGCAGTTCTATCATCCAAACACCCCTGGCCATAGAGTTGATGCTGAGCTGAAAGCCTTTCAGGGGTCAGGAGGCACCACAGCTAAAGTCATGGAGAATTGCTTCCCAATATTATATAGAATCGCAATGTTTTGGCAGAGGTTTTCAATGCTAGGATGACCAGGCTTGAAGATGACAACCTTCCCTAACACATAATGTGTAGGGCCTCTCCCAGGAACCTCCACGATGCCTACCACCTAGAGTAATGCTGCTGGCTGTGATGAGCGGCACACTGATTTGCTGTTCTGTTTCAATGGGGAATTATACTGTTGTCTCATACAAGGCATTTTAATCAACAGTTAAGAGTCAGAAAATAACTGCACAAGTCAACTCCCTATGAAACAGGCAAAGAAGATATCTCAAAGATGATAATCAAATAAAAAAACCCTTTCTCCAGGGTCTGTTTTTACCTGGACAGAGAAGGACTCCCCCCAGGGCATCACAATTTATTCCTTCCTTTATAGCAAAGTTTCTCAACTTCAGAAGTGCTAAGGCATAAAAATAAAAACACACATCCTAGAATTGGAGGAAATGTGGAATTTGAGACTTGTTAAAGCCCAGGATTGAAGAAAACAATAGGACCTTAAAACTTCAAGGGTTAAAGGGAATTAGAATAATCTCAACCACATATATTTTCACACCATTTTTTTCTCTCTTCACAACTCTCAATATAAATACCTTTTTAGCCAAAATAACACATGATGGCATTTCAAATAACTGCATTTTTTTTAAAAAAAGAGGTTTTGAAAAGATTCTAAAATCATTTAAAATCTGGGGCAGTTGAAGATTTTTCTGGATCTATGTGTGAGTCTTCAGTATTATTCATGGCATCCTCAACTTCCTCTTCCATGATTTTGCCAGAGAACTAAATCTGTTAATAATGAGAGGACTCTGTTCTCCACCAACATAAAAGTACTAAGTGAAGAATAACGGCATCTCTCATACATCCATAATCCATGAGTAAATGCAAAATGGTATTCTTTTTAAAGTGAAACAGATAAAATTCATAACTAGAGATGTACTTATACTACTATTCAAATATTTTACTTGCATAATGCAACATCCTGTGTACCAATTACATATAAAAGATAAAAGGTCTTCCCATTATCAAAAATTACACAGGTATATATTTTTAATTATGTGAAAACATATATATTATAAAACCAGAACACCGAACACTTTTCCTTCCTACAAAACAATAGAATTTTATTTTTACAGCAGTGCAATTTAACTGCAGTTTTTAAGCCAATATTCTCTTTCATTAGAGGTAACTATAATTAATCTTTCCATATTGAATGCTACCGAATTCAAAGTAGTTCCAAGAAGCAAATACTGTTTGGGGGGAAAAAGTATATTTAGAGAAGAAAAATTATACAACTTTATATATAAATACCAAAAATTAGGCCGGGCACGGTGGCTCATGCCTGTAATCCCAGCACTTTGGGAGGCCAAGGCGGGGGGATCATTTGAGGTCAGGAGTTCAAGAACCAGCTTGACTTACATAGTGAAACCCTGTCTCTACTAAAATACAAAAATTTGCCAGGCATGGTGGCGTGTGCCTGTGATCCCAGCTACTCAGGAGGCTGAGGCAGGAGAATCACTTGAACCCAGGAGGCGGAGGTTACAATGAGCCAAGATCATGCCACCGCACTCCAGCCTGGGACAACAGAGCAAGACTCCTTCTCAAAAAAAATTAATCCTTTGATTTCTAATTTCTTTTTCTCTTTGAAATATTCATTAAATGTTCTATGAATTATCTTTTAATAGAAATTATAAAATCTATGTCGTGTAAGCTGAATAACACCTCCCTAAAAAGATATTCATGTCCTAATTCCTAGAACCTGTGAGTGCCACCTTATGTGGCAATAAATAAATAAAAGCCATCTTTGCAGATGTGATAAATTAAAGATTTTGTGATGGGGAGAGCATCCTGGATGATCTGGGTTGGTCCTAAATGCAATCACAAATGTTCTTATAAAAGAGGGGCAGAGGGAGATTTCACACACACAACTCCTCCAACACACACTCACAAGTGAAGATGGAGAAGAGAGAGATTTGAATGTCCTGACCTTGAAGATTGGAGTGACACAAACAAAAGCCACGTAATGCCGGCAGCGACCAGAAACCAGAAGAGGAAAGACTCATTCTCCGCTGGAGCCTCTGGAGGGAGAATGGCCCAGCAGACACTGATTTCCATCCATTGGTATTGATTTTGCATTTTTGGCCTCCAGAGCTGTAAGCGAATACATTTCTGTTGTCTTCTACCACTCGGTTTGTGGAAATTTGTTAGAATAGCCACAAGAAATAACACTTACACATCTTGAGCACTTTAAAGAAAGGACAAAACTTCACAAGCCATCTCCGCTTGGAAGTTAAGGATACACTTCATGGACCCCTTGCTCTCCACACTAGTCCTACTCTTCAGTGAAGGGTAGAAGGGGGTCTCCTTTATAAACCAGAGGTTTTGTGTTTGGGGGATGGTGCTGGGTAATGGGCTTCAGGGCTGGTGACAGGGCAGTGGGGAGAGAGCTGCCTGGGAGCTGGAGAAACATCACAGCTTCTCTGACTCAGATGCTGATTTGGTCATCATAGCTCCTCACTGAGTGGCTGTCACAAGGCTGGTTCCTGTCCAGGAACCTGGGCATGGAGATCCACAGAGAGCAGGTGAAGTCCCTGCTGCTGTGGGATTTGTGTCCCCGTGACAGGAGCCAACTGTCAACGAATAGCAAGCAATCCCAGGTGTGTCAGATCATGACCGGTGCTCTGAAGGATGAGAGGGAATGTGAATCGAGGGCTCTGGTAGGCGTGGGCACTGGTGTAGACTGGATATTTGCACTAGAGGTTGGATTGGGGTATTGGATGAGGAGACGTCCAGGCACTGAAGAGGGACTTACCCCATGCAGATCTGGGAGGGAGAGCTGTCGGGGAAGAAAGGACACTAAGTGCAAAGGGCCTGGAGCTGCCCTGTGCTTGGTGTGAGAGGAGAGGCAGACAGAGCCAGGCCCTGGAGCTGCCCTGTGCTTGGTGTGAGAGGAGAGGCAGACAGAGCCAGGCCCTGCAGACCCTCACAGTCCCTGGCAGAAGTGTGGCGTTGTCTCTGAGGAAAGTATCAGAGCAGAGGAGTGATGTGTCTAAATGCTGTTTTGAAAGGACAAGTTGGAGCAGCAGCCGCTGCTGGTGATTCCTTGGCCCATGTGTTAGGCCATGTGTACAGGCATGGTTATAAAGGAATGCCGGAGACTGGATAATGTATAAAGAAAAGAGGCTTAACTGGCTCACAGTTCTGCAGCTGTCCCAGCATGGCACCAGCATCTGCTTCTGGGGAGGCCTCAAGAACCTCACACCCATGGCAGAAAGTGAAGGGGGGAGCAGGCCCATCACATAGTAAGAGCCGGAGCAAGAGAGTGAGAGGAGGGGCCCAGGCTCTTTTAAACAACTGGATCTCATGTGGACTCAGAGGGAGAATGCACTTGTCACCCAGGGGATTCATGAGGGATATACTCCTGTTATCCAGTACCTCCCCCAGCCCCCACCTCCAACACTGGGGAAGCACATGTCAACATGAGATTGAAGGGGACACAAATCCAAACCATATCAGGCTTAGAAGCAGACTCTTCCCTAGAGCCCCCGATGTTTCTTTTCCCCCCCCCCTTTTTTTTTTGAGATGAAGTCTTGCTCTGTAGCCCAGGCTAGAGTGCAGTGGCACGATCTCTGCTCACTGCAACCTCTGCCTCCTGGGTTCAAGCGAGTCTCCTGCCTCAGCCTCCCGAGTAGCTGGAGTTACAGGTGCATGCCACCATGCCAGGCTAATTTTTGTATTTTTAGTAGAGACAGAGTTTTGCCATGTTGGCCAGACTGGTCTCAAACTCCTGCCCTCAGGTGATCCACCCGCCTCGGCCTCCCAAAGTGCCAGGATTACAGGCATGAGCCACCACGCCTGGCCTGATGTTTCTTTTTATAAGGCACTAATCATGTCACATCAAGTCCCTACCCTTATGACATCACCTAACCCCTAATTACCTCATTCCTTGTAAGCCTCACCTCCAACTGTAGTCACATGGGGATTAGAACTTCAGCATCCAAACTTTATGGGGACATAATTCAGTCCGTACAAGTGATCAGTACCAAATCCTAGTCTGTTTTCTTCCCCTTTTGTATTTTAGCCCCTAGAAAAGGAAAGAACAGGGCAGATGGCGCGTGGGAGGGTTTTAGGTCGGCCTGGAAAGGAGGCCCACCACTTCCTTCACATGCACCCGCTGGCACTCAGCCACACGGTCACACCTGCCCCATGGAGACCGAGATGTGTGTGTGGCCAGGTGTGCACCCGGCAAAAGACACGGTGGGTTGTAGGAGGGCCACGGGTTGCCACACTGCCACCGAAAGGAGTCTTCTCGGTTATCACCCATCATGCCTTTGAAATGCTCATCTTGGCTTTTAGTCTTCATTTTTACTCATTTCTTTGTTAATCTTCCATCCAGTAGAATGTGCATTTGGTGAGAGTCTTTCTCAATGTCGCAGCCCCAGCCCTTGGGATGATGCCACAAGCTCAATGTCCTCAGGAGATGTTTGTTGACTGGGGGTGAGTGATCAACTCAGTGAACAGGTTCCACAGGTCATGGAACCTCCCCCTGCCACCCTGCCTCCCCCTTCCTCTGCTGCCCATGTGGACTTGACATAGAGACCTGACTTGGTTGCTCTGGACCCCAGCACTAAGGATGGTCTCACGTGCCTAGTCCAGCTTGACTGCCCCACAAGTCTGTCTTTGTTTCAGAGTGGGCTATGGCTTTCCTGCCTTACAAGGCCTCCCATCTTCCCAGCTGGCTCCTGGTTCAGCTCTGGTGACACGCTGGAATCTGCAGGGAATGGAGAGGGGCAGCTGCCCTTTCATCAAAGGATGGGTCCAGGGATGCAGTCCTTTTATCCTCAGAGGAGCACTAGCAAGGAAAGGGCTTCAAATACAGAAAAGACTAGTTTGTGCGTATATTATCTGGCTGTACAAGACTCAGAATTTTATTTTATTTTTATTTATTTATTTTATTTTTTGAGACGGAATCTCACTCTGTCACCCAGGCTGGAGTGCAGTGGCACGATCTCGGCTCACTGCAAACTCCGCCTCCCGGGTTCATGCCATTCTCTTGCCTCAGTCTCCTGAGTAGCTGGGACTAAGCAGGCACCCACCACCATGCCCGGCAAGTTTTTTTGTATTTTTAGTGGAGATGGGGTTTCACTGTGTTACCCAGGATGGTCTCGATCTTCTGACCTCGTGATCTGCCCAACTCGGCCTCCCAAAGTGCTGGGATTACAGGCTTGAGCTACGGCGCCCGGCCAAGACTCAGAATTTTATGACTTACTGATAAGGGCCATACCCATACAATTTTGTTTCTTCTTAACATTCAAACCTTAAGGGACAAATACAGACCTAGCAATGTGAAGTGGACTCTGGTGAAAATTTACAGGTATCCTGAGCTATTTAAAAAGCAATAACCTTAAGTCAAGACATCCTCTTGGATTGTACCATTTAGAGAAGCAACAAACTGCTACACGAGAATCCACAAAGCATGTGCTTTCAGAGTTCCAGCAGTCAAATGTGTTTCTTCTGGGACATTATGAAGTTGGAGGCTAAATATTGGTAGAGAGGGGTTCATTTCAAAGGGTGCAGTGTGTCCTCCCAAAAATGACGTTTGGGTCTCTCTCTGGGAGCTGACAAAAACATAGTAACTGGTGTAACGATTTCTAAGCAAGGGAAAATAAGACAGACCAGTTTCGTCTCCCCTCCTCCATTTCCATATGCATAAAAAATAAACAAACAAAATGAATACACACAATCATGTTTACATGGGTCTGATGTGCTTGGGGCAGCCACATGCCAAAGCACATTCAACTAATGGAACATCTAAGGTGCTCCCATCCTCCACGCCTCCGAAATGCAGTCTCCAGCGGAGTTTTCTCCTCTGCCATGCTCAGCACTGACAGGACCCATGCTGGGTGCCAGTGTTATTAGGCAGGCTTAGCTCAGCATGTGATGATTTGGGTTTATCCTTCAGAAATAAATCTATATACCAAATAATTCCAAAGCAAAACGAAGTAAGATGATTAACAATCAAGCTCTCAGTCAGGCACGGTGGATCTTGCCTGTAATCCCAGCACTTTGGGAAGCCGAGGCTGGCGGATCACTTGAGGTCAGGAGTTCAAGACCAGCCTGGCCAACATAGTGAAACCCTGTCTCTACTAAAAATGCAAAACTTAGCTGGGCATGGTGGCAGGCAACTGTAATCCCAGCTATTCGGGAGGCTGAGGCAGGAGAATTGCCTGAACCCAGGATGCGGAGGTTGCAGTGAGCCGAGATACCACTGTACTCCAGCCTGGGTGACAGAGTGAGACTCACTCTCAAAAAAAAAAAAAAAAAAATCAAGCTCTCTGTTTTGTCTCTCAGATCACTTGTCCAATGTTCTCCCTTCCAATGGGCTGTATTATCAGCACTTTCCAGGGACTTCTTGCCAGCCAAAGACTCCCTTGATGTTGGGGGTGTCCATGCGCCCTGCCTTCACCAAGGAAATGTATGGAACGTCTGGGTGGAAGCACTTCTGTGCCTGGCACAAGTGTCCTCTCTCTTCACCTCCATGGCAAGTCATGCAGCCTCGTTATTGAGCATCACATGGAACAATGAGCCCAGGCAGCCTCCTGTCAGCCCAGATGCCTGGGGAGTAGGGCCGTTCCCTACCCAGTCTGTCCTGACCTCTGTTGGACATGGGGCATAATCAAGACATAAACTGTTGCTTAAACTCACTGAGATTTGGGCATTGTTTGCTAAGGCAGCATTATCTAATCTGCCCTGAAAATGCAGGAACTGTCACATGAAGAAGAGTATACCTGTAACAAAAACATTGAGTGTGTGGCATTTCCATGATAATAAGGCGGCAGGTGCTAAGGATACTGGAGAGGGCTCTCTTTATTAAGCAGTGGCCAAACATTTGCTAAAATCCTCCCCTGCAATAACTGAAGAGGAATTGAGTGGATTTGTAGCTCTAGCAGTCAATACACACAGCAGTAGTGGTGGTGTTGATTGCTGTCGGCTGTGTTTGGTAAGGTATTAAAGACAGAGGGGAGCTTAGGGAAGAATTGACCAGTGTGCAAGCCTGAGAAAAAAGAAGCACAGGACATCCAAAAACTCAGGGCTTGGCAAGGGGACGATCATGTTCTTGACTCCAAAACAGTAAATGATTGAGAAAACCTTGCAAATTCAAATGCCTACTGCAAACTTTTAATCATCGAAAATGCTTCAGGAAAAGAAGTAGAGGTAGAATGTATGATACTCAGTGTGTTTTTTCAGTTGGATTAAAAGTATGTTTCTTTCAATTGGATTAAAATCAGGATGGAGGGTTAGGCATAACCTTTGTGCCCTCCCAACAAAAGCAACATAGGTTCCTGGCCACTAAATTGAGTGGCACTCACCTTGGAGGCAAGAAAAGGAAGAAGCCCGGAGATCATGTTGAAAGGATGTGGGTGTGGGCCATGGTACACTCTGCTCCCTGGAATCAGGTAGATCAGAAACCAGATACATTTTTGATGAAGGAACCAGGAGGCTGAGTGTGTTCCAGGTATAACAGGATCCATGACCACCTAACCCACTGCACCCTTTCCCTCTGGAGGGAGCTCATCCCAGCATCTCCTTCACATATAGTTAAGGAAGAGCATGGAAAAGGAAGACTCTCCAAACCAAAGCCAGAGACCAAGGGAACACAGAGACATTTGAAGAGTGGAACCGAGACTTCTTCCCCAAGAGAGGAATTAAGATGAGTTCACCCTTTGCAGCCCAGGGCACCCCCACACTGCCTGCCCTGGGGTGCTTTAGAGTTGCATTGGACCAACGGGAGTATTTGCTGCAGGGATACTGTCCCTGTTCTACCATTGTCTAGTGCTCCGTGGGGACAGAAACATGCTTTCTAGTTCACTGGAGAAGTATCTGTAACCAGGCCCCTTGAGATTTCAGCATCCAGCATTTTTAGTGACAGAAATAATGAAAAATCTGAATTAGACCCTTGCCTGCTTACACACATTAATTGCTTGCTTTTGCTCCACATCCCTTGTTCCTGCAGTATAATAAACAGCCGATGTACTGTTTCTTTGTCAAACAGGAGATAACTTCAGGGTGACACAAAAATTTTGCAAAAGGAATGAATGCCTTTAAAGACATTGTGAGCAGCCGCTGACACCCAGAAGTCTGATTGCTCAAAGGGCTGAGACTGAAGAAACACAGGCTCTTCCCCTCGGTTCCCTGAAGCTCTCCCTCTCTTACTCCCTAGCAGCATAAAAACTTTCTGCTTCATCTCTTTTTGAAGACAGACTTGAAAGACTTGCTCTCACACCCTCTCACTCTGGCCAAACTGAATAAACCTTTCTCTATCTCCAAGCACTGGTGTCTCAGCTGTACATGGGGTACACGGTCTGAATCTGAGGTTCTACAATATGTTCATACCTGAGGAAGACAGGCTCATGCACCTTTAAAAGAACCTGAAGATGTACCGAACAATGGGACTTGAAGTGTTTTTTTGTAGAGAGAGGATGAATACATGGGAAGAAGAATGAATAAAAGGGTAGACCTCGATAGACATTAATAGGTGCCATTCATGACAGATTCTCCCTTCTTCCGCAACACACCCCTTGATGTTAGGGGTAGCCTTGTGGCTTGCTTTGATTACTGAAAGGCAAGCTGAAGAAATGTGTCACTTCCAAGTGGACATAATTAAGAACTGATGACAAATTTTCCATGCTGTCTTCCCCGACCATGGCATCCCTTGAAGTTGGGTCGAAGTAGCAATGGAACCTCTGTTAGCCTGAATGCCCAAGTGATACCAACGAAGTGGTAAGGGGATGATCATGTTCTTGACTCCAAAACAGTAAGATTCAGAAAACCTTGCAGATTCAATGGTGATGCTAAGGATATTGGAGAGTCCAATAAGGACATTGGAGAGGGCTCTGTTTATTAAGCAGTGGCCAAACTGCTTAATATGATCATGATGACTGATCACTATGGCTGCCAGCTGTTTGGATTTTGCATTGTTTGCTATGCAGCATGGACTCGCCTGTCTTGACTACTACACCATTCATACAGTGTAGAGCATCATAACTTGTCAAGGCAGGTACACAATCCATAGGAATCTGGCTTAAAATATGAAATGTCAGAAGCAGGCATTTACTTTGTAGAGCTTCATGGTCTGTGACATGCATTTAGTATTGATCCCATACAATTGTAAGTTTTAGTTGAATGTTTTATTATATGCTTGTTAAAAAAACAAATTACAATGAATGTAGTTATAGATCTAACTGGCTTTTATTTTTGATTCATGAACTGGGGCAGCCTCCATACCACAGAATAGAATGAGCACTGCCACTGAGCAATGGCAGAAAAGTGGGTTTGTAAGATGGAAACAGGGAAACAGAACAATAGGAAAAAAATGTTAGTTACTATAGTAGCAAAGTGAAAAAGTTGGCAGATTCCATTTTTTCTCATCAATTAGTCCCTATGCTTTTCATTTGCCTTTGTAAGAAAATTAAAAAAAAAATCTTTTCTGAAGATTATCTTCAGTAAGGTTTTGCTATTTTGATACGAAGTTGCAATTTCTGGGGCCTAATACCCAGATGAACATTTCTCAAATCCCCAAATCCAAAATCCAAAATGCTCCAGAATCTGAAACTCTGAGTGTTGATGTAACACCCCAAGGAAATGCTCACTGGAGCATTCCAATTTAGGATTTTCAGATTTGGTGTGCTCAATCAGTACAATGCAAATATTCCAAAATCCAAAAACATCCAAAATTCAAAACACTTCTGGTTTCAAGCATTTTGGATAAGGGATACTCAGCCTGTGCATGTAAAAGGCAGGTGTGCCTGGAAGGCAGAGTGAACAGTTCTTTAGAAATTAAGGATCCCATTTTTACATGAAATTTTGGATCTCTTACAGCAAGATAAAAGCCTAAGAGGGGAACATCACAGGTTGGGTCCTGTAGTGCTTTCAGAGTATACCTCATTACATGGATATTTTCTTGAGGCTGGGGCTACCTGATTCCATACGCAGCTTATTTTAACACGGAAGACCTATGCCTACCCAGCCAGCTACCAGGCTTTGGCTCTGACATCCCTTGACCAACTTAGCCAATCATTTCCCCCTATTTAAGCACACAAGAAAAAGAAATAAAACAAATAGAACCCAAATTCCTGCATGTTCCAAAAGCTTGAGTTTACACTCCCTACAGTAGTAATCACTTACTGCAAATGCTGTCAGTTACCTCTAAAACTGTAGCTTTTGGACTGGGCACGCTGGCTTACGCCTGCAATCCCAGCACTTTGGCAGGCCGAGGCGGGTGGATCACTTGAGGTCAGGAGTTCAAGACCAGCCCGGCCAACATGGTGAAATCCCGTCTCCACTAAACACAGAAAAATTAGCCAGGTATAGTGGTGCATGCTTGTAATCCTAGCTACTCGGGAGGCTGAAGCAGGATAATCGCTTGAACCCAGAAGGTGGAGTTTGCAGTGAGCTGAGATTGTGCCACTGCACTCCAGCATGGGTGACAGAGCAAGACTCTGTCAAAACAAACAAACAAACAAAAAACAAAAAACAAACAAACAAAAACTGTAGCTTTTGCCAGTGAACCTTCAGCTCCTGCAACCCTAGCAGGTCATGTGCTCTCTCACAGCACAAACTAATCCTTGGTACCCAACCTCAAGGCCATGTGGTCTTCCACAGCACAAACTAACCCTGGATTTGAACATCAAAAAGATTTTAGAGGTGCAATCCTCAATGCAAGAAAAGCAGAGTCTGACCCGAGAGGAGCTTACACCCCTCAGAACTCCATGAGAAAAGCAGAGAACCTCAAAAGAGGTCCAAGGTGCCTCTTTTGAATTCTTCAGTGGGTCTTGGAAGTTACTAACAGTGTCTCTTAGGTCTCATTGTCAGTTGCCAGAACTGCCAAAAGACAAAATTACAACAAATTTAGTTATAGATCTAATTGGCTTTTATTTGTGATTCATGAATTGGAGTAGTCTATGTTCTACAAAATAGAAGGAGAGCTCCCACTGGGCAATGGCAGAATAGTGGGTTTGTAAGGTGGGAACAAAGAAACAGAACAATAGAACAAAAGCTAGTTGGTTAATGTTGGGTTACTCCACGTTACTTTTCTGTAAGGGTTAAAGCAGAGGGGACTGACTCAGTTAGACTGGACTCTCCACTCTTCAGGAAAAACTGGTCTGGTTTTGGATCTATCTGCCTCCTTAACATTTCAATTTAATGATGTGCCATTTAGCATGAGTGACTCCATTTTAGTTTAGTCTTTTCTACTGGGGCCCAGTGCAGGAGCTCAGTGCAAAACAATGGCCTTTCATAATTTTGTTTAACAATTTCTTCCTTTGGCCCTTCTTCTCACCTAGGTGAGAGCATGACAAAAATGCAGGGCATCAGCACTACTTTCAGTTATCATTATTTTGGGCTTCTGGTATTAACATGCCATTCATAGGTTACAGTGTCATCATGATCACACACTTATGACTAATACATCACTCATATGATGCAGTATTTTAGTAACTTGTCAATACAGGTACTAAATCCATAGGAATCTATTAATAGCTTAAAATATGAAATGTCAACAGCAGATATTTACTTCTGTAGGGCTTAGTGCTCTGTGACATTTATTTGGTAAGGATTCCATAAAATTTTAATTTTTAGTGGAACTTTCCATTATATACTCCATCCTGTCAATTACTGAAGAAGTGTCTTAAGAGGATTTTCTATAGTGTGCTTAGCAAAAACTCCACTCCACAAAGATGCAAGCATCATCCTCGTAAGAAAAAAAGGAGTCAGGGGAATTAAATTTCCAAGTAAATCATAAGTACTTTCCTACAGAGGATCTTTCAATCAAATAGAGACAGAAACGAAACAAATATGTGTAAATGACAGAGCAGAGGTGGAAAATTCCTCCACAGTAGCTCATTTTGTGCACATGGAGGTTAGTGGACACATGGGTTACGCTACAGGCATTGCTTCCCATGTGACTTCTTCACAAGCCTTCGAGCTCTTCCAGGGGTGGGAGAGTGCTTTCTCTTCTGTGTGTCCTAGCATATTCTGTGTTCACCACAGACTCTCAATACTGCAATGTGAACTCACATGTATTAGCTCACGTGCTCCACACCACAACTCTGTGATGTATGACAGGAATTGTTATCGTCACATTACAGATACACAAACCTAAGCTCTGGAGGTTGGGCCACTTGCTTCGATTTCTACCACAATAAAGAGATACAGCCAAGATTCCCACTCAGGTATGTCTCACTTTCAAGCTTACATCATTTCTTTTATTCATTTATGATTAATTCAACATTATTGAATGAATGATTTACATAGATACAAAATATATGCTAATATATAGGGAAGCATGAGAAAGGCAGCAGACAATTCCTATGCAGTCAAGATTTAAGAAGGAGGCTCTTTGAGTAACATAAACTCGAAAGATATTCCCATTAATATCCATCACTCACAATTTGACTTTGTCATTATGAGGTCTCTTGTTGCAGGGAAAGTACAAGATCACCACTTGAGGATGGCTCTTTATGACATCATCAGGTTCCAATTTTGCCTCCCTGTCCTTGCAGGGCATCCTTCCCTCAAGAGACAGACCTTTATAGGCAAGCAGAATGCCCTCCATCAAGGCATTTGGACATGCAAATGTTGAAGTTACGGCATGTAGGTCACTTACAAAAAGAGGACAACTATTTCTGGTAACATTTAAAATTTATTGTGGTGAGTCAAGGCTAATGCAAGGTGAACCCTTCCCTTTACCACATCTGCACATCGACATTAGCTCATCCATGTATTAAAAAATGGGCCTCCAGACAGTTCATTGGCAATTTGGCAAATTGTTCACGTATAATGCAACAGAAGTCTAGTTTCAACTCTTACTGATTCCACCTCAACTTTCCATGAATGGTTTTGCTTTTAGTGTAATATGTGAATGATGTTTATTAAAAAATATTGGAATAAAAAATATTAATTAGCTAAATTTATTAATAGTAACAGGTTACAGGAAGAGTGCTTACTCTTCACAGGACGGATTATGTCTTTTTTTTCTGAGAAATACATTCATCTAAGGTGTTCACTTTATTTTCCTCTTTTTATACTATGTGTTTTATCAATCTTTCTATCTATGAGATGGATGAGTTCTAAGATTCTTGGGACAAAGGATTTTTCCTAAGCTTTTATGTCCCTTTAGAAATGAGCCCATTGGGAAGGAGGCAAGGTGAATAGTTGTATCCCCGCCATTTTCCTCACACTTTATTCTCTATGAATTCAACCTAGCCACACCTACTGTCCCATCTCCCTCTACAGAGCCCTCTCCCCGGAGAGCACTGTGAACCTTTTTGTTTCCAAGAATCATCATCTTTCATTAAAAAAGTGAGGAGAGGCCAGGCATGGTGGTTCACACCTGTAATCCCAGCACTTTGGGAGGCTGAGGTGGGTGGATCACCTGAGGTCCGGAGTTCAAGACCAGCCTGGCCAACATGGTGAAACCCCGTCTTATTAAAACTACAAAAATTAGCCAGGCATGGTGGTAGGCACCTGTAATCCCAGTTACTTGGCAGGAGAATTGCTTGAACCCTGGAGGCAGAGATTGCAGTGAGCCGAGACTGCACCACTGTACTCCAGCCTGGGCGACAGAGCAAGACTTTGTCTCAAAAAAAAAAGTGAGGAGAAGCTCCATGTGGCCTCTAAGTGTGTACAGGGTGAAGGCACATTGCTCTTCATTAGGACCTTCCAGAAAGCAATAATGATGAGTTTCTTCTTTGTTTAATGAAAATCTTAAAGATGATGGTGATCATGATGATGATATAATGATACAAAGAGAAAGGAGGAGAAATCTACATTCATCTTAAGTCATTTTTGTCTAGGAAGAAATTCCCAGAGAGATTTGCCTTCATCTCTTTATTCTAGATGAAAACAATGATTACAATAATTTCCATCATTATGTTCTTAGGTTTCTTTAAAATATTCAGAAAGAAATGCTCACAATTGTTCAACTAGAGGTAAGAGAGGGTTGGAGTGAACTATAGAGAGTGTTTTCGTTCATTTCATGCTGCTGTTACACAGTACCACATACTAGGTAATTTATAATCAACACATTTATTTGACCTATGATTCTGGAGGCCGAGAGACGTCAGAGCATGGCACTGGCATCTGGCTAGAAGCTCTGTGCTGCATTATTCCATGGTGAAAGGCAGAAAGCCAAGAGAGGGCAAGCGCAATCAAGCAAGAGACGGCCAAACTCACTTTTACAACAAACCCACTCTCACGATAAAGACATTAATCCATTCATAAAGGCAGAATCCTCACAACCTCACCTGTTAAAGATCCCACTTCTCAACACTGTTGCGATGGAGATTAAGTTTCCACCCATGAATTTTGGGGACCACATTTGAACCATAATAGACATAACAGTTTTAGGACATGTGGATGAGGTTGAGAAGTTTTATTGTGTCTACACGTGCATACAAGCACAGCTGTATGGGAATAATTCTATTATAAAGTTGCATTATCTAGGAGGCTGGAACTAAATATACTATCCAATTTGAGCACAAAATCCAATTGGAATCATTTTTATATGCAGGCTGGTGTTCTCTTCTCATCCTTCAATGATTCAGCCATATCTATTGCTGCTGTTTCCTGGATGTTTGTCAATATCCTAATACACGTCTTCTCTGGTATTTTTTTTTTTATTTTGAATGACAGAGAGCCTGGTCATTTTATTATACCTTTGAGCAATGCACGTTGTATATTCTAGGTGCATTTCATGGAATTTAATGCTTCAGTGTTGATTCCATAAACTGTTTGGGGAAGTCTGGTAGGGTGATGTAAGAATCTCATGCCCAAACACAGGTGTCTGTCTTGCTAGGCGTCCCTCTTGCAAGACCAATTTAACCTTTTATTTCTAGAACATGTTGTCTATTCCTTCACTAGTGGCCCTTTGCTTGCCCTTTCATCTGCCTAGAATCCCCTTCTTTTCTCTTCGAGTGCTATTATCCAAAAATCTTACCAAGAACTCTCCATCCCCTCAGAGTTAGCTTCTTCCACTGGGGCAAAGTAGGTATTTAGTAAGTTTTTACTGTGATACTTTGATCCCATTTGTGTTTAGTTTTATGTTTTCGATTCTTTGTGACACACATTTAAATGACAAGGGAAACTTTGAAATATATGATTACCTGGGTCAAACCTGAGATCAACTGAATCAGATCCTCTAGAGGTTAGGCCAAGGCAATGATCTTTAAGAGAAATGGCAAGAATCAAAACCTCCCTGAGTAATTCTAATGTGTGTCCAGGATCAAGATAGCTCAGCTATAATGTCAATAAGCCAAATGTCACACCCACATAGTCCATTTAGCTTTGAATAAAGATGATTTAACCCATTATTTCTTTAAAAAAAAATCCTTGCAATATTGTCAACAATGAGAATCCCTTGCCGTAAGGCACAAGACATACATACAATAAAATCCATCACCCTGTAATCCCAGCACTTTGGGAAGCCCAGGCCGGCAGATCATGAGGTCAAGAGATCCAGACTATCCTGGCCAACATGGTGAAACCCTGTCTCTACTAAAAATACAAAAATTAGCTGGGCGTGGTGTCATGCACCTGTAGTCCCAGCTACTCAGTAGGCTGAGGCAGGATAATCACTTAAACCCAGGAGGCGGAGATTGCAGTGAGCTGAGATCGAGCCATTGCACTCCAGCCTGGCGACAGAGCGAGACTCCATCAAAAAAAAAAAAAAAAAAAAAAATCCATCACCATTTCTGAAATAACCATAACATAAAGTAAAGCCCTCTTAATGCCAAGTCAGGGTTCTTGTCCTGTGTAAAGGTCATCTAAGTTATCAAATTGTGGGTGTGGGCATTAGAAGTGTGCATCAGAATATGGAAGGCTAGCATGAACAGTCTAGGCAGAACTCAGGATCATGAAAAAGTAGGATGTATGAACACAAAAATGAGTAAGGTTTGGTTGTGTTTGGGTCAGGTATTTATGGACATAAGATCTGAGACTGGATTATCAGCTCAAGGTAGGAAGAAAAGGTAGGGCGTGAAGGCCGACGTAAGACCTTGATTCCAACTGAAACCCAGCAGGAGTCATAGCAAGTGAGTAATGGAGCCTCCAGCAGCAGACAGGCAAAGGTTCCTAAAGGCAGCAAGCTTGTGGCAGATAACACAAGGGACAGTGATAGAAGACCTTTCTCCCCCCATGCATGGAAGGACTGGCTTTGAGAACAAGGCTGCCAAATCAAATATAAGATGCCCAGTTAAATTTTAATTCCAGATAAAAAACAATTTTTTTTAGTGTGTGTCCCAAATATTGCATGAGATCTGCTGCCAGGATTGGAAAGCTTGTGGGACAGGAGGAACTGTTCTGCTAATTCCTTCCTAATGGACAATTCCTTCTCGCAGAGAGTACCCTTCTTCTTGTGTGTCCCACGTCCAGCTGGCTGTACCATCATCCAGTTGACTCTGATTAAATCAATTCAAATATTATAGGAATGTTGTTAGTAGCAGATGGGCTTCATTTCGTTGTGGGAGTCTAGATTCAGTTTTCCAATGAGAGGAAGTCAGGAACTAAGCTTAAATCAGATCTGGCTGCATGTCTAAAATTGACTTAAGCAAATTTTTATAATTCTGGGGGGAAAAACCCTAAAATTATTTGATTAATTTTTGTCCGTGTTTTCCATGTACAAATATGAAGAGATTACTCTGAATGATGTACTTTACATTTTAAATCGTGGTTTAACCTTTTACACCTGAGGTCTCCTTAATCAACAGAAATCGACAGAAATGGCTTTTAACTTTCTATTGATTTAGCCATCTAATCAAAGCTCTTGGGAGTCTTAATTCTAACCTCCTTCAGTTACTTATGAGTAAATCACCGGCTTCCTGGAGAAATGATGGTATAAGGAATACCAGAAGGTACAAGGTGCTATAGAACAAGAAAGAATGTAAAGACTAACAAAAACACACCAAAAGAACACAGGCATTCTGCTTTAGCAGTGTGAATGCATTTAATCAATGAAATACACAGGTTCATTGAACTCAGAAAAGGGAATGTCAGGAAAAAAATAACTAAAACTCACGCTATCTTGTTTAAAATTGGTGTCTTTATTTGGCTCTTCCAGTAGAAACTATAGGGAAGGTGACCAAATAACTTTGAGTGGTGAAGAAAGCTCTTTATTATGTGAGAAAGCAGCTAATAATGGTCAAAATTAATCATAAGATAGAATTAGAAAAATCATTTTTTCACCACCTAGGACAAAGGTTATTAAGTGATACTAAAACTGTTCCATTGCATTCTTGGGGAACTGAGTATTTGCATAGAGCTAAAGTAATTCCACATAGACTATTTCCAATAAGTGAGGTGAAAATTCTAATTGTACGTGGAGGCGTAAATTATCATGACCCTAATTCAGCTGTTGATTTTCCATCACTAACCATCAGTCAACCAGATGTCATGCTTCCTGATGAGATGCAACATGAATTACACAACATCACAGAGAATGAATGCTGGCAAAAAATATTTTGTGTGACTTCCAGCTTGCAAATCTAGCTGCCAATTTGTAGGAACTACAGGACCCAGAGGATTAAACTGAGAAAGATGACAGGGACACAACCAGACACATCCAGAAGGTTGAATGTTTTCCCCAGGACAATCAGCTTGTGAATTTTGTTTTTTAATAATTTTGTGATATGAATAAAGAAATGGGGGCAGGAGGTGGATCGTGCCAAGTGAAGAGAAACATAAAGGCCACCACCACCAAATCCATTGATTTGTCATGGATTTGGATCCTGATTTGGACAAAAGGGAGTGGAGAAAACTCTTCAGACAATGAAGGAAATTTGTTGCATAAGATAAATTTTTGACATAAAATGATACACATTGTTAGGTTTAAAATATCATTTACAGTGTGAATTCATTTTGGTAAAGCCATAATGTTGTGTGTATATATGCAAAAAAGAGGGTCTGGAGGCACATCTGCTGGGGGTGGGCCATGCCATCATCTGGGTGGTAGAATACACCACTCTCTCAATCTTGTTAATCTTTGTTTTCTAACTTTACATAGGCATAATACAGCTTTTGAAATCATGAAAACTTATTTTTAATCAAAAGTTAAACAAAACAGGCATTCCTGATAAATATACCTATTCACGTTTTTAAAAAATTCATTATTTGATTTTGTTTTCCAGAACTTTGACTTAGGTTTTGAGCCAAATGCATTCTCCTTAGAGTTTCTGAAAGGTTCAAACAACATGTTTTCCCTCCTTTTGATTTCATATAGTTTTCCAACCTAGCCTGGGAAAAAATCTTTTCTAAATCCCTTGAGAAAACTCTATTTTCATTGAACTTCTGATCCTACCAGAAGCAATATTTGTAAAGAGAAGTCTGTTGCTTCTCCTTACAAATTCAGTCTGATGTTAGATCAAAGAAATTCAGATAAACATTGGGGCTATAAGTTTCAAGTTCAAAATAAATCCCTAATTTAAACTTCTCAAGAAGTTTTTTCAAGCTTTTACATAACTATAACAAAAGCTTCAGGAAACAGAATGAAAGATAAGTTTAACAGAAACAGGAATAACCTTTGTAAAAGTTTCCAAAACCTTAATGAGCTTTATTAACATGTTTAATGAGGGAATAATATAATATAATATCACTATTAAGGATGACTGAGAACTGAGACAAGGAAGACTGAATAGATTCAGAAATATGTGGAAGTTACAGTTTTAAGACTTATGTAAAAGTTTTCATGGAAGGTAATAATATTTTTCCGGTGTGTGTATAGTCGATGGTTTTGTTTTTCCAACAGTAGCTATCACAGGGCATTGCAAAGAAGGATGTACACAATACATATTCAATGAATTTTATTCAACTGAACAAGGAGAATTTTCTGTACTGCATATTAAAGTGGTTTCTACCCAACTGTTTGAAAATGAAAAAATGTAGTTGGGCAGTATTCATGTCTAAAAATTGCTAACAGCTATTTTTACATTTTATGGATATATTCATTACATTGAGTGTTTCTTTTGGTAGCATGTAGATAGCAGTTAAATGTAACCTTGAAGGTAACTCGATCTTGTAATATAAAGTATTAACATCAACTATAAGCCCACGATGCCTTGTCCAAATCTCCTATAGCCAGATATATTTGGAAATTAGAAAACGTTGGACTTAAAAAAGTAATATGGCGCCTATAACCACGTATATCACACCTAGCAACATCTAAGAGAACACCATGCAATCCAACACATCAATAGTTCTGCAGTGAAATACATCAGTATCCAGAAGTGGAATAAATAAAACCTAGAAATAGATTTCCATTTGTTCATATCAGGCTTTGCTGGCTGATGAGTTTTGGTGCCGAATTTATAAACAGCTTTGAGTTTTCAGAGCTTTAAGGATTTCAAAATTGCAGTTAAGTACTAGTAGCGTGAACTAGTATTATTAATCAATAATTGGTTAGAAGATAATTCTACTCTGTTTTGAGCTAAAACATACAGAACCATTTCACTGCTTAGACAACAGTGTTTTGGGATGTGTTTTAAATATACCATTGCCCTAACAATGGTTTGGACTTGATTTTTGTATATTACCTGTTGAGAATGTAGAGACAATGATTAGTGAAAATTCTGACCACAGGATTCAAGAGCGCACAGGTCAACACGGGGTGGCAGAGCCAAGCAGGGAGCCTGGCCAGCTCTGGGACTGCTTTGCTCCATCACAGATCACCAGCCAGTTCCTGAGTGCGGCAGCAGAGCTGGACAGGTCTCTGGCTAGACCAGTGTGCCTTTTGTGATGTTCTCACTGCTCCTTGGAGTCAGTTGGCTATTCTATGAGTAAGTGGACAACTTATGCCATTATTAGAATAATTAAAATAAAGTACATCCTCAGACAATGAATGATTTCCAATGAATGTCTCTGAAGAATAAAGTAACATTCAAATGATCTAATGTTCAGACAGTTGTATTTTAAGTAAATACTATAAATATCATATTGGTTATTAAAATTCATATTGGGCATAAAAGCTTTGCCATGTGAGAAAAATTAATTCACTCTCTGAAACCCCAATTATATAAATGCTTACCGCTTTTAGGGAGAGTTAAAGGTGGTACCATAAAATCCTCTGATACTGGAAATATAAAAAGAACTCCTTCCCCAAGCGTGATCTATGGATAAGGTTAACTCTACATTATATTTCACAAATTTCAGCCTTTTCTTTGTCAAATGGTCAGAAAGAAAGGTAGGACTCAAAACAGACCTAGAAATAGGACAAAGTATGAAGAAATATATAAACTTATTAGAGACAGGAAAATTGGGAAAGATGTGAAAACATCTTCCACCTAGGGAGCAGAAGGAGGATGCCTGTCTCCGCTGTCTCTTCCAAACTACCAAGTGAGGGCAACAGCTTCGATGGGGAGGAAGGACAAAGAGCTGGCATGAGCACAGGGAACTCTGAGTCTGTGAGGGCTTTCAGAGTGGGGCTGTCTCTCTTGGGGGAGACATCCTTGGTTTTGTAGAGATAGAGATGGCCCAGGAGGACAAGCAAAGAGCAGGTTTTGCTTGGGCATTGGGCAGATCCTCCATGTGTGCTTACTCAGGAGGGCAGCAGCTGCCCTCACGCAGAAAGCACGTGCCCCTGAGTGAAATGCCCTTTGTGTCTCATACCCTGGGACTCTTGGCACCACGGCAGAGCTGCAGGAGCATGGGGAACTTTCTCCCTGAAGTAAACATGACCTGGTAGACAAGAAACACAAGTCAAGAGAATTCTTCAAGAACACCAAAGAGGAAAAGAATTTACTGATTAACCACAATTAATGCTTTTAAAATGAGGCTTGGAAATCCCTTCTGTGGTAAGGGATTGCAGACCCAAGGCATCTGCATCCTAATCCCTGAAGCCTGTGACTATGTGACTTTACATGGCAAATGGACTTTGTAAATGTGTTTGAGTTAAGGACCTGGTGATGGGGAGATGATCCCGGATTATCTGTGTGTGCCCAGTGTCATCACAACGGTCCTTGAAAGCAGGAAACCTTTCCTGGCTGGTCAGAGAGTGCCTGAAGACACCAGAAGAAGGGTCAGAGAGACGGTGTAATTTGGCTTTGAAGATGGAGGGCCACCTTGAGAGGCTTGAAGAGGCAAGAGAACAGATTCTCTCCTGGAGCTTCCTAAAGGAACGTAACCCTGCTGATACGTCAATGTGATTCCATTCCAACCCATTTCAGCCTATTGACCTCCATAACTGCAGTATAAAAAATGTGTGTTGTTTTAAGCCACTGTTTGTGGTGATTAGTTAGTTATGGAAGCAATAGGAAACTAATACATCCACCTCTCAATCACTCTGCCCAGGTGTACAATTATTCATGGGAACTGGAGTGGGCTGCTGGGTGGAGGGGCTTGTTTCTTTATCAGACAGTCCTTTCCAGTGTTGGAGCCTTCTTTAGGAAACTCTTGTCACCACCCTTCCAAACCTGTTATATTTTCTGGCATCACCCAAAATAATATAATTTCTCTTTTCTCAGTGAAAAGATGGTTGTTGGTTTTTTATTAGAAGTGATTGTTCATATCCTCTGCCCACTTCTTGATGGGGTTGTTTGTTTTATTTCTTGTAAATTTGTTTAAGTTCCTTATAGATTCTGGACATTAGACCTTTGTCAGACAGGTAGATTGCAAAAATTTTCTCCCATTCTGTAGGTTGCCTGTTCACTCTGATGATAGTTTCTTTTGTTGTACAAAGCTCTTTAGTTTAATTAGATCTCATTTTTCAATTTTGGCTTTTGTTGCAGTTGCTTTTGGTGTTTTCGTCATAAAGTCTTGGCCCACGCCTTTGTACTAAATGGTATTGCCTAAGTTTTCTTCTAGGGTTTTTATGGTTTGGGGTTTTACATTTAAGTCTTTAATCCATCTTGAGTTAATTTTCATATAAGGTGTAAGGCAGGGGTCTGGTTTCAGTTTTCTGCATATGGCTAGCCAGTTTTCCCAGTGGGCAAAGGATATGAACAGACACTTCTCAAAAGAAGACATTTATGCAGCCAACAAACATATGAAAAAAAGCTCATCATCACTGATCACTAGAGAAATGCAAATCAAAACCACAATGAGATAACATCTCATGCCAGTCAGAATGGCGATTATTAAAAAGTCAAGAAACAACAGATACTGGAGAGGCTGTGGAGAAATAGAAATGCTTTTACACAGTTGGTGGGAATGTAAATTAGCTAAACCATTGTGGAAGACAGTGTGACAATTCCTCAAGGATCTAGAACCAGAAATACCATTTGACCCAGCAATCTCATTACTGGATATATACCCAAAGGAATATAAATCATTCTACTATAAAGACACATGCACGCGTATGTTTATTGCAGCAGTATTTACAATAGCAAAGACATGGAACCAACCCAAATGCCCATCAATGATAGAATGGATAAAGAAAATGTGGTGCATATACACCATGGAATACTATGCAGCCATGAAAAAGAATGAGGTCATGTCCTTTACAGGGACATGGATGAAGCTGGAAGCCATCATCCTCAGCAAACTAACACAGGAACAGAAAACCAAACACCACATGTTCTCACTCATAAATCGTAGTTGAACAATGAGAACACATAGACACAGGGAGGGGAACAACACACACCAGGGCCTATCAGGGGGTGGGGGGGCAAGGGGAGGGAGAGCATTAGGACAAATACCTAATACATGTGGGGCCTAATACCTAGATGATGGGTTGATAGATGCAGCAAACCACCATGGCCCACGTACACCTAGGTAAAAATCCTCCACGTTCTGCACATGTATCCTGAACTTAAAGTAAAATGAAATAAAATGAAATAGAAGTGATTGTGCGTGTGTTGGACTATACACAGTTCATTTTCAGCAGCTATTGGCTGGGCAATTGGACAAGTGACTGCATTTTGGTTTTCTATTCTGTAAAGTGAGGGGATAATAATTAGAAACGCACAGTATCATTCAGAGGATAAAATTAATTAATATAGAAGAATATGACTTGTAAACTTCCAAGTGTTGAAAAGTTCTGTTTATATATCTATCAATTAATTATTTTTCCACACAGCATTTAAAATACTTGTGGGCAGTTGTGACATAGGTTCTTTAGTTCACATAGCTGTAACCACTTCAACTGTATCCAATACATATGATTTCTAGTCCATTTGCCAATGATACATACCTTTTCTATTTAACCATTACAAGTTTTTCCATGGGAAATTTTATATAAACTAAGGATCACAGAAAATGTAGAACTGCATGTTCCTATTTCATTGAACACCCCTAGCAAAAGGGTTACTGAGGACAGCTGCATCCAATATCTTGAAGCCAGGGATCATCTTACTGGCATAACCCCAGAGCTGACGGCAGGCTCTGACCCGGGCTGATGCTTTCATGTTTGTTGTCTTGTGAACCTTGAGGGGCAGGAGCAGCGGCTGTCAGAGGCTCTGGCAGGCTGGAATCCTCAGCCTGGTCACCGGTGGTTCTCACTGCCTGATCCTCTGTCCCAATTTCTGACCCTTGCCTTTCTTAACTCTGAAACATAACTGTGGCAAAGGAAGAACACAAAAACTTGCTGCAGGAGGTTTTCTTTCATGATACTTTGTGGGAAAAATAGAGATTTGACCTCTGTACTTGAAACCCACTCAGGACCAAGGCCATCCTTCCCTGGGACACTTGTGTTTCCTCCAGGCCATTTCCAGTGTTTCCTCCAGGGCATTTCCAACGAAAGAAGCTAGGAATGCATATGGCATCTGTGCACTGGGATGGGGGATCAGGGACACTGGGTCACCCATGTGTCCAGAAGATTGATTCATGCTGCCAGGAGCAAAGGACATGATTGACGCTGGGGAGCTTTTCAAGGGAGGGGAGCAGGACAAACATGTAATAAACTTGAGGTTTGAAGAAGCCCTGCCTCAGTGAGAGGACTGCTTGCCCCCAAGAATACAGTTAAAGATATATTTTTTTATGACCTCGGTCTTGTTTAGGCAATGACTATAAATTCCTTGCTGAGTAAGAACTGCAAAAATCACAATGTTGATGAGTTTGGAAAAGTTTCCAAGACTTCCAGCACCCTCGAGACTTAACAACTGACCTGTAGCATTGCCTTTGGTAGCAGAGTTAATGATTATGAATATGAATAAAAAGGAAAAACTGAATAAAAATAAATCAATTAGAGGACATTCTCACTTGTTACATTTGCATTGAATATATTCCTTTGGCCATAAAATTCTCCATTTGTCACATGCATTATGCCAGAAAGAAAAGTTATATATATATTTTTCTCCCAAAGCAGGTCTTAATGTTAAAACATGCTTTTTAAATGTCTTTCTTAGAATCAAGTAAAGTCACAGGTGGATATGCAATGAGACGGTATAAAGTCAGTGACTGTGTTTTCTGCAATGCAATGGTGTTGAACCAGGTCATACAGTGAGTCTCGCATATGGATATGGACTGGGTGATCACACTCATGTTTTAATTCTCTTTCTATAGATATGAGAAATAATAATCGAGCATTAGAAAAGACACCATATTACATACAATGAGAGCAATAAAGGAATTTTAAGTGTTGACCCCTTCCTTCAAGGAGCTCAAACAGACCACTGAAAAGGCAAAGAAGCAAGCAGGAAAGTGTTAGAGAACAGCAAGTCAAGAAACCTGCCAAGGTGTTCATCACGAAATGACTGCTCTGGTGGGCAGGCTGATGAAGGGGTGGGCAGGCTGATGAAGGGTAAAGGTGGTCTGCTTAGCCTAGCTCTTCACTGTTGCATAATGAGAAGAGTTTCTGGGTCTGTAGAGGTCTCTCCACCATGGAACTCCATGGGAACTCTGGGTAATAGACCCTGTTGGTTCAGGATTGGAGTTGGTGCCTCTAGCATTACTAGGTGTTTCCCACAATCTGGTTGAGCTACATTGCTGATTTAGCTGATGGCACATTCCTGTGCATTTGTTTCTGCAGTGTCTTTGTATACTAGACTACTGTAGAGCTAGAATCCCTGACTGCATCTCCCAGGAAGGCCTTCAGTCACACCAGCCTAGGCTTTAAAACAGTGTCACTTTATTGTGAAAACCAGTACTTTATGTGTTTTCCTTAAATTTACCATTTCAGAACTTTACTCCTGATATGGTTTGGGTGTGTCCCCACCCAAATCTCATCTTGAACTGTAGTTCCCATAATCCCCACATGTTGTGGGAGGGACCCAGTGGGAAGTAATTGAATCATGGGGGTGGTTTCCTCCATGCTGTTCTCATGATGGTGAGTTCTCATGAGATCTGATGGTTTTACAAGGGGCTCTCACCCCCGTCACTCTGCACTTCTCCTTGCTGCCACCATGTGAAGAAGGATGTGTTTGTTTCCCCTTCCACCATGATTGCAAGTTTCCTGAGGCCTTCCCAGTTCCGCGGAACTGTGAGTCAATAAAATCTTCCTTTATAAATTACCCAGTCTTGGATTTGTCTTTATTAGAAGCGTGAGAATAGACTAATACAGCTTAAAAGTCTCTCAAAATGTGAACATGGACCCAAACTTTTTTTTTTTTTTTTTTTTCTTTTTTGAGACAGAGTCTCTCTCTGGAGTGCTGTGGTGCAATCTCGGCTCACTGCAACCTCTGCCTCTCAGATTCAAACAATTGTCCTGCCTCAGCCTCCTGAGTAGCTGGGATTACAGGCGCATGCCACCACGCCTGGCTAATTTTTGTATTTTTAGTAAACAGGGTTTCACCATGTGGGTCAGGCTGGTCTCAAACTCCTGACCTCGTGATCCGCCCACCTTGGCCTCCCATAAAGATGCTGTCATTTACTAATAACCTACATGTGGGAAGGAGAGAGTGGGAGAACAAAAGAAAAAGTGAGGGAGGGAAAACCCCAGTGAGTGCATGCAATACTCAGGCGATGTCCTCTTCCTCAACTGCTCAGCACCTTCACAAAGTGACCCATGCCCTTTCATACACCTTTACATGGAAAACATAGGCTGAAAGTGTCTGGCAATTTGAGTATGATGCCAAGGTCTTTGCCCAAGAACCTCCTTTCTCCATGGTTAAGAGGTGTTGTTGCATTTCTGGAGAATTTTTTTTCTTTATCTGTGCTCAGGAATCCTTTGCAGCACGGGAGAGCTTGAGAGAGAAGGGTCTTGTGGCAGCAGGTGTCAAGGACTGCTGACGAGGGAAAGGTGACTGTATTCTTCACTGGACTTGCTGTGCTTATGAAAAAAATGTGGTTCCTAGGGACGTGGTGTCTCATGGGCACTCATCTCTTTCAGGGGTGCTGACCTTTTGACTAGGCCACCAATATAGCCAAACCATTGATAACCCCAAATCCTTGAAGTGTCAAAGCCATATAAGCTCAAACTGGACCTTAAAGCTCAGCCCCTCCAGCAGAGAGCATCTGGAAAGAGCCAGAAATGTTACAACACCAAGTCCTGCAGATAGAAAAGTACCAACCAACTGGCTGCACCCAGTTTGAAGAGTATTCTGGAAGACATGAGCAGTGTGGGGTGGCAGAGACTATCCACAGAAACCAATGATAAGAAGGTAAACCCAGTTCCAGGAGAGAGGATTCCCACACTACACTTAGTTAATAGACTTTTTGTTGTTGTTTCTACTACTTTCAATAAGAAAAGCAGAAATTAATATTAAAACCCTACTATAAAATATCTAAAACTACAACACTTTTTAAACTATGGAAAATGGCATACATCTCTCACTGATAGGATGGATCCACCACTCCCAATGATTCCTTGATTGCTCTCTGATTTGGTGGGCTGGGTGGGCTCCATCCACAGACTATTACAACAGACCTTCTATTGCCTCAAAGGCTGTCCTGAAAACTTGTCTGTCTGGCAATTCACAACAAATGCTTCACGATCTTGGGTCACTGCAACCTCTGCCTCCCGGGTTCAAGTAATTCCCCTGCCTCAGCCTCCTGAATAGCTGGGACTAGAGGTGCCCGCCACCACACCTGGCTAATTTTTTGTATTTTTAGTAGAGACAGGGTTTCACCGTATTAGCCAGGAGGGTCTCGATCTCCTGATCTCATGATCTGCCCACCTCAGCCTCCCAAAGTGCTGGGATTACAGGCATGAACCACCACACCTGGCCAGAAAAATATTTTTAAATTATAAAATAACTATTAAAAGCTTTAAAAACAAAGACTGTCAAGGGAAACAACATTCTCCTCCAATATTCATACTTGGTTCAATAAACATTTGTTATGCCCTTACCATAAGTCACATGTAGAAAGAAGAGCAGAGCATGTGAACCAGAGACATTAATTACCCTGGAAGACCCAAGATTGCTTTCCTCTAATGAAGGACACCCACCAGGAAGTGCATGAATGCAAAGAACCACCAAGTGAGGCATTTCTTTTGTCATCAAAAGACAATGTTTTAGAGAGAATGTTTACTAGGACAGTCATATTTATTAATACAGGTCTCCATAATATGACACTCATACCTAGAAGTATGGCATTTGTCTATACACTCAGGAGAATTTCCTAAGTATTGGGGTGCTGTAATAACAAGCAGTAGCTATGGAGTGGCTGCCATTCCAAGTGCACACAATGGCAGCACTGGACCTTGGCAGTGGCTGCTGGAGATGTATCATTTGCTGGGCAGTTCTGCCCGTCTTAACTGGGGCAAATGTAATGGCCACATCTGTGTCTGTGAATGTGTTCAAGCAATCCTGAGGTAAGAATTTGGAGTGACAGAGATCCCTGTTTCCTTTAAAGTGAAACCTCTGATATCCTAAAGCTCCATAAACACTCTCCTACAGCTGGGTGTCCCATCGTGTTGCAAGCATTTCAACACCACAAAGTGTAGCCTCCTTCGTTGCTTAATCTTCCCACATTCTGGATCCTGTTTGTCGGAAAGGTGGTAAGAAAATGCAATTTCCTTTTACCTACGGAGGGGTCTAAAGGGATTTGAATGCCATTGGCTTGCTGGGTTTCAGAGGTCTAGTCTGAGATTCCAGCTAATTGATGATAAATATAGGGCATTTGGTCCCTGGACTTCACACGGCCTTCCATCAATAAGTCTGCATCCTGGGTTTCTTTGCAACACTGCACAATCCCTCCACCCCTTTCTCTTCAAACTCCCTCAGGTCCTCTCATGAGCCACCCTCTGGAAGGACTTCTTACCCTTCAGAAACAGGTTATCCCTGTTAGTAACAGGAAGAAAGGGAGAGGCAAACTCCAGAGCCCCGAGTCACAGCCCACAACATGCAGACCCAAGCATGGCTCACCTCAGAGGAGAGCCGCGTGCTGCCAGCACAGCCCTCAGGGGGATTGGGTTCACCTGAAATCATTACGGGTAGGTTTTTCTGCTGTACGTGGGTTTTTCAAGACCCAAATCAATAGCTGTAAAGAGAAATCTCTAGGCCCCTGACACAGATCTGGCTCAGAAAGGCCAAGGGTAAAGAAGAACATAAACAAGAAGACAGATGAGAACAGAGCTGCTTGCTTCAGGCAGTAATTCTTTCAGAAAAGTCAAACTGCGAATCTCCCAAGCTGCCCATAGATGAAAATTCTCTTCTTGCAAATCCCTGGCCGTGGGCTGCTGAGCTGCTGGGCTCCTGAGATGTTGGCAGCCTACTCTCAATTTCTGTCTCTATTTAAAACAATTTTTTAATTCTTCAGGAAACGCAGCATTCCCTGCAGGAATTGCTTTACATGTTTCTCATAAACAGAACCTTTCAACTAACTCTGGAAATCCATAGAAGCACCCAAACTCTTAGCAGAGAGAGGATTTCTGTCCAAGTCCCTTGAGATGGCAATTCACTGGAGGTGAAGTTGACTTGGTCTAGTCTTGGCTAGACCATATGGTCTTGATGTATTTTTTTCATGTAAAATTTGACATCTGAATATACAATGTGCATTGTTTTTTAGATCACTGTTCTTCTACAATTGGCAAACTCTACTACACAGTAAATACAATAGAATGTGAAAGTGTTTAGGAAGGAAGAGTAACCATGAAGAATTTTATCTCTTCAACAGCCATTGAATCCCTTCCCTTTCAATATCCTTCATCCATTTCACAGAGAATCCTCCTAGCTCACAGGTACCCTCTCTATTTAAAGGCTCACTAAGAAAATACCATCTGTAAAGCCTACAATTACAGTTTTCGGCCTTGAAAGTGTATTATAGTATAAATATCAATATTTCCCTTCTCCCCTGTTGAGTAAGCAGCAATAACCTCAGAATGAGTGAGGAAAGAGGTAGAAACTCAGAGGCACAGCAGCAGGAGGCAGCAGAACTAAGGGCTGTGGATTGGAAGCAACAATGTGGTTTCTTATCCCTGCCATTACAGTGTGGTTTCAGAGCTCATCCCACCCTTGGATGAAATTAATGCACAATTGAGTTGTAGTCATACTAATACCCTCTGCTGATACTGGACTGAACACAACAGAGGGCCAGAAGAAGACCCACCTGGGAACCATGACCAAGTTGTTGGAAGCCCAAAACCATGGTGCTTAGGGTTAGACTCAGCATTTGGTAGAAATCCAGGCACTGAAAACAATCCCTTGGAAAAGATGAAGCATGTAGACCCCTGGGTTTTTACATGCAACTGACACAAATCTTTAAAGGTAAGAGCTGCTAAGAGAGTTGGCCCCACTGGCTGAGTGCCTAGGCAAAGGGAAGTTCGTGATGAGGGATCTGTGTGGGAAGGGGCTTGGGCTGGCGTTGACAGGGGTCAAGTGACCAAGCGGGAATATTTCCAGCCTGTGACCAGGAACTGCCAGGAAAGAACTTGCATTTTTAACAATCAAGATAAATACTCCAGCCCGGACTGGGATATGGAGGTCATGGGAGGCCAGCAACAGAAGTGGAGAGACTGTGAAAGCCTCCATCCCCCTGCCACCCAGCACGCAGCCAACAGATGCCCATGGACCACATTCCTGTCATGGATGTCATCGCCATATGCGGACCACCCCCAATTAAACTGGGCTCTCATAATTTCTCATAAGATGGCTACTTGGAACATGTATTCCCCTACAACTTGGAACTTGGATTATATTTGTAGGATTTCTCTTCTTTCGGTTGAGTGGCCTTATCCCCAGTGTACTGCAACCAAACCACCACCACCAGCCACACTGCCTGCTGACCCTTTCTCCACCCTCTGGAAGACTTCTTACCCTTCAGAAACAGGTTATCCCTGTAGCAACAGGAAGAAATGGAGAGGCAAACTCCAGAGCCCCCCGGTCACAGCCCACCACATGCAGACCTGAGCATGGCTCATCTCAGAGGAGAGTCGGGTGCTGCCAGCATAGCCCTCGGGTGGGTTAGGTCCACCTGAAGTCATTACTGGTAGATTTGACTTCTGGGCTACTGGTAGCCCTGTCCCTCATACAAGGAAGGTGCTTGATGTTATTCCTTCATTCTGAAGAATCAGAGGCGGGTATATGTAATGTCTCTTGTAAGAAAATGCTATTTTCCCTAAGAAAGTAATACTAATAGACATGAATTTGGTCATTATATATGATGCACAGTTTCAAGTACTTTACATGTATTACAATCATTTAACCTTTCACAGCTCTATGAGTTAGGTGTTGCCTTGGTTGGTTCTAGAGGCTATAAGGAATTACCATAGACCGGGGTGACTTTTAAAGAACAGGAATTTATTTCCTGCAATTCTGAAGGCTGGACGTCTGAGATTTGGTGCCAACATGGTTATGTCCTGGTGAGGGCTCTCTTCTGGGTTGCAAACTGTGGGCCTCTCATTGTCTTCACACATAGCAGAGCGCAGAGTGAGCAGGGAAGCAAGCTCTCTCATGACTCTAAAGCGCATTCTACTTCTCATCACCTGCCAAAGGCCCCACCTCCAAATGCCATCACAGTGGGCAGCAAGCTTCCACATGACTTTGTCAGGGGAGGGGACACACACATTGCGTCCACAACAGGTGCTATTATTTACCCCAAATACAGGAACACAGCAGTTAAATAACTTGTCCAAGGACACTCAGCTAGTAGGTGGCTGATCCAGGATTTTACCGTGTCAGGCTCCTGACACAATGTCAAGCTGTTAATCATAATACCATAGTGGCCAGAACATATGCACGGGGTCCTCTGGGTGGCTGAAGATGAGTGGTCTCCATCTCTGCCCACCTGAACTTATTCTGATGGTATCTTTCTCATGACCAGTCCACAAGCATTTTAGTTTAGCAATGCTGAATGCTAAAATATGCTGGAAAATTTTGAAAGATGTTTATAAAAGCTATAGATTGGTAATAAAAAATAGTGGTACAGTAGAGTGAATTTAAGAAAGTTGGCTCAAAAATTAGAGCTCATCTTCTGGGATACAGGCCCAGCTCAATTGCACATGGGAGCCCAGAGGAAAGCAGGAAGACCATGCTGTTTCCACACTTCGAGCTTCCTCCCAGTCGGCAGCACTACCTTTTAACACCTATAAACCAGGAGAGTTTCTCCCAATGTCTTCACTCCACAAAGTTAAGACCAACAACTAGTTTTTTTTTCTTCACAGATACTTTCCATCAAGAGACAAAAGATTCCCTTTTTTCTTTTTCTTTTTTCTTTTTTAGATGGAGTCTCGCTCTGTTGCCCAGGCTGGACTGCAGTGGCACAATCTCGGCTCTCCGCAGCCTCCACCTCCCAGGTTCAAGCAATTCTCCTGCCTCAGCCTCCTGAGTAGCTGGGACTACAGGCACGTGCCACCACGCCTGGCTAATTTTTTTGTATTTTTAGTAGAGACAGGGTTTCACCATGTTGGCCAGGATGGTCTTGAGCTCCTGACCTCGTGATCCGCCCACCTTGGCCTCTCAAAGTGCTAGGATTACAGGAAAAGATTCCCTTCTAAGGGTTCTTATTTACTAAGGTTTATTGTTGTGTTAGCCACTAAACATTGTATCAGTATCAGCTCATTGATATTTACAACAGCTTTGAAAAATTGATATCATTATCTCATTTTACTGATGAAGAACAAAACCCATGGTGTTGAATCACCTTGTTTTGATCTTCAGGGGGGAAATGTGAGAACACAAGAGTAAAAGAAGACTCATAGGATAATCTGGGGGGGAAAATCACCTAGAAATTATCTTAGATGCCTAGGAATAAAATCTTGGTATAGGATGGCACTAACTGGTTATTATTTCTGGATATTTGGCCTATTTTAAATCCCAGTTAATTATCAATGTTAAATGTATTATTAAAATACACACATTATTTTCTACATTAAATGAATTATTGGCTTCCATTTCTGATCAAGGTGGAGTAACTGGAGTGGATTTAACTTCCTACTAGAAACAATTAACCAAAAAAAAATACATAAAATGTATGGTTTCCAGATATCAGACATCAGGAAGTGCCATGCAGTGGCCCCTAAAAGTGATCCTCATCGTGGCACTCAGCATGCTGCCTGGAGAATGCTTGCAGGTGGCAGTGCAGGGCAGGGAAGCCCAGACCACATCCTGTGGTCTCCCTGAGTTGAGATGATGGAATTGGGAGCGCAAGGCGGCCAAGGCAGTCAGAGTTCTCAGGAGAGAGAAAGAGAGAAGAAGAGAGAAAGAGCACAGAAAGGAGCTCTGAAGGTCTGAAGTGCATCCCACAAGGCTTCAGCTGAGTGCTAGTCAGCACAGGTCTATGAGGAAGCTGTGAGACCAAGGACAGAACCAATGCTGTGGAGCAGAGGAAGCAATCACTACTTCTGACTTACAAACGCTGCAATAATTGATCACCAGCAGACCTTCACTACAAAAGATGCTAAAGCAGAAGGAAAAGGATCCTAGACAGAACTCTGCATCCATAAAAGGACAGAAGAGTAACAGAAATGGTAAATATGGAAGATGGATTTTTCCTGGTTTTCACCTTTTTAAAAGGTAATTGGCTGTTTGAAGCTAAAATAATAGTGTATTATGGAAGTAAGGACAACAATAGCACAAAGGCTTAGCAGGGGCAACGGAAGTGTGAAGTGCAATATTACAAGAAGATGGACCACAGCAAGCTAGGCGTATGCTATTAGTCCTAAGGCAACTACTTTTAAAAAGTTACACCTAAAAAGCTAACAAAGAAAGGAAACAGAATCATGGATAAAAACAACCAACAATCTAACTCAATCCAAAGGAATGTAGAAAAATAAGAAAAAAGAAACGAAGAACAGACACAACAAATAGAAAACAGCAAAATCGTACACTTAAACCCAACCACATCAAGAATCACACTAAACATGATTCTAAACAACCTGACTGAAAAAGAATATTTCTCAGGTTGTATATAAAAATGATGCAGGATTTTTCTCGGTCACTTTGTCAGCCAGGGACTTCTGCAGCCTGACTTGTGCACCAGTGTGGACCCCACACTTGCTGTAGGATCCACATTCAGCCTGTGACTGGGCTGAGCATGCCCTAGTCCACCTGTGTTACAGCTGGTACCTGCGTTCACGTTCAGTGGGTCCTGAGTTCTTGCCAGCATTCAAGAAGAATGAGGTTACGCTGACAACTGAAGGGTGAGGAGGGCAGAGAATAATTTTATTAAATGGTGAAATGGCTCTCAGTGCAGAGGGGACATGAGTGTGGTCCCCCATCTGAAGTTGGGTGGTTTCTCTCTCGGTGTGGCTGGGTCTGGGGCTTTTATGGGCTCAGAATGGGGGAGTGTGTGCTGATTGGTTTGTGAATATGCAAATAAGCTGAAACAAAGACACAACTCAAAGGTGGGCACAACAGTATAAAAAACCAATTAGGGAAGGGTAGGTATATGTAAAATAGGTGAAGGATGAGGATCAGTCAGAGGAAAGTGCACCAAATGGGAAGAGACATTCTCAATCTGGTCCATAGATTTGACTTGTAGCTTGGCTTTCAAGCTTTAAACTGTCCTTGGCTTAAAGGTGGGGTTTCAGTGGGGTGCCTGCCCCTATCTGCCTAGGCATTTCTCCTCCTGCCACTATCAAAAGCAAGACCCAGATATTTGTTACCTATGACAAATTTTTAAAATTTCTTTAAATATATAGATACAAAGAGGTTAAAAATTTTAAAAATGAGAAAAGATACATCATTAATGCCATGAGTGCATATTTCAATATCAGGCAAAGTAGATTTCAGTGAAAAGAATACCACCAGGGATAAAGTGGATCATTTTATGATGACAAAGTGGTCTATTCATCAGAAGATAACAAGCTTAAAAGTTTCAATATGCTCAATAACAAAACTTCCATGTACATGAAGCAAAATCCAATAGATTTTTAAGAAGAAACAGACAAATCTTTAATTGTAATTAGAATTTTCAACTGTCCTTTCAACAATTTGTAGAACAAGTAGACAAGCAAGAGCACAATATATACTTTTCAAGTGTATTGATAGTATTTACCATGATGGACTATAAAAGCACTCTTAGTGAATTTAGAAGTTTTCAAGCCACTCAAAGAATATTCTCTGACTACAATGGAATTAAAATAGATATCCAAAAAAATCCTCCAATACTAAAAAACTAACACATTTCTAAATAACCCATGGATCAAGGAAGAAATCAAAACTGAAATTAGATTGTATTTTGAGTTGAATAAAATTTAAAATGTAGAATATTATACATTGCAAGATGTAGTTCATGTAATGACTTGAGGGAAATTTATAGCACTCAACATATGTATTTAAAAAAAGAAGAAGAAACATCTCAAATCAATGACTTTAGTGTCTACTTTATAAAGCTAGAAACAGAAAAGCAAGTTTGATCCAACATAATCAGAAGAAAGAAAATAAATATGTTATGACAAGATGCCCAATCCTTCCTCCTACCTTTTTGTTCCTTTCTACCTTTGTCCTGTCAGAATCAGAATGAGTGACTAGTTCTGTGGGATGAGTGTGCTGAAAGATGGGGCTCCATTCAGAAGCAAGACACTACCGAGGCCAGGCATGGGGAGGACTACTCACCTCTAGCTTTGGTCTTCAAGCAGATTGTATTAGTCTGTTCTCTGACTGCTAATAAAGACATACTTCAGACTGGTAATTTATAAAGGAAAGAGGCTTAATGAACTCATGGTTCCACATGGCTGGGGAGGCCTCACAATCATGGCAGGAGGCAAAGAAGGAGTAAAGTCATGTCTTACATGGCGGTAGGCAAGAGAGCGTGTGCAGGGGAACTCCCATTTATAAAACCATCAGCTTTCATGAGACTTATTCACTATCATGAGAACAGCACAGGAAAGACCGACCCCCATGATTCAATTATCTCTCACTGGGTCCCTCCCATGACAAGTGAGAATTATGGGAGCTACAACTCAAGATGAGATTTGGGTGGGGATACAGCCAAACCATATCAGAGATTATCCCTTATATTTATGCCTAAGATGTGTTGAGAGTCAGGAATCTCCATTAGAAATCCAAAACTCAGTGGTCACCCCTCTCTCACACACATACCCAGTTCACTGGCCTGCCTTGCTCTTATGTCACTGGAATAACATTCAGGTGATTTAGTGGTACTTTTCTTTTCTGTTTTGTCCAGCACGTTGTTCAGTCAATGCATAAGCCCCCATCCCCCTGCATTTAAAAAAAAATCATGCTCAATATTCCTCATCTCATGACTCTGCTTTTGCTATTACCTAAGCACTTCTGCTTCTGCTTCTGCATGGGAGGTGTCTTCCTCTCAGTCCCTGAGTTCTGGGCGTGTTCTTCCATCTAAGGATGCAGGTTCTTCAGCCCTGCTCACTGGCCCTGATTTCTGTGCCACTTGTGGTCCTGAGAAACCCGGACCCATAGAATAGCGCTTTGCCCCACCACCATGTGTGACAGCTGTAAAATGTGGGTAGAGAAATGCATCTCAGCCCTAAAAAAGTATCGAGGCATTAAAAACGCTCAAAGTTAGAAAGGGTATTAAAGGTCCTCCAGATAGGGTTATATTTACCTAAGTAGTTTTACATTCCTTAACACATTTAACTCATACAAGTTTATAAACTCTTATTATTTCCATCTTACAAATGAAGAAACTGAGGCTATTGGGTTGAGTCTGGTTCCACAAACCCACCACTCTATTTCCCTCAACACACACATATGCACACAATGTGCGCGCGCACACACGCGCACACACACACACACACACACACCACTGCTGACATTTCCTTTGTTAAGGGACAATGTAAGATTTCATGGTAGTCTGACACCATTAAGACAAAGGGAGCAGGCAATACCTTAAACCTGCTTCAAACATCCCACTCCCTCAAAGCTCCCTCAGGGAGAGATGTGGACAAAGGCCAGGGCAGATAGAAAATCAAACCTCTACTACATTTTAATTGAGTTTATCCTCAAAATTCCAATGCTTAATACTGGCAAACTGGATTGAAGCACAAGAGAGAGGCACTAGGTCCAGCTAGAACCCTTTCAGTACAAAGCCCAAACTCAAAATTCTGCTGGCAGCTGCTGCCCTAGTTTGAGAAGATGAGATGCTCACATATGCTTGTGAGAAACATTAAAGAAAAAGAAAGCTAAATGGCTGTGCTTCCTCCCACCTTATTGTAATCCTAATTTAGGCACAAAAAGAAAACGTCAGGAAGCACCGGAGAGCAAGACAGGCAGATGGCTAGACAAGTGCTCGGGTGGGTGAAAAGCCCGAGGCCAGTTTGCTGATCAGCTACCTGGATAAAAGAAGAGGAAAAGAATAGCAAGCTCAATGTGAACTTTCTAACAATCAGACGTGTCACTGATGACCCAATCGGATTAAAGACCCCTTTTTTCTGGCAGTGGAGAGGTGGATTCTATAGAAGAGAAGGTGGAGAGGGGCTGCCAAGAGGAAAAATAACACTTTCCCCCCAGGAAAGGCCCAAAAGTCCCAATATGCACATTTGTGGCTCAGACCACTCTTCTGAATTCCGTATCCATATATCCACAGTAGGAGGCATCAGGAATACTCCCCCTACCCCGGCCCCCGCCAACCTTCAACCAAAGAGGAAAATTTGAACCACAAAATTATTTAATTGGATCTGAATGTATTTCTCTTCTGCATGGCAAAGGGAAACCCACTGCCATCCAGTGCCTCTTGCAACTCAGGAGGCAGCAAAACGTGAATTGCCACAAAAGGTTGGAGTATACACTTTCATTACAGAGGAAAGTCAAGGTTGCCCTCACAGAAGCAATAGTCTCTCTTATGAGAATATTCTTTGTTTCTGTGATAAAGCACATCTTGGTGATATGTGCTGGCTCTTCAGTTTATGCTTAGTTTTCAACAGCTGCAGTTCCCACGCCGGGAGATCTACAGGCAGTCAAGGCACCACGTGGTGGCACAGGGAAATCATTTGTGGCCCTACAGCTACAGCCCAAGGGGTTCAAATTTTCAAGAACAAGACTATTAAGTTGGGGGAAAAATCTCTTCCTTCTAGAAATCTTCTGAAGGTGAAAGTAGGGGACAAGCTTCGGAATCTTCCTGATCCTTCAGTAACAAACTCTTCATTTATTAAAAAAATTTTAACTGACAAACAATAATTGTAAATATTCATGGGATACATAGTGATGTTTTGATACATATAATGTATAGTGATCAGATCAGGGTAATTAGCAGTGTAATTGTTCCCGGACCAAACTGAGGATTGGGCTGCTATTTCTCATGGCCCAGTAATGAGATGCAGATGAACTGGGGAGGAAGAAGAGTTTTTATTTCTGTAACTGGCTACAGGGAGAAGGCCTGGAAATTATCACCAGACCAACTCAAAATTACAATGTTTTCCAGAGCTTATATACCTTCTAAGCTATATGTCTATGTGTTAAGTGTGCATTCATCTAAAGACAAGTGATTAACTTATTTTAATCTATAACTAAGATCTGAGTCCTGAAGATCTTCCTCTGGATCCTCAGTAAATTTACTTAATGTAAGTGGGTCCAGGTGCTGGGGTGATTACCCTTATCTTGTCTCCTGCCAAATCATGGAGGTTTGGGGAGTTCCTTCAGACCCCCAACAAACTTGTTTGTAGAGGCCTGGGGAGTTTCTTCAGATCCCCAATAAAACTTGTTTAATCCTAAATGGGTCCTGTTAAAAATTCCTTCATTATTTTGTCATGCTTTAATGCCCAGGAAAGGCCTAGGCAAAACTGTTGGTGGGTTTTTGTTACATCCCAGCCTTTGTATAAGGGCATTGGCTTTTAATGTTTAACTTAACCACTCAGTCAGTACTGAAACAGTTGTTATGGAAGCCTACTTTAGTGAGACCTGGCCTGCCACATAATTAGCATCTCAAATATTTGTTACTTCTTTGTGTTGGGAACATTCAGAATCCTTTTTCTAGCTACTGGAAACTCTGTGTAATTGTTAACTGTATTCATCCTACAGTGCTATAGAACACTAGAAATTATTCCTCCCATCTAGCTGTAAATTTGTATCCTTTAATAAATTTATCTCTCTCCTCACTTCCCACTGCCCTTCCCAGCCTCTAGTATCCTATGTTTTACTTTTTTTTTTTCAACAGGCTGGAGTGCAGCAGCATGATCTCGGCTCACTACAACCTCCATCTCCAAGACTCGAACCATCCTCCCACCTCAGCCTCCCGACTAGCTGGGACTACCGGTGCATGTGTTCTACTTTTTGCCTCTACAAGATCAATTTTTTTTTATAGCTTCCACCTATAAGTGGGAATATATGGGGCATTTAACTTCTTGTTCCTGGCTTATTTCACGTAACATAATGTCCTCCAGTTATATCCATATTGCTGCAAATGACAGAGGTTATTTATGTATTTATTATTTTTTTGAGAAGGAGTCCCACTCTGTCATCCAGGCTGGAGTGCAGTGGTCCAATCAGGGCTCATCGTAACCTCAGCCTTCTGAGTTCAAGTGATCCTCCCACTTCAGCCTCCTGAGTAGCTGGGACTAGAGGCGTGTGCCACCAAGTCCAGCTAATTTTTTTGGTATTTTTTGTAGAGATGGGGTTTTGTCATGTTGCTCAGGCTGACCTCTAACTTCTGGGCTCGAGTGACCTGCCTGCTTCATCCTCCCAAAGTGTTAGGATTACATGCATGAGCCACAGGGCCCAGCCAACAGAGTTTTATTCTTTGATATGACTGAATAGCACTTCATGGTGCATATATACCATATTTCTTTATCCATTTGTCTATTATTGGAAAATCAGTGATTGAAGGGTATAGCTTCCATCCTCAACCCACCCAATGATTCCAACATAGATCAGAGAACCTGGACGTCCCATAGGCATTTCAAACTTAACAGCTCGAAAACAGAACTTGCGTCTCCTAAATCCTCTCCTTCCACCTTCCCAAACCAGCACTTTCCATGGTCTCACTCTATTCAGTTAATGGAAACTTCATTCTTACTATTGCTCAGGAAAAAATTCTTGGAGTGATTTTTTGGTTCATCTTTTATGCTCACACATCTAATCCATCAGAAAATTCTGTCAAATATGCCTTCAAAATATGTTCAGAAAGCACCAGCTCCAATGCTACTGTAATGGTACCAGCTTTATCATCTCATCTGGGCTATTGCAACAGCTTCCTTACTGGACTCTCTGCTTCCTCATTCAGCCTATTTTCAACATGGGAGCCCAGGAGATCCTGCTGAAATGGAAATCAGGTAAGTTTAACTTCTCTTCTCAAAACCTCCCATAGTAAGCAGTCAGCTTAACTTAGGTATGCTGAACTAACGAGCAAACCCTGAGATCTCAGGTGATTAACACAAGAAGTTTAACTTGCCACTCACATGTAGCCCTCTGGGACTCAAGACTCCAGCAAAGTTCCCATCCAGTGGCAACTCAAAGATGCAGGCTGCTTTTCTCCTGTAGCCATGTCTTTCATTGGGCAATGTCAGTGGAAGACAGAGCACAGGGAACTCACGCATCCTCTGCCCTGCTGTGTTTCATCCGGTCTACTGGCCACAGCGAATCTCTGGGGCCTGCCCACTCAAGGGGGCTGGAAATATAGGTGAGTACATTTGGTCAGCATTAAATATTTCTGCCACACCCTCCAATAGCTTCCTATCTCCTTTAGGATTAAAGACACAGTTCTCACAATGGACACATCATTCTTCTCTCCCCTGAGGGCCTTTGCACTGACTGTGTATCCTGCCTATAGCGCCCTCCTGATGCTCTTTCCCCCATCTCTGATACATTTTCAAATAGAAACATTTTATTGAGATAATTGTAGATTCACATGCAGTTGTGAGAAAGAATATAGGGAGATCCTCTGTGCCCCTTATCCAGTTTCCCCAAATGGTAACACTTGCAAAGGTATGGTATGATGTCACAGCCAGGATATTGACATTGCTACAACCCACCAATCTCACTCAGATATCTCCGTGTGTATGTGTATTTATTTCCACACATTTTATCACATGCATAAGTTCGTATCTCCACCACCACACTCAAGATGCAGACATTTCCATCCCCACGGGGATTCCTCCTGCTGCCCTTTCATTGCCACCCCGCCTCCCTCCCACCACTGCCCCCTCTATCCTGCCCTTACGCCTGACAGTCACTAATCTGTTCACCATTTCTAAAATTGTGTCATTTCAACAGCATTATATAAAGGAACCACACAATTTGTCCTAGCCCAGCGGCTGGGCACATGTGTTTCTATGCTTCTTACAGATAAACAGCAATATTTAGGATGCCAAAGAGCAAAGGTAAGAGGGCCATTTCCGATGATCCCTGTGCGCTTCCAGCCACGGAAATATAGCCTGAGATACAGGCACTACAGCAGCCAGGGATGGGGGGAGGGGTCCCTGATTCCCACAGTGCTTACACTGGCCCTGCACACTCCCTGAGCAACTGGCAGGGGCCTCTGGGTCACCTCTGCTTTCCATCCCATCAGCCCCATTTCTCTACCAGAGAATCCTTTTATTATGTTAAAATAGGACGTCATTACTTGAATTAGAAAGGAAAATACCAGCTGCTTTCGTCCTCCAGGAAGCACTAATTAGCCAGCAGCCACCCTGATCTCAGGCGACCAGGGAGCCGGTGCAGACTAATTACAAGCCTGCTGCCTCCTGCACACTGAAACTCATGCTGCAGCACCTGCGCTTCTGAGCTGAAGGATTTTTAGGATCTGGAATTTCCCCCCGGCACTAACCTTGCATTTGATGCCTTCATTACACATTTCCTTCCACAATAGCGTCCTCACTGGTCTCTGATTTCCAGCCAACCCATCTTGCACAAAACAGCCAAATTCATCTCCTTGAAACACAGTTCCAATCATATAATTTTCTTACCCCAAATTTGTCAGCATGATCCCCATGCAGCATGTAAATTATAGTCCAGACCCCCTCCACCTGGCCCTGCAGGCTTTCTCTAAAGGGACTCAAGCCCGGATTCCTGGCCTCTTGTCAGCCCCTGACTTCCACAGTCCTTCCCACTGAGAGACATGTCCTGGCTCAGGTTCCCCTAATCAGCACTTTCACCTGCGGCATGCTCAGTCACCCCAGGTGCCTTAGAGACAGAAGCAAAACCTGCATCCAGACTGCTGTGGTTTCAATGCTTGTGTCCCCACCTCCCAAATTCTTATGTTGAAATTGAATCCCCAAGGTAATGGTATAGGTTGAGCATCCCAAATCTGAAAATCTGAAATCTAAGATGCTCTAAAGTCTGAAACTTTATGAGCACTGACATGAAACTCATAGGAAATGCTCACTGGAATACCATATGATCCAGCACTCCCAAGGCTAGGTGTATATCCAAAGGAAAAGAAATCCATATATCAAAAAGATCTCTGCGCTTCCATGGTTCCACTGGAATGGAATGTTCCATTCACAACAGCCAAGATGTGGAAGCAACCTAAGTGTCAATCAACAGAGGAAGGAATTTTTTAAATGTGGTACACATATACAATGAAAAAGTACTCCACCATTAAAAAAAAGAAGAAGAATGAAATTCTCTGAAGTGCAGCAACATGGATGGAACTGGAAGTCATTGGAGAATTTCGAATTTTGGATTTTCAAATTTGGGCTGCTTGACAAGTAAGTATATACAATGCAATTATTCAGACATCTGAAATTCAAAACACTTTTGGTCCCAAGCATTTCAGATAAGGGATACTCAACCTGCATCTTTGGGAGATGATTATGTCATCTCATAAATTAGGCCCTCAGGAATGGGATTACTGCCCCTACAAAAGAGCACCCAGAGAGTTCTCTTGCCCTTTCTACTATGTGAGATGATGGAAAGAAGGTGCTGTCTATGCACCAGGAAGTGGGCCTTCACCAAACAATTGAAACTGCAGCTGCCTTAAATCCTGGACTTCCCAGAGTCCAGAACTGTGAGAAATAAATTTCTATTGTTTATAAGTTACCCAGTCTCAGATATTTTGCTATATCAGCTGGGACTGATTAAGACACAAACCAATAAAATAAAAATCCTTAGGTGTGGGGAAAGGGAAGTGGTAGCATTTTTAAAAAGCTGCCCAGGGGATTCCATGACTCAGCCAGGATGGAGAACTGCTGCCCAAAGCCAACTCAAGTGGCTGCAGAAAGTTTAGGATGGGCTGCACGCATCCCGGGCCTGGAATGAGATGTGTGGATGGGTCTTCAGAGGTGCGTGTCTTCCAGGAACAGCCTTTAACAAAGCCCTGGCAGTTCCATGTCACCATGACTGGGGTCTTCCTCCTCACCTGTTGAGGTGCATGTTCTCCCTTTAACTTGATCTTGCAGGTGGGGCCTGATGCCCTGCCTCCCTGGTTCCTGGACTTGCAGAGTCCTGCCCACCACTGTGAGCTGTGCTCTCCCACTCGGGTCCTAGTGTGTCAGTTTGCCGTAGCCCTTTGGATACTGTCCACTGCAGGCTAACCTGCAATCTCAGTTTCCCTCTATGTGGCTCAGTGTCTGCCTTCCCTCTGTTCAAAGTTGTCTTGGTTGGGTTTGCTTACACAAAAATGCTCGGAATAGGGTGCTGAAATGTAATTTTCCTCCAAGCACCAAATACAGTCAAGGTGTGAGTGCAAAGGGATGTGACGGATCATTTCATGAAGAATTTACAAAAGAAAATTATCCTTACACATTTTCTACTCTCATCACTTGGAGAACAAAACACAGGAGAATGAGAAAGGAAGGGAGAGAGAAGCCAACCAAGAGGAAGGGGTAACCTTGAGGCTGTGTAGTGGCTCAATCCCACCTCTTCCCATACACTCACCTGGAAGGTGTCTGTGCCTGCCTACCTCCTCTTGTAGAGCTAGGAAGAGGCCTTCCAAGTCCTCTCTGGAAGGCTGGGGCTGGAGACACCTCTGCCTGAGAATCCTAAAGGCAGCAAGAATGGCTAAAGGCTGTGGTGGCAGAAGCAGGAGGTGAGTGGCACCTGGCCCAGCCCTACCCTCCAGTTACTGGGGACAGGCAGGATGTTGACGATGCTGACATGTCTCCTGGACCTGAGGTGGGAGCAGGAGCAGCTCTGGGAACCACTGGGAGGGGTCACCATGGGGATACCTGTGGAACACAATCATGAATTGCAATGAAGGAAGTCCCCAGGGATTGGAATCTCAGAACCCACAAAAGGCCCTGGAAGTTAGGAGTTAGCTTCCATCATCTGTAGGTCCTCAGGTAGGCAAGACGGCCGTGTTTCTAGCTAGTTGGCTAGCCAGGAGGGCAGATTGCCTGGCCTAGGCTGGCCTTTTCCTTCTCACAATCCTCTCTTATGCAAAGAAACACACTAATTTAAAACCGCAATTTGGGCTCAAAATTAAATGAAAAAGACCAATCATCAAAAACCAAATAGAGGAGGCAAAGAAAAAGCACACCATGCCTCTATCTCCTTACATTGCCTCCCGAAATCCAACTTCCCACAGCGAGGCCAGGAAGGAGGGGTGGAGCCCAGCCTGCTGCAGGTTTCAGCATAGGACTGCAGGTTTGCAGGATGTATGGCACTCCTCACTGGTGACCTAGGGCAGGGCTGCCATTCCCTGGGATTGTGCAGTAAAGTCAGGGACCTGCCCAGATGCTCACATTGACTCAGGAAGAGCCCACCTCCCCTGGACAGATCCCACCTGATGTCCACTTCTGTGTGCATGTCACTTATTCCCCACCCCCCCCCCCACCCCCCAGTCGAGACAGAGGGACTCAAAGAGCAACCCGCAGGAACAGCATCAGGATAGCATTTATTTGGCACTCGACCTGCACCAGGCACTGTGATAAGCCCCCCCAATGACCTTGTTGAATCCCTGAAACCTCTGAGGGCAGCTCAATTACTGCAGCCATTTTACGGAAAAGAAAGCTGAGGCTTGAAGAGGTTAATAACCCCAGGAAGTAGTCTGGTCAGGATTCCAGTGGGTGTTCTGCTCACTGGAGAACCTGGTACACCGTGCAGCTCCATGAAGGTTTGTCAAGTGAATGAATGTTGTCTAGCTCCCAATCTACACAACTTAAATAAACTTGCAAAACTCTCTTCTTGGGGCCAGGCGCGGTGGCTCACGCCAATCCCAACAGTTTGGGAGGCCGAGGTGGGCGGATCACCTGAGGTCAGGAGTTCGAGACCAGACTGACCAACATGGAGAAATCCTGTCTCTACTAAAAATACAAAATTAGCCGGGCATGGTGGTGGCGCCTGCCTGTAATCCCAGCTGCTAGGGAGGCTGAGGCAGGAGAATCGCTTGAACCTGGGAGGCGGAGGTTGCAGTGAGCCGAGATCACACTACTGCACTCCAACCTGGTCAACAAGAGGGAAACTCCGTCTCAAAAAACAAAACGAAACAAAAACTCTCTTCTATCTTCAATTGGTTGTTATCTTTAAAAAAATAACCAACCATTTTAGTTTATTTCAGAGTCCCACCTATCTCTTTAACAGAAGTATACTAAGTAGAAGTTTTTGAGCCACCTCTCCCAAGAATGTATTAAAATTTTTTCTTTTCATTTTTTACTTATAAAAACAGTTATTTAAAACAAAAAGATTATTGACATATAATAATTATACATATTTGAGGGGTACATGGTGATGTTTCAATACATATAATATATGGTGATCAGATCAGGATAATTAGCACTTCCATTGTCTCAAACATTTACCATTTATATTGGGAACATTCAACACCCTCCTTCTAGCTATTGGAAACTCTGTAATATATTATTGTTAACTCCAGTCAACCCTTAGTGCTGTAGGACACTAGAACTGATTCCTTCCAACTAGCTGTAAATGTTTATCCTTTAACAAATCTTTTCCTTTCCTCCTTTTTCCCTACCCTTCTCAGCCTCTAGCATCTTCTGTTCTACTTTTTACTTCTATGAGATCAACTTTTTTTAGCTTCCACAGATGAGTGAGAACATGCAATGTTTTACTTTCTGTTCCTGGCTTATTTCGCTTAACATAATGTCCTCTAGTCCTATCCATATTGCTGCAAATGACAGGATTTTATTCTTTTTTATGGCTGAATAGTATTTCATAATGCATATGCCCCATTTTCTTTCCCCATTCATCTGGGGTTGGACACCTGGGTTGATTACATACCTTGGCTGTGGTGAACAGTGCTGAGATAAACATGGGGTGCAGATGTATCTTCGATATCGTGATTTCCTTTCCTCTGGATAAATGCCCAGCAGTGGGATTGGTGGATCATATGGTAGTTCTATTTGCAGTTTTTTGAGGAACCTCCATACTGTTCTCTAGAGTGGCTGTACTAGTTCAAAAACTTATTTTAAATTCTTTAAATGGTGGTGTGAGGTTGACATTATGGTTTTGCCCTGAAGAATTTTCCAACCATTTCTGAGAAAGTGTACTAAATACTGCCTTTCAAATTTGTATGCACAAAAAAAATTTTCTGGGAATTTTGTTAAAATGAAGATTCTGACTCCGTGGGCCTGGTGTGGGGCCTGAGACTCTGCATTTCCAACAAGCTGCTAGGTGATCCGATGCCGCTTGTCTGAGGACCACGCTTTGAGAAGAAAGAGGTCAGGCTCTACCTAGAATTTGCCTCACGTTATTTATAGAAATAAAGTATAAGTTATCTCATCCTTACCCTCAAAAGATGAGGGCTGTCTCTAGAGTAGAGCACAGAAGACTGTCATGGGGGGAATTGTGTCCTCCACAAAGTCATACATTGAAGGCTTAAACTCCAGGACCTCAGAATGTGGCCTTATTTGGAAACAGGGCCATCGCAAATGTAACTTGTTAAGATGAGGTCATACTGGGGCAGGGTGGCCCCTAATACAGTGTGACTGATGTCCTTATAAAAAGGAAAGATTTGGCTGGGCGCGGTGGCTCACGCCTGTAATCCCAGCACTTTCGGAGGCCAAGGCGGGTGGATCATGAAGTCAGGAGTTAGAGACCATCCTGGCCAAGATAGTGAAACCCCATCCCTTCTAAAAATACCAAAATTAGCTGGGCATGGTGGCAGGCACCTGTGGTCCCAGCTACTTTGGAGGCTGAGGCAGGAGAATCGCTTGAACCCAGGAGGCGGAGGTTGCAGTGAGCCAAGATTGTGCCACTGCATTCCAGCCTGGGCGACACAGTGAGACTCCGTCTCAAAAAAAAAAAAAAATAAATAAACAAAAGGAAAGATATGGGGACAGACACACACACAGGGAGAATGCGATGTGAAGATGATGGCAGAGATCAGCGTGACACCTCTACCAGCCAAGAACACCAAAGATACCAGCAAAATCCAGAAGCCAGGCAGAGCCCTGGAGCAGCTTCTCCCTCACAGCCTCAGAAGGAACCACCCTTGATCTCAGCCTTCCAGCCTCCAGAATCCTGACAGAATACACATCTATTGTGTAAGCCCCCGGTCTGTGTTCCTTTCTTATGGCAGCCAAGCAGACTAACACAAGGATAATGCATTTTTTTTTTTTTTGAGACAGACTGTCCCTCTGTCACTCAGGCTGGAGTGCAGTGGTGTGATCTTGGCTCACTGCAACCTCTGCCTCCTGGGTTCAAGCAATTCTGTGTCTTGGCCTCTGGAGTAGCTGGGATTATAGGCACCCACCACCACACCCAGCTAATTTTTTTGTATTTTTAGTAGAGACAGGGTTTCACCATCTTGGCCAGGCTGGTCTTGAACTCCTGACTTCTTGTTCCATCCGCTTTGGCCTCCCAAAATGCTGGGATTACAGGCGTCAGCCATCATGCCCGGCCAGGATAATGCATTTTAACGCTATAACAGTATCACAAAATTCGCCCATGAAAATGAGATCTGGAAGCTTCCTGCCTCGTTTTGTTAATTACAAGTTCAGTGTGAGGAGGAAGGGTGCATGGACCTTTTACATGGCAAGTAGTAGAGGAAGCATTACTCATTATTACTTAACTGTTACTTACGTGGTCACCTCTTCCCTCAATTGGCTTGACTAGTGTGAGTTTGCTCCCTCACAGGCCTATCATAACTTTCTTGTCCACCGGCCACCACGTACAGTGCTCCCTGGCCTCGATACCTCCTTTTCCTCCTCTCACCTGATACACCTGCCATGTTCCTCACCTGTACCTCAAGTCCCCTGGTTCTTGCAGGCCCACATCATAGCCTCCTCCCCCAGGATGGCTTCCTTGGTTTCCTGGAAGAGAAATGATTAGCATGTAGATTGTAGCTCCCAGTCTTATACCCTTTTGTGTTCATCATAGTCTCCCAGGGGCTGTCTGAACTCTTTCTAATCAGCATAATTCTAAAGATGACCCCTAGGATTCCATCCCTGGTTAGTCAATCGGACACTAATTTGGGGCTGCCACGAAGGATTTCCTGGTTGTAATTATTATCCCACATCAGTTGAACTTAACAATGTGATGTGGGATATATGTGGGTGGTCCTGACCCAATCAGGTAAGCCCTTTGCAAACAGAAAGTTTTCTCCAGCTGGTAGCAGAAGAGGAAGTAAGAATCCAAGTATAGGAGGGATTCACCATCACTGGTGGCTTGAGGATTTGGTGAGGGGGTTGAGGAGAGGGTGGGACATATCAAGGAATGAGGGTGGCCTCTAGGCCACCTCTGGCAGCCCATAAGGAAACACAGGTCTCTGTTCCGCAAACTCAAGGAATGAAGTTCTCTCACCGACTTGAATGAGCTCAGAAGCGGATTCTGCTCAGAGCTTCCAGGTCAGAGCCCAGTCCCGGGGATGCCTAGATTGAGGTTTGTGAGATCCAGAGCCTGCTTGAGCTTCTGATTTGCAAACTGGGACATGGTGATTGACTGTTGTTTTCAGTTGCTAATTTGGTGGCATTTGTTACGCAGCCATGGAGAACTAATACATTGCCCCACCTGACAAAGCCTGGAGGGCACTGGCTACTCCCTCCGGCCTCGCCCATGCACCCTTCCAGGGCCCTGACCCCAACACAGGGCCTTTCCACCGACTGGCCGAGCTACTTGGTGACGCTGTGTTTCACTGTGTGCTGATGGTTGCTATGGTTTTTCCGCATTTGCTGAGGAAAACCAGCCACACGACCAGATGCCCACAATGCTTCTTGTAATCGAGTCTCCTAGTCGAAAATAAGTGAGACCCTGCTCATGTCTGTAATTTGAAATTAGCTTAACTGCAATCAAATTAAATGGCTCTCAGATGTGAAAATAAAGCTGAGTGAAACAAAAGTGAAAACTTAGCAGACCCACCTTCCTACTGCTAAAATCAAAGCCCATCTGTCGATTTTTATGTGGCTATACTTTCCCTCCCATAAAATAAGAGTGTTGCTGGGTTGAAGAGGCACCAGTGGAAATGAACTAGTTCAGTCCTCTTCGGTGGTAATGTGAATAACATGGTTCCCCATTGTTCACTTGCAGTACTGCCTGGAATGTTTCAGTCTGTTCCAGCTGCTGTAACAAAATGCCATAAACCTAGAGGCGTATAAACAGCAGAAATTTATTTCTCACAGTTCTGAAAGCTGGGAAGTCTAACTTTGAGGTGTGGGAAGATTTGGTGCCTGGTGAGGGCCCACTTCTTGGTTGATAACACAGCAGCTTCTCATTGTGTCCTCACAGAGGGAGGGAGCTCTCTGAAGCCTCCTTGTAAGGACACTAGTCCCATTCACAGGGCTCCACCCTCTGGACCTAAGCACCTCCCAAAGGCCTCACCTCCTGATTCCATTACCTTGGGGGTTAGGTTTCAACACAGGAATTCTGAGGGAAAACAACCATTCAGATCTGAGCAGGTTGTGGCTTTAACTCTTTTAGCATTAGGTTATTCATCTTTAAAAAACTGGGTACCAAATAATGTAACATTGCTTTGTAAAATTTTAAAGCATTTTCCTCCAAATCGCTATCCTTTTGTCTCACTTGATTTTCATTGTTTTGATGGCAGTAAAGTGGAGGCACCCTGGGCATGGGTCAAAAATCTTGGAACGAAGCCTCCGTGCTGCCTTTTGATTTTTTTTTGCGGGGGGGTGGGCGGGTGGGGGGTGGGGATGGAATCTCACTCTGTCATCCAGGCAGGAGTGCAGTGGCATGATCTCAGCTCTGCAACCTCCGCCTCTCAGGTTCAAGCGATTCTCCTGTCTCAGCCTCCTGAGTAGTTGGGACTACAGCCACGTGCCACCACGCCCAGCTATTTGTTGTATTTGTAGTAGAGACGGGGTTTCACTATGTTGGTCTGGCTGGTCTCGGACTCCTGACCTCAGATGATCCACCCACCTCGGCCTCCTGAAGTGCTGGGATTACAGGCATGCGCCACCACACCCAGCTAATCTTTGTATTTTTAGTAGAGACAGGGTTTCACCGTATTGGTCAGGCTGGTCTTGAACTCCTGAGCTCAGAGAACCCACCCGCCTCGGAGACTTGTTTGCTTTTTACGTGTGACTTGCAGGAATCCCTCACCCTCTTCAAGCTCTGGTTCCCTCTGTCCTCAGGGTGGGGTGAAGCCCACCCGTCCACACGAGGGCATCACACACACGAGAGCAACTCTGACCCCCAGAGGCTGCTTCCCGCGCATCTCAGGCGGTTTCTTCCTGCCCGTCCAGCGGAGCTAAGGAAACTTCTCTGAGGTCATGACATGCTAAGGAAAGAACTGCTGGTAAAGGCTGCATGACTCCTGAGCTAAAGGCTTTTGGTTTGTTTCACGTACTTTTTTTTTTTTTTTTTTTTTAACGTACCTTGTCATGCATCACATTGCGTCCGGAGTTGGTTCCTGCCGGTGGGTTAGCTGTCTTGGCTGACTTCAAGAATGAAGCCGCCGACCTTCGTGGTGAGTGTAACAGCTCTCAAAGAGTGAGCGGTGGCAAGGTTTATTGTGAAGAGGGAAAGAACAAAGCTTCCACAGCGTGGAAGGAGAGCTGAGCGGGTTGCCGCTGCTGGCTGCCGTGGCCAGCTTTTACTCCTTTATTTATCCTCTCCCCCATGTTCAATTTCCGTCGTATCAGAGTGCCCTTTTTTCAATCCTCCTGCGATTGGCTACTTTTAGAATCCTGCTGATTGGTGCATTTTACAGAGTGCTGACTGGTGCATTTTACAGAGCACTGATTGGTGCATTTTACAGAGTACTGCTTGGTGCGTTTTACAAACCTCTTGTAAGGCAGGAAAGTTCCTGATGCGTGCGTTTTACAAACCTCTTGTAAAACAGGAAAGTTTCCCAAGTCCCCACTCGACCCAGGAAGTTCAGCTGGCTTCACGTCTCAACAGGAAGGTAGGTGGAATATTTCCAAGAACTGTAAATATTATAAAAGCAGAAGACGAAGGGTTTCTTTCAGTGTAGACCTTCAGACTGTTACCTCCTTGGCTTTCTTTCGAATCAGGGGTTTTATAAGCAAGACACAGTGTGACTATCTGTCGGCTCTTCCTGGAAGGCTCACACAGTTTCTTTCTTCCTCTGCCAGCACTTAACTGCTTGTAGACAGACTTCAGCCCCCGGTACTCCACACGAGGGGCAGGAAGTGACATCCTAAATTGCAAAATCCAAAAGTTCTGTTTAGTCCTTACTCGTTACTTAACTTCTCTGCAGCATTGTGGCCTTTCAACACTGTCTCTTTTTTAAGATCCTCTCCTCTCTCACTTCCCAAGGGACCATTCTCTCTTGGTTTTTCTCCTCGTCCTCATCTCCTTGAGGTCACAGTGCACCAAGGCAGGTTCAGTCTCTTTCCAGCTCTGGAGACTCAATGATTACATATTCAGTAATTTTGCTTGCCATTGCATGTCACATTGGCAGTTTGAAATTGGATGAGGTGGGAGTATTTACACTATGAGAATTGGCAAATGCTACAATTTGGGGTCTTTAATCTTCTCTTTTTTCCCAGAACTGGTGCTAACCTGTTGCCAGCATACCACTGTTTCAGGCCTTTGGGTCAGGCCTTTCTGGTTTTTGCATCAGGCAGATAGGTCTGGTTTTATATCTTCAATCATTCCATCATCCAGACCATTTTTCACACAGTTCCATTGATCCAAAGTACAAAAATGATTGTCATTCCTCTGATAAAATTTTTTGATAATAAAAAACCATTCTTTGGCATAGCAAAGGATGTTTGGCTACTGTCCTGTCTGGGTGTTCTTTTGCACCCTGTGTTCAGGCAACAGTGGGTCGCGGTGCACACTCCAAGTTCTCAGCTTTGGTCTCACATTGGTTACCCTTTCCTATGTCTTCAGGCATCATCTTCTCCACAATGACATCACCAGTCCTCAAAGCCTGCTCAGAGACCCTTTCCTGTGCCCCTACACTTCTGGGGACATTTAACCACTGCCTTGGAGGGATTCATTTGCTAGCTTGCTTCCCTGATGGCCTGAGGGCAAGAGCATCCCTCCACACAAACTTTTCACCCCAATTTTGTTTATTGTGGTAAAATACACACAATGTAAAATGTATCCTTACCGATTTTAAGTGTATTTAACCAGTTCAGTGGCATTAAGTACATTCAAAATGTTGTGCAACCATTACTACCATCCATCTCCATTACTCTTCATCTTGTAAAACTGACATTCTATACCCAATGGACAGTAACTCCTCATTTCCTCCCTCCCCACATCCCCTATCAAAGTGCATTCTATTTTTGTCTCTATGATTTTGCTTAGGTACCTCATATAAGTGGAATCATATAATGTTTGTCTTTTTGTGACTAGCTTATTTCACTTTGCAAAATGTCTTCAAGCTTCATCCATGCTGTAGTGTATACCAGAAATTCTTTACATACTAAGGCTGAATAATATTTCATTATACATATATACCACATTGCCTATCCATTCATCTGTCATAATCACTTGGGTTGCTTCCGTGTTATGGCTACTATGAATAATACTTCCATGAATATTGGTATACAAATGTCTTTAAGATTCTGCTTTCAATTCTTTTGTGTATATATATGATAGTGGAATTACTGGATCATATAGTAGTTCTTCAAATTTTTGATGCACTGACATACTATTTTCCATGGTGGCTGTATCATTTTACATTCCCACCAACAGTGCACAAAGGTTACAATTTCTCCACATCTTCATCATCATTTATTTTCTGTTTCTTGATAGGAGCCATCCCAAGTGGTGTGTGGTGGTATCTAGTTGTAGTTTTGATTTGCATATCTTTAATTATTAGTGATGTTGAACATCTTCTCATGTGTTTATTGGCCATTTGTATCTCTTCTTGGGAGAAATGTCTATTCAAGTCCTTTGTCAATTTTTTTTTTTTTTTTGAGACGGAGTCTCGCTCTGTTGCCCAGCTGGAGTGCAGTGGTGCGGTCTCACCTCACTGTAAGCTCCACCTCCCGGGTTCACGCAATTCTCCTGTCTCAGCCTCCCGAGTAGCTGGGACTACAGGCACCTGCCACCATGCCTGGCTAATTTTTTTGTATTTTTAATAGAGACAGGGTTTCACCGTGTTAGCCAGGATGGTCTTGATCTCCTGACCTCGTGATCCACCCGCCTCACCCTTCCAAAGCGCTGGGATTACAGGTGTGAGCCACCGCACCCAGCCTCCTTTGTTAATTTTTAAATTGAGTTGGTTGGTTGGTTGGTTTTTTGTGGTTGAATTTTAGGAGTTCTCTATACATTCTGGATATTGATTTCTTACTAGATATATGCTTTGCAAATATCTTCCCCCATTCTGTGGGTTGCCTGATTATTCTATTGATGTTATATGTTAATGCACAAGTTAAAAAAAATTCATGAAGTCTCATTTGTTTATTTTTTCTTTGGTTGTCTGTTCTTTATCTTGATGTCTTATCCAAGAAATCACTGCCATCTTCAATGCAGTGGTTTTCACCCTATGTTTTCTTCTAAGTTTTTATTTTTAGTTTTCATATTTAGATCTTTGATCCATTTTAAGTTTATTTTTGTACATAGTGTTAGGTAGGGGTCCACCTTCATTCCTTTACAGGTGAACATCCAGTATTCCCAGTATCATTTGTTGCAAAGACTGCGCTTTCTCCATTGAATAGTCTAGGCACTTGTCAAATATCATTTGATCATACATGTGAGGGTTTACTTCTGGGCTTTGTGTTCTATTCCATTAGCCTATATGTCGATTTTTATCCCAGTTCCACACCGTTTTAAGTAGCTTTGTAGTAAGTTTTGAAATCAGAAAGTGTGAGTCCTCCAGCTTTGTTCTTTTTCAAAATTGTTTTGGCTATTTTGGGTCCTTTGAAATTCCATATGAATTTTAAGATGGTTTTTAAAATTTTTCTGTAAAAAATGGCTTTGGCATTTTAATAGAAATTGCGTTTCATCTGTAGATCATTTTGGGTAGTATTGACATCTTAACAATATTGTTTTCCCATCCATGACCATGGAATATGTTTCTATTTATCTATGTCTTCCTTAACTTTTTTCCATAATGTTCCATAGTTTTCATTGAACAAATCTTTGATTTCCTTGGTTAATTTAATTCCTGAGTGTATATTTTCTTTTTAATGCTGTTATAAATGGAAATGTTTCCATAATATTCTTTTTGGGTTGTTTATTATAGATATATATAAATGCAACTGATTTTTGTATTTTGACTTTGTATTCTGATAATTTGCCAAATTCATTCATTAGTTCCAGCATTTTTTTTTCAATCCTTAGGATTTTCTGCATATAAGAATATATCGTCTGTGAACAAAGACACTTTAACTTATTTTTTTCTAATTTGGATTTTATTTATTCCACCTAATTGCTCTAGCTAGAACTTCTAGTACTGTTAAATAGAAGTCATGAAGGCAGACATGATTATCTTATTCTCAATCTTAGAGGAAAAGTTTCAGTCTTTCACTATTGAGTATGATGTTCACTATGGGTTTTTCATATGTGGCTTTTATTATGTTGAGGTAGTTTTGTTATATTTCTAGTTTGCTGAATGTTTTTCTTATAAAATGATGTTGAATTTTGTCAAACGGTTTTTCCGCATTGATTGAGATAATTATTTTTTTCTTCTTTCTTTTAATGTGTTGTATTTTCTTTCTTGTTCAATTTTGGTATGTTGAATTATCTTTGGATTCCAGTAATAAATCCCACTTGATAATGGTAAATTGACTTTTTAATGTGCTGTTGAATTTGGTTTGCTCATATTTTGTCATGGGTTTTCTGCATAAGGGATATTGGTCTGTGGTTTTCTTTTGCAGTGTCTTTGTCTGGCTATGTTATCACGGTAACCTGGCCTGATAGAATAAGTTAGGAAGTATTCCCTCTTTTTCATCTGTTTAGAAAAATTTGAGAAGGATTGGTGTTTGTTCTTTAAATTATGATAGAATTCGGCCGGGCGCGGTGGCTCACGCCTATAATCCCAGCACTTTGGGAGGCTGAGGCAGGCAGATCCCGAGATCAGGAGATGGAGACCATCCTGGCTAACACGGTGAAACCCCGTCTTTACTAAAAATGCAAATAATTAGCCGGCTGTGGCGGGCGACTGCAGTCCCAGCTACTCCAGAGGCTGAAGCAGGAGAATGGCGTGAACCTGGGAGGCAGAGCTTGCAGTGAGCGGAGATCGCACCACTGCACTCCGGCCTGGGAGACAGAGCGAGAATCCGTCTCAGAAAAAAAAAAAAAAAAAAAAAAAAAAAAGAATTCATCAGTGAAGCTGTCAGGTCCGAGGATTTTCTTTGTCAGGAGAGTTCTGATTAATAATCAATCTTTTTACCAGCTATAGGTCTATTCAGATTTTCTCTTCAATTGTGATTTAATCTTCGTAGGTTTTCTGTTTCTCGGAATTTGCCCATTTTATCTAGCTTACCCAATTTTTTGACATACAACTGTTCATAGTATTCTCGTACAAACTTTTTTTTAATTTCTGTAGAATCAGTAGTAATGTCCTCACTTTCATTCATGACTTTAGTAATTTGAGTATTCTCTTTTTTTTTGTTTTAGTCCATCTAGCTAAAGATTTGTCAATTTTGTTGAACTTACCAAAGAAACAACTGTTGTTTCACTCCATTGTTTCTCTATTCTTTTTTTTTTTAATCTACCTCATTTTGCTCTCATTTTTATTGTTGTCGTCCATCTGCTAGCTATGGATTTAGTTTGTTCTTTTTCTAGTTCCTTGTGTTGTAAAGTTAGGTAGTTGATTTGAGATCTTTCTTATTTTGAATGTAAGTGTTCATGGCCGTAGATTTTGCTCTTAGTACTGCTTTCACTGTTTCCCTGAAATTTTGGTACATTGTGTTTTTCTTTTTCTTTCCTTCCTTCTTTTTTTTTTTTTTTTTTTTTTTTTTTTTTTTGATATGGAGTCTTGCTCTTTGGCCAGCCTGGAGTGCAGTGGTGTGATCTTGGCTCACTGCAACCTCCGCCTCCCGGGTTCAAGCAATTCTCCTCAGCCTCAGCCTCCCGAGTAGCTGGGACTATAGGCGTGTGCCACCACACCCAGCTAATTTTTGTATTTTTAGTAGAGACAGGGTTTCACCACGTTGGCCGGGATGGTCTCAATCTCTTGACGTGATCCACGAGCCTCGGCCTCCCAAAGTTCTGGGATTACAGGGATGAGCCCCTGTGCCCTGCCGTGTTTTTACTTTTATTCATCTCTAATTATTTTCAAATTTCCCTTGTGATTTCTTCTTTGATTCATTGGTTGTTTAAGAGTGTGTTGTGTAATTTCCACAAATTTGTGAATCTTCTCATTTTACTTTTGCTATTGATCTAACTTCATCCCATTGTGGTCACAGAAGATACTCTATATAACACCTAGCCTCTTACATCTATTGAGAATTAATTTGTGGCCTAAAACATGCCCTATCCTGGAAAATATCTCGTGTGCAATTAAAAATGTGTGTGCGGGCTAGGTGCGGTGGCTCATGCCTTTAATCCCAGCACTTTGGGAGGCTGAGGCAGGTGGATCACAAGGTCAGGAGATCGAGACCATCCTGGCTAACATGGTGAAACCCCATCTCTACTAAAAGTACAAAAAAAAAAAAAAAGCCGGATGTGGTGGCACACACCTATAATCCTAGCTACTTGGGAGGCTGAGGCAGGAGAATCACTTGAACCTGGGAGGCAGAGGTTGCAGTGAGCCAAGATTGCACCGCCGCACTCCAGCCTGGGTGACAGAGTGAGACTCCACCTCAAATAATAATAATAATAATTGTGTGTGCTATTGTTGCTGGGTAGAGTGTTCTTTACATGTCTGTTAGATCTAGTTTGTTGATTGTGTTGTTTAGGTCCTCTATTTCCTTGCTAATTGTCTGTCTGATTATTCCAGCCATTATTGAGAGTGGGGTATTGCAGTCTCCAACTATTATTATTATTTATTATTATTATTTTTTGAGACAAAGTCTCACTCTATTGCCAGGCTGGAGTGCAGTGGCGTGATCTCTGCTCACTGCAACCACCACCTCCTGGGTTCAAGCAATTCTCTTGCCTCAGCCTCCTGAGTATCTGGGATTACAGTCATGTGCCACCACACCCAGCTAATTTTTGTATTTCAGTAGAGATGGGGTTTCACCATGTTGGCCAGGATGGTCTCAATCTCCTGACCTTGTGATCCACCCACCTCAGTCTCCCAAAGTGCTGGGATTACAGGCATAAGCCACAGCCCCCGGCCCTTTCCAAGTATTATTGTAGAACGATTTCTCCCTTCAATTCTGTCAGTTTTTTGCTTCGTATTTTTGACAGCCTTTTATTAGGTGTGTTAATGTTTGTAATATTTATATATTCTTAAAGTATTAAAACTTTTATTAATATATAATGTCCCTTTCTATTAATATATAATCTCTCTTGTCATCCTTTTTAATTGAAAATCTATTTTGCCTGATATTAATATAGCCACTTCTGCTCTTCCTTGGTTACTATTTGAATAGAATATCTTTTTGCATCCTTTCCATTTCAATCTATTTGTGTCTTTGGATCTAAAATGTGTCTTTTGTAGATAGCATATAGTTTAAATATGGATTTTAAAAAAATCCATTCTGCTAATCTCTGTCTTTCGATTAGAGGATTTAATCCACTTACATTTAAATTAATTACTGATAAGGAGGGACTTACTTTTGTCATTTTGCTATTTGTTTTCTTTATGCCTAATAGCTTTTTTGCCCCAATTTCTTGTATTACTATCCTCTTTTGTGTTCAGTTGATTTTTTTTTTTTTGTAGTGGAACATTTAAATCTCTCATTTCTCTTTGTATATAATCTATAGCTATTTTCTTTGTGGTTACCATGGGGATTACATTTCACATCCTAAAGTTATAACACTCTAATTTGAATTTCTATCAGCTTAACTTCAGTAACATACAAAATCTCTTTAATAGCTTCTTAACATTTCTATCCCTACCCTTTTCAATTGTTGATGTCTCAAAATTATATCTATATACATTGTGTGCCCCAAATCACAAACTGATAATTTTAAAAATGCATTAGTTTCTTAAATTATGTAAAACATAAAATCTTGAGTTATGAACCAATTACAATAATATGTGCTTCTACACTAATATTTTTAAAAGAAATAGTCTCTTAAATCCTGTAGAACACAAAAACGTAGAGTTACAAACCATTGTTGTAACAATACTTGATTTTATAATTGCCTATGTATTTTTATTTAAATCTTTATTTCTTTGTATGTATTTGAGTTACTATCTAGTATTCTTTCATTTTACCCTGCATGCCTCCCTTGAGCATTTCTTATGGGGTAGGTTTAGTGGTAATTAACTTTGTTAGCTTTTGTTTATCTGAGAACATCTTAATTTCTCCCTCACTTTTAAATGATAGTTTTGCTAGATATAGAATTCTTGGTTGACAGGTTTTTTTTCTTTCTTTCTTCCTTTTAGCCCTTCATGTATCAGCCTACTGCCTCCAAGTTTCTGGTGAGAAATCTGCTGATAGTTTTATTCAAGACCCCCAGCATATGATAAGTCACTTCTTTCTTGCTGCTCTCAAAATTTTTTCTGTTACTTTGGCTTTTGAAAGTTTGATTATAATGTCTCTCAATGTGGGACTCTTTGAGTTCATCTTATTTGGTTTTTATTGAGCTTCCTGGATATTTATACTTTTGTCTTTCATCAAATTTGGAAAAATTATTATTCCATTATTTCTTCAAGTTTCCCTCTCGTCTTTCTCTGTTTCTTCTCCTTCAGGAACTCCCACAATGTATATGTTGGTCTGCTTGATAGTGTCCTGCAGCTCCCTGAAGATTCGTTTACTTTTTTGCGATCTTTTTTGTTCTGCTTCTCAGACTCAATAATTTCCAATGTCCTATCTTCAAATTCACTAATTCCTTCTTTTGCCTACTCAAATCTGGCTTTGACTTCTTTTAGTAAATTTTTCACTGCATTTCTTGTACTTTTCAGTGCCAGCATTTCTTTTGGGTTTCTTTTTAGAATTTCTGTCTCCATACAGATATTTCTATTTTGTTCATACATCATTTTCTTTACTTCCTACACATCTTCCTTTAGTTTTTTAAGGATCTTTAAGTTGTTTGAAAGTCTTTACCTAGTACATCTGCCATTAGGTTTTGTTTTTGTTTTTTTTTTGGAGACGGGGTCTCACTCTGTTGACCAGGCCCAGGCTGGAGTGCACTGATGCAATCTCCGCTCACTGCAACCTCCACCCCTCGAATTCAAGCGATTCTCCTGCCTCAGCCTCCTTAGTAGCTGGGATTACATTAAATTAGCCATGCCTGGCTAATTTTTTGTATCTTTAATAGAGAGGGGATTTCACCATGTTGGCCAGGTTGGTCTCAAACTCCTGACCTCAAGTGATACCCCCACCTCAGACTCCCAAAGTGCTGGGATTACAGGCATGAGCCACTGTGCCTGGCACCACATAATTTTTTTTTTTTTTTTTTTGAGACAGAGTCTCGCTCTGTCGCCCAGGCTGGAGTGCAGTGGCGCGATCTCGGCTCACTATTAGCTCCACCTCCCAGGTTCAGGCCATTCTTCTGCCTCAGCCTCCCAAATAGCTGGGACTACAGGTGCCCACCACCACGCCCTGCTAATTTTTTTGTATTTTTAGTAGAGACAGGGTTTCACCGTGTTAGCCAGGATGGTCTCGATCTCCTGACCTCATGAACCACCCGCCTCGGCCTCCCAAAGAACTGGGATTATAGGCATGCACCACCCACCCAGCTAATTTTTAGTATTTAGTAGAGTCAGGGTTTCACCATGTTGGTCAGGTGTTTTCATAAACAGCCTCAAACTGTTTTTGATCATTGTAGTCTTTGTGCCAAAGAACAGCCTGAGGTGTAAACTTAAGGTCTTCTTAGATCTTTTTTGAGCCTCTGCCTTTCTTTGGGCATGATGGCCACTTTCTTACTTTCCCCATATATGCAATTGCTTTTGAATTACCTAGCATTTAATGTCTGGCTCCTAAAAAGGCGGGGTGGGGGTGCTGGGGCGGGGATTAGTACGGGCCCTTTAAAGGGGAGAGGGAAGTATGCCATCCCTTTAATTCTCTTGGCAGTCACTTTGGCCATAGGAGGAGGGGACTGCAACAATGGCTGTGAAAGAGGAGGGGCTTGCATGGATTGAAGGAGGTGCAACAATAGCAGCCACACATCTTTTTGCACCTCTGTGATGAGAGGCAGCAATCAGCAACCAGAGCGTAGATTTACTGATATTTAGAGGACAGGGTACATTTTGCTCACCCTGGCTCCCACCACTATGTGCCATTGTTCCAGGAACACAATACAGCCAACTGCCACGGGGATGGTGGGGGGCTTGGGTAGCTACTGTACTAAAAGCTGAAATTGGCCAAAATTAAACACATTTATGTGGAAGGTGCGAGTCTTCAGTAGACTCCAGAGTTCCAAAATAGTTACATAAGACACATTCTGTCAGTGCAGTTGTCTCAGTGGGAGACAGAGTCAGTTCTTCCTGCTCCACCATCTTCCCAGAATCCTTCACCACTTTATGCATCTTTATGTCCCCAAGTATAAACACAGTGCCAGGCACAGAGATGATACTCAGTGCAAACTGTCGACTGACTGTAGTAAGTGAACAAAGTATTGTGTTGGAGGGACTAGCTATCGCTCCTTAAAATAAAGGAAGCAGCTCTTATTTTATCCATTCAAAAAAATATCCTCTTCAACTCTGCAGTGTGAATGGGAGGGGTCTGGGAACCATGTCTACAGGTACTTTCACAAAACCATGCTCTCTAATGGCCAGGGAAGGGCACAGCCTCCTGGCTTCAAAGTTACCCATTGAGAAGCATAGTTTAACATAAGGCCATGCTTATAAACACAGCATTTACCCTGGGCTCATGTCTATGCTTCGCCTTCTTATGAAATGTGATTACTAGCTAAAAAAATAAAAAATATTCCTGGTTGCTTGATACTCTGTGTCCAAAATGCTGATTCATTTGCTATGTTGAGAGCAAACAATTTCTCTAATTTTACCTCCAAAAGGAATTTCAGGACACAGAGGATCTGTATTTTCAAGTGCATCAGTTGATTATGGGCTCCCCCTGCCTCAGCCTGCCTCTTCTTATATATTTATTTTCATATTTTCTCTCACTTTATTTTATTTTATTTATTTTATTTTTTGAGATGGAGTTGCACTCTTGTTGCCCATGCTTGATGGCAATGGTGCACTGTTGGCTCACTGCAACCTCTGCCTCCAGGGTTCAAGCAATTCTCATGCCTCAGCCTCCGTAGTGCTGGGATTATAGGCAACCGCCATCATACCCCCATAATTTTTGTATTTTTAGTAGACAAAGGGTTTTGCCATATTGGCCAGGCTGGTCTCGAAATCCTGACCTCAGGTGATCTACCTGCATCAACCTCCCAAAGTGCTGGGATTACAAGGCATGAGCCACTGCCCCCAGCCATATTTTCTCCCATTTTAAAAGTAATTGCAATAATGCCCATTCCAGAAATCTGGGTCTTATCATGGCACTATAAATCATTTTGTAATTAATTAGAGTCCATACATTATTCAGATTTCTTTAGTTTCTCCTTAACATCTTTTTCTGTTCCAGGATTCCATCCAGGATCCTACATTGCATTTAGTCGTTTTCTCAGGCTCCTCTTGGCTACAGTGTCTTGCTTTTGATGGGCTTGACAGTTTTGAGATGTATTGGCTATTTTGTAGAATTTTCCTTAGTTTGAGTTTGTCAGGTATGTTTTCCATTGAGTTTATGGGTTCTTGGGAAGAAGACCATGGAGGGAAAGTGCGATGTTAATTATATCATATCAGAGGTGCATACAATCAACATCACTGCGGATGCTCACTTTGATCATCCGGCTGAAGCAGTAGCCATCAGGTTTCTCCACTGTAAAATTACTTTGTTTTCCCTCTTCCTATGCTGTGCTCTTTGGAAGGAAATTATTTTGGAAATCACTTTGGAAAGAAGCCCACACTTAAGGCTGTGGAGCTATGCTTCACCTCTTGGAGGAAATAATAGCTACATAAAATTATTTGGAATTCTTTTACATGGAGAATTGCCTATTCTCCCCTACTTATTTGTGTATGCAATCATGTATTTATACCAGTATGCACTCATGGATATTTATTTTATGCTCCAGGTTATAATCCAGTACAATGTTACTTATTTTATTGCTCAAATTGTTCCAGCTTTGGCCATTGGGAGCTCTTTCAGTTGGCTCTTGTGTCCCCTTCATAAGCCCATCATTTGACTTTTGAGCACTTGTTTGCTTTCTGATACTATAAGATGCTCTAGGCTCATATTGTATATTCCCTGCCCCAACCCTAGAATCAGCCATTTCTTCATGGCACCCTGATTCCGTGTATTGAAGTATGGTGTAAGGAACCAGTGTCTGGGCGCTGGGTTTGCTTATTGCCTCCAGGGTGAAGCATTTTGCAGGAATGTTGTTTCATTCAAAATATCTTTCCAAATAGTATTTGTTTTCAATAAACTCAAATTATAAGAGATATATTTCTCTCAAGTCTTTTAGAACTTTAGATTTTCCAACTTTACCACTGCTTAAGTTAATAAGATAATTTTTCTTTTGTTTTGTTAATTAATATCATTATTCATCTCTCCTAAACATGTACATGGAACTCCAAAGGCATGGTTGAGGTCCAATTTTCACTTTTCTAAATTTCAGTTTTATTTCTTCTTTTTTCCGTTCTTTCTTCTTTTTTTTTTTTTTTTAAAGACAGCATCTGTCTCAGTTGCCCAGGGTGGAATTCATTGGCATGATCATAGCTCACTGCAGCCTCCAATTCCTTGGCTCAAGCAGTCCTTCTGCCTCAGCCCCCTGAGTAGCTAAGACCACAGGCACAGGCTAGCAGCCTGGCTAATTTTTTTTTTTTTTTTTGTAGAGAAGAAGTCTCACTATGTTGCCCAGGCTATTCTCAAACTCCTGACCTCAAGCTATCCTCCCACCCGAGCCTCCCAATATGTTGAGATTGCAAGCATGAGCCACTGCACCTGGCCAACCTCTTATTATTATTTATCACACAATGTAAGAGAGATTGTTTCTGTCCTCTAACAAGTGTCTCCATCATAAAAATTATTTCAGCTTCCTTTATTCAAGCTGATTCTGGTCCTGCTAGAACATTCTTGTCTCCAGCAACTAGAACTTCAGGCAACGGCACAACTAGGGTGTAAGACATGCCATGATTTTGCACATAGGGAAGTAATCCTTTCTGGATTGTTTCCAGTCCTTCCTATTGAATTAGAACATTTGGCTGACCTTTCTGGTGGCAGCAGCAGCAACACATTTAAATAATGTCTTCAGTAAATGGTTTATAATGAATGATAGGTCCATTTCTTGGATCCTAGCTGAAAGTTCATAAAGCTCAGAATCTTACGAAAATAGCTTAAGCTTCTTTTTCTTTTTCTAGAAGTGTTATTTTGCTCTTGCTCACATTATTTTTCATCTGCCACTTTCCTGCAGCGTTGCTAAATTACTTCCCAGATTCTATTTAATCACTGGCTATACCTGAAACTACTCTATGTGTGCAGTATCAGAAATAGACCTGCTAAATATGAGACTTTGCTCTTTCCAAATTAGAGAATGACTTAATATTTGTACATTTAGCTATGAGTGAGGGTTGGAACCTCGTTAGAATGCAGGTGTACCCTGATTCTCAAGCTCATAATGATTGTGCAAAATGTTGAAAGTACCAGCAATTTTCCAGAACGGATTTCTGGCCATGTCTACATTAGAGGCATATTATTATATTTTACTCAATATGCATGAAGTCAATGGATAGAAGGAAGTTGCAGAAAGGAGAGATGCCAAATTCACCTATTTATTAGAGTTGATTTTGTAATCAACACTGGGGGGAAGATTTTTCCATATATATGTGTGTGTGTGTGTGTGTTTGTGTGTATAATCTTCCACTTTTTTTTTTTTTTTTGAGACGGAGTCTGACTCTGTCACCGAGGCTGGAGTGCAGTGGTACGATCTCGGCTCACTGCAAGCTCCGCCTCCTAGGTTCACGCCATTCTCCTGCCTCAGCCTCCCGAGTAGCTGGGACTACAGGCGCCCACCACCACGCCTGGCTAATTTTTTGTATTTTTAGTAGAGATGGGGTTTCACCATGTTAGCCAGGATGGTCTCGATCTCCTGACCTCATGATCCGCCCATCTCGGCCTCCCAAAGTGCTGGGAGTACAGGCGTGAGCCACCATGCCCAGCCTTCCACTTTTAAATTTAAGTCAATGGATTAATTCAACAAACACTAATTGAGCATCTACTCTGTGCCATGTGCATACTGGGGATGGTGCAGAACAATCAAGGCAGCAGAACTCCTTCTCCCAGAGCTTGCCCGATGCTTCACATCCTTGGAGCTGAGGGCTGCCTGAAGATTCTTGATCTGGTTGGGCATCTTCCCTGAGCAAGCCAGAGAGAGCTGAATTTATCCAACCTGTGCACATCATAAGTAGGGGAATCTCAAATTTGTTTTTTAATTAATTGATTAATTGTTTAATTGATACATTGTTATTGTACGTATTTATGGGCTCTAATTTGATGTTCCAATACATATATATGTTGTATAAGGATTAAATCAGAGTATTTAGCATGTCCATCGCTTCATGCATTTGTCGTTTCTTTTTTTTTTTTTTTTTTTGAGACAGAGTCTCACTCCATCACCAGGCTGGAGTGCTGTGGCGTGATCTCAGCTCACTGAAACCTCTGACTCCCTGGTTCAAACGATTCTCCTGCCTCAGCCTCCTGAGTAGCTGGGATTACAGGCATGTGCCACAACACCCAGCTAATTTTTGTGTTTTTAGTAGAGACGAGGTTTCACCGTGTTAGCCAGGATGGTCTCGATCTCCTGACCTCATGATCCACCCGCCTTGGCCTCCCAAAGTGCTGGGATTACAGGCGTGAGCCACGGCGCCCGGCCTGCATTTGTCATTTCTTGGTGGTGGGAACATTCAAAAGTCTCTCTTCAGCTATTTTGTGATCTATGGTATCTTACTGTTAATCATTCTCATCCAACTATGCAATAAAATACCAGAACTTCTTCCTCCTAACTGTAACTTTGTATCCATTTGTCAACCTCTCTCTGTCCTCCCCATCCCCCTTCCCAGTCACAGAAAGACAAATACTGCAGGATCTCACTTATATGTAGAATCTAAAAAAAAAAAATTCTTAAAGTTGATATCCTGGAAGCAAAGAGTAGAACAGTGGTGATGAAATTTCTGATCTATAACCTTGAACACTAGTACCATTCTGTTAAAGTACTTATTTCTAGTTTATCTAGTTTAGATTTTTAATTTGTTTTTGTTTTTGTCTTACTGTCAGTCACTACTTGCCTCACTTTTTACATTGAAATAGCCCCCTTGGGTAGTCATTAACTGCATATTTAGATGTGCCATGTCTGTTGGGTGTGAGCCTGCTGATCTGGTATTTTAAATTCTTAAATTTCATGCCAGACACGACAGACTTGAAGGGAAGCAAGTGATTACCATGGCATTCAAAGATAGAACTCTGAATGCCACCAGCAGAATGTCACCACTTGCAGTCATAGCTGAAAGCAATTGGGTAGAGCACATTTTTCTTCAGGATTTAAGAATGTAAAATATAAGTGTATTTTTGATCTTTAAATTAAACCTGATGCATTCCAGGCATTAAAAACAACCACGACAATTCTATTTCTCAACCCCTCTAGAACAGGCTTTCAACAAGATGGAACTGAGTCTCGGGTCTGTTGTGTGTTCATCTTGAGACCACCACTCCACTCTTTCCCTCAGGCCCAGTGGCGTGGCTTGAGACTGGATCCACAAAACGGATTAGAGATTGCAAAGTGAGCAGAGTGGTTGGCAGAAGGCAGGTTGTCATCATGGAGCTTCCTCAGGACCAAGCTGGGGTCCAGAAACATCCTAGTACTGACTTGGTCATGATAGACAGTGCATCTAGACAACCTCTGGCTCCCAGCGCCAGGCAGGATCCCAAGTGTTGGGCGAAGTCAATGGGGGGGCCCAGCCCCACTGTATAGGCACCCAGAGGTGGTATCGCCCATGCAACATCTGGGACCCACTGATACCAAAGCGTTATTGCTACTTATCTTGAATTCAGATTCAACTGGGCATCCCATATTTTATCTGGCAACCCTATGAGAGGGCACTTCCCAGGAGCAGCAGAAGTGAGGTCCAGAAAAGCTGCCTGAGAGCATGCGTTCCACCACGGGCAGCAAGGGCAGTGGCCTCAGAGACCAACTGCTGCAGGAGGGGAAATGGTCCAAAGAGAAGGGGCCTCCTTGGCTGCCAAACGTGGTGGGCACCGAGAGCGCCTCTATTTGTCTTCCCTGAAACATGCAACTTCCCATAAGAAGGCCGGGAGGACCCCTCCTCCTGAACACCAGAGCTGTCTTCAAGTCCAGTTCTTCTCTGGGGAAGAGCCTTGGGCTCCCCCTGGAGGTCACGAAGGGCAACAGGCCTTGTGTTGGGCAGAGCATCGCTGTCCTTCACCTCCTACGGAGAAAGAGGGGTTTCACGGAGTAATGACCAGCACCCCCACCCCCGCCCTGCAATGACTGCTAAAGAGGTCTCCAAATAGTCCAAGTGAGAAAACAGCCAGGGTGGGGCAGGACGAGCATGGGTTGTTTACGGCCGTTTCCATGCTGACTGGTCATCGCTTTGTGGATACTCGTGCTCATGTCCCTGGTTAAATTGTTATATACTACCCCTGGTTATAAAAGCTCGCGCTATAAAAGTGATGGGGACAGGCTCGCAGCAGGGCTGCAGAAAGCTGGAGGACTTTTGCTCCCCCAAAGGCTTGTAGCAGAGCCAGTGCATATACCTGTGAAGACCTTGTTACCCTGCATTGTAATCACTATTGCCATGCTCATGACATTTGTTTACCATGAGGTTCCTGAAGTCAAGAATGCTCCCATCACCTCTAGGGTCTGGTACACAGTAGGTACTTGAAAACAGAATCAGTGAATGATGGAAGGCTGTGTAGTTAGATAATGTCTTGAAAAATGATTAGCTAGTGTATTTCCAATTTACAGTAAAGCAGGTCACCCTGCAGCCTCCCACCCACCATATCAACAGCATTTATCACTTCTAAGAGAGGGCAGATACCACCTATAGAAACAAAAAATCCATTGCTCAGTTTTTAGTTTCAATCACCCTTTTCAGAGGCCATAATGGCAAAATCCTGGACTTCATGTGTCCAGAGCCAAATTTGGAGATCTGAGAAGAGAGCTTTGCTATGACCCATGAGTATAACAGATCCAGGCTATGAGAGGAATGCCAAGCTGGCGGGGACGGTGGTGTGAGATGTCACACGAGGAGGGAGGTGCAGACACAGTGGGCCTGTGCGGAGATGAAAACATCAGTCAGGCTCTGGGGAATCTGAGAACTCTGGGGCTGGTGCTAGCTCCTCTGGGTTCAGCTGGGTTCAGCTAAGCAGAGGAGCGGAAGGATGGTTATGGAGAGTGGAAGTCCTAGACAAGAATGAACAGTTTACAGCCACTTGTAGAACTGTCTGTCTCTTTCCAGTATCTGAACTTTGACGATCTCAAAGGGCATCTCTGGGAATTTTTGAGTGTCAGCGTGCCACTCAAAGGGTGGCGGGAGGGGCACCTAGCAGTCAGTGCAGCAAGGCAGACAGGACCCGTATGCCAGCACCCTGCCTGTCTGATGACACTGATTCGGAAAGGTAAGTGCATAATTTCCTGTGGCTGCTGTACACATTATAACCAACTAGGTGGCTTCAAACAACACATATTTATTCTCTCACAGTTCAGGAGGTCGTAAGTCCAAAATCAAGGTGGTGTCAGGGTTGGCTCCTTCTGGAGGCTCTGCAGGACAATCAGTTCCATGCCTCTTTGCTGGCATCCGCTGGCTGCTGGCAGTCCTTGGACACCCCTGGCTGTCGACGTGGCATTCTTACCTCTGTCTCTGTTTTTGTCTTCACACAGCCTTCTCTGTGTGTCTCTCAAACCTCCGTATCCTTTTACAAAGACACCACAGGATTTAGAATGTACTCTAAATCCAAGATGATTTCATCTTGAGATAAATACATCTTAAATAATTACATCTGCAAGGCTCTATTCCAATAAAGTCACATTTTGAGGTTCTGGGAAAACATGAAATTGCGGGGACACTATTCCATTTACTTCAGTGGGATTAAGGTTCAGCATCAATTGTTGGGAAAAGACAAAGTCTTGATAGTAGGGAAATAGCTAATGTAATAAAATGAAACAGCACATCAAAATAACTCTTACACTGGGCTGGAAATATTCTTGCAATCATGTTCTATATTGTTTGCTTTCTAGTCATAACTATACTCTGAATTTTAAGTTCATTTATAGGCATTGTATCATTAGTAGTTTTTAGGTCTAATGACATTATTCTAGAGAAATAAGAGAAATTGCAAAGATAAAGTGTGTATTTGAATCATGAAAATTCAATACACGTATGGATTGCAATGGGAATTCACCTTCCATTAGTTGTCTATTCTTAAAAGCAGTGGGTGTGGAATAGGTTGAAAGTTGACGTATGTGTATAGGAAAGGAAGTCAGCACAGAAGCCTTCGGGTCAGGGCCTGTGGAGGAATCACCCACAGATTCCCCAAGGGCGTCATTGATGGGGCCCGAAGCATTCTCCCTAAGGCTGTCTTCTCTAAGCTGTAATTCAGGGTCCTGCTGCTTGAGGCTGCTGAAGCATTGTCACTTTGGGAGTCCCTCTGCAGACTCCCACAGCAGGATGGAGGGGCAGTGTCTGGTGGGAGGGAGAGGTGGATGGTACCAGCTGGCCCTGACGTCCTCCAGGGCATGGTTTACACTTAGGAGCAGAACCCTTCATACAAGAAGACTTGGGTCAACCTTTTTCTGTCTGTGGTGTGTCTAGAACTCGCTGCCTTATCCTGATGTACTCATCCAATCACAGTTTTAAGTTGATGATGGAGATGTTGATCCACAGCTGATATTGATGACTCCTTTCTTCTAGCCCTCGTATATCTGCAGGTCTCTCAGATGAAGACAGATGGAGATCAATGCGCAAGTTACAACATTAGAAAGGGGGTGGGGACCTGAAAGGAGGTGGAGGTGCCAAATGAGGGCTTTAGAAAGCTGAGTATACAGAACTTAGTTCTACACAAGTTGAGTTCCAAGTATAAGCTCCAGTGCTTCATAATTCCCCAAGCTTGACATGTAAACAAATAGGAATTATTGATTTTGTCAAAGATAAGCACATCCAATGCTTGGATAAGCACATATATATGTGTGTGTGTATGTGTGTGCATATGTAAAATATAATGAATATATCAATATAGATACATATATAGGTCATACAGAAATGTATTTTCTAAGAATGATGTATAAAATGGTATCAAAATGGCACTAGGCCTTAAATTAAGGATAGCTTTTGAAATGAATATTTCAATATGACTATTTTTGTTATACATATATATGGCAGCTTTACTCAGAAATTCAAATATGAATAGAATGAATGAAAAATATATTACACGTTTTCTTTAAAATTAAGAGATCACAAAGAAATAAAATAAAATCTATTTCTAGATTTCATCTAGAAATCTTAATGTCCAGCTTCCTTATTTTTCAGACAGTGAATCGGAGGTCTAGCAAAAAGTACTTAGAGAATTTGTAAAAACACTAAGTATTTAGAGAACTTAGTAGCAGCACCTATTCATATTATATACAGTTGATTACTAGAGACAGGTGGACTCCCTTCAGTTCAACCAAGGTTCATGGCTTTTACTCCAACTCAGTCATTTCCCAGTGTGGCTCGTAGGAGTCAAACTCAAGCAATGGATTTCATTTAATTTTTGAGTTAACATAAATGTATGAAGAACAATAATTTTTAAATTATCAGGAATGCCTCCAAATTAAGGCTCTATATTTTACTAGAAGAATTAATGAAATGATTACATTAATGAAAGTTAAAAAAATGTTTCTGCTTTTGAATAGCCCCTGTTTTTACTGTTGTACAAAGGCTCATTCTCTTGGTTGCAATTGTAATCACCTGGGGAGCTTGACTCCAGGAACCCTTCCAACCCCAGACATTCTGCTATAACCGGGGCCTGGAGGTGTGTGCTGGGCACCATTATTATTTGTGAAGAGCCTCAGATAATTCGAAGGAGCAGCTCACATGGAGAACCACTGATCTAGTGATTCTTCTTTTCCTCCTTGATCTTCTGAAGCACAGCAATTAGGTTCAGTACAAAATTAAAAGTTAATACCCCCATTGGGCATTAACTTTTGGGTACCATTACCATTGGGGGTATGAACTATTTATCTTAAAAGACACAATATCAGTGTAGACATTCTGATTATAGACATTTACGTGACCAAAACACACACACAACAACACTAACAAACAATTCCAGGTTCTCACCAGCGTTACCAAGCGTGACGAGCCTTTTCTCCGAGGCCTGACTCTGTTTTTCACCCCTAAATCAATCTCACTTCTGTATTTTCTACCTCAGGGCACTTTCTCATCTATTTCCTGCTTTGGAAAAGGGCACTCCGGTCATTCCAGTCACCGAAACAAGAGATTTTGGAAATTCATGCCGGGCAGAGTGCTGGGCATGGGGAATTTGGTGGCTGGCAAGACAAGCCGCTTCTGTCCTCAAGACCTGACTCTGAGGCCAAACCATCACTGAGTCAGGGCCCCCAGAGCCCTGCATGTTGACCACTGTGTGGATGGACACCATGTGGATGGCCTCTTTCCACATCTTCTAACTCAGCTTTCTCCTGCAGCCAGTGAGCTCTCTCCAGAGATAAGTGCAGTCATGCCCTTACCATCTAATACACAGCAGTTTTTCATCACTGACAGAAAATGTACATCCTTAACCCATCATGACTTACAGCCCTCCATGTCCGATCGTAGCCCCAAACACACCATACCTTTCACATCCGCACTGCATCCCTGCATTGTACCACCAGCCAGCCACCTTCCTCCTCCCTTACCCGCTGGGGGATTTGTACAGTCGCTGTAGACCCCAGCCTCTGTGTGACCACTACTTTGAAGACTTCCTCCTTCACCCTCATAGGAATTTAGGCTTTCTCGCCTAATATTTGTCTCCGCTCATTGAACATGAAGTCATGGTTTCTATGCTGGTTGTTATTCTTTCTGTTATTTACAGTGTTTTTTTTTTTTTTTTTTAAGAAAAGAGTGTGTTAGAAATACTTTATACACACCACATAAACTTGAAGTCTCTCTGAAGAAACGTTTATGGTTTAGAAATTTATGATACGAGGTTTAAGATAGTCTATTTCATCTGATGTTTTGCCTTTTTCTCATGTCAAGTGTTACCTCACTTTTATGAATGTTGCCACACTGGCTTTATATAGCCACCATCTATCACTCTTCTGTTTGTTTAGTAAACATCTATCTCCATCTATCTGTTATCTATACTCTATGAATCTATTGCCTATCTGCCAGTCACCTCTCATCTACCTATCCATCTCAATGTTTGTTTTGACTCATTTGAAAGTAAGTTGTCAACCTCACAACCACAAGAAAAAGAAATCTTGCTTCCATCTCAATCCCTTTTGTACCCATTGTTATTGATCTCATGTATCTTAGCAATAATTCTTTTTTTGCAATAATAAGCAAATTTGTTTTCTAATTACTTCACTGATTCTTCTCATACCTTCCTCTGTTGTTATTATTATTGCCTGGTTTCCTTTCTTTGCAGTTGACCTTAGGGAAAGAAGATCTCTGTATCCTTGAACATGCTTACAAATCACCTAGGCAATTATAAAATTATAATTATAAAACTAAACAGATCATCATAGATAAAGGAAATATATAGTTCAGAAGAAAATGTAATAAAGAAAAATAAGTACAAATGTAATAAAGAAAATTAAATACACAAAGACAATAAATACCCTTTAGTACACAGTTATGAAAATTGACTTGGTAGCAACAGATGGGTGGGTTGAATACTTTTCTACATTACAACAATTTCCATAAAGGTGCAGACCCATAAATAAAGCAATGTTTTGGCCCAAGTGGGTTATCGAATTTCTGCTGCGTTAATTTTGAATTGTATCTAATCTCTTGCAAAAGTAGAGAAAAAAAAAACCTTCAGGCCTAGCGTGGTGGCTCATGCCTGTAATTCCAGCACTTTGGGAGGCCGAGGCGGGTGGATCACTTGAGGTTGGGAGTTCGAGACCAGCCTGGCCAACTTGGTGAAACCCTGTCTCTACTAAAAAATACAAAAATTAGCTGGATGTGGTGGCACATGCCTGTAGTCCCAGCTACTCGGGAGGCTGAGGCAGGAGAATTTCTTGAACATGGGAGGCAGAGGTTGCAGTGAGCCAAGATCATGCCATTGTACTCCAGCCTGGGCGACAGAGTGAGACTCCATCTCAAAAACTAAAATAAAATAACAAAACAAAAACCTTCAAGGCTGGAGGTAAATTGAAACAACATTTCTCTGAATGCTGTGATATATTCACTATTACATGTAGAATATGTAATAAAATACTAACCATCATTATAAATATTCAAGGATAAGAGGAGGAATTCCTTCCAAAGGATAAGTAGAAAGTATTGACTGTTTCTCCAGAGTGCCTGGAATGTTTAGGCATTCTTTTAGGTGTTGATTAGAGCAGTAATACATAATTCACTTCAAAAACACTGATCATTCACTGTTGTTACCAAGCAACCCAAGGAAAACAGGAGGTCCTTCAACCAGTGTCCAGGAGTTGCAGACCCAGAAGTAACTAAGTTGGGATACTTGGAGCCCGAATCATCAGATATGGAGTACAATTCTGTTATAAAAGACAATCAGAGAATGAGCCCTAAAAAGTCGGTGTAAAACTTGTGAAAGAGGAGAAAGAGACAGATAGGTAACAGCTTGTTTATGTCTACCTCAACAATTCAGTGTACCCTGGGCCCTGGGGACAAAACCAAACCAAACAAAAACAAATAAGAAAACCTCTGCTTCGAGAAATGCAAATCAAAACCACAATGAGATACCATCTCACACCAGTTAGAATGGCGATCATTAAAAAGTCAGGAAACAACAGGTGCTGGAGAGGATGTGGAGAAATAGGAACACTTTTACACTGTTGGTGGGATTGTAAACTAGTTCAACCATTGTGGAAGACAGTGTGGCGATTCCTCAAGGATCTAGAACTAGAAATACCATTTGACCCAGCCATCCCATTACTGGGTATATACCCAAAGGATTATAAATCATGCTGCTATAAAGACGCATGCACACGTATGTTTATTGCAGCACTATTCACAATAGCAAAGACTTGGAACCAACCCAAATGTCCATCAGTGATAGACTGGATTAAGAAAATGTGGCACATATACACCATGGAATACTATGCAGCCATAAAAAAGGATGAGTTCATGTCCTTCATAGGGACATGGATGAATCTGGAAACCGTCATTCTCAGCAAACTATCGCAAGAGCAAAAAACCAAACACCACATGTTCTCACTCATAGGTGGGAATTGAACAGTGAGAACACTTGGACACAGGAAGGGGAACATCACACACCGGGGCCTGTCATGGGGTGGGGGGAGGGGGGAAGGATAGCATTAGGAGATATAGCTAATGTAAATGATGAGTTAATGGGTGCAGCACACCAACATGGCACATGTATACATATGTAACAAACCTGCACGTTGTGCACATGTACCCTAGAACTTAAAGTATAATAATAAAAAAAAAAAAAACAAAATAAAGTAATGTGTCAAGGGGAAGTAACTTTGTCTAGTTCACATGTCAAATAAAAATTATATCTAACAACAACAACAAAAAAGAAAACCTCTGCTTCACAGAGCCTTACTTGAATATAAACCAAAACTATTACACAATGGGTAATTTCTGCAAAAATGGCCTTTTTCTGAACCCTAAAGGAAGTACATTATATGCACACTATTCTGCCCTTCCTTTTTGTACGTAGTATAATCTGAAGGTTACTTAAAATCTGTGCCAGATATTTTTTTAAAAATTTATTTTAAAGTTTATTTAGCCAGTTTGTTAGCATAGTTTATTTAACTCTGTTATTGGACTTAGGATTATTTATTTATTTGAGACAGAGTCTTGCTCTGTAGCCAGGCTAGAGTGCAGTGGTGCAATCTTGGCTCACTACAACCTCCACCCCCTGGGTTCAAGCGATTCTCCTGCCTCAGCCTCCCCAGTAGCTGGGACTACATGCGCGCCACCACGCCCAGCTAATTTGCATATTTTTAGTAGAGGCGGGGTTTCACCATGTTGGCCAGGCTGGTCTCGATCTCTTGACTTCGTAATCCACCCTCCTTGGCCTCCTGAAGTGCTGAGATTATAGGCGTGAGCCACCACACCCAGCCACTTCGCGTTATTTTTATCTTAATGCCCTAGTGAATAACTATGGAAATATGTTGTTTTGTATTTGTTGATGTGAATCTTGAAGTGAGATTCCCAAAAGTGAAGTAGCTGGGTAAAGAGGTAAATGCATGTGCAATTTTGTAGAATATTGCCAAATTCCCTCCTGTTTAATGCATGATTCTCCTTAGCCTTGCCAGCAGAGAGTGGGTTCTTAAGTTTTAGATTTGTGCCAACCTGGTGGGTGATGAATGGGTCTCTCAGTGTAGTTTTAACATGCCTTTCTTTTTACTATGAGTACAAGTAAATTACTCTAAGTATTTTTGTGTGATTACATGTTTTGTGTCTGTTTCTGTGCTTTGCGCACAGATTGTGTTATTAATTTTTTGGTCTTAATACCAAAAGTTTAAGAGTTCTTTATACTTTAAGAAAAATAATCCTTTTGTCTATGGTATGAATTGTGAATATTTTCTCTAATCTTATTTGTCTTTTGACTTTGCTTATGTTTCTTTTTTTGCAACATTTTAAAATATAGTGAAATTACCAATCTTTAAGTTATATTTAAAAGGCTTTTCCATTCCCAAATTACTGAGACACGCATCCGTATTTTCTTCTAGTACTAGAATGATTTCATTCTGCACTTGTATTTCTAATCCATTTGGATGTTATGTTGGTGCACGATGTTCAATAGAGATGCACAGGTTTTGTTTTCCACAGGGCCATCCATTTTTTCCCAACACCCTTTATTAACTATTTATTCTTCTCTGTGATTTGAGATGATTTGAGATGCCGCAAGGCGATCCTCACTTTCTGGTATTCACAAATTCATATATCCCTCCCTGGAGTGTGGACAGGACTTTGCTTCTAAGCAATAGAACACGGCAAGAGTGATAGGATGTCATTCATGTGATTGCATTACATGACATTATATGGCAGCGGTGGTGGGGTGCCATTCTCGTGCTTCTGTTACATAGTACGAGTCCATATGGCTGGCAGTATCTCATGCTCTAATCAGTCTCTCTCCATTGCTGGCTTTGAAGAAACAAGCTGCCATGTTTGAGAAGCCCACATGACAAGGAACTGCAGGTGGTATCTGAGAGCTGAGGGCAGCCTTCAGGTAGGACCTGAAACCTGTAGTCCTGCAGACCCAAGGAAATGAATTTGGTCAACAACCTGAAGGAGCCAGGAGTTAGTTGGTTTTTCCCCAGTTAACTCCCTGAGAAGGCCACGGCCTGGGTGACACATGGCTTCTATCCTACTGAGACGAGGCAGACAGCCCAGCTAAATCATGCCTTAGGCTTCTGAACCACAGGGCTGCAGGTTTGAGTGTTGTTTTAATCTGCTAAGTTTGTCACAATTTGTTATACAGAATAGATAAATAATACACATATTTAGTCAGCCCCAAATTCCAAATGTGCTATGGATTATTTCTGGACTTTATTCTACTGGCCTGTGTGTCTTTTAATGCATTATTAATATGATTTAATTATAGCACTTTATAATATGTCTTAATATCTGATAGAACTAACCTTATTCATCATTATTCCTTTTCACAGTTGTCCTTGCTATTCTTGATTGCTTAATTTTCTACATAAAAGTTAAAATCAATTAGTCTGGGCCAGAGGAAAAAATGTTATTTTTATTGGAATCACATTAAAGTTTTATATTAACTTAAGGGAGAGTTGACAAGCGTATGCTCCTGAATCATTTGCTCCAGAATATATGATGTCTTTCCATGTGTTCTACTTTGTGTTTCAGGATTGCATAGGGATTCTGCCCAATTTTGGATGACCTATTAAGCTTTTTTAAAAAAATAGGGCTAAGTGTCAAATTGTTTCCAATACCATTTTACTATCTATAGAAGTATCTGAATATGATCTATTACCATGGTAAAATACTAAGCATTTTTTAAAATTGTGACTGAGTAGCAAATATTTTAGAATAACATTTTAATATCTATGGCAGTATCTGATTATGAGTTCTACTCTTAGATCTATTAATATGGTGAAATGCATTAATACATTTTCTCATATTGAACCATCCTAAAATTCTGGAATTCCATATATTTCTAGAATTCCTTCTTCATAATGCATACTTTTAAAAATGTGCTGTGGGATTTTTCTTGTTAATATTTTATATAAAATGTTTACATTTGCATTATAAGTGAGATTAGACTGTATTTTTCTTGTGGTTCAATATTTGACAGGATTGGAATTCATGTTATAGATCAATGTAGTTTTCCTTTTCTGTGATCACAAATAATTAAAACACCTTAAGATCTTATTGTTAAAGATTCAATAGAATTCCTTTGATTCATCATCCTGACTTGGAACCTTTCTTTTCTTTCCTTTTCCTTCTGTTTTCCTTTTCCTTTTCCTTTTCTTTCCCAGTGCAGGGGAGCATGCAGCTTTTTGGATGCTTACTCTGTTTCCTCAATGAAAATTAGCCTATTAAACTTCCTATCTGGGCTGGGTGCAGTGGCCCACACCTGTAATCCCAGTACATTGGGAGGCCGAGGCGGGCAGATCGCCTGAGGTCAGGAGTTCGAGACCAGCCTGGCCAACATGACGAAACCCCCATCTCTACTAAATATACAAAAGTTAGCCGGATGTGGTGGCGCATGCTGTAATCCCAGCTACTTGGGAGGCTGAGGCAGGAAAATTGCTTGAACCCAGGAGGCAGAGGTTGCAGTAAGCCGAGATTGCACCATTGCACTCCAGCCTGGGCAACGAGCGAAACTCTGTCTCACAAAAAAAAAAAAAAACACAAAACAAAAAAACCCAGCTTTCTAATTGGGTTTAGTTTTGATAAATTATAATTTATGTTGGGACATTTATAACTTTCCAGGCACCGCCTTTTGACTCAGCAGGACTTTAAAAAAATAGCAAAATCTCTATCTTGGTAAATTCAGTCCATCAAAATTGTGTTGTCAATTTATTGAAATTTCAATTATTGTCAAAGTTCAATTATTGAAATTATTCAAAATTGAACTTTGATAATTCTAATATTTCTACAAAAATGAGAGGAAAATGTAAAGTAGCAAATTAAAATCATTATGTAAAAAAATTCAATTTTGATAATTTATTTTTAGGAAAGTATTGCTTTAGAAAACAATAGTTTTAGGAAAGTATTCCTTTAGAAAAGAAAGCAATAAAATTCCTTTTCATATTGACTAGTACTGAGCAAAAATAGTCTCATAATTTTTTAAATTTCTTATGTTTTAATGTGTATTTCCTTGTAGTTATATCTCAGTTTTGGTATTTTGCTTTTCTCTTTCTGTCTACTGTGGGATATATAGAAATGAGTATTTTGTTGATCTTTAAAAGTCTCTTTTAAAAATGGATTTCACAATTCTCTTTTTCTGTTATGTAATTCATTATTTTCTGTTCCTTCTTTCTTCTAGTTTACTTTTTTCCCCTTTTTTTAGTTAGAAGTTCAATGCACCAATTTTTTTTCTAGTTAGTATTTGAGGCTACATTTTTTTACTTATCACTATATTAAAGGTATCCCACAGATTCCTGTGTTTATATTTTATTACCAATTCCTTGACATAAGATTTTAAACTATCAAGACAGAATTTTTAATATTCATTTTTACTTGTCATTGCAGTGTGATAAGAATTTTTTTCATTATTTCTACTTTAAGAGATTTTCTTCATATCCTTGGTTAGTTTTTATGAATACTCCATGTTTATTTGAAGGGAATGTTTGTATTTGCTATTTTTTCAGTGAAAGTCTATATTCATAATATTTACAACATTAATCATGTAGTTTGGTGTCCTATTTAAACATATTTAGGTATATATATTATATATATAAATAGTATATATATATGTATATGTATGGTTTTTTTTGAGGCTGAGTCTCGTTCTGTCGCCCAGGCTGGAGTGCAGTGGCACGATCTTGGCTCACTGCAACCTCTGCCTCCCGGGTTCAAGCGATTCTTCTGCCTCAGCCTCCCAAGTAGCTGGGACTACAGGCGCGTGCCACCACACCCAGATAATTTCTTGTATTTTTAGGAGATACGGGGTTTCACCATGTTAGCCAGGATGGTCTCGATCTCCTGACCTTGTGATCCACCCACCTCGGCCTCCCAAAGTGCTGGAATTACAGGCGTGAGCCACCGCGCCTGGCCTGGTTTATATTTTTTAATTCATTTGGTTAGTCTTAGAGTAACAACAGTGTGAAAAAATATCTAATTATTTGACTTCTATATTTTTCTCTTCAAATTTTTGATAGCTTTTATTATTATATAATATGATAAAATACGAATTTTGTATTGTTTTATATATCTGTGTTATAGCCTCTGCCTGCTATACCTTTAGGCCTATCCTTTTATTTTTATAACTTATAATTCCTTTCTTCTAAGCACATCTTTTATATACAACATGGAAGTTTGCTTTGCTTTGTGAAACAATATGAAAAAGTTTTTTGTTGTTTACTGAATTATGTGAGATAGGTCCATTTACATGTATTAATCAAATGATATATTAATATGGACATATTATTTTTATCTTTTATTATGTATTATGCTATATTTACTGTGTGTTTTCTTATGTTGTCTTTTCGCTTTCCTTTTTCCATTTTTTTCGTTGTTTGTTTGTTTTTGTTTTTAAGACGGAGTCTCGCTCTGTCACCCAGGCTGGAGTGCAGTGGAGCGATCTCAGCTCACTGCAACCTCTGCCTCCTGGGTTCAAGTAATTCTCCTGCCTCAGCCTCCCGAGTAGCTGGGATTACAGGTGCACACCACCATGCCCAGCTAATTTTTGTATTTTTAGTAGAGACAAGATTTTACCATGTTGGCCAGGCTGGTCTTGAAGTTCCATTTGTTCTGTTTTAATATTTATTTCTGTGTATAAAATGATTTATATTTTTGTTTCGGATGTTATATTTACATTAGTTTTCTATTTATGTCTCATCACCTATTTTATTACTCAGGCTTTTGCCATTGTCATCTCTAAATTATGCCCTCTGTCTCCTGCTTAACATTTACGTGCAATCAATGTTTTCATCATACTATCTCTTTCTCCTTCCCCCTTTTTTTCTATTTTTTATTGGTATGATTTTTACTTTGACAGAATTCTGAATTTGCTTTTCTTGGACAAGTTTCACAAGTACAATGACGCTTTTTGATGTCATGTTTTGCTTTTTCTCCTATTAAAAAACTTTGTTGAGTTATAATTTTAAGGATTAGTGCTATTTTATTGTTTCGTTTTTACTGTAGGGCTTCCAATTAGCAATATGGTGGATCATAGTTGCCAGTCTTCCATAGCTTCCCCTTCCTCCTGTTATCATTTGCTCTTCAGTTTCATTTTCATTTCCATCCTCTGTACCCTGTCTCTTGATTCTTACCTGTACTCCTTTGCCCACTTCCTATTTATTTACTTCCACAACCATTTTGCCTTTTCTTCACTTGTGTTTCCCTCAGTTGGGTCAGTTCCTACTTAAGTGTTTCTATTATTTGTCCATTTCTATGTTAAATTTTTTGAATTTTGATTTAACATGCTTTTTTATAGCTCTAATTAATTTTTAAATGATATTTAACTCATTTTGAAGTGTGTCATTATCGATTTCTTTTGTCTCATGGCTTGTTTTTGCTGTTGCGTTTACATTTGTTTGTCTCATCTCCAGAGAAGTTTTTGATTTTCATTTTCTCCATACCTTACTCTAGAAACTTGGTATGGGTTCTGTCTGATGATGTATGTTGGTGTTTCCTAGACCTGCAGTAGAAAGTAGTCACCGAGCAAATGAGAGGCTGACACGGCTTCTCAGTCTCTTACACCATCATCTTTTGCTACTGTAGTGAATAAAATTTCTTTAACAAATGCTCCCTTCCTTCGTTTGTGTTCTTTCACTTCTGTGAGACTTTTTCATTCTGTAAGTCGCCTATCTTCAGTAACTGAGACAACCTCTTCCATTTCTACAGTGTCTTCGGGTTCCCCAGCATCAGTCCCCACCATGCCAGCCTCCTCCAGAGCCTCACACTCCCGGATCCCTTCATTCACTGAATCAAAGACTGATGGTAGGAATCTTTGCTTTGCAAAGACTGCTGTTAGAAATCTGGGCTTCAAGAACTCTGCTGGGAGGGCTCCGAAGGCAGTGAAGAGGGCATTATTGGAAACTGAAGGAAAGGGAACCCATGTTATGCCTCGTGACAGAAAGATTGGTGAAATTTCCACTATGTAGGAAACAGAACTTGTAAGTGGTGAACTTGGTTAAATTGCTAAAGATAGGTCCAGGCAAAGTGTTGGCTATGCTGTCCAGAGTGAATGACAGCTATCCTCACAAGCATTCATTTGTACTGTACTGTAGGAAAGTGTAGACTGTGGAGCACACCTAAAAAAACTGCTTTAAAATAATAAGTTTTGCATGTTTGCTTATTTCTCTTCTCTTTTCTTTATTTAAAATCATTTCTCAGCCAGGTGTAGTGGCTCACGCCTGTAATCCCAGCACTTTGGGAGGCTGAGGCGGGGGGATCACGAGGTCAAGAGATCGAGACCATCCTGGCCAACATGGTGAAACCCCGTCTCTACTAAAAATACAAAAATTAGCCGGGTGTAGTGGCGGGCGCCTGTAGTCCTAGCTGCTTCAGAGGTTGAGGCAGGAGAATCGCTTGAACCCGGGAGGCAGAGGTTTCAGTGAGCCAAAATAGCACCACTGCACTTCAGCCTGGTGGCAAAGCGAGACTGTATAAAATAAATAAATAAATAAATAAATCTTTTCTGTAGAATCGCTTGCCCTTGCTGTGTTGAGTTTGGAAAGCACAACCCAAATCATCCCATTTTGTCAGGACTGCAGCTTGGTCAGGGGAAGCGCTGGTCAGCAGTGATGCACTGGGACACCCACCAGAGCTACTGGCTGGCAGCTCGGCTAATGCGGATCTTTTTCCATTAACTGCAGTTTCTTGCTTATGTCCACATGGTGAAGCCTCACTTCAGAAAATACAGGTATATTTTCCACTTGCATTTCCTAAGAGGTATTTGATGTTCCTGTGCAAGTTGTATCAAAGATGGGGACTATGGATCAGCATTACTGCGACCCATTCCTGAAACTCGTAAAAATATTAGGCCAACAGCTTTGGACTATGAAGCCAATAACAGTTATTCCACCACAAGATTTTTTTTAAAGATCAATATTTATTTTAAAAATATTTATTTAGAAAAGATCAATATTTATTTACTAAAAGGAAAGAGGGAAGGAAGGGAGGAAGAAAGAAAGAGAGAGCGTAAAGAAAGAGTAACTTTTTCCAGTCCTTATGTTCTCATGAGAATAATTCCCAGCAGTAAAATTTGTGCCAGAAGTTTTCACGTTTACCTGAGAGCTGGTGGGAGGCAACAAGAAATGGACTTGAAGCTGGGAAATCAGGCTTGACGGATTCAAATTTCACTTCTGGCCCTTTCTAGCTGAAACAATTTCCTACTCTTTCTAAATGTTAAGTTTCTCATCGGTAAAACTGAGAAATTATCTACTTTAGAAATATGAATATTAACTGGGTCCTCACAGAAGCTACACTCCGCTCTGGACATTTTATATGCATTTCAAATTTCCCCTGAGAACTAGGGTAACGTCACCATCTTCATTCACACCATGCTGCTCTGGCCCAGGGGCTTCCGAGCTGCCTGTATCAATGCACTGGTTCTTCCTGTTTACAGTACCAGCATATGTCTCCACTCCAGACTTCAAACTACCTCTCTTTGTTTTGGATCTTGTAAATAGACAAAGATAGAGTCCATGCCTTCAGGAAATTATGAAGTGTATGATGAGAGAAGCCATTGATTTTGGTGCTAAGAACATTGTTCTAGTAGCCCAGAAATAAAGATGATTCTAGCTTAGAATATGGTTCTATGTTGAACAATATTTATATAATCATAATATGGAAACTCTGTTTCCCATTTTTGCCATCAATTTAAGATCAAAGCAGAAATTTTTGGTTGCGTTTACACAACGACTATGTAAAGACACTTGTTGCCAGGTGTGGTGGTTCACACCTGTAATCCCAGCACTTTAGGAGGTGGAGTTGGGAGGATCCTTTGAGCCCAAGAGCTCAAGGCTGCAGTGAGCCATGATCACGCCTTTGCACTCCAGCCTGGGCCACAGAGTGAGACCCTGTCTTAAAAAAAAAAAAAAAAAAAAAAAAAAGAATAAGCTTGCCAATGTAAAGGAAAGTGCATGTCCTGGAAGGTGTGAGTAGACTCAGGAAGGAGAGGTAGAGGAGGGAGGGCTCATGCTGTCATCTGAAAGAGAGAGGAGTCCTCAGGAGTTCTAAAATTATATATATATAATATAATTATATATATATAATATATATGTCTATATATAGGCCTATATAGGCCATATATATATGCCTATATATATAAAATAGGCATATGGCCTATATAGGCCTATTATATATATAGGCATATATATATATATATATAGAGAGAGAGAGAGAGGTGTGTGTATATATATATATGTGTGTGTGTGTATATATATATATATATATATATATATATATACATATATATGGAATATATGATTGTCATAGAGTGCCCGCCCAGGGTTGGACATTTATTTGACAGAGAAATCATCTTGTATTTGTTTAAATACTTTGTTTAATACTTTGTTTTCTCTATCACTTATATACTCTGCAGTTCTCTTGGCTCATCTCATGGGATGTGAACATCATAGAACATCATGCTGGCAACAGTTTTAACGTTTATAGATATGCAATTTCGGTTGCATCTATATATAAGCCAACAGCTTTAACTGGGTCTCAATCCATTTACCAATGCTAGAAGAAATCTTGTTTTTGCATTCATTGAAGAACCGATGTCATTCTCCAGTATGACAACCGAGTATTTCAAGTCCCGCTTCTTGAGCTTCTTGGACTCCTTCACCCCTGCGTAAGATGGGATTTGAGATGGAAGACTGGCATATGCCATGTCTTCCTTCTCTCTGCGTGATACTGATATGTAAATTCACCTGCTTTTAATCAGTCTGTAATCTTGGGTGTCAGTGCCTCAGAGCTGCTCCTCCTGCATGTATAGACTGCAAAACAGTGGTAGGGAAGGAGCATTGCCAGGCAAAAGCCTCAGAAAAAAGAAAATAAAAACTCCACGACAAGCACCTTGTTTCTTCCAGATAGTGATATGAATTATAATAATGCCCTGGTAGTTAAAGCTACCATTTCAAGAAATTGCCAGTTCTTGGTCATCTAAGCACTTTGTTAACTCAGTTTTAAATAGGTTTATTGAGATATAATTTTCATACACAAAAGTTCATTCATTTAGAGTATACTATTCAATTTTTTTTTTTTTTTGGGGGGGGAGTCTTGCTCAGTCGCCCAGGCTGTAGTGCAGTAGAGTGATCTCGGCTCCCTGCAACCTCTGCCTCCCGGGCTCAAATGTTTCTCATGCGTTGGCCTCCCAAGTAGCTGGATTACAGGCATGTGCCACCACACCCAGCTAATTTTTTTTTTTTTTTTTTTTTTTGGTGGAGATGGGGTTTCACCATGTTGGCCAGGCTAGTCTCAAACTCCTGACCTCAAGGGATCCACCCACTTTGGCCTCCCGAAGTACTGGAATTATAAGTGTAAGCTACCAGGCCCGACCTACAATTTAATATTTTTAGCATATTTACAAAAATTGTGCAACCATTACTATAAACTACTTTTAGAACATTTGATCATTCCAAAAAGAAACCCTGTATCCATTAGTAGTCATTCCCGCTTCTCCCCTTCCTCCAGCCCTGGCAACCACTAGTTACTTTTTCTCTATATAGATTTTAAATTCTGGACATTTTATGTAACTGGGATCACACTATATGTGAACTTTTGTGCACGGCTTCTGACCCCTAGAATAATGTTTTGAAGTTCAACCATATTGTAGCATTTATCAGTACTTCATTCTTTTCAATGGCTAAAAAATATTCCATGATAAGGACATACCACATTTTGTTTTTCCATTCCTCAGTTGATGGACATTTGGGTTGTTTCTACTTTTTGGCTATTATTAATAATACTGCTATGAAAATTGAGGTACCAGTTTTAATGTGTACATATGTTTTTAATTCTCTTGACTATATTGCTAGGCCAAATAATGAGTCTATGTTTAGCTTTGGAGGAGCTGTCAAACTATTTCCACAGTCACCGCAAAGGTTAATGTCCCACCAACAATGTGTGAGGTTTCCATTTTCTCCACATCCTTGTCAACAATCGCTATTGCCTGGCTTTTTAATTTATCTTAGTAAGTGTGAAGTGGCATCTCACTGTGATTTTGATTTTTTTTATGTCAATAGTTTTTGAGGAACAGGTGTTGTTTGGTTACATGGATAAGTTTTTTATGGTGATTTCTGGGATTTTGGTGCATCTGTCACCCGAGAAGTGTACACTGGACCCAATGTGTAGTCTTTTAACCCTCCTCCACTTCCCACCCCTCCCCACGAATCCCCAGAATCCATTATATAATTATTATGTCTTTGCGTTCTCATAGCTTAGCTCCCACTTATAAGTGAGAACATATAATGTTTGGTTTTCCATTACTGAGTTACTTCACTTAGAATAATGGTATCCAACTCCATCCAGGTTGCTGTGAATGCCATTATTTCCTTCCTTATTATAGCTGAGTAATGAAGCTTTTTAGTTTCGTTAAGTTCCATCTATTTATCTTTGTTTTTGTTGCATCTATCTATCTATCTATCTGTCTATCTGTCTGCCTATCTATCTATCTATCTATCTATCTATCTATCTATCTATCACATTTTCTTTATCCACTTATTGGTTGATGGGCATTTACGCTGGTTCCATATTTTTGCAGTTGCAAATTGTGCTACTATAAACATGCATGTGCAAGTGTCTTTTTCATAGAATGACTTCTTTCCTCTGGGTAGATACCCAGTCATGGGATTGCTGGATCAAATTGTAGTTCTACTTTTAGTTCCTTAAAGAGTCTCCATACTGTTTTCCATAGTGATTTTACTAGTTTACATTCCCACCAGCAGTGTAAAAGTGTTCCATTTTGACCACATTCATGCCAGCATCTATTATTTTTTTATTTCTTAATTATGGCCATTCTTGGAGGAGTAAAGTGGTTTTGATTTGCATTTCCCTGATAATTAGTGATGTTTAGCATTTTTTCATATGTTCGTTGGCCATCTGTTTATCTTCTTTTGAGAATTGTCTATTCATGGCCTTAGCCCACTTTTGGATGGGATCATTTGATTTTTTCTTGCTGATTTGTTCGAGTTCCTTGTAGATTCTAGGTATTAGTCCTTTGTCAGATGCATAGATTGCGAATATTTTCTACTATTCTGGGTTGTCTGTTTACTCTGCTGGTTATTTCTTTTGCTGTGCAGAAGTTTTTTAGTTTCATTTAGTCCCTTCTATTTGTCTTTGTTTTTGTTTCACTTGCTTCTGGGTTCTTGGTCACGAACTCTTTGCCTAAGCCAATGTCTACAAGAGTTTTTCTGATGTTGTCTTGTAGAATTTTTACGGTTTCTAGTTTTAGATTTAAGTCTTTAATTTATCTTGGGTTGATTTTTGTATAAGATGAGAGATGAGGATCCAATTTTATTCTTCTACATATGGCTTGCAAATTAAGTCATCTGATTTGCTTTTCCCTAATTACTAATGATGTTGAGCATCTATTCACATGCTTATTAGTTATTCATACATCTTCTTTGGAGAAATGTGTATTCATATTATTTTCTCATTTTTAAATTGAGCTACTCTCCTTTTTGTTATTGAGTTGTCAAAGTTTGTATATATTCTGAATATGTCACTCATCAAATGTATGTATCACTTGCAAATACTTTCTCCTCTTCTATTGGCTTTTTTCACCTCATGGTGGTTTCCTTTAAAGCACAAAGTGTTTAATTTTTATGAAGTCCAACTTATTAAACTTCTCTTTATGGCTTGTGCTTCTGACGTCATATCTAAGAAATCATGGCCTACCCGAAGATCATGAAGACATGCTTCTGAGTTTTCTTCTAAGAGTTTTGTGGTTTCAGATAATGTTTTAAGAATATACACCACTTTGTTAACTTTTGTGTATGATGATAATTAGGGTCATATCTTCTATCTTTTGCATGTGGACATCCAGTTTTCCCAAAGCTGTTTGTTGAACAGATTGTTCTTTTCCTATTGAATTGTCTTGGACCCTTGATCAATAATCAACTGACCATAAGTTTTGGGGTTTATTTTGGAGCACTCAATTCTATTCCATTTATCTATGTGTCTGTTTTTCTGCCAGTACCACATTGTCTTAATGACTATAGCTTTATAGTAATTCTTAAAATAATAAATTATAAATCCACCAACTTTGCACTTTTTTAAAAAGATTGTTTAGTTATTCTAGGTCTCTTGCATTTTCATATAAATTTTAGAGTCAGCTTATCAATTTCTGCAAAAAACACATGGAAGAATTTTGATATAGATCCTGATAAATCTGAATCAATTTGGAGAGTACTGCATCTTCATTATATTGTGTTATGATCCATAAACATAGGCTACTTTCTATTTATTTAGATTTTCTTTAATTTCTTTCAACAACATCTCATAATTTTCTGAGTACAAGTCTTAGACTTCTTTTGATAATTTTATTTTCTTTTTTGTGACAGGGTCTCACTCTGTTGCTCAGGCTGGAGTGCAGTGGCATGATCTTAGCTCACTTCATGCAGCTTTGACCTCCTAGGCTCAAGCAATCCTCCCATCTCAGCCTCCCAGGTAGCTGGGACTGCAGGTGTGAGCCACCATACCCAGCTAATTTTTGTTTTTTTTTTTTGTAGAATGGGGTTTGCCATGTTTTCCAGGCTCGTCTCAAACTCCTGAGCTCAAGAGATTCTCCTGCCTCAGCCTCCCAAAGTGCTGGAATTATAGGCGTGAGCCATTGCTCCTGGCTTTATTGATAAGTTTACTTTTATATATTTTACTGTTTTTGATGCTGTTGTGAATGAAATTGTATTTTTTTTAAATTATATTATATATACTTAAGGAATACAAGATGATATCATGGAATGCATATAGACAGTGAAATGGTTGCTGTAGTGAAGGAAATTAACATGGATACATCATCTCACATAGTTACCCTTTTTGTTTTGCAAGAGTAGCTATCATCTTCTCATTTAGCAGAACTCCTTAATCCAGTACAATTTGTTCACAATAGTCTTCCTATTGTACATTCGATCCTTAGACTTGTTCATACTACATTTCTACTATGTATCCTCTGACCTAAATGTCCTAATTTCCTCTCCTCTCCCCAACTCCCACTCCTGGTATCACTGTTTTACTCTCTATCTCTGAATATTTGACTTATTTTTTATATTCCACAATATTTTTCTTACTGTGTCTGCCTTATTTTACTTAGCATAATGTCCTTCAAATTCCTCTGTATGATGGCAAATGGCAGGATCTCCTTTTTTAAGGCTGAATAATATTTCATTGTATATATATCTACATGTGGAGCATCCTAAATTCAAAAATCTGAGAATCAAAATAATCCCAAATCCAAAACTTTTTGAGCACTGACATGACACTGAAAAGAAATGCTAGTTGGAGCATTTCAGATTTTTGGATGTTCAGATTCAGGATGCTCAGCTTTTAACTATAATGCAAATATTCCAAAAATCTGAAAAAGTCCAAAATCTGAAACACCCCTGGTCTCAAGTATTTTGGATAAGGGATACTCAACCTGTACCAGTTTCTTTTTTCTTTTCTTTTTTTTTTTTTTTTTTTGAGACAGAGTCTCGCTCTGTCGCCGAGGCTGGAGTGCAGTGGCGCGATCTAGGCTCACTGTAAGTTCCACCACCTGAGTTCACGCCATTCTTCTGCCTCAACCTCCCGACTAGCTGGGACTACAGGCACCTGCCATAACACCCAGCTAATTTTTTGTATTTTTTAAATAGAGACGGGGTTTCACCGTGTTAGCCAGGATGGTCTCGATCTCCTGACCCCGTGATCTGCCCACCTCGGCCTCCCTAAGTACTGGGATTACAGGTGTGAGCCAGCGCGCCGGGCCGACCTGTACCAGTTTCTTTATCCATTCATCCATCAACAGACACTTAGGTTGTTTCCACATCCTGGCTGTTGTGAATAGTGCTTCGATGAGCATGGGGCTGCAGATACCTTTACGAGGTGATGATTTCATTTCCTTTTGGTATATACCCAGAAGAGGGATTGCTGGGCCATATGTTAGTTGTATTTTTAATTTCTTTAAGAACCTCCATACTGTTTTCCATAATCTACGTCAATCTACATTTCCATCAATAATGTACTTGGGTTCCCTTTTCTCTACATTCCACCAACACATTTGTTATCATTGCCTTTTTTATTTTTTATTTATTTTTTATTTTTTGGTAACGGAGTTTCTCTCTTTGCCCAGGCTGGAGTGCAGTGACGCGATGTTGGCTCACTGCAACCTCCACCTCCCAGGTTCAAGCGATTCTCCTGCCTCAGCCTCCTGAGTAGCTGGAATTACAGGCATCCACCACTATGCTGGGCTAATTTTTTGTATTTTTAGTAGAGATGGGGTTTTACCATGCTGGCCAGGCTGGTCTTGAACTCCTGACTTCAGGTGATCCACCCTCCTCAGCCTCCCAAAGTGCTGGGATTACAGGTGTGAGCCACTGCACCTGGCCTGTTGCTTTTTTTTTGTAACAGCCATTCTAACAGGTATGAGGTGATAATTCACAGTGATTTTAATTTACATTTCCCTGATGATTAATGATGTCCAGCACTTTTTTTTATTTAACAGTGATTTATTCAAACATGTATCAAATTTGTGTATTATTAGGTTACAAGGATATTAGAATTGAGTCTTTACTCCTATCCTCTAGCCAGTTAGCTTTATCAGGGAAATAATGCACACGTGTGTACATGGAAAGATAAATAATAATACAATGCCAAAAAAAGGAACTCAGAATATGACAAGACAGAACTTGAGCTAGATCATTTAAAAAGTTAAAATTTAGATAAGTTGAGAACAACAAGAGAAAATTACCTCACAAGAGTTAGGAATATTTGTGATGTGTTTGGGAAAAAAAATAAATGGAATCATTTCATTGGAACTGAGAGATCAATTAGGAGATATTAAAAGCTGGGAAAAGTCTGGATTCTAGGGGTTTCATATGTCATGAAGACATAGATGATTTTTGAGCCAGGAATATTCGAGAAGCAGTGTTTTGGAAAATAGGCAGCAGTAAATAAATGAGAAAATTAAAGAGATTAAAGGCAGGTAGAATTCTAATTTAAAATTGTCAAAGGCGGAGAAGAGGAAGGAATGAAAGACAAAGGACGGTATATCAATTATGTTCCTTTCAAGTGATCAAGATGGCAGCTGAAACCAGGGTAAGCAAAACAAGGAAATTTTAGTGCAAACAAGTCCAGGGATAATTCTAGCTTCAGTTATGACAATATTCAGGGCTCAAAAACTGTTGCTAGTACTCAGTTTTTCTTTAGCATTCAGCTCTGCCTTCTTTGAATGACAGTAATATGGTAATAAAGTAGATACTGCTGTTCAGCCTCGCAGCTACCCAGAGACTCAGCAGGAAAGTCACACTCTATTCACAGCTCTTTCCGAAGTTCTGAAATTCACTCTGATTATACCAGCGTAGATCAATCTGGAACTAATTAATAAGTGTATGTCCAGAACTTTTTCATATACCTGTTGACCATTTTTGTTTGGTTGGTTTTTTTTTAGAAATGTCTATTGAGGTCCTTTGCCCATTTTTAGATAGTTTGTTTTCCTGCTATTGAGTTGTATGGTTTGTCTATAAACTTTGGATATTAACTCCTTATCAGATATATGATTTGCAAATATTTTTTTCCTAACCCATAGGTGGCCATTTTATTTTGTTGATTATTTTCTTTGCTGTGCAGAAGCTGTTTAGTTTGATATAGTCCAATTTATTTAGTTTTATTTTTGTAGTCTGAGCTTTTAGTGTGATTTAAATTGTATTTTTAATTTCATTTTCAAGTTGTTTCTTGGTAGTGCATACAAATGTAGGTGATGTTTGTATACTGATAGTGTATCCTACAATCTTGTTGAATGTCTTTATTAGCTCTATTAGTTTTTTGTGGATTCTTAATGATATTTTATATATGTCATTGGCAAATGGAGATAATTTTACTTCTTTCTTTCCCACTGGATTTCTCTTTTTTATTTTTTTGCCTAATTGCCTGAGATATAACCTCCAGTAAATAAATGTAAATGATGAGAGAATACATTTCTCATACTTTTAGAAAGAAAATATTCAGACTTTTACCATTCAGTAGAATGTTAACTCTAGAATTTTTGTAGATGACCTTTATCAGGTTGAGAAAGTTTCCTTTTACTCCTACTGTGTAAAATGTTTTTATCATAAAACAGTGTTGGATTTTGTCATATTTTTCCTTCTGCATATATTGAAATGACCACGTACTTTTTTCCTTATATCTTAGTAATGTGTTCACTAATGTGCATTGCATTGATTATTTTTGGATGCTAAACCAACCCTTAATTCCTGGGATAAATACAATGTGGCCATGGTGTATAATCTTATTTATATGTTGCTGGATTTAGTTTTTTTGCTGAGCATTTTCGGATACATATTTATAAGAGCCATGTCTGTGATTTACTTTTGTGTGATGTCTCTGGTTTTGGTATAAGAGTAAGATTGTCCTCATAGAATAAGCTGAGTAATATTCCCTTCTCTTCTATTTTCTGGAAGAGCCTAAATTCTGGAAGAATTTCTGAAGGATTGATATTAATTCTTCAAATGTTTAGAAGAATTCACCAATGAAGTTGTGTCTGCTGGGGATTTTCTATGTGGGAAGTGTTAAAATTACCAATTCAATGTTCTTACTTGCTAAAATTCCATTCAGGTTTCCTATTTCTTCTATCAAATCAGTAATGTTTGTCTCTAGGGATTTGCCCATCTTACTTAGTTTTCTCAGTTGTTAGCATGTAGCTGTTTGTACTCTTGTGATCCTTCTTATTGCTGTGAGTTTAGTAGTAATGTCCTCTCTTTTTCCTCGAAGTTAATAATTTGATTCTTCTCTCTTTTTTTTCATGGTCTGTCATGTAAAAGACTTGGTCCGTTTTTGTTGATCTTTTCAAATAATCATATTTGGTTTAATTTATTTTTCTCTATTATTTTTCTGTTTTCTATTTCATTTATTTCAGGTCTAATCTTTATTTCTTTTCTTCAACTGGCTTGGCTTTATTTTGTTCTTTTTTCATAGTTTTCTAGAGGGCTGGTTAGATTATTTATCTGAGATCTTTCTTCTTGATATAGGTGTTTAAATAGCTATAAATTTTTCTCTAATAACTGTTTCAGTTGCGTTCCACAAATTCTTGTATGGCATCGTCTCATTTTTATTTATCTCAAAGTATTTTATAACTTACCTTAGGTGATTTCTTTCTTGACCCATTGGTTATTTAGGGGGGCTTTGTTTAAATTCCACATTTTTTCTGAATAGCCCACATTTTCTTTGGTTATTGATTTCTAATTTCATTCCATTACTGTTAAATAATATACTTTGTATAATTTCAATCCTTTTCAATCTAGTGAGGCATTTTTATGGCCTAGCACATTGTCCATTCTGGAGAATGGCTTTTGTGCACTTGAAAAGAATGTGTACACCTTTGTTGTTGGGTTGAATGTTCTGTAGATGTTGATTAGGACTTGTTGGTTTAGAGTGTTGTTCAAGTCTTGTATACCTCTTTTTAAAAAAAAAAAAAATAGTTGTTCTATTCATAACTGAAATTTAGATATTTAAGCCCCTAACTATTATTGCAGAGTTGTCTGTCTCTTCTTTCAAGTCTGTTACTTTTTGTTTCTTTTATTATGGGGCCCTATTGTTGAGTGAAATATGTCTATAATTGTTAGGCATTCTTGACATATTGGCCTTTTAATCATTAGAAAGTGTCTCTCTTTATCTCTCGTAATTATTTTTATATTGAAGTCTATTTTAACAGTATAATTATGTTGTGATTACTGTTTGTATGATGTATCTTTTTTATACTTTCACTTTCAATAAATGTTAACTTTATTTCTGAAGTGCGTCTCCTTGTTTGTTTTACTATATTTGACCATCTCATTCAATAGGATTGTTTAATCCATTCATATTTAATTATGATGGATGTAATTGATTCATGTCGGCCAGGATGCCTTTTCTTCTCTATGTCCCATTATTACTTGGTTTCTTTATTCCTTCTTTAGTGCCTCGTTTTGTCTTAAGTAGATATTTTCACATGCATTATTTTAACTCCTTTAATTAACTTTGTACTTTTTAAAGTTATATTCTTTAGCATTGCTCTAGGGTTTACCATAAATTTTCAGAATCCAAATCAGATTTATACTAATTTATTACAATAATTTATACAAATTATACTTCTACAGACTCCATTTATTCTCCCTTTATGTGCTATTATTCTAGAAAGTACATCTGTGTATATTACAAAGCCAGCACTACATTGTTACCATTATTGCCTTACAGAATCATATGTTTTAAAGAAGCTAAAAGAAGAAACAAGAGCAGAAATATATAGAGTTTAAATATCTATCTGTCTTTTATTTACTATTTTGAATTTGCTTCATTTTTTTTTTGTTGTGGATTCCGGTTACCTTCTGCTGTGGCTTAGTTACTGTAATATAGCTTCATTCCCACCCCTCTCTTTTGCCTTCTCATTCTCAAATATGTATTTCATTTTTACATATAAAAAGTAAAACAATCCAATTTATACATAATGTTTTATGCAAGTGCCTTTTAAATAAGTTGAGATGAGAGAAAAAATATATATAATTATAGTGTATTTTATTATCACTTACATAAATTATCTTTACCAGAACTCTGTTTTGTTTCATGTGGTTTCAAGTTATTTTCTGGTGTCACTCTGTTTCAGTCTGAAGAACTTCCTTTAGTACATCTTTTAAGGAAGATATGCTAGCAATGAAGTCTCTTAGTTTTTGTTTATCTGAAAATGTCTTTATTTCACCTTTATTTTTGAAAGAGGCCTTTTTTTCCTTTTACCTTGTTGAATACTTAATTCCATTGTCTTTTATTATCCACAATGTCTGATGAGAAGTCAGCTGTTAATCTTATTGCAATTTCTCTGTACACAATAAGTCATAACACATGAATCTTGTACATAAGTCTTGAACATAAAGTCATGTACATGAGACTTGCTGCTTTCAAGATTTTTACTTCATCTTTGACTTCAACATTTTGACTTTGAAATGTTGTCTGGGTAAGGATCCCTTTCCATTGAAAAACAAAAGTTTACTCTAATTTGGAGTTTACTTCTTTGATATGTTGGTTGGTGTTTTTACTTAAATTTTAGAAGTTTTCAGCCCTTGTTTCTTTGGATATTTTTTTTCTGCTCTTTTCTCCCTCTCATCTCATTCTGATTTGCCCATTATGTTTATGTTGGTGTGATTATGTCATTTCATATTTCTTCTGAGGCTCTGATCATTTTTCTTTTTTTTTTTTTTTGCCATTGTGTTCTTCAGTCTGTATAATTTCTATTTATCTATCTTCAAATTTGCTGATTTTTTCTTCTGTCGGCTAAAATCTAGACAGTTGAGCCTCTTTAGTGATATTATTTAAGTTTTTATATTTGTTTACACCAACATTTCCTCTTGGTTCTTTTAAAAAATAATTTCTAACTCTTTATTGATAGTATCTATTTAATGAGTCATTGTTAGCACACTTTCTTTAATTCCTTAAGCATGGTTTTCTTTAGTTCTGTTACCATATTTGTAACAGCTGCTTTTAAGTTTTTGTCTGCTAAGTTACACTAATGTACCTCCTCACAGGTAATTTCCACTGCCTGATATTTTTTCCTCTCTATGGGCCACTCTCTTCTGTTTCTTTTGTTGGTGTTTAAACTGTACATTTTAGATAATGTAGCAACTGTGGATACTGATCTCCCCTTCTTGTGGGTTGTTTAGTGACTTGACTGGACTGATTCTGTGTATTTATTTCCCCTGTATTATGCAGCCTCTGATATCCCTGCTTAGATTTTTCTTTTTTGTTCTGTTTCTTCAGCCTGGAATTCTAGGAAACATCTCTGGATCTTCACAAACAACTTATTAGTTAAGGGTTGTACCTCAGTTTCCTTAGCCACATAACCTTTACCACTGCAGGCATGTGTGCCTCAGAGACTTGCTTCACTGTTCAAGGAATTTACTCTTTTGTTCCACGTTTGTCCAAGGATTCAGAGTCTCTGTTCATTCCTGAGAGAGCACAGCCTTGGGCATCTGCACAGTTTTCCAGACGGCTGAGGATGAGAGGTATTTTGCTTTTGCACATAATTCACTAAGTGTTCCCTTAGGTCAGAGTAGCTTATTGTCCAGCCAGTCTGTGATCCAAAGCTCCAGGCCCTCTATTGATGGATCTCTGCATGGCTGGGGAAGGTTTTCAAGTCTGTTCCATGTCTTGCTCTGATTGCTCATAAGTGGTGCAATCCAGCACATGGACACAGTCTTCCAGACCTCCAAAGATGAATGTGATTCCCTGAAGGACTCTTTTTGGCTGTCTCTTGCTCTGATACTCTTTTAAACTTCTGGAAGGTCTATTTTGCTTTTTGCTATTAGCATCATGGAGCTACCAACTCATTTAATTGCTTGCCACTAAGGTCTCCATTGTTTTCCATAATTTACTCAGATATAAACTTTTCCAGCTCTGTTTCAATAAAGTCTGTCCCTTCAGGCAGTACTTTGAAGGTATCTGTCCTTATGACCTACCTCTTACCTTGGGTAAACCCTATCCTGGATGTGGGGTTGGAAACAGTTGCCTTATTTTTTTGGAGTAGCACTTGTGCTCTATGAGTGAGCTCTGGGGAGAGTGGCCCCTTGTTTCTTGACTTTTCTTTTCTGGCCTGGAACCTCTATGTGCAAGCTGGAGAGGGAGCAGTTGAGTCCAGTGTTCTCAGCCTCTACACTTAGAGCAGAGTCCTTGCCCTGTGAATGGGGGCTGAATGAGGGAAAGGAGCCCCAGTTCTTCTGGCTGCACTTACCCAGAATAGCACTTTCACAGCGTGGAGCTCGGAAGGATGACAGATGCCGGAAGCCTGCCCCTTGTGGGATGCAACTGTAGCCTAGCCCAACATCTGGGACTGGGGACAGAGGAAAACCCTTGTCTTCTTGGTTGCACCCACCCTGAAAAGAGGGTCTAGAGTAAGACCCACATTACATGGGGTGGATAGGAACACAGAGTGGCTCAAATGCCACCATCTCTCACTGTTCTTACCAAGATTTAACAGATTTGTTTGAATGATTATTTCTCTACTTTCTGTATTTACTGAGGAAAATTTCCAGAGACTTTTAATTTTTTTTTCAAATAATTTTCACCAGTTAAATTTTTGTAATTGTTTCACTGGGGAGAGTCCGCCAAGCTCCTCACACCTCCATTCCAGAAGTCCTATCATTTTGCAACTGACCCATTAGTCCCAGAGACAGATTTTTTTCTTAAAAACATAAAAATTGACCCTCTGGTCTTAAAGCTTGAAACTTACATTTGTTTTATCTAAGTACCTTCCTCAAAAAACGACCTTCAGGCCTCTCAAAGTATTGAAGAACTGAAGCTCAAAGTATCAAAGAACTGAAACTCACCCCATCCAGACAGTGAGATGCCAGACCTCTCATTCATCATGATTCCTTCCTTGCCCCTCCCTAGTTCCTGTTTTCTTACACATTGTTACATTTCTTCCCCAATTCTTAGTCAGTCAAGGAGATGGATATGAAACTGAGCTCCCATCTCCTTGGCTACAGCACCCGATTAAAACCTTCTTCTGGGCCGGGTGCAGTGGCTCATGCCTGTAATCCCAGCACTTTGGGAGGCCGAGGTGGGTGCATCACGAGGTCAGGAGATTGAGACCATCCTGGCTAACACGGTGAAACCCCATCTCTACTAAAAATACCAAAAATTAGCTGGGTGTGGTGGCAGGCGCCTGTAGTCCCAGCTACTCGGGAGGCTGAGGCAGGAGAATGGTGTGAACCGGGGAGGTGGGGCTTGCAGTGAGCCGAGATTGTGCCACTGCACTCCAGCCTGGGCGACAGAGCGAGACTCGTCTCAAAAAAAAAAAAAAAAAAAAGAAAGAAACCTTCTTCTGTAGCAATACTCATTGTCATCTCAGTCATTGGCTTCCTGTGTGGCGAGCAGCAGGACCTAGACCAAACCAAACCCCTGGTGTTTCCATAATACTTTCATTAGCTCACTTACTTCTCACAGTAAGTTCATGATATCAGTGATGCTACTGTCTGCATTTTACAGAAGTAGAAGCTGAGAGAGGTAACTTGTCCATGTTCTTCATTTAGAGAGGGACAGAGCAGCACGTCAACCCCAGCCAACCTAATTGCAGGCACCTACTCTTTACACTGTGCTCTGTTGCCCAAAGAACCAAGTCCAGGGGTCTACAAAGTGAGAGGAGCGGGGAGTGCCCATGGCATTGTAAATTTACTTCTGGGAAATGATCTCTTATACTGCAGTTGCATTCATTCATTAAAAACCATCATGATAGTAGCTAGAAATGTTGAAATTCATTACCTCATATTTCAGAATGTGATTTGTAATATATATTGAAAATGAACATTTTTTAAAAACAGTAATTTACCATGCAAAGACCATCTCACACAGGAGAAAAAAATACATTTTATAATTTGTATTTTGACTTTCAGTTTCCGTCACCCATTTTATATTTATGACTTTTTTTAATGGAAGAAATGTCCAAGGAAGAATGGAAGCCATAGAGGCATCTTGGAAGCGTGTTATAATACAAACGATACACACATGGAAATGTTAATGAATTCACCACATATGTAACCTAAAACTGTCCATGCTGTTTCTCTAAAAGCATTTAATAGGTTCCCACTAGTCTCAGGATACAGCTTCTACTTCTTGGTGCGCATTTGGTCCTTCATGATCTTCCTCCTGTCCCCGTTTGCAGACCCCTGTCCTGCTACCCTCTCCTTTCCTTGTACTCTGACCACTGACCACATGCCTCTAGTCTAGGCTTTTGTTCATCCTGTGTCCTCTGGCCAGGTGCCCTCTCCCCTATTTCCTCTTTCCATGATAATTTCCTGTTCAGCAGGAACACTCTGATTGGACATCACCCATCCACAGAAAAATCTCCTGATGCCCCAGGAAAAGGTGATATCCCCATCGCCAGATTCCAACAACACGCTAGAAGTATCTCTGTGGCAGGTGTCACAGTGTGTGAATCTATTTACACCTTCACCCACCTTCTTCTTCAACAATTTCTTGGCCACAAACACCATGTCTTACTCATCGTGTACATCTAGTGCCTGGTGCATGCTCCAGAAAATTTAATGACTGTTCATTCAATGGATGAATGCATGAATTTATGTATCTGTCAAAAATGAGTAAACATCTCAGAAGCAACTGGTCTGAGAGTCAGTTTCCATAGAAAACTGTCGTGAACCAGTCACTGGGGGGTAAGGAAAAGGGAAAATTGAAAGGTGATCTGTCATTTCAATTGGGATGACTGTGGTTTCAGCAAAATACTGTGTAATTGCAGCTAGCGAGTGAGAGACCAGGCAGAATGGCCTGTTCATGGCCCTGGGAAAGGGTTTCGGGTGAAGGGCAGGCCCAGCACGCCCTGCTGCACTCCTTCGACACTGCCATTCAGGTGCCACCAGCTTCCCCATCTTGTCTGCTGCTGTTCTCAGCAGGCACAGCCAAATGCCAAGGCCTGTCACACTCAGCCTCAGAAACCCCAGATGCACCACCCCCAACAGCCACTGTCTATGGAAGCTAATGATTAAGGTGGAACAAGGACTCATTGCTGAATTCCATCCAGAGTTTTTAAAATAATTCCCATGCATACTGATACCTGCCTGACAGAGGTGTTGGGAGGATTAATTATTCATTTACTTTTCCTCTTCCTCTGCAAAAAGCAAAGAGGCAAACCTGTATGGAAGTCAAATGAGCAGTGTATGGATCCCCATCAACTGCAGTGTAAACAGAATAGAAATAAATCCTTATGAAGATGGGTTATTTGGGTGGCATTACCATCTAATGTCTACCTCTGCGAACATCAGCACTACCTCAAACAGTATTAACTATAAGTCATTTAGAGTAAATATCAGAATATGGTAACGATTTTTAAAAAGACGATTAGATTTTAGGCAACACTAACAGAGATACAGTGTTGACAACAGGAGAGATCAAAACTCTCAGAATGAACTTTAGGAAAAGCAAACTTGGTGGTATGGACCAAGTGTTTGTGTCCTCCTCCCCTCCCCACCAAATTCAAACACTGAAATCCTAACCCCCAAAGTAATGTACTAGCAGGTGGGGGCATTGGGAGGTGATGAGGTCACAAGGGTGGAGCCCTCATGAATGGGATTAGTGCCTTTATAACAGGGGCCTCAGGGAGGCCACCAGCCCTCTCCAGCATGTGAGGACACAGCAAGGTGCTGTCTATGAATCAGGAAATCAGGAAATGCACCCTCACCAGACACCAGTCTGCTTGTTGCTTTATCTTGGGGTGCCAGTCTCCAGAACTGTGAGAAATAAGTTCTGCCATTTATAAAGCACCCGGTCTGAGATATTAGAGCAGCCTAAATGGACTAAAACACTGATCATGTCATTCCTCTGCTTGAAATCCTGCAAAGAACCCCCTTATCAATAAGCACCCTAGTCTGTCTCCTGCCTGTGTTCTGAGCAACTCTCCTGCCAATAGATGCCCACACTCTTCTGTAGTATTTTATGCTCTGCTAATTCTGTTGTCTCTGTACTTCTCCAAATGCATGATACCTACCTTCCCTCTCTACGTAGAAAGTCCCGGCAGAACTCATACAACTTACCAATGTTTTATTCATCTTGCAAGACCTCTGTCCGACTTCACACTGCTCCTGTTTTCTTTATACATTGTTCTATGTGTGTTTCTTTATACATTGTTCTGTGATTTGGTTTACATGTTCTGTTCTCCTGCCCCCATCAAGTATGTGACCTGGAGGGTAAGGAACATGTTAAATTTACCTTTGTGTCTCTGCTGACTTTGACTGTCTGGCATAGAGGAGACACAGAGTCTATCTTTGAGGGACTGAACCTAAGCATCAGGCATGCAGAGTGCTGCAGAGGGCCATTGAGGTACAGGAGGCAACGGTGTTGTAACAGGAACCCATGACAGCTGGCAGTCCCAAGGGGAGCTTAGGGAGGGATGTTGACGAGACCCTGAGATACGGGGGCAGCCTGACTTCTGCTGCATCTTCCTGGATGGTGGCACTGGAGTGGAGGGTGGGATGTTACACAGAATCCCATTTGGGTCCCAAATAAGGCCCAGTACTTTCTTATAACCACATCTCAAGTTTCCAGGACAGTGAGGGTCCAGTGGCTGTGGCTGGGGATGTGGGTGGGAAACAGATGCACCGGGCAGATGGTACTTGGGGAGCTCTGAATCAAGCACTGCACAATTCACCCAGGATGGCCATGCCGGGTGAAGTCGCCACCTGGGAAGGTCCTGCCACAGACTCAGGACTCGGCTTCCCAAAATAACTCAAGGGTAAGCAGACAGCTGTGGGAACACAAAAAGCCAGCAACATTACAGGGTCTCTAGAACACAGGGCAAATCTCTCTGAAACCATTTGTTGAAACGGGAAAATAGACTTTTTGACCTGTGGCCAGAGGAGACTCAGGAGCAGGCTGCTGGCAGCACAAAACCATGCATGCCAGAGGGCTGCTGGCTCTCCCTGCACCAGCTGGGGGTGCCCTGGGCTCTGCAGACACTGTCTCCACCCTGGTGAATCCCTCCCTCTGTGGCATTCTCTCCCGACTCCTACTGACTCCTGCAGGCAGTGGCCAGCACACTGGAGAGGGTGTGAAGAGCAGGCGACAGGCGAGGCAGTAGGTTTAAAGGATGCTTCCAGAGACAGTGCTTGGAGCTGTGGGCTTGACAGCCATGTGGACAAGGTAAAGGCTGCAGGTTTCAATGTGCAGCCAGACAGCTTTACAAACGGCTTGTGGTTGTTTCAATCTGAAATCATTCGATGTTGCTTCTTCCTCTGTTGTTTTGTGGCACCAAATAACCATGACCAAGTCCTGAGAAAGACAGCTGGAGTTCAGGGTGTTTTGAAACAACACGGGCAGGCCCAGAAACACCTGGCCCAAAAGCCTGTGCTGATAGAGCAAGTTGTCAAAAACAAATGCCAATTCAAAGGTAGTTATATGTGTATTTCTTCTTTATGATTGTAAACTTGCCCGAAGACAGGCATTCTATTTTCTTCTGACCTTTCTCCTTCCCTGTGGACCCCACACTTTCCCAGCCCCTTGAGACTTGCCCTGGAGGCAGGTGTGTGTTGTCTGCTGTGCTCCTTACTGTTTTTCTTTGGGTCCCTGTCATCCCTGCACTTTCACTTACTCCACTTATTCCAAGTAGTTCTCCCAGCAAATAACACGCAGCATCCTTTATTGATGACCCGCTTTCTTCCAAGCACCCTCCTAGGCACTGGGGAGCCACAGCAGCATAAAAGCTCCCGTTGCCACTGAGCAGGGATGAGCCTCAAGAAGGAAAATTTCCCCCAGTATCAGGTGCTATAGGACTACGGGAGTTCAGTGAAATGTGTGCTTGTTGGTTTGGGATTCTAAAGTATAAGAAAAATTGCCTGGAGGCTCTGCTGTCAGCATCTTTGCAAATGACAAGGAACAGACCAAGCAAGACTGAAGGACAAAAGATCCAGGTTAGTTACAGGGCATTTAAATCGCATTTAAATACCTGCTTATTGTTGGTCCTGCAGTACACCAGGGAAGGAGGAACTTGGTCAATTTCCCCCTCCTCCTCCTTTAATTACAATTCCATTCTGATACATTGGATCAGTTGTTTTTGTTTGCTACTTTTGAAAGGCGAAAAATAGATTTTCCAACAGGCGCAGCCACAGGGCTTGGTGCAGGTGAGTGCTCTACAGTGCTCATTTTGTAGCAGCTCTGCAGAACTGATTAAAAACAGGGAAGGGAGTAGAGTAGATAAATTACTGCAGAGGCTCAGGTTTCTCCAGAGTGGATCAGGCTGATTTCAGTTGCCAAGGAGCAATGTGCCTGCAGCTTGGTGTGTTCTGTTTTCTAGGCTCTGTGCCAATTGCTTCTGCATCATGAGCCCATCCCTTCTGCTATCTTCATTGCATTGGAGAAGGATCTATCTCAGAAGCCTTGGTATTATTGATTATCCAGCAAGATACAGCTGTAGGAAGAGCAAATTGTGAGAAACGTATTTGTGAAATTCATTTTCCTATACTCTAAGACATGGACACATCAAAAGAGAAGAAAGCAATCATTTAAAGAGAAATTCCCCTGGCAAGGCCTCCCTGGTTCCTTACAGGCTAGAAGTGAAAGAGACCTGGGTTCAAATCCTAGTGGGATTCATCAGCATGTTAGCTAAGCTTGCATGGCCTCAGATCTGGCTTCTCTAAAAAGCAGAAGTTAATCCTGCTTTCCTCGAAAACTGTTTAAATAACAGAAGTTCAGGAAAAAGAAGTTCCTGGCATGTAGTAGGTACACATTTTATCTCCTCTCTCTATATAATTTCCAGCACTTTCTACTCTTACAAATTTGCAATTAAAGCCTGTGTCTGATAAGCCAAAATCCCAGTTGAATTTGCTGCTTGTTTTAAAGTGGCCTTTGATAACATTCACTTGTGTCATTTTACTGTCCTTGAGTGGTGACCAGTTTCTGGGGCTGGGGTGAGGAAGTGTGTGTTTTCCCACTATCTCCCAAATTCTTCTGCTTCTGCTGCTGTTTGAGTCTTTGGAACTGGGCCACTCCTGAGCGGTTATAACTGTGCATGACTTGAAGACATTCACCTCAGCTCTTGTTTCTCTTATGGCTTCCCAAGTGAAAAAATAAAGCTGGACCCCATTGTGGGCGAGATGATGCGGGCCCTCTGATGACAGCAGTGCATTTGGAGGAAAGGCCAGGGGTAGTTTAACAGTGACGACAAGGCCTGAAAGTGTGTATTAACCCTTTTTATCCTCGGCAATGGAAACAAGAGGAAGAGTTGTCCAGAAAAGATAAAGGGGTATTCAGCAAAGCCCACTGAAAGTAGGCAGGGGGCATTCCTCTAATTTTGGGGAACATAACCTGAGTATAAAAGTTTAAAGAGACTTTACAAGATCCATGGTTGCCAGTGGAGTATTTTAGGAACAAGCAGTAGCATGGGGGAGTTTTGGGAACGTGGAGCTGTTCTGTGTCCTAACTGTGCTGCTAACTACATAACTCTATCCATGGGCCTAAACTCATAGAACTATACACCCTAAACAGTCCATTGCTACTTTATGTAAGTTTTAGATAACAATAAAAGAGGCTCAAAGATCGAAAGTTGAAGGTTTGGTCCCCACTATTGCTATCACAGTCAGGCACCCCACATTTTTGCATCTGCAACCACCAGGACAGGTCCTTGACTCGAGAGTCCCAAACCAAGTGTGTCCGGAATTGGTGGATTTTTGGTCTCACTGACTTCAAGAATGAAGCCGTGGACCCTCGCAGTGAGTGTTAACAGTTCTTAGAGGTGATGTGTCCAGAGTTTGTTCCTTCTGATGTTCAGACATGTTTGGAATTTTTTCCTTCTGGTGGGTTCATGATCTCGCTAGCTTCAGAAGTGAAGCTGCAGACCTTCACGGTGTTACAGTTCTTAAGGCAGCCTCTGTCCTTCTGTCTGGAGTTGTTCATTCCTCCCTGTGGGTTCATGGTCTTGCTAGGTTCAGGAGTGAAACTGCAGACCTTCACGGTGACTATCATAGCTCTTAAAAACAGTGCCTACCCAAAAAGTGAGCAGCACGAAATTTATTGCAAAGAGCAAAACAACAAAGCTTCCACAACACAGAAGAGCACCCAAGCAGATTGCTACGGCTGGCTCAGGCAGCCTGCTTTTATTCCCTTATCTGGCCCCACCCACATCCTGCTGATTGGTCCGTTTTACAGAGCGCTGATTGGTCTGTTTTGCAGAGAGCTGATTGGTCCGTTTTGACAGGGTGCTGATTGGTGTGTTTACAATCCCTGAGCTAGACACAAAAGTTCTCCAAGTCCCCACAGAGCACTGATTGGTGCATTTACAAACCTTGAGCTAGACACAGGGTGGTGATTGGTGTGTTTACAAACCTTGAGCTACACACAGAGTGCTGATTGGTGTATTTACAATCCCCTAGCTAGACATAAAGATTCTCCAAGTCCCCACCAGATTAGCTAGACACAGGGTGCTGATTGGTACATTTACAAACCTTGAGCTAGACACAGGGTGCTGATTGGTGTATTTACAAACCTTGAGCTAGACACAGAGTGCTGATTGGTGTATTTACAATCCCCTAGCTAGACATAAATATTCTCCAAGTCCCCACCAGATTAGCCAGATACAGAGTGCTGATTGGTGCATTCACAAACTGTGAGCTAGACATAGAGTGCTGATTGGTGCATAGACAAACCTTGAGCTAGACACAGAGTGCTGATTGGTGTATCTACAATCCCTTAGCTAGACATAAAGGTTCTCCAAGTCCCAGCTAGACTCAGGAGCCCAGCTGGCTTCACCAAGTGGATCCCGCAGCTGGGCGGCAGGCAGTCCCGCACCGTGTGCTGGCACTCCTCAGCCCTTTGGCGTTTTATGGGACCGGCTGCTGCGGAGCAGGGGGTGGCGCTTGTCAGGGAGGCTTGGCTGCGCAGCAGCCCACTATGGAGGGGAGGCTCGGGCATGGCGGGCTGCAGGTCCCGAGCCCTGCCCTGTGGGGAGGCAGCTAAGGCCAGGCAAGGATTCCAGCACAGTGCCGCCGGGCTAGCACTGCTGGGGGACCGGGCGCACCCTCTGCAGCTGCTGGCCCGGGTGCTAAGCCCCTCACTGCCCGGGGCCGGCGGCGCCAGCTGTCTGCTCTGAGTGCAGGGCCCACCGAGCCCACGCCCACCCGCAATTCGTGCTGGCCTGCCAGCGCCTTGCACAGCCCTGGTTCCCACCCGCGCCTCTCCCTCCACACCTCCCTGAGAGCAGAGGGAGCCAGCTCCGACCTTGGCCAGCCCAGAGAGGGGTTCCCATAGTGCAGCGGCAGGCTGAAGGGCTCCTCAAGCACGGCCAGAGTGGGCACCGAGGCCAAGGAGGCACCGAGAGCAAGCGAGGGCTGCCAGCATGCGGTCACCTTTCACAAGGATTGTTCCTTCTTTGCTTCTGGCCCATGGGGAGGCCACCGTTGCCTCATTTAGCCCATCAGTGTCTTCATCTTACAAAACACTTGTCCTGGGCAAATTGGGATTTGTCAGTCTTTAGTTCACACAGGCACCTCTTTTTCAATTTTAGGAAGCACAGCCCCTGCTCAAAGTAAGGTCTGGATCCAAGCCTGCACCCGAGATGGCTGAGAGCATTTGGTGATTCACATGTTCGCAGGCACATGGTGGATTTCGTGTAAGGACTTTTCTGTGAATCAGTAATCTGAGCACACGATGAATCACATCACAAGGGGTTTCTATCGCTGAAATGAAAGCCTGGAGGGAGGGATTTCTTTTTCTTTCTCATTTCCTTTTTTTAGATATAAAAAGACCCTGAAGGCTGTTTTCATTAATCGCTCCAACATTTATGCTTGCTAGCTTCCAGTATATCAGCCTGTTCCTAAATGGCTCCTAAACATGTGCTTATAAGTAAGGCTTGTTGCTGTCTACCAGATGAAACCAATATTCTTTGCTTCGTGGAATTCTGAAAATCTTGTTTACTGAAATAAAAATGTTACTCTAAGCTCCATAAGGATGAAGAAAAGAGAAGAAATAATTTCAGAATTTGACTTATGTCTGTTTTCCAAAAGCAAAATATGTAACATTGATTCTGTTCTAGTAACAAGTTGGTAACTGATACATGTAACGAGGAAGGAGCTTTCTCTTTTTTTGATGGAAATTTTGAAACGTGTAAAAGCGGAAAACAAAGAACAACGACCAGCACCTGGGAACACAGCCTGTGGCTCCCACAGCCACTTCTACTCTGCATTTCTTCTATCACCGAATTTATTGAGTTTTGCCATTTTCTCCATTTCCCACCACTTTTTCTGTGCAAAAGACTGTTGTCTTTTACAGCAAACTCCATTTTACTTCACCTGCAAATATTTGAGTAGGTATCTCTATAGGATAATGAATTTCTTGTTTATATAACATAAGCACAACACCATTATTGACAAAAGTAACAATAATTCCTTATCATCATTGTCTAATATCCAGACAGTGCACAGACTTTCCTGATTGTTTCCAGGAAAGGCCTTTTGACAATTGGTTTGTTTGAACCAGGATGCACACAGGGTCCGTTGCATGTGTGGTTGATTGAGAGGTCTCCTGGGTCTCTTTCCTTCCAGACATTTCCCACTCCCTTTCTCTGCCATGTTATTTGTTGAAGAAATTGTATCAGTGGTCCTGAGACGATTACATTTTTTATTTAACTCTCTGCTTTTTCCTTATTTTGTTATATATGCTCCCCTGCACTCTGCATGTTCTGAAACTGATGGGCAGATATTGAGGCTTAACTAGATGACAGTTCAGCTTTGGGGTAAGCATACTTGATAAGGGATGTGGGTGTTTCCTGTTGCCACCCAGCAGAAAAGAAGCACGTGTCCCAGGTTACTAAAACTAAGATGAAGCACAAGGGTCGAGGGCTGGCTTCTCCCGTTGTAGAGCTCTGCTCACTCTTTCCCCAGGGTTTTTCCCATGCATGCTACTCCATTTCATTATTCTACTAGAGGTGGGAAGATGTCATTTGAAAAATAGGTATAGATCTTTCCTCCTACTTTTATCAGCTGTCTTTTTTAGTTTTTTGAGACAGAATCTCTCTCTGTCACCCAGGCTGGAGTGCAGTGGCGAGATCTTGGCTCACTGCAACCTCTGCCTACTGGATTCAAGCAATTCTCCTGCCTCAGACACCTGAGTAGCTGGGATTACAGGTGCGCTCCACCAAGCCAGACTAATTTTTGTATTTTTACTGGAGACGTATTTTACTAGAGACAGGGTTTCACCATGTTGGCTAGGCTGGTTTCAAACTCCTGACCTCAAGTGATCCACCCACCTAGGCCTCCAAAAGTTCTGGGATTACAGGTGTGAGCCATCACATCCCACCAGCTGTCATTCTTTTATAAAGAATAATTTTCTCTCAGCAAATATAGTTTATTTGGGAAAGCCTTTATTTTCTTACAATTTATAAATTTTCAGAAATATGAGTTCATGCCCTAGTAACCTCAGTGGTGACCAAAGAATTTCAAAGTACCATTATTAACTCATGGGTTTTAATGTATTTTATATAATTTGATTAATTACAGTCACTTATCTTTGTATTATTTGTGGGGGATTTCTTTATTTTGATTTGCTGTATTTAAAAAAATTATGAAAAATTCCAAACATAAAGTGGAGGGAAACTTATAAAGAACCCATATACTTATCATCCCACTCTGCCAGTTATCAACTCATGGGCAATTTTATTTCATCTATGCTCTTCCCACCCCCCACTTCAAATTATTTTGATGCAAGTCACAAAATCACAAAATTGTACCTGTAAATATTCATGCCTAAAAATAATGAATAATAACTCCTTATTATCTTCAAATATCCAATAAGTATTCAAACATCCCTATTTGGCATCTGATTTTCCTTAAACTTCGTTTCAATATAGATTGAAATAGGGCGTATATCTAGTCACTGTTTGATGTGTCTTTTAATCAATGAGATTCTCTTCCTGTGTTTCTCTTTGCCATTTATTCATTGCAGAAACAACTCATCTGCCTCGTAGAATTTCCTATAGTCTAGATTTTGCTGATTTGAGCCATTTAATGTGTTTTTCTGTTCCCTGTGTTTTATGTAAATAGGTAGTTATATCTGGAGGATTGGTCAAATCACATTTCATTTTATTTTCTTTTTTGTCAAGACTACTTCATGAGGGGTGGTCAGGCTTCTAGGTGGAGGTGCTTATTGCCTGGTCGACTTTTTTTGTGATGTCAGCAACCACTGGCATCCAGTAAATGGGCCCATCAATTCATGAAGGGCTGCAGAATTGTGATATTCTCATTCTCCATCCCTTCTTTATTTATTGACAGGAATACTTCTGTTATATGAGACTTCTCCCCTGATTAACTATTTGGTTTTCTTGAGATACAGTTTGTATAGGAAAAGCAGGATAGGTGATTCATTTTCCCCTTTTACTCACCAGCTTTAAACATAATGAGCTGATCCCATAGCATCCTCATGATTGACTGCTTCGCTATTGTTGTTGTGTTGACATTGTTGTTTAATATCATTATTTATTTTACTTTGCCTGCAGTTCATAGGCAATGTTTTTTAAATTTAATTTTGATTTATGTTTATGCAAAATATGTATACTCTTGCCATGTATCTTTGGGACAGATTCCCAGAGTTGGGAATGCTAAGCTAGGAGTAGGAGTGAATGTGCATGCGGTTCTTCTGAATATTGGGAAAAATCTACTCCAGAAGGGTAGTACAAATTTGCGTTTATAAGAGAACATAGATAAACGTTCCCTTTGTGTTCAATTTGTCCCATCTCTGACTGCCATTGGCCCTGTTTCTCTATCACAGAGGTCTGTTGTTGTGTATATGTGCGGGGCTTATCTCTCTGTCTGAATGTCCTATGCATACCCTAACAATTGATACCATCTAGTAACATTTATCACGTTACTCTGGAGAGAATAACTTTGTCCTGATGACACTAAGGGGTATCAAAAAAACAGAGTATCAAAGAAATTAGGGGGAGGCAAGGGACGTGTCTATCTAAGAAAGATCTAGCATCAAAGTGTCTTCTTTATTGGTCATTTTTCATGATCCTCTCAAACTGTACCAGCTGGCCCCCAAATGGAAGTCAAGTCAATAAGAAAAAAAAAAAAATCTGGTAGTCAATGTAAAACGTACCTAGGTTGGTATTTTATGAATTTGAAACTGGCTTCTGAAGCCAAAGTCTTCCTAAAATCTCCAATGTAGACATTTTAATGTCTACATCAGAATATACATCAGTGTCATTCTGTTTTGTTTTGATTTTTGGTACTTTGTTTTTCTGCTTCAGGCTTCTTACATGATCGTGTCTATTTCAGCAAAAAGACCACTTGAACTGTTTCACCTCTGTCATATGGAGAATAATCCATGAGTTGTTCATTAGGTTCTAATTAACTCACCCTGTAGGAATGGAAATGCTCACAGATGTCAGGATTCTGGAAAGTTCTACATTTATTTAATATGTCATGTAGAGGAAACTCCCTCAGTATTCAACAGAGTGTCAGGCAAGGTTTATGGGTGAACAGAGAGATCATAGAGGCCCGCTCTTCATGTGGGTCATGTCTCTAGTCTCATTGTTCTTCAGGAACAGTGTCACCGTTGGGGTCATTGGAAGCCCATGCAGTGGCTGTCATCATCCTGTGCCCTGTGCTGTCCATGCTCAGCCCCTGGACATCAGCTGGCCTATGCAGTGGCACCATGGGGCGAGTCTTGTCCTGTGTCTGGAGCCGGCCATGTTTGAGACATCATGGGTCCTTTTTAAATGACTTGTTTGGAGGAGGGATTAGTCAGATTTCTCCCAGGTTTGGCGTTTTTAAGGGTGCTCCTCTTCCATCATTTTCAGAATTAGTGTGTTTAGACAGAATGCTGGCTGCCCAGCTGCATACCTGAGCAGGACTTTTTTTTTTTTTTTTAAACAATGCCCAGCTCTTTGAGACAAAATTATTTTCAGGAATAATTATTGTCTTAGACTGTTAGTGCTGCTATAACAGAAATACCATAGACTTGGGGGCTTATAAGTAACAGAAATTTCCTTCTCACAGTTCTGGAGGATGGAAGTCCAATATCAAGTCACCAGCAGATTCAGTGTCTAGTGAGGGCCTCCTTGTTCATAGATGGTGCCTTCTGGCTGTGTCCTCACATGGTGGGAGGGGTGAGGCCACTCTCTGGGGTCTCTTTTACAAGAGTACTAATCCCACTAATGAAGGCTCAACCCTTGGGACCACAGCAACTCCCAAAGGTCCAACTTCCTAATACCATCACCTTTGGGATTAGAATTTCAACATATGAATTTGGGGGAAACACAAATATTTAGTCTATTGCAATCATGAAATGAAATACCTAATAACAATGGCCAGAAAGGAAATGCTGACAGTGAAAATGTCCTATTACTGAACTGTGTATATATAATCATGTCAAATAAGCAAATAAGTTTTAAATGCATCTTAATTACACTAGTGTATTTTTTGAAATTAAGAAAAAGATCTTATTCAGTGTATGTCAGTAATAAATAATATTAGAGTTTAATAATAAACAACAATTACAAAGAATACATTTCTGTTTTACATGTATTATTCAAAGTCTGTAAAATATTTCACACATGATCTAAAATTTGCACTTCAGTTAAATTTGTTAATTTCAGACACAAACTTAGAGTGGTCAAGGAGAATGATAGAATTGAAGTAACTCAAATACTATTTTTTCATCTTCTATTTATTCACTGTGTTCTTATTGTTTATTTTAAATCTACTTTTTCAGAACAGGAATGTATAGTACACAGTAGCTGAAGACAAAGCAAACTCAAATGATTCTGAGCCATTCAAACTTATTTTAAAAAGGAAAGTGTGTAGCTATGTCCGTGTGTGTGGGCTGGTGGCATAGCTCAGTGTTCCCCAAATTTGCTTACACATAAAATACAATGCTTATTTAAGAATAAATTATTGAAACATACTAACTTGAAACATGCACGCACATGCATATTCACATACACACACACATATATGTTGGCCACTCAGCAGTACCTGCAGAAAATGCTTATACCAATGGTACTCAGTGAGGGTGGGGGAAATGTGGAGATGTTGATCAAAGGGTACCATTTTTTATTTATAAGATGAATAAATTCTGGAGATTTAATGTATGGCATGGTGACTATACTCAATAATAATAAAACAAGTATACTTGACATTTGCTAGGAGAGTAGATCTTAAATGTCCTTACTCAAGCCCCTCACACACACAGTAACTATGTGAGGTGATGTGTTAATCAGTCTGATTGTGGTCATTATTTCACAAGGCATACATATATCAAAATATGTTGTATACCTTAATTATATATAATATTTATTTGTCAATCGTACCTCAATAAAGTTGAGAAAAACATAAAAGACTTCACTATGCCATGACTTTTTGTAAAGATATTGGGATATGTAGGAACCACACCTCTCATGTACTTCCAGCTCACTAGGTGAACAGGAAGTGCATTGTTCAAGGTCCAAGTAGGACTTCTGGGCTCTTAGTTTACTTTTAAATATACATTACTTCCTTAATTTAATTTTCTTTGGAAAACAGCTTGACGATGTCTTAAAATATTAAACTTTAATTTTTAAATTTTTAAAAAATTTTTTATGTTTTAAAATGTTAAATACCTACCATCTTTCTCAGACATTCCACTTCAGGTATGGAGAAATGGAAGAATATGGCTGTGCAAAAACTTAGACAAAACTATTCACAGCAGCTTTGTTTTTAAGCCTCAAATTGAAAACAACCCAAATAACTAAGAACAGATGAAAGGATAAACAATATGGAATATATTCATACAATGGACTATTACTCAGCAATGATAAAAAATGAACTCTTGGTATGTTACAACATGGATGACTCTTACAATAGCTATTCTCGAAACTTGCCCAATAGTCCCATAGACAGTTGGTTTTGGATAAGCATAGAAATAGACTCTTCTGCTGTTAAAACCTGAAACACGTATTTGTTTTATCAGAGTTCTTTCCTCAGGAAAGGACCTTCAGGCCTCTCAAAGAACTGAAACTCATCAGATAACCACACCATATTCCTCCTTGTTCCTCCCTAGTTTATGTTTTCTTGTATATTGTTAACGTTTCTTCCCTGCTAAATAGACCCATACTTTTAGTCAGTTAGGGAGATGGATTTGAGACTGAGCTCCCATCTCCTCAGCTGCAGCACCTAATTAAAGGTCATCTCAGTGATTGGCTTTCTGTGTGGTGAGCAGCAGGACCTGGACCAAACCCCTGGTGTTTCGGTAACAATTTGGGTTCCCTGACTAGGAATGCATTGCTCCTGGCTCAACTGCCGTGGGCCAGGAGTCTCGGAAGCCCTCTGTATTAGTATGTTCTCACACTGCTATGAAGAAATACCTGAGACTGGGTAATTTATATAGGAAAGAGATTTAATTGACTCACAGTTCGCATGCCTGGGAGGCCTCAGGAAACTTACAATCATGGTAGAAGGGGAAGCAAACATGTTCTTCTTCACATGGCGGCAGGAGAGAGAAGTGCAGAGTGAAGGAGGGAAAAGCCCTTTATAAAACCATCATATCTCCTGATAATTCACTCACTATCATGAGAACAGCATGGGATAACTGCCTCCATGATCTAATCACCTCCCATGAGGTCCCAACACATGGGGATTACAATTTGGATTACAGTTCAAGATGAGAGTAGGGTGGGGTCACAGAGTCAAACCATATCATTACACCCCTGGCCCCTCCAAAATTTCATCTTTCTCACATTCCAAAACACAGCTATGCTTTCTTAACAATTCCCCAAAGTTTTAACTCATTTCAGTATTAACTCCAAAGTCCAAGTCCTTAGTCTTAACTGAGACAAGGCAAGTCTCTTCTGCCTATGAGCCTGTAAAATCAAAAGCAAGTTAGTTACTTCCTAGATACAACAGGGATACAGGCATTGGGTAAATACATCCCATTGCACATGGAAGAAATTGGCCAAAACAAAGAGACTACAGGCCCCATGCAAGTCTGAAATCCAATAGGGCAGCCATTAAACCTTAAAGTTCAAAATGACTTCCTGTGACTCCATGTCTCAGATCCAAGTCACGCTGATGCAAGAGATAGGCTCCCATGAACTTGGACAGCTCCACCCTTGTGGCTTTGCAGGGTATATCCTCCCTCCCAGCTGCTTTCATGAGCTAGTATTGAGTGTCTTTGGCTTTTACAGGCACATGGGGCAAGCTGTCAGTGGATCTACCATTCTGGGATCTGGAGGACCATGGCCCTCTTCTCACAGCTCTACTAGGCATTGCCCCATTGGGGACTCTGTGTGGGGGCTCCGACTCCACATTTCCTTTCCTTTGCCCTAGCAGTGGGTCTCCATGAGGGCTCCACCCCTGCAGCAAACTTCTGCCTAAACATCCAGGCATTTCCATACATCCTCTGACATATGGGCAGAGGTTCCCCAACCTCAATTCTTAACTTCTATGCACCTGCAGGATTAACATTACATGGAAGCTGCCAAGGCTTGGGGCTTGCACCCTCTGAAACCACAGCCCAAGCTGCACTTTGGCCCCTTTTAGTGATGGCTAGAGTGGCTAGAATGCAGGGCACCAAGTCCCTAGGCTGCACACAGCAGGGGGCCCTGGGCCCAGCCTAGGAAACCATTTCTTCCTCCAGTGCCTCCAGGCCTTTGAGGAGAGGGGCTGCCACAAAGGTCTCTGACATGCCCCAGAGACATTTTCACCGTTGTCCTGGTGTTTAACATTCAGTTCCTTGTTACTTATGCAAATTTCTACAGCAGGCTTAAATTTCTCTCCAGAAAATGGGTTTTTCTTTTCTATTGCATTGTCAGGATGCAAATTTTCCAAACTTTTATGTGCTGCTTCTTCTTGAATCCCTTGCTGCTTAGAAATTTCTTCTGCCAGATACCCTAAGTCATCTCTCTCAAGTTCAAAGTTTCACATATCTCTAGGGCAGGAGCAAAATGCTGCCAATCTCTTTGCTAAAGCATAGCAAGAATCACCTTTATTCCATATCCCAACAAGTTCCTCTTCTCCACTAAGAGCACCTCAGCCTGGATATCACTATCAGCATTTCCATCAAAGCCATTCAACAAGTCTCTAGGGAGTTCCAAACTCCCACATCTTCCTGTCCTCTGAGCCCTTCAAGTCTCGAGGAAGTTCCAAACTTTCCCACATTTTCTTATCTTTTTCTGAGCCCTCCAAACTGTTCCAACCTCTGCGTGTTACCCAGTTCCAAAGTCACTTCCGCATTTTCGGGTATCTTTACAGCAGCACCCTGCTCCCTGTGGTATCACTTTACTGTATTAGTCTCTTCTCATGCTGCTAATAAAGACATACCCTGGACTGGGTAATTTATAAAGGAAAGAGGTTTAATTAACTCACAGTTCCACATGGGTGGGGAGGCCTCAGGAAACTTACAATCATGGTGGAAGGGGAAACAAACACGTCCTTCTTCACATGGTAGCAGGAGAGAGAAATGTGGAGCAAAGGTGGGAAAACCCTTTATAAAACCATCAGATCTTGTGAGAACTCACTCATTATCATGAGAAAAGCATGGAGGAACCACCCCCATCTCATTACCTTCCACGAGGTCCCTCCCTCACCAGGTGGGGATTACAATTTGGATTGTAATTTAAGATGAGGGTAGGGTGGGGACACAGAGCCAGACCATATCACCCTCCTAAGCATCTGCCCACTCAATTTTGGCTGGAGGTGAATTTCATTTTCTCTCTGATCCCACTGCAGCCAACCCCAACTTCATTCCTGATTGCCTAGGAAGAACTGCCTTTGAAATTTGACATCTGCAGCCAGATAGGGGAATGCCCCTTCTGGGCCCAGAGAGCAGGATCTGCTTCTCTCAGTTTGGGAAAATTTTAAGGGAATTTCCATTTGCAGGTTGAATAAGCTCAACTGATTGAGAGAGGAAAGCATCCTGACTATTTTAGAATGGACACTCTTGAAGGCTTGTTTGTAGTTGTGTTTGTGTGTTGTGTCCAGGCAAGTGAGTGTATTTTGTGGATACCAGAGAGTGGGTTCAGCTCCTCTCAATTTGGGAAATTCCAAAAGAATTTTCATTTGCAGGTAGATCAAGACCAACTGAGAGAGAAAGCACCCCAACTGTTTAAGCTGGACACTCTTGGGGTTTGTTTGCTGCTGCAGCAGTTAGATTGTGTTCTGGTGATTGTGTGTGTTTGATATAGTCACAGGAAATTAGAATTCGGTAAGCTGTTATTCTTTTGCAATACTGCTTGTCCCCAGTATTGTTTGGAATCTGGAGTTTGCTGTTGAATGGGGAAGTGGGATGGAGTTGCATGTATCCAGGTTTTTGTGCTACTGTCTAAGCAGGGTCTGGCCTGGTTAGTATATGATGCTCTCCTTTAGTGCTGTTTAGCCCCAGTGCTCTTTGGAATCTGGGGAAGTTTGCCCTGTAAAAATCAAACAGCCATGGAAACTGCTTTACCCAAAACTTTGGTTCACAGCCTTCATTGGATTACCTATGGGGGCAAACAAAGTATAACAATGTAAAACTGATGAGCTTGTATTGCTATTTCATGGCTAGAGTTCCAAGTTAAAAGCTATTGGATCTTTGTGTGTGTGTATACATGTCTAGAGGAGTTTATTTGTATATACACTTATTGTTACATTGTGTCTACCAAATTGGCTTATAAGTAAAAGGGCGCTTATAAATTAAATAAGTCTAAGTAATTTTCAAGTTTATATGACTTAAGTAAATCTTTACTAATCAAGCTGGCTTTAAAATTATTTGAATTTAAAGTAGAAATGCCTTCAGAATTGTCAGCATACATTTTTTTATCTGGATTTTATATTTATCTTTGCTAGATATTTTGAGGTGTTTGCTAGATATATTTTCAGTGTTTGGCATAGAAGGTATAAAGTTATAAACCCAGCCCAAGCAAAATGATCTTGGTTTGTGTGCCTTCTTTAACAAATGAGACTAATTTAATGTCATTAGCTGAATCTTCTGAGATATCAGCAAAATTACCTACATATTTAACATTGAAGCTCTTATTTAGGTGAGCACCTGATGTTCACTGGCTATTAAAAAATGATTAACAAGGAAGTAACTTAGCTTTATTATTTTATTTTATTTTATTCTATTTTTAGACAGTGTCTTGGTGTGTCACCTAGGCTGGAATGCAGTGGCATGATCTCGGCTCACTGCAACCTCTGCCTCCTGGGTTCAAGTGATTCTCGTGTCTCTGCCACCCAAGTAGCTGGGACTACAGGCATGTGCCACCATGTCTGGCTAATTTTTGTATTTTTAGTAGAGACAGAGTTTCGCCATGTTGGCCAGGCTGGTCTCAAACTCCTGGTGTTAAATGATTAACCCACGTTGGCCTTCCATAGTGCTGAAATTACAGGTGTGAGCCAACACACCCAGCAGAAAATAACTAACTTTAAGTGATGGTGTCTAATATCTCAGTTTTCAGAAGTAATCAAGATAAACTGTTAAAAATGGAGTACATATAAATGAGAGAAATATTTTAGGTAAACTTTTTGTGTAATTTAAAATATTAAAATTATTTTTGATGCTCATTCAATATCTGGGCAATTTCCAATCAACAAAGGGTTATGATATGGGGAAATATATTTCTAAAAATTGTGGAATCATTCTTGTCTATAAAATGCTCATATCTGATAGCTCAGGATTTCTTGCTTTTTAGGGTTTCACTAAAATTGAAGGTTACTAAGGATAAGAATTATAGTTAATATGTAATTCTGTATATAAAATGTGCCAAAAGATGTGTTATTAGTGAGAAAATATAGTTTTGTCTAATTCAGAAGTTATCTAAAAGTCAGTTCAAATTACAGATTTGAAAAGGTTATTTATGAAACAAGGTAGTAAGGAACCAGTAAGTAGGAGTGAGAGACATGCAGAAAGTTATGTATATGACTTTGGTAAGGAAGAAAAGATAATAAGTTTGTATGAGAAAGGATCATATATAGTAAATATTTTCACCTAGAATAAAATGGCTGGTTCTTTAAAGAAGGAGAAAAAAATCTGAACAGAAAGCCCAGGCATGTCATGGATGGTCTGTGTAAGTGAGATGCTTTTTTTTTTTTTCTGTTTCTCTGTGTGTCTATCTTCATGCACATACAGAGAAAATAGAAAGTTGGAAAAGTTTAGATAATAAAATATTCTTTAAAACCCGACAGAGAATTGGAAAAATGTGGCTAATTAACATTTTTGTGTTTAAAACTTTTAGTCCTGACTAAAGTAAAATTAAAAATATTGTAAAGAAATGCATTGGCAGTTTCACGATTGTTTTTTAATATAGACCTTCAGGCCTCTCAAAGAACTGAAACTCATCAGATCACCACACAAGATGCCTCCTTGCCCCTCCCTAGTTCTTGTCTTCTTACATTTCTTCCCTGTTATTTAAACTCTTAGTTTTAGTTGGTCAGGGAGATATATTTAAGGGTGAGCTCCCATCTCCTCAGCTGCAGCACCTGATTAAAACCTTCTTCCTTGGCAATACTCAGTGTCTCAGTGATTGGCTTTCTGTGCTGTGAGCAGCAGGACCTGGACCAAACCCCTAGTGTTTTGGTAACATTCTGAGTGAAAGAAGAAAGATTATATACTGCATTATTCCATATACATAAGATTGTAGAAAATGCAAACTCACCTATATGACAGGAAGCAGTGTTTGCCTGCGGACTGAGGATTTGGAGTGAGGCAGCAGGTGGGGAGTCATAGGAAGGAAAAATTACAGAAAGAGCATGAGAAACTTTTAGTTCTGAGGAATACATTCACTACCTTGATTTATATGACAGTTCTCCAGGTATATTTGTATATGTCAGAATTTCCCAAATAGTATGCTTTAAATATGTGCAATTTCTTGTATGTTATTTGTACCTCAAAAATTATTTTTTAAGCCATTACGAGCTGATTTTCCCTTTGTACATTCCCCTTCTGGAGACAGGAACCATGAGATTTTGCAGAAAAGCAATCTGCTGAGGTCTTTTTCTCAGCTTGCTAGAAGATATTGGCCCTAATTCAAAGGATAACTTCACCTTAAACAAATATTTTCCAAATATAGTGATTTCTACTCTTCACTTAGATATTGTTCCAACAGATACGTAAAAGAGACACTGGTTAGACAACTGGTTACTGAATTTTTATTTGTTACAGATTTTCACTGTGATTAATTTAAGTCATGTTGCAACAGGACTTATTGGTTGATGAAGAGTATATTTCTGTGAACTGTAGCATAGCATACTAGAAAGACTGCAGACAAGGAAATGAGAAGACTAAATATCTGTTTAGCACTACCATCTATAAGAACTTGAATAAGCCGTTTAAATCCATTTGCCTTGGTTTCTTCTTTTGCAAAAAGGGTGTAATTCTTATTCTGCTTATCATTTCTGATCAAATGGCATAACAGTTCAACATGTTTTATAAAGAGTAAAGAATGATAGACCTTGGTTTTTCTCTTATTACTTAACATAAACTTTTGGGAGTTACGTTATTAACTATCAAGAAGTAGGTATAAATACTAATGTTGTAAAAATAAATTAATGCGTTTATTCTAGAAGTAGAGTGATTTCAATTATCCAGTTATTGTTTATTGAATACAGTGTGTTCCATGCTCTACATTATTTTTTATTTGTTCGTTCATAACCAATCACATACAGTTTGTTTGTCCTCCTCTTACCTTTCTCTAGAGGCACATTGCTCCCCCATGTAGTTGTAGCCATCATCAGCCAAGTATCTTAAAATAGAACTCGGTTTCAGCACTTTTCATTCTTTCCTCTGAAGTGTCAGGCAAAGAATTTACTGAATAATTGTTTCAGCACTTGGCATCATGCTACCAGCGGTTATGAATATGCAACTAAATCTTTGCAAAGCTGCAATTAAAAAAACACTCAAAGTCTTACACAGTACATTCAGTACCTTTTTTTATAAATGGAATAATACAATTTAAGAGGAAAAACAAAATTATGCAATGTGATGGTTCACATAGAACCATGTGTCTCAAAAAGAACTTAATTATGTTTCAGTGGGATGTACATATGAATGACACATTTTTTACATGACACCTACTCTTTCAAAGTTATTAAAATCTTGAAAGCATTATTTTAGAATTAAGGAAATTAAGTAAATTTTCTCTGTCCATTGGATAATCACAATAAAAGGAAAGAAAATGTACCAAAAAGGGAAATAAGAGTTTTAAATCAAGGAAGAACCAGTACAAAGCTTGAATTGAAGACTTGGGGACCCTCCAGCATGAAGGCTGTTAATCCTCATATGCTTAGGGTGGGCATAGCTGCTTAAGGGATGGCGAGTCTTGCAAAGCTGTAAACATGCCCCCTCCATGCCTGTTTGTCCTGGATGAGACTCTCCACACACCCACCCACAAGGAGAGATACTTGTTTAAACCTTACTTACATTGTCACAAATACAGTGTCGTTGTAGACCTTTTGGTAAAAAACTGATCTCAAGGGAGCTTGGTGCACATTCTAATCCTGTGTAATGAATCAGCTCCATAAATTAACCCAATTTTCCCATGAGTCAGATCAGTAGACAACATTTTCAGAGTAAATCAGCCATCAGGATTTTCTGTTTCTTCAGCTTTTCCTGCCCCTGTTCTTCAGACCACACCCATCGTTCCCTTCTTTTCTGGGGGAAGTTTAATCCGGGCATTTCTTTTTTTTTTTTTTTCTTTTTTTGAAACAGTCTCACTCTGTTGCCCAGGCTGGAGTGCAGTGGCACAATCTCGGCTCACTGCAAGCTCTGCCTCCTGGGTTCATGCCATTCTCCTGCCTCAGCCTCCCGAGTAGCTGGGACTACAGGCGCCCGCCACCACGCCTGGCTACTTTTTTGTATTTTTAGTAAAGACGGGGTTTCACCGTGTTAGCCAGGATGGTTTCGATCTCCTGACCTCGTGATCCACCCACCTCGGCCTCCTAAAATGCTGGGATTACAGGCGTGAGCCACCACACCCAGCCTAATCCAGACATTTCAAACAGAAGGCCTCTGTGTAGGGACTGTGGTCAGCAGAATAATACTCCCTGCCACAGACGCCCAAACCCCAAGCCTGGAACCTGAGACTATGCTACCTTACCTGGCAAAAGGGACATTACAGACATGATTAAGAATTTTGAGATGAGGAGATTACCCTGGGAGTCCCAGTCTAACCGAACGAGTTCCAAAAAGCAAAGGACTTTTTTCTGGCTGGTCAGAGAGATGTGACAATGGAAGAAGGGTCAGAAAGAGGAGACGCTGATGGCTTTGTAGAGAAAAGCAAGAGGCCCCAGCCAAGGAATGAGGACCTCAGGGATCTGGAAAAAGCAAATAAGTGGAGTCCTTGCCTTGACGTTAACCGAGACCTTGATTTCAGCCCAGTGAGACCATGGTCAACTTCTGACATATGGAACTATAATAAATAATACATAGATAACAAATTTGTGCTCTTTTAAGCCCACTCCAGCTGGTAGTCTAGTAGTTAAGATTCTGTGCTTTTTATCCACCACTGTGCCCTGGAGATGTAAGTCCTTTAACTCAGAAGGAAAAAACAAAAGAGAGAGAAATAAACTTTTGTTGTTATAAGTCACTAGGTTTGTGGTAATTTCTTATGGCAATAACAGGATATGAATACAGAAGTTTTCACAGTCATAGTGTTCAAGAACCAATAGTAAACAGGAAACAACAAAGAAAATATAGACTTTCTAAAATTCTGAAACTATTTCATGTGTGTGTTTGTCAATATTATACTGGCAGTAAATGGAATGGTTTAACACCTTTACTTGTCAAAATAAAAAATTGGCAGTCCGATTCTAATCTCATATTCCACAGACATTTAATTTGTTATGTATTTTAGAAGTTTGTAACCACTGATATTATCACTATCATTGTCATAAGACCTGATTTTTTTTTTTTCAGTTTTTAAAACTTTTCTTGCCACTTAGCATACACATACAAGCACTTAGTCAGCTCTACATGCAATACTAGAAACGACGGATGAAAGGATGAGGACACCATGGCTACTGTCTTCAAAAAGTTCATTGTGACATATAGGGAAACATGTATGTACTCATTTGTTGGGGAAAAAAATAGTAACTCTGGTGATGAGATGCAGAAGCACTGACTGTGACATCAGCAAAAGTCTGAGAGGGTGCAATGGAGACCTCGCCAAAGACAAACAAAGTTTGCAACCAAAGCCCTGTCCTGTACTCCCCTTCTTTTCTTGAGCCCTCCACTGAAAAATGAAGATGCAGCCCCATTAAATAGAGCAAATGTGTGGTGGGAGAATAAAAGTAAGTAACTTGGAACATAGAAAATCGAACATCTGGTGAATAATGTTAAAGCAAACTAAATATGGCCTAAGAAGGACTCCATACGTCTATATTTGAGTCCTTGTGGAGGAACTGCAACCTAACTTAGTAGGTAGACAAGACTGAAAACCTAACTTAGGAGTATCCACCTGTAACAATTGCTGAGTCTTGGCCAATCCTAGAAGCCGTACTTCAACCACTCACGGTCTGCTAAGTGTTCAAACTGTGTTCAAAGAAGGCAAATGCTGACCTGTAACCAATCGAGCTGTTTCTGTAACACACTGCTGATTTCTGTACGTCACTTCCCCTTTTCTGTCTATAAATTTGTTCTGAGCATGAGGCACCCCTGGAATCTCTCCGTTTCTGCTGTAATCCTGGGGGCTGCCCGATTCATTGCTCATTTTTTCATTGCTCAATTAAACTCCTTTAAATTTAATTTGACTGAAGTTTTTATTTTAACAATAACAACATAATGGTGTCCAAGAGCTTTCCTTTAGTTTGGAAGATAAGAATATATATGCATCTCAATCTTCTTCTCACCCTGAATTGTTTCACGCTATCTAAGGTCTAAGCATTTTCATGGCCATTTTTCAGGCTATATCATAAACAAACCTGTTTGACTTCAGTAGTTCCCACATACCCATGGGGGGTATGTTCCAAGACTCCCAGTAGATGGCTGAAACCACAGATGGTACCAATCCTTATATAAATACCATTTTCACATACATACATAGTTATGATAAAGTTTGATTTAAAATTAGGCACAGTAAGAGACTACCAACAATAATTAACAACAACATAATATAACAATGTACTATAACATAAGTTATACGAATGTGGTCTCTCTCTCTCCCTCTTAAAATACCTTTATGTGGTGTACCGCTTATTTTTGAACTGCAATTGACTTCAGCTAACTGAAATCTCAGAAAGCAAAATGTCAGATAAAGATGAACTACTATAAAGTGCATAAACCCACATAAATCCACAAAGGCACATACTTTTTAAAGCAAAGTATTGTATCAATTGGCAACTTATAATGACGAAATCAGGCAAATATCTCATAATCTAGATTTTTGTTTCTTAACATGATAGTGGTCATAATTTTAACAGTTAGAGGACATCTTGCCTCTATTGCTCGAGGTATAAAATGAGGAATTGTAAACCAAGGTGATTAAATATTATAAAGCTATTTTGAAATGTAATGTCAATAAAATCCATAGTATTTTCTGCTTATATTTTGTTTGTAATGTCTTCTTCCCCCGGAAGAGTTTTTGAAAAAAACAAAAATATAGTCATTCAATCTGGAAACAAAATTGCAGTGGCTGAGGAAAAATATCAACAAATTTAGTCTCTTGTTGTCCCGGAATTTGTCAGAAGAGCTGATAGAGACATCATCTGAGCAGGCATTGAAATCCCTCCCTATCAGCCATCTGCAGTGCGACTGGAGATCAGTAAACCACGAGAGAAGTCTGAATAGCTGAGTAAAACACAGTCATTGATTTCCAAAGGTGATAACAACAACTGTGAAAGAAGATCTCAAAATTAAATTAGCATTAATGCTTGCATTACTCCTGGGATACTGCTTCTGTTTATCTCAAAAAGAAATGCTATTTCTGGAAAATGGTCACTTGCACTTCCTAAATCAGAAGAAAATCTGAGGTTTTGTGATGTCAGAAGAGCTCAGCTTTTACGATTCTTTGCTTAATTTGTTAGAGCTGTGTCTCTCTCTTTCAAACTGTTTTGCTTTTGTGAAGGTACACTGTGATATTTTAAATAAGAATCTTAGTTTTCATGTTCTTAAAGAGTTGTATAATAAATTATTCTTTTTTTCTTTTCTAAGCTGCCTAGGACAGGTACTGCCTAGGACATGTACTTCCAGGCTATCAGGAGACAAGAGAAAATACAAGAGCAAACAAACCAGGGAAGCTTGCTTTCTGCTCAGTTTTAAACACTCAGCCTCCTGTTTAATTCCTGATTCTCACTCTATGCCTCAGTATAATGATGCACCCCCATGACAATGGGTTTCCACAGAATAGAGTGTGTATGCAAAAAATAGACATCTTACCCTAACAGAAGTTCTCTTTGGACCTCTTATTCAAGGGATACTCATGTGCAAGAAATCCCTTCTCTGTCGCCCTCCCAGCCTGGGTATGAGCCACACCTTACCCTACCTAGGATTTGTGTCACTCCTGATTCAAGAGGATAAGGTTGAACTTTCACATCCCTCCCAGATGGGAGGTGTGTTTTCATCCATTTTCTGCTGCTATAACAGAATACCATAGACTGGGTAACTTATAGACAAAATAAATTTATTTGGCTCGCAGTTCTGGAAACTGGGAAGTCCAAGAGCATGGCACCAGCATCTGGTGAGGGCCCTCTTGCTGCTTCATAATATGATGGAAGGGTGGAAAGTGGAAGAGAGCCCTTGGGAGACAGACACCTGGGGCTGGACTTGCTTTATAACAATCCACTGTTGAGATAACTATTCCACTTCCAAGATAATTGACATTAGTCCATTTATGAGGGTTCTGCCCTCATGACCCGGTCACCTCTTATTAGGCCCCACCTGCCAACACTTTTGCATTGTGAAGTATATTTTCAACATGTGAGCTTTTGGGGGGACACATTTAAACCACAGCAGAAGGTAATATACCAGTAACATTCACTCATCCTGAACAGAAACTCTTTATGTTCTTGGGTAAAAACACTTCATAGATACCATCATTTTCAAAACTTGACTCTGGTAATTTAATGCTGTGCTTATAAGAGGTTTCAGTAAATGATGTGTCCTTTTTTAAAGGCCAAACAATCATTTAACAGTGTGGTAAGGCAAATATTTTTATATTGTTCTGAGAAATAGCTGTGTCAGGAAAACAAAAGCTTTTTTTATGGAAAATCAGCACAATTTATTTTTCATTTTTGAAAATGTACCCAATAGTATATCTATTTAATTCCATCTTGAACATTGCCCAAAAAACACTAGTGTATCCCTACCATGTTCTATATTTTACAAGGAGATTTTATAAAGGAAAACTTTCCACCTCCCTATAAACACATACACCTTTATTTACTTTTATTTGTGGTTTTATTGAATACGTCTCAATTCAGAGAACACTGTTTTTGAGCAACTACTAGATAAAAAGACTATGTGTGTGGTTTAAAAATGTAAAGGATGCTGTTATTGCTCTTAAATTAGGTATATTTTAAAAGCAGTAATGATTATTTAAGTAACTGAGAATCATCCAGGATAAACTTTTGTGTGTTGAAGTAATAAACGATCTCTAAATATAGTTGCTCAAAACAACCAGTATTTGTTTCTGGGGAATGCTACCCATCCATCACTTGTTGGCAGGGAGTTCAGATTTTTGGTCACTCAAGCCATCTGGTAGACAGGGCAGCCACCGTCTCTATGTAATGCAACTCATCACTACACACAGGCAGAGTCCTAGAGGGTCCTAAGGAGAAATCGAGTCTTGCATTGGCCCTCCCAACCTCTAAGGGGCTAGGGAAGAGCAACCCTAGTTATGTGCCCTGGAAATGTTTGATGACCCTTCACACACAGAGAAGAGTGGAATGAGTGACATGTGAGAAGGCCCATGTAGCAGTGTGGGGTCGGAGCAGAGCTGTGAAGTCCCTGTGGGGAGATGGCCAAGCACCATGAGGACAGGTATCTCGGGGGAGGCTTTGGGTGGGAAAACTGTCAAGAGGCACTAGTAGTGCTAGGTAAGGGAATAGCCTGAGAGGAAGACACACATTATAGGATTACAGGTCTATGTTTGGCAGTAACTCACATTTGGGGGACATTTGAAGCATTGTACACATGAGATTTGTTAAGATATCTTAGGATGAAAGTGTCTAGATCAAAAAAGCAGAAGTGGAAAGATTTGAGGAGAAAAAAATCATCAATAAAGTCAGAGGTAGGTATCCAGCCTCTTATGGACAGCACAGGCTGTCTTCCTTCATCTTATCATACAAATGCAAGGGCAACACAGGTGCTGCGGGCTGGTCACGGCATCTCCTCTGGTTGTGAAATTACATTCTTATTAAAATGTGCTCTTAGGGTGGCCTATTCTACACATTTCGTTGATTACATAATATTTCGCATATAGTTGTCTCTCAGGGATAGGCAGCATAAAATAGCCTAACAGAAGATAAATAATATTACAAGACAAAAATCAGAATTGTGGTCTGTGAGGCCTTCATAATGAAGGTAAATATTACAAAGGGAAATATTCTGGATTTTAAAACAATAAATGTTGAAAAGCACTGATGCATGCATTTGCATGGGAGGTAATTGATTAAAATATCCCACTCTGACTTCATGCTGCTTAGAGAGACACTGAGGGCACAGTTGAACCAAGATAGGAAACAAGATTCAGTGCAATGCAGATTCTTCTGGACCCTGGGGTCTATGCTTGTCAAAATTGATTGATATAATGTAGGAGGTTAAGTGCTTTACTGATATTAATCCCACTTTAAAAAGAGCAGAAGGAAAAAAAAATACCTCCCTGGATTCCCTAAAAGGACCATTTTAATGATGCTGTGTAATTTTGCAAGGTCCGTTCGTAATATGTGGTGAGCAAAAAAAATTTGTGCTTCTATTACCAGGGGAAGTCGTGTATTCACAACAAAGGCAATATACTCTGTTCTTTGCTTACCAGGAAGAGAAACAGGCATAAGCTGTGCAAGTTCCTAGAAGAAAGTTCCATTGCTCAAAGGGCCGCAGAGGGCAAGAATGTGCTCCCTCCATGGAGGCACACCTAGGGAGGGCTCACTGTGGCCCAGGTGCAGTGCAAGTCATGGGAACACCAATATGAAGACGAAACACAACTGCTGACCTCAGAAGGCTTAGGCTAAACATGAATAGCAATTACAGACTGGGAGAAATGCTGGGAGTGGAACTGAACGATGCACTAAATTGTAAGAAGTGAGAGCCCTTCCGATGGGGAGGACAGGGAGGAGATTCAGGCCAAGACATAGCATCAGCTAGGTAAGTAGAGTGGAGGGAAGAGACAGGAAAACACTCCAAGTCAAGAGAACGGCTGCAGCAAGGCCCACCTGGAAAACAAACCAGAGGGAATACAAGCTCAGGAATAGTTTCCATGAGTTTTGCAGAGTGGAAAAAGTGAGCCAGGTATGCTGAGGGGATGCAGAGAGGCAAGAGGGAGGGAGAAAGACAGGAATGGGTGAGGTGACCCAAACCCAGAGCCTGCAGAGCTGAGGCCAGACCTCCAAGGATGGCGCTGCCAGTGATTCTGGTGCTGGGGTCTCTGACCAGGTGCCATGAGGTTGGTGCTGGAAACACCAAACAACAAGCAAGAGGTTGGTCCACTACTGCACACGAAGATTCATGGCCATCCCAGGTCCACATTGGAGAGGGGAGCATTCGAGGGTAGGTCTGGAGCCAATGGACAACTGTTCACTTACTAGTGAAGTGGGCACAGAGGAAGGATCAGTGGCCAGAATGAGGAGAGACTTGAGATCAGAGAAGAAGCAAGAGATCCAGCCACACCTCACATCCTTAGCCTGGAGTTTGGGTTTAAGCACAAGAGGAAATTGTTGAGGGGCTTTGAACTGAGTAACAGCAATGGTAATAGAGGTCTTCAGAGTAGCAGCAGCCACTACAGCTGTTATTTATTATGAGTTTGCAATGTGCCCAGCCCTACTCTAAGTGTTTTGCTTGTAACTCTCACAATAATCCTATGTGCAGAAACTCTTAGCCGCCCTCATTTTTTCTTTTTGTTTTTTTGTTTGTTTGTTTTTTGTTTTTTGAGACAGAGTTTTGCTCTTGCTGCCCAGGCTGGAGTGCAATGGCGTCATCTCGACTCACTGCAACCTCCGCCTCCCAGGTTCAAGCAATTCTCCTGCCTCAGCCTCCCAAGTAGCTGAGACTACAGGCAAGTGCGACCACACCCAGCTAATTTTTTGTATTTTTAGTACAGACAGGATTTCACCATGTTGTTCAGGTTGGTCTCGAACTCCTGACCTCAAGTGATCCACCTGCCTTGGCCTCCCAAAGTGCTGGGATTACAGGCATGAGCCACTGTGCCCAGCCACTTGTAGCCCCTTTTTATAGAGAGAATAAAGCCACAGAGAAGCTGAGTAATTTGCTAAAGGTCACACCACTAGGAAGGGGTGGAAGAAAGATTGGAAAGATGTGCATATAATTATCTATGACCAGACTATTTACTAAGTAAATAAAGTACTCAGGCTGCTGAGTGGAAATTCCACTGAGGGATGCAGGCAGGCTAATAGTTATTGCTGAAAATAAGGTAAGATGAATCCCTTATTGAAATTAAGGAAACACTCCAGTATGGAGTTTGCCAGAATAGGTTTCTCTACAAAAATTGATTCTGTGGTTAAAGACATTGGGAAAACACTGCCTACCTTCACTTCTCTTAGAAGCTCACAATATACATTAACATGTTAAATCTTCCTGGAAGTCCTACAATAAAGAAATGTGTTTCAACATTAAAAATAATTATCATTATTCCCACTGAAGATAAAGATTAAAAATGGCACTAGGCTGCCATGCAAAGGTCAGCCACAACACAGAAATGATGGGCAAGTTCAAGTTGAAATAAAGACTCCGCTTCAGTGACACAGACCATCCCCTCTCGTGGGCAAAGTCTTCAGTGTGTGCCAGCAGCTCAGAGTTCGATTAACTGGGGGATGAGGCAGCAGTCATGCAGGGAAATCTGGAAACATGCCAGCAAGACATCCAGAGTCAGAGGGTAGCCCCTGCACTGAGGGAGTTTCCTTTCATATGGGGGGGCAGTTATGAGTACTGCTTATACCTGAAAAACATAAATCCAAGTTCAGGTGCAACCCAGAGACACATGCCATTAAAGCAGTAGATTTTCCAGGACACAATGATCTCTCCTTTCACCTAATGAAACAATCCACATGTCACATAGTATGTTTATGATACAGAGACCTGCCCTAGTGCTATGGTAGTTGGGAATGGCACACAATGAGCTCTGCCTGACTTGGAGCAAGGGACCCAAGTTGGGATCCCTTGGGGCAAAAAAAAAAAAAAAAAAAAAAAAAGCAAAGATTTAGGCCTCAAAGATAGGAAGGTTAGAACTAACATCAGAACCTATCTCACTAGTCTGGAGATTTACCATAGGGCTTTGGGATCCCTAGCTCCTAGTTGACTTAACTGGCCATAAGTAGGCCATGTGCATCTAACCCTGTGTGTGGTTATATTTGTGTGTGTGTACACATCTGTCAAAGACTGCCCATAACCAGGGTGAGCCAAGAAGACCAGGTCTGGAGAATGGCCTTATAAAACTTTACAAAATAAAGAAGTATTGGATTGTCTGCTATTTCTGGATTGGTCTGCAGAGTAAAGGAAACACAAATGGTATTTGCAACCTTGCAAGAAATACATTTGCTCAGGAGAATTTCAGTCTAATTGTGTAATAAGACCCAGTACAGTTTGAAAGTTTTGATTAAATTTGATAAACCTACAGGCGGCTGGACTTAATAGTCCTTTGCAGTTTGCTTCCTCCTAATTAAAAACATAATTCTTAAACAGTCACAGTAACATGCTTTTCTGTTAACTCAACATATACTACAGGACTAGGGGAAACAAGAGTACCTGAAGGTTAGCATTTATTAAATCACACGAGGATGATGCATGTAGAGTTTGTAAGTAGTGGTAAAATATATTTGGAAAATGTAACTAAATGCAACTTTGATTGGTGACCAGCAATATTTCTGATTACACTAAATAGACTATATTTTTTAGTAATTAAGTGGATATCTTTTCTTAATTTAATATTTGGCATGAGATGAATGGGGGAAATGAAGATGCCCTTTACCAAATAAATACTTTGTCTACTAAGAGCAGACAATATAAAGAATTGTTGCAGTTAACATGTCATGTCCAGTACTACTTCAATTGCAGGCCCGAGGTTTAAGAGGAAATAGAGACTTCTGTTTACAATTTGGAGATGTAGAGCACTGGAAAGAATATAATTCCCACCACATAATAAAAAAGCTGTACAAGGCCAGGTGCAGTGGCTCACACCTGCAATCCAGCATTTTGGGAGGCCGAGGTGGGCAGATCGCTTGAGGTCAGGAGTTCAAGACCAACCTGGCCAATGTGGTGAAACCCTGTCTCTACTAAAACAAAATAATAAATAAATAAATACAGAAATAAATTTGCCAGGCGTGTTGGCGGGCACCTGTAATTCCAGCTACCTGGGAGGCTGAGGCAGGAGAATTGCTTGAATCCTGGAGGCAGAGGTTGCAGTGAGCTGAGATTGCGCCACTGCACTCCAGCCTGGGTGACAAAGCAAGACTTCATCTCAAAAAAATATATATTAAAATATTAAATTAAAAAAATTTAAAAAGCTGTACAAACTTCAAATAAATGACTTTTGAAAATTCATTAGAAAGATTTGGTCACAGAGTATACAATGGGCACAAAATCTAAGAGAGACAGGTACCCTCAGAGAAATAGAACCTGAATACTTGCTTACCCGGTATAGATACCACTGAACACCACAGAATCTGGTAAAAAGATTGAAGTAAGCATCTTTAACAAATCACTAAAGGCCAAGTGAGGGCTCATGAGAACATGTGAAGCTTCTATGGGCTGCAGACCCGGGTGAAAGGTGTTGTTACCTCTTGGAGGCCTTTCCTCCAGGAATCCACCAAGTGCCCACAGCTGGCATCAGGGGAATCTTGAGAAAGCTCAGAGGTGGTACTGGCTGGTGAGTGTGTGGGTGGTAGGAGGGAGAAATTGTAGCCAGCCAAGGGACCCAGGGGAATCTCATCACAGGTGGGATTATAGACTCTGCCAAGACTTATCTTCCCTAAGGAACAAAAATCTTAATCTGCATGGGAAGGGCATCAAAATATAGCCTATGGGCACAGACGGACACACCCTGAGACTGCAGGAGAGGACAGAGGAGAAAAGAGAAGTCGTATCCCCACAGAAGGGGCAAGAATATGTGCTAAGACAGGGTTACATATGGAGGAAGGGCAGGAACACTTACGAAGACCAACCTTTCAAGGTCAGGTTCCCAGTGCCTGCCTGGGACTAAGGATTAACCAGGAAGGCAGAGGAAGCTCCCTTCTGCCACTCACCACCAGGCTAACAAGCAGTGAGGAAAAAATATCAGTAAAAAACATCTGGGGGATCTGCAAGAGACAGACTCTATCTGTGGAGAAGTGTAAAGAAACAGCCCAACACCAAGTGTGGAGACAAGCAGAAGGTAACACTGCAGGAATTTGAAGCGTTCTGGGTGTATTGATTGTAACCATGGCAACAACAAACTTCAAATCCATCCTAATTCCTAAAGAGACTGACACAAAAGTCCACACCAAAGATCTAGCAGAAGGAAAATTATGCTCATTTCTGAGCATAACATGTACATGCCCAGTATTACCATCCTATAAAACGTCAGGCTTCCAACAAAAAAAAATTACACAGTGTACAAAAAGGAAAGAACAAACACAGTCTGAAGAGTCAAAACAATGAGAATAACCAGACTTAGATATGACACATGTATTGGAACTATTAGGCAGGGATTTCAAAAATCACTATGATTAATATGCTAATGGATGTTGTAATGGAATGGAAATTGTAATGGAAGTCCAAATGTAATCCAAATTGTAATGGAACATGCAAAATCAGACAGGTAATTTTAGCAGAGAGACTGAAACTATAATAAACACAAAAATGCTAGGGATAACAACTAAAACAGTAACAAAATGAAGAGTGCCTCCAATGGACTCATTATCAGATTTAACACAATTGAGGAAAATCTCAGTGAACTTGAAAATAGGTCACACTGAAATGCAAAGAGAAAAAAATAACAGAGCAAAATAACAAACATTAGATTTTTGTTAACAAATAACAAAAAGCAAAAACAGAACAAGGTATCTAAGAATTGAAGCAAAACATCAAATGGTCAAACATAACCTATATTGGAATCCCAGAAGGAAACGTGAGAAAAGGATTGAAGAAAGTGAAGCCACAAAACACATGAGGCAAAAACTGATGGAATCGGGGGGAAAGAGGGAGTTCAGTTATAGCTGGAGAAGTTCACTAGCTGCTTTTCTTAATGGATACAACAACTGGACATAAGCAAGGATGTAGATCTGATTAACATTATCAAACAACCTGACATATCTGACAACAATAACACTCCACACATCAACAGAATAGACATTCTTCTCTAGCACAATGAGGATAGGCCGTGTGCTCTGCCGTAAAACAGACCTCCCTCGGTCAATTTTAAAAGATACAGTACGTATTCTTTGTGGGGGCTATAGGCTGTGAAAAGTCACTGACATGAGGCAGATTGATTAATAGGAAAAAAGCTGTAAAACAAAAATAAAATTCTAAGCTCCCATGACTGACTGATGGACCTTCTTCTTGGCCAAGGGCATTCCAAAGTTAACCTGAAAAATGAGTTCAGGCCATCATGGGAGCAGGGGGTCAGACATGCCTCATCATACCCTGCTCCCTTTGGAATTCAGGCACAGCTGACCAGCATTAACATCAAAACAGAGACCTTAAAACTGACAGAACACACTCTTTGTGTGATAAGAAATAGTTAAAATTGATTCTCTCTGAAGCCTGCTACCTGGAGGCTTCATCTGTACAATAAGAAACTTGGTTTCCACAATCCCTTATCTTAACCCAGATGCTCTCTTCTATTAATTTCAGGTCTCCCACTTAAGACCTGAAATTAATAGAAGAGAGTCTGGGTTAAGATAAGGGATTGAAATAACTCTTTCAACCAATTGCCAATCAGAAAATCTTCAAATCCATCCATGACCTGGAAGCCCCTGCTTTCAGTTGTCCCATCTTTCTGGACTGAATCAGTGTTCCATCCTGACCACCTTGGGCACATGTTCTCAGGATATCCTGGGGCTGTGTCACATGCCATTGGTCATTCATATTTGGCTCAGAATAAATCTCTTCAAATATTTTGAAGAGTTTGACTCTTTTCATTGACAAGGCATACAAATTTATTTAATGTGTATACATGGGAGCCTTCAGAATGAAGATCCAACCCAACAGTAAGATACAGAAGCTTATATACCATCCTGAGGCCACAGAAAAAAACACAGACTCAATGTGGCCAAAATCAGGTTATGCTGGTAACTCAAGTTTAGTGGCAAGACAGATGACAGGAGAGAGAAAGGAAGAGGTGTGGCTAGCAAAGGTGTCCTTGTTATGTAGATGAAGCCTCCCTCAGAGAGAATAGATAGTAACTGTTTCTTTTCAGACTTTTAAGGATATCAAATTCCATCCTCTCCTGGATTAGAAAGGCATAGAAAGGGGAGGCAGGCTGCATTAATGGAGATTCTCTACAGTTGCAAATTTCTCCCACTTGAGTCTGCTAATCCTGAGGCAGTCATTTCAAAATATGTCAAGGAATTATATTTTGGAGTAAAATATTTTGAATTATTTTATCTTCAATCATAATGCAATTAAATTAGCAATCAGCAACAGAAATAATTAAGAAATCTACAAATATTTAGAGATTAAATAACATACTCTAAATCACGCATAGTTCAAAGAGAAAATCACAAGGGGACTTAGAAACTATTTTGAGCTGAATAGAAAGAAAAATACAACTTATCACAATTTATTGGATGCAGTGAAGAAAGAGCTTAGAAAAAATTTATAGTTGAAAAGACTATATTAGAAATGATGAATTCTCTCAACTTGATCATCTAAACTTTCACCTTAAGAATTGAGGAGAAGGCTGGGCACAGTGGCTCACGCCTGTAATCCCAGCACTTTGGGAGGCCAAGGCAGGCAGCTCACGAGGTCAGGAGATCGAGACCATCCTGGCTAACACGGTGAAACCCCATCTCTACTAAAAATACAAAAAAAAAAAAAATTAGCTGGGTGTGGTGGCGGGTGCCTGTAGTCCCAGCTACTCAGGAGACTGAGGTAGGAGAATGGCGTGAACCTGGGAGGTGGAGCTTGCAGTGAGCCAAAAGCACACCACTGCACTCCAGCCTGGATGACAGAGTGAGACTCTGTCTCAAAAAAAAAAAAAAAAAAAAAAGAAGAATTGAGGAGAAAAGCAAACTAAGTCCATATCAAGTGAAAGAAAGGAAATACTCACTTTGGGAGGCCAAGGTGTATGGATCACTTGAGGCCAGAAATTCAAGACCAGCCTGGCCAACATGACGAAATCCCATCTCTACTAAAAGTACAAAAAAAAACCACAAAAAACGAACCAACCAACCAACCAAACAAACAAAAGAACAGATGTGGTGGTGGATGCCAGTAATCCCAGCTACTCAGGAGGCTGAGGCAGGAGAATCATTTGAACCTAGGAGGAAGAGTCTGCAGTGAGCCAAGATTGCACCACTGAACTCCAGCCTGGGTGACAGAGGGATACTATATCTCAAAATAAAAATTAAAAAAGGAAAAATACTAAATATTAAAGGAGAAGTGAAAAAGAAACCCAGAAAATTAATGAAGTCAATAAATCCAAAAGCTGATATATTGAGAAGATAAACAACATTAAGAAATCTTTAGCTATTCTGACAAAAAAAAATTAGGAATAAAGACTCAAATTACCAAAATTAAATATGAATTAGAGGTCATCACTACTGACCCTGCAGAATTTTAAAATATTGTAAGGGAACACTATGAACAAATTTATGCCACTATATTAGACAACTTAGATAGGTTTGAAAAACTCCTAGAAAGACACAAGACTGACCAGGAAGAAGTAGAAAATCTGAATAGATCTATGACAAGTGAAGAAATTCAATAAATAATTAAACAATCTTCCCTCAAAGAATAGGGCAGGTCCTGATGGTCTAATTAGTAAACTGCAGCAAACACATAAAGAAAAAATAATACCAAACTTTCCCAAAATCATCCAGAAAAATAAAGGATGAGCACTTCCCAGCTTATTTTATTAGGGCAGCATTATGTTGATGCTAAAGCCAGACAAAGAAAACTGCAGACCGATACCTTCATGAACCTAGACGCAAAAATCAACAAAATATTAGCAAACCAATTCCAGCAACAAATAAAAAGGATTATAAATATGACAAAGTGGCATTTATCCCAGGAATGCAAGATTGGTTTAACATGCAAAAATAATTAACATCATACAAAATATTAATATAATAAAAGACAAAATCCACAAAATCATCTCAATAGATGCAGTAAAAGCATTTGATGAAATCCAATACCCATTAATGATAAAGGCTCTCAATAAATTAGGATAGAAGAAAACCTCCTTAATCTGATAATGGACATCTAGGAAGAACCTGTAGCTAACATTATACTTAATGAAAAAAGCCTGAAGGTTTTTCCAGTAATATCAGAAACACGGTAGAGGTGTTCACTCATGCTACTTCTGTTCAAATTGCAGTGAACAATCTATCCAGTGCAACCTAGAAAAATATATTTAAAATGCCACCCCAAATGCAAAAAAAAAAAAAAAAACAACTGTCTTTATTAAAAAATGACATTATCCAATAATCCTAAAAATTACACACACACACAAACTAATAAATTCAACAAGGTTGCAGGATGCAAGATCAATATACAAAAATTAATTGCATTTCTATACATAAAAATAAACAATATGGAAATAAAATCAAAAATAAAATTCTAATTACAAAAGCCTCAAAATGACAAAATGCTTAGGAATAAATTTAACAAAGGTACAGTTTTGCTGAAAGAAATTAAATGCAATCTGAATAAATTAAGAAATGTTCCATGTTCATGGATTGTGAGACTGGATGTTACTAAGTTAATGAGCCTCCCTAAATTTATCTAAAGATTAAATGTAACCCAATTAAAAGTTAAGTAGACATTGTGTTTATGCATAAAATGGTACAATGATTCAAAAATTAATGTAAAAAAGCAAAGGTCCCAGAATTGTCAAACAATCTTGGAAAAGAAACAAAGTTGAAGAAGCTTTCCTCCCTGATTTCAAAGTTTACCATAAAGCTACACTAATCAAGACAATGGGATGCTGGCACATGAATAGATGATAAATTAATGGTGCAGAACTCAGTGTCCAGAAATAAAACTTTTCATTGATGAAAAATTAATTTATGACAATGGTGCCAATTTAACGGAGAAAAGGGTAGTCTTCAAAGAATGGTATTGGAACAAGTGAATAGACACATTTGAAGATTTGAACTTAGATTCTCACCTTATACCGTACATAAAAATTAACTCAAACTAGGTCAAAGACTTAAATATAAGTACTAAATGTATAAAAATTTTAGAAGAAGACATAGGAAAAAAGTCATGATCTTGAGCTAAGCAAAGATTAAGAGATTAAGAAAACTATCAAGAAATTTTTGCCTAAAAAATCCATTAAAAAGTGATAAGTTTAATTCATCAACATTTTGTATATTGTGCATATTAAAAGTCACCATCAAAAAAGTGAATAAGCAAGAAACAGACTGGGAGAAAATATTTTCCAATCATATATCTACTAAAGAACTTGCATCTAGAGTAGACAAATAATTTTGCCACTCACTAACAAGAAGCCCACATATTTTATGATTCCACATGTACCCAATGTCCAGAAAAGACAAACCAGCAAAGACAGAAAGTAGATTATTGGCTGGCTGGGGTGGGGATGAGAAGGCAGAATTCCTACAAATCAGATCAGGGGATCTTCTTGGAGTGATGGACATTTTCTAAAACTGGATTGTGCTGATGGTTGCAAAGCTGCAAATTTTCTAAAATGTATTACACATTAAAAATAAATTGCACAGTATATAAATTTTACATCAAAAATTTGTCAAAAAGAAGTAGGTAAGCATCATAATCTTATATCCATTTTTTAAAATTGAATCTTTAGTTAAAATTCTTACCTCAAATAAATCTTCAGGCTCAGATGGTCTCACTGGTCCCTAAAAGTCCGCCAAACATTTAGGGAAAAAAATTATACCAATTCTTCACAGTCACTTTCGAGAAATAGAAGAGAAGGGAATATTCTCTAACTGATATTATTAGGCTAGCATTACTCTAATACCAAATCCAAAAACGTTACAAGAAAGACAACTGACCTTATACCATATGTAAATACCCATGTTCCTCACGGACTTAGATACCGTTACACAAAATATTAACCAATCAAAGTCATTGATATATAAAAAGGATCTAGACTATATTAGTCAGGGCTCTCCAGAGAAGCAGAACACACACACACACACACAAGCACACACGCACAGGTTGGGCAACCTAATCCAGAAATCCAAAATCCAAAACTTTTTGTGTGCCGACATGTTGCTCAAAGGAAATGCTTGTGGGTACATTTTGGATTAGAAATTCTCAACGGAAGAGCACCAGCAGCACAGTACTTATACAGAAATGCTCAACTGGTAAGTATAATGAACATACTCCAAAATCCAAAAAAATTATACGCATACACATATATGAGTATATGTGTCCATAGATACGCGTATACATAAATACATATGTATATATAGAGAGAGTTATTATGAGAAACTGGCTGATGCAATTCTGGAGGCTGTGAAGTTTTACAATCTGCTATATACAAGCTGGAGACCTATGGAAACAGGTGGTGTAATTCAGTCCCAATCAGACAGCCTGAGAACCTGGGGAGCGGATGGTGTAAGTCTCAGTCTGAAGGCAGGAGAGACGAGATGTCCCAACACAAGCAGTAAGGCAGAAAAGAAGGGAGTGACTTCCTCTTTCCTCCTCTGTTTGCTCCACTCTGGTCCTCAATGGATTATTGCATGATGCCTGTCCACACTGGGGAGCACAATCTATGGTACCAAGACCACCAACTCAAATGCTAATCTCATATCCAGAGACACTCTCACAGACACACTCAGAAATAATGTTTAATCTGGTCAGCACATGACATGGCCAAATTGCCACATGAAATTAACCATCACACAGGCCAAGTGGGGTTTATCCCAGGAATGCAAGGCTTGTTTAATGTTCAAGCATTAATCAATGTAATTTGCCATATTAACAGACTGAGGAAAATCAGGATCATCTTAATGGATGCAGAAAAAAATCATTTGACAAAACTCAGCATAGAGTCATGATAAAAACATTCAGCAATCTATAAAAAAAGAGATCTTGTAACAAACAGCATCTACAACAAACCTACAGCCAACGTCATTTATAATAATAAGAGGCACAATACTTTCCCCCTAAGGTTGAGAACAAGACAAGCGCCTCCTCCCTCACCATTCCTATTGAACATTGTTTTTGGAATCCAAATCAGTGCAATAAGAAAATAAATAAAATACATACAATTTGGAAGGAATAAATTAAACTGTCTCTGCTTATATCCAACATGAATGTCTATTTAGGAAACCTCAAAAAAAAACACAAAAATCTTTTAAAACTAATAAGAGAGTTTAGCAAAATTGCAGAGAACAATAACAATGTATAAAACTCACATTACTATATCCCAATATACCAATTAGAATCTGAAATTTAAAAAAAATACCATTTACAACAGCACAAAAACATAAGTACTTAGAAATAAATCTAACAAAATATGATCATAGTTTGAATGTCAAAACCTACAAAACTCTGAGGAAAGAAATCAAATACAAGGTATTTAAAGAGAGATATTTTGTGCATGGTTTGAAAGACTCAAAATTGTTGAGGTCAGTTTTCTCCCATAGTGATCGATAGATTCAATGCAACCTCAATTAAAATCCCAGTCAGCTTTTTTTTAATAGAAATCACAAGATAATTTCAAAATTTATATGGAAAGGCAAAGGATCTTGAATAGACAAAGCAATAATGAAAGACCAAAATTGGAGCTCACAAGAACCAGTTTTATGGCTTCCTGTAAAGTTACATTAATCATATCATGCCAAGACAAATGTAAATGCATATGCAAAACAAGTAAAATAAAATAAACTTGTATGAAACTCAAACTGGATAGACTTTAGTGGAAAATATTAAACTATGCAATTTCTAGAAGAAAACAAAAGAGTAAACCTCCTTGATCCTGGGTTAAGAAAGAAATAAAAATAGGATAAATGACATTTAAAATATCGGGAATAAAAGAGAATCTATCAATACAGATCCTAGAGTAATAACTTGGCATGTACAAATAATTTGTTTTGAACAATGTCCTGCCAGTAAATGTGGCAAGTTAACAAAAATGGGTAAATTCCTTGAAAGACACAGCTTACCTAAACAGGCACCAGAAAAACATATAAAACCGAATCAGTTTATATCTACTGAAGACATCAAATTTATAATAAAAATTTTCTACAAAGAAAACTTGGGACCTAAATGATTTTACTGTTGAATTCTGCGAATCATTTAAGACAGGGTTGATGTCAATCTTTTTTTTTTTTTTTTTTTAATTTTTAGTAGAGACGGGGTTTCACCATGTTAGCCAGGATGGTCTCGATCTCCTGACCTCGTGATCTGCCCGCCTCGGCCTCCCAAAGTGCTGGGATTACAGGCGTGAGCCACCGCGCCTGGCCAATGTCAATCTTATACAAAATCTTCAGTAAAAAAAGAGGAGTAGGGAATACGTCCCAACTTCTTTTATGAAGACAAAATAATCCTAATCCGAAAACTTCACAAAGATCGACTGAACACAAATGCAAAAAGACAAAGAGAAGAAATGGTGGAAAAATGAACACTTTAAAGCTTAAGTGTGAAAAACCATGCTGCCCTCTGTACGCTGTCAGGCACCTTTGATTGATCAAAGTATCTTCATCCTAGGGCTTCTCTGTTCCTATTTCTTCAGTTAATTTAACTATTTTTTTTAATGCTAATAAAAAAAAGTCTCGTAAAAGGAGATCTTTTAAAAGTGGCAAGGGATGCATTTTATTTGGGTGTGGCACACAGTGTCAGACATGGCATATGTGCTGCTCCCCGAACCTGTCATGCCTCTGGCCAGCACAATGTGTCAAAGCCCGGATTCCTACTGAACAATCCATGCAGCCACCTTAGAGTGGCTCAGCACCTTAGAACTGACTAGAAAATAAAGAGGTAACATGGCAACTGCCCAGCTGTTTGTATTCAAACAGTTGCCCCGAATTAAAATCACAGTGAGATACCATCTTACACCAGTTAGAATGGCTATTATTAAAAAGACAACAAATAACAGATGTTGGTGAGGATGTGGAGAACAGGGTACTCATATGCACTGTTGGTGGGAATATGTAAATTGGTGCAACCTCTATGGAAAACAGTATGGAGATTTCTCAAAGAAATAAAAATAGACCTACCATTTGATCCAGCAATCCCACTACTGGGTATCTACCCAAAGGGAAATTAATTATTATATTAGAAAGATACTGGTACTCTTAGGTTTGTCACAGCACTGTCCACAATAGCAAAGATATGGAAACAACCCAAGTGACCCTCAAGCAATGACTGGATAAAGAAAATGTGTAGTATTGGCTGGGCGTGGTGGCTCATGCCTGTAATCCCAGCACTTTGGGAGGCTGAGGCGGGCGGATCACCTGAGGTTGGGAGTTTGAGACCAGCCTGACCAACAAGGAGAAAACCCATCTCTACTAAAAATACAGAATTAGCCAGGCATGGTGGCGAATGCCTGTAATCTCAGCTACTCGAGAGGCTGAGGCAGGAGAATTGCTTGAACCTGGGAGGCAGAGGTTACGATGAGCCAAGATTGCACCATTGCACTCCAGCCTGGGCGACAAGACTGAAACTCTATCTCTAAATAAATAAATGAATAAATAAAATAAAATGTGGGGTATAAACCCAATGGAATACTACTCAAGCATTACGAAAAGAAATCATGTCTTTTGTAGCAACATGGATGGAACTGGAGGCCGTTATCTTAAGTGAGACAAGTCAGACACAGACAGAAACCACATACTCCCATTTATAGGTGGAAGCTAAACAGTGTGTACACATGGACATAGAGTGTGGAATGATAGACACTGGAGACTCTAAAGGATGGGGGAGGGAGGGACATGGATGATAAGAGGTTACTTAATGGGTACGATGTATATTATTTGAGTAACAGATATCTTAAAAGCCCTGGCTTCACAAAATTACACCTGTAATTTATGCAAATTTTTAATTTTTTAAAATTAAATTTTCCCTTTATGGTGGTTATAGAACTTTTATAGCAGTGCATAGTTTACAACAAGGTTAAAACCAAGGCCACGTATTTCTGAGGAAAAGGACAGCAAAGGATTGTAGAGTTGGTGATCACCAGGTATACCGTAAGGGGATTCCCTTCTGCAGTAGGTAAGGCCCTATAGGGGCAGATCCAAGCCCCAGGATGCAGGTGCAGCAGAAGAGAGCAGGCTCCAGCCTTCCTTCCCCACACTCCGATTTATGGCGGGAAGGCTTCAAGATGGAACAGTGGAACTGCCGTGTGCCAGAGACTTGGGTGGAGGGAGATGGGGCTAAGTCCCAGCAGTGTATCCACGCCACAGACGAAATCAAGGCCTGAATATGGTCACTGAGACAGTTGTGTATCCACTTCGAAGTCGTGATGATTCAAATGTTGGTACATGAACAAGACATTTGGTCAACAGTTGCAGATGGCAGAGACAGACGCCACCACATAACCCTGTGTTCAGTGAACATCTTAGTTGGAATTAGGCTGGAGAAAAGGCTGTTCACCAAAGTTCCGTTAGCTTAGTTAGTTGCTCACCATGGTTTTGGGTTTAACATTAAACACTAACATTGCATTTACATACTTATCACTAAAAAGGTACTAACTAAATTCAAATCAGGGATGGTAAATGCATCTCATTTCATATAAATACTCTGACCACTTGGAGGTGGCTGCATGGATTGCTCTGCAGGAATCAGGACTATGACCTGTTACTGTGCCAGCCAGGGACAGGATGGGGTGGGGTGGCAGCACATACAGCACATCTGACACTGTCTGCCACACCCAAATAAAATGCATCCCATGGCATCTTTTAAAGATCTCCTTTTAAGAGACTGTTTTTCATTAGCATTTTTTAAGTAGGTAAGTCAACTGAAGAAATAGGAAAAGAGACTCCCTGGGATTGAAGATACTTGGATCAATCAAAGATGCCTGACAGCATATAGAGGGCAGCATCGTTTTCCACATTTGCACTTTAAAGCATTCATTTTTTTTTTAATCATTTCTTCTCTTTGTCTTTATGTTCAGGTTGATCTTTTTAATTTAACTTTGTATGTTAGATTATGAGTTTCTTTCAGAGCAAGGTAGTGTCTTTTTCTCAGGTACTTGCAAGTGTTGAGCACCTGGCGATGAGATTTATGCATCGTAAATATGGGATAGGAACAGGGGCTCTAAACCTTGTATTGGCCAGAAATCTAAAGGAGTAGAAATAGTGGTGTTTGAAGGATTACAATGAGATACACTTTCAATATTCTGGCCTCATAGCCCCATTTACATGGTCTGTTTTACACGGTGTTATTTGTGACTACGTTTGCAACATAATGTTAATATGTGTCCTATCAACTAAACAAAAATTGTTAAATACACACACACTCTGTCTTATGCAGACACCCCTCTGGACTAGAAAATGGGAAGGAAGCCTCATTATTGGTGGCTTCAAAATATATGTGCAAGAAACAATGAGATTATCAAACAATTCCATTGAAACATAGAGCAGTCACCAATGATGTATTTTCCTATATTTCCTTTTGAACATCTGACATATAAATATGATACGTAAAGTGGGCCTTAAATTAACCAGAAAAAAAACTGATACTACCTGCAATGGTTGCTGTTTACCCCCAACCAGCAGTTTGAGGACTATCCAGTGGAAGTGACGGAAAGGCAAGGCTGGCATTCTCTGTGCACTCCACCTCCTGCCAGGGTGAGGGCGGTCATGGAAGGAGAAGGTGTTTCTTGAGTTTTTACCATGCTCCGGTCATTATGGAAGGATACAGTAGTGGACAAGGCAGAAAATGTCTGCGACTTTGTGGAGACAGATGGTGTGCTTTGCTGGTTTGCTTTGTTTATTTTGTGTTGTGTTTAACCAATATAACTTATTGGTGAGTAGAGGAAAGGGCACCCATGTGTTACTGTTGTTGGGGTCTAGTTGTTTTCCCCACTGTAAGATGATTGCTGCAAGGGCAAGGGAGTGTGAAGCTTATCAGCCTGTGAGAGGTCCCAGGAGGAGAAGCGTCTGCTCCCTGAAGGTCCTAATCCCTTATCATCCCTGGTGGGGAGCTCTGCAGGGGAATGGTTGGCTTGGAGATGTAGCTCATCTCGCACACATGCATTTTATACTCACACCGAAAGAGCAGATTCAATGATATTTGTTAAGGGATAATTGGTCTAATGAAAGAATAGGTCTTCATTTAAACTGAAATAATTAATGAATGTTACAGGTTGTGGAGTGCAGATACAGGATACGCAGTTTGTTATTTAACTGTTTATTCTTGCTTAGTAGGTGCAAGAAACATAAAACATGAGAAAACTACACTGAAGGTGGGAAGAACTGATTGTCCATTTGGGGACAATTCGAGGGTGAAAAGTAGTGTTTAAAATGACTAAATTATAAATATTAGGATATATTTATATATTGGTTGATAAATCAGGTTTATTCTATGAGTAGACTTATATTTAAGTCTGTCACCCAGGCTGGAATGCAGTGGCATGATGTCGGCTCACTGAAGCCTCAACTTCCCAGGCTCAGGTGATCCTCCTTCTTCAGCCTCCTGAGTAGCTGGGACTACACATGCATGCCACCATGCCCAGCTAACTTCTGTATTTTTTTTTTTTTTGTAGAAATGGGGTTTTGCCATGTTGCCCAGGCTGGTCTTGAACTCCTGGACTCAAGTGATCCACCTGCCTTTGCCTTCCAAGGTGCAGGATTACAGGCATGAGCCACTGCAACTGGCTATAAACTTTATAAAATTTTTAGTCATATCTGTGTCCAAATACCGTTTTTCTGGTATTTTTTTCCAACAAGTGCTTTTATTAACAGTCTTTTTAAAATTAGGTGGTCTACAATCTTGTTCAAAATCACATTTTATTGTTCTACATTTTAAATGATTGATAATTGATGCACCTGTATATGTCATAATATAGTTTCAAACTTTTTACTATGGAACATTGCAAACATTTTTAAAAGACAGAATAGTAGCATGAATCCCCACGTGCTCATCACACAACTTCAATAATTATTAGCTCCCAGTTAGTCTGGTTTCATCTCTACTCACAACTAATTCTCCCCTCTCATTATTATGAAGCAAATCTCTGGCATTGTGTCATTTTATTCATAAATATTTCAGTGTGTAACTCTGAAAGACAAGACTTTAAAAAACAGCCAAAATACCATGATCACATCTAAAAACTTAAAATAATTTCTTAATATCATGTAATATCCAGTTACTGTTTACATTTTCAGTTATCTGATTGATCATATTTTCCAGATTTCTGAATAGAGATCTAAATGAGATACACATGTTGCATTTCTTGATATATCTCTTGTCTCTTTTCATCAACGTTCCTCCTGTATGTTCTTTTTTTTTTTTTTTTTTTTTTTTTACAATTTATGTTTTGAAGAAAACAAGTCATTTGTCTTGTAAAGTTTTCCACAGTTTGGATTTTGTAGAGTACATTTCCTAAGTGTCATTTACCTTGTTCCTCTATCTGCTGATTTTCCTCAAAATTGTTAGATGGATTTGGTGCCTTGATTTAATTCAGACCTGATTTTGTTGATAAGACAATTTACTGGGTGGTGTTATGTTCTTCCATCAGGAAGTACGTAATGTCTAGTTGTTGTCCTTATTGTGATTTTTGGTAGCCATTGGTGATTAATGCCTAGATTCACTAGTTCTTTCAGAGTTGCAAAGTGGTGATATTCTAGTTATGTAATTCCTTCTTCCTTTATTAACCAATATATTACTGTAAAGAAACAGTTCTCTGAAATATGTTGGCCTTTTGTAGCAGTTTGTACAGGAAGTCTTGATAGGTGCTGATCTACCTCTTGATTTACCAGTTTTCAATAGCATCCTATAATATTTACTGATCAAACATTTCTTATGTTAGCATCATTGTGAACTCAGGGATCTAAACATATCTGATGTGTTTCAATCCATTACAGTTATTATTCTTATTGATTCTCAGATAGTCGCATTTTTAGCCAGTGATAGCTTCTTTAAATAGGCTCTTGATTTTTTTTAAAAAATGATGACTCTCTTTTGTTGGAATAACAAGACTGTTCTGGGCCCATCTTGTACAGTTCCTAAAATCTGACATTTCTTCACAGTTCTGGTTCTTTTTACCAGGAAGTGGTTGTTAAAGAACAAAATCCTGGCTGAGTGTGGTGGCTCATGCCTGTAATCCCAGCGTTTTGGGAGGCCGAGGCAGGCGGATCACCAGGTCAAGAGATTGAAACCATCCTGGCCAACATGGTGAAACCCCATCTCTACTAAAAATACAAAAATTAGCTGAGTGTCGTGGCACACACCTGTAATCCCAGCTACTCAGGAGGCTGAGGCAGGAGAATCTCTTGAACCTGGGAGGCAGAGGTTGCAGTGAGCCGAGATCACGCCACTGCACTCCAGCCTGGCGACAGAGTGAGACTACATCTCAAAAAACAACAACAAACAAAGAAACAAACAAAAACACACACACACACACACAATCCTTTAACTTTCTGGGACCTGTGGTAGGGTATGGGGAAGAACAACACCTGGACACCAGGAGTTCACATAACCACTAAGGAACCATCGTTTCTTGGTATTTTTGTTTTGTTTTGTTTTTGCGGACAGGGCTAGGAAATCTATTCTTTTTTAAATGATCAAAGACACCATGAGTTTCAACTGACATTCCCAAATCAAATTTGTGACTAGAGGGTTTTTAGATAACTTCTTCTATCAATATCTTTCTCCTCTGTCTCCGTGCTGAGGATACCAGTTACTGGTTTGTTTCAATCAATGTCTCTGCAGTAATTGTAGTTGTCTCTAAACTCATTCTCTAATAGATTCTGCAGGAAGGGCTCCTGGGACAATATTTTCTGAGCTCTCACATGTTCATGGAAATTTGTAGCCTATACGCCTGAGAGCCAGTTGACAAGACTTTCAAGTGTACAGGCTACAAATTGCCATGAGGTCACATTTTCTTACTAGAAAATCTTACTATATGTCTCTGTGTTCTGGCATAAAATATTACCGTTGAACAGGTGAACTTGTTTGCAGTGTGATTTTGGCAGCATTTTCATTTTCCTGACAATCCTTTGAAAGCTAAAATAATTTAGAGTGTGATATTAACTAAAAGATACTAACAGGCCAGGTGCGGTGGCTCACACCTGTAATCCCAGCACTTTGGGAGGCTGAGGCAGGCAGATCACCTGAGGTCAGGAGTTTGAGATTAGCCTGGCCAATATAGTGAAACCCTGTCTCTACTAAATATACCAAAATCTGTAATCCCAGCTACTTGGGAGCCTGAGGCAAGAAAAGCATTGAACCCAGGAGGCAGAGGTTACAGTGAGCTGAGGTCACACCATTCCACTCCAGCCTGGGTGACAAGTGTGAGACTCTATCTCACACACACACACACACACACACAAACCACTGGATACTAACAGAGAAACTTAAGGAAAAGAATATTTACTATAAGATTTTGTCTTCTGAATTATTTCAAATATATGTAATTACTAAATAGAGCTAAGCCATTCAATCTCAAAAATCTGGCTCTATCAAGCTCCCCCAAATTTGAATGGAAATCCTGAATATTTCCATTCACAAAGATGTGACAGAGAGAAAACAACACTGGACTCGTGAAATATTCTATAGGAAATAGGTTTTTTAATTCTACTTAGGTAAAGAAGTGGGAACAATTCAAATTAAAAGTAACGGAAAGATTAATCTAGACCAAAGGGTATGATTGGAAAAGAGAAATAAAAAAGAAAAATGTATCTTATTACAGAGTTCATTGTTGCTGTTTTTTTAATCTTTAAATTCCAGATTTATGTATAAGTAAAAATGAAGGCCTTTTGGATGATATTTTGAATGTAATAAACATCATCTTTTAGTAAAATAGATATCCCTGTTCTTCACTTTAATATATATTATCATTCTATTTCATGCAAATATATATTTACATTCAAAAATTTTAATTATCATATAATATTCTCAAAACTTTATTAAAGTATACACATACATCATTACTATAGCAAAAAAGGGCTTTCCTACACATAGCACTGTAAAGTTTTATTTAAATTTTAAAAACAGGTCTAAATTAGTTTCAATTTAGAATGTCTGCTTTGATTTTCACACCACATGTATTTTCTACCCACAGTAAAGTAGCAAATTCAGAAAAACCTTTTAAGTGCTAATAGCTCTAATAAAAGAATGGGTCTTCACCTCAACTGTGAAACAGTTAATGTCATGAGTTGTAAGATACAGGCACACAGTTCACATTTTGAGTTACTTGGCTGCTCTTCCTTGCCTTGCTTCATCATACAAACAATAATAAGGTCGAGGCAGGAATTCTACGAAGGGTGGACTTCTTACTAGTTCATTAGTTCCCAAGGAGTGTCCACAGAACATTCAATCACACAAGATCTGAAGGCTCTGATCAGCACGAGGCACCGCAAGAGGCAGGAGGAGGATTCTGTGTGTCATTACATTTCTTTCTAAGTAGAGATCATCTTAGGGCCTTTCAATGTGTGTTATTGACTTTTTAAGAGGAGGTGGCAGGGTGCGGTGGCTTACACCTGTAATCGCAGAACTTTGGGAGGCTGAGGCGGGCAGATCAAGAGGTCAAGAGATCGAGACCATCCTGGCTAATACAGTGAAACTGCGTCTCTACTAAAAATACAAAAAATTATCCGGGCGTGGTGGTGGGCGCCTGTAGTCCCAGCTACTCGGGAGGCTGAGGCAGGAGAATGGCGTGAACTCAGGAGTCAGAGCTTGCAGTGAGCCGAGATCGCGCCACTGTACTCCAGCCTGGGCGACAGAGCGAGACTCCGTCTCAAAAAAAAAAAAAAAAAAAAAAAAAAAGGTGGGGGGAGGCAAAAAACTCCTTAAGAGTTTCTCAAATGCATTTTATTACAGAACCCTTTAAAGGACTGTGCATGACTAACATTCCATAGAATAAATCAGATGAACACCCTACAAGGGCACGGGTATCTTCCAAGAGGGAAGAACCAGGCAGACGATATACCTCAATGCGGGTAAGAGAAGTCAGGAATCCGGTAGTGCAGGGTGAGTGCATGTGGACCTCTTTCCCTGGTGAAGAGGGATTGACTGCTAGTCGGAGTTCCACAAAAGTAGGAAAGCTGTAGCGAACACCGTAAGCTGAGACAGACCCACTGATGCTCAGGTCTGGAGAGATCATAAACATAATAGAAAACAAAAAAGACACATTTCATCTTCTTTGCTAAAAACCTAAGAATGCTCACTGCCAAGCATGACAATTGCTCACTCCCAAGCATGGCAGTTGAACTTCAGTCCCTCCTGGCTCGGGCACCAAGCCCTGGCTTTCTGCTCCCTGTGTACTCAATGGTGGTCATAGCAGAGGCCGTGGCAGGAGAAGCACAGTGGCAGGAGGGCTGGCACAAGGTTCAGGCGCCACCGGCAGGCGTGCATGGCGAGTGTTAGGAGCCCGGGTCCAGGTGTTTGAAAGCAGCGCAGTGTGTCTCATAGTGGAACATGCATGTGAATCAGCCAGGGGTCTTGTGATGATTGCAGACTCTCATGTGCTAGGCCTGGGCTGGGGTCTGGGATTCTGCATTTTCAATAGGCTCCCAGGTGATGCCAGTGCTGCTCGTCTGTGGACCACACTTTGAGAAGCGAGGTTTTACAGCATCATAAAGAACCCTTGTATTAGTCAGGGTTCTCTAGAGGGACAGAACTAATAGGATAGATGTATACATAAAGGGGAGTTTATTAAGGAGTATCGACTCACACAATGAGGTTCTACAATAGGTGAGGTTCTACAATAGGCTGTCTGCAAGCCAAGGAGCAAGGAAGCCAGTCCGAGTCGCAAAGCTGAAGAACTTGGAGTCCGATGTTTCAGGGCAGGAAGCATCCAGCATGGGAGAAACACGTAGGCCAGAAGACTAAACCAGTCTAGTCTTTCCACTTTCTTCTGCCTGTTTTTTTCTGGCCACGCTGGCAGTTGATTAGATTTTGCCCACCCAGATTGAGGCTGGGTCTGCCTTTCCCAGCCCACTGACTCAAATGTTACTCTCCTTTGGCAACACCCTCACAGACACACCTAGGAACAATATTTTGCATCCTTCAATCCAATCAAGTTGACACTCAGTATTAACCATCACAACCCTTTAAGCCCAAACTCCACAGTTTACATCTCTCTAAGAAGCATCCACACCCATCTTTGGACATTAGACTTCTCAATCTTGGCTACTGTCCCAAAGATCAATTTGCCTTCTATATTGCCAAATCCAAGATCGAATTTGAGTCCCCGTCTTACTCAGCCTATCAGTAAGGTCTATCGATCCTAATAATGGCTGTTTCCTCATAGAGATGCATTTCTTTTAACTTGGCTTTGAGGATAACACACATGCCTCGTTTTTCTCCTTCGCTGGTTCCTACTCATCAACCCATTCTCTTAAAGTTGAAATGCTTCCAGGCTTAGTACATGGATCTCTTATCTTCTGGGTCTCTTTTGATGCTCTCATCTGGTTTCATGGCTTTAGCTTGCACCTATTCCCTGTTGATCACCCCTCACCCTCACCTTCAGCTGAGACCTCTCCCCTGAATTTCAGTCTTGCAGATACAGCAATCAATGCAACATCTACACATGGATGCTAAATACACATGTCAACATGCTCTTCTTCCAAAAACTCACTCCAATCAAACTTCTCAGTTAGAGGAAGTTGCTTAGGGAAACAACCTGAGATGCATTCTTAATTTGTTACTTTGTATCACACCCACCTCCAGTTCATGAGAAAATCCTCTTCTTGGATACCCTACAAATATATCAGCATCTGATCACTGCACCACATCCACTGCCACCCCTAAGGGACCCCTGTCTCCCACCCTGATTATGTTGCATTCTCCTACCAGGTCATCTTGTGGTTTTCCATGGCTCCCTACAAGTGATTCTCAACATGAAGCCAGCATGATCCTGTTAACAAATAAGGCCAATTATGTCATTTTACTGTTCAAAACCCTCCAATTGCTTCCTGTCTGACTCTGGGTCAACACAGGGCTTCTAAGGACCTGCAGGACTGATCCTCTCTTTACCTCCCTTATCTCACCTCCTGTCTTCCCTACCCACTCTCAAAGTCCAAGTCACACTGTCTTCCAAACATGACCAGAATACAAAGGCACCTTCACCTCAGGACCATTGCACCTGCTGCTCCTAGTGCCTAGAAATATCATCCCCAAGTAAAAGAAGAACTTCAGACAAACTACATTTAACACAGCAAGAAACAATTCATGAGTCAAGCAGCACTCAGACAAGAAGAGGCACAAGCACTCCACCCAATGGCATGAGCACAGCTGGGGCAGTGAGCTTTTACAGGAGAACACTGAAACAAAGCCGAGAAACCATTGCATTGGTGACAGTTGGGGTCTCCCTGTCTCAGTGTGGTGTGATGGGCATTTGCCTTATCTGGGTGTGGTGTGATGGGCATCTGCCCTGTCTGGGTGTGGTGTGATGAGCATCTGCCTTGTCTGAGTGTGGTGTGATGGGGCATCTGCTTTTCTGGATGTTGTGTGATGGGCATCTGTGAAGTGTGGGTGTGATGTGATGGGTATCTGCCCTGTCTTGGAGTGATGTAATGGGCATCTGTCTTGTCTGTGTGTGGTATGATGGACCTAAACCTTGTCTCATCATGGTGTGATGGGCATCTTCTGCTTTGGGTCTTCTTCTTTTTTAATACCCTAGTATTTACATGGCTGGTTGTCCGCCAATTTTTGTCTTTGTTCAGATAATATCTTTCCAGGGAGGTCTTCTTGAACTTTCTTACTTAAACCTTATCTCTTGCAAACATTTCCTATTTCCCTTTCCTGATGTGTTTATCTTCGTGTTTTGCTTCATCATTTGATGTACTGTACGTTTTCCTTACCTGTTGTGTTTATTTCAGGCCCATTAATCAAATGAAAGAAACTGAAAAGTACAGTACCTTTCCTCCCTGCTCTGACTGTTTTTCTGGTCCTCAATCATGAGCTGGAGTAGGAAAGTACTATGAAATTTATTAGGAAGGATGTTTCTCCACTTTTTTCTCTCTCTGTGGCCCCTCAAACCAGTACACAAATCATTAGATTCTTGTCAATTTTATAGTGAATATAACATTAAAGGATCAGATTGGAATAAAATTTGCTAATAGGAGAATAATGTGCAGGTTTACTAAATCTTAAAAGTTCTCAAGAGATGGATCCTTTGTCTTAACTTCCTTTACTTGCTTGTGGCCAGAAGAATGGATGCCTTCTTCTCGTGAAGTTCAAGCATGCTTTCCAGGAAACTCTTACATCAAGTTTTGGGTGACAATCAACTCAGACTGTGTCTTTAGGATGCTGAAGATCAGCACCATTCCTGAGACCAGGGAGAAAGAATTCCTTAGTGACTGTGGTCTGTAGGAATCACCAGTAATGCAGAGAACAGATGATTGATGTTTAACAATAGAACACACTCTTGGTCAACAGTGTTATGTTCACCATTGCCTTTAGGATCCTTAAGTGACAGCTCCATGTGGGGTTCATCTTTGCCTCCTCGTTGTTCAGATCCTGCTGGAGGACCCAGATTAGCCTTACCAGAACAGTGCCCAATGAGACCTGTGACAGAAAAGACCTAGGAACATGTGGTTAAAAAATAGAGGTGGTTATAGATGGCAGACAGGAGACAGGGAGAACTGTGCCATGAGTTTGAAAACTGAAATAAAGCAGGTTTAAAAATGGGAGAATAAATATTGGGATCATGAACTGCTGAAAGAATCTTCGGTAGTCAAAATCAGGCCAAGTGCTTCAGGATTAAATCTTGCACAGTGCGAAGTTGATGGCATCTTATTTTTAATGTGGTGCCAATAAATGACACAGGGCTAAGTGAGTACAAAAATAGGTGCACTCAAGAAAAAGGCAAGAGGCTGAGGGCAGTGGCTCACACCTTCAATCCCAGCACTTTGGTTGGCTGAGGCGGGAGGATTGCTTGAGTCCAGGAGTTCAAGACCAGCCTGGGTATCATAGTGAAACCCCGTCTCTACAAAAACAAAACAAAACAAAACAAAACAGAAATAGAAAATATCGAATAAGAACAATATTTAAATAAATAATACTAAAAAACAAACTTGTCATCCATTGATATGAGTTTTGGGGTCAATTTCAGATTGGCAATGGAGTTGAAAGAGGTCTTGGATCTACGGAAAGTGTCAGAAAAAAAAAGACCAACATTGATACTACCTCAGAGCTCACTCAAGATGTAGACTCTCAGACTCAGACCTTGTGAATCAAGATCTGGATTTTAAAAGAAGCTCCTTGCAATTCATGAGAGCATTAATGCACTTGAAACATTGCTGCAAATCTGTTTCTCCACTTTGGCTGCACATTATATTCACCCGGAATATTTTAAAACTTCAAATGTTCAAGTCACACTCTAGAGGAATGAATCAGGATGTGGGTGGAATGGTGGGGGAGTTGGTCAGAGGAAGTGAGACCCAGATATCAGTAATTTTTCCAAGTTTCCCATATGAATCCAATATGCAGGCCAAACTGGAGAATTACTAGTCTAAATACAAGCAAAATTAATGGGAGAGGTGCAGAATGAGAGTACCTATAGAGGAAATAAATTTGCCCTGTGACTTTCAGGTGCAACAAACAATATGCTTTGTTCTTTTCTAATTCCAAGAGCTGACTCATCCCAACCCACTTGAGTTGGTAGGGAATTCTGTCCCAATCCTAACTAAGAGCCTCTCTATATCCATGTCTATAATCAGGATAATCAGGCAGCCAAAAGGAAGATATCATACCTCAGGATACATTTCAAATTAATCCAAGGACCTAAAGAAAGTTACACCATAAAACAGTTGATGGAAAACATACCAAAATATATTGCAACTTTAAAGCAGAGAAGGTCTTTCTGTCATTCAATTCTATAAGGCAAAAGAAAAAGACAAAAACAGTTACACATTCTTGTTGAGACCTTTCTCTGCTTAGAATTGCAAGTAGTGCCTTATTATCCCAGAATGTTTAGCTTGCTTTCAAGTCTGGCAGACTGTGAATTAGAATCATGTTATTACACCTAAAGGCGACCCAATGGTAAGAGAGTGACTGAAGAGGGATGTGGGATGGGTTCAGTGGCTAAAGGAAATGGGGCTGAAATGAGCTGCTGAATAATTTTTATGTACTGAAAACTCAATGCCTCAGGTGAGGCATGGTGAAGTTCAAGGTCTCAGAAGTAAACACAGCTCACAGTGCTGCAGAGTTGTAGACAGGGCATCATCAGGAGACACTGGCTGGGGAAGGGTTGTGAATGAAAGGCCAGATGCAGGATGTGCCCTCAAGGCCTTGCATCCTAATAGGGGATGGTGAGGTCAGAAAACTATCTCCTGGCTTTCCACCTTCAATGCTGATATGGTTTGGCTGTGTCCCCATACAAATCTCATTTTGAATTGTGACTCCCACAATTCCCATGTGTCATGGGAGGGATCCAGTGGGAGGTAATTGAATCATGGAGATGGGTCTTTTTCATGCTGTTCTCACAGTAGTAAATAAATCTTGTGAGACTTATTATGGTTTTAAAAAGGGGAGCTCCTCTGCACAAACTCTCCTTTTTTTTGCCTGCTGCCATCCATGTGAGATGTGACTTGTTCTTCCTTGCCTGCTACCATGATTGTGAGGTGTCCCCAGCCATGTAGAACCATAAGTCCATTAAACCTCTTTTTCTTCCCTGTCTTGGGGATGAGTTTATGAGCAGCATGAAAACAGACTAATACAGTAAATTGGTACAGGGCATGGGGTGTTGCTAAAAAGACACCTAAAAATCTGGAAGCGACTTTGGACCTGGGTAAAAGGCAGAGGTTGGAACAGTTTGGAGGACTCAGAAGAAGATAGAAAAATGTGGGAAAGTTTGGAACTCCCTAGAGACTTGTTTGAATGACTTTGACCAAAATGCTAATAATGATATGGACAATGAAATCCAGGCTGAGGTGGTCTCAGATGGAGATGAGGAACTTATTGGGAACTAGAGCAAAGGTGACTCTTGTTATGTTTTAGCAAAGAGACTGGCAGCATTTTGACCCTGCCCTAGAGATTTGTATAACTTTAAACTTGAGAGAGATGGTTTAGGGTATCTGGTGGAAGAAATTTCTAAGCAGAAAAGCATTCAAGAGGTGACTTGGGTTCTGTTAAAGGCATTCAGTTTTAAAAGAGAAAGAGAGAATAAAAGTTTGGAAAATTTGCAGCCTGACAGTGTGATAGAATAGAAAACCTCATTTTCTGAAAAGAAATTCAAGCATACATTTGCATAAGTGATGAGGAGCTGAATGTTAATCAACAAGACAATGAGGAAGATGTCTCCAGGGCATGTCAGAGACCTTTGTGGTAGCCTCTCCCATCACAAGCCCAGAGGTTTAGGCGGACAAAATGGTTTCGTGGGCCTGGCCTAGGGTCCCTTTGCTGTGTGCAGACTAGGGACTTGGTGCCTTGCATCCCAGCTCCTCCATCCATGACTAAAAGGGGCCAACATACAGCTTGGGCTGTTGCTTCAGAGGGTGGAAGCCCCAAGCCTTGGCAGTGGCTCATGTGGTGTTGAGCCTTGCAAGCTCATGTGGTGTTGAGCCTGCAGGTGCACAGAAGTCAAGAATTGAGGTTTGGAAACCTCTGCCTCAATTTCAGAAGATGTATGGAAATGCCTGGATGCCCAGGAAAAGTTTGCTGAAGGGGCAGGGCCCTCATGGAGAACCTCTGCTAGGATTGTGTGGAAGGGAAATGTGGGGTCAGAGCCCTCACACAGAGTCCCTACTGGGGCACTGCCTAGTGGACCTGTGAGAAGAGAGCCACTGTCCTCCAGACCATAGGATGGTAGATCCACTGACTTCTTGCTCTGTGCACCTGGATGGGGCGGAGCTGCCCAAGACCATAAGAACCCACCTTTTGCATCAGCATGACCTGAATGTGAGACATGGAGTCAAAGGAGATCATTTTGGAGCTTTAAGATTTGAATGCCCTGCTGGATTTCAGACTTGTATGGGGCCTGTAGACCCTTTGTTTCGGACAATTTCTCCCATTTGGAGTGGCTGTATTTACCCAATGCCTGTACCCACACTGTATCTAGGAAGTAACTAACCTGCTTTTGATTTTACAGGCTCATAGGTGGAAGGGACTTGCCTTGTCTTCGATGAGTCTTTGGACTGTGGACTTTAAATGTAATGCTTAAATGAGTTAAGACTTTGGGGGACAGTTGGGAAAGGGATGATTGGTTTTGAAATGTGAAGACATGAGATTTGGGAGTGGCCAGGGGTGGAATGATATGGTTTGGCTGTGTCCTCACCCAAATCTCATCTTGAATTGTAACTCCCACAATTCCCATGTGTCATGGGAGGGACCAAGTGGGAGGTAATTGAATCATGGGGGTGGGTCTTTCTCGTGCTGTTCTCACAATAGTGAATAAGTTTCACAAGATCTGATGGCTTTAACAAGAGTAATTCCTCTACACAAACTCTATTCTTTTTGCCTGCCGCCATCCATGTAAGATGTGATGTGCTCCTCCTTGCCTGCCATCATGATTGTGAGGCATCCCCAGCCATGTGGAACTGTAAGTCCATTAAACATCTTTTTCTTCCCAGTCTCAGGTACGTCTTTATGAGCAGCCTGAAAATGCGTTGATAGAATAGTCATGGCAGACATTGGAAAGAATATGATTTTTGAGCTTTCAAATTGGTAAAAAAGATAATATTTTTGGGAAGTAAAGATAAGTGAACTTTAAAAAAAATATATTTGCCTAGTATGAGACTATAAACTGATGCCAGCAGCCTGAATAACAGATAAACATTGGCCATTCAGTTTTGAAAGTAAAAAAAAATTGCTTGTGCCTTGACCCAGCAGTTTCATTCTCAGAAATTTATTGTAAACTGGCCGGGCACAGCAGCTCATGCCTGTAATCTCAGGACTTTGGGAGCTGCTGAGGAGGGAGGATCTCTTGAAGCCAGGAGTTTGAGACCAAGCTGGGAAGCACAGCAAGATGCTCTACAAAAGACACAATAATTGACTGGGCATGGTGGTGTGTGCACTTGCAGTGCCAGCTACTTGGGAGACTGAGGCTGAAGGATTGCTTGAGGCCAGGAGTTCAAGGCTGCAGTGAGCTACAATTACACCATTACACTCCAGCCTGGGTGATAGAGCAAGACCCCATCTCTGAGAAATGTATTTATAAGAATAGCTGCAGGCCAGGCACGGTGGCTCACTCCTGTAATCCCAGCAGTTTGGGAGGCCAAGGCGGGTGGATCATGAGGTCAAGAGATCGAGACCATCCTGGCCAACAAGGTGAAACCCCGTCTCTACTAAAAATGCAAAAAATTAGCTGGTCATCATGCCGTGTGCCTGTAGTCCCAGCTACTAGGGAGGCTGAGGCAGGAGAATTGCTTGAACCCAGGAGGCAGAGGTGGCATTGAGCCAAGATTTTGCCACTGTACTCCAACCTGGCAACAGAGCAAGACTCTGTCTCAAAAAACAAAACAAACACACAAACAAAAACAGCTGCAAAGATTTAACAAGAAGAGGAAATCCTAGTCAAAGCAATCAAGATAGAGAAGTAAATCAAGGGCATTCAAATTGGAAAAGAGGAAGTCAAACTATCTCTGTTTGTTAATGATATAATCTTATACCTAGAAAACCCTAAAGACTCCTCCAAAAGACTCCTAGATTTAATTTAAAAATTCAGTAAAGTCTCAGGTTACAAAATCAATGTACACACATTAGCAGCACTGCTATACACCAACAACGGCCAAGTTGAAAATCAAATTAAGAACTCAGTTCCTTTTACAATAGCTGTAAAAATAAAATAAAATACCTAGGAATATATTTAATCAAGGGGATGAAAGATCTCTATAAGAAAAACTATAAAACACTGCTGAAAGAAATATACATGACACAAACAAATGGAAATACATCCCATGCTCATGGATTGGAAGAATCAATATCATGAAAATATCAGTATTGGGACTATACTGCCCAAAGCAATCTACAGATTCAATGCAATTCCTATCTAAATACCAACATCATTTTTACACAGAATTAGAAAAAACAATGTTAAAATTCATATGGAACCAAAATAGAGCCCAAATATCCAAAGCAATCCTAAGCAAAAGAACGAATCTGGAAGCATCACATTACCCTACTTCAAATTATATGACAAGGCTATAATAACCTAAACAGCATGGTACTGGTATAAAAATAGATACATAGACTTTTGGAACAGAATAGACGACCCAGAAATAAATCCAAACACAACCAACAGATCTTTGACAAAGCATACAAAAGCATAAACTGGAGAAAGGACAACATATTCAATAAATGGTGCCAGGAAAACTGGATAGCCACTGTAGAAGAATGAAACTGAGTTCTTATCTCTTACCATATTAAGAAAACCAACTCAAGATGGATCGAAGACTTAAATCTAAAACCAAAACCATAAAAATTATAGAAGAAAACCTAGGACAAACTCTTCTGGACATTGGCCTAGGCAAATAATTCATGACTAAGACCCCAAAAGCAAATGCAACAAAAAGAAATAAGTGGGACCTAGTTAAACTAAAAAGCTTCTGCACAGTAAAAGAAATAATCATCAGAGTAAACAGACAACCCACAGAATGAGAGAAAATATTTGCAAACGATGCATCCCACAAATAACTAATATCCAGAATCGACAAGGAACTCAAACAAATCAGCAAGGAAAAACAAATAATCTCATCAAAAAGTGGACAAATCACATGCATAGAAATGCTTAACACTAGTATTCATCAGAGAAATGCAAATTAAAACCGCAATGAGATGCCACCTTACCCTAGCCAGAATTGCCATTATTAAAAAGTTGAAAAACAATAGATGCTGGCATGGGTGTGGTGAAAAGGGAACACTTATACACTGCTGGAAGGAATGTAAATTAGTACAACCACTATGATAAATAGCATGGAGATTTCTCAGAGGACTAAAAGTAGATCTACCATTTGGTCGAGCAATCCCCTACTGGGTATCTACCCAAAGGAAAATAAGTCATTACCTAAAAAAGACACCTGCACATATATATTTATGGCACACAATTCACAACTAAAAAGATATGGAACCAACCTAAGTGCCCATCAACTGATGAGTGAATAAAGAAAGTATGGGATATATTTCTACTATGGAATACTACTCATCCATACAAAAATGTAATAATGTCTTTTGCAGCAACTTGTATGGAGCTGGAAGCCACTATTCTAAGTGAAACAACTCAAGAATGGAAAACCAAATACCACATGTTCTCACTTGTAAGTGGGAGCTAAGCTATGGGTATGCAAAGTCATACAGGGTGGTATCATGGATATTTGAGCCTCAGAAGTGGGGAGGGTGAGGGTGGGGGTAAGGGATAAAAAAACCCTGCATATTGGGTACAATGTACACTATCAGGTGATGGGTACATTAAAATCTCAGATTTCTTCACTATACAATTCATCCACGTAACCCAAAACCACTTGTAGCCCTAAAGCTATTGAAATTGTTTCAAAGGATATGTTTAAGCATTGTTTATAACATATAAAACGCCAAAAACATGTTAAATAAAACACAGTATTTCCATAGAACAGAATGCTAAAAGAGCCATTAAAGTTCCATATATGATTATTTATTAACATCAATTAATGTTTACAATAAAAGGAAACGAAAAATACACATTGGTACATCCAGCATTATCTCATTTATGTGTTCCTGGATGCGTACATACATGCACACATACACATCCAGAGGACACGAAAGCCAGTGCATTTTTGATGGTTGCCTTTGGTTGGTAGGACATACAGATTTATGGGTGATTAGTATTTGTTGATTTCTACTGTGTTCTGCAACAACAGCGTGTGTATGTCTTGCATAATAAAAAAGCATTATAAAAAAGGAAAACCCTGGACCAGCAAAAGTGTTTAAAGCCTATAAAACATGAATGTACAATCAGGAATAAATCAATGGCAGTCGTTCTAATAGAATCGTTAAGTTTGGCTCTGAGCTCCCAGGCAACCAAATCATAAAGGGAAACACCCAGCTTTTTAATGCTCATTCCCATGAAGACTAAAATATAACATCTCTGAGGGAAAGAAAGCTCTAAATGGAATTTTTTAAATGAAGGTGCTTTTCATATCAATTTTTTATCTTTACTTCTTGGCTTCATCTGCTTTTTTCATCTTTTGAGTAAGAGAAATGTGGTGGCAAATTTTTAATTTTTTTTCAAAACATGGGAATAGCATCTATTCTAACTAAAAAAACAATCGAGTGTGATATAACAAGTGGTTAATATTGAGAGCTTTTCACATATATTTGTCACAAGATTTGCTATTTCTAACTTTAACAGGATTTTTATCTCCAGTGAACAGAAAAGTACACACCATTTTTAATTTATTTTGTCTTTACTTTTCCACTTCTTTGATTCTTGCCTTTCTGACTGCTTTCCCTTTCCCTCTTTTAACGACACCAGCAGTTAGGAACTATTGGTTTGAAGGGTCAGGTAAATAAATCCATTTCCTACCTCCACTGAGCAAATGCTCTCCACCTGTCAATCTTTTTAGCACCTGCCTTCATTCTTCCTTGTTCAACTTGCAGCTCTACAAAATGTGGAAAACGTTTTGATTTAGTTTTTTTCTAGCTTGGTAGGGAGTTTTAACTAATTCCATAATCTGAGCAGATAGTCATTTAACTCCAGATCTCTTCTGTGGCTGTCCTGTTCAAAATAGGTTAGTACTTGATTTTTGACAGAACAGCATTAATCTGTTTCCCTGTTTCCTCTCATCCAGGTCGGGCTTTCCTTCCAAGTGCAGGCTTATAAATAGTGCCTCGTTAAAGGAAGTTAGCACCTGCTCTGCCTGGCAAGGCACTGACGGGTTTGCACTGTGACAAACTGCCCTCACCTGAATTTCCCAAGTATGTCACTCTCTGCACCTCCGATGTTTATTTAGGCTTCTAAATTATGTCTGTGTCTTTAAAAACAGTGATTTTTAAAAGAACCTCTTGCAATGAGGTAATGCTAGTGGCAGAATGGGTCTCACTTCCCAATCTCCAGGTCTTTTCCTCCCAACCTTATTCTCCTCCCTCATCACCTGACAAGAGGCACTGAGAATAAAATGAAACTCCCATCATCCTCACATTCAGCATCGTCAGCGTGCTCTGCAGAGATCTGCCAGTTTCTGTAAGACGTTTGATCAAAGCTTTACAAGTCACGCACTTGTCTCTACACATTTTTACATTGGCAAACTTTCTAGTTGTACTATCAAGAATATTATTTTTTAAGCAAGGAAGATAGAAAATGAAGTGGAAAGTAAAATTCCTCCCCAATCCCCACACACATAGCTTCTTGCTGTTAATCTCCAGAAACAAGGAGGTCAACGGCTCTTCTCCAGCCTTCCCACTCCCACAAGGTGTGGGCTAAGAACTTTTGGTCCGTGTTTCTAAGAGGAGAACCTGGAGCGAGAAGAGTTCAAGAAGAAGGAGGTGCAGGTTGAGCATCCCTAAACCCCAAATCTGAAATCCAAAGTCCTGCAAAAATCCCAGACTTTCTGAGTGTGAACATGACATCACAGGTGGAGAATTCCACCCCTGACCTCAGGTGACGGGTTGCACAACAGAGTTTATCTAGCGCCCCCAAGGGGAAAATGAACCTCCAGTTGTGCTGTGTTTTTATGATGGCTCCATGTCCACAAACCTTGTTTCAGGCACAAAATTATTAAAAATATTGTATAAAATTGCCTTCAGGCTATGTGGATAAGGTGTATATGAAACAAATGAATTTGGTGTTTAGATTTGAGTCCCATCCCTAAAGTATCTCCTTCTGTATATGCAACTGTCCCACAATCCAAAAAAAATCCAAAATCAAACACACTTCCAGTCCCACACATTTTGGCTAAGAGATACTCAAGCTGTAGAGTATCAACAAGACTTAAGAAGGAGGTGCCTGAAACCCGCTTGGGAGAGGTCAGGGGCTGATGGACAGGTGGAACAGGCTGTGGAGGGCCGGAGAAAGGGAGACTGCCAGCCAGATCCTAAAGCTGAGGCGTCACCAATGCAGGCAAGGCTAGGACCGCAGGGGTGGGGGACCAGAGGCCACAGCCACAGAGACAATGGCAGAAACAACCAAAGGTGTGGATCAGAAGTGAAATTTGCACAGAGGCCAATGTTAAGAAAGTGGGGGTTTAGACACTTTGGCCCTTTTACTCAGTTTGGTGCACTTTTATGGGACTAAGCTTGGTAACTTAAGAGTACATTAGTCAGCTGGGGCTGTCATAAGGAAGTACCACAGACCAGTGGGCTTGGACCACAGGGGTGTATTCTGCCACTGTTCTGAAGCCTGGAAGTCCCAGGTACTGGTGTTTCTCTGGAGGCTTCTGTCCTTGTGCGTGGACGGCTGTCTTCTTTCTGTGTCCTCTGTGTGTGGGGGTCCTCACCTCCTCTTCTTATAAGGACACCCATCAGATTGGATTAGGGCCCCACCCTAGAGACCCCATCTTATTTTAATTACCCCCTTAAAGGCCCTATCTCCAATATAGTCATATTTGACATCCTTCAACATGTGAATTTCGGGAGACACAATTCAACCTGTAACACCAGGGAGGTGATTGAAAAATATAAAGAAGATTTACAAGGTAAGGAAAGACCACGAATTCCAAAATGCTTTCTACAGCCTGTTCCCCATAGGCAGCAATAGAGAAAATCTCCCAAAATGTTCTTCTGGAGGAAGGGAGGTAGTATGCAGTTCTAATGACCCTCCACCCAGTTATCAGGACCAAGTTTATGTGCTGACAAGCATGCACCAACACACAGAGAGGGTCTTTGCCAAGCCCGTACAATTACACAGGCTCAGGACAAATATCTAGACATTGCTTTCAAGGAAATGTTGAATGGTTTCCCTAAAGCCATGTGTCTATTCATTCCCTTCTTCTAAGGAGACTCAGGGCTGGGTGCGGTGGCTCACGCCTGTAATCCCAACACTTTGGGAGGCCAAGGCGGGTGGATCACAAGGTTAGGAGTTTGAGACCATCCTGGCCAACATGGTGAAACCCCATCTCTACTAAAAATACAAAAAATTAGCTGGGCGTGGTCGTGGGCACCTATAATCCCAGCTACTCAAGAGGCTGAGGCAGGAGAATCACTTGAACCCGGGAGGCAGAGGTTGCAGTGAGCCAAGATCCTGCCATTGCATTCCAGCCTGGGTGACAGTGCAAGACCAAGACTCCGTTTCAAAAAAAAAGGGGGACGCAAGAGTTGAAGCGGATGGGTTGACTCTGAGATAGAGTCACTGTCCCATGTCCAACATAACAACCACCAGACTCCACAACTTCACCCTGTCAGTCCCGGGGACCACTCAGCCTCTGGAGACGGCACAGTCTTCTCATTGCATGCTGGGCCCTGGGGTAGGGCTCTGCTCACTGATCATGCAGGTAACTGAGAAAGTGAAAATCCTGCTCACCGCATGCCTCTTTTGCCAGATATTTAAGATTTTCAAGGAGACAAATGTTTGAATATGGTAGAATCTGGCTGGTGTTTCTTGCTGAACGCATGAGTGTTCATGGTGTGAATGCGCCCTGGGGAGGTTCCAGGCAGTGACCTGCAGGCAGGGCGGCTGTGAAAATACCCCAACACGTCCGCACCCACTGGCAAGAGGCTGGTGCTCCACTCCCTGTGTACCAGCTCCCTTGGTCCCTGGCCCCTCACCTGGGTCCTCCCCAGCAGCCCTAGGTGATGGTCAGTCTCTGAGAGAGAAGGAGGCTTCCAGGACCTGCTTCTGACCTGTTGCCATTCTCAAAGCCCACCCTGAGGGTTGAGGTCAGAGCGCTGCGGGTCAGCTACTTTGAAAATCACTCTTCCCGATAGGCACTTGGCACAGTGAATATTTATTTTCTGATTAAGGAAATGGAAAGAAACTGGCAGAAAAGCATGCATTTAATTCAGCAAGTGATTACACATCACATACTGGGTGTGCAGTGTGTTACTAGGTTATTTGGGATGCTTTGAAATGAATGAAACCTGGTCTCTGAATTCAAGGAGCTTATCGTCTATATAAACCATGATGGTTAAGGCTGACAGAGCTGAGATTTTCATAAACTATGTTTACTTTCTTAAATTACCCAGATTATAGTCTTCCTACTTCGGCTTCTACTCAGCAGCTTATTTAGGTTTCTGGACTGGCTTTATCTGCTCACTCTCTGCACTAGCCTCCCTTTTTCCATCTCCTCCTGTCCCCCAAAAAGGCAGTGAAGAGTAACTGGATCAACGATGGCTTTTTCTAATCTTATCAGAGCACACCCAGAAGGGGACATGGAGTTCCATCGCGCCCACCTTGCCCGGCTTTCAGCAAGCACAACATGCTGTTGTCTAATATTTGGCTTCAGACTATCAACTCCCTGTCAACACTGGAGAGTCAAGGTCTGCGGGAGCTCAGCAAGCTGTATCCATGACAACTGTACCTAGAGCAGGGTACTTAGCATATGGGTAATACGAAACATCACCCCACTCACTCCTGTTTTTCAAGAGATCATATGATGAATAATTGAATATTAAACCAATTGAAACATTTATTTTATGCCAACCAATACTACTTCCATGCCACATTTGATCTATATCTAACTCATACTATTATTTAAAACAAGACAAAACAGAAGGGAGGGAGGGAGGAAAGAGGGGAGGGAGAGAGGGAGAGAGAGAGGAAGAAGGAAGGAAGGGAGGGAGGGAGGGAGGGAACATTTTGCTTGGCTATGATTTTTAAAATCTCTGATGGATTTTCCTGAAAGAAAAATACAGTAAGATGGTGTTGGTAAATTTATAACATCTCTCACCCATAGCAAAATTCAGTAGAAAATGTTAAACATGTTTAATAAATATCAAGTTGTAATATAATAGTTTCATAAAGACACATAGTTGAATTGTCTTCATCCATATTCACTAAGGTTTCTTCATATTCCTGCTACATAAGTAAGTATCCTGCTATGGCAAAACACTCTGCACACATATATAAGAAAAAAAGGCAGGAAGGATGAGAGAGACAGACAGAAAAGTGACTGAGGGGCATCAAGCAGCTTGTTTTCAGTACCATATTATGCTAATCAAATTAATCATCTAATTTTGGTGTTACAGAAATGGCTGCATCACATCTTATCATCTCTTTGTGCCTAAAAGGAATAATGAGAACACTCTAGAATGACCCAAACATTTCATCCCGCTTTGATCTAGTCCTCACTCTCTCGAATAAGCCATCTTCATGGAGGTGCTGCCCCAACCTCCTGAGATGACATTGCCCCTTCCTTTAAGGGAAAAGCAGATTTCCCCTGTGTTCTTCTGTATCTCCAGCCCTACTCCTGTCAGTTTTGGAAACAAAGTTTACAAAAAATTCAGTCACAGTCGAGATTTAAACAGGATTTAATTTACTTTGACAGTAGATCCATTGGGACATTTTCTTTTCTTAGTTGCAGTAACAGACATTTTATTGTTGCATCTAATTGATGTCCACAATGAAAATTAATCACACAATTGGCAAGTGGTTTTTGTCACCAAAGGAAAACTTTGTGTGCAGTATGTGTTCAATGCATCATCTCCTATCATTGAATAACAAATGTGTGGCATGTAGCTACACATGCAGATATAGCTAGGGACATTAATAAGAAAAACTCATGAGAACGTTTTGTTCCATGAATAAGTACAGTTCAGAACTTTTAAATTAGTCTGCAATGTATTCACATATTTATGGTCTTGCCTTATATTTGGAATTCTGTCTCCCTAAAAGAAATATAGTATTATGGTCTGCATTTCTTGCTCATATACAAAGATTTTCATAACTCATGTCTTTGCCAAAGACTCCTCATCATTATTCATTAGAGCCAAGATAGAACTATTGAAATATTGTAATTTTTATTTTTCCTCTCAATTTATTAGGGGATTTTATAAAATATAGAAAGTTTAAACTTGACTATATGTTAAAAATAATTAAAAAGACCATTACGGATCACAAAAATGCATGTTTTATACATTTCAGAAGAGTGAAATATCAGAGAAGAGACCCTTCTCATTAATACGTGTACTTGTATTGCTTAGGATTGTGTCAAAGCGATAACATATGAACACCTTAAAAAAATGTTTTCCCTATTTTGGGCTATCTGCTTCATAGCACTGATGTTCTGATTGACTACTTGAGAAATTGTTAAGATAGGTGCAAATAATTATTCTAAAAATCATTTGAACTGGCAACTATGTTTAAACTCAAATGAAATATATTTTCCACTAGTCTAAGCTCATACTTTTTTTCTTTAGACAGAAACTAGAAAAACAGTTTTTAAAACTAGAAAAATTCAAGGCTATGAGCAGGGAAGAATGTTTCTGGCAAATGTGTTTGACATTGATTGACATGTTATGGGTAGAGAATGTAGCTTTGGGTCTGAAGACAAGATCGAGACGCTATTATTTTTATAAAGTAGATCATTTTGATGAGAGGTGGGATATAAAGAGAAAAACTGAAGACAATTGATGTGCTAAGGAAGTGAAAAAACCTGGCTAAATAACTACAAGTATATAATGGTATTACTAACTGCACCTTTCTACTCATCTTTCCTGATTTTTTAATTGTATTTGACACTGTTGACTATTCTCTTCTTGAGAAAGAAAAAAGTAATCACCCCTTTCATTTACCTTTCTGGCCATACCTGCCCAACCTCCTGTGTACATATCTCTTCCTCTGCTTTGCCCCTATTTTTCTGTCCCCACCAACTTTTTCCAACACTGCACACGTTTATGCTTACTCCACAGGTATACTTGCAATCTCTATACTGACTCCAAACCCTTATTTCTCAACCCAAATTATTCTCATAAGCTTGCACTATCTACGGGATTTTACCATGTGTATGTCCCGCAGATACTCCAATCTCCAACTCAAAAGCTCCTCTTCCTGCTCAACTACCTAGCTTCTATATCTAAGATGATAATACTGTCTCTAAGTCATACGCTCAAACCAAAACCTTGGACAGTATTCTTCTACCTTATGCCAAATCTTTCACCAAATCTTGCCAGGGTTACCTCCCAAACATTCTGTATTACATCTATTTATTTCTGCCTCCACAAATATTACTCAAGTCCACGCCCTTCTTTCTCTTAACTGTATTACAATAACAATTTCATTTCTTTTTCAAATTATATTCCACATATATCTGGAGACATCTTAATAAATCATGACTATGTCACAGGATTTTCTTCCATAAAACCCTTGTGTCATTTTTCATTGCTTTTAAGATAAAGTCTTACCTCTTTGATGTTCCATTTTAAACACCCTCTCTTGGGTCACATAAAATAGTGATCGTCTACAATTGCTCAAGACCCTGTGGACCTCTCTGCGTCTGTGGTCTTTCAACTTTTGCACTCTACCCTTTATCCGTGCTGAACTCCTTCCTAAAATGACCCACCCTGTCTCTGGTACACATCCTGTGTGCGTGCTGGACTTCCTGACTTTCCCTCAGCAGATTAAACTAATATGTGAACACAGTTATTCTTCCTTTTCTAGGAAGCCCACTCTGACCACTCCTCCCTCCGTGGTTGGGTTAAGTTCCCTTTTTAAGTGCTGTCATACACTGTTTACTTTCCTTTTCATATTGTATTCATTGACATATTGGGATTGTGTATTGAATTTAATCATGAGAATGGAGATCCTGTCAGTGCTGTTCACTGCTGCAGTCCTAGCTGTTAGTGCAATAAGTGACTTATGGTAGACCTACAATAAGTGTGTGTGCTTTTTGAATGAACAAATACATTTTTGATAGTTCCAGCTGTAGGTACTCAAGTTTAAACTGTTCAACAGTAACAAGCAGTGTTTCCCTTTAACAAGCTCTAGCTGTGTTTTTTATTCCATTTTAAACAACTTCTCTTGGGTCACATAAAATGAAGGTAATTCGTCTTAGACATTTAGGATAAAGTCTTAATTCCTTAACATTGCTTAAGAGACCCTGCTTATCACTCTGTGTCTTCTGTCTTTCAACTTTTGCACCTTACCTTTATGCATGTTAAATTCCTTCTTAAAATGGTCAGGGGTTTAAAGCACATTCAATGACATAATAGATAAAAGACCTGATGAGAAGGTGGACTGGATGATGAGACTTTGCCTCTGTGACAGACTCATCTCAGAGCCTGGCATAAGGGTGGACTGATTTGTCATTTAGATACATCCCATGGCTGCCTGATCTGTATTGTCCTATAAAATATTCTTTAAAAGACCAATTAAATAGAAGAATGTAATGAGGTCGAGAATTCCCTTTTACACACTAAGCAAATGACAATGCATATTCTGAGCAAGCTATTCTCAGCAAACTACCAAAGCAAATTTTCTTGCTTCAAAGGTTGGCATTTATTTAACATCGATTCATTCCTTCTATCTTGCTATGGTGGCATCGTTGGCATTGAATTCCCAAGCTAGACAGCTGAGTAGATAGCTATCACGTGGAGAACAGAGGCAGAAAACAGCTAGGAAAGAATCAAGGCCGGGGAAGGAGAGTACCATCAGAAATATTGACCAGGCTAAAAACAGCCATTCAGCCACCACTGAAGTAGGGAGCATCATCTATTAATAGAACATGCATTGACTGTTTTAAGCACGGTGTGTTCAGATTGCTTGCATGTAGTTCTGACTATGTTTAAAAGATGGCAAAGTTCAGTTCTGTTCTGTCTAGTCTGATGGCTGAAATAATAGAATGTTGGAAATTTCCCTTACTAATACTTTATTCTATTGCCTTATACACTGTTTTTCGTATACTAACTCATTGGGGAAAGCGTAATAACCATGCCACAAATCTTGGAGTAAATAATTTAAAACAACTACAATTTTAATGTTTTTTTCTGTACATTATTTAATGCTAACTTGGAGTGAAATTGCTTAGAAAGTGTTGAATTTGTGTATCCGGCAAGCACAAGAATTTCCTTTGATGATGGAAATGCAATAAAAATAAAATCAATGATTATAATGTTATCTTAAATGACTTATGCTGAGCCCTGAAGATATTGCATCTATTTGTCCTTTTGAAGCATGTATTATTCTATTATCTCTATAACCTGTCATGACTAATAAACACGGTCACAGATTGTATTTCCTGAATCTATTAAGTTCTCAAAATTATGCTGCTTCAATTGTTTTGATTTTCAAAAAGACTTCATCTGGAATTTTAAAGATCTTTAAATTAACACAGGTTTTATAGATGCATAAATGATGCTTGCTTATCTGATGAGAATCTTCTTATCTTCTGTGGTCCTTTAGTGTGGAATGGCCTGAGGTCAGATGGCAAAGCTCCCCAACAACCTACTGCTCTGGGGAAGCGTCTCAGGTTTCTGAAGTTACTATTCAGCTTTTTCACTTGTCATTTGTATTGGTACTATCTGTAAAATTTAAGAATTGATTGATTCTCAAAACATTCACCAAGTTTCTGTACATGTAAAGCCTATTTGTGATATTAAGATGGAAAATGTGGCTGGGCGTGGTGGCTCACGCCTGTAATCCCAGCACTTTGGGAGGCCAAGGCAGGCGGATCACGAGGTCATGAGATCGACACCATCCTGGCTAACACAGTGAAATCCCGTCTCTACTAAAAATACAAAAAATTAGCCAGGCGTGGTGCCAGGCACCTGTAGTCTCAGCTACTTGGGAGACTGAGGCAGGAGAATGGCATGAACCCTGGAGGTGGAGCTTGCAGTGAGCCGAGATAGCACCACTGCACTCCAGCCTGGGCAACAGAGCAAGACTCCGTCTCAAAAAAAAAAAAAAGATGGAAAATGTATGGTTGCCCTGCCTTTAAACAATCAGTCTGGTGTAATTCCAATACTGTATGACATGCTAAATGCAATGTAGAGTTGTAGACACTAATTTTTACTAGAAAAGAAGCCATTTTATTGGCCTTGGGGAAGGAATCAAAGAAGGCTTCCAGGAAGTGATGATTTTAGAGCTGAGTATGGAGAGGCACGAGTTACCCAGGTTTGAAAAGAAACAAAAAGAAGTTAGAAAGGGGAAAAGTGTTCTTCCATCCTACTTTTTCCCCTTTATTTCTCTTTCTTTTCCAATAAATATTGGTTGAAACTATTTATGTGCCAAGAGTATGACCATATGAACGGGGTAAAGTCCAGGGTGAAAAAAACAATAGAAGCCAAATGACAGAGGCAAGAAACAATGGTGTGTGTAGAAACATAGGAAGCACGAGAGTGAGGGTCAAAAGCTAGCAAGGTTTCAAATTACGTAACATTCTGTATGCTTGGAGATGGAGTTTAAACATTATCTTATCCGTAAAATTATCTTTCCCAACTAATTAATAGACATGACCAAAGTTGTAATATACATTAAAACTCGCCATTGTGTTGAGTGGAGAGAAGGGTGCCGGGGCACAGTCAGGCAGCTAGTTCACGCATCCAGGTGAATAATAACCAAGTCTCCAAATAAGAGAATGTCGATGAGGATAGAAAGAAGGAGACAGATTGGAAAACTCATTAGGATATAAATAAAATTTAGAGGCTTAAAGGATAGATACGGGGATTGAGAGAGAGGGAGGGACAAAAGATGGCACACAGTATTTAGACTGGGCGACGTGATGGTGTCGCTGAAGATAAAATCCGGAGGTGGAAGACCAGACATGGGCAAGGTTCCACTGTGAACATGCTGTACTTAAGGTTACTGGTGTGCCCGTGTAGAGGTGTCCATGAGGCAATGAACAACAATGTGAGGCTAAATTGGGTGTAGAGTCTTAATTGCAAATTTTAAATTTTAGAGTTGTCAGCTTTTAGTTGATAGTTGACATAAAAGTACATGAGATTATTAATAAACAGGAATAGAAATAGACGAGAAAGGCCCTAAAATCGTGATGAAAGAGATTATTTTAGGTAGAGATGAACAACGAGGGAACAATAAGCAGAAATTGATGGGGAAATTTACGGGTGCCATAAAAACTAAGGGGAGAGGGAGGGTAAAGAACAAGGCTGGCATGTTCTCACTCATATGTTGAAGCTAAAAACGTTGATCTCATAGAAGTTAAAAAAAAAAAGTAAAATAGAAGATACTAGAAGCTGGGAGGGGAGATGGGGGAGATTTGTGAAAGAATACAAAATTACAGATAGATGGGAGGAGTAAGTTCTAGTATTCTACAGCACCGTAGGATGGCTATAGCCAACAATAGTATATTATATAGTTTCAAACAGCAAGAAGGAGGATATTGAATTATTCCAACCCAAAGAAATAATAAATGTTTTACATGGTGGATATGCCAATTATCCTGATGTGATCACCATACATTATATGCATTGCAACCTCATTATGTATCCCATGAATATGCACAATTATATGTCAGTTTAAAAATATTTTTTAATTTTTTTTTAAAAAGAACAAGATTGATTGCACTGAATGGAACACAGAAGGCTGATAACACAGAACCTCAAATCTACATGCTGGCATGGTGGCACATGGGCATTCAATGCTAACCCCAGCAAAAGTGGCATCAGTTGAGTGGGGAGGGCAGAGCTAATGTGGGGTGAGTTGAAAGATGATAAGACATCAAATAGGTGAGACTTGGGTTTACACGGCCGTTGAGAAGTGTGGCTCTGAGACAAGGTGGAGACAGAGCTCAAAAGACGGATGTACAGTTGTGGAAATTCTTTTAAAGATGTGAAAGACTGCAGCCCAATAAGAATACCCAGGAGAGGAACCATTAGAAACAGAGTTACCAATCCCGGATCCAGTTCATGCCACTTCCTTGTGATGTTGGGCCCCCATATGGCTAATTTTAGATCAGGAGAAAGAAATGCTGAAGCAAGGTCCCACAGGAGCAGAGGTGGCAGGATTGGAGATGGAGGGTTTGGAGGTGGCGGGATTGGAGGTGGCGGGATTGGAGGTGGCGGGATTGGAGGTGGCGGGATTGGAGGTGGCGGGATTGGAGGTGGCGGGATTGGAGGTGGAGGGATTGGAGGTGGCGGGATTGGAGGTGGCGGGATTGGAGGTGGCGGGATTGGAGGTGGCGGGATTGGAGGTGGCGGGATTGGAGGTGGCGGGATTGGAGGTGGCGGGATTGGAGGTGGCGGGATTGGAGGTGGCGGGATTGGAGGTGGAGGGATTGGAGGTGGCGGGATTGGAGGTGGCGGGATTGGAGGTGGCGGGATTGGAGGTGGCGGAATTGGAGGTGGAGGGATTGAAGGTGGCGGAATTGGAGGTGGAGGGATTGGAGGTGGTGGGATGGGAGGTGGAAGGATGGGAGGTGGAGGGGCTTGCCTTTGAACAGGAGAACACTGCTCTGGGAAGCTGGAGACTGGCTGATGAGGATGAATGTGGATGTAGAGAAGTTTGCAACTGGTGGGAAGTTAGAATGAGGCCAGTTGAGGGAACTAACTATCTATTTTTTTTTTTATTTATTTAGTTTATTGGAGTTAGAAGACCTTGTCCTCTGCTAAGATTTGGGTATGGTGAGATGGCAATTAAGTCGGGGATTGCAGAGCACAGTGAGGGTTTTATATAGCTGAGGAGAGAGTGGGGTTGGGGATCTCAACGAGAACAAGAAACAGAGACAGCAGCTCAGGCTAGACACCGTGAATTCATTCTCCAGAACGCTCTGGCTGTAGCAGTGAGCGAAGGCAGGCAGAAATAATAGGTAAGAACTGGACTTGGCCAGGCACAGTGGCTCACGCCTGTAATCCCAGCACTTTGGGAGGCCGAGGTGGGCGGATCACGAGGTCAGGAGATCGAGACCATCCTGGCTAACATATGGTGAAACCCCGTCTCTACTAAAAATACAAAAAATTAGCCGGGCGTGGTGGCGGGCGCCTGTAGTCCCAGCTGCTCAGGAGGCTGAGGCAGGAGAATGGCGTGAACCCGGGGAGGCGGAGCTTGCAGTGAGCCGAGATGGTGCCACTGCACTCCAGCCTGGGCCACAGAGCGAGACTCCGTCTGAAAAAAAAAAAAAAAAAAAGAACTAGACTTGTGTGGTGTGGGGCAGGATGCTAGGGATAGCATGGCGTTCAGAGTATTGAGAGTGCTGATGAAAGTGTACGTCAGATAACCAAACATGGAATCTGTGCATCTACTTGCTCATGACCGGCAAGTACACTGCTGGAACCTGGAGCCTCAGCGTGGGTGAAGTACCTTGTCTCTGGCCATGATGGCAGGAGTCACAGGAAGATCAAATCTCCAGGGCACTAGTGATCATGGAAATAGTAGGATGGCAGATACCATCCTGTGCTGTCATTGTTGAAGAAGTGAAGCAGCTATAATACAAAACTACGATTCATGTGAAGAATATTAAAAGCTTAATGGCTCAACAAACAAGGAGATGATTAACATTATACTTCCCTAGAAAAATACTAAGAACTTTGTGTATATATGCATTATATATGTATACATATATATTTAATGTTTTACTGGTCAATTTTTTTGTGATTTTTTTTCAAAGTACATGATAAAAGTTCCCCTTGCAAATCACCTTTTGAGGGTATCATCTTGGAATGTAATCATACATCCCCTAGAAAATATTTAGCACTGTCATAATTTCTATCCAGATGGGCCTACCTCATCTTGCACTGCAACCAAAGAAAATCCATGTTTAACAGTTTTATTGAGATATAATTTATGTGCCATAAAATTCACTGATTTAAGCTATAAAATTTAATGATTTTACAGAGTTGTACCATCATATTCATGCAGCCATCACTGTAATTTTAACTTTAGAGTATTTTCATCTCCCCGCAGTGAAGCTTCACACCCACTGGCTTTCACTCTCCAAACCCCTCCATATTCCCAGGTGTAGGTAACCATGAATCTACTTTCCATTTGTATAAATTTGCATACCTAGACATTTAATTCATTGTGCTTTAGCACTTTCTCTTTTTTCCCCTTAAATACATAAACTGCATATCTAGCAAAGTCAGTGACTGTCCTCTGGCTTGTGGCTGGCGATTGCCCTCTTGCTTCTCTCTGCATATAGATCTTCCATGAATGACAAAGCCTTTCTCCAGGGACAGGGTGATGGTCTCTTACCCCGCAACCCCGCAGTGTCAGTGGTCAGGCTGTAGTCTTCTGCCTAAATGTGAGGGCAGTGTTGCATGCTCCTTTATGCTTGATTTTTGGCATTGGCCCTGGCTGTGTCCTTCCAGATAATTCCTAGCCTCATTCTCTAGCCCTTCAAATGATTTAACAATAGCTTCCTTTTGTAAGTTTAGCTTTAATTTTGATCACACGTACATATGAACATATTTTAGAATCAAATAGTTCTATAATTCTGCATTTGAGAGCCCACATTCCCATAACCAGTTCACACTCCATCCCCAATTTTTGGATGCCCAGAGACTTTCAATATATTTCTCTTTCATGATGATGATGATCATGATGATATTTATTTTCATAAATCTATATATCATGCTTATAGTATCATTATTTTATTTATTTATTTATTTTGAAGTGGGGTTTCGCTCTTGTTGCCCAGGCGGGAGTGCAGGGACATGACCTTGGCTCATGGTAACCTTCGCCTCCCGGCTTCAAGCGATTCTCCTGCCTCAGCCTCTCGAGAAGCTGGGATTACAGGCGTGTGCCACCACGCTGGGCTAATTTTTGTATTTTTTGTAGAAACAGCGTTTTGTCATGTTGGTCAGGCTGGTCTCAAACTCCTGTCCTCAGGTAATCTGCCCACCTTGGCCTCCCAAAGTGCTGGGACTACAAGCGTGAGCCACCGTGCCCAGCTCATTTCTTTATTTTTTTAATGAATTACCTATTGACTTATGTCTCTCACTACCTCCTTACACATATGTATACATTTCATTCATCTATATTCCGATATAGTTAAGTAGATCCAAAACGTAATCAAATTTTTTGTTAGATCAATGTTAAATATTTTTTAGAACTGAAGCCTGTAGTGTGTACTAACCTATACTACATTAATCTTTTTTCCTGAATTTTTAATGTGATAATCATATTTTTGTTATTGTTTGCTTAGCTTTTCATTACCACTAATACATCCTAACCTCTCCCTTCATTGTTTGAATCCTTGAAAACAACATATTCTATCAGTTTCATCTTTTGGGAGGCATCTTTTGCTAAGTCTTCTGAGTTCTCCATCTAGGCTTGTTCTTTCTAAAGAGGCCTGGTCCTCAGCTGTTGTATTGAGTTGCCCCTCACCATCATCCTTGGGATTTTCTGTTCCTTAGATTGCATTGTTATCTCCCTAAATAATTTTTTTGTTTGGGGAAGTCACGTTCTTCAGTAGCTTTCTGAGAGAGGATTCCTGGTAGGTAAATTTTTTGAAAATTTGAATACCTGAAATTGTCATTTATTTTTATTTGTAACTATACTCTGTTAGGTATAGAGTTGAGTTTGGGATTTGTCCTCCTTCAGAATTTTAAGGGTAGTATACAAGCATTGTTGAGACTGTGGTGTTGATGCTGAGAAGATTGAAGCCTTTTTGTTTATTTTTATTTTTTTTTAAGATGGAGTTTCACTGTTGTTGCCCAGTCTGCAGTGCAATGGCGAGACCTTGGCTCACTGCAACCTCCACCTCCCGAGTTCAAATGATTCTCCTACCTCAGCCTCCCGAGTAGCTGGGATTACAGGCACGTGCCATCACGCCCAGCTAATTTTTGTATTTTTAGTAGAGATGGGGTTTCACCCTGTTGGCCAGGATGTTCTCGATCTCTTGACCTCGTGATCCACCCGCCTCAGCCTACCAAAGTGCTGGGATTACAGCCGTGAGCCACTGCGCCCAGCCACCATTTTGATTTTTAATCCTTTGTCTATACCCTGTTTTTGCCTTGTCTTCTTCTAAATTCTTTTAGAATATTCTGTTTATCCCTAGCATTCCTAAATTTCATAAGAATGTGCCTTGATTTGGGTCTATTTTTGTCCCATTTTGCCCAGCACTTATGGGATCTTTCAGTCTGCAAATTTACATTCTTCAATTCCTGGAAGAAGTCTTTAAATATTTCTTAAATGATATAATTTTCTTCACATTTCTTATTTCTATTTTCGGAACCTTTATTATTTGGCTATTAAACTTTCTGAAACTAATCTTTAATACTCTTGTCTTTTCTTTTCCATTAAAAGCCTTTTGAGTCTAATTTCTGGGAGAGTTTCTCAACTTTATCTTTCAATCCGTCCGCTGAGTTTTTAATATTTGCAACACATTTTCAATTTCTAAAAGCATTGTTTTTTCCTCTGAATGTCCGTCTCCTCCTTTATGTAGAGCACGGTATCGTTATTTTCTTGTGTGAAGTCTGCTCTTATTCCTCTGAGGGCATGGCCACTCACTCACTTTGGGAATTTCAGTCTCTGCCATGCATAGTCTGTTTTCTCCAGGTTGCTTCTTTCTGTTTGTTTGGATCCCTTTCATGTTAGAGGCTTTCCTCAGATGTATGATAATCCCTGACTGCCATATTTAAGGCTGGGTAACTAAAAGCTGGTTAAAAGTTCTCTACACACAGTGAGAGCTTGTTAACTATAAATTTCACTGAATGATGGTATGGTTAGGGCACTATATTGGGTAATCCCAACTGCCAGTATCTTTAGGGTTTATTTTATACACTCCTCCACCCTTGCCTTTGGGGTTTATTATCTTCCCCAAAGAAGTGCCTTCTAATCTCATCCAAAGCCCAGCTGTAAGGTTTTATATATGCAGAAGGGTAAGAGCTCTGGGGGTTTACATAATTCCTCTGTGCTGGCTTATAATTTACATTTCTTAGGTCTTATTAGTCAATTACCACTCGTTCTGCTTTCTGGCTCCCATCATTTTATGGCTGATTTCTTATCTTTTGGTCCTTTGGAATTATGAGTTTATGCCTTTAAAAAGTCTTTACTTATTTTTAGTAGCGTTTCAAGAGGGAATAATATTCTATGAATAAACCCTTCTCCTTTGTTGCTGAATCAGCCACAGTTAGGTTCTATAGCTTAAATTTATATAACCTAACTTATATGCAGATACATAAATAATTATAATTCAAGTCAATACTTGCTACAAAAGAGGACAGTGCCCAGTGTGTTGAGCACACAGAGAGTAAGTCTGCATTCATTGACAAAAGTTTAGGATGTCTTCACTTTTTAAATTTTTTGACTAGCACTTAAAATATATATTCAAAGTGTTATCTATTGTGGGAAGTGAAAGAGGTCTTAACATTAAGGTTAAATTGGGCAGGTATATCACTGGATTCTTTTATAAGACTTTGTATTTAGGGCATCAAAATAATTGTCTTAATTAGGATTAGTATTTCATATTACAGATAAGGAAAGTGGTAGCCAGAGAGATTTATTTTTAAAAGATTAAAGTTATCTAGCAAAAAATGACAGAACTTGAATTGAAATATAAGTTCCTATTTCTCCAAAGCCATGCCTTAGGTGTAGAAATTTACAGAGTGAAATAAGGGTCTTTATCAGAGCCAAAAATGGCATTCCTGTTTACTAAGAAACAGACCTCTCTCAGAATTTTTAGAAGTGATTATCCAATTTATGTAATAACTAAGTTCCATTTTCTCCCCTCATCTCACTGGTAAATATTCCACTTTGATGTTTTTTTTAAACCATTTTCCTACTCTTGCACCTATTACGTGTACAGAATACAGGAGAAAAAAATCTTTTTTTATTTCCAGGAAAGTGTGGAAGGAAGATGAATCAAATCATTTAACTTACATTTATGGATTCAGGGATTCATTTTCCACATGCTTTCTGTCCCACGTTTCTACGGCCTCCAAAATCTGTCTCTCATATGTGTTAGCAGAAGTGAAGGGATCTGCACATACGCAGCCTCTGTGGATGCTCAAATGCCCTCTCTACCTGCTCCACCTCCTGTCTCACCTTCCCCTTCAAGGCTTGGCATCCTTGCTTCTGACCCAGCCACAGTAAGCTCTTCTTAGGTAAATTCCTTTCCTTCAAGGGGGCATTGGTTGGGACTCAAATGACACTAAGTGTACCTTCTGATTTTCTTTAAAATATTGCTGCAATACCTACTGATCAGACTTTATTTTTTCCCTTATTTGTCCTCTTATGAGACACTGATTGAAACCCAACTTTGAGCAGGAAACTAATACTAGAGAAAGAGAAATACCAAGATCTAGAATTTACTGACTGTTTTGTGTTAGATCCATTCTAAATGCTCTACATATATTGTCTCATTTCTCACATTTCAAACCTCTGTGAATTTCTATTTATTATTCTTAACATCATTCCATTTTACAGATGAAAAATTTTTTGGTACAGAGAGATTTAAATAACTCTCCCCAAATCCACATTACACAGTACTGAGTGGAGCCAGGATTTGAACAACCAGAGTCTGACCCGTGGGCTTTCAACCGGTCCCCTACACTGCTATGCTCAGATGAGTCTTGCTCTGGAGCAGCTCATTGACACTTCCTGGAAATTTTGGTTAATATTTCAAGCCTGTTTGTGCATCCACAGAAACTTTATAAACATTCAGAGAGTAGAGGCCCTTCAGGCCAGCAGAAGAGCAACGGAGGCACTCAGAATTTATAAACTAGTGGATTGAATTTAGGCCAAAGTGCCCTGAGGATCAGGAAGCTTTCAGTGCACCTCCAGCCACACCAAACCCACAGGCCAGTCCTAACTGGATTTAAAAACAGTGAAGTCAGATGTTTTGGCTCCACGTCGTGGAAGAAAGAACAAGGATCTAGACTTGAAAGACTGTTCTAATTCTGGTTCTTTCTCTTATGGGACAGAGAAAATCCAAAATCCTAAAACCAATCACTTAATTTTTTTTTTTTTTTTTTTTTTTTGAGATGGAGTCTCGCTTTGTCACCCAGGCTGCAGTGCAGTGGCGCGATCTTGGCTCACTGCAAGCTCCGCCTCCCGGGTTCACGCCATTCTCCTGCCTCAGCCACCGGAGTAGCTGGGACTACAGGCGCCCGCCACCACGCCCGGCTAATTTTTTGTATTTTCAGTAGAGACGGGGTCTCACCGTGTTAGCCAGGATGGTCTCGATCTCCTGACCTCATGATCTGCCCACCTTGGCCTCCCAAAGTGCTGGGATTACAGGCGTGAGCCACTGCGCCCAGCCACTTAATCTTTCTTCACATCAGGTTTTGCATCTATAAAATGGTAAATCTAATGCCTGACTACCTACCTCATACTGTTTGAGTATAAAATTAGAGAGTATATGTAAGAGCTATGCAAACTTTAAAGCACTGCAAAAAAGCATCATCATTCATGGTGTCAGTGTGAAACAAGCAAGCAGCTGAGATGGAAATTTAATCATACATCGAGTCTTGTTTCCTCTCCACAGGAGAGATACTCACTTGGCTTCCAGGAGATCACACTTGCCTGGCTTACCTCCTACGTCACAGGCTATACCTTTTCAGGCTTTTTCGTTAATTCCTCTTCATCATTCTGACCTTGAAAATTAGCGTGTTCCAGGTCTGAGTCCTGGGTCTTCTTCTTTTCTCCGTCTCACTCGACCTGATCTCATCCCTGTCCTGGTTTTAAGTGTCATATATATGCTAGTGACTCGAAATCATATCTTCAGCTCTGCTGCCTCTCCTGAGCCCCAGGCCCGTTTATCCAGCTGTCTATTTCACATTTCCACCTGGACGTCTAACATCTCAGGTTTGTCAGTTCCAACAATGAACTCCTGATCTCTTCCAGCAAACCTCTATTAATAAATTTATCTCTCTCTCTTCATCCCTCTTGTTGTTCAGCACACAAACCTTGAAGTCATCCCTGACTCCTCTCCTCTCACACCTTATTTCCAATCCATCAGGAAATCCTACTGAATTAAAAATAACATGCAGGCCAGGCATGGTGGCTCATACCTATAATCCCTGCAATTTGGGAGGCTTGAGGAGGAAGGATCGTTTGAGGCCAGGAGTTCAAGACAACATAGTGAGGCCCCATTTCTACAACTGTTTTTTAAAAAATTAGCTGGGTGTGGTGGCACACACCTGCAAACCTAGCTACTCAGGAGGCTGAGGTGGGAGGATCACTTGAGTCCAGGGGTTCTATCTAGGTTGCAGTGAACTATGATTGCACCACTGCACTCCAGCCTGGGTGACAAAGCAAGCCCCTATCTCTAAAATAAATAAATAAAATAAAAATATATCCAGAATCCAACCACTTCCTGCCACCCTCATTGCAATGATACTGATGAAAGCTAGCGTCATCTTTCTCCTGGATTGCTGTAATGTCTTCTAGCTGGCCTCTCTGCTTATGTCCTCGCCCCTTAACTGTTCTTGCCTCAGGATAGTAGCCAGTTGATGGTTATTAAAAGAAAGTTAGATCATGTGATTGACTCCCTGCTCAAAACCCTCAGTGGCTGTTGGTTCCACTCAGAGTGAAAGCCTGACTCTTCACAGTGGCTGAGGAAGCCCTGCATCACCCGGCGCCTCTGCCCTCCCCAAACCCTTGTGTGTGCTTTTGCCTAGGTCTCTCAGCTCCAGCCACATGTGCTGCCTTGCTGTTCTTTGAGCACACCAGACATGTGGTGCCCTGAGCCTTTGACCATTCTTCCTGCAGCCTGGGCGCCCATCCCTCAGATGTCTGAGTGGCTAAGCCCCTCAACTTTGTCACATCTTTCACCAATGTCCCCTTCCAATGAGGCCCGTCCTGGACCATCCCATATCAAGTTGCCCCCATCCCCGTGCCGGAGAACCCTGAGCTCATTACTCTGGCATTTTTCCTTAGCTCTGACACCTTCTAATACACCTTGTGATTTGCTTGTTATTATGCTTGCTGCTTGGTATTTGACTTTTTAATGCTAGAATATAAGCTCCACGATGGTAGAAATAGCTTTTGTCTATTTTATTCAGTGATGTCTCTCAAACGCCTAGGACACTGTCTGGCATGGGGTGAACACTCAACATCCACTGAACAAATGAATGAATACCCAGATATATTACAAACAACATGAAAATGTATCAGAAAGCACAGCCTTTAAAAACCGTGGAATAAAAGGAGGTTAGAATTGGATCTGTAAAGCAAGGACTGACATAGACTTGCATGGTTCAAACTCCTGATTCCCAAACTTTTCCACATGTAGTTCCCAGTACTGCACATCGAAGAGCCTATCTTTTGCTCACTTTTTTCAGGGGAAGAGAGGGAGTTTTGGAGAAAGAACTTCAAAAATCAGAATTTTCTCCCTGTCATCTTTTAAGGTTTATTTTTAGTCCTACTTGAGCAAGAAGGCAAAAACTCTCTTGTTTCCCAGGATATTTCTTCTCCTTCTTATAAATACTTGAAACTCTTTTCACCAATGATGACAAAAATCCATCATTCCACAGTGAGAGAGAAAAAGCCCCAAATTCCAATGCTTTTTCAGAACATTTGTGTTTAATCTAATTGAATCTAATCTAAATTCTAATGAAGTAATTAAGCAATAAATATAAACAGCCAATATCAGATGCTTCCCCTTTCTGTAAAAGAACAAGCTTGAGTGACTTAGACGGCTCAAGATACTGAATATTGGGGTCATTCCAATGAAGGGAGCGGGCACAGGATGGGAGGTTGAAAATGACAGTGGCAAATGTTTTAATGTAGACAAAATCACAGCATCATCCCTGTTTACCTTAAGCAGACGTTTTACAGGCTCTGCTCGTGAGCAGAGCAGAGGGAGCACTGAACTGTTGATCTATCAAGTGTCAGTCCTTAGAGGCTGCTCAAGGCTACAGAGCCCACCCCAGGGGAGGACCCGGTGCTGGACAACAGCTCAGCAGGGAGACGCTTTCTGGGTCATGCTGCGGAGACCTCTGCTGTTCCTTTTTGCTGTGCCACCTCTGTTTCTCACGGCTATATCCTTAAAAAAAGAGAGGGAGGTGGGGGGCATTTAAAAATATTAAGGTACTAGAGAACTAGTTAGCAAAGTATTATTGTTATTAAAATATAAAAAATAGTTAATGTTTTGGTCAAATGATAACATCTGGTAAAGTCCTTAATGCTCAACCAGACAATGGCAAACACACACACACACACACACACACACACACACACATGCACACACAGTTTGTATGAATGCAGTTATCTTTCTACCAAGTGTAATGAATCTCTTACTTAATTTTCCTCACTTTTTATTGGCTGCTTTTGTAGAAAAAATTTTCATTGTATGCCTATTTTCAAGGCTTGTGATATCTCTCTACTTACAAAAACACTCACCAGTCCTAATTCTCTTAGTCATCTTCAGCGAAGTGACATGGGAGCACACGAAACAGCCTGAATCTAAAGGGCTAAGAAGAAAGTGTGCCTACAGAAAAACTGGTTTCCATAATCTCTTCCTTCGTTCAAAATGTATCTATTTAGGTGCCAATAAAAATAGCAAAAATTATAAAAGATTCTTTTCTTTTTAAAAAAGGCTTTATTGAGGTATATTTGGTATACAGAAAAGACCACTGGACATATTCAAGGCATACAATTTGCTGAGTTTGGACATATGCATACACCTGTAGTAGTATCATCCCCACAATCAAGAGAATAAACAAACTCATCACCTCCAGAAGTTTCCTTGTATGCCTTTGCTTTGTGTGTGTGGTGGGGTGGGGGTTATACAAAATGCTTAACATGAGATCTGCCCTCTAAGCAAATGTTTAAATGCACATCATATTGTTACCCATAGACACTATTTGTACAGCAGATCTTTAGAACTTACTTGTCTTGTATTTTTTTATTGTTCTTTTGATAGGATGACTAACTGTATTAGTCCCTTTTCATGGTGCTAATAAAGACATACCTGAGACTGGTTAATTTATTTAAAAAAACAAACAAACAAAAAAACAAGGTTTAGTGGACTCACATGGTTCCACATGGCTGGGAAGGCCTCAGAATCATCGCAGAAGGCAAAGGAAGAGTAAAGTCAGGTCTTACATGGCAGCAGGCAAGAGAGTGTGTGCAGGGGAATTCCCCTTTAAAAAACCATCAGATCTTGTGAGACTTATTCGCTATCATGAGACCAGCATGGGAAAGACCTGCCCCCATGATTCAATGACCTCCTACTGGGTCCCTCCCACAGCACGTGGAAATTGTGGGAGCTATAATTCAAGATGAGATTTGGGTGAGAACACAGTCAAACCATTACGACTAACCCACTGGCCATTTATTTTAAGATTATGCCATATAATTATTTTCCCTTCAGCTCAAAAACTAAATTAGGTACCAACTTGAATGGAAAGAGTTACATAGAATAGGGATATCAAGAAATACATAATGCTTTTCCCCAAATTTCATCATGATCTTGAATATTTTTCTCATTTAGGCTGCTGGGATTTATATTATCATTCCTGTGTCTTAGAGTAATTTCAAGTACATAAATGACTTTGCTTATTATATCTTAACATGTTAGAGAATTGTGTACTTTTCTGTGATTGTCAGCTAGCTGGACTATTAATCCATTTTACTTTCTACTTGATGGAGTGGTCGAGAGAAATTGCAAAATTATCTCATATTGTTAACAGAAGTGGCAGATTAAATCTATAAACAACTTGTTAGCACAGGTTTTAAACCTTTAAATATTCATTTGGTATGAATCACATTTCAAGGCCTGTTTTCTATATTACTTCTAAATGTACAAAAACAAAGTGAATTGGTTACCGGAGCCAGCTTTATAAACTGTCCTCAGTGTTTTCCTCCTTTGGTTTATCAATTTCTTCAGGCTGGATATCAAGTGTATCATCATACCCTGCTCTTCTCCAAACACAAACGGAATAGTGCAGATGCCTTCCAGGGTATTTGGAAGCCTCACCCCAACATAAGGACTATTTCTCCTATTGGAGAGAACACTGTGGAACAACAGATGGTTCAGGAACACACAACTGGGCCAAGTTTTAACATTTTAGTGTTGCCATGTTGGGTTTTGTTTCCCAGTATTCATGCAGCCAACTATCTTGAAACTCTTGCCCTTAGCAGAAGGCTGATTCTCTGTGGTTCTCATGCAGGAGGGCTAGTCTTTTTACCTTCATTAGATGGAGGTTAAGTCAACACAACTGCCTACTAATATTTGGCCCAGACATGCGTTACCTCATTTTTAAGTTTAAGCTACCTTCAGCTCCCAGGAGCATAAATAATTGAAAGACATTTTATATTTTATCAGCTGCTCATACACCTTTATGAAGTGGGAAAATGTTACCAAGGCCTCATTGCAAATGCAGTGAAGGATGCTGGGTGATGTGATGCTTCCTATTCACACAGTGAGTAGCAAAATGGGGTCATGAATGAGCATCTCTGGGATCCAACAGAATTTGACTTCTAAAACTATCATTATTATCTACCAAGATCCAATAACTCACCTTAAATTGAATGTGACCTGTGTTTTGTCTGCATAGTGGTTTGAGAGGCTTGGGTCTGGCTAGCCCAGTTGAGGGAGAGGGGGAAGGATGTTAGTGGAAGGTCAAAGCTTCTGCCTATACTCATGTTGTAGGCCTGGAACTCGATCAGGTTCAAGCTCCTACTTTCTCAAGATATGTGATTTTTCTAAAAAAATCATGAGTTGCAAGGGAAGCTCTGTGGACAGGCTCAGACCATGCTCAGAGGATGAGACACAGCTGCAGGGGCCTGTGGCTCGCTGGCTGATGTGGTATTTATCTGCTTCTTGCTGCACCACATCGCAACACTCCTTTGGAATCTTTTCTTCCAAATTAAAAACAGTCCCTAAAATGAAAAGCTAGGTAGCAGGAAGACTCATATTCTTTAAGGACCATCTTGCCATAGTGGTCTTGGTTTTCTGTCTCTAGCCTGCTCCTCCTGCCCATCCCTGGCCCACTGTCTGTCATCAGGGATGTCACACCGTTGGTTGGAGTGAACATAATGCACCTTCCCTTTTTGTTGTACTTCTCTTGCAGACTCAGCAAAGTTGTGTGCTGAGGCTCATCCAGCTTAATTCGGCTGATGAATCTCACTCAAAAGACACAGCATGAAGCAGAAGCACTCATTCCAACAAGATTACCTGAGCATGCACTCTGACAGCCCAGCATGGCCAGTCTCCAGGGAAGAGGAGATGCACAAGGCTGGCCTGTAACAGAGTCCTGGGGCCAGGACAATTTATCAGGGCAGGGGATGCTGAAGAAGTCCAAAAGTGTGGCCTGAACTACTTCTGAATCTGTACAAGCATAAATGTCCCTTAAACCAACACCCATGTCCTAGTTATTTAAGTGGTTTAATTCATTACTTCATTCTAGAAGTAGATCTGGGGATTTTCCAAACGTAGAGAAGCAAGGCATTCTGAAAGGTGAGTCATGACTGGTCATGTTGCCAAGTGCCAGGGATTCGGCCTACATCCAGCTGCTCACTGCACAGAAAGCCAATCACCAAGACAACAAGTATTGCCAGGGAAGAAAGACTTTAAAATGAGTGACATCAGCTAGGAGACAGGAGGCCAGTCTCAAATCAGTCTCTCCCTAAAGTTAGGGGTTTATATAAGAGTTGGCCAAGAGGCCAACTCCTATATGGTTGGATGAAGAGTCTATTGCCTGGCTAGATGCAGTGAGTTTCAACTCTAATACTATATGGGAGGCCTGATGGTTGGTTTCCTGAGTAAGAAACTCAAATAAGACAAATGTAAGTTTCTCAAGCTTCAAGAACAGGAGGGTCAATTTCCATGTTTATTCAAGAAAAAAACCCATAAACATCAGTTCTATGAAATATTAGGCTGGTTTCAGTCATGGCAGGTGGCTCTTCAGTCCTGTTCTGTGATGCTCAGGGGTTTGGGTGACAGTGAACTTTGTATTTTTGTTTTTTGTCCTAGCATTTTCCTCAGAAGAGACCAACTCAACTCCTTGGGTTCTATCTTCGTGTTTCAGATAGAAAGACATTAAAATAGCCCAAGATAGGTGACAGACTTTCAGACGATATGCCTTCTATGGTTAACCTAATTCTTGATCACTTCTAGGGTGGAGATTTTCTATACACTTAGAACTAAGCCTCTCTGCTAAATATTAGTCACTACCTCTAGTTCTAACCTTATTTTATTGAGAAAGACCTGGAAAGGTGGGGAATGTGGAGAAGTAATGAGGGAATGGTAAATTCTCAATCTTCTATGAAGGGAAGGTAAATTCTCAATTCGTTCTATGAAAGTAACGAATGTGTTACTTTTTGATATGATATTAATGGATTACTCTAACATTTTTTTCCAATGAGGTTGGCAATACCTGAGTCCTGTTCCAGATCAATAACTTGTAGCTTCCTTGTCTCCAGTGAAGTGAATACAAGGAAATAAATCCAGCAGAGCTGGGCAAGTAACATGTATTCCTAGGTAGGATATTGACTCAATGAAATTTTGGGAGCCAGGCTGGCTCATAAGAACATTTTCGGGCCCTAATATTTGTGGCCTCAAGAAGTCATTGTTGTCCTAAGCTCACACCTGAACCTTCTGATGAGTGTAAAAGTCAGTCCAAAGCCACGAGTAGCTCAGAGCCTGACTGCCAGGTGCGCTGTGAAGAATGTTCTCACCACTGCAGGTGATGAAAGGAAGAACCAAGTGAGGAGGACACCACACTGCAAGCAGTGTAGCCTTGATACACATGCACCCTCTTGCCATGGGGCTGTTATTCAGTAAAAGCCTCAACTCTTTGGACTACAAGTAGTCCGTGGATACAATTCAGTCCATGCTGAAAAGAGGATTAATTGACTCATGAATGGGGGAAGAATAGTGTTTTAGCTGGTGGTAATGGGATTGGCTCCTCATCTCCTGAGACTGAAGCATGGCGTTCCATGTCTGGATTCTCACTTCCTCACGCATCACTGCCGAAAAGGAAATAGATGTCTCCTGGCTTCCTCTTAAAAACCCTAGGGGATACTTTTAGTGGAGCTGACTTGAGTCTCTGCACGAATTATTGTGGTGAAGGATGTGAAGGACAGTGATGGCTCAGTGTCTGCTGTCAAAATCAGTGTGAGGTGTGTGCACTTGGGTGGTGGACAGGGGCTACACAGGGAGCAACCCCTGTATGCTAGGCTGGCACAATCACCTCTGTGCACAGTCATTTTCTGGAATACACTGAATCAGATCACCATTCTTTTGCCTTAGGGTGAAGTTAGGGTAGTGGAAGAGGAGGGGAAGACTCAAATCTTTAGTGCTTCTAAAGAGGAATATGTAGGGGATTCAAAAATGAATATTCCTCTTCCTTCCTTCCTTCCTTCCTCCTTCCTTCCTTCATTTTTCCTTCCCTTCCTTTTTCATTCATTCCCCTCCTTCCTTCCTTTCTCCCTTCTTTTCCCTTTTCTTCCCTTCCTTTCATTTCTTCCCTCCTTTCCACCTTCTTTCCTTTTATCTTTCCCTCCTTCTTTCCTTCCCTTTCCTTTCTTCCTTTCTATCTTTCCTTCCTTCCGTTCCTTTATTCTGTCCCTTCCCTTTCCTTTTCTTCTTTCTTGTCCTTATTTCCTTCCCTTCCTTCCTTCCCTCCCTCCCTTTCTTCCCTTCCTTCCACTCCTTCCTTCCTTCCTTCTTCTTCCTTCATTTTCTCCCTTCCTTTCTTTTCTTTCCCTCTTCCATTCTTCCTCTCCCCTTCTTTCCGCTCCTTCCTTCCTTTCTCCCTTCTTTTCCTTTTTTCTTCCTTTCCATTACTTCCTTCCCTCCTTTCCACCTTCTTTCCTTCTATCTTTCCCTCCTTCCTCTTTCCATTGTTTTACATAGGAAAAAAATTACATGTTTTAAATTATTTGCCAGAGATTTTGCAAGCACATATGAGAATTGAGGATATCTGAAAACCAGATATCCTCCAACCAGAAATCCTCCCTTCTGGGTCTCCTCTGCCATAGATGCTGGTCCGGACATCGCACCCTCAGTGTGAGTGGTCTATTGGTCAGCATACCATCTTGCCCGTTCATTTTCTTTAGTGGTCAAAATTATCATTTAGTGTTTTTTAAGTTGCTACTTGCTTACCACTTGGTGTGAACCACACATGTCAAAGACCCAGTTTCTTTACTCTTTACTCAGACTTTGATTAAACTTTTATTATATGTGAGAACTGTTAAAGCTCAAAGAGAACTTAGACACCTACAGGTGAAAAAAATAGAGGCTCAGGTGATGCTTACTTGACAGAGACTGGACTGGAACTCAAATCTTCTGGCTCTCAATTCACCGTGAGGGACAATGTTGCTGTGTCATGGAGCCTGTGCCTGATCTATGCAAATTTTGGCCTTATAATTTAAAAAGCAAAACTCTCACAAGCTTTATATGCTACATGTTTAATGATGTGTGTAATTATTCCACTGTGTGGCAAATTGGCATAAAGAATAAGACATTTACACAAGGTGTGGTGATTCCTAATATTCCTATGTAGCCAAACCAAACATTTCTGATCTTGTATTAGTTTCTTCTTTCTGCTGCAACAAATTCCCATAAAATTAGTAGCTTAAAACACCACAAATCTATTATCTTCTGGAGGCCAGAAGACCTAAAATGAAGGTGCTGGCAGGGCTGCATTCCTTTTGGAAGCTCTGGGGAGAAGCCCATCCTTATCTTTTCTAGTTTCTAGAGGCTGCCACATTCCTGGGCATGTGGCCCCACACTTCTGTCGTGTGATGCCTTCATCACGTCTCCTCTCTGACTCTGACTCTCCTGCCACCCTTTGTAATTTATGAGGACCTCTGGAATTAAGACTGAGCCCACCCAGATAATTCAGGGTTACCTCCTCATCTCAGTATCCTTAACTTGATCACATATGCAAAGTCCCAATTGCCATGTAAGGTAACCTATTCAGGGGTTTTAGGGATTAGGACATGGAAATCTTTGGGGGCTGCTATTCTGCCAAACACAAGTGTCTTCTGGGAATAAACAGAGAGAAATCCAGAAAAGAAGCTGTCCCAGTGTCCCTTGGAAGCTCCTGGATTTGCAACCCAGACCTTAGGGGCAGGCCCCATTCAGAAGGCTCAGGTGGTGGGGAAGACTCCCTCTTCCCAGCTCACTTCACATCCAAGCAGACCAGACCTGCTGGGTGAGACCTCATGGACGTCTGCCAGAGACACTGGGATGTGCAAAAAGAGAGCCCCTTTAGCAGAAATATCTGTATGTGACTTAGGAGAAAGTCAAAGACAAGGAATTCCATGTGTACAGGACAAATGACAGAATAAGCCAAAGCCTGCTCACCTGCCCCAGGGGTTTGTGCAAACTGAGGAGAATGAGAACATATTCTTTGTGAAGGTGAGGGGCAGGAGAGCAAGGGGAGATGCTTGTTGGGAGAAGGTGGATTTGCTGTAAGGGCCTTAGCTCAGAAGACAAAGGGAGCACTTGCTACTGCTTTCTCAACAACTTCCTTGCATTGACTGCTCTTTTCTCATTTAGTGCATCTACCTAGTTTCATCCTTTCTCTCTCTCTCTCTCTCTCTGTCTTTTTTGCTTGTTCACATTATTTATTGTAGCGGACTATTTGCTGTCAGATGGCCACAATTAAAATAGGCTGTGTCTTTACATCGTATATGCAAGCAGAAAGGCACACCACCACCACTCGCCACATGACATGCGAAGGCTGCTAAGTGATGCCCAGTGAGGCGGCCACAGGCTGAGTCAGGGGCAGGTGCAGGCAGCCTTCACCTTTCTTATGTTTCCCAGGTCATATGCTATCAAAGCACGATGACAGGAATAAAATTCCACTATTTGGGGAAAATAAGTGTTCTTAATTGTCCTCACATTAAATAGGCATTCTGCTAATTTTAAAGAAGTTTAATTTTTTTTAAATGTCATGTTTGTCCAAAGTGGACATGTTTGTCCACTCCAGGTGCATAGGTTTAAGGCTCCAGTAGGATCAGGAGGCAGGCAGTGATCTGTCCACAGATGGGTGGTAGGCTGGGAAGTTCTCTTCAGACTTACTGACTGGGAGTCTTTCCCATGGCGAAGAGGTCAGGTAAATGAGGTGAAATATGAGTGTGTCCTTCAGGAGACAGAGGGACAGGGTCTGTCTGCATAAGAGGGCATTATTCAAGATGCCTATAAGGCACATCCGTAAGTCATAGAAAAATTCTCCCTATCACAGAAAGAAGCCATCTGTGTTACTAGATCTGGATGCTGTTATACATGTGAGCTCCCTTACACACTTGCCCTGTTCTGAGCACATACTCAGCAGGTAGCCTCCAACTTCACCTCCTCTGGGATTGTGCCTAAGACGGTCCCGACCACAGTGCAGCTATGACTTTACTGCACATCATGAAATGGGCAGTCTTCTGAGCAGGGGTAAGCTCAGGCCACTCAGGACCCTGCCAGGCGTGGGTTGCTGGGTCTGGGGAAATGAGGGTATCCCCTGGTCAGCACCACTGTGTGAGCACCTATTCAGCAATGCAAATTTATTTCGTTTCTTTATACATTTTTTTAAAAAAGAATGCCTCTGTTGATTTCCACTCCTCCAGAAAGAGTGAGTTGTGGAGCGCAGAGTGAGGGAGGTTCCATGTGGCTGTCCACATACTCCTTATTAACATGTGGCCTGTCAGGGTCCCAGCAGGACAAGAGCCAAACAGAACGATCTCAGGATCCTTCAGCAGAGCAAAGGAGCAGCTGGAGAGCTCAGCGCTTCCTGCCTGTCTGAGATGGACCATTATAACCTGATGGTTTTCAGCCTTGTACTGAACATCACCTCCCCCATCCACGCCAGCCTGTTGAGTTACTCCCCATAGAGGAACGCCCAAAGCAGAGGCTTCCCAAGGAGCCCACATCTGCTGCTGCCCTGGCCCTGCAGGAATTTTGTCTCTGGCCTCAGATGGCCTTTGAGAAACAACGTTGCCATTCCTCCCTCCCCTCCACTGTCTTTTATGCTTATGCCACACTCTGGCAGCTCAAAATCCCCACCTCTTCCAATCCAGGCTTGTCCTCCAATTGCAAAATGTCTGTGCCCCCGTCCAGGCCTGCTTCTTCAACACACCCGCAGCACCTGGGCATCTGATCAGGGTAGCTCGCTTCTGAAAATATGCTGAAACTCAGCAAGTTAGTATTCGTAATTTCTTGACAAAGACACTGGCTAACTTGAAGAGGCATCCTGTGTAATTCACAGATTTGGCATTTCAACAATATGGCACAATTTGTCTCTTGTGCCTTTTTAGGAAGAGCCGACCAGGTGTGTGGGGTGGGTGGAGAGGAGAGAGTGCCTGTCTGGGTGAGCAGTGAGCGGACGCTGAGAGTGGTACAGAAGCCCATTTCTGTCCGTTAAGTTATGCTCAACAAGGGACAGGTGCAAAGATACTTTTGAGTTCCGCTGCGTGGACCTTCCCAGCAGCAGCAGCTGTCCATTGTGGCCAGCTTTCTGCACATTCGGAGCTACTCACGGACCCCACAAGGACACTTTCCAGCTCATCCGACTTTGTCATTTATAAAGATGGGAAGCATTATTGAAAAAAGCTCTAACCACTTCAGAACACCCCTCAAAAGAGCATTAAGATAAAATCAACTGTTCCCTACTGACAACTGGCAAGTGCAACTGACTTCTACAATAGAACATTCCATGGTGATGAAAACGTTCTGCATCTGCTGTGTCCAATACGGCAGCTACTAGCTACATGTGACTACTAAGCGCTTGAAATGTGGCTCGTACAACTGGGGATCTGGATTTTTAATTTAATTTCATTTTAATTGATTTGAATTTAAGTAGCCACATGTGGCTAGTGGCTGTCATATTGTACACATTGTGGCTTGGTTTATGGCAATAAAATCTATGGTAATAGTTGCAAAATTGAATGTAATCACTTAGGAATCACCCTCAGGCCAGGCATGGTGGCTCATACCTATAATCTCAGCTACTCAGGAGGCTGACATCAGAGGATCACTTGAGCCTAGGAGGTTGAGGCTGCAGTGCAGCCATGATCTCGCCAAGGTTCTGTATATTTGGGATGCTCTGCTATTTCAAATCGAAGAAAGAATGTAATAGGATTTGGTAATTTTTGCCATTTTAATCAAATGCTTTTCACTTTGTGCCTATATTTGAATAAGTAAAGATTATAGCCGTAAGTTTTATTTTAAGCTAGCGTAACTTCTGATGGAGATATAAGGACACTGTCATTTCTATACATGAGGTTAATGAAACACTATTGTGTCCTTTACATTTATTTGAGAAGGTTTTGATTGCCAAAATAAAGAAAAGGAAAAACTCTCAGAAAATGTGAATTTTGGAATATTTCAAAAATAGAAGCTGGGGGAAGAGAAAAAAATTATCCAATCACAATTACTTCTAGCAACATGAAAGTTAAGAATGCAAATCCCCAAATCGCTAAAAATGTTTTATTCAATCAGTCCGTTAGTGAAACTTGTATTTCCCTAGCAAGAAAGCAGCACATATTTTTTCCTTCTGAGGCAATCAGGCACATACTGAACAAAACCACAATTTACATCATCTGCAAAATGAAATAATACCAACAACAGTGAACATTTATCGATGATTTGCTATGGGTCAGGCACTATTCTTTGCAATTTACCTGTATTAACTCCTCTTATCCTTATAAAAATACCATCATCATGTGGCTCACTATCGTTACCTTTCATAGTTACATAAATTGAAGAGAAGTGGGGTAAATTTCCTAAGGTTATATATAGAGAGCTTGTGAAGAAAGAGATCTCCAATTTAGTAACTTCATTCACAGGTGCTAACATGCATATTTAGCCCCTACTGTCTGACTATGATTGTACTAAGCCAGGAGAATATGAAACTGCAGAAAACATTTTCCCCACACTACTGTCTGCTCAGAAACAGATAAGCACACCAAAAGATAAAGCATATTGTAACTGAAGTGTTTAGCATGTTCAACTGTTTGCAGTTACTTCTCCTGTTCCCATTCTCATGAGCTCTCCCGTCTTTCCACAATCTGGTTCATTTCCTTATTGATCTGACAACCAACACTGTCAACTGATAAGGCCAGGGATGGATACACACTAGGACATGTGGTCTGCAAGTCAGTGTCATCAGCATCATCTTAGAACTTGTTAAAAATTGTGAACCCCCATGCTCCAACCCAGAGATGCTGATTGAGAATGGGCCATGGTGGGGTACGGGGAGAGAGTTGGAGTCTGGCTTCTTTCACTTAGCAAAATGCATGTAAGATTCATCTATGTGCTGGAGCACAACAGTCCACTCTTAGGTAACTGCTGAGTAATATTCTGTTGTATGGATGTGCCAGAGTTTGTTTATCCATTACAGGTTAAAGAGCATCTTGCTTACTTACAGTTTGGGGCTCTTATAAAAAAGCTGCTATAAACATTCATGTACAGGTTTTGTGTGAGTATAGCTTTTCAATTTACTTTGGTGTGTACCTAGGAGTAGGGTTGCTTGGTTATTATGGTAAGTGTGTGTTTAATTATATAACAAGCTGTTTTTCCAAAGTGGCGGTATAATTTTGCATTTCCACCAGTAATGAATGAGATTTCTGGTGCTCTTCATCATGGCAAAGATTTGGTATTGTCCTTGTTTGTTGGTTTTGCCATCTTAATAGTTGTGTAGTGGTAAGTCACTGTGGTCTTGACCAATATTGCCAATGCCGTCAGACAATCATCTTTCATAAGCTTACCTGTGGCCCTTATATTTTATTTGGTGAAGTGTATGGTTGAATATTTTGCCCAATTTTTAAAATTGTATGTTCTCTTATTATTGAATGTTAAGAGTTTTTGTGTATTCTAGACACAAGTCCTTTACCACATATGTGACTTTTAAAATATATTCTCTCAGTTTGTCTTTTCATTTTTTTGACAATCTCTTTTTCAGAGGTAAGATTCTAATGTTTTTTGTTTTGTTTCGTTTTGTTTTTTTGAGATGGAGTCTCGCCTTGTCACCCAGGCTGGAGTGCAATGGTGCGATCTCGGCTCACTGCAAGCTCCACCTCCCAGGTTCACACCATTCTCCTGCCTCAGACTCCCAAGTAGCTGGAACTACAGGCACCCGCCACCACACCTGGCTAATTTTTTGTATTTTTAGTAGAGACGGGGTTTCACCATATTAGCCAGGATCGTCTCGATCTCCTGACCTCGTGATCCACCTGCCTTGGCCTCCCAAAGTGCTGGGATTACAAGCATGAGCCACCGCGCCCGGCCAAGATTCTAATCTTGACAAAGGACAACTTTTCAGTTTATTTCTTTTATAAATCACACTTTTGTTATTGTATCTGATTTTCTCCTATGTTTTCTTATAGCTGTTTTATAATTTAAAATGGTATCATTTAAAATGTCACATATTATTTTAAATGTTAAATTTAATTTTACATTGAAAGTTATATTTTACATTTATAATTTAAAATTTATATTATATTTATATTTAAAATTTAATAATTTAAAATTTACATTGATAATGTAAAGTGTTTAAGTTGTGAGATAGGTGCTATTTCCCTTTTTTGCATGCAAATCTGCAATTATTTCAGCACCGTTTATTGATAAGATAGTCCTTTCTCCATAGTATTGCCTTAGCACCTTTGTCAAAAATCAGCAGACTCTATTTGTGTGGTTCTATTTCTGGACTATGTTCCATTGATCTGTGTTTATCATTCTTCATAAACCCTGTGGGTAATCTGAATCCTCCCACTTTGTTCCTCCTGTTCAGATTTTTTGGGCTATTCTAATTTCTTTGACTTTCCATATACATTTTAACATTCGATTGCCAATATCTGAAAAAAGCTTACTGAGATTTTATGACTGTGATGAATCTATAAATCAAGTAGGGAAGAATTAGCATCTTAACAACACTGAGTTTCGTGATTCATAAATATGGTATATCTGTTCATTTAAAACATAAAAAAATTTATTTCAACAGTGTTCTGCAGTTTCCAGCCTACAGATCCTGCACAGGTTCTCTTTGGTTCGGTAGTTGTGGTGTGGTTAGAAATGGTTTTGTTTTTATCATTTCAAGTCTCAGTTGTTCATTGCTAAGTAGGAATACAAATGACTTGTACATTCACCTTCTATCCTGTAAACTTGCTAACTAACTTATTAGTTATAATAGATTTTGCTTAGATTATTGTGAATCCTCCACGTACAATCATGCTGCCTGTGAATATGGCTATTTTATTTCTTTTTCTTCCTGCCTTCCTTCCTTTTTCTTTCTTGGCTCGGACTTTCAGGACAACATTGTTACTTTCTGAGGAGTGGGGAATGATATCATGTCTTTTACTATTAAGCATGATGTTAGATGAAGGTATTCTGGTGGATGAGCTTTATTAAGTTAAGGGAGTTTTGTTTAATTTTGTTTGCTCAGAGGTTTCACCATGAATGGATATTGAATTTTTGAATCCTTTTTCTCCATTAATTAAGGATGATTATATGCTTTTTTTCTAATTATTTGGTTAACATAGTGAATTATATTGATTGAATTTAAAATATTGAACCAGTCTTACATTTTGGCATAAGCCCTAATTACTGGTGATATATTATCATTTTTATATATTTCTGTATTTGATTTGCTGCTTTTCTGTTGAAAATTCTTGCATGTATGTTCGTGAAGGATATTGGTCTTTAGTTTTTTCTGCTTGTGACTTTCCCTGTCTGGTCTCAGTGTTACCATAAAACTAGCCTTCTAGAATAGGTTGGGAAATGTTTTCTACTTTCTGGGAAAATATTGTGTGGAATTCATGTCATTTCTTTCTGAAAATTTTGGAAGAATTTACTAGCAAAACAATACAAACCTGCAGTTTTCTTTTTCTTTTTATTATGGGGTGGGGGAAGCATTTTTAACTGCAAATTCAATTTTAAGAAACTAGAGATAGCACACTATTCATATAGTCTTTTTTAGTAAATTTTGATAGATTTTTGTCTTTTAAGGAATTAGTCCATTTGAGCTGTTTTCTTGAATTTATGGCCATAGAGTTGTTAGTAATATTACTCATTGTCCCTTAATAATGTCTGTAGGGTCAGTATTGATGCCCCTTTTTATCATTTCTGATATTGGTAGTCTGTGTTTTCTCTTTTTTTCTCTGTCAGTCTATCTAGAGGTTTATCAATATTTAAAAATCTTTTCAAAGAACCAACTTTTCTTTTCACCAGTTTTCTGCATTTTCTGTTTTATCCGTCACTGGTTTCTGTTCTCACATTTATAATTTACTTCCTTCTGTTTGCTTTAGGTTTCATTTGCTTTCTTTTCCTTCTAGTTTCTTAAGATAGATATTTAGATAACTGATTTCAGAACTTTGTTATTTTCTGTTGTATCCACTTAACACTGTAAATTTCCTCCTAAGCAATGCTTTAGGTATCTCCCACAAATGTTGACATGTTGTCTTTCCATTTCCCTTGACTTCATTCTTTTTAAAAATTTCCCTTGAGACTTCTTCTTTGACCTTTGAGTATTTAGAAGTGTGTTATTTAAGTATTTCAGGAGGAGTTTTCAGATATTCTTCTAGATTGATTCTCTTATGGTCTGAGATGTATTTTGTATGATGTCGATTCTTTTTGCTTTCTCGAGGTTTGGTTTTCTGCACTCAGTGTGTGTGGAGCATCCTATAAATATTAGTTAGGTCCAGTTGGTTGAAAATGTTTGTATAACCATGAAGAATTGCTGCTCCGCAGGCCCCTAAGGAGATTACTCCTGCATCCTATAATTTAGGAGTCGTCCTTCCCAAGCTGGCCAAGGTGGGGTATGCCAGTTTCCAGGTCTCCTGGTGCTCTGTTTAGCTTCTTTCTGATCAGCAAGTTTTCATTTCTTCTGACCCAGCAAGAGAAGTCCAAGGTCTTTCCACAGAAATGGCTGAAGGAGCCAGTATTCTATTACATGCATTAATATGCATTATTTGCTCATTTTAGTTATTTAGTCATTGAAAAAATATGTATTAAGTGCCTCCTGTATAGCAGGCTGAGAAACTGTCATGCACAGAGGAGAACAAGAAGTCCCTGCCGTCCAAGGGCTTATGTTTTATAGTTCTGTCTCATTATCCTAAGCCTATGAGGTCATCAGGTGGAACATCCACAATTAGCCCAACTTCCTGCTCTGTTTTCAGGAACTATGATGCAAATCAATGTACGGCATCTGGTTATGATTTTTAAGAGCACTTTGTTTATTAGGGAGGCACTGCTGCGCAGCTTATGTTTGGTTGCCAATATACTGAGTCTTGGCTTTGGTTGTATCATAGCCAGATTGTTGGTTTGAAGAGACTATTCCTCTCTGTGATTTATATTCTCCCTCAAAAACTGCCCAGATCTTGCAACCTAGTCAGCTGTGCTACTGTGCATCCTCTTGGCCCCTCTGCCTCCAGCTCTCCTCCCCACTGCTCTAGCCCACTTGTCTCAGGGGTGATCAACTTCATGTGCATGTAACCCAATGGCACCCTGCCCTGTGCCCACACTAGTCTCTTTATATCCCCTGTTGTGGGTTTTCCAGTCAACACTGAAGCACAAGCTGCCACAGGACATGCTCTATGCCCATTTCTGTGCAACCTGGCAAGGCAGGAGCAAAAAAGTGTCACTGGAAGATCCTGTGACTGATGGGAGATGGCGGTCAGTGGGCACATTCCTCTTCCTTCCGTCCACTGTTTGGGCCATCCTGAGACATGGACGTTCATACAGTCTCTCAGGAGATGGGCACACGAGGTGGAGGGGTCGAGTACTGATCACACCAGGTGGCTGGTTGGATCAAGCTCCCTCCTCACCTGTGTTGCTTCGTTTGCCCTCACTCACACTGTCTTGGGATGGCCCATTCTATATAGTAATCCATAGCTTTTGCCGCCATCTTTGCATTTTAGGGAACACAAATTCAGACATCACTCTTTCCTGTTTACTTGTCAACAGGAGATAACATCAAAAGAAAAGCTGGTAAAGAAAGATTAACCAAAACATCTTGATAATAGGCCCAGCATGTAAGGTGTCTGCCCGTCCTCCTCTCCTTTCCATCTCTAAGCCACCTTGTTCTTAAGTAGACCCCACAGGAAGCATCTCACAGGAGCCAAGACGTGAGACCCTCACCCTAACTCTCACTCTAACCTTAGGGGAATACAGCCCAAGCATTTGGCTTTTCTCATCCACAGAAGAGAAGTAGAAAACAGCATTTCAAAATGAAATGTATTCAATTAAAGAGAGCCAGCTATTTTCATTGAAATGTATTCAATTAAAGAGTCAAGTAGATGCAGATGAAAAGTTAAGTCTGAAGCAGACAGTCAAAGGTGAAAAAGCAGAGCCTGGGTTGAAAAGCAGCTGTGAGAATCAGAGCCTCCTGAGGACGCGTTCCAAATGCAGAAGTGAAATGATATGCAGCCCAAAAAGCATGAAGAAAACGGGGGAAGAGACGGCAGGACTGAGTACTAGAAAAATAGGGTAAAAATAGCACTCAACATGGAAAGAAAAGCCGCTTAGAAGCTGCCTGCCTTTTACTCTCAGAGGAAAAACTCATAGAAATATGAAAAAAAAAAAACCCACCTGTTCTTTAAAGAGTCCTTCCATCTCAAAATCGACTTTGAAATGCAACTTTCTGTTTAGATTTCATTGTGTCATACACCTTGCTTTTCATTGTTCTCTCTGAAACCTGGCCCCGTGCGTGGCAAATGAGACCTACTGCACACTGCCTAGTAGAATTAGCAGCAAATCTAAGTTTGCTGTTTTTCAGCCTAGAAAAACATGTGCAGTATTTTTCCTACTGAGCAAGAAATGTCAGCAGAGTAGGAGAGGGCCTTTGTAACTCCTAGCACCACCTCAGAAAATCACAGAATGTCTTCCAGCTTTTGGTCCATTTCAAAAACTGAATTGAACAAAACTTATCTGGAGAGTATGAGTTAGCTGACATAGATCCCACTGATGTAACACTGTCACACCTGATAGAATGTGTAGGGGAGAAGTGAATGCATAACACCGAGGAGCACGCTTTGCCAGGACTCTGCCAAGAGCACTTCGCATCAGCCCTGAGACGTATATGCTGCTGATAATTTTTTCAAACATGAGGAATGGACTTTGAGAGATTAAGCCTCTTGCTGAATATCACATGAGGAGTGGAGTGCAGGGATGTGAAGATACGGCATCCCTGTGTTCTGTGTCGCATTCAGTCGTGTGCTGTAAAACTGTAAATAAGTTTTACCTTATTTACAGATAGTTCTGATCCACACAAACCTTTGTCAGGCAGGTAGAGTTATTCTTCCTTTCCTGATGAGAAACTGGAGTCCCAGGAAAATGAATAGCTTATCCAAACTGACAGTTAATAACCTTGACGTAAGTCTACTGACCTCAAAATATATGAGACCCCTGTTCGTTTGGTTTTATTTTTTTTTTAACTACACTGACATCAACATGATTATGAAGCTTCCAATATGGCACATGGTTCATTGTGGATGCTTAAATATTGGTGCTTTTTTCTGTTTGATCTTAGACAAGTAGGTCATATAATACCACTGCTCTGTCTAGAGTTAGCCAAGCATGTAGGTCATTCAACTGTGAAGCACAGTGGATCTGCCATTCCTTGCAGGTTCATCTCATAGGGTATTCCTAACAGGGTAGACCTCATTCATGGGGTAACTCATCACATTTTTTTTAATGCAGTAAAGAAGTGTCTGCTGATGGTGCGTGGGGATCAGTAAAGCAGCTATGACTTCCTGAGAGTGAGACCACAGAAAAGAACAGCCTCAGGAAGCGTGAGAGTCCACTGTGGGCAAGCGGCTGTCCAGGTCCACTGTACCTGCCAGCTAGCTGTGTTATTTCTATCATCACCAGATTAGAACTTCAGAGTCAGGATTTGTCTGTGTGTGTCCTGGAGGGAATCCCAGGGATGATCTAATTTACTCCCATAATTTTTCAGATGAGAAAATTGAGACCCTGAAAGGTAAAATGGATAGCTAAGTTCACGTGATGTTAAGTATAAAACAGGAAATAGAATTCCCCTTGTTGAGGGTGGAAGCATGTCCAATATTCCTTCCCAACCGCAGCCAGCAGTCCAGGGCCTGGGCAACACTCACAGCTCAGTAGCAGGGGTGAGTGCCTGCTCTGAGGTCCACGGTGGCCAAAGTGAGGCCATCAGTGTGTAGAATAGTGTGGGGCTGACCCCTCCCACATAGAGCACTATTACTGTACTCACTCTTGGAGGTGTGCTCCTGCATCCACTCTGAGGCAACTCAGAAAGAGTAGTTTCACCCACGGCAATTCAATCTATGACAGCAGGTCATTTCTCATCTTCCCATAAACAATCGGAATCAGAATTTGAGAAACAAACATTCATACAACATGCCTTATATTCCAGATAGCAGCTCTAGTGCTTTTCACACATCCAGTATCTTATTTAATCCTCTATCTTATTTAGTTATTTAATCAGACTACCCTGTCTGGGTCATTGCCTCCACTCCACAGGGGGAGAAATGTAGGCTCCCAAAAGTCAAGTGATTTTTTGCCCTGTTAGGAAGTGGATGAACAACCAACGGAGACTGGGGTCTGTGTGATTCCAAAGCCCAGACATCTTGAGGCGTTTCTAGATAGAGCAATGTGCTGGTGTTGATGCAATCCAAAGAACAAGTGAAATTCCTTTTTTCCAGTTTGTGATTTAGAGCAAAGGCAGTTGAAGATTTTGTTGTTGTTGTTTAATTAGGGACTAATATTAGAGTAAAACTGCAAAATGAAAACCCAAGCTGATAAGTCCGTGGAAAAATGGATACTTAGGCCACATTTATATATCTACAGTCAACATTTAGAGAGCCTAGATTAATAGAGCGAACAGAGTAATGGTGATTACCCTGGTAACAAAATCTCCATTAAGCCTTGCTTGAGGAGAAAATGAAAAGCTTGAACATCTGTCAGGTTCAGCAAGAGTTCACTTAGGATCAAAAGAGTTATGTGCTCTTTTTTCCTTATAATCAAAATTACCAGAATGAGAACAGATCATTGTCTGGGAGCTCCGTGGGTGAGAAACCCCACTAGGGTCCACGAAGCAACATGGAGTGACTTATGTCATCCGCACAACCTCTCAGGGTCAAATCAAGGCCTGGCTCCCTGGAGTTTCTTCCCACACAGAACAAACCATTGCCAGAAATCTTAATATGTCATTAAACCAAATTTAGCCCTTGGTTTCAGGTTCACTTTTAAAAGGAACTTGTTAGCACACGAGTTGCATTTGATAAGCAAAGCCATCTGGCATTTTAAAAATTGCCCTTTTTGCCTTACCAGATGAAGAAAGAGTGTCCAAGAAGTTGGAGCTATGTCAGATTTTCATTTTCCTTCTCTTCTTGGGCAGAACAGTTTAAGCCAACCATCTCACATTGGAAGAATAGCAGCTCCAGCCCAGCGTTTATTGGAGCTTTCCTCTTCCTGGCTAGCACCTGCCATCAGGTTGGTAATATTTTGCCATCCTTCATAGGGGCATGGATAGACATACATGCACCTGCTAAAGGCAGTGCTGTGTACTTTTTCTTTTTTAAAACATATTATTTGGCAATGTGTTTTTTCATCCAATAGGATATTTGGGGGGGGATTTGTTCATTCCACAAAAATCTACCTTATCATATCTATCTCATATCTGAGATTAGAGCTGCTTCCTCCAGCTTGGGTCTCAGAGCAAGAACACACCCAAGGCTGACGAGAGCCGACCTGAAGCCCCGGAAGGAATGGCTGAGAAAGAGGCAGTTACTGCTGTAACACACTGGAATCGTGGGGTCCCTCAATACCATAGCAAAGGCGGAAAATGGCAACCAAATCCTGAGAAGTAGAATTGCTGAGTCTTAAGTTCATTCCACAAACATTTTGAAGAGAGATGTTTTGAATATACTGTTCTGGATTCTGGAGATCATAGTCGTAAACAACAGTGAAGGAAACCAAGTTCCCCAAGTTAGGGTGCTTACATCTTGTGAATACTATCCTTTTTAAAGTTTTAATAGATGCTTAAAAAATTGCCCTTCTCTCTACTATTTGTTGATAAAGATAGAAAGAGGGAATTCATGGTGCTTTCTCTTTCCAGATTTTCTCTTCTATTTTCCAATCTTTTAAAAAAATTCTCACTCTAAGCATGGGCTCAGCAAATCTGGATGTCAATCAACCAGCTCTTTCCCTAGGAGCCCCTGGCAGCCAAAGTGGATGCCTGTGGAGTATCCCCTTGGCAGCCCTACCCTTCAGCTTCCCTTTGACTTCCCTCCTCTGTATAAAGGGCAGACTTGGCTTTACTACACCAAAGTGTCACACACATGAGATTATGGAAGGTCATTGTTTACATGGCATGAATCCTAGGTGGGAGCAGGTCCTTCTGTGGTGGCATGGCCATGCTAGGCTGTGAGCCCATGGCTATCTGTGGAGTGGGACAAGTGGAATGGCCAGCCTGAGAGCCACTGGTGGGGTGGGAGTGTGGAGAGGGGAAGACCCTGACTCCAGAGCTCATCCTGGCCAGGTCAAGATGCATCATGGAGGCGGGCATAATGATCCCAGCCCCTGCTTGCCTTCCAAGTTACACACTTTTCCCTAGCCCCTTCTTGTCTGTTCTGTTCTTCAACATCGGTGTCTTGCTGAGTCAGGGCCCCATCTGGAAGTACTTGCCCGGGCTCCTGATGCCTTAGTTGGGGCCAGCTACCTGTTTCAAAAAAGACAACCCGTCTTCAGAACATGGAGCTGATGTCCCTTTAGAAACTCGCTGCTGCTTCTTAGGGGCACTGCAGGGAGGAGGGAATGTGCCCGGCTTACTCTGGAGCCTAGAAGGTAGCACTTATTTTGAGAGTTAAAGGAACTTTCCCATTGTTCATTGGAAAAGCTGAAGCATATAAAGGCTGGTGAGCACTGCTGGCTAGAGGCCTCTGAGTTGAATCCATCTTCTCTTCTAGGGCTACATGCATCTGCTGGGCTGGGTCTTCCTCTGGCTCCAGCCTTTATTTCCAGGCAATTACCTCCAGCTCTTGTACTTCCCTGGTCTGCTTTTCCCACTTGGTCTATGTCTATGTGGCCTCCTGCTGCCATATCCACGAGGGTTATGACCAACATGTCCCCATGTTCTTGAACCGCCTGCCTATAAGCATCTTTGGAAATGTGGCACCCTCATTTAACAAAATACACCCTCCAAAAGTCAGGCACCACCATGCAGTAAACAGCAGCAAACATAAGCACTCACTTTTTGCATGTACTCTTCAAAAAAATATGCATGTATTGGCCGGCCTCGGTGGCTCACGCCTGTAATCCCAACACTTTGGGAGGCTGAGATGGGCAGAGATCAAGACCATCCTGGCCAACATGGTGAAACCCCATCTTTACTAAAAAATACAAAAATTAGCTGGGTGTGGTGGCACGTGCCTGTAGTCTCAGCTACTTGGGAGGCTGAGGAAGGAGAATCGCTTGAACCTGGGAGGTGGAGGTTGCCGTGAGCTGAGATAGCACCACTGCACTCCAGCCTGGTGACAGAGCGAGACTCCATCTCAAAAAATGTCCATGAATTAATCTTCACACAATCTTATACAGTTAGCTGGTATTATTACTCCATTTTAAAGGTGAGGACATTGAAACACAGAGCAGTTAAGTACCTAGCCCAAGGTCACACAACTATTCAGAAGCTTATCTAGGAATCAAACCTAGATGCGCTTAATCCAGAATCTGTGATCAACACTATTGAAACGCCACCTGAAGAAGGCAACTAGTGTAGGGGTTACTATTAAGGAAGTAAACTCAGCAGAACTGGCTCATTCCTAGATTGGAAAAGAGTGAGGGTGAGGAGGCAATGAAGAATGATCCTGAGTGCCTGGTTTAGGTGGAACCATCTGGCACTTGTCAGAGAAGAAAAGAATCAAAAGGCAGAGTCGCAGGTGTGGGAGATAACAGGCTGAGCGTTGAGTTCTGGGGCCCGTGGGACTGCACGTGGATGGCTTGCAGGCTCAGCTTTGGCCTAGGGAGTCAGACCCTGCCTGCGTCTGGGCGCCAGAGCCACCCCCATCCACTTGTGATCTGGGAAAGTCATTTAACACCAGGACCCTTGTTTTCTTATCTGTAACATGGAGTGCTGGTAACTCGTGCCTCATAAAATCACTCGATGTGGGTGAGAGAGAAAGCTAAGTGTTGATGACAGTGTGGGCCTGACCACGCCTGAGCAAGCCCCATGGGAACACAGCCGTGGTGGGAAGCAGCTTCCCAGCAGCCCTCCCCGCCATCGGGAGAATCCCCTGAGGCCATGAGGGGGTCTCAGGGAGGTGGACGGCCCATCAAGTGAGAACCGAGGGCGCTGTGCACTCCTGAAGCCTAGGACTCCTCTTAGGTAAGCCTTTGAGATTTTACTTTGTTTTGGATAAACTGATTCTTCCTATATATATATATATATTTATCAAAATCTCACTAACTTAACAAAATTATAGTTAGATAGTAAAAATAGGTTCTAATTCTCTATAGCACTGAGGGTGAATATAGTTAAGAATACTTTATGTTTTCTAAAAGCTAGAAGATTTTGAATGTTCCTAACACAAAGAAATAATATTTGACGTAATAGATATGCTAATTACCCCAATTTGATCTATTTTATATACATATAGAAATGTCATTCCATATCCCATAAATATGTGCAATCATTATGTGTCAACTGAAAAGAAAAGAAAAAATACCAATAAAATATGAAACTTGATTTAAAAAAAAATCTTACACACTTAGTAACAGCAAAATAACTGAGTGGTAAACATCATCTTATGTCTGCCCTTGAACGTCAGGAAATAAATTCTGAAGCTAGAAAAGGGATTCCTGCATTTCTAAGAGTGTTGACGTTACTATCTGGACCAGCCAGCTGCACTGAGAGGTGGTCCTACTGACTCAGCACGTGCTTGAATCACAGGGTTCAGGTGGTAGATGGGTGAGCGGCACTGATTTCAGATTAAAACAGCAACTCTCTAGAGACCTTATTTCTATTAATATGGTCTACTGCTGGGACTGACTACAGCATCTAACAGGCCACTTCACTGTTTTGTTTTAAAGATTTAAAACGGATCAGAGTCAAAGCTTGCATTCTTTGACCCTCTATCTGGTTGATGATTCTGAGTAAAAGGAGAATGGGTGTGACTGACTCAGCTCCATGGGACATAAAGCAAGATAAAAATGAGGGCACAATGGAAAACAAGTGACAGCAGTGGGCAGGAGAGCATCCTCTCTGCTGCGAAGCGTGTTGTCTGTGTCGTTGGCAATGCTGGAGAAGCTATTAGACAGAAAGGGGAAGTAAAAAAAGTGTGGCTCCCACAGTACATCCAACTGGGCTTGTTTAAGACACACACATAAAGTGCTGGACTGGAGGGAAATTGGAGACTATGTGGCCACACACTTGCACCAACACCCAGAATGGGGAAGTGGCCTAGTGAAGCTTAGCTGTGCAGAACCAGGTTCCCAGCTCCTGATTCCTGATGCCAATTAATTCCTAGTAACCAGGTTTTATTTGTATTTTGTTTATTTTTCTTTTTGTCCTCCAGTTCAAAGCCCCCCTTCTCTGTGCAGCATCCCTAGGCCCTCTGTCCTGGAGGGGTGCCTTCCCCTCTGACATGGCACTGCCACCTGTCATCTCTGCCCAGCCCGGGCTGGGCACTTTCTTCAACCTTTTGTTGCGGCCACTTTCCTTGACTTTCGTCTTCTAGAGTGGGAGATTGAAGGGATGAGAAAATTGCAGTTCAGAGATGTTAAGGAGCATATCCAAGGTCAAAGCCCACTTGAAAGAGAATTTGTTGAGGTCCCCAGAAAGTTAGCCACTACTTGCTTTTGACTCCCCTGCCTACCTGACCACCTCTTCTCTGAGTACACAGAGTGGCTCTGAGGAAACTGCAGGTGAACCCCACCTGTGCCAGCCCCTGGAAGCCACCAGTCTGTTTTCTGATACAACGATTTTGCTTTTTCCTTTTTGGTAAGGTTATATACATGTATTTATATAGCCATTTGGTCTTGCTTCTTTTACTTAGCAAAATTTATTTAGAATTTTCTTCATTGAAAAGTTTTTACCTGCAAATTTAATGCCTTTAATAGATATAGGACTACTGGTTATCTATTTCTTTTTTTAATGAGTTTTGATAATTTTAGTCTTCCACGGAATTGGTCTATATCACATAAGTTTCCAAAATTATGGGCATAATGATGCTTTGCGGATTCTGTTATTATTTTGTAATGTCTGTGGGATCAGCAATGATGCTTCCTGTTTGAGTCATAATATTAATAATCTAGGTTTTCTTGTTTTCTTTATGATCCTCACTACAGCTATGGCAATTGTATTGATCCTGTTTTAAGAACAAGATTTGTTTCCTCTGTTGTTTTTCTGTTTTCTGTTATTAATTATATCAACCTGCTCTAATTTATTCCATTTTATTCTTTCTGCTTGTTTTAGTTTTAATTTTATTCTTTTCTCTAGTTTCTAGTTTTCCTAAGTAGAATATTAGGTTAATAAATTTAAATCTTTCTTTCTAATATGAGGCTTTAATGTTATAAATTTCCCTCTAAGCATGCATTTAGTTGTATTCCCCCAAATTTTGATATGTTGTATTTTCATTCTCTTTTCATTTTTTAAATTAATACACTTTTTAAGAGCAACTTTGGGCTTACAGAAAAATTAAGCATATAGCACAGAGAGTTCTATCTATACCTATTATTCACCCAAACACACACACACACGGTTTACCCTAGCTTTTTTGTTTGTTTGTTTGTTTGTTTGACATGGAGTTTCGCTCTTTTGCCCAGGCAGCAGTGCAATGGCGTAATCTCGGCTCGCTGCAACCTCTGCCTCCCGGGTTCAAGCAATTCTCCTGCCTCAGCCTCCCGAGTAGCTGAGATTACAGGCATCTGCTACCACGCCTGGCTAATTTTATATTTTTAGTAGAGACGGGATGTCTTGATGTTGGTCAGGCTGCTCTCGAACTCCCGACCTCAGGTAATCCGCCCACCTCGGCCTCCCAAAGTGCTGGGATTACAGGCGTGAGCCAGCACGCCCGGCCAGTTTACCCTAGTATTAACATCTTGGATTAGTGTGGTACTTTTGTTACAGTTGATAAGCCAATATATACATTATTTTAACTAAAGTTCATAATTTACATTAGGACTTATTCTTTTTATTGTATATTCTACGGGTTTTGACAAACTTATCATGATTTGTATTCACCATTACTGTATCCTATAAAAGAATTTTACTGCCCTAAAAATTTCTGTGCTGTAACTGTTTATCTGTCCTTTCCTTCTCCCAAATCCCTGGCAATGACTGAACTATTCACGGTGTCTGTAGTTTTGCCTTTTCCAGAATATCAGGTAGTTGGAATCATGTAGTATGAAGTCTTTTCCAATTGGCTTCTTTTACTTAGCAATATGCATTTAAGTTTCCTTTATGTATTTTTACAGCTTGATGGCTCAAACTTTTTATCACTGAATAATACTTTTTTACTTTTTTCACTGAATAATAATTCAGTATATGGATGCACCACAGTTTATCCTTTATCCATTCACCTATTGAAGGACATCTTGGTTGCTTTCAACTTTTGGTAATTATGAATAAAACTGCTAAAATATTTGTGTGCAGGGTTTTGTATGGACAGAAGTTTTCAACTCATTTTGGTAAATACCAAGGGCTATAATAGCTGGATCATATGGTAAGCATATGTTTAATTTTGTAAGAAACTGCCAAACTCTCTTCCCAACTGGCTGTGTGGGAAGTGACCGTTTGTATTACCAACAATGAATGAGAATGCCTGCTGCCCCTTATCCTTGCCAGCATTTGATGTTGTCAGTGTTTTGTATTTTAACCATTTTAATAGATGTATAGGAATAGCTTACTATTGTTTTAATTTACAATGTTCAAATGACATATGATGTTAAGAATCTTTTCATATGCTTATTTGCCATCTTTTCATCATATTTGGTGAGCTGTTCATATCTTTTGCCTGTTTTTTCAAATTGCTTTGTTTTCTTATTGTTGAGTTTTAACAGTTCTTTGTGTATTCTGGATGCAAGTCCTTTATCAGATCTGCAAATATTTTCTCCAAGTCTGTGGCTTCTCATTTTATTTTCTTGACAGTGTCTTTTGCTGAGCAAAAGTTTTTAATTTTAATAAAGTCCAACTCTTTTTTAATTTTAATAAAATCCATAAAATTTTGCTTTCATAGATTGCCCTCTTGGCAATGTATCTAAAAAGTCATCACCAAATTTAAGGTCACCTAGATTTTCTCTTATGCTGTCTTCTACAGGTTGCATTGTTCTGTGTTTTACATTTAGATCCCTGATCTAACTTAAGTTACTTTTAGAGAAAAGTGTGAGGTCTGTGTGTAGATTATGTTGTTGTTGCTGTTGTTTGTGGATGTCTATTTCTTCCAGCACCATTTGTTGAGAAGACTATGCTTTCTCTATTGAAATGCTTTTTTGCTCCTTTGTCAAAAAAATCAGTTGTCTATATTTATGTGAGCCTTTTCTGGGCTCTCTGTTATGTTTCATAATCTAGCCATTCTTTCCTTGTCTTGATTACTGTGGCTTTATAGTTAGTCTTTAAATCAGGTAGTGTCAGTCTGCTGACTGTTTTTCTCTTTCAATATTGTGTTGGCTATTCCGGTTTTTTGCTTTTATACAAAACTTTAGAATTAGTATGTTGATATCTACAAAATAACTTGCTGGAAATGTTACTGGGATTGCATTGAATCTCTATATTTAGTTGGGAGAAACTGACATCTTGATAATATTCCATATACATGGAATATCATTCTTTATATTTAAATCTTCTTTGATTTGTTTCATCACAGTTTTATAGTTTTCCTTATATAGATTTTGCACATATTTTGATAAATCTGGTACTTTTTTGTTAGATTTATACTTACATCTTAATGTCAATGTAAATGATAATGTATTTTTAATTTCAAATTTCAATTGTTCATTGCTGGTATATAAGAAAGCAATTGACTTCGCATATTAACCTTATAACTTGCAATCTTGCTTTAATCACTTAGTTTCAGGGGTTCTGTTATTGTTGATTTTGTGAGATTTTTCTATGTAGACAATCATGTTATCTGTGAACAAAGTTTTATTTCTTCCTTTACATATACCTACCTTCCATTTCCTTTTCTTATCTTAATGCATTAGCTAGGACTTGCAGTACTATGTTGAATAGGAGTGATTAGAGGAGACATTCTTTGTTTTTTTCTGGTCTTAATAGTAAAGCATCTATATATTCTCACCATTAAGAGTGATGTTAATTGTAGAATTTTTTAGATGTATTTTATCAATTTGAGAAAGTTCCTCAATATTTCTGCTTTGTTGTTCTTGTCATGAATGGGTATTGGATTTCCCTAAATGCATTTTCTGCATCTCTTGATACAATCATATGATATTTTGGATTGCATACCTGGAATAAATACCACTTGGTCATGACATATATAATTTGTTTTACACGTTGTTAAGTCCAACTTACTAATATTTTGTTGAAGGTTTTTCTCTTCATTCTCTTCTAGTTCAAAATATTTTAAAATTTCTCCTGAGATTTCCTTTTGAGCAATGAGTTATTGATAAGAGTTTTTACGTTTCCAAATATTTGAGAATTTTTCAGATATCTTCTGCTATTGCTTTTTATTTTATTTTATATGGTACACAGACTTTTTATGATTTTTATTCTTTCAGATTTATTTTTAATTTTTAAAAATAGGCTTTTAATTGTTTTTGTACTGATCTGGAACATGGTGTATCTTAGTGAACGTTTCATGTTTTTCCTGCTGTTATTGGGGTTGCTTTACACATCAATTCGGTTAGGTGGGTTATGAATGTTTTTGGTCATCTAACATTACTATTTTTTGCCTGCTTGTACTGTAATAGCAATTACTGAAAAAGAAGTATCGAAGTCTCTAACTATAATTATAGATTTGTCTATTCCTGCTTTCAAATCTACCAGCTTTTAGCCTTATGTAACTTAAATTCTATTGTTAAGTCATTTCATAGTTTTTCATTCTTAAAGGATAATACCAGAATATACTTATATTTCTGAGTTGGCAGGTTTTTAAAAATCTTTCAGCATTTTACCTGTGTTACTCCATTCTTTCTGGTTTGCATGATTTTGGAAAATTTTCAACCATTATTTCTTCAATTATTTCTTCTCTAATGTCTTTTATTTCTTTCTGGATTTTCTAATTACTTATATATTAATAAATACACAGCTCTTTTGCTTTGTGGAGGTTTTTTTTTCTTCTTGCCTTTTAGTTTAGGCCATTTTTATTGTACTTTGTACCTTTCTAAGCGCCCCAATTCTTTGTTCAGCTGTGTTGAGTGTAATGAAGAACCTATGGATGGCATTCTTCACATCCTTAGGTGTGTTTGGTTATTTTAACTTCCCTGTATGATAGTGCCTACATTTGTGTCATATCTGGGTTTGTTTCTGATTGCTTTGCTTCTTCAAACTATGCTTTTTCTTGCCTTTTTGTTTGTTCTACAATTTTTCTTTTGAAAGTCAGATATATTTGTAAGAAATTAGATATATTAGGCTGAGGCAGGAGAATGGCATGAACCCGGGAGGCGGAGCTTGCAGTGAGCCGAGATCGCGCCACTGCACTCCAGCCTGGGCGACAGAGCAAGACTCCGTCTCAAAAAAAAAGAAATTAGATATTGAGTAAATAGTTTTCATGCTTTGAGACAAGCATGAATGGGTGTTGGATTTCCCTAAATGCATTTTCTGCATCTTCTTCTCCTAGGCCCATGTATACAATGGGTTTTGCATTAGTGAACTTATAGATTGGGCTGGGTTTGGAGTTTGTTGTTGCCGGGGTTACCCACAGTGCATGCGAAAGCTCAGATTCAGCTTATTCAAAAGATGCCTGGCTTGTCTCACCACTGCACTGGGGCCTTCCCTTTGTGCTGCTTCCCAAAGAGTCTGCCTCTTGCTGCTCTCTGAGTTATACCCCACTGTGGTTCTTATTCTACACTTGTTATGGTGGGTGTGGGTTGTAGGACATATGTGTTCTCTCAACAATTACTATTTTGACCTACATACCTGTGGTGTGGTTAGTTGATCATAAATTCCTTAAGAATTAAAGCATCTTTGATTAGAGTCTTTCTAAGTAGAAATACTCTAAGTCTACTAGGCAGAAACGTGACATGAGTTGCTCTATAGGGATTTTTAGATTTTTTTTGCCCAGTTCCTAAACCCAAGGACAGTTCACATAACTGAAGTTCTCTGATTGACGGAGAAGCTCGTTTGTTTTGAAGGACGACCCTGACTGACAGCTGTACATACACACTGCAACTCTATACCTTCCCCAGAAGGACTTGTTGCTATCTGCCAGAGTTACTGTGCACTGGAAAGGAAAATATTCACATGCTAATTTCTAGGTCCCCAGAAAGTCAGTGTGGCCTATCATTGAGAGTGTGTGCCATAGTTCATAGAAGTGAAATACAGTCTTAACTTGAATTCAACTCATACTGGCTCCTATGGTTTGTACACACACCTTGAGGTAAGTTTCTGATCCTAGAATGTAATTGGGACTAGTTATGCTTAGTAACATGCAGAGTTCTCACATTAGCTTCCTGGTGTGTAATGAATGTGATTTTAGTAGGAAAGACTTTGGAATGCCCACTCTCCAAGTTATTAACAAAGCAATACCACATTCCAGGGGAAATTTCAGAGATTAATGCCACCATAAAGCTCTTGAAAAATAAAGGTATTGTGATTCCCAGTATAGTCTATGTAACTCTCCTTTATGACTACTGCAATAAATTATAAAGATCTTGGAGGGTGATCAGGGACTGCTGAACAATTAATCAGATAGAGACATTGCTCAGAATATAGTATTTTAACTGGAGTAAATCAGTGAAGTCCCTGGCACCTGCTATTTAGCTATTGCCCTAGCATTTCCCCACCTAAATCTTATCAGCAAAGATAATGGTTTTACGCAGTTTGCCTGTGACAAGAGCAGCAATATACCTTTGGTGTCTTAACTCCAGGCTAGGTTTGCTCTCCTATTCTCTTTTGGTATATTGTTTTGAGAGACTCTGATTTTGCTAATTATCCATAAAACCTCACACTGATCCATTATAATAATGTCATCATACTAACTGGATCTTCAAAGTAGGAGGTAGCAAACAGACTTGGTTAGACCCATGCATATCCCAGGCTGAGAAATAAGTCCTACAAATGTTTAGGGATATGACATATTAGTGAGATATCCAGGGACATATGAAAAGAAGAATTAAATACAAAAGTATTTTTTTTAAGTTTTTTTTTACTTCTTAAAAAAAAAAGAAATGCAAAAGAGTGAGGCTTCAGAAGACTCAGCAAGTCAAAACATAACAGGCATTTAAATGGGAAAAACTCCTCAAAACCTGTCGAGGTTAATGAGTTTTCACGTAACCTGTTTATCATGGAGAAAGTAATTTTCTCACATATTATCATATCCACAAAGACATGACTTATCTTCAAATATCTTCAGTTATATTAGGGGCCAAGGTTGGATTTATTTTTGTTAGAGAATCAGCAACTGACAGGGAATTCTGATGGTTTTATTATTTCTGGTGTACATCAGTATACAACATAATGTTTTGAAACTGTCTGTGGAATGCTTATTCACGGGGGACATAAGGGGAGATACCAGTTTTGCCCCAAATAGCCCACATCAGGAATTGCTTCCATCTCTGCTTTCTTGGCTTTTCTAGGTTTGGAGGCTCTGGTGATAAGGGGAACTGCTTCCAGCAGAAAACAAAGTCATGGCGGTGTGAAACTGAGACCACCCAGTTAGGGCTTTACGTGCCATGGGAACCACATGCAGATGAGGTGGTTGGGTGAACCGTTCAAGGTGCTGTAGCTTTCAGGCGAGTATGACTGAATCGACATCTCCTTGTTATGATCCTGTAGCTGATGGGACTCAGTCATTTCCCTGGGACAGAACCTTGGTTTTTCGTACAGACACAGAAATACTTGATGTTGACAAAGAAAAGTGATGGGCTATGCTGGGCCATCTGCTTTTGCCCTTCCAGACCCGCCCTCCACTTTCAGCATGCGTCTGTCCCCAGGATGGGCTGGGCTTGTGGGTGGTGCAAGGAGAGAGTGGTATTACACCACTGCATCCCTCCATGCCAGGTTCCTGGGGTGGCAGTGACTACTTTTCTCTTCTGGAAGCACAGCTTCTTGTGTCTTTCTTTTAGAACAGCAGTTTCCTTGCTGATGTTTTGTGGCCCCTCTTTCCAGCTGCTGGCCCTGGAAAAAGTGCCAGCAAAGTTCCTCACAGTTCTTTGCTGTTTTCCATTACTGTGCCCATGTTATTGTAAATTATTGTTGCATTGAAGCTTTCTTCAGTGTGCCACCTATGTCCTGTAAGGAGACTGAAACAATATCAGAATATCAGAAAATACCAGAATATGAAAGTGACCGTTAACAACAACAACAATGACAAAACCACTTTCTGACAGCCTGGAGTTTTCTGAACTCTCCTTCACTGGAGGTTTTCATTAAGGTTGGTTTACATGACCTCAAATCATAGACAGACTACAGAACTAAATAAATCAGTTAAGTTGGGTGGTCACCCCTAAGAGCTGTGCAGAGAAACTCAGATAGCTGATGGTCAATGGACTAAATGAGCTTCACTGTTTTTCTAATGCCAGCACAGACTCTTATGGGTTCCCATCTGGCTTGCAGACTCAATTTTATGAGTTTTCTCTTAACCAAATGTGTGTGCTGTAGTCACTTTTGAGACTCTGGTTTTGGTAGTAAAGGGCTCTAGTATTTTTTGTAAGGCAAGTAAGACAATGCCATGTCGCACTGTGTTCCCAAGTCTGAATGAAGAGAATACAGATCCGGAAACAGACATAGCTGATCTATTCTATCTCCATTGTAAAATACAGCAGAGATTGCTGGTCAAGCATGAATAATAAGGCTGGGCACAGTGGCTCATGCCTATAATCCCTGCACTTTGGGAGGCCAAGGGAAGAGGATTGTTTGAGCCCAGGAGTTCAAAAGCAGCCTGGATGGCCTGCAGAGACCTCATCTCTACCAAAAGAAGTATAATAATTAGCCAGGTGCAGTGGCATACACCTGTAGTTCCAGCTACTAGGGAGGCTGAGAACCCAGGAGTTAGACATTTCCGTGAGCTATGATCATGCCACTCCACTCCAGCCTGGGCAACAGAGTGAGACCCTGTCAACAACAACAAGAAGAATGAATAATAACAGAAATTTAGAAATAAATTTAGTAGAGTAGAGACACAATAGCAGTGCGGAAGATGTAGGATGGATTAGACTGTTTGATATGTAATACTTCTATCCTTTCTCCTTAACGGCTTAGGATAAGATGGGGTGGAAGGGGCTAGAAGTGTATTGAAAAGAAAGATTAAGCAAAGCCAGGGTTAGAACCTGTAATACTACACTTTGTTAAATCAGGAAGTGAATCTCATGTAATCATATAAGATTTTGTTGTCTGACCTTTAGTTTTCTATGTCACAAAATATTTTTGGTATTTAGAGCAGTGTCTGATATATAGTAATTCTGAATAGCTATTTGTCATGTGAAAGAATGATACTTCCACTTGAAATTACAGAAATGAGCTTAGCAATTCCTGTTGTGATCAGCATAGCTATGTCACATTATAGAAAATACTGGCTGGGCACGGTGGCTCACACCTGTAATCCCAGCACTTTGGGAGGCCGAGGCGGGTAGATCACGAGGTCAGGAGTTTGAGACCAGCTTGGCCAACATAGTGAAACCCCATCTCTACTAAAAATACAAAAAATTAGCTGGGCGTGGTGTGGGTGCCTGTAATGCCAGCTACTTGGGAGGCTGAGGCAGGAGAATTGCTTGAACCTGGGAGGCAGAGGTTGCAGTGAGCCAAGATAGTGCCATTGCACTCCAGTCCGGGCGACAGTGTGGGACTCATCTAAGAAAGAGAGAAAGAAAGAGAGAAAGAGAGGAAGGAAGGAAGGAACGAACGAACGAGGGAAGGAAGGAAGGAAAATATTAATGGGTATGTAAAGCAGTTGACTTCTGTTTATTACGGCAGGAAGGGTATCAGAAAGAACTAAACCCTCTCCCATGTGTAACCAAAACTCTGGCCCAGACAAATGAGAGGCTACTCATGTATGCCAGGCACATGGGGGAAGGGAGGCAGGCAGACAAGGAAGGAAAGGCTACCTCCTGGCTACTCAAAGCTGGATGACCAAGGGATGCTTGAATTTTCTCCACCTCTTTTGAAAGACTATACTCGATTCCATTTCTTATTTCATTATACTTTTTCATGCATTAGCCTTATCACCCTGGACAGCACAGTCGTTAAGCACGTGTTCAACCAGAGAGCCAAGCAAAGGTTCCTGCATTGTACAAAGCCATTGTCTTTGGCCCCAGTGATTCTACAAGGTGGTGGAAATTCCTTATTTTTACATTCCATTTGTGTACGGTTTATTTCCCTCATCGTGATTGTACACATGTGATTTCACTGGAGCCTCAGAAGCCTCTTGTGGATGAGAAGTGCAGCCCTGCAGTGGCTCTCCTCTTTCTCCAAGGAGAGTCGGGTGGCCCACATTGCTCGTCCTGAGATTCTGAGCAGAGCCCACCTCCTGCCATGTGGTCACTGAGTAGCCTGCCAGGCTCTGCTGCCTTCTCAGTGGTCACACTTATGTAAAGACATTTGAGAACAGAAGTGACAGTGTTAATCTAAACACATTATTTGCCTGCATAAAATGTATTTTGCAATGGGATTGGCAAAAATGTATCTAACTTGCCAAATTTTCTGAAATGGATCCCTGAATTTGAGATGTTTCTTAGTAGCCTGGGAGGTGCAGTTGTATCTGAATGTCAGAAGATTGCATGCTTACATCTGTTTTCAGATAAGTAGTAAAAATGCCAGGCATTTTAATGGAAAGTCACTTGTCACTAATGAAACAGATGATTTACTCTTTTGTCTTTCACACTGGTAACCATGGCAGTACATGTCAATTCTTGTAGAACATTATTTCTAAGATAATTCCTCAAGGCTATTTAGACTTAGCACATCTTACAGGCTACAATTTTGTACCATAGTCTTTTAGAGGAATCCATCATTTTAAAATCCTCAGATTCAGGAGGTATATAGGACCAAGCTATAGGAATTAGGAGAGTGTCAATAAAAACTGTTGTGCATATCTTTTCACAGTTAGCAAAATTCTCAACCATGACTCTGCAACAGAATCCCCTGGGAACTCTAAAAATGCTTATGCCCGGGCCCTCACTGTATCAGAATGTCCGAGGTAGGGAGAAGTCTGCATATTTTCTCAAAGATCCCCTAGTGATTCTAATGTGCACCCAGGAATAGTACATTTAGCTTTTCTGCAACGAAATGGATCAAGAGATTAAATTGCAACACCCAAAAACCCTTGGCAATTTTTCATTAGCATACCACAGTCATAATTTCTTCCATTAGGATATGTACAGAGACCAGGAACTAGGCATTGTCTCCATGGAATTACCTTCCATGGAGAAGATAAGGGTGTCAATAGCGAGAAGGTGATGAAGTGAAGGCAAGGGTATCATGCACACCGTATCTTAGTTCATCTGAGTTCCTCGGCTGTAAGCAGAATGTCGTTCTGAAAATAGCACAATCAAGTGAGATACCTTGAGCAAAAAAAAAAAAAAAAAAAAAAAAGGAGACTGAACTGCCTTCTCAGCACATCTCCTTTCCTAGTACATGATTGGTTTCTATTATCAACTATAAATCAAGTTTGATTTAGAGCTATGTTCTGCTTATATCAGGACTTTTCAGTTACTCTATCAGAATTCCTTAATATGATTTTATTTTTAAAAGTTAATTCAAAAAGTGTATTTCTGGGAACCTATAGCAATCAGTCTTGCTTTTATTGCAAATATGTTTATGTGTATATATATAATTTTTTTCAATTCAAAAACCGATGGAACTTCCTTTAGCTGTAACCACTAAAATGTCAGTAAATGCAGTAACTATCTGACTTGATGAGACTCTCAACCGATACCCAGTCTTTCCAACATATAAGCTGTCCAATAACAGAATTGATTGACAGCTTTCATAAGAGGAGTTTCCACATACATTACCAGGCTTGCGCACTTTGAATTGCAGCCTTGTCAAAAGACACTCTAAAAAGGCTGATTGGTTCTGATGCACCTAAAAAAGGAGACTTGCCAGCATGTATCAAAATACAGAGAAAAGTGGAGTATCCTCACCCAGCACCCTGTATGCTCTATTCTGTAATATTAATACCAAGGAGAGTTTACCCAGAAACTGTCAGATTTCTTTCTTTCTTTTTCTTTTTTCTTTTTTTTCTTCTTTTTTTAGACGGAGTCTGACTTTGTCACCCAGGCTGGAGTGCAGTGGCGCGATCTCGGATCACTGCAGCCTTCGCCTCCCTGGTTCAAGCAATTCTCCTGCCTCAGCCTCCCGAGTAGCTGGGATTACAGGCATGCGCCACCATGCTTGGCTAATTATTTTGCATATTTAGTAGAGACAGTTTTCACCATGTTGGCCAGGCTGGTCTTGAACTCCTGACCTCGTGATCCACCTGCCTCAGCCTCCCAAAGTGTTGGGATTACAGGCGTGAGCCACCATGCTGGCCCTAGATTTCTTAAGACAGACAGGAGTCAGCCTCAGGAGAAAGATTAGCCTTTTGAGAAGAACTGCTTGGACTTAACTTAAGGGGCTATAGTTACATCCAAACCCCACTAGAAATATTCTCACTAGATTTTAAAACAGGACTTACTTTGTTTCCTAATTAATCAATATATTCAAAAGAGAACAGGGTTATCCTTCACAAAGAATGAAACAGTGATGCCTCCTGCCTGACGTTTTCCTCTGGCCTTAGACCATGCTATGCAGCAGAGGCTTAAAAGTGGTTGGGGCAACTCCTGCTTCAGTGAGAATGTCTAAAATTCATGTCCACAGAAAGGTATACAGACCAAGCATGTACTCTTCATAGAGAGTATGGTATCAAAAGTTGGAGTGCCAGGTTTTTCTAAATGTTAATCCCATAAGAAGTAAAAGATTTGGCAGCACCACGGGTAATATGAAATGAGTGGTGACAGGTGACCCTAGAATAAATGAAAGAAGCAACATTTTTTCCTTGGGTTGGGATGCATTCATGGAGAGTATATAACTTAGTAATAACAGCAGGGTACCAAAGCGAAACTCCAAGACTGCAGGTAAAGATCAGCCACATTATGTTAACAGTATTCAGCTCACAGTGTAGACCTATGTAGAGGAGCCAAACCGGGATTGTTTTATGTTCCCAAATTGCCAGGACTCTTTGCATTGTAAAAATAACAAAGATGATGATGATGATAGTTAACATGTATTAGATGCATAATATGTATAGGCTCTGTTCTAAGAACTTCACTGGTGATATCCCTATTTAATCCCATAACAACTGTAGGAGGCAGGTATTATTATCTCCCCATTTTACAGATAACTGAGTCTCAGGGACATTAACTTTTTTTCTTTCTTTTTTTTTTTTTTCTATAAGAATGTTTTAGCCAGGCACCGTGACTCACTCCTATAATCCCAGCACTTTGGGAGGCCAAGAGGGGGCGGATCACCTGAGGTCAGGAGTTCGAGACCAGCCTGGCCAACACGGTGAAACCCCATCTCTACTAAAATTACAAAAATTAGCTGGGTGTGGTGGCGCATGCCTGTAGTCCCAACTGCTGGGGAGGCTGAGGCAGGAGAATCACTTGAACCCGGGAGGTGGAGGTTGCAGTGAGCCTAGATGGCGGCGCCACTGCACTCCAGCCTGAGTGACAGAGCCAGACTTCATCTCAAAAAAAAAAAAAAAAGGAATGCTTTATTAGCCAAAACTGCATACTATGAAAATGCTTTAAACTGCGACAGGATGTGATGTGAAGACATAAAGAACAACTGCACAGTGACACATGGCTATCAGAACACATAAGTAAAGAATCCACACTGCCTCCACTCTTTACCTGGTAAAGGAAGGACCTAGGCCACCTCCTCCTCGGCACACTCCTCCTCAAACTCTCCCTCCTCCTCAGCTGTGGCATCCTGGAACTGTTAGTACTCAGACACCAGCTCGAACACATTAATGTCCCTCAATCTCAGTTACCTGTAAAATACCTACCTGTCCTATCATATAACTAGTAATGATAGGAGTAGGAATAAAACCCAAATAGAAATCCTGCATCTATGCTACCCTAAATAGCAACTGTGCTGTAAAATACTTGCAGTCTACCCTGCTTTCAAGAAATAGAGCAGGCTGGGAATCATGGCTCATGCCTGTAATCCCAGCACTTTGGGAGGCCGAGACGGGCAGATCATGAGGTCAGGAGATCGAGACTATCCTGGCTAACACAGTGAAACCCCGTCTCTACTAAAAATACAAAAAAAAAACATGTTAGCTGGGTGTGGTGGCGGGCGCCTGTAGTCCCAGCTACTCAGGAGGCTGAGGCAGAAGAATGGCGTGAACCCGGGAGGCGGAGCTTGCAGTGAGCCGAGATTGCGCCACTGCACTCCAGCCTGGGTGACAGAGTGAGACTCCGTCTCAAAAAAAAAAAAAAAAAAAAAAAAAAAAAGAAATAGAGCAAAATTGTGCACACAAACGAATGGCACTTTCCTGTATGTGCAGCTGGCATAGCACCTGGCTACGCTCCTCACAAGGCCTGCCTTGGCCACTTCTCCCTCCGCGTGCCCTCGGATCACACAACCTTCCACATAATCATTGTTATGTAAAGATAATCAGTTCCTGGAGCTCAAGTATTTTTCCTGACAAATGTCTCTCTTGTGGTATTTAGACAATAGTTATTATTTGTAATAGAATCTGGCATTCTGGTAAAAGTTAATTGACATGGCCCGAAGAAGTAATAAGCATGTGCAGATTAAAGTATTTCTTCTTTGTCTACGTTTCAGGTGACATTTTTCAGATGCCACACTTAAAGGGATAGGATTAATGCTCTGTGGATGTATCCTCTTCCTTTCCACATCAAAAGAAAGGCTGTGCAATCTGCTACCACCATCATTCTGGGGTCACAGATGATGGTGACACAGAGCAATGAACTAGATGATCACAGTCACAGAGTGAGGGAAAGAGACTAATCTGCATGGTCTTCGTCCGTGCACCACAGGCTGTGCAGGAAGCTGGAGGGTTGTGACCACCTCCAACGCATCAGGCCACATGCCCAACAGAGCAAGTGGCAGGCCCCAAGCACGTTGTCATTACAGCCTCACTCCAGAGCTGCTTCCTGGGGATTTAAGTTAGGGAAAAAAAGCAAGCAAAATGTTAATCCTATAAGAATAAAAAGATTTGGCAGCACCATGGGTAATATAAAATGAGTGGCGGTAGGTGACCCTCGAATAAATGAAAGTGCCGTTTTCCCATGTATCCATCCATTCATTCTACAAATATTTACTGAGCATGTACCATGAGCCCAGCAGACATAGCCCCTGTCCTCAATATGCTCAAAGATTACTGAGGGCATAAATAAGAAAATCACCAGGCCAGGCACGGTGGCTCACGCCTATAATCCCAGCACTTTGGAGGCTGAGACGGGCAGATCACAAGGTCAGGAGATTGAGACCATCCTGGCTAACATGGTGAAACCCTGTTTCTACTAAAAATACAAAAAATTAGCCAGGCGTGGTAGCGGGCACCTGTAGTCCCAGCTACTCGGGAGGCTGAGGCAAGGAGAATGGCGTGAACTAGGGAGGCAGAGCTTGCAGTGAGCCGAGATCACACCACTGCACTCCAGCGTGGGGGACAGAGCGAGACTCCATCTCAAAAAAAAAAAAAAGAAAAGAAAATCACCCATGTGATTTATGGGCACAGAAGGGGCACTCCTAACCCAAAACCAATGAAGCCATTCTTAAAGAGGCCACCTGAGAGCTGAATCTTGAGGGACTGGTAGTGGTAGCCAGGACCCCAGGCAGAGGCGCTGTCCAGATGAGGATGGAGCAGGTGAAATGTTTGAACAAACACGACCTGCTAAAGAAGCTTGATGAGACTGAGGCTGAAGAGTCATGTGAGGCTGTGTCTGGGGGAGAAGAGAACAGTGGGACCAGATAATGAAGAGCCTTGTGAAAGAAGTTATCTTAAAAGCAACCAGGTTGCAGTGAGCCGAGATCACGCCACTGCACTCCAGCCTAGGTGGCAGAGCAAGACTCTGTCTCAAAAAAAGTCCTGCAGAATATTACAAAGGAGAAGAGCACTATCTAATTTGTACAATTCTGAAATAACTGCAGAGCCTAGGCAGAAGTGATTGACAAGTTAGAAAAGCATTTTAGAGGATCATTACTTTGGCACAGGGAAAAATCCTATTGAGGGTTGAAACTGGAGAAAGTAGTAGTGGTGACGGATTGAAACATGGCAACTGACATGATATGTGGGATCAAAGAGGAACGCTGACTCACAGGTAGGGTTGGTACCTGAATGGGAGATGGCGGTGCTAAGGGGAGAAGTATGTGGGGACTGAGGATAGGGAGGATAACATTACAACCTCAGTTTAGGGTAGGATGCTCAAACGGTTTGTAAGAGGTTGAGACGACTCTAAAACACTGTGTCTAAAATTAAAGGAGGAGGACAGAGTTAGAGAAATCTGCAATTTTTTTCTTTGCAATAAATCATGGATTAAGTCATGGGGGTGCATATGCTGGACAAAGTAAATGTTTTCTCATACTGACGAGATCCAAAGGCAGAACCCTGAGGAACACCAGCCTTTACATGGCACCAAGAAAGATAAGGCAAAAGAAAGATTGGTTGAAAAATAATGGCGTAAGTGGCTGGAAGAAAGCCAGCAGAGTGTCACAAAAAGCAGTGGAGGCCTTCCGACTTTTGTTCAACCACGTAAAGCACTGAGGTCACAAGAAAAATCACCACTACAAAATCAGGAGAATCTGGCACATCCCAAGAGATACAGGACTCAAGAGTTGCTTACCTGGAGAAGAAGGCATCAGATGCCAGACGTGAGCAGGAACACTTAATAACAATTCAGATGATTTCGCAGAGGCTGAGGAGCTCCCTCAGTCTGAGGGGAACTCCTGCATTTTCCCAGGCTTTTCCTCTAGGATCTCCACCAAGTTTTCACAGGAGGATCTGGGAGAGCTCTCAGCATGACCTGGCAGGGGGTGGGAGGACTAGCCATCCTGAACCCTCCCAAATCCTTCCACAAACAAATGCCAATTCTGAAACCTTGTTTTTGTTGGGGGAAGAAACCTCTGCCCCATCTAGGCTGCTCCAGCCTTCCTGTCACACCAAAGGGAAAAAAAAAGCCACAGTCAATAGAGGAGAGGGCATAAAGAAAATAGCCTGGGAATGCTCAGCACCTTGGGGGCCACTCCTAAGACATTTCTGAGGGACACATCCCTGAGTCACAGACCCACTAAAAGACTGACGTGTAATCAGAAGATCAGAGAATACCTTTCTCCCTCACATAATACCGTCAAACCAACAATCCTCCATTAATAACAGTGGATTGCAGTTTAAAGAGCTGCAAGACACAGAGTCTCTAAGGAGCAGTACAAAGAGAAACCCCAAAGCCAAAAGGAGAGAAAAAGCAAGCCCAGTAGAATCATTTGAAGGCTCTGCTACTATACCTACATCAAACATGAAACACAGCCCAGCAGATATTCAAATTACACACTAAAGGCATTCATCTCAGTAATTGTTACTCTATAAAACATGGGCCAATTTCTGGGCCAGGTGCGGTGGCTCATGCCTGTAATCCCAGCACTTTGGGAGGCAGAGGCAGGCAAATCACAAGGTCAGAGATCGAGACCATGGTGAAACATGGTGAAACCCCATCTCTACTAAAAATACAAAAAAATTAGCTGGGCATGGTGGGATGTGCCTGTAGTCCAGCTATTTGGGAAGCTGAGGCAGGAGAATCGCTTGTACCCCGGGAGGTGGAGGTTGCAGCGAGCCGAGATTGCACCACTGCACTCCAGCTTGGCAAAAGAGTGAGACTCCATTTCAAAAAAAAAATAAAAAATAAATGGGCCAATTTCTATAAATATTAAAAGCCATGCCAATAGGCAAGAATAAACACAGTCTGATGGCACAAAGTAATTATCAGAACAAGGCTCAGATATGACACAGATGTCAGAATTATCAGACAAGGAATTTAAAATTACTATGACTGCTATAGTTGGGATATGGTTTGTGCCCACCAAATCTCTTGTTGAAACTTGATCCCAGACATCGGAGGTGTGGCCAGGTGGGAGGTGTTTGGGCCTTAGATGTGGATCCCTCATGAATAGATTAGTGCTTTCTTTGATGATGGGTGGGTTGAGTGAGTTCTTTATTAGTTCTCTCAAGAATTGGTTGTTAAATATATTCTGGCCCTCAAAAAAACAAAAATAGAGCTACCATATGATCCAGCCATCTCATTGCTAGATATGTAGGCTGAAGAGGAGAAATCAATACATCAAAGAGGTATCTGTACTCCAGTGTTCATTGCAGCACTATATAGTATAGCCAAGATTTAAAGCAACCTGGCCAGGCGCAATGGCTCACGCCTGTAATCCCAGCACTTTGGGAGGCCAAGGTGGGTGGATCACCTGAGGTCAGGAGTTCGAGACCAGCCTGCCCAATATGGGGAAACCCCATCTCTACTAAAGATACAAAAAATTAGCCGGGTGTGGTGGCATGCGCCTGTAATCCCAGCTACTCGGGGGGCTGAGGCAGGAGAATCACTTGAACCCAGGAGGTGGAGGTTGCAGTGAGCCAAGATCATGCCATTGCACTCCAGCCCAGGTGACAGGGCGAGACTCCATCTCAAAAAAAAAAAAAAAAAAAAAAAAAGATTTAAAGCAACCTAAGTGTCCATCAACAGATGAATGGATAAAGAAAATGTGGTATATATACATAATGGAGTGCTATTCAGTCATAAAAAGATAAAAAAGAATGAGATTCTGTCATTTGCAACAACGTGGAGGAAACTGGAGGTCTTCGTGTTAAGTGAAATAAGCCATGCACAGAAAGACAAACTTCACATGTTCTCACTTATTTGTGGGAGCTAAAAATTCAAACGATTGAATTCATGGGGATAGAGTGTAGAAGGATGGTTACCAGAGGCTGGGAAGGATAGTGAAGTTGGGGGAAGTGGTCGTGGAGGAAGTGGGGATAGTTAATGGGTATAAAAATACAGTGGCCGGATGCAGTGGCTCACACCTGTATTCCCAGCACTTTGGGAGGCCAAGGCAGGCAGATCACAAGGTCAGGAGTTCGAGACCGTCCTGGCTAACATGGTGAAAACCTGTCTCTACTAAAAAATTAGCCGGGCATGGTGGCACATGCCTGTAGTCCCAGCTACTTGGGAGGCTGAGGCAGGAGAATCGCTTGAACCTGGGAGGCAGAGGTTGCAGTGAGCTGAGATTGTGCCACTGCACACCAGCCCTGGTGACAGTGAGAAACTCTGTCTCAAAAAAAAAAAAAAAAAAATATATATATATATATATATATATATATAGTTAGAAAGAATAAGATCTAGTAGTTAGTAGCACAATGGGATGACTGTAGTCAATAATTGTATATTTTTAAATAACTAAAAAAGTATAATTCAATTGTTTGTAACACAAAGGATAAATGCTTCAGGTGGCAGATAGCCCATTTACCCTGATGTGATTATTACACATTGTATGCCTATATCAAAATATCTCAGGTATCCCATAAGTTATGTACCTGCAAAAAATTAAAAATTAAAAAAATAGCCTGGCACCTCTCCCCCCCCACACCAGGTGATCTCCAGATAGACCAGTTTCTGTTTGCCTTCCACCATGAGTGGAAGCAGCCTGAGGCCTCACCAGAAGCAGATGCTGGTGTCATGCTTCTTGTTCAGCCTACAGAACCATGGGCCAAATAAGCCTCTTTATAAATTACCCAGCCTCAGCTATTTCTTTATAGCAACACTAAATGAATTAAGGCAAAGACTAATATGGTAAAGGTACTAATGGAAAAAGTAAATAACATAAAAGACCAGATAGGAATGGTAGCAGAGAGATGGAAGCTATAGAAATCAAAAAGAAATGCTAGGAATCAAAAGTAATAGAAATGAAGAATCACTTTGACAGGCTCATCTGTGGACTCAACACAGCTGAAGAAAAAAATCAGTGAACTTTAAGATAGGTCAATAGTTCACAAATGGAAACACACACACACACACACACACACACACAAATACAAATAACAGAAGAAAAGTTCCCAGCACTGTGGCACAATATGAAAAGGTGTGACATGCACATTTTTGGAGCACCAGAAGGAGCAGAAAGAGAATGGGGGCAGAAGAAATCTTTGAAGAAATTATGACGAAGGAGTTTCAAAATCAATGACAGATACCACATCACAGATTCAGGAAGCTCACAGAATAACAAGCAGAGTATAAAATTAAAAAAAAAAAACTAGAAAACACATATTCAAGCCATAAAGAAATAGACAAAATTTTGAAAGAAGACAAAGGGACAAAACACCCTATCTACAGAGGAATAAGAATACAAATAACAGCAGACACCATCCAAGAAAGAAAAGATTGGAGTAAAATATTTAAGAAAATAAAAACCCTGCCAATATAGGATTTGATATCCAATAAATTTTTTATCTTATTTTTATTAAAAGTGAAGGAAAAATATTTCTCAGCAAAGAAAATCTGATCCAGTTCATTGACAGTAGACCTACCATACAACAGATGTTAAAATGTCTTCAGGCAGAAGGAAAATGACATAGGTCAGAAACTTGTTCTCACAAAAGAGAGAAAGTATCAAAAGAAATAAATGAAAGTAAAATAAATATTTTATTTTTCTATTCTTAATTGAGCTAGAAGAGAACTGTCTGTTTGAGTTCAATAATACTAACATATTGAAGTTGACAGCATATAGAATAATGAAATGAATAACTTCGTAAGGGATAGAAGGGAAATTGGGAATGCTCTGTTACAAGGTACTAGCACTACACATGAAATAATGCTATTTGAAGGTGGACTTAGATTGTTTTAAAATGTATGCTATAAACCCTAGAACAATCACTGCAAAAAACTTATAAAGTATAATTGATATATAAAGAAAGGAGGCAATAGAAACTATATATAGTTTCTATATATAGTTTCTATATATAGTTACTATATATAGTTTCTATATATAGTTTGTTTCTATATATAGTTTAGTTTCTATATATAGTTTGTTTCTATATATAGTTTCTATATATAGTTTGTTTCTATATATAGTTTCTATATATAGAAACTATATAAAATATGCAATTTAAACCCCTAAAGGCAGAAAAATGGGGAGAAGAAAAAAGAACAATGCGATAGAAAACAATTACTAAGATATCAGGTTTTAATCCAACTATATTCATTACTACTTTAAATGTTAATGGTCAAAATATACCAGATAAAGGACAGAAATTGTCAGATTGGATATATAAAAAAGACCCAACCATATACTGCTTAAGAAAACTCACATTAAATGTAAAACTCAAACGGGTTACAAGTAAGTGAATTGAGGAACATATACTATGCCAACACTAATAAAAGAAAGCCAGAATAGTTACATTGCTTTAAGACACAGCTGAGAACAATGAAGATTACCAGGGATGAAGAGTGATGTTACATAATCATAAATGAGATCAATTCTCCAAGAAGACATAAAAATCCTAAAGTGTATGCACCTAAAAACAAGCACCAAAATATATGAGGCAAAGACTTGTACAACTAAAATGAAAAACAGACAATTTCACAATTATATTTGGAGACTTCAGTCACTGATAAATCAAGAGAGCAGAAAATTAGTAAGGATGTAGATGATCTGAACAGTGCTATCAATCAACTTGATCTAACTGATATTTATAGAAACTTCTTTCAACATCAGCAGCATACATATTCTTTACAAGTGCACATAGGACATTCAACAAGATGGACCATACTCTGAGTTTAAAACACACCTTAATACATTAAAAACAACAGAAATCATACAAAATACAATCTAATAGCTCAATAGAATTAAACTAGAAATCCACACCAGAAAGATATCTGGAAAATTCCCAAATTTTAGGAAGTTAAACAATCTATGAGTCAAAGGGGTATGAAGAGAAATTTAAAAAAATATTTTAAACTAAATGAAAATGAAAATGTGGCTTATCAAAATTGATAAAATGCAGCTTAGACCATGATTAGAAGGGATTTGTAGCATTAAGTGCATATATTAGAAAAGAAGAGAGATCTAAAATAAATAATCCAAGCTTCTACCTTAGTAATAAGAGACAAAACAGATCAAATTAAACCTAAAACAAGCAGAAGGAACTAAATAATAAATATTAGAGTTAAAAATCAATAAACTTGAAAACAGAAGCAATCAAGAAATTCCATGAAACCAAAAGATGGTTGTTTGAAAAGATCAATAAAATGACACTTCTTTACCCAGACTAATCAAGTAAAATAGAGAAGGCATGAATTACCAATTACTACTGATTCCAGTTATTAAAAGAATAATAATTAAAATAATAATAAACGCTATTAACAACTCTCATCCCATAATGATAATTTAGATAAAAGGACCACTTCCCTAAAGATGCAAACTACCAGACTCACATGGAAATAGATAACCTGAGTAGCCCACATCTCTTGATGAATTGAATAACCAACACAATGTTTAAAGAAAGGAAGAAAGTTGGAGGATTCACATTACTCGATTTCAATACTTACTGTAAAGCCACAGTACTAAAGACAGCAGGGTATTGGTTATAAAAATAGACACATTCATCAATGGAACATAACAGGGACCCTGTGCAAACAGACCCACATAAATACAGTTGGCTGATTTTTTTAGAAAGGTGCCAGAGCACTTCAATGGAAAGGACAGCGTTTTCAACAAATGGTGTTGGGGCAATCGAATGTCCATATACAAAAATATGAGCCCTGACATAGACCCTATACCTTACAGAAAAATCATCCAAAATGGATTATAGACCTAAATTAAAATGCAAAGCTGTGAAATTTATAGAAGAAAATGCAGGGGAAAAACAGTATGACCTTGTGTTTGGTGACAAGTTTTTAGATAAGACAACAAATGCATAACCCATGAAAGAAAAAATTGATCAATTAGACTTTACTAAAATTAAAAACTTTTCCAGGTTGTGGAGAAAAGGGAAGGCTTATACACTGTTTATGGGAGTGTGAATTAGTTCAGCCATTGTGGAAAGCAGTAGGGTGATTCCTCAAAGAGCTAAACACAGGACTACCATTCAACCCAGCCTTCCCGTTACTAGGTACATACCCAAAGAGATATAAATCCTTCTGTCATAAAGACACATGCACACAAATGTTCATTGCAGTGCTATTCACAATAGCAAAAACATGGAATCAGCCTAAATGCCCATCAATGATAGATTGCATAAAGAAAATTTGGTACATATACACCATATAATACTATGCCGTCATAAAAAAGACCAAGATCATATATTTTGCAGGAACATGGATGGAGCTGGAGGTCATTATTCTCAGCAAACTAAGGCAGGAACAGAAAAGCAAATACCACATGTTCTCACTTATAAGTGGGAGCTAAATGATGAGAACACATGGACACAAGAGGGGAAACACAGACACTGGGGTGTAGTGGTGAGGGTGGAGGATGGGAAGAGGGAGAGGAGCGGAAAAAAAATAACTAATGAGTACTAGGCTTATTGGTACCTGGGTGACGAAATAATCTGTATAACAAACCCCCATGACACGAATTTACCTATATAATAAACCTGCACATGTACCCCGAACCTAAAATAAAAGTTAAAAAAAAAAAAAGTTTCCACTGCCAAAGATACTGTTAAGAGAATAAGAAGACAAGGCACACACTAGGAGAATGTGTTTGCTAATCACATATCTGACAAACATCTTGTATCCAGAATACACAAAATATCCTCAAAATTCAACAATAAGAAAACAATTGAATTAAAAATGAGCCAAAGTCTAAATTATGATGTGTTTTTATGTCGATTTCATTGGATTTATCCTATTTGGGATTCTCTAAGCTTCTTGAGTTTCTAGGTTTATGTCTTTTACCACATTTGGGGAGTTTTCAGCTATTATTTCTTTAAATATTCTTTCAGTTCCACTCTCATTCTTTTCTTCTGCAATTCCAATGATACAAATGCTGGAATTTTTGTTATTATCCCACAAGCCCAAAGGCTCTACACTTTTTTTTCCCAGTCTTTCTTTCTTTTGTTCAGATTGAGTGAATCTTTTGATCTTTTTTCAAATACACTGATGTTACCCTCTGTCATCTCCAGTCTACTTTTAAGCACATCTGCCAGCATTAAAAAAATTATTAAATTCTTCAGTTCTATAATTTCCACTTGGTTCTTTTTTATAACTTCTATTTCTCTGCTGACAAATTCTTATTTTTAAAATTTGCCTCAAGATAATTTTGTAATTGCTTATTGAAGCATTTTATGTTGGCTACTTTAAATTCCTTGCCAGATAATTCCAGCTTCTAAGTCATCTTGTTGCTGATATCAGCTGATTGTCTTATTCCGGTTGTGACTTTCCTGGCTTTTGGCAAGACAAGTGATCTTCAGTTGTGTCCTGGCATTTGAGATATTATATTTTGAGACCGTAGATGCTATCTTAGCTTCTTCATTGGCAAGCAGTCTCACTGTTCAGTACAGAGGTCGTGGCCTATTTTTGTGGGCCGTGGTTCCAGTGAAAGTAACATTTTCAAAGCCTTTCCAGTGCTATTCCAGTTGGCTTGGTTTATGGGGTGCTGCTGTGGTTCCCATGGGATTCCCTGGTGCTTCCTGAAGTCACAGAGAGCCCTCCCCAGGCAGGACTTCCCAGAGAAGAAGGGAGTCTCTGGCCTGAGGGAAGAAATGACTTCTCAGCCCACTTGCTCCAGTGGGATTCCCATTGGAGTGCTGCTCACCCCCAGTGGTCTCTGTGGGAGGGAGTGGAGTCTCAGGCCAGGAGACAGAGGCTTTCCAGAGGCTCTCTTGGGTGATTGTTGTGGCTGAAATTTCTGGGCCAGCACTTCCTGGCCACCTGGTGTCTCTCCATGGGGGAGGGAAGTCTTAATTCTGCCACTGGAGGCAAGGCTTGCTGGGCTGCGCACTTGTGGCAGGATCCCCTTCCCAGGACTTCCTGGCCATCTGCTCAGTGTCTGCCAGTGGGGAAGGGCGTGTCTGAGAAGGCGTGACCCCTGGCTGCTTTTTGTTAGCAGGGCTCTTTACAATTGCACCATTCTTACTGACTCTTTGTATATCGTATACACAATAAAGTGTTCAAAATAAAGGTAGCCATTGTACTAACATTGTACTAATTATCACAAAGTCAACACCTGTGAGAATATTTCCCAGGTCATGGAATATAATATTGCCACCAACCTGGAAACCACCAGTGTTTACTACCAATTACTCCTCCACCCTCACACCGGCCCCTCACCTATTTCTCCTAAAAGTTAACTGCTATCCTGATTTTCTGGTAATTACTTTCTTGTTCTTTTTTGTTTTACTGCCTAAGCGTGTAGCCCTAAGCACTTTATTTAATTTTGCCTGTGTTTTGAACTTCATATACTCTCTTTTTTTTAATGAGGTTTTGTTCAACATTGTGTTAGTATGCGTATGGATGTTATATATTTTCAGAGGGGATATATACATATTATATACATATACATAAACACACTATATATACATATGTGAGTGTGTGCATGTGTTTAGAGAAAGGTGTGAAAGGATTCATATCATATTGATGATAGTGATACCTCTAAAAAGGGAACTAGAAGTGTCAAAAGCTTTGGATGAACTTCAAGAGCTATGCTTTATCAGTTTTTTTACTGAATGAACTGCTTTACAATTCCCAGAAAGATAGTAGAACTAAATTTTAATCTCTTTAATTCTCTTTGAGAATGTGTCGAGTCTTTGACTTCAGTTACACACCATTTCAATGCTTTAAAAGCCATATGAAACCTCAGCACATTGAAGTCAGAGTAAGCTTGTTACTAGCTCTGTACAAATGGAACATTCTACATTTTAATAAGGGTTTTGAACTCTTTTCTCAAGTGCATACAGGTGCCAGAGAGAGAACTCACATTAGGGAAGCGTCAGAAGAACTGGGAAAGAAGAATGACACATACGAGCTGGCATCTAGCCTTATATTAGGGATGCAGTAGTGAGTAGTGGGCTCTCCAGCAAAGGAGAAAGCCCCTGACCATTTGAAGGGGCAGCAGCTACTCAGCTGAGCCAACTTTGCCTTAAAGAATGTGGACCAATTGTTGCCTGAATCGGATTCTTCTTTCTCCTGATATTTTAGCTGCCAAAGAGTCTTGGTACTGGCTTGGACCCAGCATTGCTTGCCCCCACACTGCTTACTGTTGCTGTTGGTTCCATGGTTAGGTTAGTTCCTGTAAATTCATTTCCTATCTTCCTCTTATACGTATTTCTCCAATAGGGAGGTCTTCTCACACCCCACAGCTAAGCCTAGTAAAATCCCACATGTAGGAGGGTTTACAAGATTTCTTTCTTTCCTCTTAAAACCTCCGTTGTACAGTAAAAGTGGGATAAACTGCCCTGTCCAGGTGCTAATCTCAGGGCTGGAAGTACAAAGATGAAAAGAGTACCCTTTAAACATCTCATAGTTAACAGTCCTTTTGACAAAGTTTCCCCAGCCATGCTTTAGCTGGATGAACTTGGCTCCTTGGAGAGGGGTTCATGAGTTCAGTATTCTCGGAGCGCCTACCTATTTAAAACGTTTCTTCTATAGCCTTACTGTTTAAAAGACAGCTTGACTGGATATAAATCCTTTGTTCACACTTTATTTTCTGGGGTGTCTTAAAAATGCTTCACCTTTATTGCCTTGAGTTGTGTGTTGCTTTTGGAACGTCCGGCGCCTGCCTCTTCTGTCTTTGTAGGTTATTTGGTCTTTTTCCTGGAGGCCCTGAGATTTCTTTTTTTCTTCATTTTAAAGTCTGAACATTTTAAGATATGTCTTACAGTTAATCGTTCTGGGTTAGTTTGTCCACGTACCTTGAAGCTTTTTTCAGTATGTTGACTCCAGTCTTCTTCTAAAAATGACCTTGGATTATAGTTTTAAATACTGGTTCTATTCTATCTTTTTGTTTTTGATATTCAGGGATTGCAATTATAAGAAGGCAGGATCTCATGTACCCATTTTCTATTTCAACTCTTTTGTCTCTGATACTTTTTACGCCCCCTTATTTTCTGAAATTGAAAATTGACAAATTATGGTTGTATATATTTATGAGGTACAAAGTGATGTTATGACTCATGACTACAATGTGGAATAATTAAATTAATCTAATTAACATATCTGTCACCTCAAATACTTACCATTGTTTGCAGTAAGAACTTTTGAAATGTATTCTCTTAGCAATTTTGTAATATAGGATACACTATTAACTACATTTATCACACTACACAATAAATCTCAACAAAAACCAGTTATTTCTCTTTTCTAACTGAAGTTTTTTACTCTTTGACCAATATCTCCCTATTCCTCCTACCCCAGCCTCGGGTGACAACCATTCTACTCTCTGCTTTTGTGAGGTTGATTGTTTTAGACTCCACGTGTAAGTGAAAGCATTGGGTATTTGTCTTTCTGTGCCTGGCTTATTTCACTTAGCATAATGTTCTCCAATTCCATCTATGTTACTGCAAATGACATAATTTATTTCTTTTCTAAGGGTGAATAGTATTCCATTATGTATATACACCACATTGTTTTTATCCATTCACCTGGGGATGGACAGAGGTTGATTCCATAACTTAGCTATTCTGAATAATGCTACAATGAAAATGGGAATGCAGAAATACCTTCAACATACTGATTTCAAATCTTCTGGTTAAACACCCAAAAGTGGGATTGCTGGATCATATAGCAGTTCTAGTTTTATTTTGTTGAGGAAACTCCCTACTGTTTTCAGTAATGGCTATACTAATTTATATTCTATCAACAGTGTCCAAGAGCTCCCTCTTCCCCACATGGTTGTCAACATTCCTTATCTTTTGTCTTTTGGATAATAGCCATTCTGACAAGTGTAAGGAAATATCTCATTGTGGTTTTAATTTGCATTCCCTTAATTATTAATGATGTTGAGCATTCTTTATGTATCTGTTGGCCGTTTAGATGTCTTCTTTTGAGAAACGTCTTTTCAGATCACTTGCCCACTTTTTAAATTGGGTTTTCTTTATTTCTATACAGTTGTTTGCATTGTTTATATGTTTGGATTTTTTATTAGATGTATGGCTTGCAAATATTTTCTTCTGATTCATAGATGATCTCTTCATTCTGTTTTTTTTTGTTGTTGTACAGAATCTTTTTTTTTTTTTTGATGTAACTTCATTTGTCTATTTTTTGCTTTTGCTACCTGTACTTTTGAGGTCAAATCTAAAAACTCATTGCCCAGACCAATGTTATATAGCTTTTTCCTTATGTTTTCTTCTAGTAGTTTTACAGTTTCAGGTATTTATGTTAAGTCTTTAATCCATTTTGAGTTATTCAAATATAGGGTATGAGATAAAGATCCAATTTCATTCTTCTGCATATAGATATGCAGTTTTCCCCAATACCATTTATTGAACAGACTATTCTTTTTCTATCATATATTCTTGGCACCTTTGTTGAAAATCAATTGACTTCACAAGTGTGGGTCCATTTCTGGGCTCTCTATTCTGTTCCATTGGCTGATGTGTCTATTTTTATGCCAGTATCATGTTCTTTCAATTACAATCACTCTGTAGTACAATTTAAAATAAGGTAGTATGATACCTCCAGCTTTGTTCTTTTTGCTCAAGATTGTCTTGGCTAGTCAGGGGTTTTTCCTGTTCCATATGGATTATAAGATTTTTTTTATTTCTATGAAAAGTTATATTGGAATTTTCATGGAGATTGCATTAACTCTGTAGATTACTTTGGATACTATAGACAATTTACCAATATTAATTCTTCCAGTACATGAACATGGAGTACTTTCCATTTATTTGTGTCTTCTTCAATTTCTTCAATTACTGTTTTATACTTTTCACTGTACTGGTCTTTCACCTTCTTGGTTAAATTTATTCATAACTATTTTATTTTATTTGCAGCTGTTATAAATGGGATTGTTCTCTTTATTATCTTTTCAGATCATTTGTCTTTATTATATAGAAACATTACTGATTTTTGTATGTTGAATTTATATCCTGCAACTTTATTGTATTTTTTTATTAGTTCTAACAGCTTTTGGGGGAATCTTCAGGGGTCTCTAAATAAAAGATTATGTGTCAGCAGTGACAGTTTCACTTCTTCCTTTCCTATTTGGATGCCTTTTATTACTTTTTCTCGCCTAATTGCTCTGCCAAAAACTTCTAATACTATGTTGAATAAAAGTCATGAAAGTAGGCATCCTCTTGTTCTGTATCTTAGATTAAAGGGTACCAACTTTTTACCATTGAATATAATGTCAGCTGTTGGCTTATCATATATGGCCTTTATTATGTTGAAGCACATTCCTTCTGCTCCTAATTTGAGCGTACTTATCCTGAAAGGATGTTGATTTTTGTCAAATGCTTCTTCTGTATCTAATGAGATGACCATATGATTTTTGTCCTGGATTTATTAATATGTTGTATTATGCTTATTGATTTGCATATGTTGAACCATCCTTGCATCCTTAGGATGGACCCACTTGATCACGGTGAATGATCTTTTTAATGTGTTGTTGAATTCAGTTTGCTGGCATTTTGTTGTTGAGGATTTTTGCATCTACGTTCATCAAGGATATTGGCCTATAATTTTCTTTTTTTGTAATGCTCTTTTCTGGCTTTGATATCAGGGTAATGCTGGTCTTGTAAAAAGAGTTTGAAATTATTCTGTCTTTGATTTTTTGGAAGAGTTTGAGAAAGATTGGTATTAGTTCTTCCTTAAATGTTTGGTAGAATTCAGCAGTAAACTCATCAGATCTGGGGCTTTTTTTTTTTATTGGAGACTTTTTATTATTGATTCAATCTTTTTACTCATTATTGTTCTGTTCAGATTTTCTGTTTCTTTATGGTACAGTCTTGGTAGTTGTATGCATTCAGAAATGTATTTCTTTCTTCTATGTTATCTGTTTTTTGGCATGTAATTCTTCTTAGTCATTTCTTATGATCCTTTGTATTTCTGTGGTATCAGTTATATTGTCTTCTCTTTTATTTCTGATTTCATTTATTTATTGTCTTCTCTCTTCTTAGTCTAGCTATATGTTTGTTACAGTTTAATAAAGCAAAACTGTAGTTTAAAATTAACACAGGGAAACGATGCATGGGGAAAAGTCCAAGAGAAATCGAGTGCAAGCTTCCAGGTGTCCTTTCCAGTAAAGGCATGCTGATGCAGCTAACTATTCCAGCAATGATGGCTGACAACAGGTACAAAGTGTACCGATCAGGGAACTTCACCTGAGCCTTGAGTCCAGGGTTGTTATTGGAGGTTAGTTATGTAGCCATGCAGCAACTGCATTACATACCTCTGCTACCCAGACTCCAGCCCCCCAGAGCAAAAACAGGCAATCGCCATAAGCCACAGTTATTAGCATAAAATACCTGATCAAACTTACACAGTGTGGCACAAGGCCTCAGGCAACCAAATCACTCTTATCAGGCCGAATATTCCTAGGGCTCAGAGCTCATCTCCAAGGATGTAGCCAAGGGCCAGTTCTTAAAACAGGGTTTTTTTTTTTTTTTTTGGAGAGGGGTGGTGCAGTGGGAATGTGCAAGGTTTGAACAACCTAGGTCTGTTGAATTAACTCTTGCCTGCATAGGAAGGAATGGACTATGAGTCCTTTCTATTTTTTCTTTTGTCTGTTAAATTCTTAAACTGTTCTTCTTTACCACCCCATACCCACAGGGCTCATCTTCCTTTTCAACATTTTTATCCACTTCCTACCTCCAGAAGCAATGCATGCATGTTTGGGGCTATTATCTCAGACCCCATGGAATTTTAAATCTCCTCCCTGAAATCAATTCTGTGATCTAGGACTGTACTTCAGGCTGTGATTTCTGTTCCATCTTAGGCTCTCTTTTGTTTCCTCTCTCCTTCACAGGTTTAATCAGATTCCTCCTGTTTGCCCCAAATGCCTGCAAGCAGAAGCTTCAGCTACAGCTCTGCTGAATTTGGTGTTTATGTTTTACTTACAAGTATTTTAGAGTTTTTAGTGCTCCCAAACTTCTAGTTACGATTTTTGTGGAATTTTTTTTAGTTGCATTTCTTTTTCTTATTGATCTGTATAATTATGTGATGTTAGTTGATTTTTGTTTGTTTTGGGTTTTGAAGAGAAATTGGATAGAAATAGTTGCCACGGTCTTTCTCACTATTCTTTTAGTGGATACCCTCCTTCCTTTGTTTTTTGGTACACAGGCAATATGTGTTAATTGGATCAGAAAATTAGGAAAATCAAAAACTAAACTAAAGAATGCAACACCAAAAATGTAGCACCATATGCATACATTTATGTTCATGCTTCAGGCCTTCCTGCCCCTCTGTACATATAGATATGGATATAGATATAAATATACTTTTGTATTAAAATACTTTTTTTTTTTTTGAGACAGACTCTCTGTCACCCAGGCTGGAGTGCAGTGGCGCAATCTCAGCTCACTGCAAGCTCCACCTCCCGGGTTCAGGCCATTCTCCTGCCTCAGCCTCCCAAGTAGCTGGGACTACAGAAGCCCGCCACCACGCCTGGCAAATTTTTTGTAGAATACATATTTTTAAAAATGGAATTCTTCTATATATATCTTGCTTGGTAAAGTGATTATTTTCACTTATTATATTATAAAAACATTTTGCTGTTAAAAATGTATATATCCAAATAATCCCATTAAGTGGCTCTCTTGTATAAACGCATTTAACATACCAGTTGTGGTTGGATATTGCAGTTTCCCCAATTTTTCTCAATATTTATAAAGAAAAATTATAGCTCCTTTAAGAGGTCCTATGTTCTCATATTTTTTATTCCTCTGTGCAAATGATAACATATTTAAATTTTCATGTAGACTTTGTTAATATGGCTATTAATATGACTTGCTTTCCCTACCAGCTTTGTAAGATAACAGGGTAGGTCATTAATTATCACTGCCATTAAACAATTTGAATAGCTCCTGTTCAGCTTACTCTGCAGTCTTTTTCCCTTGACTTCAGCACCAATACAGGAAAAAGCAAAATGCAAAAGGATCTCTTCTTTGATTTCTGAAATTGAAACTTTAGTGGTTTTAGTAGAGTTCCTGTTAATTTTAGAGTTTTCACTTGTGAGATTATTCAGAAATTCATTTTGAATCTTTTGAGAGCTATTTCAGTAAATGCAAATCAGATAACAGGTCAGAATTTTGCTATTGCAGTCAAAATAATGAAAATTATTGCTTGTGAAGTAGTTTCAGTGGCAGGTGCTGTTTTCATATAATTGGATCCTTTGAAAGGAAACAGAAATACGCACAAAGGAGTACATTTTAGAATTAAATAAAAAACTTCAATTCATTACTTATTTTATTTTTCATAATTGCTTATTCAGTTTTGAACTACTGATTGAAGTTTATACATTTTCTTTCCTTGGTGTTGCCTATAATTTATTACCATATGTATTTGAAAAAATCAACAATTAATCAATGTCCGTATCCTTCTAAACAAGGTAATAGTCTCAGTATGAAATCACGCCCCTACCTCTGCCTCCCTCATGTTATAATCTGGCATTTTATTGCCAGATTTATATTGTTAAGCTGAAAAGCAACTCATATAAGGAAAAATATCTTTCACTAATGTCATTGTTCATCATTTGTTTCTGTTCTATTTCTTCCTCATGTTATTTTTTCTTGCTGAAATATAATTTCTGCTCATTTTCACAGAAAGAGTCTATCAGGATAAAAGTTCTGAATTCTTGATGATCTAAAAGTCATCATTTGCTCTTACATTTGAATGCAATTTTACTGAATATAGAATTCTAGCTTAAAAGGACCCTTCTTCCAGCATCTTAAAAAGAGTCTTTCATTATCTTCTTTGGTTCACTGTTTTTCATGAGAGACTAATTCTTGCAACTTTGTAGGTTATCCTTTTTTTTTCCTCTCTTTGGTAGCTTTTAGAATTCTTTGCATACTTTTTGTTAAATTTGATTCCAGAAAATTATCAGCCATTGAAAAACATATATTGGCATATGACACACATACATAAAAGTTCAGAAAATATAAACACACAATTGATGACTTAGTACAAAGTTCAACAATTTGTCTAGCACTGTGTAACACTACCCAGGAGAAGAAAAAGAAAATGCCAACACCCCAGAAGCATCACTTATGTCAGGGGTCAGTAAATCAACAAAGAGGAATTACCTCAACTTGACAAAGAAGCTCTACAAAAAACTATGATATATATCATACTTAATGGTGAAAGACTGAATATTTTCCACCTAGATTGGGAATAAGGCAAAGATATCTACTCTCATCACTTTTATTCCACATAGTGCTGGAAGATCTAACCAGTGTAATAAGGCAAGAAAAAGAAATAGAAGGCATACAGATTGAAAAGGAAGAAATAAAACTGTCCTTATTTCAAATGGCATAGTGGTGTACATAGAAAATCTCCCGAAATATACAAAAAAAAGCAAAAACTCCTAGTACTTTTAAGTGTTTTAAGCACATCACAGGACACAAGATCAACACACAAAAGTTAATCACATATCTATATAATAGCAACGAACATACAGAAACCAAAATTGAAAACACAATACCACTCACCATCACTTCAAATTAAATGATATACTTAGATATGCATGTAACAAAGCATGTACAGATCTGTATGATGAAAATCATAAAATGCTGATGAAAGAAATCAAAGACTTAAATAAATATAAAAAGACACTGTGTTCATGGACTGAAAGACTCAACATATTAAGAGGTCAATTCTCACCAAATTTATCTATAGTTTTCACATAAATACCTATCAAAGTCCTATAAAAGTTATTTATAGATATAGACCAGCTTATTGTAATATTTATATGAAAAGAACAGAACCTAGAATAGCTAAAACAATATTGAACAAAGAGAAAAAAAGCAAGAGGAATCACTATACCTTGTGTTAAAGCTCACTATAAAGCTACACTGATCATGATAGTGTGGATGTGGATAGACACATAGAGCAATGGAATAAGATAGCAAACTCAGTAATAGACCCACAAAAGTAAGCTCCATTGATTTTTTTTTAAGAGATGGAGTCTTGCTCTGCCACCCAGCCTGGAGTGCAGTGATGCAATCATAGCTCACTGAAGCCTAGAACTCCAGGGCTCAAGTGATCCTCCAACCTCAGCCTCCTGAGTAGCTGAGACTACAGGCACACACCACCATGCCGGGCTATTTTTCTTTATTTTTTATTTTTATTTTATTTTTTATAGAGACAGGTTCTCAGATTCTTGCTATGTTGCTCAGGCTGATCTCAAACTCTTGGGTTCAAGCATTCCTCCTGCCTCAGTCTCCCAAAGTGCTGAGATTACAGATGCATCCCACTGTGCCTGGCCTTGATTGGTTTTTTAAAAGTTTTATTTTATTTATAATTGACACATAATACCTATGTATACTTAGTTGATTTTTGACAAAGGTACAAAAGCAATTCAATGAAGGAAGTATAGCCTTTCAACCAATGGTCCTGGATCAATGGGACACCCACAGGCAAAAAAGGAACCTCAAACTTCATATCTTATACAAAAATTCACTCAAATGAACCACAGACTTAAATTTAAAATGTAAATCCATAAAAGTTTTAGAAAACAATACAGCATAAGATCTTTGGGATCTGTCACTAGGTTGAGTTCTCAGACTTGACATAATAACACGATCTGCAAAAGGAAAAATCAATCAATCGGACCTTATTTAAGTGGAATATTTTGCTCTGTCAACCCCCATGTGAAAAGGATGTAAAGACAAGCTGCACACTGAGAGAAAATATTTGCAAACCACGTTTGACAAAGGATTAGTATCTAGGACATACAAAGAGCTCTTAAAACTCAGCTCTTAAAACTCAATCAATCTAATTAGAAAATGGGCAAAAGTCATGAAGATATTTTTCACCAAAGAGTAATACAAGAGGCAAATAAGATGAAAAGATGTTTAACTCATTGGGCATCAACAAAATGAAAATTAAAACCACAATGAGAAATCACTGCATATACATATAGGAATGGCTACAAGGAAAAAAAGACTCATGCTACCAAATGCTGGCAAGGATACACACACATATTGCTGGTGGGAGTATAAATAATACAACTCATCTGAAAAATTGTTTGTCAGTTTCTTATAAAACTAAACATGCAATTACCATGTGAGCCAGCCATTGCACTCCTGGGCATTTATCCCAGAAAAATAAAAATCATATTCATACCAAAACCTGTAGATAAAGTAACTTTATCTGTAGTCACCTAAAACTAGAATCAGCCCACATGATCTTCAATAAGTACATTGATAAACAAGGTGTTCTATAAGAATGCCATGGAATCCTACTTGGAAATACGGAACAAACTATTGATACATGGAACACCTTGGATGCATCTCCAGGGAATTATGCTTTGTGAAGAAAGGCCAATCCCAAAAGGTTACATACTGTATTTTTCAATAATATAACATTCTTTTAAATGAAAACATTTTAGAAATGAAGAAAAGATTGTGGTTGCCAGGGAGTTGGGGGAAGGAAGTGGGTGTATTTATAAGAGGGCAACAACAAAAGGGGTCTTTGTGGTGTGGGAACTGTTTGGTGTATGTACTCTTGCAGTGGACACACAAACCAACACAGGTGAGAAATTTGTGTGCAGCCTAATACACACACACACACACATGCACACACAAATGAGTATCAGTAAAACTGGGGAAATCTGAATAAGATTGATGGATTACATCAATGTTAATATCCTGATTGTGAAATTATAATTTTGCAAAATGTTATCATTGGGGAAAATGAGCAGCGTACAAGGGGTTTTTCTATATTCTTTTTACAGCTGCATGTGAATCTTCACTTATCACTAGAAAAATTTCAATTAAAAAAATTAGTAAAATTGCAGGGCGCAGTGGCTCACGCTTGTAATCCCAGCACTTTGGGAGGCCAAGGCGGGCGGATCACGAGGTCAGGAGTTCGAGACCAGCCTGGCCAACATAGTGAAACCCCGTCTCTACTAAAAATACAAAAATCAGCCAGGTATGGTGGCACACGCCTGTAGTCCCAGCTACTCGGGAGGCTGAGGTGGGAGAACTGCTTGAACCCGGGAGGCAGAGGTTGCAGTGAGCTGGGACCATGCCATTGCACTCCAGCCTGGGTGACAGAGTGAGACTGTCTCAAAAAAAAAAAAAAAAAAATTAGTAAAGTTATGCAGACCAGTGTGTCCCTCCTAGTAACAACAACTTATTTCTCAGCGACAGAGCTCTACCTTATGGCAATGCTAAAAACGGACATTGAGTTAGTCAACCCTCAAGATGAAAACCATTTGTTATTTTCCAGTCGTGATGTACAATACCCTATAGACTAAATACCACATACTGAGCCACATTTCACTTTTGGGAAATGTCATGTCATTCATATGAGTTAAATGCTAAGGATATGTAATTATTTTCTCTCTAAAAGACAGTCTAAAGCATGCATGGGGAAAGTTATTCTAGGAATGAACAAGCAAAGCAGACACACAGGAAGGCTCCTGTGCACTTGATTTTTTCAAGAATCAAGTGTTCTTGTCCGAGGAAGTTCACAGTAAAAGGGGACTTCATTCTCAATAGTCCAATTTGATTCTGTTAATATGTTAATATACATCATACTGGACTTTTTCTCAAATATGTTAAATCTTTTCGTTTTTGTGCCATTTCATAAACGTACTTTGTATTGGCATAGAGTCAATGATGTGCTGCACCTGCTGTGCCCACAGACCCCTTGGGGAACCCCTTATACTTAGGTCACTTTGACTTTCGTGTCTGGACCCCACAGTCCTCATCACAGTCAAGCGGGCAGAGACTGGGACTAAGCCAGGAACTGCTGTCCAGCAACAGCTTCCTGCAGGTCACCACCACAGTTGGGGGTCAGCCTCCACGGGACTGGAGGAGCTGACTCATTCAGATGCCTCAGTGTGAGTCCTAAAAGTAAGTGCCAGATGCCCACACACAGGTGTGTGCATATGCACAGAAAGTTCTAGAAGAACCCAGGAGGCAGTGTGAGCCTGAGAAGCAAAACCACAAAGAGAACAGAGGGAAACTCACGGACAATGGTGGGAGAAGCAGAGCCAGTGTGCACAGAGCAGTAAAGGGCAGAACCAGGAGCCGACAGGAGTCTCGAAGCCTCAGGCGGGGCGCCAGGGAGGTCTGCAGCTGACAGTGAGGGGATCAGTGCCACCCAGGTCCTCTATGGGATTCCTGAATTGTTGTGGAGACTGGAGCAGCTGGGATCCCTCGCTCTCATGTTTTCAGTTCTCTGTGGGGCTTGAAGGTGTGGCTGCCGTGTGGAAATGGACTCAGGTATTTTGGATCCTTGATCAAGCGAAAGTAACAAGCGTATTTTTTCTTGATTTCCCATATCTGCTAATATTGAAGGCTGGGCCATGAGACTGGCTACATGTGTGTGGGTCATGCAGCCAGATGGTGCCCTGGAGTGGCCCCTAAATGAGGTGGTTATCACATCGCTTTTCCAGGGATTAGGAAAAACCTGGGGAAGGAAATAAACGGGAGACTTTTCTTGGCCCTGCTGAGGTTGAATACTAAGTTGCCTGTGGCCAGCTGGGAAGTTGGAGTGAGCCAGGGAGCTGTGTTGGCACAGACCCAAGGAGGACCTGGGCCTGGTCCACAGTGTCAGTCATTCTCCAGAGCACTTGCATTACTGTTACCGAACTGAACTTGAGTCTGCCTATCTCGGGCAGCAAAGCCAAACACTGACATTGGGTTTTGCAGCAAGGGAAAGTAAGGCATTCATTATAGGGCACCAAGCAAGGAGAATCGGGCAGCTCACACTTAAGACCCAAACTCCCCAGTGGCTTCCAGGTAAGGGTTTTTAATGGCAGGAAATTCAGGAAAGCAGAAGTTACAGGCAAAATCGCAAATCAATACATGGAGGTTCACTATTGGTTCAAACTGAAAAGGTGGGATATCTTAAAGTGGGGTTTACAGGTCATAGGTAGAATCAAGGTTTTTCTGATTTGCAATTGGTTAAGGAGGGAAGCTTTGACTAAAGTCTTGGGGTCGGCAGAGAAGAATGTTAGGTCTGGCTTGTGAGCATGACTTCCTCTGGGCCCTCAGGAAGAAATTAAGAACAAAGAACCGTCGTTGGAATTCAGTCCTTGGTTGCCCATTATCTGCCCCTTTGGTGGAGGTCTGAGTTTCTGAAAAAGAACTCAGGGGTATATGCTAACATGTTCTCTTTAGTTTCCATAGGAACCGAACATCTCGTGACTTTAATTTCCTTGACTATTGTTTTAGGCTTCGATTACCTTCCTGCTTACAAGGTTGCTTTTTAACCTTGTAAAAGGTTAGGGATAGCTAGGGGCCTAGGATTTTCCTCGGAGGAACACAGGGTTTTTCTGTATTTCCATGCTTGTGAGGAAGGAGTGGCAGGCCTCTAAGCGAGGTCCCTATGTGTCATATTATTCCCAACTTTTTCATTATTATGATAATGATTTTGCTCTGTCGCCAAGCTGGAGTGCAGTGGCACGATCTTGGCTCACTGCAACCTCCGCCTTCTGGGTTCAACTGATTCTCCTGCCTCAGCCTCTCGATTAGCTGGGACTACAGCTGCACACCACCACACCCAGCTAATTTTTGTATTTTTAGTAGAAAAGGGGTTTTACCACGTTGGCCAGGATGGTCTCAATCTCCTGACCTTGTGATCTGTCTGCCTCGGCCTCCCAAAGTGCTGGCATTACAGTGGTGAGCCACCGCGCCCGGCCTCATTATTATATTTTTAAGGGCGGCATGTTCTCTCTTGCATTTTGGGGGCCATGAATGGGTTCATCCCTCTAAGCGAAGAATAGGGCCCTTGTTTGACTTGCTAGCTTGTCTCAGGCTGATGAGAGACATAATAATCCTAGATTATTTTCCTCTCTGATGCTTTTGTGAATGTGATTCTACAGCAACTAGAGACTAACACAGTAGTGATTGTTCTCAACTCACATACATATTATTATGTGAATTTTAAGGTAGGTTTGAGTCAATTAAATCACAACTCAAATCTCATTATTCTTTTAAAATGATTTTTCACACAGATTAGGAAAGTGTTGCATCAGAATTACAAAACAGGTTTAGTAGTATCTTTCTTTGGGTGCCACTGATATTTCATTATTTCTATGCTGTTAGGTCTGTCTCTCCCCCAACTCAAAGCCCCTGGGCCCATCATTCATTCATACACGTATGATTTCATCAGAACTTTTACTGAACACCTATTATGTGCCAGGCACTATTTCCTGTTGGAAAACATGAGCAAATTCTATTCTTGGCCTTTTTGCCATTAAGGCCTTTGTGTCCATTCTAAACCATAAATTTCTTTAGCACTATTTTTCTGAATTAAAAAAATGTAAATCACAAACTTGCATGAATCTTACATTTTACAAATGCTTTTTCCTTTGAAATGAGAGATGTGTTTAGCTTTCCTTCTCTCAAAGTTATTTATTGATTTTATTTTGTCAACCATTATAACTTGTATTTTTTTTCTTTTAATATCTTTCTGGGAAGATGATGGCTACTCTGCCAGAGGTGTTTGCCCACTCAATATGTGTCACTCTTCGGAGGGAGGAGTGTGGAAGTCATGGGTGAACAGAAAGCACCTGAACGTTGGGTTCAGCCTGCATTGTATGTAAATGTTTGTATTACAGGAAAGAAAATAGTATATCTCCATCTTGACAAATACATGCGCAAAATGCTGTACAAGAATAAACAAGATATTGAGGGAGGAGGATAGGAAGAGAGGTCTGAGTCTAAAGCTGGGAAGCAGAGTTTTCAAAATCCCTTAATACTTTATGGTTTTAAACTATGTGAGTGTTTATTTGCTTAAAAATAAAATAAATTTTTAATGAAGAAAGCTTATGGACTCTTTGGCTCCACATGGCAAGGTGAATCAGAATTTCTCATGTACACAGGAGCTTGCTGCGCCCTGGACCTGAGGCAAAGGGAGGAGAGCCTGCTGGGCCCCACTAAACCCTTGGACTTCATACTGTGGGCAGGGGACAGTGTACACAGGAGCCCAGCAGGGTGAGACTGAGCCATCGCCTGAGAGTTTGGAAACCGTGTAATAGTGGGTCCAAGGGGCAGAAGACAGACAATGGATGCAAGGGGTATAATTAAGGGCTGTAGACATGGTCAAAATAGGAGATGATGCTCTGATGGAGGACGTTGGTAGCTCCAGCCTCCACAGCATTTCAGGAATCCATGGAGGAACTGGGCCACACTGAGGAGCCCTCCGGCAGACCTTCCTGGCACCGAACCTAACGTGGTGGGGCTCCGGGTTTATCTCATCACACGGGTTCTAATACTTTGGTCCTTACTGGCTCTGCTGCTTCTGCCATTGCCCATGACTTTTGCTCCGTTCTCTTCTTTGTAATTGTTTCTCAGGCTCACACTGCCTCGTGGGTTCTTCTAGAACTTTCTGTGCATGTGTGGACCCGTGTGTGTGTGTGGGTGTCTGACACTTATTTTTAGGGCTCACACTGAGGCATCAGAATGGGTTAGCTCCTCCAGTCCTGTGCAGGCTGCTCCCCACCTGCGGTGGTGACCTCCAGGGAGCTGTTGCCAGACAGCAGCTCCTGGCTCGGCCCCCTCAACTGTGATGAGGACTGTGGGTCCAGACGAAGGTCAAAGTGACCCAAGTGCAAGGAGTTCCTGAAGAGGCCTGTGGGCACAGCAGGTCCAGCACATCAGTGACTTAACGACAAATGCAAAACACATTTATGGAATGGCACTTGCACACACACAAAAAAAGGATGTAAAAATTTTAACATATTTGAGTGAGTTGGACAATTGGCTCTAAAGCTTCTAATTCCCTGTAGCTTGGTACATGTCTCTGCATCTCTCACACGTCATCTCTTTGCTCTCTATGTTATAGTACGTATCCCATTTTGCCTTGAATCAGGCTCCTTTATGTGTAGCTCCATTTCACCCACTAGACTGAAACTTTTTTAAGGTTCATAGTGTTGTCATTATTCCTAGCACCTAGCAAAAGGCATATACACAGCATCAATTCCACAAATGTAAGTTGCATTGATTTATCTTACTCCAGTTTATAGCATTTTGTTATAGCAGTCCAAATGGACTAAGACAATGGGGGAATCATGAAGATTTGGGGACAGGTGAAAGCAACTTCCATCTGCATGGATTCACTAGCATACTATCTTCTCTTAAATCTAGTGTAGGGCATGTCCTCAAATACCCCCACATGAAGGCCAAGGTAAGGAACAAGATGCTTCCTGGGCAGGGTCTTTCACATGCCCATCGTCCTTCTGGGACTGATTGCAGTATGTTCCAAAATGGGATTGGTCTGTGCCCACGGAGGGGGACTAGTCTTGTGTGGTTCTTTTATTTTCAGTGGAAACTGAGCAAGCCTCCTTCATCTTTCTAGTCTTAGGGTAAGGGCTCTCTTAGACCCAGAGACATGGTCCTTGCTGAATCTGAACCGGGTGTGAAGGTGCTTTCTGCTTGGAGTGAGTGATAAGGCCCTGCTCTTCCATGGCCCTCCATACTCTGAAGTGGGCTCAAGGGCTGGGTGTGTCACACATAGGATATCTGGGGGAAGGGGGGGACGCTGAGTAATAGTCATACATTTTCCTTGTCCTGGTATGCAGGTAATGGGAGTTTATCCCTCATTCTACCAGAGGTAGATTCTGCCTTACTCCAGCTGGGCTGGCTGTGTGACCTGCTTTGACCAACAAAACATGGCAGATGTTCAAGACTCCTGGGCCTGGGCCTTAGGAGACCTTTCAGTGTCCACTTCTCCCTCGCTGCCCAGAGGTCACTGAAGCATCAGTGGATTCACAGAGGGGTCTGTGTCCACACATGATGAAAGGAGTGAGGGAGCTCTCTGGGGCCCCTCTTATAAGGACACTAATCCCATCACAGGGGCTCCAGCCTCATGACTATATCCTCCCAAAGGCCCCATCTGCTGACACCATCACATTGGTGATTAGGTTTCAATATATGAATTCAAGGCGGCCACAAACATTTAGACCCTAGCACTCACAGTGCACAAAACAACAGCCTTTAATGTGGCATTTGCAGGCCTCTCTCACACCCATGCATCCAGCCCCAGCTCAGTTTTCCAACTTATTGCCTGCTGCTTCCCTCATGAGCCTTTATTCAGCCTTAGACGTTTTTCAGCAATACTTCCTCTGTGCTGTGCTGGTGCCTTCTACTAATTACTGTTTGCTTTTCTCATCCCTGTACCAGCAAGAATGCCACCTCCCTGAACACTACAGAATGTATTGTGTACTTTTTCAGTATCCCCTGCCGGAGCTAATCTCTCTCCTCAGTGCCCCCCATGCCAAGCCTAATCTTCTGTGTCCCCTCCCACCCAGCACAGTGACTTGAGCACAAACTGTGGAAGAGACAGTCAAGGCAAGACCAGTGTCACAGCGAGAGCAGTGTCGTCACAGCAACAGGCAAATGCGCTGAGTGGTGCGATTAGACTCTGAAAGCCTCGGCTTCCATGTGTGTAAAATGGGTTAACAGTAACTTCCTCTTGGGATCCTTATAAGGACTTAGCGAGGCAGCCCATGCAAAGCACACAGCCCAGCAAGCAGCAAGCATTCAGTCCACAGTAGCTGTTAGCAGCAGTCGTAGCAAGAGTAGTAGTACCAGTACAAGTAGTCGTGTTAAAATAGAATTCCGTTCCAGCAAATCTATTAGCTGGGACTCTCAGACATTCTTATTTGGTTTCCCATCTCCCTCTCCTTACCAGGAATTGGGAATACATGTCCTTCCAATTTTTCTCAGTGCATGCTTATTTCTTCCTTTGCACCCAAGTCATCTAGGATAGGAAGGTCGTGCAGATTAAAGCAATCACACACTGAGCACTCCTGCATTCTGTTTATTTGGGTCTCTGGACATTGCATTTGATTTTTCCCTAACCGCTGGGCCATGCTCCCATCATTTGGAATGGATAGTTTGGATTCTACGGAAGATGATCAGCCACTTGGAAAGTGGACAGCTTATCTCTTCAGGTTTTTCTTTCATTACCCACTAACCTCACTTCTGTTCTTTTTCTTTCTTCCCTATTTTTCATAAAGCATTGCAAATAAAAAGGTTAGCACAGCTCTTTTTCTCTTCCCTGATTCTCCATCCTTACCACTTGTGCTTGTTATATATTTCACTTATGTGTATGTAATAAACTTACAGTGCATTGTTGTTAGAAGCATATAAAGTTAATGTGTTAGCAGCCTGTTACCTTGTAGGGAAACTTAAAATTATATAAATATTTTATTTCACCTCTATTTCACTTTTCCCCCAAATTTATTTATTTTTTAGAATGACATAGAATTTTATGTATTTATTGTGTATAACATGATGTTTTAAAGTACACATACATTGTGAAATGGTTAACTCTAGTTCATTAACAAATGTACTGCCTCACAGTTATTTTTGGTTTTTTCGTGGTAAGAACACTTACTGGCAGTATCCCCTGCCAGAGCTAATCTCTCTCCTCAGTGTCCCCACGCCAAGCCTAATCTTCTGTGTCCCCACCCACCCAGCACAGTGCGCTCCTAGCATTTTTTAACGATATCATTATTACTATAGTCACCTTGCTGTATAACAGAGCTCTTGAACTTATTCCTCCTGTCTAACTGTATGTATTCTTTGACAAACATCTCTCCAACCACCCTTCCCCATACCCTTCCCAGCCTCTAGTTACCTCCTTCCTACCCTCTGCCTCTATGAGATCAATATTTTTAGATTACACATATGACTGAGATCGTGCAGTTTTTGTCTTTCACTTCTGATGTCTTTATATCTTTGTGTAGACCCAAGTTTCTAATCCACATCACCTACCTTTCACCTGAAAAACCTCCTTAACTTTCTTGTAGAATATGCCTGGGTGCAATGAATTCCCTGCGTTTGTTTGCTGATAATATCTTCATTTCTCCATAACTTTTTAAAGCAACCTTACTGAGATAAATTTACATACCATAAAGTTCACCCATTCAAAATGTACAATAGTTTTTGGTATATTGATAGAGTTTTGCAATCATCTCCATAATGTAATTTTCAAACATGTTCATTCCAAAATGTCCCAAAAGAAACAATGCAAAGTTAACTCCCATCATCCCTGCCTTTGGCTCCCCCCACCAGTCACTGGCAACAACATATTTATTTTCCTCTATGGACTAGCCTGTTCTAACTATTGCATATAAATTAGATCATGAGACAAGTGCTATCTTGTGATTAGCTTCTTTTACTTAGCACATTTTGAGGGTTCATCTGAGTTGTAGCAGGTATCAGTACTTCCTTCCTTTTTTATTGCCAAGTAATATTCCATTCTAGATACATCACATTTTGTTCATCCATTCAAGAATTAATGGGCATTTGGTTTGTTACCACTTTTTGACTACTATGAATAATGCTGCTACAAATATTCATGTTTAGATTTTTGTGTTGACATTTGTTTTTGTTTCTCTTGGGTGGATATTTAGGGGATAGAAATTGTCAGTTTATATGGTACCTGTAGAGTCAACATTTTCAAGAACTACAAAAGGATTCTCAGCCGGGCACGGTGGCTCATGCCTGTAATCCCAGCACTTTGGGAGGCTGAGGCGGGCAGATCACGAGGTCAGGAGATCGAGACCATCCTGGCTAACAAGGTGAAACCCCATCTCTACTAAAAAAATACAAAAAATTAGCCGGGCATGGTGGTGGGCACCTGTAGTCCCAGCTACTCAGGAGGCTGAGGCAGGAGAATGGTGTGAACCCAGGAGGCAGAGCTTGCAGTGAACTGAGATCGCACCACTGCACTCCAGCCTGGGTGACAGAGCCAGACTCCGTCTCAAAAAAAAAAAAAAAAAAGGAATTATCCAAGGTTCCTGGACCATTTTACATTCCCATCCCCAATGTATAAGAACTTCAATTTCTCCACATCCTCATCAGCACTTATGATTGTCTGTTTTATTTTACCTATCTTAGTGAGTGCAAAATGGTATCTCACTGTGGTTTCACATTCACTTCTCTAATTAATAATGTGATATTGAATATCTTTTTATTTGCATGTTAGCCATTCATATTTTTTTGGAGAAATAACTATTCAAATTTCTTACCCATTTGTTATTTGGGCTATTTGTCTTTCCTTTATTGAACTGTAAGCATTTTTCATATAAATTTTTCATAAAAATCCCTTTATGGATATATGATTGGCATATATTTTCTCCCGATTTGTGTGTTTTCTTTTTCTTTTATGCCCTTTAAAGCACAAACTTTTTTTAAAAGTTTAAAATTTTGGAACTTACCTATAATTTCAGAAGTCCAACTTATCTATATTCCCTTTTATTAGCTGTGTTTAGGGATTATATCTAGGAAATCATTTTTAAAAGCAAGATATTGAAGATTTATTCCTGTATTTTTTCCAAAAATTTTAAAGCTTCGCTTTTACATTTAGGCCTATGATCCACTTTGTGCTAATTTTGGTGTATGGTATGAAGTAGGGATTACAGAGGACCATAAATAGCCAAAGTGATCTTGGGCAAAAAGAACAAAGCTGTAAGCATCACAATACTTAATTTCACATTACAAAGCTGTAAGTAATCAAAACAGCATGGTACTGGCATAAAAAAAGACACATGAACCAATGGACTAAGATAGAAAGCCCAAAAATAAACTCACACATTTATGGTCAGTTGATTTTCAACAAAGGTGCTAAGAACACACAATGGGGAAGGGACAGTCTCTTTAATAAATGGTGTTGGGAAAACTAGATATTCACAGGCAGAATAATGAAATATGACGTTTATCTCACATCACAAACAAGAATAAACTCAAAGTGAGTTAAAGACTTACATTTAAGACCTAAAACTGTACAACCACTGAAAGAAAACATAGGGGAAAAGCTCCATGACATTGGTTTGGGCAATTATTTTTTGGCTATGACCCCAAAAGCACAGACAACAAAAGTGAAAATCAGACAAATTGGATTAAGTTGAACTATAAAGCTTCTGCCCGGTGAAGAAAACAATCAAAGCGACAACCTACAGAACAGGAGAATATATTAGGACATCAGACATCTGATAAAGGGCTAATACCCAATATGTAATAGATAAAAGGCTAATATCCAACATGTAAAAGAAACCCCAGCAACTCAATAACAAGACAACTGATTGTTCTACATGAGGATACCCAGTTGTCCCAAAAACATTTCTTGAAAAGACTATTCTTTCCACACTGAATTGTCTTGGCTCCTTTGTTGAAAATAAGTATAAACGTAAGGGTTTATTTCTGGACTCTGAATTCTATTTGTTTGATGTATCTATCTGTCTTTATACCAATGCCACACTATCTTTGTTACTGCATCTTTGTAGTAAATTTTGAAATTGATAAGTATGAGTCTACCTACTTCCTTCTTCCCATCATAGCCTGAACTACTTTTTCAGGTTAACTTTGGAATGCCCTTGGCAAAGAGGAGGGGTCCATTCAGATGGCTGGACGCATGTGACCAAGGTGGTTGGGCACATGGCAAGGTGGTCTTGATACATGTGCCCAAGGTGGTCGGGGCACATGTGCAATCCCAGCTGTGATCCCAGTATAGCCTCCTGAGTAGCTGGGACTATAGGCACATGCCACCATGAGCGGCCTTAGAATTTTATTTCTGGTTTACACTCAGATAATTTTTGTATTTTTAACACCGACGGGGTTTTGCCTTGTTATCCAGAATGGTCTTGAACTCCTGACCTCAGGTGATCCACCCGCCTTGGCCTCCCAAAGTGCTAGAATTATAGGCATGAGCCACTGTGCCTGGCCTGATTCATGTATTGTTTTTGACAATGTCCTGCAGTATGAATTGTTCCAAAGTCTGATCCAATTGAACCCAGGCTCCTTGGCAAGGGCAAAGAATTAGCCTCTCTGGGGCAGCATCTCTGCACTGTGGTGCAGAACCTAGGTGGAGGAAGGATTTTGCTTTCTTCCATCTACCTCACACAGATCCTCTCTGTGTGGCAGGAGCTGTGTGTGGCAGAGGCACTGGTGCTGTAACCCAACTGCTGCCACATCATCCACTATGGGTCTTTCACAACCTGGTCAGAGGAGATGAGATGGGCTGATGTCCACTGGCTGCCATCTCTGCCTGGAGCAGAGCTTCCGCCTTAGGAAGCTGGGAGAGATGGGAGGTGTGACTAACAGCCATGCCTGCTGAAGTGGCTGTCCTGCCACACAGATGTGTGAGGGATGCAAGGGCTGTACTCTTTGCCAGCTGCCCCTCCCAAATCCTCCCTACAGAGCAGGAGTTGGGTGTGGGCAAACAGGCAGCACCCAGCTGCTGGTGTTCATGTGATATGGGCCTTTCTTTGCATGGAGCTGTGAAAAATGGTATTTCTCATGTTCAAGGGCTGGCAAGACCACCTAAAGTACCTACTTTTTCCACCTCCAGGAGCTGGGGAGATGACAACAGCTGCTCATGTGCTGAGGATACACAGTTGCTCCATGAGGCAGAGTTGAGGGAAATGGGTTTAATTCCTCCCCCATATGGCATAGCCTCCCACATTTCTGTCATCTAAAAGACCATCAGGATGGCTAAATGGTAGAAAGGAGAGCTTGACTGGTGATGTTTATGGAAAGAGTCAAACTCTGTAAAATATTTGAAGAGATGTACTCTAAGCCAAAAATGGATGACCTCAGGAGAACTTGAGAACATGTGCCCAAGGTGGTCAGGCACAGCCTAGTTTTATACATTTTAGGGAGACATGAGACATCAATCAAATACCTGTAAGATTTACATTGGTTCGATCTGGAAGGATGGGACAACTCAAAGTAAGCAGGGTTCCAGGTCATAGAAAGAAATGTCTGGATTATGATAAGGGGTTGTGGAGAACAAGGTTTTATCATGCAGATGAAGCCTTTAAGTAGCAGGCTTCAAAGGTAATAGATTGTAAATGCTGGTTGAATTTTCCTGAATTCCAAAAGGGAGGATGGTATAATGAGATATGTTCAAACCTGCTTCCCATCATGGCCTGAACTCCTCTTTCAGGTTAACTTTGCAATGCCCTCGGCCAAAAGGAGAGGTCCTTTCAGATAACCGAGAGGCCTTAGAATGTTATTTCTGGTTTACAGTGTTATCAGTTTGGAAACTGCATCTCAAGCATGGACCACAGGTGCTCTCTCTTTGAAGACGGGGAAGGACAGGTTGGGTTTTTCACCTCACAGGTCCTGAATCACACAATAGAGACAAACGTCTTCAGGAGGTTTGGGGAAAAGCTGTACCTATTCCCGAGGAGACCCAAGCACATTCACAGTGGGTAAACATATATGTAACATACGTCCCATGCTCACTTTGGGGTGGGTGTTAGCATTAAAGTGAGGTGGAATTTGGGTCTTTATTTCAAAAGGGGTGAACTATAGACACAAAGACAGTTTGTATGCAGTCTCTAGAAGCTGCTGAAACTGGCTTGAGATCTGCAGTCGCTTATCAGGAAAGAGCATCAGTGAGGCCAGTCCTCTGTCCATTCAGAGCTGCAGTGACCTGGGTTGTAAATCAGGGTTAAGAGGGATCTGATCATTTGCCTGCTAACTCCCATTCTTAGAGAATTTAACAAAAGTGTGGGTTTCTTGTAGCCATAGGAATTTAGGAAGATGCCATGCCAGCCAAGCTGAACCCTCCAGCCATCATTAACTTTTGTTTCCTTAACCTTAGTGTCCATCATGGTTGATGAAGGGGAGTCTGTTTTGGTCTCTCAGATCACAGTTCTTACTGAGTTTCCATAGGTTTCATTGAATAAATGGTTCTCAGCTTGCTATATATAGTTGTCAATTAGTTATAATCCCTTGATTAGACCCCCAATGATGTTGAATGATGTATATGCTAATCTTACCAACTTAATATATGTTTCTCCATGGGAGAAGTTTCCCTGAGCCCCTCATACCATAATTGTTGACTGCATTTTGTCTTTATTATGATTTCCTTATGGCACCTTTTAATAGAGTAAGATTAATAAAAGCCAGAAGCATTTGCAATAACATTTTTAATGTTACTATATAAAGCCTTTATCTCATCCATCTGGGCCACTGCTTCTGGCATTTACTTTCCTAAATTGTTACAATTTCCCCCAATGCAACACACAAACCCACATCAACTGATATTTGTAAGCCCTTGTGTTGTATTCCCTGTGTAATTTGAATCTTCTCCAGCTCCAGCTGTGTCTTGTCTCTACTTGGGGTACAATTAATAGCAGAGCCAGTCATGTCCTACCAGCATTCGTTTTATACAGGCTGGATATATGTGTGAGTATAACCAACTTTTTATTTCATTTTATTTTGCACAGTGCAGCACTGAGACCTTAGAATTTTTCTGCTAATAACTCTCAAGACTTCTTTGCACAGCTACTTTTAAGATAGCTAACCTATAATTTTTTATCTTATCTTTACTATGTTATTATTTTTGATAGGATTTTTATTATTTTTGATAGGATTTAACATGACTCCCAAAATATATTTTACACTGGCCAAAAAGAAAAAAAAAACCCTCTAAATTGTTTAAGGACAAACGTATTTCTAAAAATTTATTTTTCAATTGTTACATTTCTCAGTGTATTCATTTGCTGGAGCTGGTGTACCAAAGTACCACGTACTGGGTGACTCAAACAACAGAACCGCATTGTCTTACAGTCCAGATGCCCAAGATGAAGCCATCCACAGGGTGGTGGTGCCTTCTCAAAACAATGAGAGGGACTCTATTTCACGCCTTTCTATTTCTGGTGGTTTGCTGGTGATCTTTGGCATACTTGGTTTGCAAAAGCATCATTCCCATTGTTGCCTTTATCTTCATATGGTGTTCTCCCCTGTGTGGTACCTGTGTCCAAATCATTTCTTCTTAAAACACCAGTCATGTTGGATTAGGGGCCCAGCCTACTCCAGCATGGCCTCATCTTAACTAACTATAGTTGCAATGATCCTGTTTCCAAAAAGATCACATTCTGAGGTACTGGGTGTTGGGATGTCAACATATGTATTTTGAAGGGATAAAATTCAAGCCATAAAAATCAGCAACTTCATATATATATTTCCCTAACTTACTTTGTTTTATTTTCCAGGTCATTGACTAACAACATCAACAATGAAATGAATCTGAGAAAACAGGAAATTGAGAGCAAGAGAAAAAAGTGTTAATTATACTGATTTTGTGTAAGACCCCTTTGAACACATTTTTAAAAAATCAAATAGAAGGTGCCCAGGTCCACTGTGCCTTGTGGATATTTGTCTTGTATATCCTAGAGATCTACGCATTCATGTGGGAATTGAAAAGGACCCACATTTTACTAGAAGCATCGTTCATTTTTGCCTCAAAACAAACAATGCCCACATGTCAGAAGAACTTTCACAATTCACAGGAACAGTGACCTAATTAACCAACCATAAAATTGCCAAATCCCTACTTCTCATTGTTTAATATGCTTAGAAAACCCATTCAAATTGTGAATTATCAAGTGAGCTTACACTGATAAATAGATCCAATATTTAGGAATTTTTAAATCTTCCATTCCTTTTTTTTTTGTCTTTTTAAAAATAGAACATTAGAATATGTCCTCCAGGTTTTAGAGATGGGGGAGACATGCTTCCCTTTATTTCTCAGTAATTCAGCCAAAAAAAATCTGGAGAGAATGCAAAGGCAGCTACTGGAAACGTTGAAAAGTAGACGTGAGCCCATCATCAGGGAAGAGCGAGAGAATCTGAAATCTACTCGAAAAAGTGAGTTTCATACTTAGTGGGTCTTGTGTTCCTATCCTAACTCGACACAGCCTGAAACTTGGAAGTGAGCATGATGGAGTGGATACAGTGAGATGCAGAAGAAATCCTCCAGTTTGGGCTGGAAGGGAAAAAAGAGACCCCCTAAAACTCAGACAGTGGAAGAAATTCCTGGTGTTTTTTCTTCTCTTTTTCTCTGTTCTTCCACATAGCAATTTAGTATTGACTACAGCATCTCTGTTACAATGATAGCACCGAAATGTTGTAACCATATGGCCTGCAAAGCCAAAAATATTTATCTGACCATCTACAGGAAAAGTTTGCTGATCTGGATGAAATATTCTGATATTAAATATTCCATTTTGTGAGTATACCACAACTTAAAAATCTACCTCTTTGGCTATTTAGGCTTGTTTGTTTGTTTTGTCTGTTTTCTGGCATTATAAATTGTGCTGCTATAAGCTGATTTGTGTGTGTCTCTGGATGGATATGAGCAGTTTCCTAAGATTGTGTACGCTGAAAAATGCCAAGTCATAGGGTATGGCTGTATTGCAGCTTTTCCAATTTTTAATTTATCTTTTCACATTTTCTACAGTAACTTTTGATAAATAAAATTCCCTCCATACTCAAGTGAGCACATTCCTGTAACAGATCTCCTGTCGGTTCTCTTTCTCAGGAGAACCCTGACTAATATCTATTTATATTCTCATTTTTCACCAAAAATAAACAAGGCTTTGGTGTTCTGAATGGAATTGTTTTGAATTTTAGATTAATTTGGGGAAAATGGCATCATTAAATATTGATTGTTCTCATTCATAAATATGTGATATGTCTCCAATTATAGCTCTTCTTTTATGCCTTTAACAAGTTTCTTTTTATAATTCAGTGAATATGGAGCCTGCATAGCTTTTGGAAGGTTTTGTAGTTTTACTCTGTCTACTAAAAAGCATAAAAAAATTTGTAAGCCTCAATGCAATTAGAAATTAAGAATTAAGCTACTAATGGTGCAACTCTGTAAGCACAAGGCATAAAAAACAAGTGTTATGGCCGAGCCACACAGTGAAAGAGGTATGAATCACTGCAAACACTGGTTGAAGGGAAGCTGTCCTCCAAACAGAAGCATCCATTTTTGTACTTTTTAAAAATTTTTATTTCTTCATTTTTTGAGATGGAGTCTCGCTCCGTTGCCCAGGCTGGAGTGCAGTGGCGCGATCTCGGCTCACTGCAACCTCTGCCTCCCAGGTTCATTTCATTCTCCTGCTTCAGCCTCCCTAGTAGCTGGGACTACAGGTGCCCGCCACCAAGCCCAGATAATTTTTTGTATTTTTAGTAGAGACAGGGTTTCACCGTGTTAGCCAGAATGGTCTCAATCTCTGGACCTCGTGATCCACCTGCCTCAGCCTCCCAAAGTGCTGGGATTATAGGCATGAGTCACTGTGCCCTGGCCCCATTTTTGTACTTTTAAGGGAGTGAGAAATAAACTACTTTTGCTTTTAAGCTGTTATAAAATTTGGCATGAATTTGCCAAGCAACTCAACATTAATCTACTGTCCTTGAATTAATTATAAAAGTTGCAGACAGTCTTGAACATTTAACAACACAGACACAATTATTCTTGAGGAATTAAAATTGGGAAAAGTTCTAATACTTTTTTTTTGTAGAACATTTTTACCAATTTAAAAAAGTGATCATTATAGATTAACTTGAAATCACAATGCAGAATTGTGTTATGCCATAGATCACTCAATAATTTGTTGTCACATATATGCTTCTCTGCCAATCCTAGTAGACTTCACACCTTGTGCTATATTATTAGTCTTCCTTTTATGAGGCAGACAGTACCCATTTCATAAAATATGAAGACTATAGCTTCGGGCCAGAGGATTTGAATTTTCATACTAGAGGTTATAATATGTGATATCATGAGCTTGTTTTTATTGTCCTAGGAGGCTGATATTCCTAATCTATTCTTAAGGATGGCAATCTACCCAGTGGGCCTGCTGGGACTCCAGTTACCCGATGCACATACATTGCTTGGTGGTCGGTAAATATTATTTTGCTTTCTTTATTCCTTTGTGGAAAAATTTCAGGTAGAGAAGAAGCCTGAAATAATTTGAAGAACTTTAAAATTTTTTTCACCCACTAATTTATATTCTCATTAGCAAAAAGAACCGAATATTGGTAGCTCTATACTTTATTATAATAAAGATGTGGAACTTCTTGATTACTCTTTCCTTCTACGTTGACTCATTCTATCACTATTAATTCACTCAGGAAATGCTGATTGAGCAGCTCCTTTGTATAGATGTTAATAGCATGGTTCTCGCCATAGGTCACAGAGGTTGGTTTGCCGAGCAACTCTGAGAACCCGTTTTTAAGTTCCCTGACTCTCCTATTCACTGGAATGGAATGCCTTGCTGTCTGGGCCCTCCTTGCTTCACCTTCCAATGAACTGAAATCATCACACTGATCGTATTGTAGCGGAGAGTGGTGTGTTAAAACCATAACCATAACCCCCAGTCTTGAGACCAGCCTCAGCTCTGTCGCTTTCTTATCTCTTCAGATGCAGCAGATAGTTACCTCTAACTTTTAGTTTGCCTCAGACATTAAGAATAAAATCATATTCAGCATAATTTAGGTGTCATTGTCCACATTCCACTGGTGCTAACAAACATTTTTATATTGTTCCCATGTGTCAACAGTAGCAATCTGTGGCTCATTATAAGTGACAGCAAATGTCAACAAGCCTGCCTCCTGGAGATTTGTTTGTAAAGATTCCTTATCAGTTGTTGTGATTTATACCCCTGGCTTCTATCGTCATTGATTATTCTATATATTTTCCTCCTTCAAGTGAATGTACAAAGAGACTAAGAAAACCTCAGTCAAACTTGGAAATTTCCTTTGTAATATTCTTTTTAAAGTTAGTTAGTTATGGTAAGTTCCTTATTATCTATCTGTTAAGAATTGGGATGCTGAGCTTGGTTTGATTTTCTGGTTAACAAGAATATTAGCCAATCATCAAGAATATAAAAGGAAACACTGGTTAGCAAAGAATTAGAATTACAAAAGCAATGAATTCATACCTAAGCCCTTGAAGGTTACACTGGTTTCGATTCATAAAGTGCATGCTTCTGGTGTCCAAGTGCAATATTCCAAACATCAATTATCACTGTACATTGGTTTATTAAATATTTTCTGATTGATTTGCTTTATCTAGATTCTACATAATGCTTTGTACTAAACTATGAATACTTTCCATTTATGGAAAAATGTCCAGCTTGAGATCACAGAGCAATTGAAGATTATCTTTCAGAGACTTATTTTTCTCCTTAAACTTTTGTTTCCTTGATTTGGCAAACAAAGCTAGTCACTTTCTGTCACATTTCTTTTCTTTTCTTTTCTTTTTTTTTTTTTTTTTTTGATACAGTGTCTTGCTCTGTTGCCCAGGCTGGAGCACAGTGGTGCGATCTTGGCTCACTGCAACCTCCGCCTCCCGGGTTCAAGCAATTCTCCTGCCTCAGCCTCCCGAGTAGCTGGGACTACAGGTGTCCACCACCACACTCGGCTAATTTTTGTACATTTAGTACAGACGGGGTTTCACCATATTGACCAGGCTGGTCTCAAACTCCTAACCTTGTGATCCGCGCCCACCTTGGCCTCCCAAAGTGCTGGGATTACAGGCGTGAGCCACCACGCCTGGCCTGTCACAAAATTTCTATCCCATCTTATTCTATCCCATGTCATCCACTGCCATTGTACCACCAAACTCTACATTGCCCTCTCTCAGAATGTCCTCCTGTTCCTTGGAGATAGCACTGTACTGCTGTTACCATAGATGCAACCCTCAGGCTTCATGCCTGCATGGCTTCTGCACCTGGGTACGTCCTGGAGATCTTTGCAGCCACCTAAACAGACACGCTACCCTCTGTTCCAGCACTCTGTACTTGGTTCTTATCTTGCCGGGTATGTGTTAGTCTGTGTTTCATCTGTTTATATGTGTGTCGCTTCTAGTAAACTCTGAGTTCCTCAGCTTAAAAGTCTCATTTTGTGCAATTTCTTTTAATCACCAGTATTTGATACATTACTTGGACACTTAAAGAATAAATGAAATAAATGAATGAAGCATTTCTTCCAGTGTACAAAACAACTGAATAAATGAATCAATTAATTATCAATTAACAAATAGAAGTGCCAAGGAAGTGGTTAAATGATTTGCTCCTGGTTAACACAGAGCTTGGGATGGCCACCAACTCTCACCTCATCATTCTATCTACTGACTAGTTGGCCTTGAATTTGTTAATTTAAAAAAATTTGAAGTTTCAATGTTCTTGCAGCAAACTCTAACATACATACTTAATGATTAAAGGCAAGACCTCAAGGGCAGATTGGAAAACTAAGAACAACGCTAAAAAAAAAAAAAATGACTTGCAGGGTTTTTACTAATTTCCAAAATTAAGTAACAAATCACTGACTTGAAATATTTTTCACAGCAGCAGTGATATCATCTAGGTATGGTTTAAAACACAAATCTCAATTTTTCCTTTCCTTTAGCTGAAATAATAAGATAGATTTTGCTGTGATTAGGAAGGAAAGATATCAGTGCCTAAATTATCCCATATAAAGGAGTTCACTCACTTTTAAGATGCAATCTATTTTTGCCTTAAATGTCTTCTGCAAACAGCCTTGCCACTTCAGTGCTTGCGAGTTGATGTATGTGTCGAGAGAACCGAGCCAGGTCCCGGCTGTGCCGCAAATCATTCACGTGGTGCAGCTGGACACATGTTCTGTTAGTCAAATAAGCATATTAGATTCAATGACTATGAAACTCTCTTCCAGGTCAAATAGCCTGTTATTTGTGCATTCCAGTATGATCATTGCCATTTATTTAAAGTATTTCTACCTATACAGATATTAGTTACTAGCGACTCAAGTACACGTTAGAATTAATTGTTTAAAAGAGCAAATAAACCTCTCACCACAATGGCAATTAAAGACACCCAGTCCTGCTGTGTGCTTCCTCCATTTGCTTCTAGTGGCAGTTTCGTGTGCATTTTTGGTGATGATGCTCCACGGAACATCTGCAGATGTGCTGTCAATTTGGACAGGTAAGATGGCTTTAGTAATTCAAGATGTCACAACAACTCCTTGCCAGTTAATCTCAAGTGAAAAATAGGACAAGGATCTGGGACCAACAGAAAGATTCATCTGCTTTGCAAATTGACTTAGGATACCCCATTTTGTAAAGATGACTTTGGTTTAGTGAACAGCTCTCATTATGTTTATAAACAGAGGAATTTTTAAAAATCTATCATTATACCTGAGAAAAAGCAGATGAGAGATTTTATTGTAATACTATTTCATTAGTTTTCTAAATTGAGATGGAAAAAACTAATTTTGACTTTATATTAACTGGAGAGTTTTTCATTATCGATGACTGCTCTTTAAAGATATTTTACATATGGTATTTTAAACACAGCTGAGTGCTTTTATTATCTAGTTGAGAGAGTTGGATTTTTTTCCTAATGTAGTTTTCAAAATATTGTCATTGACCCTGAACAACATTAAGAATGGATAAGGGTAGAGAATAATGATAAAGATGAAGTATACAAGTCACTGAATTCTATTTTGAAAATGTTGATATTTTTATTTTCCAAAAAGTTATTACTCACACTAACATACCCATTACCTTGTCCTTTACTGCCAACATCACTCTTGGTTTTATGTTAGGCCCTTAAGGAAAACATTTTTTTCTAACAACTCATATCATGTAAAGATCTGTAGCAGTGCTAGGTAGAATTGGGAATATCATAAGATCTAGAGATGACAGTAAAATGTATATTAGGTTCAGCTATGAAGCAGTTTATTTTTTCATAAATTATTTACAATCTAATTTTAGGCATATAAACAAAACGGGAAGTCCGTTAAGGTAGTCCTCTTTAAGGCTGTGTACCTGCCGTGAAATTGCTGCCTCTATTTACATCATTTTCAGAGGACCGCTTGTATAATTATCATCTAACCCAGTGCATATGCTGCACATAAAACAACTGGTCTCAGTCATTTATTTCCAGATTATGTTTGAGTAAAGAAAAAAAATGATTCGGATTGAACAGCATAATTTCAAAACTCATTTTTCTGTCTCTAAATGTGTACTATGCTCTTAGAAGCTCACATATTTGCCACCATTAAATATGACCAGGGCTCTAAAGTCCTCTCAGCTGCCCCAGTGGAACTAGGGTACCTGTGTCTGACCATGTTGACCCTCGGGAGGGACAGCGCTCATCTGATTAAATGTGCTTATTAAGTTGCCCAACAGGCAGCCACTAAGAAAAGTTGACACTTAAAACCACTATGCCATGGTTGTGGTAGAGAGAGGAATCTAAGAGACTCGAGGTGCATGACACCTCCAGTCCCTTCAGCCCCACCCCATAGAATCTATGCAGCCAGTAAATGTGTCTCAGATGAGTGCCGGCTGCAGAGCACCACACTGGGTTCAGAGGTACAGCAGTGAGAAGGAAAGACAGTCTCTGCTCTCGTGGTGGTGGGAAAGAGAGATGGTATCCAATATGCCCTGTGATAGCAGCCAGGACGGGCAATCATCAAGAAAGGAAGCTAAGCAGTCAGAGGTGCTCAGGTTGAGTGACATTCAAGCAGAGACCCGAAGACAACGAGGGAAAGAACCATGCCAATGTGGATATTGGAGAGGCAGTTGTGGGGGTCACCTGGGCCAGGCGCTCCCCAAAGATCAAGTAGGAGGAAGGCTGCTGGGTTGGGAAATATGGAGGTCATTGTTTGCCGCGACAAGGCCAGTTTTGGTGGACCGGTGGGGCTAACCCACATGGAATGGTTCAAGGGAGGACAGGAGGAGGAGACGTAGAGAGTGGGGAGTGCAGACTGGGGAAGAATTCTGCTCCTGGGCCACCAAGCACTGCTATATACCCTGAGCAGCTGGCACAGCTGAACCAGAACCAGCACCCTCAGCAGAAGCAGCCAGAGGATCAGCACCAAGGACACAGGGAGAATGAGGTGGCGAGACAGGCACAGACCCACCAGTGCCTGCCTTGAGGGCAGTGAAAGACCAGCTCCCCCAGCCACATGATGTGTGTCTGCAGAGGCTTTAGATAACCATGTATATAGAGCACCCGTGACATAAGTGGTTCCATCATCTTACAGTTCATAGGATACACTGCAATGGAGAGTTTGCCTAATAAAGATTGCATCCAACCAGATAAAGATATAAACACACTCTTCCACTACTGGCCCTCCCCAGAGGACTCTGGCCCAAAAAAGAGCAGGACTTCAGCTGTTCAAAACGGTCACGTTAATTGACATCGTCTTGCTGTCACTTGTGATAAGCACCCAACATCTGCCCACATCGAAGACTCTTCCTTGCAAGACGAATTGCTGGGGCCAGACGGGGAGATTCTTTTAATCTTTTTGTCACTCTCCCTGTACTGCCTTGTTAACCCTTTTTCCTATCTTTTCTTAACGCTAAATGTGACTTTGTTTGTTGTGGAATGTTTAATCTGTAACGTTTATATACTGATTAAGTATACTATTATGTATGGTTTGCAATATTGACTGACTTATGGAGTGGCTTGAACCTGTGTCCCCGCGGCTCTGACTACTGAGTGAATGGGAAGTACTAAGGAGAACTGTCTACTTGGGAACTCCATGAAGTTCGTGGCTTTTGTGATTGAAATAGCATCAATAAAAGGTTGACACTGTGGAACAACACAAGCCTGCATGGACCTGGTTATCTCTGACCTCGCACCACTCACGAGACCATACCTGAGCCCTTCTCCACTTTGGCAGAACTGTTGCATGGCCTCTCTTCATATAATACCTCTCCGTACACCGTACACCGCAGCTCAAAGAAAGGATATATGCTCCCTGTGAAGACTAATGGAACTGTCCCTCCTGATCCTCCTACAGACTTCCTCTGGCCTAATGGGTGCACCATTGCATTATATCTGCCATCTATACACACATATACCTTTCAACCCTGCACTCTCTGAGATGACTGGACTCATGCCTAAATAACTGATGCTGTCCCTAGTGTAAGGTAAGCACTCAATAGTTTCTTAGGAAATGAATATGATAAATATTTTGGCTGTTTAGAGGCTTTCCTTCACTTCATTTTCTGTGTCCTCTTATTTAAAAAGAAGTGCTCACTAGAGGTTACCTGAAGACATATCTGATCCTTGAAACCTGCAGTAATCTAACACAGAGGCCAAGATCACAGGTCTTCATAAAAGTAATACTTTCCTCATGACAATGAAGTGCCACGGGGCCAACTCAAAAATTGAGACTCAGCCTGGGAGGCCATGTGGGTTCTCGGCTTTGTGCAGGCAGGAATTCGTCAGCCAACAGAGTGAAGGGAAAGCAAGTTTACTAAGAAAGTAAAGGAATAACAGGGTGGCTATGACATAGGCAGAGCAGCCCTGAGTGCTGCTGGTTGGCTTTTTCTATGGTTATTTCTTGATTATATGCTAAACAAGGGGTGGATTATTCATGAGTTTTGGGGGAATGGGAGGACAGTTATGGGAACTAATGTTTCCTCCCCCTTTCAGACTATATAGGGTAATTCTTGATGCTGCCATGGCATTTGTAAATTGCCATGGCATTGGTAGGAGTTTCTTTGAGCAAGTTAACGTATTATAATTAGCATATAATGAGCAGTGAGGACAACCAGAGGTTGCTTTTGTGGCCATCTTGGTTTTGGTGGGTTTTGGTGGGTTTTGGCTGGCTGCTTTACTGCATCCTGTTTTATCAGGTTTTTTTTGTTTTTTTGGTTGGTTTGTTTTTTGAGCTAGGTCTTGTAAAACAGTCCTGCCAACTTCCTATCTCAGAATCACATGTCTCTCATTGTCCAAGCTCAGAGTGATAACACGGGAGGCATGCCAGGTTACTTGTCACCCAATATTCATTCTCCTGTTCTGAGTCAGAAATGAATGAGGGGCTTGGCTGTGATGTTCTCCTCTGGACAGAGCCCTCACTTCCCAGCCGACTTGAGGCTGGTGTGGCCTTGTGTCCAGGTATGCGGCCAACAGAGATGTAAGTAGAAATCTTACCAATTCTTCCAGGAAGTCTTCTCAAAGAGAGACTGGACGACCTTCTCTCTTTCTCTCTCCATCCTGCTGCTTGGGAAAGGGATGTGACATCTGGAGTCCTGGCAGCCACCTTGGAGCACAAGATTAAGAGCCCCAGCTAAGGCAGGCAGAGTGGCTGGCGGAAGGGAGCAAGGGCCCCTGGGGAACTTACTGCTTATCCTGGGCTTCTTTAAAGTGAAAAAAAAAAAAAAAAGAAATTCCACTTCCTATCAGCTCTTTTATTCTGGATGTCTCAGCCAAACACACCCAAACCCAATACTGACATAAGTTATTTGTCAGTATTGACAAATATTTGTAAAGTCTTCACTTTTGAAATTAAATATATTCACCATGCTGTGTAAAGTATAATATGAATGCTTTTTTAAAAGTTATTTGTTTACTGGGATTATATTTGCCTGTGTGAGCCAAAAAGAAGCATTTCTGCCTATTACCGTGGGAGTTTTCAGAGCATGGGTCTAGGTGGCGATATCCCCACTGAATCAAAAGGCAGACTCAGAAGTGGTTTTACAAAGAGAAATGTGAACACTTTTCTCATTGTGAGATAACCATTACATCTCAGTTTAAAGATCCAAAGCTAATTTTGGAAATTATTTTTAAGGCACAGAGGAAAAACATCATGTGAGCTCACAGGTCTGACACAGTTGTGAACAGCTTGTTTTCTTATAGAAATGCTGTGGTGGCTGCCCGGGCTGGGGCATTTGCATTTCAACCAAATGTTCTTTCAAAGTCAGAGCCAGAGCAGCTAGAAGCTTCCTTAAAACCAGGTGAACCCTAAACGTAGAAATAGGAAAAACAGTGGCCTCCACTGTGTCCTTTCACATCTCAGCCTCTGAACTTCAGCCTGAGACACTGGAAAGCTGCACCCTTCCTCTGTCTCCTCAAATCCTGCAAGCCCCAAGGCACATCACCCGACATCAAAAGGCCATCCTCATTTCAGGTGGATGTCCCATTTGACTGACAGCAGCTACTTGTGTTTCAGAATAGGATTTGCATAAAAATCACTTGGTATCCTTGTGAGCAGGGAGTCTCCCAAGGCCTGACTCCACATTCTGCAGCATTAGGTGAGCACATGACCCAAAAATCTATGTCATTTATTACTTCCCAGGCACATTAACTCAGATGCTCCTTGGACCATTCTCAGGAGTATTGGTGTCGATATTACTGATCTCAAAATGAAACCATCCCAGTTTCCCCATGGAAATGATGTTTACCAGGTTTCGATGGTTCTTTTGAATAAACAGAAATTGATCCTCTGATCTTAAAACTTGAAACTTACATTTGTCTTATCTGAGTTCCTTTCTTGGGCAAGGAACTGAAACTCACTAGATGAACACATCCAGGCTCTAAGACACCAGACCCCTCATCCTTCATGATTGCTTCCTCATGCCTCCCTAATTTCTGTTTTTCTGCATGTAGTTACATTCCTGTGCACTATATTAAACCCCAATGTTAGTCAGCTGGCGAGACAGGTTTGAGAATTATCTCTTGTCTTCTTGGCTGACACTACTCAAATAGTGCTTTCTTCCTGGACAATATTTGTCATCGCAGAGATTGTCTTTCCATTCAGTGAGCAAAGAGACCTGGACCTAACCCCTGGTGTTTTAGTAACAAAAATTCAAATCTTAAAAGGTGTTATATATCATACCCTCCACTCTTATAGGTCTATATTTGAGCTCAAAATTAAAGAAATCTTCATTTAACTGGGTTTGGAGTCCACACTTCCTTTCATGCCCAAACTTTCGGTTGGCATTGGGTGTACTGAAGGGAGAACCCACTGCTGAGCCTGGCTTCCCGGAGGTCAGCTCGCCTTCCAGGAATTTGTAATCTACTTGGGAAATCAAATGATGGAATACCAAGCACAATTATTAACTATTCTTAAGCAATTACCTAAAGGTTTGAAGTGTGCATTGAGCATTTATGTATTTGTAAGGTTCTACCACCTGACCTTGCTAGATTTTGATGCATTTTGGCATGTTCTCGTACCTTGGATCCTAAACATTCTGGCTGTGGCTCTATGACTCCTTTCTCTTCTTGGTTTTGAATGTGGCTCTCCTAGCTGTACCTGAAGAGAGGCTAAGGGTGAAAAGACATAAATATACCATTTGTGAAATTAAATAATTTAAACTTTAAGATGTTGGAATTTTAAATTATTCTGAGCCTTGAGAGGAATGTGGCTATGCAGACTGAGTCACATAGCAGGGAGCAGCAACTCCTTTTTTTTTTTCTGTAAATTATTAAGATCAAACAGTGCCAGAGGTAAGACCCTCTTGTATCACTGTTCCTCCTCATGGAGGAATAATCTTCCCTGGAATATAGCAATCTGTAAGCAATCAATTGCTACAGTATATGCACTAGTCTTGTCTGGAAAATGTCCTAATCCTGCTAATAATATTTCTATCTAGGTGAAACTAACTTCTCCACTTTAGAATGCTAACACCATTCATGTTGAGTTAGTGTTTCCAGGTGGCTCTCCTCAAGTATTGCCCTCAAATAAACTCTATACTAAATCATATTTTCTGAATCTCATTATTTAAAGATGATGTGCTCATGCATGCCTACTTGCATACAAGGTGTATTGTGTGTAGAATATTTACCATTATGGATTCAGTTCTTCAGAGAAGACATGGACTTGTGCACGCTTGAATTTAGTTCAGGAGAGCACATAATAATCACAAAGATCTCACTCAAATCCCTACCTTCTACTGGGGTGGCTTTGTGTCTTTGAAATATGAAAAACAGGCCCAGTGTGATGGCATACACCTGTAATCCCAGGGCTTTGGGAGGCTGATGCAAGAGGATCATTTGAAGCCAGGAGTTTGAGATCAGCGTGGGCAACAATACAAGAGTCCACCTCTAAAAAAAAAGACTTTTTAAAAAATTTAGCTGAGCATGGTGGCAAGCACCTGTAGATCCAGCTACTTGGGAGGCTGGGGCAGGAGGATGGTTTGAGCCCAGGAGTTTGAGGCTGCAGTGAGCTATGACCATGCCACTGCACTCCAGCCTAGAAAACAGAACAAGACCCTGTCTCTAAAAAAAGGAAAAGAAGAAAGAGGAGGAAGAGGAGGAAAGTAAAAGAAATATAAAAACAGAGAAATGAGAGCTGTTTTTACAAAGAAATGTTAAGAAGGTCAGTATTTTTTGGACTCACCCAATCTGGCAGAAGTCCTAGAGAAGGCTAGACACACAAATCACACTTGGTAGGAGAACGGAGGCTGGTGCTGTGAGATGTAGGGAGTTCTGTTGCAGAGAGAGCCTCTACAGTATTAAGGGGAAGAAGGTATCCAAGCTGCTCCTCAGAGGTCAACCAAAAGGTGCAAACAGAGCTTCCATATGGGCCCAGAATGGGCATGGGCATGGCCAGTTTGATAGGTGCCAGTAGGGACCATTGATCTTGAGAAAAGGAGATAACTTTTATTCGAGGAATATGAATCCTTTTAAATTATCAGGCCCAGAGAGACGTAAAATGAGATAACAATCACATCCTACTTAACCCATGAGCTATGTATTCATTTCTTGCAACTACTTACTATTGCCACAGGTAGCTAGAAATTAACCGAATAATGCTGCACCAAACACAATGACCCACACTTCACTGTTATCTCCAATTTCTGGACTCAAGCAGTCCTCCCACCTCAGCCTCCTGAGTAGCTGGAACTACAGGCATGCGCCACCACACCTGGCTAATTTTTTTTTTTGATTTGGTAGAGACAGGGTCTCACCGTGTTGTGCAGGCTGGTTTCAAACTCCTAACCTCAGGCAATCCTCCTGCCTCAGCCTCCCAAAGTGCTGGGATTAGAGTTGTGAACCACTGTGCCCTGCCCTCTACTTATATTAATTTTACCTCAGCCTTTTCCTTTTAGGTCAAAAATTTAAGAATGTCTATATAGAATTACCCAGTTGTCCTTTGGATTTTATAGGCTTGTGAGGCTCCAATAGTGTTTTAGTGATGTTGAAGGGTCCATAAAATCTCTGTAAATGAGGAGTTTGGATAAGCTACTGTCCAAGACCCCTGGCAGCTCTAAATCGTTTCCATTCTAGTTAACAACACAATATACACTCTCCTGGAATGCCCATCAAACAGTCTTGGCATTTCACTCCCCGGAACTGACTGGGTCCTCTCCCAGGTTGCTGACCTCTGTAGAAGGGTAGGTGGCGTGTTGTGCAGCTGAACTGTGTCAGCAAAGTCATGCAGCCAAGTGTGCACAGAGATCTTGAAAGTAGTCCAGGTCCAGACACATCCCCTGTCCAGCACCTCACCCTACTCAGTTATCTGGAGAATTCCTACCACTATCCTATGCCTTTCTTCTTATGTTTTCTTTTCATATACTTTATTTTTTAGAGCAGTTTTAGGTTCACAGCAAATGTGAGCAAAAGGTACCGCAGGTTCCCATCTGCCCACTACCCCTACACATACATGGCCCTCCCCCAGTCAACATCCTGCACTGCAGTGGCACATTGGCTCCAATGAAAGAACCTGCATTGACAGATCATTGTCACCCAGAGTTCATGGCTTACATTAAGGTTCACTCTTAGTGTTGTGCACTCTATGTGTTTGGACAAGTACATAATCACAGGTACCCGCCACTGTAGTATCATATAAAGCAGTCTCATAGCCCCCGCAATCCTCTCTGCTCCTCCTGTTCATCCCTCCCTCCCTGTCTGCTCATCAGCTGGCTTTCAGTGACTAAAATGGGGACCCCAGGATTTTGTTTTATACACTGCTCATTTGCAGTGTCAGCCCCTAAAACATGGTGTATTGGGACATACCACATAACAGTTTGCAAAAGGAATGAATGAATGGGTGAGTGAACGGGCAATGCCAAGCAAAGGTGTAGCCAGGAAAGTCCCACTGACACTGACACAGAAGGCAGGACTGGCAACACCTCAGATTCTTTCATCTCCCTCTTGCTGAGGTGTTTTAATAAAGAAAGCAGGAGACCTTTCTTGATTTCTGATACGGTTTGGATTTGAGTCATTGCCCAAATCTTATGTCAAATTGTAATCCCCCATGTTGGAGGAGGAGCCTGGTGGGAGGTAATTAGATCATGGGGGTGGACTTTCCCCTTGCTGTTTTCCTGATAGTGAGCGAGTTCTGTTGTGATCTGGTTGTTTACAAATGTGTAGCACCTCCCCTCTGCTCTGTCTTCTTCTTCTCTGGCCAGGTAAGATGTGTCTGCTTCCCCTTTATTTTCCCCCATGATTGTAAGTTTCCTGAGGCCTCCTCAACAATGCTTCCTGTGCAGCCTGCAGACTCATCCCTGGCCCCCAACAACTCTAGGGGAATGGGTAAGTTGGACTGGCAAGGAGCAACCCTGAGCAACCCTGTCTCACCACGAGCCTCTGGAATCTTAGCGGGAGGAGACCCTTTGACCAGCACAGACACTCCAGTTGGCAGAGAGCTGCTTAGAGAAGTGATAGGGGTGGCATGCCTGTTGAAGCAGAGCTCAGAGGGTTTGGAGCTGGAGCATCTGTAGTGGAGCATGGCCAAGGAAGCCCATTCCTGTTGCCTCCACTTGCTCCCGTAGGACATATTAGCCTTAGGGGAACTGTCAGACCTCATCTCTGCAGGGCAGTCTTGTCCATCATATGGGTCCTGTCCAATCTGAGCATCCCTTGGTCTGCTGGCCTCTCCCAGGGCCCCAACCTACTGGCAGAGCAGCCTTGGATACCCTGGGGACCTGTATCATACCTCCTGCCCTGGTAGACTATGCCCATCCAGTGGAGAGCTCCATCGGGGCAGCCCCTATGACCACACACTATCCTGCATACCCCCTCCCCACACTGAAGCTTCCCATGGACCCACAGCCAGTCCCTAAATTACTGATGCCAACATGTGTGTGTGCAGATGCATTTGCTTTCCTTGTCTCACTAGCACGTGCGTGTGTGTGTGTGTGCACCCTGCCCTGCCACTGCTGTGGTGGGAGTGCACTCCGCTCACTCTACCCCCACCAAACCAACAGTGGAGCTTTGACAGGTATACAGCCAGCCAGCCACACCCCCACCAGCATCCTACCCTTGTGTCAACATTTCTGAGGGACTAAAACTAGACATGGAGAACAGTGGACCCTCCCCTTCCCTGAGTGACCACTCCTGACTGCGGTGCACAGAGAACACACACAGACCTGTGCCCACCAGCGCCCCACCCTGCTGCTAGTACCACTACCAACATGACCACATGTGCAGTCACCATCAGGGGCCCCTCACCCCGGAGCTGTGCTTCTTCCACCACTGTGGTGAACACCCACATGGAGGCAGGCACCCCGGCCCATGCTAGCACCCTGCCGTGTTGCCACTGCTGTTGCTGCTGGCACATGCAAACAAGGACAGATCCAGCTGTCTCCCTACTATAAACATTTTGGCTGACACCACCCACCAGAGTAGTGACCAATGGTCCAGAAGCACCTTGGCCCCCTAGTGCGGTGGATTCACAAACTCAAGGAGCCAGAGAACAAAGTCAGGGCCCAATATAAGTCCCCCAGAGTTAGGGCACACAGTACAAGAGTTGGGAGCTCAGCATTGGCCCCTTAAAATCTTGCAGAAACAAAGCCAGTTGGCTGAATCCACCTTACACCATAATCAAATCCTCAAGGTCACCAGATAGGATAAAAGGGAAAAAATTCCATCCAAAGGTCAACAGCTTCAAAGATGGAAGAAACATCAGCCCACAAAGATAAGAACCAATGCAAGAACTCTGATAACTCAAAAAGCCAGAGTGTCTTCTTTCCTCTAAACGATTACACCACCTCTCCAGCAAGGGTTCTGAACCAGGTGGAGATGGCTAAAATGACAGAAAGAGAATTAAGGATATGGATAGAAATGAAGATAACTGAAATGCAGGAGTACATCGAAAACCAATCCAAGGAAGTTAAAAATCATAATAATACAGGAGCTGACAGACAAAATAACCAATATAGAAAAGGCTGTAACTGCCCTTATAGAGCTGAAAAACACACTATAAGAACTTCACGGCCGGGCATGGTGGCTCACGCCTGTAATCCCAGCACTTTGGGAGGCTGCGGTGGGCAGATTACGTGAGATCAGGAGTTCGAGACCAACCTGGCCAACATGGTGAAACCCTGTCTCTACTAAAAATACCAAAATTAGCCAGGCATGGTGGCACATGCCTGTAATCCCAGCTACTTGGGAGGCTGAGGCAGGAGAATTGCTTGAGCTCAGGAGGCAGAGGTTGCAGTGAGCTGAGATCGTGCCACTGCACTCTAGGCCTGGCAGAGAAAGCAAGACTCTGTTTCATAATGCAACTACAAGTATTAATAACAGATTAGAACAAGCTGAGGAAAGAATCTCAGATCTTGAAAGACTGACTTTCTGAAATAGGACAGACAAGAATATAGTAAAAAGAATGAACACACCCTGTGAGAAATATGGGATTATATGAAGAGACCAAATCTATGACTCACTGGTGTCCCCGAAAGAGATGAAGAGAGTGTAGGCAACTTGGAAAGCATATTTCAGGATATTATCTATGAGAAATTCCCCCAACTTAGCTAGAGAAGCCAACATTCAAATTCAGGAAATTTCAAGAACCCCAGTAAAATACTTCACAAGAAAATCATCCCCAAGACACATAATCATCAGATTCTCCAAGGTCAAAATGAAAGAAAAATGTAAAAGGCAGCTAGAGAGAAAGGTCAGGTCACCTACAAAGGGAAGCCCATCGGACTAACAGCAGACCTCTCAGCAGAAACCCCACAAGCCAGAAGAGATTGGGGGTCAATATTCAACATTCTGAAAGAAAAGAAATTCCATCCCAGAATTACATATCTGACCAAATTAAGCTTTATAAATGAAGAGAAACAAGATCCTTTTCAGACAAGCAAATGCTGAGGAAATTTGTTACCACTAGATCTACCTTACAGGAGCTCCTGAAGGAAGCAGTAAATATGAAAGACTGTTATCAGACACTACAAAAACACACTTAAGTACACAGACCGGTGACACTATAAAGCAACCATCTAAACAAGTCTGCAAAATAACCAGCTAACATCACGACAGGAACAAATCCACATATATCAATGTGAACCTTGAATGTAAACAGGCTACATGCCCTAATTAAAAGGCACAGAGTGGAAAGCTGGGTAAAACACCAAGACCCATTAATATGCTGTTTTCAGGAGACCCATCTCACATGCAATGATACCCATGGGCTTAAAATAAAGAGATGGAGGAAAATCTACCAAGCAAATGGAAAACAGAAAAAGGCAGGGGTTGCAATCATAATTTCAGACAAAACAGACTTTAAACCAACAAAGATCAAAAAAGGCAAAGAAGGACATTACATAATCTTAAAGGGTTCAATTTAACAAGAATTATTCTAAATATATATACACCCTAAATATATATACACCCAACACAGGATCACCCAGATTGATAAAGCAAGTTCTTAGTGACCTTCAGTGAGACTTAGACTCCCATACAATAACAGTGGGAGACTTCAACACCCCACTGACGGTATTAGACAGATCATCAAGACAGAAATATAACAAAGATATTCAGAACCTGACCTCAGCACAGGATCAAATGGACTGGATAGACATCTACAGAACTCTCCACCCAAAAGCAACAGAATATACATGCTTCTTACCACCATGTGGCACATACTCTAAAATTGACCACATAATTGAACACAAAACACTCCTCAGCAAATGCAAAAGAACTGAAATTATAACAATCTCTTGAACCACAGCACAAATTAGAAATCAAGACTAAGAAATGTGCTCAAAACCATACATTTACATGGAAATTAAATAATCTGCTCCTGAATGACTTTTGGGTAAATAATGAAATTCAGGCAGAAATCAAGAAGTTTTCTGAAACTAATGAGAACAAAGATACAACATAACAGAATCTCTGGGATACAGGTAAAGCAGTGTTAAGAGGGAAATTTATAGCACTAAATGCCCACATCAAAAAGTTAGAAAGATCTCAATTTAACAATCTAACATCACAACTAAAAAAACTAGAGAACCACAAGCAAACCTACCCCAAAGCTAGCAGAAGACAAGAAATAACCAAAATCAGAGCTGAACTGAAGGAGATTGAGACATACAAAAAAATACTCAAAAGATCAATGAATCCAGGAATTGTTTTTATGAAAAAATTAATAAAATACATAGACCACTAGCTAGTCTAATAAAGAAGAAAAGAGAGAAGATCCACATAAACACAATTAGAAACAAAAAAGGTGGCACTACCACTGACCCCACAGAAATACAAATAACCATCATGGAATATTGTGAACACTTCTATGCACATAAACTAGAAAATATAGAAAAACATAGATAAATTCCTGTATATGTATATCTTCCTATGACTGAGCCAGGAAGAAATTGAAACCCTGAACAGACCAGTAACAAACTCTGAAACTGAATCAGTAATAAATAGCCTATCAGCCAAAAATCCCAGGACAAGATTGATTCACAGCCATATTCTACCAAATGCGCAAAGAAGAGTTGATACCATTCCTACTGAAACTATTCCAAAAAATTGAGGAGAAGAGACTCCTCCCTAACTTCTTCTATAAGGTCAGGATCATCCTGATACCAAAACCTGGCAGGGACACAACAAAAAAAGAAATCTTCCAGCCAATATCCTTGATGAACATTGATGCAAAAATCCCCAACAAAATATTGGCAAACTGAATCCAGCAGCACATCAAAAAAACTTATCCGGCCGGGCGCAGTGGCTCACACCCGTAATCCCAGCACTTTGGTAGGCCAAGGTGGGCAGATCACAAGGTCAGGAGATCAAGACCATCCTGACCAACACGGTGAAACCCCGTCTCTACTAAAAATACAAAAAATTAGCCAGGCATGGTGGTGGGCACCTGTAGTCCCAGCCACTCAGGAGGCTGAGGCAGGAGAATGGCGTGAACCCGGGAGGTGGAGCTTGTAGTGAGCCAAGATCGCACCACTGCACTCCAGCCTGGGCAACAGAGCAAGACTCCATCTCAAAAACAAACAAACTTATCCACCAAGATAAAGTAGGCTTTTTTTTCCCTGGGATGCAAGGTTGATTCAACATACACAAATCAATAAATGTGACTCATCACAAACTAAACTACAGACAAAAAACACATGATTATCTCAACAGACACAGAAAAGGCATTTGATGAAATGCAACACCCTCTCATGTTAAAAACTCTAAATAAACTAGATATTGAATAAACATACCTCAAAATAATAGGAGCCATCTATGACAAACTTACAGCTAACATCACATTGAATGGGCAAAAGTTGGAAACATTCCCCTTGAAAACCAGCACAAGACAAGGATTCCCTTTCTCACCACTCCTACTCAACATAGTAATGGAAGCCCTGGTCAGAGGAATCAGGTAAGAGAAAGGAGTAAAAGGCAACCAAATAGTAACAGAAGAAGTCAGACTATTCCTGTTAGCAGATGACATGATTACATATCTAGAAAACTCCATAGTCTCAGCCCAAAAGCCCCTTAAGCTCATAAACAACTTCAGCAAAGTCTTAGGATACAAAATCAATGTACAAAAATCACTAACATTCCTGTACACCAATAACAGTCAGGTCAAGGCTGGGCATGGTGGCTCTTGCCTGTAATCCCAGCACTTTGGGAGGCTGAGGTAGGCAGATCACTTGAGGCCAGGAGTTTGAGACCAGACTGGCCAACATGGCAAAAACCCATCTCTACTAAAAATACAAAAATTAATCAGGCATGGTGGTGCATGCCTGTAATCCCAGCTACTTGGGGGGCTGAGGTATGAGAAACACTTGAGACCTGGAGGCAGAGGTGGCAGTGAGCCATGATCAAACCACTGCACTCCAGCTTGGGCGAGACAACAAGACTCTGTCACAAAAAAACAAAAACAAAAACAAAACAAAACAGGCCAAGAGCCAAATGAGGAATAAAATACCAAGGAATACTGCTAGCAGAAAACAAGAAATACACAAAGCTAGCAGAAGACTAGAAATAACTAGAATTAGAGCTTTCACCAGGGAGGTGAAAGGTCTCTACAAGGAGAACTAAAAACACTGCTCAAAGAAATCAGAGATGACACAAACAAATGGAAAAACATACCATGCTTATGGACAGGAAGAATCAATATTGTTAAAATGGCTATACTGCCCAAAGCAATTTACAGATTCAATGTTATTCCTATCAAACTATCAATGACATTCTTCACAAAAGAAGAAAAATGTATTTTAAAATTCATATGGAACTGAAAAAGAGCCTGCATAACCAAGGCAATCCTAAGTAAAAAGAAGAAAGCTGGAGACATCATGTTAGTTGGCTTCAAAATATACTACAGTGTTACAGTAACCAAAACAGCATGGTACTGGTACAAAAACAGACACACAGATCAATGGAATAGAATAGAGAACCCAAAAATAAGAACGCACACCCGCAACCATCTGATCTTTGAAAGCTGACAAAAACAAGCAATGGGGAAAACACTCTCTTTTCAATAAATGATGCTGGGATAACTGGCTAGCCATATGGAAAAGATTGAAAATGGACCCCTTTCTTATACCAGATACAAAAATCAACTCAAGATGGATTAAAGACTCAAATGTAAAACCTGAAACTATAAGAAGAGCCTAGAAGAAAACCTAGGCAATACCATTCTAGACATAAGAATGGGCAAAGATTTCATGATGACGATGCCAAAAGCAATTGCAACAAAAGCAAAAATTGACAAAAGGGAGCTAATTAAGCTAAAGAGCTTCTGCATAGCAAAAGAAACTATCAACAGTGTAAACAGACAACCTACAGAATAGGAGAAAATTTTTGCAAACTCTGCATGTGACAAAGGTCTAATATCTGGCATCTATAAACCAATTTACAACAAAAAAAACCTCATTCAAAAGAGGCAAAGGATACGAAGACACTTTTCAAAAAATAAAAAGACATATATGCAGCCAACAAGCATATGAAAAAAAACCTCAACATCACTATCATTAGAGAAATGCAAATCAAAACCACAATGAGATACCATCTCACACAAGTCAGAATGGCTATAATTAAAAAGTCAAAAAACAAAAAATGACATGATCATATATCTGGAAAACGCCATTGTCTCAGCCCAAAAGCCCCTTAAGCTCATAAACAACTTCAGCAAAGTCTCAGGATACAAAATCAACATACAAAAATCACTAGCATTCCTATATACCAATAACAGGCCAAGGCTAGCAAGGTTCTGGAGAAAAAGAATGTTTATACATTGTTGGTGGAAGTGTAAATTAATTTAACCATTGTGAAAAACGGTGTGGTGATTCCTTAAAGAGCTAAAAACAGAACTACCATTCAACCCAGAAATCCCATTACTGGGTATATACCCAAAGAAATATAAATCTTTCTATCATAAAAACGTGCATACATGTATATTAATTGCAGCACTATTCACAATAGCAAAAGCATGGAATCAATCTAAATGCCCATCGATGGCAGACTGGATAAAGAAAATGTACATGTACACCATGGAATACTATTCAGTCATTAAAAAGAAGAAGATCATGTCCTTTGCAGTGACATAGATGGACCTGGAGGCCATTATCCTTAGCAAACAAACGTAAGAACAGAAAAGCAAATACCACATGTTCTCACTTATACGTGGGAGCTAAATGATAAGAACACATGGACACATAGAGGGCAACAACACACTCTGGGGCCTATTGGAGTGTGGAGGGCAGGAGGAGGGAGAAGATCAGGAAAAATAGCTGATGGGTACCAGTCTTAATACCCGGGTGATGAAACAGTCTGTATAACAAATCCCCACGACATGAGTTTACCCATATAACAAAACTGCACATGTATCCCTGAACTTTATTCAAAAAAGAGAGAGAGAAAGAGATGAAAGAAAAGGAAGGAAGGGGAAAGAAAGAAATTAAGAAAGGAAGGAAGGAAGGAAGGAAAGGAAGGAAGGAGAAAGAAAGAGAAAGAAAGAAAAAGAAAGTTACCTATGAGGGTTCAGGACCCAGCTGGCATGGCAAATTTCTAAATTCCTGGGACTACAAGAAAGGCCACACCCTTGCTAAACTCCCTAATGCTACAAGGATAATTTAAACCGAGGTCATCAGGACTCTGTTAGAGAATTGCCCTTACAGATGCTCTTTCCTGATAAGCAACTGCAGACCCTAAGCCAGTTCCAGCGGCTTATAGAGACGGTATACAAACTGTCTTTGTGTGCTATAGTTCACCTCTTGTGAAATAAAGACCCAAATTCCACCTCACTTTAATGGTAACACCCACCCCAAAGTGAGCATGGGACGTATGCTACGTATACGTTTACCCATTATGAATGTGCTTGGGTCTCCTCAGAAATTGGTACAGCTTTTCCCCAAACCTGCTGAATATGTTTGACTCTATTGTTTGATTCAGGCCCTGTAAGGGATAAAACCCAACTGTCCTTCCCGTCTTTGAAAAGAGAACACCTCCAGTCTGCTTTGCAGACATTTCTCTTCTCAGTTTCCAAACTGCTATCACCAATACAGCTTTCCATTCTTTGCTATTTAGCCATCCTGGAAGTCTTTTGGATGACACTTAGATGTAGCATTGTTACAGTAGGCAGCCAGGTAGACATGAGCAGAGCAGGAGAGGCCCCCGTCCCACCACAAATGTCAGGCAACAATCAGGTGATGGGCAGGCAATTATTAAGCTGTTTCTCCAAAATAATAATTGGTCGCAGCTGGTGCCAGGGAACGGCCGTCTCCCAACAGAGAGAAAACACCTGAAACTGGTGATTGGCGTCTGGATAGGATATCAGGATCTGGGTGAGTAGGCTTGAGCAAATGGCAGAGTCTAAATGGTCTATGACCACTAAGGGGCAAAATGGCAAAGTCTAAGTGGTCTATGACCACTAAGGGGCAAAATGGCAGAGTCTAAGTGGTCTATGACCTTCCTCTAGGAGCATTCGACTGGTAATGGGAAAATGCCTCAATTGAACGTATACACAATTCCAGTAAACACACTGCATGTGCGCCCACTGCCAAGTGCTGGCAGGCCACTGCACGTGTGAGAGTCCACCCCAAGGGAAGAATCGGGGGAGAAGTGACATAAGGCCCAGAAGCATGCTGACGTATAAGACCCCAGGGTCAAGGTCAACCATGCACTTGACGCTCAGGTTGCCCATTCGGCCTGCCTCCAAGTGTACACTTCCTTTTGTTCCTATTCTGAAGATTTTTAATAAACGTTCATTCCTGCTATAAAACTTACCTCAGTCTCTCACTTGGGTTTATGCCCCTCAGTCAAATTCTTTCTTCTGATGAGGACAGAACATTGAGGTTGCTGAAGGCCTATACGGATTCACCACTGCTTACAATATCCTTGGGTAATTTTGTTTGGCCATTCCCTTAGCACTGGCAACCCACCTCTTTTACAGCGCTTTGCCATGACCACAGTTGAGACTTGAAATCCCAAAGAGCAGAAGCAATAGGCTGCAGGCCTTTCCCCAACATCTGCCACACTCACTAATTTCTTACTGTCACTTACTTGTTTGGGCACATCATTATCTTTCTCTCCAGGGTTGGAAGTGGTTTGGAAAGCCCCTGCCAGGGGTGTCCTAAGCGGAGGTTATTTATTTCCAGCCTGTGTAGAAGTCAAGGAAAAGCTTCCTCTTCACCCTCTGAAGGCTCAGTGAAAATCAACTGATAAAAGAATAGTCTGAGAAAAGGCATCCAAAATGTCATTTTAATGTACATAGCATGGGAGAACTGAAGGAGAATGATTACCCAATACCACAGTGGGGGAAGAGAAGCATATATACCTTTTTTCATGGCAAAAGGGGCAATCAGGAGTGTAGACATTCTTTTGAGGAGCAGCAAATCATTAGAGAGAATGAGTGGACCCTGGAGATAGAAATTAATTTGTAAAATTTGTCTTTGGAATTTGAAAGCATCTGAGAGGCAGGCGGTACCTTGTGAAAAGTCCTCCCGAGTGTGGCTTCATTCCCCAGTCTTCTTTTCTGAGATAGATAATGAGATTTCAGGCAGAGAACTGAAGGCAACTGGGTTTCCCCTGGAAAGAAGCTTTCTTGGTCAGATAACAAAATCCTAGAGTCCCTCCCTGTGCTTGCGGGTGGGAGCATGGGCACAGGGAGGGACTCTGTTGAGCTAATATTGTGAAACCATGTTAGTTAAGATGAGAAGTGTTGACCTGAAAGGAAGAAGCAGAGGTGAAATTAACAAAAGTGGAGAGTTTATTTGGGCCGAGCTTGAGGATTGCAATCCAGGAGCATAGATTCAAGTTGCCCTGAATATCCACTCTGATTAGGAGCAGTTACAAGTTGATTTTTTTTTTTTTTTTTTTTCAGACAGAGTCTCACTCAGTTGCTAGGCTGGAGTGCCTTGGTGCAATCTGGGCTCACTGCAACCTCCGCCTCCCAGGTTCAAATGATTCTCCTGCCTCAGCCTCTCAAGAAGCTGGGACTACAGGTGCATGCCACCACACGCAGATAATTTTTGTATTTTTAGTAGAGACAGGGTTTCACCATGTTGGGCAGGATGGTCTCGATCTCCTGACCTCGTGTTCTGCCTTCCTTGGTCTCCCAAAGTGCTGGACTTACAGGCGTGAGCCACCGTGTCTGGCCCCAAGCTGATTTTTAAAGGAAAAGCAGCAGCAGTTCCTGAGTTGTTTACCAAGGTCAGAGGGACCTTGGTTCTGAGGCAGCTCTTAAGCCCTCTTAGCATGGCAAAGCCTGTGTTTGGGATATTGCTTTCTGAGCCCCAACACATGTAAACATTTGAGAAAGAAAAGTAGCTCTGGGCAGTCTGAGCTATGTGAGGTCTGCAAAATTTATCAGGCCCAAAGAGCCATGAGCATGAAGCTGCAGTCAAACACCCCCCATTCCCCAGAGCAATTGTTTAAAGGCATTTTGCTCTTTTTCCTTCCCTGTAGTTTCCAGGCAAGCTGATAAATTACCTAAAATGTTATCACAAGTTGCACAGTGACCTTCACCTATTATCTTAATGTTCCTGGAATTTGTGATACAAAGAACAATGTATACCAATCAGTAGCTAATGTTATTTTAATGAACCTATGTAAGAACTGCCCCTTCCTTTTAAGAACCCACTTATAATTGTTGCTAATCAGAGTATACATTTTCAGGGCAACTTGAATCTATGTCTCCCGGGTTGCAGTCCCCAAACATGGCCTAAATAAACTCTCTACTTGTATTAATTTGGCTCAGTTTTTTCTTTCTTCTGGACCTCACATTTTAAAAATGCCATCATCTTCCATTTGATAGCATTATATTTGTCTGTGGCATCCTCTTCCATAAAACATGTATATAATCCCCCTGTGTTTGACAAAAGTGTTTCCTGGATGAAGCACAACAATAGTTCATCACTTATAAACCACATTATTAAGATAGAGGGCTGATGTTAAAGTCTGAAAAGGTCTGACTTCCATAGAATCTTGTTCTGCAGAAAAAAAAAAAAAGTCATATTCTTTTCACTTAAATATAGAACAAGTATCCACACTTTAGATCTCACAGAGTGAAAAAAAAATGTTGCTTTTGCCAAGATCTTTGAAACGAGTACTTTAACAACTCACAAGAGGATTTAAGTTTCTATTCTTTTTGAAGAATTACAGCTTTCATCAAATCAAACGAAAAGAATTAGTAACTGTGCTGGTACAGCACTGATTCAACCAAATGTAACAAAACGATTGAAAATTTCTGTTGAAAAAGTGCCAGAGCTAGAGCTAATGTTGTGAAACCATGGTAGTTAAGATGAGAAATGCTGACCCGAAAGGAAGAAGCAGAGGCGAAATTAATGTAAGTAGAGAGTTTATTTGGGCCGAGCTTGAGGATTACAACCCGGGAGCATAGATTCAAGTTGCCCTGAATCTCCACTCTGATTAGGAACAGTTACTAGTCGATTTTTAAAGGAAAAGAAGAGGCAGTTCCTGAGTTGTTTACCAAGAATTTGCATTAAAATAACATAAGCTATTGATTGGCTGTACATTGTTCTTTGTATCACAAATTCAAGGAACACGAAGATACTAGGTGAAGCAGACAGTCAGAAACAAAATGACTTTAAGCAATTGCCTCCAAGGAAGGAGGAGCGTGACTGAAGTCCCACACTCAGGTTTCCCTGAGCCTGATACATTTTGCAATACCTCACACAGCTCACACTGCCAGGAGCTATTTTTCTATTCTCAAAAGGTAGGGAGAAGAGGTTCTAAAATTAATGTGTTATTTAGAATTTTATATTAATTCTTTCTTTTCCAATGCCTATAACAACAAAGGATGAGGCATGAAGTCTTGTCAGTTGTCTAAGTGCTGTCTAAATGGAGAGGCAAAAATACTTTTAACAGCTTTGATAGAAGTGAATTTGATATGCAAAAAAACTGCACATATTTAATGTATGCAATTTGATGAGTTTGGACATTTGCAGACACCCGAATACCATCACCGCAGTCAAGGTAATAAGCACATCCATCTCCTCCAAAAGTTTCCTGTGTCTCTTTGCATGTTTTTTCTCAGGCAAAGTATTTTTCATCAGTACATAGAACTTACATAAATAAAGGGAAGAAAACACTAAAGACATGTGAAAAAAATTCTTAGCATTCTACCATAGAAAGAATCTTAGCAATCCCTGTCTTCTCATTTTGCATATGAGTGAAGAGGGCACAAGGTAGGGGGTAAAATGACTTATTTTGGACGCACAGAGAAAGGGACCCAGGTGTTCTGGTTCCAAATTGCAGGCTGCTGCTCTTCTCACATGGTAATTTTCCCTCCAGATCACCCCTGCCTGGTCCAGCCTCTAACACAAATCCTCTTTGCCCATTTTATTTAGTTTTTATTCCTATTTACTGTGTTGTTTAAAACAGTGATGACAGAAATGTCCAAATTCTGCCAAAACATGTTAGAGGTTTATTCTGAGCCAATAGGAATGGCCATGGCCCAGGTTACATAATCTCAAGAGGTCCTGAGAAAGCACACCCAAGGCAGTTGGGTCACTTCTTACTCAGTCAGTCTTTGTGACCATAGAACAGCAACTAAACCCCAGGCAGCACTTACCATCTATCATCTATCATCTATAACCTGTCTGTTCCACATTTGCTAAGGCACTGAGTGGGATGGGGTCCCAGTCCAGCACAGGGACCCATCAGGGTGACAATGTGAAGTTTGGTAGGATCACAGTAATGGTCATCACTATACCCTAGTGACCCAGGGCTTCACTGAGGCCAACCTCTAGTCCTCATAGGAGTACTGGGTCAAGAGTCCTAAGGACTTTCCTTTGGTTTTGCTGTTCTTGACTCACTTGGACCAACTCCCTGCCCATCTCAGCTGCAAGGTTTGCTTGAGAGCCTCTCACACTCATCAGGCCTTTCAGCTTCTTCATTTCCCAAACAGAAAAAGAACTAGATGCTGTGAACCAGTTTGTATCACTACCTTCCACTTGGAGAAGCTTGAAAATTAAACACTCTTATTTCCTGGAGTCTCTTGCAGCTAGGATCTAGGGTGCTGATTAGTCCCTGCCAACTAAATTAGCATGTGTTGTGATTTCCATTGTTATTGTTTCTTTTTAATTTGGTCTTGGGGGTCTCTCTCCTGAGAGGGTCGGAAGCCAAGACAGAACCACTCTCTAGGACAAGACTGACAAAGGGAAAGTTAAGTTCATGTGAGTCAGTCAGTTAAAACACAAGAGGAAGTAAAACCAAAATGCAGGGAGCAGAAGAAATGTATTACTCCCAGTCCCAGAGAGGCTGGGGGTGGTGACAGGAAGTCTGGAGGGGGAGGGAGTTCAACCAGTGAGAGGAAGAGAGGCAGGAGCTGGGACTAGGCCTTCATTAAGGCCCATGGGCATTTCCTTAGGCTTTCCCATGGGGTTTTGAGTTGGCTAGTTTTAAAAAAAGACGCACAAAGCAGGAAACCTCTTTAAATGACTCTGCTGTTATTGTGGTCAGCAGCTGCAGGGTGTGTTGGGTTTTGGGTCAGTGGAACAAGATGCCAGCAGACAATATTGCAGACAACCACACAGGGCAGGGAAGGTTTAGCTAGGTCAAAATGGACAGATAGGACCATTTCGAACAACTTATGTCAAGCCTAAAAATGGGTGCTGAGGCAGCAACTCTATTAAACCAATTCATGACGATTTGCTCAAGATTTGGAAGAGAGGACGCGAGGAGGCTGGACTCCCGTCTGTTAGTTGGTTCTGTGCACAAGCAACGTCATAGGAACAGGAGGCTTTGGGCAGGAGCTTGCTCCCGGGGGCCCTTCTCTTGCTCCCTGAGTGAAAGAGGCAGCCGGCGGGGACATAGCTTTGTGATGGTTTGCAATTGTAGGAGAGATTTAGAGGCCACATTTCATAGCCTCAGTGGTAGGAACTTCCCTGTGGGTGGGACCTGTGTACTCAGGGCCGTTTCTGGAGGCCAGCCTGTTCCCTCCTGCTTTCAGCTCTTCCACCAGCTGTGTGCGTATCTACTTCTGTGTACTGTATCATTTCCTGACTAACGGCCCTGGAGTGACTCCTGCGTCCTGCAGTGAGCCCTGACCCCTGCAGGTGGGTCTGGAGGAAACCTAGACATCACCCATCTTCACTGCGCTAGGCATGGTCTTAGGAAATGTTAAGGGCAAGATGTTTGTCATACATTGGACAGAAAAGACTCAGAGTGTGACAGTTTCTGAGTTAATTACACATAATAGCACACAAACCGGTAAATATCTTCTTCATGTAAAGATATGTTAGGGAAAGAATTACAGAAGATTCTGGTCATCTGTTTATGATATACACTGCCTAATTTGGCTGTACATATATATAACTTCTTTAAGCATCTTTCAAGGACATGTTAGAATTTTGTGTTAAAGAAAAACCATAAGATCTACAGGCTCCTGAGGAAAAGCTAGAAGGAGTTTCCTTTCTTCCACTACGCAGAACATTCAATCATTTCATTCCAAAATCAAAGAGAAAGAATGGTTTTTACTGAATTCTAGTACTGGGTTTTAAAGCCTGCAAGAGGAGATTAAAGGACAGGCCTAAACCTTTAAAAACCTGTTTCCTTCGAGGCAGCTGGAGATGTTTAGAAGGAAAGACCAATCTGAAGGCCAGGGGGGTCTTCAGAGGCCTGAGGCTGGTAGAGGGGTGCCCATGGGCACAGACTGGTGGTGAAGCAGGGGCAGGCTGAAGAGAGGTCATTGCCTTGTCCCACGGCTGACACCTTCATTCTAGTGCCCCTCATTAGTCATCTCTTCTCAGAGAGGACTCTGATCAATGGGCAACTTTTTCCCAGAAGCTTGTTTCATGTTATGGTGCACTTTCCTCTTCCTGTCCAGATAAAAAGTCTTCTAATCTGTAAACTTAGAAATCTGGATTCTATAAGAAGCTTTGAAAAGTAGCATAATGGATTTTACTCTGAAATAAGGTTGTCCCTTGTTTTCAATGCTTTGTCAAGCATCCCAGTGTTGGTAAATGATGTATATGACGTGTTCCATCTTTTCTTTGCATCGAGTTCTTGTACATATCATTCTTAATCCCTCTGGGAAGGAGCACTCTGATGAGAAAGGCACCTGGCTTAGCCCAGGAGTCTAAGTCAGCTGCCTGCTGGGCCAGTCTCCCTGCCACTCTCCCCTCACCCCACACACCCTGTCTGCCCCTTGCTTTTCCATAGAAGCAGTTGTGAGATTGTCCTCATCTGCCAGGGAGTGGTGAAAGAAGCATTGCAAATGACATTCTGAAACGGACTTCAATATTTGGAGACTTTCTGAGCTCCGGCCTTAAATCTCATTTCAGGCCATGATGAGGTTTCTGGTAGGTTTTCTAGTGAGACTAAACTGTGGTGGCTCCCGAGGCTTCTGATTTCTATTTCCTGGCATTGACACTGCCAAATTTCCTCCCATTTAGGCTTGAGGCAGAAGGGAAAATGTTCAAGATTATGCACTTTTGTTAAGATGTGCTAAACCCAACCAGGATGTTTTTAAAATGGAAAAGGTAATACAAACACCAAGGCCTGCCAAAGGATGAGCCCTCTTAAGCTCAAGTGAGAGAGATTTACTAGGCACTATTTTTATCCTATGAGCAAGAGAAACTACATTTGAACCGAAGTATAATCACATTCACTGCTTGGTATTTTACATATGTTTTTATCTCTCTCCAATTAGCTATGTTACCTAACCTCTTGTTCCTATGTGAAAATAGACAGTGAATTAGAGATGCCTCTCGGAATTGGTGGTAACTATTCTTGACAGATGCCGAACAGCGAACCAGCTGCTAAGCACAAGTGAAATATAGAAGTCCCTGCTGCTGGGCTAATTTAATCTAATTGGTATATTTGTCTTTATTCATGATTTTATGAGGGGAAAAAAAGATCATTGACAACAGCATTTCAGATAAATTTTTTTCATTCCTTGGGGCCTTGGAAAGTTTTTCTTAATCTGTTGCACTTGCATTGGCAAGCACCTGCACCCCTCTGCCCACACTTGGTGGGGTTCAGTGTTATTTGACTAAAAGGAGAAAGTATTTGCTTACCTGCAATGAAGAATTTTTCAAGCTTCTTCATCCTTGTTGGTCTGCTGTCCTCCCTTGACAATTTAATACAGTTGCCTTATTTCCTAGCTTTTGAGATAAAGGCATCTTCCTGTGCTCCTCCTAGCCCAAGACAGATGTTCTTCTTACATGAGCATGAGTTTATCTCCCATGAGGAAGCAGCAAGGAATTAGTCTACAAAGAGAAACAGAGTGAAAATGGACAAGGTACTGATAACAGCAAGGTTTTGAAAGGAAACAGGTCAGGCAAATTAGAGAAGGGGTGAGGAAGAAGAGAAAATTGAAAAGTAGGTTTTCAATCCTCTTCCTGCATCTGTGTGCTCTCCTAGGCTGGCAAGAGGGTTAAATTCATCGTCATGCCCAGCACAGACTTAATCATTCAGTCAGTGGCCTGGCTTTCATTGTTTTAATCTACTTATGAGGACTAATTTTTACTTGATTTCTTTAACTATGAGAATTCTCCAAGATGGAAGAAGAAGCAGCTCTAAATTTAATCCTAAACAATAAGAAATAAAGCCATGTTAAAAAATATTTTGACATAATATGTAATTTGCATTTTTAAATGTCTGGAAAAATTGCAGTCATGATATCTCAAGTCCACAGTTAGATTTCTGAAAACCAACTGTGGCATTTAATATAGAAAGTTGTGGGCTTTGGTATATTTGGTTTGTAATTTCATCTAAGGTTGAAGACTAAAACAACAGGAAAACAGGGAAATCAGTTCTTCCCTCATTTATTTATTTGTTTTTCTTTTCTTTTTTTTTTTTTTTTTTTTTTTTTTGAGACAGAGTTTCACTCCTGTTGCCCAGGCTGGAGCGCAATGGCACAATCTTGGTTCACCGCAACCTACGCCTCCTGGGTCCAAGTGATTCTCCTGCCTCAGCCTCCTGAGTAGCTGGGATTACAGGCATGTGCCACCATGCCTGGCTAATTTTGTATTTTTAATAGAGACGAGGTTTCTCCATGTTGGTCAGGCTAGTCTCAAACTCCCGATCTCAAGTGATCCACCCACCTCGGCCTCCCAAAGTGCTGCCATTGCAGGCATGAGCCACCGCGCCCAGCCTTTTTGTTGTTGTTGGAGAACAGGACCTTGCTATGTTGCCCAGGCAGGCCTTGAACTCCTGGGCTCAAACTATCCTCCCGCCTCTGCCTCCCTAAATGCTGGGATTGCAGGCATGAGCCACTGCACCTGGCCTTTTCTTTCCTGATTTACATTATTGATGGTAACCATTTGGATCGCTAAAGGAAAAAGAAGCAGCACGCTCATGACCCAGATAATGCCATGGTTCTGATTAAACAAAGGTGCAAAACAGACACAGAGAGAATTAGAGTGCTCCTCAAGCCTCAGGTCCATCAAGTCCAAGCAGGAAGTGGTCCATACTCAGTCCTCATAAGTTCTTTGTTGGTCTTCCAAATGGTTTTTTTTTTTTTTTAATTCTATGGGTAGAATTCGTTCCTTTTAGCCCTATATTAGACAAATCACATTCTAAAACAAAGTAAAAAAGAATCTGACATAAAACAGCAGAACAGTTTCTTCTCAAAGAAAATAGGTTTTACTCCATTATGTTTCTTGAGAAGGAAACTTTCTTGCAAATCTTTGTAAAATTATCTCTCTAGGGCATGGATCAAGCTAGCATCAATGATCACCTTCATGATCAGCAACATATTTAGAGTATGACTTTGTGCCAGGTGATGTGAAATAAATATATAGAAACAGTCCCAGCCCTGGTTATCATTTATTCATTCAGTCAGTCATTTTTCAACATCTCACACAGCAGGTCCCCTCTCAACCCTCTTATGATGCCAGTGGGGCCATAGTCCAATGAAGCCAACATGTTGCAGATGCTACATCTACAGCAATGCAAATTGCCAAATACTGCAGGAATTCAGGGATGAGAGAGACCACAGTGCACATTTCCAGGGATGCTTGGACTGAGGCTATGGAACTGGAGAGTAGCCCTAAAGGGCAGGTAGGTCTTAGAAGAAAGGACTGGGAGTCAAGGTGGGGCCTCAGCACATCTGGGCTCCACTCTCTCCAAGAGGTTTTCAGCACCCTGGATAGGCTATTTTGTCTCAGACTATACTTTGGAACTAAGTCATCTTTCTCGATACAGGTTTACACAACCTCTAGGGATTTAAATTTTGGGGGATTTGTAAGTGGGACAGATGGTTGGGTGCGGTGTAATGCATTTGCTTGCCTTTCCTAGAACTTATCTTGGGGCAAGCCATCGTGGGAAGTTGAATGACCTAGAACACATCTCCAAGCCAATCTTCATCCAAACTTCTGCTCTATATCAGCACAAGGCTCCATGCTGGCACATAAAAAGCTATCAATGTAGGTTTGTTGTAATGTTTTTGAATGAAATTATGGGCCAGAGAGAAAGACCTTTCAATGAAGCTGACTTGAAACATATTAAGACAGCATTTCTTACCCCTCCTCCCCACTTCTGAACTTCTTTACTTCAACTTTTCCAAAGCTTAATCTTGGCATCCAGTTACAGTTAATCCTGTGACTGTATTCCAATGATTCTGAGGGGAAACCTTCAACTATGCATGACTTTTGGAGTGTAGGAATATACTGGTATCAGTAGAGTTAATATTCCTGGTTTAGGTTACTTTAAAGCATAAATTGCAATATAGTGTCATGACTACCCCAAAAGATCTTCGTAAGCTTGGTGTGAAGGAAGGTGAACAACATGCTTAGAAAAGCTTGCCCTGAAGGTGCCAGTGTGGCTAGTATGCAGGCAAGTAAGTGACGCTAACTGCCTAATTGGAAGACTTCTCAAATGTGGACGTTGTTGAAAAGTTCCATGTAACATGCCTAGAGAAGGATGCTTTCCTCTACTTTCGTACACTCAAGGAGCATCTATTTACATCCAGGTCCCAGCAAAAAAAAAAATTAAAGTACATATTCATACAGTAGATTTTTGTGATTACTAGAGTACAATTTCATGAGTATTGTATTAAGCTAACATCCTAATAAACCATTGGGTATTTATTATTCTCTGCCCGGTGATTTTATACATAATTAGAAATATGATTCACATTTTATGACACAAGAATGCCAGGCTTAAAGAAGTATGCTCAGAATCACACAACTAATAAATTGACCAACTAATGAGCAGAAAAATAAGGATCCATTTCCTCAACCATTGTTCAAAATATGTTTGTCTAGTACCTATTTTGAGTCAGGCACTATATAATGATAAAGAAAATAGACAAATTGCCCTCGATCTTAGGGACCATTGAGTAAAGGATATAGTTACGAAGCATCGCAGAAGATTTGAAGAAAAAAGTAATAAGGCTTATTGGAAAAGGGATCAATTAGCAGAACCTAATTAAACTTGAAGCAAGGGAAAGCATCTTTAAGGCAATGACACAGGTAAGTAGAAATTAGCCAGAGGAGCAGTGGATGGGGTGGGGAGAGTGTGCTCTTGAGAAACTGCAGAGAATATGTGACTAGACAGGCGACGCAGTGGCAGATGACCTAGAGATGCCACCAAACCCCCAGGTCTCCTTTGTCCTTTCTACCAAGCTTCCATTGAGAAAATAAGCAGATCTCAGCAGGACCATGCTGTCTCTGGCATCACTGGAAAGATTCTGTTCTGCCTTTTAGTTCCTAGTGCTTGTAGTCACTCCATGGAGTTCTTTGGCTTGAGGAACTATCACTCTAGTCTGTGCCTCTGTCATCACATGAAATTATCTCTGTGTATCTATCTGTCTGTGTCTATTTTCTCCTGTGAGGACACCAGTCACTGGACTAGGACCCATTCTAATCAAGTATGACATCATCTTAACTCATTACATGTGCAAATGTTCTGTATCCAAATGAGACCACATTCTGAGAAATATGAAAGCCACAGACCAACATTTCTTCTGAATATGGACACAAAATTCTCAACAAAGTAGCAAAAAGTGAATAGAGTAATATATAAAAAGAGTTATACACCATGACCAAATTGGATTTATCTTAGGAATTCAAGATTGGTTTAATACCCACAAATCAATTAATGTAATACATTATACAAAAAGAATAAAAAACAAAAAAAAGATCCTCAATTGACACAGAAAAATCATTTTACAAAATCTGACAGCCTTTCATGATTTAAAAATACTCTACAAACTAGGAATTGAATAGGACTTCCTCAACCTGATAAAGTCTTTGAAAATCTCCAAGTTAATATCATGCTCAATGATGAAAGATTGGATATTTTCTTCTAACATCAGGAAAGAGACAAGCATGTATGTTCTCACCACTTCTATTCAACATTGTACTAGAGGTTCTAGCCACAACAGTTCAGCAAGAAAAAAAAAAAAACTAAAGGAAGGAAAGAAGGAAGGAAGGAAGGACGAACGAACAAGCAGATTAGAAAGGAAGAAGTAAAACTATTTATTTGCAAATGACATAATCTTGTACATAGAAAATCCTAAGACATCCACTAAAAAACCGTGGAACTAAAAAACAAGTTCAGAAAGGTGGAAAAATATAAGATTAATATGCAAATGTCAGTTGTATTTCTATATTCCTTTAATGAACAATCTAAAAATGAAATTAAGAAAGCAATTCCATTTACAATGGCATTTAAAAGAATATGTAAGAATAAATTAAACAAAATAAGTGAAAAATGTGTACTCAAATCTACAAAACAATGTTGAAGAAGATCTAATTGACTGGAAAAATATCTCATATTCATGAATTATATAACATTATTACTATGGCAATACTCCTTAAATTGATCTATACATTGAATATAATCCCTATTAGAATTCCAGCTGACTGCTGTATATAAATGACACGATGATTCCAAAATTCAAGTGGAATTGCAAGGGACCCAGAATATCCAAAACCATGTTGGAAAAGAAAGACAAAGTAGGAAGACTCACACTTTCCATTTTAAACATGTGCTACAAAAGCAATGGCAATTAAGACAGTGTTGCACTGGTACGAAGATAGACATGAAAATCAGTGGAAGAGAAGTGAGAGTCCAGACATAAGCCCACACAGTTATGGTCAACTGATAAGGGTGCCAAGACCATCCAAGGGAGATAGGATTATCTATTCAAAAAATTGTGCTGGAACAAGAGCCATATGCAAAAGAATGAATTTTGACCCTACCTCACACTAAATATGGCTGAAATTTTTCCAAATTTGACACAAGCTAACAGATTCAAAAAGATGAGTGATTCTCAAACAAGATAAAACCAAAGAAATTCATATGAGGACACACGCTTCTGCAAATGAAAGACAATGTGCATATATTGAAAGCAGTGAGAGAGAAATGATACCTTATCTATTGGGGAAAAAACAATCTGAGTGACAGTGGGCTTCTTATTGGAAGCAGAGAAGCTAGAAAAAAGTGGCAAAATATTTTTCAGTGCTTAAAGAAAAGACATGTCATCTCCAAATTTTATATTTGCCCAAATTATCTTTCAGGAATACAGGGAAAGTAAAGACATTTCCAGATCAAAAAAACCTAAGAGAATTTGTCACCAGCAGATCTGTAAAAGAATGTCTAAGGGGAATCTTGAAACATAAACAAAATAATAAAGGAGAAAATGTGGACCATCAGGAAGGAAAGAAAAACAACAGAAAAAGCAAAAATATGATGGAGAAATACAGGTACCATCTTAATCAAGTGACCAAATTTATCAACAGTAAGTGGGTAAACCAACATCCTATACCTCCTGATAAGATAATTGGAGACGAATACAGCATTGCATCTGGGGCATTTCTGCCAAATATAAGTGTTGTGAATTAAATAATAAGAAAATATCAAACAAACTCAAACTAAGGAGTATTTGACAAAATGTCTGACCTCTATTCTTCAAAAATTCCAAGGTCGTAAAAGACAAGGGAAGAGAAAGGCTAATGAAGGCTAAAGAAATAGTCAAGACTCATGAGATCTACGAAGAGATTGTGGCAATTCTATCACTGACATGATACTGCCACGTAATCTAATTTATGATTGTCAGGCATATAATTGAGTTTTTGTATGAGAGTGTATACTTATTTTTAGGAACTCTGCACTAAAAAAAGGGATATTTGGGCATATCTGCAATTTATTCTCAAATAATTTTAGATAGATTAGATAGATATCTACCTAGATGTAGATATCTTTACTGACAGACATATGTGTGTGTATGTTTGGGAAGAGAGAGAGAGACAAAAAAAACATGAAGGAATTATGGTAAATATGGTAATATTTAAGTATATAGGTATTAAGAAAATGAGTTAAGTTATATAATAGTTATCTATACTAATCTTGCAACTTTTCTGTAAGTTTGAAATTATTTCAAAATAAAAACTTAAAGACAAAAAAGTGGAGAAAAGATCTGAACAGATCCCTTACCAAAGAAGATATACAGGTGGCAAGTAAGCATATGAAAAGATGCTCAACACCATTTATCACAGTAGAAATGCAAGTTAAAACAAGAACAAAATACCACTACACACCCATTAGAATGCCTGAAATAAAAAAGAAAAAATCTGACCAGTTGTTACCAAGGATATAGAACAATAATAGAATTCATTATTGGTGGGAATGCAAAATTATATAGCTACTTTGGAAGACAGTTTGGCAGTTTCTTCCAAAGCTAAACATAGTCTTACCATGTGATCTAACAATGACAGGTATTTACCCAACTGATTTAAAAACTTATGTTGACACAAAAATCCCATACATTAATATTTATAGCAGCTTTATCTATAATCACCAAAGATTGGAAGCAACCAAGATATCCTTTCAATGGGTGAAGGATAAATAAACTAATAGAATATTATTCACTGATAAAGAGGAATAAGCTATTAATCCATGCAATAACATGTATGAGTATTAAATGTGTATTGCTAAATGAAAGAAGCCAGTCTGAAAAGGCCACATACTGTATGATTCATTCATATGACATTCTAGAAATGGCAAAACTACAGAAACAGAAAAGAGATGGGTGGTTCCTGGGGATTTAGGGAGAGAAGAGTTTTGATTATGTGAAGTACAGGAGATTTTATAGAGAGATGAGACTACTTGGTACAGTAATGTAGTAGTAGATAAACAACATTATGCATTCATCAAAACCCTTAGAACTTTACAGCACAAAGAGTGAAGCTTAATGTTTACAATTTTTTTAAGATTTTGGATAACTGGGGGACCTGCATAGACTACAAACTGATAAAATAATCCAACAGTACCAGAAATGCATGTCATAACCTCACTGAAGAGGGTGAGGAAAAGTGATACTAATGTAAGTAACTTTGGAAAGGACCAGTCCATAAGACTGAAAACAAAAGGAACTGTACAGTAGATTGTGCTAGTTGGTATGGATTTACAATATTGAAACTGCCATAAGTACATGTGTACTGGGGTTGAACAAATAAGTAACTGAATGGTGGATGGTGGGCATCAAGTTTCTCACTGTTGGAGTGAAAGGTTACAGACATGCAAGGTAGGAAGGATAGAATGAGGCGTGTGGTACTGGGTTAGACTGAGACATCAGCATGAACTCATGTTTAGCTTAATATTGACCCAGATGGTTACATATAGAAATCTGTGTTTGTGTGTGTGTGTGTGTACATGGGTTAGTTAGTATGCACACACATGTCATCTAGCTATGTTCATTGAGAAGGTCTAGAAGCAAGGACATCCCAGTACTGATGAGTGCACCAGTATGCAGATCTCAGTTTTTTGTATTACTCTCCACAAAAAGGAATAAGGGCTCATTCTAGGACTGGGACAGGGAATATACAATATAAGCCTGGAGGACTTTGTAGTGCCAGGAAATAGAGAAGTACCCAAAACACAAAAGGATTGGGGCATGTCAAAGGGACACTAGAGTCCACTGAAAGACTCCCAGTGGCCGAAGGTTGGACAATTTGGACCAAATAAGTAATGTAGTATTGGATTATAATCCAAAGTATAAGTTAAAAATGTATGAGCCCATACGGAGATAAATAAACTATTGAATAAATAAATAAATAGGGGAGAAAAACAAATCTCACATAGAGAGAATTTCATATAATTTATGCAGGTATTTCCCCATCAAGGTGGTGGAACAGAACTCCCCAACTCTTTAGCATGGGCGGTGCATAGTGACTTGCTTCCAAAGAAGAGAATATGGGAAGGAGGAAAGTAACTTAGCAGTGGAGAAATCTGGCCAATCTCAGTTATGTGATCAAGGTTAACATGGCATGTTACTAGTCTGCAGCCTTGGTATATGATGAAAATGGCACTTCACCTCTTTGGTCTTCCTCCAAAAAACCCCTACTGTCATCCTGTTGTAAGCAAATCATCAGACAAATCTAAACTGAAGGACATTCTGCAAAATGTTAACCCAGTACACCTCAAAATTTTCAAAGTCATTGATAATAAGGAAAGGGAGTCACAGTCTACAGAAGCCTAAGGAGATATGATTACTAATGTAATGTGGTATCCTGGATGGGATTCTGCAGCAGAAGAATGTAATTAATATTTGTTTTTGCTGCAGTGTGTATAATTATATTGAAAATGCTATAATAGCATTTTCAATATATTGAAAATTTTCAATTATATTGAAAATGCTATAATAGTAAATGAAGGAAACTGGAAATAAAAAATATTCTCAATGAAGACCAGCTGCATTACTCAACTTTAAGGCCTCTGTGCAAAACCTTAAGATGTTCCTTAACAAATCTACCAAGATGGAAAAGGCTATATAATTACGACAAACTGTTAAGTAACATTTAAGTTGCAAACTGTTGCTGACTAGACACATCATGTAACTTCGTTTTTCAGAAAAATTTCACTGGAACAAGAGAAAAAAGGTTTTTTTTCTCTTTTTTAAGTGATACGGGGGGGTACTAGGACGAAGGGTATAGGACAAGAGACAATATTAATATAATTGCAAAAGAAAAAATGGAAACTTATTTGTAGAACTAAGAAAACTGAATCCTGAGCCTGCAGCGATGACAGCCAAGAAGAAAACCTTGTGTCAGCTCAGAATTTCCAGAAATCTCAGGAATTAGAAGCACCCAGATGGCTTTGGAAATGGAAGCAGATTATGAATAGGATTAGTTAAAGGTTATTTGAGAAACTGTTACATTATCAGATATCCCTCTCCTCCACCAAAATCACACACACACACACACACACACACACACACACACACACACACACACACACACACACACACAGGCAGAGAGAGAGAGAGAGAGAGAGCTGCATGATCCCGGCAGAACTCCTGCAGTTTTATCCTCTCCGGAGAGTAACATAGAGGTCACTTGACACAGGCACTTGGAAAAGCTGAGGTGCAGTGAGAAGATGGGTATAATTTTAAACACAGGGATATTAAGTGAAAATTTATATACTGAATGTGAATCCCCTAGTCCTCTTCCCCTACTTGATACTCAGAAATCTACAAGGTACTCTAACAGCTCCAAGAAGGAGATGGGAAGGGACTTCTGCAGAAATCCTTAACAGACTGAGAAGAAGAACCTACAATAAGATCAGGGGCTCCCTGATGGCACTCTCCACCCCATTTGCAATGTGTGAAGCCCACCACTGAGCATTCCACGTGCTGATCTCCCACTCATTATCTTGGGGGCCCATCCTTAAATCAGAACACACAGAAAGAATGACTAGATTATCTTAGGGAAGCCTCTTCTATCAAAGTTAATGAGCAAAACCTACCAATGTGGAAAAGGATACTTGAAGAAAGGAGAGCTTATGCAGGGAAATAAAACTTTAGTAATTATAACGCTATCATTACAGCATATCCATACTATACTATTATAGTATTCCTATAAAGAAAATGAAAGGGAAGATACCGCATCCAGGAAATAAGAACAGGATGTTGTTTAAACAATTATTAATTAAAAAAAGGCAATTGCCAATGTGAATGCACAATGATACAGTCACCTTGGAGGACAATTTTATATTGTCTTAAAAAAGTAAACATGCTCTTGCCATGTAATCCAGCAATCATGTTCCTTCATATCTACTCAAAGAAGCTTAAAACATGTCCACAAAAACAATCTGTACATATGTCTATAGCGGTTTTATTTATAATTGCCAACCAATATGTTCTTCAGTAGTTGAATACTAAAAAAAGTGTGGAACATTCAGACAATGGAATATTATCCAGCACTAGAAACTAAGCTATGAAAAACAAGGAGGAAACTTAAATATGTGTATTTGTAAGTAAAAGTAGCCAATTTGAAAAGGCCACGTACTGTATCACGGCAACTATATAAGATTGTGGGGAACGCAAAACTATGGAGACTGTAAAAAGATCAGTGTTTGACAGGGAATGGTGGGGAATGAGTGATGAATAGGTGGAGCACAGAGGATTTTAAGGGCAGTGCCATATTCTTCACGATACTGTAATGATGGATACTCGTCCATATAATTTGTCCAAACCCACAGAATGTACAAGACTGAACCCTCGTGTAAACTATGGACTTTGATGGATAACCATGTAAACGATGGACTTGTATGGATTATGATGTGTCAACGTAGGTTCATCAATTGTAATAAACGTACCCCTTTGCTGGGGGATGTTGATAGTGAGGGAGGCTGGTGGAGGGCAGGGAGGGTATATGTGAACTCTCTGTACCTTACCTTCAATTTTGCCATGAACTTAAAACCACACTAAAAAAATAAAGGAAGGCCGGGCATGGTGGCTTACGCCTGTAATCCCAGCACTTTGGGAGGACGAGGCCAGTGGATCACTTGAGGTCAGGAGTTTGAGACCAGCCTGGTCAACATGGCAAAACCCCGTCTCTACTAAAAACACAAAAATTAGCCAGGCGCGGTGGGTGCCTGTAACCCCAGCTACTCAGGAGGCTGAGGTAGGAGAATCGCTTGAACCTAGGAGGTGGAGGTTGTAGTGAGCCGAGATCGTGCCACTGCACTCCAGCCTGGGCAACAGAGTGAGACTCCGTTTCAAAAAAAAAAAAAAAAAAAAAAGGTAAGAAGAAGTTCTGATAAACAAAAACTAAGATAAGATGTGTGAAAAATTCAGTAAATATGTTGGAAGATTAGAAAAGTTCCCAAACATAGAACAAAAAGTCAAATATGTGAGTAATAAGAAAGAAAAGATATAAAAAATACAGAATCAGTTCAGGAGATCCAATACTCAAAACTCAAAAAAGACTTTCAGAAAGAGCACAACACATTAAGAGAGTAAAAAATGATCTTTAAAATCTTCAAGGAAGTTTTCCAAAATTGAAGGACATAAATTTCAAATTTAAAAAGTGGATAGAGTAGCCAACACAATACATTTTTTAAATAAAATCAAGCCTAACATTGTGAAATATCACAATTCTGAGAACAAGTATATCTGAAGGTTTAAAGGAAGAAAAACTGTCAGATATGAAAGATTGAGATTCAAATGTCTTTGTATTTCTCAGTAGCAAAATTGTAAGCTGGAAGCAATGAAACAAAACTTTTAAAGTTCTGATGAGAAATTATTTCCAATCTTAAACCTAGAAAAAAGTTCTATTAAATGTGAGGATTGTATAAACATGCCTCTCTTCTACCTTTTCTCAGGAAGCTGCCTGACGAGGAGCTGTACGGAAATAAGAGTAATTCAGTGATGGGGTCCAAGCATCCTGAATATAAGCGGTCCATGTCAAGAAAGAGCCAAAGGGCGTCCTCAGGACATGGAAGAGGGGCATTCCAGGCTGGCAGCTGGGGAGGCCCAGAGAGCCCTGGAGAAGATCTAAAGTCCATTGCAGAGCGTTCTTTAAGACTACTGAATTGTACAGAAGAAGAAGAAATGAAAAAAAAATTAAAAATACAGAATTGATGTATTTTAATGAGATTTAAACATCTAGGGGAGAGTTTGGGGTGGGAATGCTGATAAGTTCATAGAAAAGTAAGCAAATGAAAACAAGACAAAAATAATAAAAGCAAAAAGGAAAAGTAATTGCACTGTGCTAGTAGATTCAGCTCTGAATAATATTTCATAATAGTAATATGTAAACAGTAAATACTGATTTAAACTAAAATATGTTATAATTATACTGAGAGTATTGAAGATGAGGAAATTGTGTGTGTGTGTGTGTGTGTGTGTGTGTGTGTGTGGTGTATTGAAAGCAACAGGAACAAGAGATAAAATCTCTTCTCATAAGGTCAAAAACTGAAAATATGAAGAAGTGGCAATATGATTATCTATCTAGAAATATAAAAATAGAAACCAAAACAAACACTTCAAAATGTCAAAGGCTCTGTTGAAGAGGATTTGGGAAGGTGTTGGAGAGTACTTTTTCAATAATAAACTTTGAAAAATTGATTCTTTTAAAGTATTGAGATGCAGTACATGAAAGAAGGTGAAAACTAAAATAGAAAGACTTCTAATGCCTTGCAGTGTTCCTTAGATAATGCTCCTGAGTGAGGTCCCATCACTCTGCAATTGCACAGCCCTCCAAAAGAAAAGGTGAAGTTATCTTTCCCAGAAGCAGTCCATCTGGAGCCCAGGCGAGGGCACTAAGGCTTTTTCTCTCCCTCATTTTTTTTTTTTTTTTTTTTTTGAGACAGAGTCTTTGCTCTGTCGCCCAGGCTGGAGTGCAGTGGTGCAATCTTGGCTCACTGTAACTTCTGCCTCCCAGGTTCTAAGTGATTCTCCTGCCTCAGCCTTCAGAGTAGCTGGGATTACAGGTGCATGCCACCACGTCCAGCTAATTTTGTATTTTTAGTAGAGACAGGGTTTCACCATGTTGGCCAGGCTGGTCTCATATTCCTGGCCTCAGGTGACCCACTCACCTTGGCCTCCCAAAGTGCTGGGATTACAGGTGTAAACCACTGCACCCAGCCTTTTCTCTCTCTTTCATGCCACACCAAATCCTGACTCCTAGAAGGATACCCAGTGTATGGTTAACATATTGATGGTTGCAACAGACAAATCCTTTACCCCATTATGAAGACAATCACCTTTTCTCCCAAGCTAGTGCCTTCCTTTATATACACCATCATATTCATTTTCACTATAATTTATTAAGGGATATTTTTAATGCACAATCATATATCATCATGGAATAGTGGAAGGTGTAACTAGAAATCAGAATGTGAACTTCTATAATGGCTTACTGTGGTTGTCACTCAAAAGGGTTAAGCTTATACTGCTCTAACAAAGTGCTCTAACAAACTATTTCACAATCTCATTGCTTTAATACATAAACATCTATTTTTCTCTCAAAGTATCCTCTAAAGGAACAGGGAAATTGGAGAATCACGAAAGATTCTTTCACTACTTCAGTTCAAAATTGTCTCTTTTGCAAAATTAAGGGATTAAACTAGCCAGTCACTGGTTTGCAAAAACATCCAGCTCTTTCTATCAGCCTCTCTTCTCCTCTTACAGACTCTGGGATATGTCAGAGATGATGATGTTGATGATGATGATGGGCATTGTCACAAAGAATATAACAACTATAACGATCCGTTTGGCTCTTACTAGATGCCAGGTGCTGTTATGAGCCTTAGATACATTTGATCACAAGAGCATCATGATCAGATGAATACTGTTCAGAAATAAAAAAGCAAAGGCTCTGATCCTTTTCCAGAACCTGCTCGACATAAAGCCTTTTGCATTTCAGTTAATGACAACTCCATATTTCCAGCTGCTCAAACCAAAATCTCAATTCAATGTTTCTCTTGCCCCACATCTCATCCAGCAAGAAGTGAGGTGCTGCTAGCTCTAAATCAAAATACCTAAAATACCCAGCTCTCTGTTGTTATTACCTCCTTCACTGCCACCTTAACCTGAACTGCCCTCATCTTTTGCCTGGGTTGCTGCAGTGCCCTAACTGGTCAACCAATATTTACCCTTGCCACCATACAGTCCATTCTCAATGCAGCAACCAATGTGATACCTAAAAACCTACATCAGATCTGACTGTTCCTCTGCTCATAACCTCTGGGTTTACAATGACCTGTAGGGCCCTAAGTTATTTGGCCTTAGGTGGTCCTGTCTCTCATCCTGCCTCTTGGGCCTCATCTCCTGCACCTTATCCTCTAGTCACGTTGATCTTTGTCATGGTCCTGGAGCACACAGTCTCTCTTAAGCCTAAAGACTTTCTCTTCTTTGAATGTACTTTATCCAGATGTTTGGCAGTCAACTTCTGTTACAAACTGAATGTTTTTATCCCCCCAAATTCATATGTTGAAGCCCTAATCCATGATAGGACTCATGATGAGATTGGTGCCCTTATTAGAAGGAGAAGACAGATCTCTCTCCACATGAAGAAACCCTGTGTGGGCACACAGTGACCTGGTGACCATCTGCAAGCCAAAGAGTGGGTCCTCACCAGGAACCAAATAAGTCGTCATATTGATCTTGGACTTTCCAGCCTCCAGAACTGTAAGAAACATATGTCTGTTATTTAAGCCACCCAGCCTATGGTATTTCGTTATAGCGGCCCAAATCAATGAAGACAAGTTCTTTACCCCCTCAAGTCTTTGCTCAAATGTTGCCTTTTCAATGAGGTTCATCTTAATCTCTCTATTTAATTTTGCATTTTGATCTCCATCAATCTTCCCATTGTCTCCAGCATTTCTTTTTCCTTTCTTCCTGCTGAATTTTACTCATAGCACTTTGCACCTTCTTTCAAGGTAGAGACATTACTTATTTATTATAATACTGTTTATGCTCCCACACTAGAATGAAAGCTCCAGAAGTGACTGGATATTGGTCTGTTTGCTCACAATTAGTCACCACACTTCCAGAAATGAGCCTAGCACTTAATAAGTGCTCAATACCAGCACCTATATTGAAGTTTTTAATACCATTCTCCAACAGAAGAAACTGGGGCTCCTTAGAGAAGTGGTTGATTCCAGGACTGGAACAGCAAAAATACAAGATGAGCTTTGGAGGACCTTGTGGTTCCAGAAAGGAAGGAAGTGCTCAAAAAATGATGGTGGCATGTTGAAAGCACTGAGGGGCCAACTTGCAAACGTTCCCAATGGCCAAAGTTGAAACACTCTGATCAAGAAAACGAATAACCATAGCAGGCCATAAGATAAAATAAGAAATATGCTTGAGTTAATACTGATATACAAAAAAGATTGGATAAATAAGAAGAGATATCTTCTCCTTACAGAAGAATTCCAGTTAACAAATGTAGAAAGAGTGAGGAAGACACAAAAGTATCATTAAGCAAACACAACAGTGAAATTGTAAGCAAGATCCACTAACAGATGCCAAAATCTATGGAAAAAAAGGAAAAACTAGATATTTGCATAGTTTCAAAGTATCTCTCCCAAAATATTTATTAATTACAAAGAGAAAAATAGTAATGTTATAGTGAAGAAACCTAGCAGACACCATCCTAGCCAAGTGAGCAAGATATAATCAGACATGGATTATCTGATATGATGCACGGAGAAAAGCACAACACAGTTGTCATATTCTTGAACAAACCAAAAGGGGCAACCTCAATCCAGCCAACAGAAAACATCAATAAACCCAAATTGTCAAATTGTCATCAGTCACGAGAGACCAGGGAAGACTGAGGAGCCATTTCAGATGGGAGGAGACAAGAAGACAAGACAACTAAAGGCAGTATGAGGCCCTGGTTGGACCCTGGGACAGAAGAACATTATGCAACACTGGCAAGGTGTGAATAAAGTATGGAGTTTAGTAATTCGTGATGTACTCTGTTAGTTTTGCTAGATTTACCACGGTCATGTACGATAACATTTGGGAGAGCTGAGCAAAGGTATACAGGAACTTGCTGTACTATCTTGGCAACTTTCTGTAAATCTAAAGCTATTTCAAAAAAAAATTTTTAAATAGGTACATAATAAGCATGTGTTAATGAATGTTCTCATTTATAAAATTTAAAAGTTGAATTTTAGATCTCTCAAATGCTTAATAAATCCATGAAAAAATTACAACATATTATTTTATCAAAAAGAATATTAGGAGAATCAATCAGTCTGCAGAAAATCAGTAAGCACTGTCAGTATAAAATACAGTCAGTAATTGACAGTCTATCAAAATAATTTTACACAGTAGACAGCATTTCTGATTGATTAATCTAAGATGAGCAGCTACTTTGACAGTAAAAAGACAAATAAATTGAATAAATCCATAGCTAGCCAAAAGGTTAACAGAATACACATGCTTGGGTAGTGAAATAACATACATTATGAATATAGGAACATTTTGAAAATCATATTATCATCTCAGAGCTAGAAAAGTGTAGCTTGGTGGCTCTGGAAGTACTTAATTGCTTAATGATAGCATTCTACAAAAACCACATAGTTTTCACTTGTAAAACAAGCTGGTCTGGATATGTTGAGAAAGAGGAGAGATGGCATGTACTGAAAGTTGCAGTGTTTTGGATTTGAGTCAGGATGTGGAATGGGAAGAGCTTCTTCTATATTTTCCACATACAGCAAGAGTCAGCTTGGGAAGATGGCATGGTGGGTGTTCATTTGGTTCTGACAAGCCTCAACTGTTTTTGAATACTCCAGATTGCCAGTAACACATCTGCTAACTGTTTGCTTCTTTGGGGACTTAGTGTTGAACAATGTATTAAGTGGCAAATGTTTCATTTTTAACCTTAAGATGTTAAAACCATTGAAATTCCCAATTCTATTTTACTTTTTCTCAAAATATTTGATAATTTGAATTTTCACAAAGTTTCAGCACACTTACCATTCTAAGTAGGCCTTTCTATTTGTATAATCCTTTACATTTGTTAGAATTTATAGCCTAGTAGACATAAATTCAGTAACAGATGGGGGAAATTTGTTAGGAGAGGCCAAGAGATAACTTAAAGACGTCGCAGGAAAAAAATCCTTCATGTCTGTACACAGTGAATCTGGATCCTCAAATTCCTGAGGATTCTTGACCTACACTATCTAATTTAAAACGACTTTCTCATTCAAGTGATTAAAGTTGGTAAAGAAGAATTTTGAAATTTTACCTCTTGTGCTATATAATATTGAAACAGGTAATCTTGACAAATACAGCACAATCTTTCACAACATAAAACTAAATATAACCCTTTATTTCTTCTTCATTTTACAGATGCTCACAGACATTGGGGTTTCACTACGAGACATATGTATACATAATATTAACAATTCTAAAATATATTTATTACTTATGTGCACCAAAGTAGCTACTGGATATACATAATCTTATTATCCTCACAACATTGTTTAGATAAAGAAAGTGGGGTTGTAAAGGTTCAGTACCCAGCGCAAGGTAGCAATCCTAGATTCATGCGGTATTTGCCCTTCTATGCATGGCTTATTTCACTTAACATAATGACCTCCATTTCCATCAATGTTGCAAATAACAATCTCATTCATTTTTGCAGCTGAATAGTACCCCATTGTGTATTAGTACCACATTTTCTTTATACATTTATCTGTTGATGAACACAGGTTACTTCCAAATCTTGGATATTGTAAACAGTGCTGCAGTGAACATGAGAGTGCAGATATCTCTTCTATATACTGATTTCCTTTGAGTATATACCCAGTGGTGGAATTGCTGGATCATATGGTAGTTCTATTTTTAGTTTTTTGAAGAACCTCCAAACTGTTCTCCATAGTGGTTGTGCTAATTTACATTCCCAAAAACAGTGTATGAGGGTTCCCTTTTCTCCACATCCTTGCCAGCTTTTATTATTGCCTGTCTTTTGGGTATAAGCCATTTTAACTGGGGTGAGATTATATCTCATTTTAGTTTTGATTTGCATTTCTCTAATGATCAGTGATGTTGAGCACCTCTTCATATGCCTGTTTGCCATTTGTATGTCTTTTGAAAAATGTCTATTCAAATATTTTGTCATTTTTTAATTAATTTTTTTCTATAGAGTTGTTTGAGCTCCTTATATATTCTGGTCATTAATATCTTGTCAGAACAGTGGTTTGCAAATATTTTCTCCCATTCTATAAATTGTGTTGTCACCTTGTTGATTGTATCCTTTGCTGTGCAGAAGCCTTTTAATTTGATGTGATCTCATTTCTCCATTTTTGCTTTAGTTGTCCGGCTTGTGGGGCATTACCCAAGAAATCTTTTCCCAGATCAGTATCCTGGAGAGTTTCCCCAATGTTTTCCTGTGGTAGTTTCATAGTTTGAGCCTTTAAGTTTTCAATCCATTTTGTTTTAATTTTTGCATATGGTGAGAAATAGGGATCTGGTTTCATTCTTCTGCATTTGAGTGTTCCGTTTTCCCAGCACCATTTACTGAAGAGACTGCCTTTCTCCAGTGTATGTTCTTGGCATCTTTGTGAAAAATGAGTTCCCTGTAGGTGTGTGGGTTTATTTCTGGGTTCTATATTCTATTCTATTTGTCTATTTGTCTGTTTTTATGCCAGTACTATGCTATTTTGCTTACTCTACCCTCCATAGTATAATTTGAAGTCAGGTAATGTGATTTCTCCAATTTTGTTCTTTTTGCTTAGAATAGCTTTGGCTATTTTGGGTCTCTTATGATTCCATATAAATTTTAGGAATTTTTTTCTATTTCCGTGAATAATGTCATTGGTATTTCAATTGAGATTGCATTAAGTCTGCAGACTGCTTTGGTAGTGTGGACACTTTAACAATATTGAGTCTTCCAATCCATGAACATGGAATATCTTTCCATTTTTGTGTCCTCTTCAATTTCTTTCATCAGTGTTTTATAGTTTTCATTATATAGATCTTTTACTTCTTTGGTTAATTCTGAGTATTTTTAATTGTGGCTATTGTAAATGGAATTACTTTTTAATTTCTTTTTCAGATTGTTCACTGTTGGCATATAGAAATGCTACTGACTTTTTGTATGTTGATTTTGTATCCTGAAACTGTAGTGAATTTGTTCATCAGTTCTAATTTTTTGTGTGTGTGGAGTCTTGAGGTTTTTCCAGATATAAGATCATATCACATGCTAACAAGGATAATTTGACTTCCTCCTTTCCAATTTGGATGCCCCTTATTTCTGTTTGATTCCTCTAGCTAGGACCTCCAGCACTATGTTGAGTAACAGTGGTGAAAGTGGGAATCCTTGTTGTGTTCCAGGTCTTAGAGGAAAGGCTTTCAGTGTTTCCCCATTCAGTATGATACTAAATGTTTGTTTGTCATATATGGGTTTTATTATATTGAGGTTTGTTCCTTCTATACCCAGATTTTTGAGGGTTTTTATCATGAAGGGATGTTGAATTTTATTCAATGCTTTTTAAGCATCAATTGAAATGATAATATGGTTTTTGTCCTTCATCCTGTTGATATATCAAATTGATTGATTTGCATATGCTGAACCATTCTTGCATCCCAGAGATAAATCCCATTTGTTCATGATGAATGATCTTTTTAACGTATTGTTGAATTTAGTTTGCTAGTATTTTGTTGAGAATTTTTGTTATCAATATTCATCAGAGATATTGGCCTATGATTTTCTTTTTCTCATGTGTCTGTCTGGTTTTGGTATCGCAAAAGCACTGGCCTTGTAGAATTACTCTGGAAGTATTCTATCCTATTTTAAAAAATAGTATGAGTAGGATTGGTATTAGTTCTTCTTTAAATGTTTTGTAGATTTCAGCAGTTAAGTCATTGGATCCTGGGGTTTTCTTTACTGGGAGACTTATTACAGCTTCAATCTCATTTCTTGTTACTATTCTGTTCAGATTTTTGATTTCTTCATGGTTCAATCTTGGTAGGTTGTATGAGTCTAGGAATTTGTCCATTTAGTCTAAGTTTTCCAGTTTTTTGGCATGTAGTTGCTCAGAGTAGCCACTAATGATCCTTTAAATTTTTGCAGTAACAGTTGTAATATCTCTTTTTCATCTCTGATTTTATTTGGATCTTCTCTATTTTTTCTCAGTCTGGCTAAAGGTTGTCTATTTTGTTTAATTTTTCAGAAAACCAACTTTTGTTTCATTGATCTTTTGTATTGTTTTCTTCAATTTCATTCATTTCTTATCATTATTATTTCTTTTATTCTACTAATTTTGGGTTTGGTTTGCTCTTGCTTTTCTAGTTCATTAAGATGTGTCATTAGGCTGTTTATTTGAAGTCTTATTCTTTTTTAAAGTAGGCACTTATAGCTACAAACTTCCCTCTTAGTACTGATTTTACTATATCCCATAGGTTTTAGTATGTTGTGTTTCCATTATCATTTGTTTCAAGAAGTTTTTCAATTTTCTTCTTAATTTCTTTATTGACCCACTGGTCACTCAGGAGCATATTTTTTTTTTCCATGTATTTGTATAGTTTCCAAAATTCCTTTTTGATTTCTAGTTTTATTCCATTGTGATCAAAGATGCCTCACATCATTTCAATTTTTTAAGATGTTTTAAGACTTGTTTTCTGACCTAACATATGATCTATCCTTGAGAATGGCAGAACAATCCATATGCTGAGAAAAAGGTGTATTCTGCAGCTGTTAGATGAAATGCTCCATAAATATCTATTAGGCCCATTTGTTCTATGGTGCAGATTAAATCCAATATTTGTTGATTTTCTATCTGGAAGATCTGTCCAATGCTGAAAGTGGCGTGTTGATGATGTCTCCAGCTATTATTGTACTGGGTCCTATTTCTTTCTTTAGTTCTAATAATATTTCCTTTATAATATATCCGGGTGTTCCAGTGTTGGGTGTATATGCATTTAAACTTCTCATATCCTCTTGTTGAATTGACCCCTTCATTATTTTATAGTGATATCCTTTGTCTCTTCTTACATGTTTTGTCTTGAAATCTATTCTTTCTGATATGAGTATAGCTACTCCTGCTCTTTGATGGTTTTCATTGGCATGGAATATCATTGTCCATCCTTTTATTTTCATTCTATGTGTGTCTTTTTAGGTGAATTGCATTGATTGCAGGTAACCAATCATTGAGTCTTTTTTTTTTAATCCATTTAGCCACTCTATGTCTTTTGATTGGAGAGTTTAGTCCATTTACATTCAATGTTATTATCCATCAGTAAGGATTTACTCTTGCCATCTTGTTTTCTGGTTGTTTTGTGTTCTTCTCTTCCTTCTTCCTTTCCTGTCTTCTTTAGTGAAGGTGATTTTGCCTGGTGACATGATTTATTCTCTTGCTTCTTATCTTTTTGTGTATCCTTTGTATGTTGTTTGATTTGAGGTTACCATGAAGCTTGCAAATTTTATCCTACAACTCATTTTAACCTCATAATAACACTGTTTGCCAAAACAAATAAATCAGCAAAAAGAAAATGAATAAAGCCTCTGTGCCTTAAATTCAACCCTCTGCTTTTTAACTTTTTGTTGTTTCTATTCAAATATTATTGTACTATGTCTTGAGAAGTTGTAGTTATTATTTTTATTGATCATTTACTACTTTCTACTTAAGAGTACTTTACAAACCATAGTTACAGTGCTATAAAATTCTGTGTTTCTCTGTATATTTACTATTACTAGTGAGTTTTATTCCTCAGATTATTTCTTCTTGCTCATTAACATTCTTTTCTTTCGGATTGAAGAACTTCCTTTAGCATTTCTTGTAGGACAGGTCTGGTGTTCATGAAATTGCTCAGCTTTTGTTTGTCTGGAAATGTCTTTATTTTTCCTTCATGTTTGAAAACTATTTTTGCTGGATATACTATTCTAGAGTAAAAGTTTCTTCCTTGAGCATTTTAAATATGTCATGCCACTCTCTCCTGGCACATAAGTTTCCACTAAAAAGTCTGCTGCCAGATGTACTGGAGCTCCTTTATACATCTTTTTTTTTTCTTGCTGCTTTTAAAATCCTCTCTTTATCATTGACCTTTGGGAGTTTGACTATTAAATACTTTGCAGCAGTCTTCTTGGGTTAAATCTGCTTGGTGTTCTATAACCTTCTCGAATGTTGGTATCTTTCTCTAGGTTTGGGGAGTTCTCGGATGTTATCCCTTTGAATAAACTTTCCACCACTATCTTTCTCTACCTCTCCACCTCTCCTTTAGGGCCAGTAACTTTTAGATTTGCTCTGTTGAGGCTATTTTCTAAGCTCCTGTAGGCATGCTTCATTGCTTTTTATTCTTTTTTCTTCTGTCTCCTCTGACTGTGTATTTTCAAAGAGTCTACCTTGAAATTCACTTTTTATTTTTGCTGTATCAGTTCTGCTATTTAAAGACTGATACATTCTTCAGTATGACAACTACATTTTTCAGCTCCAGAATTTCTGCTTGATTCTTTTTAATTATTTCAATCTTTTTGTTAAATTGACCTGACAGAATTCTGAATTCTTTCTCTATGTTATCTTGAATTTCCTTGAGTTTCCTCAAAACAGCTATTCTGAATACTCTGTCTGAAAGATCACATATCACTGTTTCTCCAGGATTTGTCCCTGGTGACTTAGTTCATCTGGTGAGGTCATGTTTTTCTGGGTGGTCTTGATACTTGTAGATGTTTGTCTGTGTCTGGGCATTGAAGAATTACTTATTTATTTTAGTCTTCACAGTCTGGGCTTGTTTGTACCCATCCTTCTTGGGAAGTCTTTCCAGATATTCTAAAGGGCTTAGGTGTGGTGATCTAAGCTGTATCTGCTTTAGGGGGTACCCAAAGCCCGCTAATGCTACGGTTTTTGCAGACTTACAGAAGTACTGCCTTCATCGTCTTAGACAAGATCCAGAAGAATTCTCTGGATTACCAAGCAGAGAGTCCTGTTCTCTTCCCTTTCTCTCCCTCTCCCTCTCTCTCTCTTATTCCCTCTCTGTTCTGAGCCACCTGGAGCTGGGAATGGAGTGACACAAGCACTCCAGTGGCCACCACCACTGGGACCGTGCTGGGTTAGACCTGAAGCCAGCACAGCACTGGGTCTCATCCAAGGCCCCCTATAACCACTCCCTGGCTACTGCCTATGTTTGTTCAAAGCCCTGGGGGCTCTACACTTAGCAGGTGGCAAAGCCAGGCAGGCCTGTGTCCTTCCCTTCAGAGTGGTGAGATCCCTCATGTCCTGAGTGGGTCCAGACATGCCATCTGGGAGCCAGGAACCAGAGTAAAAAACTTTGGAAGTCTTCATGGTGTTCTATTGTGCTGAGGCTGAGCTAGCCCTCAAACCACAAGATGCTGTCTTTTCCATTATTCCCTTCCCTTTCCAAAGGCACAGGAGCCTTACCTCCTGGCCACCACCACTATAGGCCCACAGGAAGTACTGCTAGACTACTGCTAGTGTTCCCTTAAGGCCCAAGGTCTCTTAAGTCAGCTTGTGATAAATGCTGTCTGGGCTGGGACTCATCCTTCGGGGCAGAAGGCTCCTCTCTGGCCTAGCACAGGCCCAGAAATGCCATTCAAGAGCCACATCCTATAATCAGGGACCCAAGAGCCTACCTGTTGCTCTACCCCCGTGTGGCCATGCTGGTTTCTAAAGTGCAAGACAAAGTCTCTTTTCTTTCTGCTTTTCTCAAGCAGAAAGATTCTTGCCACATAGCCACCACAGCTGGTAATGTATTGAGTCTCACCTGAAGCCAGCAAGTGTCAGAGGCTCACCCAAGGCCCTTGACACAGTACCTGAGTATTGCTGATGGTTATTCAGGGCTCAGGTACTATTCAGTTAGCAGGTGATTAATCGTGCTAGGAATGGGTCCTTCCCTTCAAGGAAGCAGTTTCCCCTCCGGCTCAGGATATGTCTAGAAATGTCTTCTGGGGGCTAGGACCTGAACCAGGGGCCTCATGACTCTGACCAGTACCCTATCATGCTGTGGCTGAGCTGATAGCCGAGATGCAAGACAAAATCCTCCCCCGTCTTCCTTCTCCTCTCCTCAAGTGGAAGCAAGGAGCCGTGAGCTGTGTAGCCTGAGATTAGGGGAGGGGTGATGCCAGCACTCTCTTAGCTACCCTGACCGGTGTCTCAGTAGGTTGCGTGCCCCCACCCCTCCACTAGCTCTGGGCCTGGTTCAGCCCTAGGACTCACCTAGTCCCTGTGGCCTAGACTACTTTTCCAGTTTATTTAGCACCCCAGAGCACTTTAGCTTACAGTGATGAGGCTTGTACAAACTGAAGTTACAACCACTGAGATCAACAACTCCCCTTTGACTAGGGCTAATTTAAATGCTACCTCCTTGGGCAGGCAACAGCTGAGTTTGGTCCAGTTTTACTTTCTGCTGTAATAAGGCAGCACTGAGTTCAATGCCTCACAATTGCTGTGCTCTCCCTCTCTCACAACCACACAAAAATGCTCTCTGCATCATGCCACTGCGGCTGGGGGATGGGAGGGAGTGACATTGGTGATTCAAGATTGTTTTTTCTACTTCTTCAGTGCATCTTTTATCAGTATAAAGTTGAAAACAGGTACTGTGAGTGCTCACCTGATTTTTGGTTCTCATGAAGTTACGTTTTTGTACAGATAGTTAAATTCGTGTTTTTGCAGGGAGGACAATTGGTGGAGCCTTCTATTCCACTGTCTTGCTCTGCCCCTTCCTCTTCTTATTTTTATTTGTTAGCAGGCAATAGGTAAATATGAGCTCAAATCATTAATTAGAAAAAAAAAGTCAATCTATGTATTTATATCAGAAATTCTGACTTTGTGACACAATTATGTTCTAACAAAGTACTCTATAATAGTCATCGGGATTGAGTGAAGAATACTTGCATTTCACTTGATTTTACTGATTTTATGTGCCAAGATATCTGACAAATAGAAAAAGTGGGAAAGTAAAGCAAGATCATATAAATGTTTCAGTGAACAGGAAACTTAAAAAAACCATGAAGAAAAAATTAAGAATGCATAAATCTAAAAATGAGAAGAATGAGCAGGGCCGACAGTTTTCAGTGCCATGTTACCATCTAGTAATTGTATTCTCCATTATAAAGTAGGTATACCCTCTTATTTTATTATGACCCATAACAACTTTATGAAATATGCATGGCTTTAGTGATTAATAAGATTACTTAGCTAGTAAGTGGACAAACTGAGTAGGATCCAAGTTTCTGATTTTTATGTGTACTTTCCACAAGGCCAGGCAGCCCTGCCGACACCATTTGTGACTCAAACTTAATGGAGAAGCAAACAAATCTTCCAACTTTTCCTTGTGCTTAATCTCTCTGACTCTAGCCAAAGAAGGTTGTCTGCTTTTAAGGGCTCATGTGATTAGATGGGCCCACCTGGATAATTCACAATTATCTCCATATCATAAAGTTGGTAACCACTTTTGCCATGTAGTGTAACATATTCACAGGGTCCAGGGTTTAGGGTGTGGACATCTTTGAGGGCTCATTCTGCCTGTCACACTGTCATTCTTCTACTTTCTTTTTATTCTACAACTTTTGTAGCATAGTTGGGAATAATTCATGGGCAATGATGAGATAATTTCTATGACAGCTAAATATAAAAAATATTTCAAGACACAAAAATAACATCACTAAGATCTCATACTGTATCTTAGATTTATTAAAAGGTCCAATGGACCCATATGATAATTATAAAATAAAATATGTGATTTTATTTAAAATAAGTAAAATTACTCATTTTTGGAAGACTTCTAAGAAAGAATAAGAGTTTTATAAATATAAATCCTTATAAATAGCTTGAACTTCTTAAAAAAAGGAACTCAAAAACTAAAAGTAGGTCCGATGGAAACTGGTGATTTTCCAAAGACTAATCTTACTAAATTTTAGTACTCCCATCTTTGACTAAAATAAGTTATGCTTTTGGAAAATATATTAAAATATGTCCACACACCTTGTGAACCAATCAAGTAGTTTGATTGTCTTTATTCAATTTATCTATCAAGTTATTTTACAGTAGAATGAGCAAAGACACATAATTTATTGAATGCATAAGCACTGACTTACACAGTAAAGCACTTAATCTTTATAAATATGGTATATTAATAATAACAATTGCTAATATTTACTGAGCTCTTTTATTGCTTCAGGCTTTCACATTCCACTCAATGAAGGTAGGATTATTATGCCTATTTTACAGACGAGAAATCTGAAAATTAGTGAGATCAAGTAACTAGAACAGGTCACAAAAGAGTATCTGACTTCTTTACCCCCTTAGATGGACCCGATAGAGTACAGTGCCAAAGAAAGAACAGCTGTCCCTTTGTTGTCATGTTTCTGCCTCTGCTCCAGGCAAGACCAAATTTCTATCCAAGCTCTCCCCATAATGGAAAAGGGGCAGAGGAAACAATCCCGGCTCTTCTTTCTGCCTGTTACTAAAACATGTCATGCATAGGGGGCAGCTAATTTGCTTTGTTAAAGCATGCCAGTCATTGGGCCATGTGTCTTGTTATGAGTCATGGTGACTGACATCATGTGTTGAAGTTTCATGCTTACATGGGGTATGTCCTCTTGCCCTGCCTTCCACTGTTTTGACAGTGCTAAGAGTAACAAGCTCTTGCAAAGCAAGCCAGTCATTTTCTCTCTCTTTCCACATGGCAGCCAGGTACAGGCTTGGACACAGGCTATGGGGTCTAGGCTAGCTTGCTGTTAAGCACTGGAGAAACTGTTTCTTGCTGTGTAGCTGCTACTCCTTTGTTGACACTTATGGGTATACTTTGGATTAGCCTTTCTTCAGACTGCAGTGATTACAATCTTATATAATGAGTGCTTGGGGAGGTAGGCACAAAATGATCAGAGAAGAAAGAAAGATCTCAGATCTCACTGAAGCTTCCTAAGACCATAGACACAAATTCAGCTTTTACCCAAGAATATCAGGCACCTTCCTAGTTTTTAATAACATTTTTCCCTGGTTCCCTTCTAGTTTTCATTTTCTTTACATCAACTTCCTCAGCAAAGAAGCCAGGGGAATAAGCAGCGACTCCTACCTAAATATATTTCTACCTTTTAAGCCATACCATTTCCCACCACATTGAGTTTTCAGTACACATACAGTGTCTCTTGCTACATGGAAGCATCTTTCAGTTTTCTCAACAAGCCCAGTCCAGCAGAACCCTCTCACATCAGAACTTCCAATACTGTGTCATCTTAATTACCTCCATAGACCACTTTCATCAACATTACCATCTTATCTATGCTAGTGTTCCCTAATCTTTTCCATCTGTAATGGATGTTAACAGGTGTCATTCATGCCAAAGAAATGTTTGCCATCAAATAAGCTTACACTATGATATGACGGTAAATAGAGTAGACAGAGATGTCAGTCACCTCCTCTACACTCCAATTCCCATATTTTCATTTTTTTTTTCTTCTTAAGAGACAGGGTCTCTCTATGTTGCCCAGGCTGGTTTTAAACTCCTGGGATCAAGCAATCCTCCTGTCCTGGACTCCCAAAGTGCTAGGATAACAGGTGTAAGCCACCATGCCTGGCTTCAAATTCCCATCTTTGAAAACCGATCTTGCCCACAACCCTGAAAAGTCTCACTTTCCACAAGGCCTATCAAGGGGAGACTTTGATCCATGCTGGGTATCTGCTGTCTCTCGATTACCTAAAACAGTGAGAGGCTAGGCCAGTTAAACTATGATAGGAGATGGAACTAAAAGACAGCATATATACTGGGATGGAGTTGCTCCTTTCCAAAACAAACTAAAATTCAGTCAAGATGAGCAGAGTAAATAGAAAAAGCCTGTCTGCGTGAGGAACAGGAGAAGACAACAGACCAGCAACGTGGAAAAGACATCTCCACCAGAGATGGAAGGAAGAGCTTGTTTTTCACTTTTCTGTCCAGTCTTATGTACAGCTTGGGTTTTTTGTAATATTGCCTTTTACATCTTCTCAATCCTTTTTTTTTTTTTTTGAAGACTGTCTCAAAAAAAAATTAGCCACTACGCCTGGCTAATTTTTTGTATATTTAGTAGAGACGGGGTTTCACCGTGTTAGCCAGGATGGTCTCAATCTGACCTCATGATCCACCCACTTCGACCTCCCAAAGTGCTGGGATTACAGGCATGAGCCACCACACCCAATCCTTTTTTATTTGAACTTAAATGACAACAAAGTCAAAACAACCAAACTGTCACCTAAGTTATTGTAGCTCTGCCAAATACAGATCTATATTGCTGTGCCAAATACAAAAAAATCAAGAAGTCTCCCCACTACAAGGTTTCTCACAGCCTTTATATGATAGTGTGGTTTCTTTATTGCCAATGGTTGAGGAACAGAATTATGGACTTATGGGACCTTTCTATTCCCAGACATAGAGCTCATAGTGAGAAATACTGACCTAACTTAACTAGCCAATTCATCCTCAGTCTATGCTTATACATTAACGACAGAGTGCATGTATTGGGATTTCAATTTAAAATGTCATAAAGCTGAGAATTCCTGACCACGGTCTATCACTAATATACCTATGAATACCCAAAAACATTACTAAAATAATGTTTAATAAAACATTAATCTTACTAAAATGTTGAAAAATAAGATTGACAATAGTGTCAGATCTCCAAGAACTTTATGTTCAAACTATAGTGAAAGGGGAATTGAAAACTGTAAAATGTGCCAGTCTTGTTAAGATGCTGTCTGCCAGTCCTACTGAAAGTATCTAGAAAGTATTCTCTTAGATGTGCTACAGAAAACCCAACTCATGCGTCTATATATCAATAGAATAATAGATGGCTGTTGATACGGTTTAGATTTGTGTCCCTACCCAAATCTCATGTTGAATTATAATCCCCAATAGTGGAAGAAGAGCCTGGTGGGAGGTGATTGGATCATGGGGGCAGAATTCCCCCTTGCTGTCCTCGTGATAGTGAGTAGTTCTCATGACAGCTGATTGTCTAAAAGTGTGTCGCACCTCCCCTTTTTCTCTTTTTCTCCTGCTCTAGTTACGTAAGATGAGCCTGCTTCCCCTTTGCCTTCCACCGTGATTGTATGTTTCCTGAGGCCTCCCCAGCCATGCTTCCTACACAGCCTGAAGAACAGAGAGCCAATTAAACCTCTTTTCTTTATAAATTACCCAGTCTCAGGTAGTTCTTTACAGAGGTGCAAGAACAGACTAATACAGCTGTCCATTTGATCATAAAATATCTCTCTCTCCTTCTTTTTTTTTTTTTTTGGCCAGGAAAGTATTCTCATCCTTCCACCTGCATTATTCAGAGGTTGGGGAGAAGTGAGAGTGCATTATACTCCAGAAAATATAATCTTCACAAATACGATTCCTGTAGGAAGGGTGAAGGTGAGGAGAGTGCTAGAGGCAATATATTGTGTATCGTTCTATTCAGAATAACTGAGAGCAAATATAATGCTGACCAGAACTGTGTGAAAAGAAACCTTGCTAAACACTAGGAATCAAGCAAGATGTTGTCTAATTTGTCCTCCTCCTGGTACATCCGATGTGGATTAGACCAGTATACAAACAGACAAAGAGCCCTTAAGGAAGTCTAAAAACCCCTGTTGGCAAACACTGAGTTTGAGGTTTATTAGAAGAAAACAAGGAAAGGGACAGCCAAGAAGACTCATCCTGGAGACTCCCTCATCCTTGAGGGGCCATAAGAGTGTGCACAGGCACTATCTTATAACCAGTCTGGAAAATCAAAGCACAGTGTGGTAAAGCCTTGAAAAAGTCACCTCAAGCCATTCACAGATCCCTCAACAAAAAGAACTTTGAGCCCTAAAGTTTCCAGGAGCTTAAAAACAACCTGTGACCAGACACTGGCAGAAAAATAAGCTACTTAGACCTGGGGCAGCTCATGGGAAGACAAGCTTAAAATGAAATCTCACTCATCCCTGGTCATCAGAACAACTGTGCACAGACCTAAGGCTGTGCTCTGCCGCGTGTCACTGGAGACGTAGCCTCAGAACGTGTCTCTGGATGATCACTGAGGTAGGAGAAGACAAAAACTGTAAATTTCCCAAGCAGAGAAAGCAGCCTCCAAGCTGCACTTATTACCAACAGCAATGGGTGAAAATGTAATGGATTAAGGGGAGTTAAGCACAACTTTTGACCAAAATGTAGTCAATGCAGACTCCAAGTATGACCCTTAGAAAGTCAGGCTAAAAATACAAGTGTGATGGTGCATGGCTGTGTCCCAGCTACTCAGGAGGCTGAGGCAGGGGAATTGCTTGAATCAGGGAGGTAGAGGTTGCAGTGAGCAGAGATTCTGCCACTGCACTATAACTTAGGTGACAGAGTAAGACTGTGCTAAGAAAAGAAAAAAAAAAGCCAGGCTAAAAATAAAGAGAAAATCCTGAGCAATGACATCAGATTGCTGCATACTGTGCAGACATCAAAGAGTTAGTCCAACCAAATCAGTAAACACAGTGATTGAACAACAAAACCTAAAAACCCCAGAAGGAAGGTGTATGTCCTTATCCAAATTGCTACAATATATTATGTAAAATTTCCAGTTTTTAACCAAAAAGTATGAGACATACAAAGAACTAGGAAAGTGTAGGCCATTCATAGGAAATAAAATAGCCACTAGAAATTACAGTAAAGTTCTGAATACTTTCCCCCTAATGTAGGAAACACAATTACCAATATCTTACCAGGGGTAAGATATTGAATTTAATACAGAGAGACCTGAAACAACTAAAGAAAATTATAAAGTCACATATAGATATGAGAACAATAATTCAACAAATAATGTCAATAAAGATATAAAAATTCTAAAAATAACCAAACATAAATTCTGGGATCAAAAAATACAATAACTAAGATATAAATTTTACTAGAAGGGCTCAACAGTAGATTTAAGTTGACAAAAAAAATCACTACTGACCTTATGGAAATATAAAGAATTATAAGGGAATAATATGAATGACTGTATGCTGCAAAGTAGATAACAGAGATAAAATGAAAAAATCCTAGAAAGATCAAATTACTGAAACTGACTTAAGAAGAAATGTAAAATATAAATAGACCAATGAACAAGCAAAGAAATGAGAAGTTTTAAAAGTATTCTATTAAAAAAAGCTCAGATGCAGATGACTTTGGTGGTGAATGCTACGAAACATTTAAAGAACACCAACCCTTTAGTAACTTTTCCAGAAAATAAAGGAAAGGAAACACTTTCCTACTTGTTCTTTGAGATCAGTATTATCATAATAGCAAAACCAAAAATATATATATTTTAAAAACTATAAACCCACATCTTTTAGGACTATAGATGCAAAAAATCCTCAACAAAATACTAGCAAACCAAATCTGGTAACATATAAAGAGAGATATACAACATGACTAAGTAGGATTTACCAAGGAACAGAAGATTGGTTTAACATCCAAAATCAATGTACTATACGCCTCATAGAATAAAGGACAAAAAACATGATTATTTAAATAGATGAACAAAAACAATTAGACTACATCCAACACTCTTTCATGATTAAAACCTACCCTATGAACTAGGACTAGAGGAGAATCTAAACCCAACGAACAGTATCAGTGAAAAGCCTACAGCTAACATCATCCTAAACAGTAAAGTTCTGAATGCTTTCCCCCAATGGAGGAAACACAAGGATATCTCTTTCCTCTTCCATTCAATACTGTACTGGAGGTTTTAATAAGATCAACTGGGTAAAAAATAAATAAAAGGAATTTAGCAAGAAAGAAGTAATTTTTTTTTTAATCGAGATGGAGTCTCTGTCGCTCAGACTGGCGTGCAGTGGCACTATCTCAGCTCACTGCAACTCTGCCTCCTGGGTTCAAGTGGTTCTCCTGCCTCAGCCTCCCAAGGAGCTGAGATTACAGGTGTCTACCACCACACCTTGCTAATTTTTGTATTTTTAGCAGAGATGAGGTTTCACCATGTTGGCCAGGCTGGTCTTGAACTCCTGACCAGGTGATCTGCCCACCCTGACCTCCAAAGTGCTGGGATTACAGGTGTGAGCCACCTCAACCAGCGTAAATTTTTCTTTAATCATAGATTAAATAATCTTGTGTAGAGAAAAATCCCAGCGAATACACATGTTGATCCAGGCATTCATATGGAAATGCAAGGAACACAGAACAGCCAAAACAGTCATCAAAAAGTTAATGGATTCACACATTCTGATTTCAAAATTTACTATAAAATGTAGCAATCAAGCCAATTTGTACAGATTAATGAAACAGAATTGAGAGTTCAGAAATAACCTCTTAACATTTATGGCTAACTGCTTTTCAACAAAGAGGCCAAGGCAACTCAAAGGGAGAAAAAAATAGTCTTTCTGACAAACGTTTCTGTGACAACTGAATATAGTTATGGAAAAGAATGAGCCTAAGAACAATGAGTAATCCAGTTTTGTTGGGTAGAGTATTTTATAAATATCAGTTGATTAAGTTGATTGTTAGTGCTTTTCAGGTCATCTTTACTGATTTTCTACCTGCTGGATGTATCAAATTACTGAGAGAGGTATACTAAAGTTTCCAACTATTATAGTGGATTTATGTATGTCTCCTTTTAGTTCTATCAATTTTGCCTCATATATTTTATTGCTCTGTTATCAGGTGCATACACAGGATTGCTTTGTATTCTTGAAGTACTGACCATTTTAACATTAGACAGTAAGTTTCTTTACTATTGATGAGTTTCGTTGTTCTAAAGGGTATTTTTTTCTGAAATATAGATATTCCAATCTTCTTTTGATTAGAGTTAGTATAGTATACCTTTATTCATTCCTTTGTTTTTAACCTAGCTGTCTTTATATTGGAAGTGAGTTTCTTATAGACAACATACAGCTGGGTCTTGGACTTTATATATATATATATAGATATATAGATATATATATATAGATATATATATATAGATACACACACACAAATACATACACAAATATGTATATATACACAAATATGTATATATACACAAATATGTATATATACACACAAATATATATACATACTGTTTTAATTGCTGTATTTAGACCATTCACATTTTAAGCACTTATTTATGTGAACGAATTAAATTCTACCATGCTTCTAATTGTTCTCTACTCACTGAATTTATTTTTTCCCTCTTTTTCTGCCTTCTCTGATTTAACTGAGCATTTCATATGATTTCATCGGAATAATTCATTGTACTTCATTTAAAAATAATTGTTGCTCTAGAGTTTACAGTATACATTTTAACTAATTTAAGTCTAGCTTTAAATAACATAAGATACTTGCATGACATACTTTAAATAACATAAGATACCTGCACTACTTCATGTGTAGTGCAGGTATCTTATGGAAGATTATTCCCAATTCTTCTCATTCCTTGTGACATTGCTGTCATTCCTTCATCCAAATGCTACACTCACTCAATGTGTTGTACTATTCAACAGTTATCTTTTAGATAATAGAAAACTTGAAAACTATTTGATTTACATTTATTCTACCTATGACATACTTTATTTACACAGATCTAAATTTATGACTTATTTTCTTCTACATGGAGAAATTTTAACATTTATTACAGAGGAGGTCTGCTGGTGATGAATTCCCTTAGGTTTTGTATTAAAAAAGCCTGTTTCTCCTTCACTTTTGAAGAACCATTTCTCTGGATATAGTTATCAATTGGTCTTTTTATTCCTTCAATATCAAGTTTCACTCCACTTTCCTCTTGTTTGCTCGGTTTCTGATGATGTTTGTTGTAATTCTAATTCTTGTTCTTCTATATGTAAGTGATTTTTTTCCCCCGTGGCATCTTTCAAGACTTTTCTCTTTGCTTTTCTGTGGTTTTCATATGACAATATTCCCTGGTGTGGTTTTCCTAAGGTATTTGTCCTGCCTGGTATTCTCAGAGCTCTCTGGCACTGTGATTTGGTTTCTGTCATTAATTTTAGAAAGTTTTCAGCCATTATTACTTTAAATATTTCCTCTACTGCATTCTCTATTTTTCTCTTTATGGATTCCAATTATGTATGTGTTGCACCTCTTAAATTTTTCACACAGTTCTTGGATGGTCTATGGTGGGATTCTTTTTTTCATTTTTTTTTCTCTTTGCTTTTCAGTTTACGAAGTTACTGTTGACTATCAAGCTCATTGATTCTATCCTCGGCTGTGTCCAGTCTACTGATGGGCCCATCAAAAGCATTCTTTATTTCTCTTAGTGTGTTTTGATTTCTAGCATTTACTTTCATCTGTGCTTTCATTATGCATCCATTCTGGCACGGTGTCTACTTTTTCCATTACAACCTTTATATGTTAATTATTATTTGAAGTTCCTGCCTGATAATCCCAACATCTGTGTCATATCTGAGTCTGGTTTTGATGATGGCTATTTTAAACATCTTTTTGCATGCCTTAAATTTTTTTTTTTTTGAGGAAGCTGAACATGTATCACGTGCTAGAAACTAAAGTAAATCAGCTTTTAGTGTAAATATTTATGTTGCCTGGGCTAGGAGTTGGGCTATGTTTAATGTTTGTGTACCTATAGGACACAGTTGCTCAAGTATCCTTGTTTTTTGTTATTTTTTTCTCAAGTAATCTGTCTTTTATTGGTAATGCCATTCAGACACATTTTTCTTTTGCTAAACAATTGAAAATCGATTACAGAAGTCATATTTTACCTCTAAATATTTCAGTATGACATAAATCTTCTCAAACAGAAGTATCTGCTACACCTAAAAAAAAACATTAATTCAATATTGTTCATACACAGATTGCCCCAATCATTTCTCAAATGTCCATAACAGTTTTTGTCTTTCCTATTGACTTTAGACTTTCCTAAGTATTCTTCCTAGAAAGAGTGTGTCTTGCAGATCTTTCAGCTATCACCCACTGTTATTATACTGGAGCACTTTTGGTGTGGTGATAGAGAATGAACAGGGAAAGGATTCTATAATTTTACGATTAAATCTCAGTCTTTTAGGGAGACTGTCTCTGACTTTCCCAAGTGTTTCTCTAGTGCTACAGCTTTTCCCTCCTGGGTTACTTCCCTTCCTGGCTGCAGTGTTCACCATCTATATTTTTCTTTGTAGTGTTGACTATAGTTCCACCTTTCCCTGCTCCAACCTGCAGGTGAAACAGGAGAGCTAGGGGCATCTGAATTGAGAGAAATGCCTTTCTCCTGGCATTTCTTTCCTCTGGCTTATCACTGCTTCTCTCTGGAGAGCAAGTGTCATGGAGAAGGATCTGCGCATATAACCCAGTGACTCCTCTTCCCCTTTCCATGACAAAGCCATGAGAGGGTCTTTCTCAGATCGTCACCATACCTGGCAGGATTCCTATGGTGGTTCCTCTAAGACTACATTCCCCAGAGTTTCTCATTATTGGGCTGGTCCATACTCAGTCTTATTCAATGTATCAAAATTACCACTTAAGTGTCCATACCAGTTTATGGCTCCAGTGGCTTCTGCTTTAGGTAAGAAGATCATTGTTGTGACTGTATTCACCTGACTCTCCACATTGTGGAATTGTAGTTTGACTTGTGATCTCAGTTTTCTGATATTTGCAGGACATGTCACTGGATTTCCGTTTGTCAGCTTTTTCTTAAGTATGTGAGTTACAACTTCCAAGCTCTTTGCATAAAACTGGAAATCCCAGAGTGGTCTAGTTCATCAAATGCTGGCTTGAGAATGAAAGGCTGAGGCTCAGTTCTTGCCTATGCCAATGTGGGATTCTGGACAGACAACATCAAGCAGTTTTGCTTTGTCAGAGCACAGCCCATGAGGCAGGAATACTAAGGTAGGTGAGTCTAACTGTGCATATTAATCAAAACATATAAAATCACACTTCAAAAAGTAGGCAATAATTTACATTATAGAAGGTTATACTAATTCATTACATGGCTAAAATCCTAGTTTTTTTTTTAACTGAGTGTTCTTATATTGTATTAAGGAGATAAAAATCCAATAAAAGAAACTTATAATTTCACACATTAATTCAAGTTGAAACAGAAAGGAAGACAAATCACTACTAAAGCACTGCAAGGTCTAGGCAAATAAAAGAGGTTACAAGATGCTCAAATCCTTAGGATTCGAAGAGATGGGAGATTCTGTAATAATAGAACTAGGATAACTCCACACAACAAGATTGGAAATTGTTCTAGTATGAATTTGAGTTGAATTTCAAATTTCATGTAATTGCCCCATTATTAGTTTTCTTTTTCCAGCATGGGGCAGATGAGGAAGTGTTTAATGAACTGTTTTGTTATACCTCAGATTAGATTTACCAAAGAATAAGAACCATGTGATTAATTCCATTGGCAAACTACTTGAAGTACAGGGAATGTTGACAATATTTTAACTTCAAATTAGATTGTGGAAAGTTCACCTAACTGGACATGGTTCTTTTACCTAGTTGGAAATCTAACAGGGAACTTATGAAACACTGAGAACACAGCAGAGAAATAATAATAGTTTTGTTAAAACCACTTTACAAATGGAGGTCTCTTCATATTTGTCTTTCTAGTTATTTGCACCCAGCAAAGGGTTTTTCCTTATATTGCTATTGTTACAAAGCTGCTATTCAGAAGAGAAGTCATTGAGCTTTTATTATCAATGTTCACCACTAGGAAAAAAAAAGGAAAGAAAATTGATATGGGTAGGGCTTGGGTAACCTTATTTTTTTCCTTTTATGAGATTTGAATTTCTGTACTTATCCTAAAGAATAAAAAAAAAGGGGGGGGGTGGGGAGCTAAATAAAATCATCTTCTAATGCAACTAAATTAAATTACTTCTAATTCAATAAAATTAGAATATCAAAAGATGAAAACTGAAAATTTGTTCTTGTGACCTTTCATGATATTTAGGCATCTGGCTTCTTAGATCAAGTAATCAACACACTAATTAAAATTACATTTTTTTCGAATGTCAAAACTGTCATCTGCATTTCAATGTTATAATTGTATAAGATTAAAAGAAAAAGGTTGCACACATAAATGAAATCACATTATAAATGTATCTCAATGACTATGTAGTGGAGACAAAGACCTTGCAATCCAGGATACGTCGGTAAATTTGAGGACAGCTCCAATTTACACATACAATGATCTACGTCACTGCATTGAAAGCACCTGGCCAGCCTGCACAGCTGTGGGTAGGAGTTTGCCTAAGTAATAGTGGTTGTGGGTAGTAGCGGCTTGGAGTTTGCCTAAGAGGCTGCAGATCATGCCTTTTGGAGGCAACTTTCTACAGTGTTTCTGTGTCTTATTGCAGCCTTCCTCCTAGGCTGTCTTTTCAAGGGTGATGTTATAGCAAATAGCCTTGGAAGACAGACGGTGTCTCCCTTCAGGCCAGAGGACATATTTGTTTCCTGTCAGGATAATATATAGTAAGTTCCCTTGGAACCCCCTTATAAGACTGAGGTTTCCTAAGCTCGGATTTACTTAGCTGTGACACAGACCCACCGAGTGTGCGACATCACCCTGAACCACCCTGCATTGCCCTCAAGATACAGGGCAAGAGAAACTGTGCACATGAAGCTTTGACTTCCGGATGTTTTTTTTTCAGTCATTGCTGCTTTGAGGTGAAGGCACTACCGACCGTGAGCTAAAGACGTTTCAAACATTCAGATAAACTTGGTCCTTTCACTATAAAGGCACTACTCTTCAGAGGTATTTGGATATTAAACCTCTTATATAACAAGAGAATTCATTACTGCGGTCTTAGCAACACATAAAGAAATACAAACCAGGAAGTCTTCCTTGTCTCCTGGAGGCTGGCTTAGGTGTCCCTCATCTGTGTTCCCGTAATGTCTAACTTTCCAATTACATATGAACAAATCAGTAGTTAGTCTATAAACCACCTCTAGCCCCCCAGCACCAGCTGATTCAAGTTAAACCCACAGTTCCCTGAGCTCTGCCACTTACTACATAACTGACAAAGCAGCAGCAGGTTTCTCCTTTGTCAAGGGGAGCTAATAATGCTACCTTTCTCTAATTGTCTTAAGGGTTTGAGGAAACCATAAAAATGCTTATAAAAGTACCCAGCACAGGCCGGGCACGGTGGCTCACGCCCGTAATCCCAGCACTTTGGGAGGCCGAGGCGGGCGGATCACGAGGTCAGGAGATGGAGACCATCCTGGCTAACACGGGGAAACCCCGTCTCTACTAAAAACACAAAAAATTAGCCGGGCGTGGTGGCAGATGCCTGTAGTCCCAGCTACTCGGGAGGCTGAGGCAGAAGAATGGCGTGAACCCGGGAGGTGGAGCTTGCAGTGAGCCAAGATTGCGCCACTGCATTCCAGCCTGGGCGACAGAGTGAGACTCCGTCTCAAAAAAAAAAAAAAAAAAAAAAAAAAAAAAAAAAAAAAAAAAAAAAAAAAAGGTACCCAGCACAGCATCCAGGCTACAAAAGTGATTATTTTCAAAATTGCTTTTTGACCTTTTGCAACTGAATTGGAAACTACATCTGAGGCCGAGAAGTGCCTGGTTGCTGCACTGGCTGGTGAGACTGAAGCCAGAGCCACTGGGAGCAGTTACCCACATCCCGCTGTGGGATCCCCTGGCCCCTTGCAGAGCACTGGCAAAGCAGGAGGCTCCTGGAGAGGCAGCATCTGTGGATGTTTGAGTTGTGGCTCTCCGCACACCGGTGGGGATTGCCAGAGAAAGCATGAGGCTCCCTGGTCAGCACTGAAGACAGCCACTTTGTAAAGATAACCCCTTTTGTTTTTTAAAGCTTTATATTTCTTCAATGCTAATCTATTCCTAGGAGAGGTTACATCACCTCCAACACCAACCTTTATTTAGCGCCTGCTGTTTTAGAATGATGGACCACATACTCCAGCTCTCCCCTGGAGTGCAGGCGGCCAATGAAGGACTCAGGGAGCACCTTGGCACTTCTCACATGATAAGGAGAGGAACGGATGCGAATCCACACCAAATGAGGTCAGCATCTGTGAGAAGCCAAGGTCTGGTTGCTCCTGCCCCGCCACTACCACCGCAAGCATCCTTGCAATACTTCCTGCCGGACCTGCCAGGCTCCACAGCACTGTGCACTGAGGGGGCCTATCAGAAACACCCTCCATGTCACTAGCTCCCCGTCACGTAGTGATGTGGTTCGGATCTGTGTCCCTGCCCAACTCTTATGTTGAATTGTAATTCCCAATGGTGGGAGGTGGGGCCTGGTGGGAGGTGGGGCCTGGTGGGAGGTGAATGGATCATGGGGGTGGTTTCTCACGGTTTAATACCATTCCCTTAGTGCTGTGGTAGAGTTTTCACGAGATCTGGTGGTTTTAAAGTGTGTGGTACCTCCCACCCTCAATCTCTCTTCTCCAGTTCCTGCTGTATGAGAGGCCTGTTCCCGCTTTGCCTTGGGCCGTAAGTGGAAGCTCCCTGAGGCCTCTCCAGAAGCAGATGCTGCCATGCTTTCTGCACAGCTTGTAGAACCTTGAGCCCATTAAACTTCGTTTCTTTATACATTACCCAGTCTCAGGGTTGTTTTTTTTTTTTTTTTTTTAAGTTTTTGAGACGGAGTCTCGCTCTGTCACCCAGGCTGGAGTGCAGTGGCACGATCTCCGCTCACTAGAAGCGCCACCTCCCGGGTTCACGCCATTCTCCTGCCTCACCCTCCCTAGTAGCTGGGACTACAGGCACCCGCCACCACGCCCGGCTAAATTTTTTGTATTTTTAGTAGAGACGGGGTTTCACCGTGTTAGCCAGGATGTCTTGATCTCCTGACCTCGTGATCCGCCCACCTCGGCCTCCCAATCAGGTATTTCTTTATAGCAGCAAGAGAACGGGCTGATCCACCTAGGAAACTCCTTTGCTGTGGTGCTGAGACCCCAGCAAGGGACATCAGCACTGCCATCTATGCCTCACAAAACCAGCAGTGCTGGGCCCAGCCAGTGACCAGTGAAGGCTGAATGGACATCAATATTTGACCGCGTGCACGCTTTCTAGGGAGGAGACGCTGTTTTAAGTGAATGCGTTAAATACCTGGTAACTTTTTAAACGCACGTTTTTGGGCGAATCCCTGACTTGGAAATACGGGAGGCAAGAGTGCAGCGCGGAACGCCCCCCACCACCCACCTGGAACTCCGGTTCCACAGTCCCTCCACCTGGTGATAATGTGAGCTCCACGCCCTGGCAACTGTGGAGGGAAACCCCCTTGGGCCTTCCAGGCAGCGGAGTCAGGGCAGTGAGCCTCTGCTTTCTCCCATCCCCCGAAATGTAAGCTCAGGTGTCCCCCAGCACCGCAGCTGAAGAACCTTTGCTCAGCAAATAAAGCAAGCTTTCTGGAGTCACCTTTCTTTTTGGTGTTAAGCAATTCCTCACTGTTTTTGTTATTCTCCTTTTCCCAGTATTCTTAGTTTATTCCCAGGTGTAAGCATACAATAAACTGGCAGGCTTGAGTTTCCTGTGGCTTTTCTCGCACGGCTGGTGCTCACCCCACTAACTGCACAGCTGCAAGCAGAGTTTCTGTGGGAATGCCACGCTGGGCTGAACTCTTTGTGTCACAAGTTGATCATGTTTACATCTTCACCCCAAAGTGATAATTTTAGAAGTGGGCTTTTAGGAGGTGATTAGGTCATGAGGGTGGAGCCCACCTGAATAGCATTAGCATTCTTATGAAATAAACCCCAAGAAGCTCCTTCCCACCTACCACCACTGAGGATGTCCAGAGTTGGTTCCTTCCGGGGGTTCTTGGTCGGGCTGACTTGAAGGCTGAAGCTGCGAACCTTCACGGTGTCACAGCTCTTAAAGGCTGCATGGACCAAAAGCGTGAGCAGCAGTAAAATTTACTGTGAAGAGTGAAACAACAAACCTTCCACAGAATAGAAGGTAACCCCAGCAGGTTGCTGCTGCTGCATGGATGTGGCCAGCTTTTATTCCCTTATTTGTCCCCGCCCATGTCCTGCTGATTGGTCCATTTTACAGAGTGCCGATTGGTCCATTTTACAGTGTGCTGATTGGTCCATTTTACAGAGCACTGACTGGTCCATTTTACAAACCTCTAGCTAGCCACAGAGAGCTGATCGGTGTGTTTTTACAGAGTGCTGATTGGCACATTTTACAAACCTCCAGCTAGCCACAGAGCACTGATTGGTGCGTTTTACAATCCTAGCTACAGAGTGCTGATTAGTGCATTTTACAATCCTCTTGTAAGACAGAAAAGGTCTCCAAGTCCCCACCTGGCCCAGAAATCCAGCTGGCTTCACCTCTCAACTTCACACCATCTTTGAAGATGATTGCCAGCTAGAGCTACTGCTTGAATTCTGCTCACTTCTCACAGCCAGGGTGACAGCCCGAGCTGTCGTTGGGAGGCTGAGTATCATGGGGCACACTGTGGCCAGGCGATGCCACCTCACTGCCCTTTGCTCTCCAGAGAACTGCCGACTTCCAAACAGGAGCTGTGTCCTCTCTGACCAGGGCCAGTGACTGACATGGGTGCAGAAGCTACCCCAGCAGGGTCCTTCACATGGCTCCCATGGGACTGGACAGAAGCCAGTTTGAGCGTAGACCACTCCCATTCCCCTTTACCTGAGAACATCCCCACTAAATCGGTTGAACCTGAATACCTGCTTCAGGATCTGCTTCTAGGGCACCCAGCTCAAGACAAGGGCAAGATTATTTTTAAAGGAAAGCAATCTGGATGTGTTATGAGATTTTCTTTCATTTGTTTTGTGGCTGTTTTTCTGAGTCATATTAACTAATTCTGCAATGTGGGCAACTGGAAAATAAAGGCTGTGATTTTCAGCAGCACCATGCCATTATTTCAAAAATTATATTCCTAGCCTTTAATATTCACTGACAAACAGAAGCTAATATACTTTCCTGTTAACACAGCACTGATGTAATGACATTCTCTTTGAAAAAAGTCATCCACACTAGATAATCATGTGTAAGTCAAATTAAAATGGGATGCATGTATCACATTATACTTACACAACAGTAACATCTTAAACGTTTAAAGCAAGGGAAAAATATTGCATCAAACTATTTCAGATGGCATGGTTTGACCTTATATTCTGGTTTGAAAGATTTCATTTCTATAATGGAAAACCCCAATGTTAATATTTGTCTTGAAGAAATACATTAAGTAATTTACCCATTATCCAATTACCAACAGCAGTGAGAAGAACCTGACACCTGTCAGTCAGAAGGTAATGAGGACGCAGAGCCATTCATGTATCCAGGCCATGGTGATATGTACACATTCCTCTTCCAATTCCATATTCAGAGAAATAAATCGGAAGGGAGACCAGACAAAGGCAAGGGAAAACATCCACAGGTGGCTGAAGACACCAGTTTAGGCATGATTCCACACACCACCACCCACCTTACCAGTTTTCCCCCTTTTCCCCAAGTGGGGGTTTTTCTTTTTTTCCTACCCTTTTGTTCAAAGCTTAAAAAATGACTTGCTTTTGTAAAAAAATTCTGAATGGTAAGGTCAGGTGGAGAAAAAAAGGGTTGTAGATTCACACAGGCACTGGATAGGTGCAGGGAAAGATGACCTTTAAATTCCCTGACTGGGCATGGTGACACACCTGTAATCCCAGCACTTTGGGAGGTTGAGGGAGGCGGGTCACCCAAGGTCAGGAGTTCGAGACCAGCCTGGCCAACATGGTGAAACCCCGTCTCTACTGAAAATACAACAAATTAGCCGGGCATGTGCCTGTAATCCCAGCTACTCAAGAGACTGAGGCAGAAGAATCCTTTGAACCTGGGAGGCAGAGGTTGCAGGGAGCCGAGATCACATCATTGCACTCCAGCCTGAGCAACTGAGTGAAACTCCGTCTAAAAAAAACCACAATTCTCTTACCACTCAAAGATGCTCTGACTCCAATAATTGTATCTGGATAATGTATTTATGCCTCTCTAAATGGTTACCTCTCTATACACGCTTATTCTTAGTCATTTTCAGTAGTCATTAAAAAAATTATTAAATAGAAATTTCATTCATTATTCATTGAAAACATGAAATAAACATGAGGTGTTTAATATGATGGTAAAAAAATGCCAAGGACTTTTTAAAATTAATGACATATTTATATATCATACAAAACCTGAAGAGAATTAGTATTGGTTCAGTTAAGAGGTAATTATTTGTGTTTAAAAACTAGAGTTTGCATTAAGAAAAGCAGCTAAATACTTTTCTAACAAGATTTACAGATATTTTTAAACAACCATAAATAAAAATAATTATTAATATATGTTGTTTAATGAGATACTATATATGAAAATTCAATACACAGAGCCCTTTATTATCCTTTGTAGGGTTGCTTAGATGGCAACCAAAGTGGCAATGTATATCTTTCCTCCTGGGATAAGAGTTGTAGTGTGTAACAATCCAAATAGAACCTTTCCCTAGCAGCGTGAAATGCCTGAAATAATAAATCATGCAGATACAAGTCAATGATCTTGATTTATTTAACATCAGAGTGTGAAATCAGGAGCCCCTGATATTCTGAGCGCACATAACATGTTACTTTAAAGAGGGAAACCACCACGGGCACTCGGCTTCTGTAATCCACCCTCTGTTGGAAACAGATTACAGCACCACTCAGAAAACTGACATCAGAAGCCAAGGACTGCCCTTGCCTCTGTGTGGCCGCTGCAGTGCCACTACACAGCCACCCTCCCAGGTAGTCAGCTACACACACTCCGACCCCCACCTCCAGGCCAAGCCCAAGTACCATCCTCTCCTCTGTTCAGTCTTGGATTCTGTAAGGCTGATTTAGACGTCTCCTCCTGTTCTCTACTGCACTTCCCACGAGATACATTTCTTTCTATATTATCATGTTTTGCATGTCTCTTTTCCTAGGGAGATTCTGGGGTTCCTAAGGTCAACAAACGTATTTTTTCATTTACATGTGCCCAGCAGCATGTCTGTTGTATACGGGCACTCACTGACAGCTGGAGAAATGAATAACAAACCTACAGCCGAACAAAGATTTCTTGACAAAGTTCTCCTTGATGTCTTCTGCAGAGCAGGAATGCTGTTATTTTGACTCTTCACGCTTCTGCTGAACTAGAGTAAACAAAGATCTTGTTCATTCCAATAAACTACTTAATTAAGAAGAGTTGTTGAAATGTCAATAAATATTCAAAAGAGAGGCTTTCTGGAGATAATTTGAAATTCAAATTATCTGGCTGTGATAAACGAGAGCTGATGGTAGAGATATTATTAGTCATTCCTCTGCATGTGCTTATTAGTCCCATGGCAGTACTTAGCGCCACGTAGAGAGAGGAAAGCGTGGATAGAAAGGCTCTTGTGAAGCTCATTCAGCCAATGGGCAGGAGAGGAAGGAAGTCTGACTCCTGCGCTTCTAACGCAGTCTATTCACCACAAGCTTCCAGAAACCGATGAGAAGATGTGCGTGCACTCAGGACTTGGCAAAATGATGTGAAATGAAACATCCTGTGATGGATAGGGCCAACACTCTAGGATCAGTGTCAGCTGAAAGCCCACGTTGATCATTGCATCTTACATCAGCTGTTGTCTTCAACCAAATTGTAACCTAAATACCAATTTGGGAACTAATTATGGAAAAAATAAATGTCAATGGCCTGTATAATTGGGCCTTCCCATTTTTCCACTGCCCCATGCTTTATAGTATACTGATGATCTTGATGCATTTCCATAAAGGAGGGAAGAGGAAGGGTGGGGTAGGGAATATCTAGTACCTAATATAGTCCAAGCACTTCAGTGATCTCCTCTTGATACGAGGCAGGGATTACCATTCTGTACCAGAGGCAACTGAAGCTCAGTAAGGCTGATTAACTTACCCAGGGTAACACAGCTAGGAAGTGACATTAAACCCAGTTTTCTTAGGGTTCATCAAAGGTTCTTAAATGTAATTTTAGTAACATCTTTTTAAAGAAAAGTTGGGCAAATTTGGTTCTTTGTTTTTATATACACACATTATTTATCTTCTTTTCCACTGCACTTGCAAATAAGTTCTACCCATGAATGAGTTCCTTCAATTTCCAAGAATGTTATTGTAAGCTATTATTTACAATGTTTATAATTATTTAAATTATAATAGTTATTTTACATTTATAAGTTTGAAGATACAAATGTATTGGTTTACTCAGTGTAGTGCACAATTAAAAATGTCACCTCATTAAACATCAACACCTCCTCTGGCTACTAAATAGTTCCTCATGTATTATTTACATTCCTTGACGGAAGTGAGGGCACTGCCAACCCCTCCAAGTGAACTAAGAATTGAAGCTAAAGTAAACACCTCTGGCTGCTAAATTTCCTCAACACACCATCAATTGTGCTAATATTCAAAATCAGGCAATAGTATGGGCTGCAGATTAAATTACCTTGCTAACTGCACTCTGATTGTTTTTGGCTCTCATGCCTTTGTAATAAAGAGATTTTACTCCCAAATATCATCACTCATCAAAACTTTCCTTAATATACATTTCTATTTCATAATAACAAGACAAGGTATAAAAAGGAGACCATCCTTGAACTTTTAATTGATCTGCATATGCTTTTCTTTACTTGCTTTTTTGATGTTGACACTTCAGTAACTTAATTGTCTTGTCTTTCACGGAGAAGCCAAACTTCATCTATCTTCCTGTTTCTTCAGTGCTGCCTTAAATCAGGTGCTTTCTTGAAGCTTATGCTTGGTTCTCTGTAGTTTATACAATCTTTATATTTGATATTTGGTTATAATGATTACATTGCCACTCAGAACCCTTAATATAGAATTTTGATATTATTTTTGTATTTTTAATTAAATATTATCTCTCCTCTCCTTCCTTCGCTCTATGCTCAGAATTAAGTCATTTTAGAATTTCATTGAACATTGCATTTTTATAGCAACCTTGATAAAATATTTATTTTGTTAACATTGCAAAGATTGCTGATATCCACTTACAAATGTTCCTCTTTTGTTTGATAGCAATAGCACTACTGGAATAAAGATTATATTTACTGGCCAAGTGCAGTGGCTCACACCTGTAATCCCAGCAGTTTAGGAGGCCAAGGCGGGCAGATCACGAGGGTAGGAGTTCGAGACCAGCCTGGCCAATATGGTGAAACCCAGGCTCTACTAAAAATACAAAAATTAGCCAGGCGTGGTGGCTACTCGGGAGGCTGAGGCAGAAGAATCACTGGAACCCGTGAGGCAGAGTTTGCAGTGAGCTGAGATTGTGCCACTGCACTCCAGCCTGGGTGACAGAGAGAGACTCTGTCTCAAAAATAATAATAAAATAAAATAAAAAGATTATATTTACCACCTTCATTTTCATACAGGTACAAACATGTGACCAGATTGTGGCCAATTATGATACATGTAATTCTTGGATGTGTCATGAAAAGGGGAGTTGTTTAACTTTCTCCCCTCTTCCTTTTTCCTGTTGTTTAAAAGTCAGGTTTATGGCTGGCACCCCAGAAGCCATTTAGATCATGAGGTACCTTGAGAACAATAAAACAGAGGAAGCCAAAGTCCCTGAAAATTTGGACTGCCATATTTGCCATAGACTGGCTATTTCCAGACCTTCTGAATGTGAGAAAAATTAAACATATCTTATTAAAACCATTGTTTTAATTTTTTTTACTACCAACCAAACTCAATTTTTAACAGCTTTGTTAAGATACATCATAAAATTCATCAATTTAATGTGTACATGTTAACTTTTAAAATATATTCACAAATATGTGCAACCATAACAACAGTCAGCCCTGAGGAACCATTAATCAATCTGCTTTCTTTCTCTACAGATGTCCCCATTCTGGACTTCCAAATGAGTGTAATCATATACTATATGGTCTTTTGTATCTGGCTTCTTACACTTGTCATGTTTTCTAGGTTCATTCACGTTGAAGCATGTATCAGTACTTCACTCCTTTTTATGGCCAAATAATATTCCATTCTATGGCTATATTCCTTTTATCTATTCATCGATGGACATTTGGGTTATTTTCACCTTTGGTCTATTAATGACTAATGCTGCTATATATATTTATGTACAAGTTTTTGTGTGGGCAAATGTTTTCATTTTTTTTTTTTTTTTTTTTTTTTGAGACGGAGTCTCGCTTTTTCTCCCAGGCTGGACTGCAGTGGCGCTATCTCGGCTCAGTGCAAGCTCCGCTTCCCAGGTTCACGCCATTCTCCTGCCTCAGCCTCCTGAGTAGCTGGGACTACAGGTGCCTGCCACTGCGCCCAGCTAATGTTTTGTATTTTTAGTAGAGACAGGGTTTCACCGTGTTAGCCAGGATGGTCTTGATCTCCTGACCTCGTGATCCGCCAGCCTTGGCCTCCCAAAGTGCTGGGATTACAGGCGTGAGCCACCGAGCCCGGCCCATGTTTTCATATTTCTTGGGCATATACCTATGAGTAGAATTGCTGCATCAAATTTTAATTCTCTGTTTAACCACTTGAGAAACTGCCAGACTGCTTTCCAAAGTGGCTGCACCATTTTACATTCCTACCAGTAGTGTACATGAGTTCCGATTTCCCCACATCCTTGCCAGCACTTGCTATCTGACTTTTTGGTTCTAACTATCCTAGTGCATATGAAGTGGTATTTCATCATGGTTTTAGTTTGCATTTCTCCAATGACTAATGATATTGAGCAACTTTTCAAGTGCTTATTGGCCATTTGTATTTCTCTGTGGTAGAAGAGTCTATTGAAATCCTTTGCCCATTTTTAAATTAGTTCATTTGTGTTTTTATTATGGAGTTATGACAGTTCTTTATATATTCCAGATATGAGTCATTTTAGATACAGTATTTGCAGATGTTTTCTTCCATTCTGTGGGTTGTCTATTCACTTTCTTGCTGATGTTCTTTGAGTCACAAGAGTTTTAAACTTTAATACTGCAATTTATCTAATTTTGCTGTTTGTGCTTTTGGTGTCATATCTAAAAATCCTTCAAATACAAGGTTGTAAATATTTATCCTATGTTTCTGCTAAGAGTTTTACAGCTTTAACTCTTATGTTTAGATCTTTGGTCTATTTTTGGTTAATTTTGGCATATGGTGTGAGGTAAGGGTCCATTTTCATTCTTTTTCATGACAATTCAACTGTTCTCACACCACTTACTGAAAAGACCATTCTAATTTTTCTGATTTTATTTTCTGAATTGTTTGTTGCATATATAGAGAAATAGAATTAATTTTTGTGTGTTGATCTTGTATCCTATAACCCTGCTGAACTAATTACTAGTTCTATTAATTTTTTAGTGAATTCATTAGGATTCTGGGCATATGATCATGCCATCTGCAAATAAAGTTGCTTTGCTTCTTCTTTTCCAAGCTGGATGCCTTTTATTTTTCACTTGGCTAATTGTCCTGGCTAAAACCTCCTTTACAGTGTTGAATACATGTAGCAAAAGAAGACATCATAGAATTGCTCCTGATATTAGGGGAAAAGCACCTGCTCTTTTATCATTTAGTCTAATGTTAGCTGTGGGATTTTGTAGATATCATTTGTCAGGTTGAGGGATTTTCCTTCTTTTTCAGTTTATTGAGTTTTTTTAATATCATGAATAAGTGTTGGATTTTGTCAAATACTTTTTATGCATTTGAGATCATTGTGATTTTTAAATTATATTGATATAATCTATTGCATTAATTTATTTGTGGGTGTTAAACCAACCTTTGATTTCTGAGATAAATCCCACTTGGTCATGGTGCATATTTTTTTAATATGTTGCATGGCTTGGTTTGTTAAAATTTTGTTGAGGAATTTTGAATCTATATTCATAAAATATATTGGTCTAAAGTTTTCTTTTCTTATAATATTTTTCATTTTGGTATCAGGGTAATACTGAAATCATACAATGATTTGGGAAGATTTTCTCCTCTTCTACTTTTTGGAAATGTTGGTGAAATTTTGATATTACTTTTTCTTTAAATGTTTGGTAGAATTCAGCAATGATATACCATCTGGGCCTGGGACTTTTTGTGGGTAAGTTTTAAAAGTAATTATACAATCTCTTTGCTTGTTATAGGTTTATTCAGATTGTCTGTTTCTTCTTGAGTCCCTTTGGCAGTTTGCTTGTAACAATTTGTCCATTTCATCTAAGTTATCTCATTTTTTAGTGTGCAATTATTCATGGTTTTCCTTTATAATTCTTTTATTTCTGTAAAATAAATAGTAACATCTCCTATTTCGTTTCTGATTCTAGTCATTTAACTAGTCTCTCTTTTTTTCTTGATAAATTTTCCTAAAGTTTTGTCAATTTTCTTGATCTTTTCATGGACCACTTTTTGGTTCTGTTGATTTCCCGCATTCATACTTAATTATTACTAGTAGAGACAAGCAGCTTCATTTAATTATTTGTAATTGCAAGAGACATACTCAGAGTGAAATCTGATGCTCTGTGAGCTATCTCCACAAATAACCATTTGTGTTTTTAATGGATGGGGCAGGAAGCAGGACTTTGTCTATCAAAGATGCAAGGCTCTAAAATTTGTTTCCCTTTAGTTCATGTTTACTTATTATTTGGAGAAATAATACCATTTTTTTCTGTGAAGGTAATGTATACAAGGCATGTAAATCACTCAACAGAGTAGATCCCACAAAAACAGCTTTTTTTCTCTTTCCGTTGTGAGGTTTATTCTTTTGTGAGTGAGGGATTACCAATGGAATGAGTCCAGCACTGACTCCTGTGCTTTCAGGTCAGTAAGATAATTTCATTTCCAAAGCACTGATACTAAATTGTTTTGACTTGGGTTATTTTAAAATGTAAAATTGGAATTTTGATTCTAAATCTTGCTTTTAAGCTTATCTTCTAAAGGAACTTTTGACTGCCCTAAAGGAGCTACCAGCTTTAGTTGAGTAAAACTATGGCCAGATACAGATTTGATGGAAAAAGACCATTCTAACTCAATGTGGTATGGGGGAAATTTTTAGTGTGCTCAGTCCACAGTAGTGAAAATAATAATAATTATTCAAAGAGAAAATCCTTTTGGGACTTAAGACTGGAATGTGATTTTACCTAAAACGTTGGATTCTGAACGATTTGCTTCTAATTACAGGTTCATCTAAATATAGGATCTGAAAATTTTTTTCTATAAATGCCAGAAAGTGAATATTTTAGGTTTTACAGGCCACACAATCTCTGTAACAAGTACTCAATTTTGCCATTGTAGCATAAAGGCAGCTATAGACAAATACATAAATAAGTGAGTAGGGCTGTGTTCCAATAAAACGTTATTTTCAAAAACTGATACTGCTGGACTTGGCTCACTGGCTGTAGTTTGCCAAACCCTAATTTATCGAAATATACAACCAACGTAAACATATCAATAAGCCTTCTGGCTTATCCTCAGAAGATGTCTCTTTCTAATTTTCTAAAGAATATATCCAAAACAACCCCAAACAAACATGTAAAATTAATAGTTTCATTCTCTACCCTTGAATTATGTTTCCCAAAAGTCTCAAATCAATTTGGCAGACCCAGCACAAGTACTTGGGTCCCCTCCTTCATAATACCTCATTAAACTGAGATTATTAAAAGGAATATGCACATCACAGTGAAGTTAACCATCAGCGGCCAACTGATTTCCACTAAACCTTTAGAGTAGAAAAGTGGATGGTAACCTGTTGATGACTAACATGAATAAAATACTCCCAGAACATAAAACAGAGCATTGCAGCCAAGAAGAAAACTGACTCAGTCCAAGTATGAAGGTAAAGAATGTTAGCAGAATGAGAAAGAGGTGTCCAAAAAGCTGAAAAGCAATTGGAGACCTTTGTTTGGAACTATCAGTCCCATTGGGTCTCCAAACTCACCACCATCCTGTCCTCTTCCCTCCAACCCATGCATGATGTATTTTATTATCGGGATGAAAGAAACAAACAAATAGATAAACAACAACAATAACAACAAAATCTTCAGACATTTTTAATAAAGACATTTAAATATAATTACCAATGAAGAACTAGCCTTCTAAAGAGGGCTTAAGGAGCCCAGAAAAGAAAGGCCTTTTTTATTCTGAGACGGGGGGGTGCCCCACCACTTGGGTCAGCTGTTTACTAACCTTAAAATAAAACATGTCTGCTGAAATCCCAGAAACATATCCAGACCTTTTATTTACTCTTAGTAGATTGCAAAAGATAACCACATGAGATATGATAAAGATAACTACATGTGCTAACAAAAAATGAGAAAACTACCACAAAAATTCAAACCAGTATGCACTTTAAAAGATGAATGGATCACAAAAGGTCATCATTCAGTCTTAGAATGAAAACCACTGACAGGAGGGGAATAAAAGACCACAGTAAATTAAATAAAAGATAAAAAATAGCATTAAAAATAAATACTTTGTGGATAAAAAAAGTCATTACTATTCTTGGAGAGAGGTAAGGAAATATAGACTATATAAATCAAGAATAGGATGGCATCACTTTAGGAGGCCAAGAAAGGAAGATCACTTGAGGCTAGGAGTTTGAGACCAGCCTGAGCAACATAGCAAGACCCCATTTCTGCAAAAAAAAAAAAGAAAAAAATTAGCCAGGCATGGTGGCACACCCCTGTCATCTCAGCTACTCAGGAGGCTTAAGTGGGAAAGTCACTTGAGCCCAGGAGTTCGAGGTTAGACAGTGAGCTCTGGTCACACCACTGCACTCCAGCCAGGACAACAGAGTGAGACACTGCCTCTATAAAAAAAGCAAACAAACAAAAACTCACAAAGGGCCACAAAGGATAGGATGATATAACAACAGGATAATCAGAAAAATAATTACCTGACCATATCAGCTTTAAATGTAAATGATCTACACATACCAATTAAAAGGCAGATATTATCACATTGGATTAAAAAAAGCAACTGTATGTACCTATGAGACCCAACTGTATGTGCCTACAGGAAATGTACTCTAAAATAAAGACACATATAGCTTCTTAGTAAATGGATAGAGGCTGGTGTAGTGGCTCATGCCTGTAATCCCAGCACTTTGGGAGGCTGAGGCAGGTAGATCACCTGAGGTCAGGAGTTTGAGACCAATCTGGCCAACATGGTGAAACACTGTCTCTACTAAAAATAGAAAAATTAGCTGGGCATGGTGGCACACGCCTGTAGTCCCAGCTACTCAGGAGGCTGAGGTAGGAGAAGCGCTCGAACCCAGGAGGCGAAGGATGCAGTGAGTTGAGATTGCAACACCGCACTCCAGCCTGGGTGACAGAATGAGGCTCTGTCTCAAAAAAAAAAAAAAAAAAAGGAATGGATAGAAAACTATATATCATACTAACACTAAGCAAAGGAGAGCTGAAGTGGTCATATCAGTATTAGACATTGTACAATTCAGAGCAAAGAAAATTGGCAAAGATAAAGAAGGGCATTTTGTAATATTAAATAAGTCATTAAGAGGATATAATAATGCTAAATGTAAAGCACCTGGTAATAGGACTTCAAAATACATGAAACAAAACCTAATAGAAATGCAATAAGAAATAGCCAAATGAACAATTATAGGCAGAGATTTCAATACAACTCTCTCAATAATCACAAAGATAAGTTGACGGAAAATCAATAAGGATATAGAAAACTTGAGCAATACTATCACCTAAGGTGATCAAATAGACATTTATAGAACACTCCATCCAACAACAGAATATACATTCTTCTCAAGGGCTCATGAAACATGACCAAGATAGACCACATTCTGAGCCACAAGACAAACCTTGATCCTGTATGTATGTTCTCTGACCAAGATGGAACCAAATTAGAAAGATCTGGAAAATGACCAAATATTTGTTAACTACTTAAAACCAATTCAAAATAACTGGTAGATCAATGAAGATTTCAAAAGGTGAATTGGGAAATATTTTGAACAGCGTAAAAATGACGATACAACAAACAAAAATGTGTGGGATGCCACTAAAGTAGTACTTAGAGTGGTATTTATAGTCCTAAGTATCTATATTAAAAGGGGAGAGAAGTCCCAAATCAATGTCCTCTGCTTATACCTTAAGAAACTAGAAAAAGAAGAGCAAAATAAATTCAAATTTAAAAGGAAATAACTTAATGAAATAGAATATAAAAAAATAGAAAAATCAATAAAACCAAAATCTTTTTTTTGAAAAAATAAGTAAAATGCTAAAGCTCTAGCCAGACTAATCAGAATAAAAAGAGATAAGATACAGATCACAACATCAACAATGAAAGTAGTAATATCATTACATATTTTATAGATATTTAAAGGATAATCAGGGAATCTTACAAACAACTTCACACCAATAAATTCAACAACTTCAATTAAATGGAAAGATTCCCTGAGAACTACAAACTAGCAAAGCTTATTCAAGAAGAAACAGATTACTTAAGCAGTCTTTTAGTGGTTTAAAAATCTTCAGTTTTGATTCTCGGGCAAGATGGCTGAATAGAAACAGCTCTGGTCTGCGGCTCCCAGCGAGACCAATGCAGAAAGCGGGTGATTTCTGCATTTCCAACTGAGGTACCTGGTTCATCTCATTGAGACTGGTTAGACAGTGGGTGCAGTCCATACAGGGCAAGCAGAAGCAGGGTGGGGCGTCACCTCACCTGGGAAGTGCAAGGGGTCAGGGAAGTTTCTCCCCTAGCCAAGGGAAGCCATGAGGAACTGTGCCTGCTGTGAAGGATGGTGCTATCTGGCCCAGATACTATGCTTTTCCCACAGTCTTCGCAACCCACAGAGCAGGAGATGCCCTCGGGTGCTTACACCACCAGGGCCCTGGGTGTCAAGCACAAAACTGGGCAGCCATTTGGGCAGACACCAAGCTAGGTGCAGGAGTTTATTTTCATACCCCAGTGGCACCTGGAACACCAGTGAGACAGAACGGTTCACTCCCCTGGAAAGCGGGCTGAAGCCAGGGAGCCAAGTGGTTTTGCTCAGCAGATCCCACCCCCAAGGAGCCCAGCAAGCTAAGATCCACTGGCTTGAAATTCTTGCTGCTAGCACAGCACTCTGAAGTTGACCTAGGATGCTCCCGTTTGGTGGGGGGAGGGGCATCTGCCATTACTGAGGCTTGAGTAAGCCGTTTTCCCCTTACAGTGTAAACAAAGCTGCTGGGCAATTTGGACTGGGCAGAGCCCACGGCAGTGCCTCAACGCTGCTGTAGTCAGACTGCCTCTATAGATTCCTCCTCTCTGGGCATAACATCTCTGAAAGAAAGGCAGCAGCCCCAGTCAGGGGCTTATAAAACTCCCATCTCCCTGGGACAGAGCACCTGAGGGAAGGGGTGGCTGTGGGCACAGCTTCAGCAGACTTAAACGTTCCTGCCTGCTGGCTCTGAAGAGAGCAGCGGATCTCCCAGCACAGTGCTCGAGCTCTGCTAAGGAACAGACTGCCTTCTCAAGTGGGTTGCTGACCCCTGTGCCTCCTAACGGGGAGACACCTCCCAGCAGGGGTTGACAGACACCTCATACAGGAGAGCTCTGGCTGGCATCTGGAGGCTTCCCTTCTGGGATGAAGCTTCCAGAGGAAGGAACAGGCAGCAATCTTTGCTGTTCTGCAGCCTCTGCTGGTGATAGCAAGGCAAACAGCGTCTGGAGTGGACCCCCAGCAAACTTCAGCAGAACTGCAGAAGAGGGGCCTGACTGTTAGAAGGAAAACTAACAAACAGAAAGCAATAACATCAACATCAACAAAAAGGACGACCATGCAAAAACTGCATCCAAAGATCACCAACAGAAAAGACCAAAGGTAGATACATCCACGAAGATGAGGAAAAACCAGTGCAACAAGGCTGAAAATTCCAAAACCAGAATGCCTCTTCTCCTCCAAAGGATCACAACTCCATGCCAGCAAGGGAACAAAACTGGACAGAGAATGAGCTTGACGAATTGACATAAGTAGGCTTCTGAAGGTTGGTAATAGCAAACTCCTTTGAGCTAAAGGAGCATATTCTAACCCAATGCAAGGAAGCTAAGGACGTTGATAAAAGGTTAGAGGAATTACTAACTAGAATAACCAGTTTAGAGAAGAACATAAATGATCTGATGGAGCTGAAAAATACAGCACAATAACTTTGTGAAGCATATACAAGTATCAATAGCCAAATTGATCAAGCAGAAGAAAGGATATCAGAGATTGAAAATCAACTTAATGAAATAAAGCATGAAGATTAGAGAAGAAAAGAAGGAAAAGGAATGAACAAAGCCTCCAAGAAATATGAAACTATGTGAAAAGACCAAATCTACATTTGATTGTGTACCTGAAAGTGATGGGGAGAATGGAACCAAGTTGGAAAACACACTTCAGGACACTATCCAGGAGAACTTCCCCAACCTAGCAAGACAGGCCAACATCCAAATTCAGGAAATATGGAGAATACCCAAAGATACTCCTTGAGAAGAGCAACCCGAAGACACATAATCGTCCAATTCACCAAGGCTGAAATGAAGGAAAAAATGTTAAGAGCAGCCAGAGAGAAAGATCAGGTTAGCCACAAAGGGAAGCCTATAAGACTAACAGTGGATCTCTCGGCAGAAATCCTACAAGCCAGAAGAGAGTGGGGACCAATGTTCGACATTCTTAAAGAAAAGAATTTTCAACCCAGAATTTCATATCCAGCCAAACTAAGCTTCATAAGTGAAGGAGAAATAAAATCCTTTACAGACAAGCAAATGCTGAGGGATCTTGTAACCACCAGGCAGCCTGCCTTACAAGAGCTCCTGAAGGAAGCACTAAATATGGAAGGGAAAAACCGGTACCAGCCACTGCAAAACAACCCAAAATGTAAAAGCCATCAACACTATGAAGAAACTGTATCAACTAATGGGCAAAATAACCAGCGAGCATCATAATGACAGGATGGAATTCACACATAACAATATTAACCTTAAATGGAAACAGACTAAATGCCCCAATTAACAGGCACAGATTGGCAAATTGGATAAAGAGTCAAGATCCATCAGTGTGCTGTATTCAGGAGACCCATCTCACATGCAAAGACACACACAGGCTCAAAATAAAGAAATGGAGGAAGATTTACCAATCAAATGGAAAACAAAATAAAGCAGGGGTTGCAATCCTAGTCTCTTATAAAACAGACTTTAAACCAACAGAGATCAAAAGAGACAAAGAAGGCCATTACATAATGGTAAAGCGATCAATGCAACAACAAGAGCTAACTATCCTAAATATATATGCACCCAATACAGGAGCATCCAGATTCATAAAACAAGTTTGTGGAGACCTACAAAGAAACTTAGACTCCCACATAATAATAGTGGCAGACTTTTAACACCCCACTGTCAATATTAGATCAATGAGACAGAAAATTAGCAAGGATATTCAGGACTTGAACTCAGCTCTGGACCAAGCAGACCTAATAGACATCTACAGAACTCTCCACCCCAAATCAACAGAATATACATTCTTTTCAGCACCACATAGCACTTATTCTAAAATCGACCATGTAATTGGAAGTAAAACACTTCTCAGCAAATGCAATAGAACAAAAATCATAACAAACAGTCTCTTGGACCACAGTGCAATCAAATTAGAACTCAGGAATAAGAAACTCACTCAAAACTGCACGACTACATGGAAACTGAACAACCTGCTCCTGAATGACTAATGGGTAAATAACAAAATTAAGGCAGAAATGAATAAGTTATTTGAAATCAATGAGAACAAAGACACAATGTACCAGAATCTCTGGGGCACAGCTAAAGCAGTGTTTAGAGGGAAATTTATAGCACTAAATGCCCACAGGAGAAAGCGGAAAAGATCTAAAATCAACACCTTAACATCACAATTAAAAGAACTAAAGAAGCTAGAGCAAACAAATTCAAAAGCTAGCAGAAGACAAGAAATAACTAAGATCAGAGCAGAACTGAAGGAGATAGAGATATGAAAAACCCTTTAAAAAATCAATGAATCCAGGAGTTGGTTTTTTGACAAGATTAACAAAATAGATAGACCACTAGCCAGAGAAAAGAGAGAAAAAGATGAAAAGAAGAGAAGAAAAAAAAAAGTAGAAAAAAAAAGAGAGAAGAATCAAATAGACACAATAAAAAATGATAAACGGGAAATCACCACTGATCCCACAGAAATACAAACTGCCATCAGAGAATACTGTAAATACCTCTATGTAAATAAAGTAGAAAATCTCGAAGAAATGGATAAATTCCTGGACACATACATCCTCCTAAGACTAAACCAGGAAGAAGTCGAATCCCTGAATAGACCAATAACAAGTGAAATTGAGGCAGTAATTAATAGCCTAGCAACCAAAAAAAGCCCAGGACCAGAGAGATTCACAGCCAAATTCTACCAGAGGTACAAAAAGGAGATGGTACCATTCCTTCTGAATCTATTCCAAACAACAGAAAAAGAAAGACTCCTCCCTAACTCATTTTATGAGGCCAGCATCATCCAGATACCAAACCTGGAAGAGACACACACACAAAAAGAAAATCTCAGGCCAACATCCCTGATGAACTTTGATATGAAAATCCTCAATGAAATACTGGCAAACAAATCCAGCTGCACATCAAAAAGCTTATCTATCCCAATCAAGTCAGCTTCATCCCTAGGATGCAAGGCTGGTTCAACATATGCAAATCAATAAATGTAATTCATCACATAAACAGAACCAGTGACAAAAACCACATGATTGTTTCAATAGATGCAGAAAAGGCCTTTGATAAAATTCAACACCCCTTCATGCTGAAAACACTCAATAAACTAGATATTGATGGAATATCTCTCAAAATAATAAGAGCTATTTATGACAAACCCACATTCAATATCATACTTAATGGACAAAAGCTGGATGCATTCCCTTTGAAAACTGGCACAAGTCAAGGATGCCCTCTCTCACCACTCCTATTCAACATAGTATTGGACGTTCTGGCTGGGGCATTCAGTCAAGAGAAAGAAATAAAGCATATTCAAGTAGGAAGAGAGGAAGTCAAATTATCTCTGTTTGCAGATGACATGATTGTGTATTTAGAAAACCCCATCGTCTCAGCCCCAAAACTTTCCTTAAGTTGATAAGCAACTTTGGCAAAGTCTCTGGATACAAAATCAATACGCAAAAATCACAAGCATTCCTGTACACCAATAATAGACAAACAGAGAGCCAAATCATGAGCAACCTCCTATTCACAATTGCTACAAAGATAATAAAATACCTAAAAATACAACTTACAAGGGATGTGAAGGACCTCTTAAAGGAGAACTACAAACCACTGCTCAAGGAAATAAGAGAGGACACAAACAAATGGAAAAACATTCCATGCTCATGGATAGGAAGAATCAATATTGTGAGTTTTCATGAATTTCATGAATTTGGCCAAACTGTCCAAAGTAATTTATAGATTCAATGCTATTCCCATCAAGCTACCATTAACTTTCTCCACAGAATTAGAAAAAACTACTTTAAATTTCATATGGAACCAAAAAAGAGCCCGTATAGCCAAGACAATCTTAAGGAAAAAGAACAAAGCTGGAGACATCAGGCTACCTGACTTCAAACTATACTACAAGGCTACAGTGACCAAAACAGCATGGTACTGGTACCAAAACAGATATAGAGACCAATGGAATAGAACAGAGGCCTCAGAAATAACACCACACATCTACAACCATCTGATCTTTGGCAAACCTGACAAAAACAAGCAATGGAGAAAGGATTCCCTGTTTAATAAATGGTGTTGGGAAAACTGACTAGCCATAAGCAGAAAACTGAAACTGGACTCCTTCCTTATACCTTATACAAAAATTAACTCAAGATAGATTGACGATTTAAATGTAAGACCTAAAACCATAAAAACCCTAGAAGAAAACCTAGGCAGTACCATTTAGGACATAGGCATGGGCAAAGAATTCATGACTTAAACAACAAATTTAGAACAATGGCAACAAAAGCCAAAATTGACAAATGGAACCTAATTAAACTAAAGAGCTTCTGCCCAGCAAAAGAAACTATCATCAGAGTGAACAGGCAACCTACAGAATTGGGAGAAAATTTTTGAATCTATCCATCTGACAAAGGGCTAATATCAAGAATCTACAAGGAACTTACAAGAAATTTACAAGAAATTTCTTTAAGAAAACTTAAAGAAATTTACAAGAAAAAAACAAAGAACTCCATCAAAAAGTGTGTGAAGGATATGAACAGACACTTTTCAAAAGAAGATATTTATGCAGCCAATAAACATGTGAGAAAAAGCTCATCATCACTGGTCATTAGAGAAATGCAAATCAAAACCAAAATGAGATACCATCTCATGCCAGTTAGAATGGTGATCATTAAAAAGTTAGGAAACAACAGATGCTGGAGAGGATGTGGAGAAATAGGAAAGCTTTTACACTGTTGGTGGGAGTGTAAATTAGTTCAACCATTGTGGAAGACAGTGTGGTGATTCCTCAAGGATCTAGAACTAGAAATACCATTTGACCCAGCAATCCCATTACTGGGTATATACTCAAAGGATTATAAATCATTCTACTATAAAGACACATGCACATGTATGTTTACTGCAGCACAATTCACAATAGCAAAGACTTGGAACCAACCCAAATGCCCATTATTGTTAGACTGGGTAAAGAAAATGTGGCACATATGCACCATGGAATACTATGCAGCCATAAAAAACATGAGTTCATGTCCTTTGCAGGGACATGGATGAAGCTGGAACACATCATTCTCAGCAAACTAACACGGGAACAGAAAACCAAACACTGCATGTTGTCACTCATAAGTGTGACTTGAACAATGAGAACACATGGACACAGGGAGGAGAACATCACACACCGGGGCCTGTCAGGGGGTGGGGGGCTAGTGGAGGGATAGCATTAGGAGAAATACCTAACGTCGATGATGGGTTGATAGGTGCAGCAAACCACCATGGCACGTGTGTACCTATGTAACAAACCTGCTCGTACTGCACATGTATCCCAGAACTTAAAGTATATATATATATAAAATGTATGTCTGTATGTATATATATGCATACATTCAAAAACCAATCAATATAATTCATCACATGAAAAAAAGAAAAACAGCTTTACCATCAACTCATTAGGAGTAGAAGCATTTGAAAAAATCTAATATGCATTCCTGATGAAATGCACTCAGAAAACTAAGACAAGAAGGGAACTTTGTCAATCTGATGAAGGGCGTGTATGAAAACCTACAGCAAACACTAACTTCATTGTGGAAGACTAAATGCTTTCTCTGTCATGTCAGGAACCAGGCCAGAACATTATTGCCATTTCTATTCAGCATTGTACTGGAGGTTCTTGCTGATGAAATAAAGCAAGAAACAGAAATAAAAGGCATCCAGACTGGCAAGAAAAAAGTAAAATTCTCTTTATTTAGAGACAGCAATACTGTCTATGTAAAAAATCTGAGGGAGTCACTTTAAAGAGCTACTAGAACTAATTAGTGAGTTTAGTAATATTTCAAAATACAGGTCAATATACAAAAGTCAACTGCATTTCTACATACCAGCAACAATGAGAAATTGAAATTTTAAAATTAGCATTTACAGTAACACCCCTAAATATAAAATAATAGGAATAAATCTGACAAAAGGTATACAAGGTCTCTACACTGGAAACTGAAAACTGGCAGGGCGCGGTGGCTCACGCCTATAATCCCAGCACTTTGGGAGGCCAAGGCGGGCAGATCACCTGAGGTCGGGAGTTCAAGACTAGCCTGAAACCCTGTCTCTATTAAAAACACAAAATCAGCTGGGTGTGGTGGTGCATGCCTGTAATCCCAACTACTTGGGAGGCTGAGGCAGGAGAATCACTTGAACCCAGGAAGCAGGAGTTGCAGTGAGCCGAGATCACGCCATTGTACTCCAGCCTGGGCAACAAGAGCGAAACTCCGTCCAGAAAAAAAAAAAAAAAAACCCGAAAACTACTGCTGAGAGAAATGTTAAAAGACTTAAACTAGTGGTTTTCAGTCAGTTTTTGGTTTTTTTTTTTTTTTTGCTTCAGGGGACATTTGGCAATGTCTGGAAACATTTTTGGTTGTCACACCTGGGGATGGGGAAAACAAGTTACGCAACTGGAATCTGATGAGTAGAGGCCAGGGATGCTGCTGAACAGTTCCCCACAACAAAGAGTTACTCAGTCCAAAATGTCAAGGTGCCAAGGCTGAGAAACCCTGGCAATGATGCACAGTGGAGAGGTAAACAGTGTTTATGGGCCAGAAGACTTAACATTGTTAGGGTAGCAATTCTCCACAAATCTATAAATTCAATGCAGTTCCAATCAAATTCCCAGAAGGCTTTTTTTGTGTGTGTGTATATTACCAAGCCAGTTCTAAACTTCTTAAGGAAATGAAAAGGTCCTAAAATAGCTGAAACTCGTTTGAAAAAGAATAACAAATTTGATAAACTAACACTACATGACTTTAAGCCTTATTATAAAACCACAGGTTAAGACAGTGTGACATTGACTGCAGCATAGCCATGTGGAACAGGAGAGTCTAGATAGGAACCAACATATGTATACAGACAATTGGTTTTCAGCAAGGATGCAAAGTCAATTCAGCAGGGATAGTTTTTTCTTTTTTAACAAATGGTGTTTAACAATTGGGTATGCATATGTAGAAAATGAACTTTCATTTATATCTCACAGTATATGCAAATGTTAACTCAAAATGTATCATAAGTCTAAATGTGATACCTAAAGCTATAAAGCTTCTAGAAAAAAATATAAGGAAAATTCTTGAGGACCTTTGGTCAGGAAAAGATTTCTTAAATACAATACCAAATGCATGACCCATAAGAGAAAAATAATTTGGGCTTCATCAAAATTAAAACCTTATACTCTCTGAAAAACTGCTGAGAGAATAAAAGAGAAGCCAAGGAATAGGAGGGAAAAGTTACAAAGCAAAGCATATATCTTATAATGGATTTGTATCCAAACTATGTGAAGAACTCTCAAAACACAATAAGAAACAAACCAATTAAAATGGACAGAAGATGTAAACAGGCAAGTAAACATAAGGAAAGATGCTTAATATCATTAATTAATAATAAAATACCAATTGCAACTAAAAGAAATACCACTACACAATCTTAGAATGGCTAAAATTTGAAAGACTGACCACACCAAGTATTGGAGAATATGTGGAGGAATTGAAATTCTCATACACAAATGGTAAAATGTGCAATGGTGAAACTAGTTTGAAAAACAGTTTGGTAGTTTCATAAAAAGTTAAACATATACCACCATAAGATCCTTTCTTGTGTCTTTAGCCAAGAAAAATGAAAGCATTTCACTTTTCGGCCTTTTAGCTAAGATCAAGTGAAAAATGAAAGCACAGAAGTATGCAAAGACTTGTGCATGGATGTTCATAGCAGCTTTATATTCAAGAGTCAAAAAGTAGAAACAACCCAAATGTCTATCAACAGGTGAATGGATAACAAATTGTTGTGTAGTCATACAATGCATACAACTCGGTGATAAAACTGAGCTGCTGATCACACAACAACATGGATGAATCTTATATAGCTATGCTGAGTCAAAGGGTAGAGAAAAAAGAGTGTGTACTATTTGATTTCATTTATATAAGATTTTAGAAAATGCAAACTTTTCCCTAGTGTATCAATTGTTGAAAGCACATTTGTTGTTGCTTGGAGACAGGATTGGAAGGCTTAGAGTGGGGTGGAGATATTATAAAGTGATGCTAGTAAAATTTTGGTGGGGACGAATGTTTTCTATTTTGATTGTGAAGATTGTTTCATGATGTCAAAGTTTATTAAATTACACACTTTAAATATGTGTGGTTTTTGTGTGTCATTTATAATTTAAAAATGCCATTTAGAAAATAAAATAGAATTGTTGAAAGATAAAAACAATTTCCCAGAAAACATAGCTAACAGACAAAAAAAAAAAATCTAGAACAGGACAGAAAGACTATATATTAAGAATCAAACCATTAAGTGCAAAATCAGACTAGTAAGAGGCAGAAGAAATTTTCTAAAAAGTAATAGAAGAAAAATGTTTAGAGCTAAGAGATGCAGATCTTTAGGATGAGAGTTTCGCTCAGGATCCAACACCATAGTTTCGCTCAGGATCCAACACCATAAACAAAAGATTCATACTAAATTCACCTTTATGAAATACCAGAAAAACCTCACTCGGCCAGGGTTGGTTGGGTGGGGATAGTGGGGAAGTGAGAAGTTGGGGGTGAGTAACCTATAAGCAAATAAGATCATCTGACATCAAGCCTGTTATCAGCATCATTGAATGATAAAATACAATGGTGCAAGGATTTCAAAGTTCTAGGGAGATTACTTTCCAACACACAAGTCAATACCTAGCTAACTACCAATTAAACATGAAGGACCAAAGGAAGAGTCAAGAGACGCATGAAGCCTCGAAACCTCTGGTCACCTATGCTCTTCCTGAGACATTAACTGAAGATGAACTTAGGCAAAATGGGGACAAAACCAGAAAAAAGGAAAAACATGAACGATATTTAAAAATTACGGAATATAGGAGTTTAGTGAAAATAAATCACGGGATGAGATTTATAACGAGGAATTAGTTTGCAACAATCCTAATTTGTACGGGAAGTTAGTCAATGCCAAGAAGAATATTTTCATGAAGGAAAATGGAAAAGGTTCCCAATAATAAATTTAATGACTGAAGTAGTGGTAATATTATGCACACAGTCAAGAAGGCACATACGTCTCTCTTCATTAAAAAAGAATGCAAATTAGAAACTCCAGAATAGATATTTGTGGGTGACAGAGTGAAATGAAACCTAAGAAGGTCCTGATGCAAACATAAATGTCATGTGGTTTGGATCAATTGAAGGAATGTAAGAAAAATAATTCATTTGACTTCAATCCTAGGAATATTCTCCTTGAAATAGCCCAAAGTTGAGACATTGGACTTCTAAAGGTGAGAAAGAAACCCAAGCAAACTGCTTAGCTCTGCTTTCAATAATATTTATATAATCTTAATAACATCACAGTTGTTAATTTGTTTGTAACTTTCAGAATTTATTTATAAGTAAACCCCTCAAGGCTGAAGTATAGTTAGAGTGCCAAATGTAAAAGTTCTGGATCTTGACAACGAAGTAACAGCTGATAGAACATCTCTTTTTTCACATGCCATCAACAAATTCCACTTTCCAGGCTAAAAGCACTACAGTATTTCTGTTATTATTCTTCTTCTAATGTTTATCTTTACATATTCAAACAAAATACTAAACCTTGAACCATACTTACATAGTACAGCTCAATAATGTGGGTTGTTGTTAGTTTTCAACTTTTAGGATCAATCTGTAAACATAATATTAAATACTGAAATATAATTTTATGATCTCAGTGTAAATGCTTTCCACCTAGATAATGTAAAATTATAGTTACAGCAAACAGAAGATGGGAGGTGGAAAAGAGAAAGAGAAACACATGGAAGGATGGGGGCATTGTATCTTTATCTAAAAAAATGGGAAGTCAAGAGACAAATTCCCATATCTAGTGAAATAAGAAATGGAGATGTAGGTTATGAAGACATTTTCCTAAAACCACCTGGCTATGAGAGCCACTAACTAGTTTCCTATTTGGTTTCAAGATGCACAGACCCACACCCACACCCAACATGCCATTTCAATGAATTGCATTTTACTTACAAGTACCCTCTACATTGCTTGCCTGTTGATTCTAACTGGAACTTCTTTCTATAAAAACCAAGGGCCATGAAGCACAAGTCCCTCTAATGCCAGGAGTACCTCAATCAATAACCATTGCTGGTTTAGCAACATGGGGCTGCATGTCCTACCTTAAAAATGGTATCACAGGTTCCAAAGAGTCTGTCTTCTTTGAAGAATAATGTTCCCATTCATAGGAGGGTTCATAAAGCCTACCCTTTAGAAGCTGGTAAAAAGGAAGTTAGAGCAGAAATTGTAAGACGGTGTCACACGTGGGTGTGGGCAGGGCAGTGATGAGACAGGAGTGAGGAGGCTGTGCAGAGATGGTCTGGGTATCACTGGGCCCCACATGCAGGGAGGCTTCCTCCACCAATTAAAAGAAGAATACTCTTTAAAGAAAAAGCTTTTAGAAATCCAGTCAGTATTTGAAAATCCTTTCTTCTGTGGTTATGGTAATTTAAGATTGTCCCCTGGGATGGATAAGGTTTTAACCTAGTGAAATGGGTGAGAACTGTCCCCATTCGTGAAGTTCCAGCCTTAGACGAAGAATTAGTGTGGAATATGTCCAAGTTGGGGTCCCCAAGTAGACCAGGAATGTAAAAAACTTGTCCAAACAAGGGAAAAAAAGAATGAAAACAGGACCTGTAAAGAATTCCCAAAGAATCTGCATTATTTTGCTTAAGAGTTAGGAAATTTGGAGGTAAGCCTGAGGGCATTTTGTGAGACTTAAACCACCATTGGGGAACCTTCCTTTTAAGGTGTTTGCAGGCGAACCAACAGCTTCTCTGGAGGCCTAGAAATATATTTCTCAATAAAAGTTCTACCTAAAGTGTCCAAGGATCTGAATTAATTAATTAATTAGTTCTGAGACATTGCTTGGTACTTTCTCACTGGAGAAAAAAAACAAAGAAATTGCCTAAAGAACTCAAGATAAGGATCAATACCACCTTGGCCAGAGCTTATAGGTAGGTTGGCTCCCTGACTTTTAATATAAAAATATTACTTGCTTAAAATACCTATTTGAAGACAGGGACAAGTTAGATCTCTGTGTGTCTAGTTGTCCTTTGAAGTTGAGAATAAATTGTGATTTTCGTTTTTTTAAGTCATAGTTCAATTGATCTCACATGCAGTCAATTTCGGGCTTATTTTTTTTTACTTTCAGCATAACCCAAAAGGGCATGTGCAAGAATGACTAGAATTAAAATAACCACACCATCTTCACAAGATAGCCAAGGAAGAAAAAAAAAATCAGTCTTCACATTTAGGTCAGTTACTCCTTTTTTAATAAATTTGAATTCATTCATCAACAAGTTTCATATTGTATCTATCACTCAATTTTGCTGTTTTTTCATGTCAAATAATACCAAAAAATTACATCAATGTGCTTAAGCAAAACTGGGTTTAAATTTATCTTTACAATAAAATGAAATCAACATGAGAATTGATTATGACAGCAATCGCCTATTCCTACTAGAATAATCCTGTACTTACCTTAAACACACTCACTGACTTGTGAAGTAGAAACGTGAGACAAGCGTGACAAAACATGTTCATGGGGTTGGTCCTAAGGAGAGGCATACGGGAGCCACTCTCTGGGACGTCATTGTTTACCCAGGTGTTGGGAATTTAGTATTTCAGGAAAACATGGCACCTTTCAATGCAGTAGAAGAGGTAAGCAATCCAAGGCACACTAGATAGTGTCCTGGAAAAATTTAATTCACCTGGGCAGCTCTTTGCCCCAAGATTCGATGTTACTCTAATGGCTCACACTGACAGCCAGAGTCAATTCCAAGAGTAACAAAATGTTTCACCAATTGTTCAGTTTTGCTTACATAAAATGGCCAGAAATATGAACTGGTTTTCAGGTGGAGAGTTAAAATAAGAATTAAGTGATGGTTTATACTTTCAAGCCAGGAGATTCAAAGTTGGACACATTCTTGTTAGAATACACCAATGGTGGGACAAACACCAATGGATTATCTACTAGATGCTGAAAATGAACACCTACAACTGCAATGTGCCTGTCCCCTTAAAACCAGCCCCAGACTCGTTTGGCATCACCTTTGAGATGATCTCCTTGGTAAAAATGTCAACGCTGTGTTTGGACAAGAGAGAAGTGCCTTTCAGGGAGTGACTGAACATGTCAAAGTTCTGGGTGCTGGCGTTAAAAACACATGATATTGCAGATGTACAGGTAGCTTCCAAATCTAATGGAAACATTATCATGACATACTTTCTAGTTCGTTTGAGATTCAGGGGAAATGGATGTCGCATGGTATAGACAGTGAAACCCCTCCACAGTCCCGGGGTTGGTGAACAGGAATAACACTTGTTTTAAGGACTACTCAAGTCTATCAGTCTTTCTCTGTAGGGAGTTATGTAGCAGGGCTCTTCCATTATCTCAAGGATATCTGAATATGGGTAATAACAAACTGTCATAACAAGATTCTTCTGTAGATCTTGAGCCCCTGTGGCGCATTTTGGAAAGACAGGACTACTGAGAAAATTAACTTTTTATTACTTTCAATTGTTAAGAAAGAAATCTCATTATATCCCCAATGATAACGTTTCTGTCCTTACTCAAGACAGAAACTTGTCCATACCCAAGTCTGGGTGTGGGTAACAGCCACCTCCCAACAATGTCAGAGGTCCGGGTTCAGAATTCCTCAACGCGACTCAGTCACTGGCTCAAATAACTACTGTGGAGTAACGAGAGGTCATTTTAACACAACAGAGACTCCAATTCAACTCTCTTCTGTTAACACAGTCAGAGTTCTCTTCTCAATGCTCTCACAAGTTTTAAAAATGGAGAAGCTATAAAATAATTTTGTTAGAAGAAAAGTAATTTTCTTCTGAAATGGAGTAAAGCAAACACATACCCAAGGATCTTAAAAAGTTTTCTTTTTTTGTTTTTACAGAATATATGTATGTATTTGTGTGTGTGTGTGTGTGTGTGTAGTTACAAACACTATTTATAGTATAGCTAATATGTTAACTTCATCGCAGTGTCTACAAAGTTGTGGATCCCAGTCTTGGTGCCAAATGCATATAAAAAGCTCAAAAGCTATTATGACTATACCATGCAAATTTATATCCAGAAAACCTTGGGAAGGAGACTGCAGCTCTTTGGAGCCCCATGGGGTCTCTGCCTTTGATATTTGGGTACCTCAACTATGCATCAAAAAAGTTTTAAATCACTTTTCTCCCAGAAAGAATTAATGTCACAGTTCTGAATAGTATAAATTATACACTTAAATAGACCATTGACTGTTTTTGTCCACATCCATTTACATTTTGGGGTCCCTCTTCTGCATGTGGACCTCACACCTTTAATTACTGGATACAGAAAAAGATACCTGAAGTATTGAAAGGGATAAGGTCTTTGCAAATGTATTTTTTTTCTTTAACATGATAATAATGATAAGGCCACTTAACAAGGTTTTTCCCAATCTGTTTAACTTTTAGGATCCCCCATTGTTACCCATGGAAAAAATGGTCAGAGAAAAGCCAAAGCCAAAGAAATCCCTGGCTAGTCTCCAGATGAAAATAAAACCAGAGAGCAGCGATTAGGAGGAAAAAGATAGGAATGAAAGAGGGAAAAGAGTCTAAAAGTAGGTAATTGCCTCTAGCGTGAGATTTTGTGGATTATGTTTTATCTGATGGTGGGTTATGAACTGTTGCAGATGCCCACAAATTAAAGGTTGTTACGGCCACCAAAGAAAAATCAAGTAGTGGTCAGCTCATGGGGATAGTCCACACCACACGCATCCTCGGGGAGGGTGGTGCCTCTACCTACATCGAGACAACTGGGGCCTACCATTGGAGCACTCTGGTCCTTGGTTTTGGATAGAACAGAGAGGGTGAGGCATACGTGGCATTTTGGGATAAAGTATTAATTTAGCAGTTCTTCCTGCAAATTTTGCTTTTTTTTTTTTCTCCAAATGCTCAACTTCACTGTGACACCTGTTTGCACAACTGTAGTCATTTCAGTTTATGGATGCCTGTGATAGAAATATTGTTTACAAAAAATATATCATCTCTTTTTTTTTTCTTTAGAAAGATCTCATCTAAATAGTAAGTTAAGGTTGCGTCTATGAAACCGGTGCACCTTGTCTTGTTTCTACGAGCTTTAAAAAGTCCAAATACTGATGAGGCTGTGGATCAGAAGGAACCAACAGTGACTGTGTTTGCTGTCAGGTTGCCCTCCTTTGCCTCAGAGAACGGTCATGGGTCGTTGGGTGACGCGTGGTGTGTACGGGTCGTGTTCCTGCAGAATCCTAGTCAGTCTAGGAGTAGTTGGATGTGCTTATGAAATATGTCAGATACAGAAATAAAGGCATGAGGATGATTCTTAGTTTCTGAAATTGAACAGTAGAAGTGTTTTAGCTTCAATCTTAATTTCTAGATAACAGAAAGTAGTTACATCACATAAAGGAAAATATGACATCGCATGCTGCCATGATAGCAAGCGTAAGAAACAAAATCTTGGTAAATATACATATATATGCATATTATGCAAATATATTTTCTATTAACATACAATGTTATAAGAATGATAACATAACTGCAAGGGGGAAAATCATCCTAGATGGTTTTACCTTAGAGTAACGAATAACCTGAGACGTCTATGCTTTCTGTTGGATATCAGGCCCAGAAATCCATACGAGATGTAGAGCACATTTTCCGTGATTGAAATGTCACTGGCCAAACCTGTCACTGTGTTGGCACATGACAGTGAAGCTGGATCCACTCCAAGTGAACAACAGAAACAAACTACACACTGTATATTAGAGTACTTACAACGAGATGCCATTCACTCCCGATGAGTTTTCAAAAGACGGTCGTTCAGACATCAACGTGGGATCTATCTGTTTAAGACAACAGGTAAGCACACTGCCAGTGGCTCACCCCAGCCACTAAACCATTGCAGAAAACGTATGCCCGATGAAAACAAACCCCATCACCAGAGAAGCCAAGAAGCCTTCGCTTACTAAACTGAACGAGAGGATATGAAGTAAGTGACTCATTTTAAACTAGCAATACCACTGTATGAGTTTTCAAAGATTAACTAAGAATGTCTTTCTGATTTTTAAACTAAAACATCTAACTTATGATAATAGAAGACACATTTGGGGATGATATTGTGTTTCACGCCCTCATTCTCAAGGCATAATATTTAGATGATACTTGTCCCTTTCAATTAAAAAAGAAAAAAACTATGACTTTCTTTAATATGCATCCTGTGGTAAATTGTCCATAGCTGCAAAATGTATATATGTATGTGTATTTGTCTTCCATACACATGGGCACTGACTCCTGTGTGTATAAACATATACACATACATCCTCATATACACGTGTATTTTATATATATGCTGAGAAAGTTCACATATATATACAATTGCGTATGTATATATGTGTGTGTCTGCTTGTGTGTGTGTCTGTGTGTGTACAGGTATAAAAACTTGACAGGCAGAGTAATATTTCACTCAGTGTTAAATGAAGTCTTTGAAAAATCAAGTACAGTCACTCAGTTAACATAGTACAGCCAGTAAACTAAGTTGAAAAGAGAAAAAGTGAATGGAAACACGATCCTGGACCATCTGTCTATGGCATTCACATCGGTTAGATCAGGTATTTTAATTTTGAGCTGCGAAGACCTCCTCCGTAGATGGGTCTTCTTGTGCGGGAGGCTTCTGTCCCCCAGGAATCGCCCATGCCCTTCTCGAGGCATGCTCTGTTTCCTGTACTGGATTCCTGAGTTGTCAAAGGATATTGCTGAATTCCTGGTATCGCCAATGCCGCCTGCGACCTCATTCATTTCATTGTGAACTTCCAGCGATGTCAACAGAATATTTCCATGAGCATCCACCTAATTGGAAGGAAAATGCACGTGGTTAGACAGCCAGCAGCATAATTTCCCTATGCAGATCCCGGACAGAATGATGTCATGCCATCACGTTGCATGTTTTACGAGAAACTGTACATCTGTCAAATCCAGCACTCCGTTTTATTGGAAAATGTCATTTTGGAGGTTAATTGCAGTTGAGAGATTTTTATTTCCTTGATCTAAAAATGCTCATGTAAGAGATTAGATGAAATAAGGGGGAGGGGCTTTTTCAAATTGCAATTTCACATTATGGATACAAATCCTTACTGAAAAGATTAAAGTACAAATGATTTTCAAGATGTTAACTCAGGTGCTCTAACCATTTTCACAACTATACTTTGAATAAAAACTATATTCTCCCATTTGTCTTTGGAAGTCATCTTGTTCCCTTTTCTGATGATATAACACACCCAAATTACTACAGAGAAACACATGAATAGTCCTGTGATCGAAGATCATTCCTGATGACTTCCGTGGAGTAGATACAGACACCCCCCCACCCCAACTCAGGTAGGCTCTCCTTGCCCAATACTGGTTCTGGCAGGAGACTTCTTTTTGAAGGGCTATATATAAAATAGACGAAATTCCCTTCCCACAATGGAGCCAAACTTTACAATGATAGCATTTTATTCTGTGCCAAATTTAGCTTCAGACATTTCATGATGATGCCAAAGGTCCATTCTGTTTGTGGGTTGGTCTGCACTGGAACTTTCAACCTTTCACAGAACATCCTGGGGCTGGGGGCCCCAGTAGAGTCCTTTCTTAAATGAACTAGTAGCATCTGCTTTCTGAGCTGTACCCATCCCTGCCACAGCCCCAAGGACCATTCCACAGTCCCCTGGGCTTTCACTCCAGCAAGCCCCACACTTCCCTATCTCTCTTCCCTTTCTTTGCCTGGAGGGCCGTTTTCTTTGCCCTGTTTTAGGCTGTGGAAAGCCCACTCCGTGTTCCTGTAATAGATTAAGTGTCTGTGGCTTCCTCCATGAATCTTTCACAAAACACAGTTATTTTGTGTAGGAATAACTTATTGCCGTATTAATTTGTGTCTTCCCGCCTTCTGCATACACTTTAATTTCATCAATGGCATCCAGCTAGATAAGCAGGAGGTGAGGTGGTGAGAGGAGTCCTGCCTGAGAAGGCGCCGGGCCTGTATGGAGTTCCAAGTAGGGATAAGACCGCCGGTGGGATGGCCTCAGACTTCAAGGGGGCTGTGACACAGGAAGGGCTGCACACATCCAGGGACCACTCAGACTGTGGTGGAAAGGCACCAAAGAGGACTCTCAGATGTCTACAGGTTTGGTAACACCATTCTGGGTCACCTCATTATGCTTGGGGAAAGTGAGGTGGTCATTAGGGTAATGGCCCCCAGGGAGGTTGTAACCACAGGATCAACCCAGTCTGGTTCAACCTTGTGTAATAACATGGTGAGTTATTTTCAGTTGCCATGAACCCCTAGGTTGAAGGTCATGTAACCTAAGCATGCCCAGATGAACCAAGCATACAACCATGAGTGGAACCTAAGTGCTCAGACTGAAGAGTTAAGAAGCAACCACCACATGGCAGGATCCAGCATCCAATCAGATTGAGCCCATGGCAGGATGCAGTCAGACCATACCTCCCAGCATCACCTCATTGCAAGATCCAATCAGAACACGCCTCATTACCCTCTGCCTATAAAACCTGCCCCAAACCCCAGTTCCAGGAAACAGATTTGAGCATTTCCTCCTATCTCCTTGCCAGTTGACTTGCAATAAAACTTTTATTTACTCAAAATCTGGTGCCATCGTATTGGTTTCCAGCACATCAGGCAGTGAGCCCATTCATTGCTCAGTACCAAGCTCACCATACTCACCAGATTCTGTGAGTATGTAACCCTATGCAAAAGTGACTTTGTGCATGTCATTAAGGGCACATACCCTAAGATAGGAAGATGACCCTGGATTGTCCAGGTGGGTTCGATCTCATCACACCTTCAAAAGTAGAGAACTTTCTCCAACAGGAAGCAGGAGAAAAAGCCAGAGAGATAAAAGCAGAGGAACTCAAAAACTGAGGACTTGAGTCACCCTTGATGGAAAGGCTGTAGGGAAAACATAAGAAGGAACAAGGCAGCTGATAGGAGCAAAGATGGGCTCCAGCTGACAGCCCAAAATCAAATAATCCCATTAGAAAGTGGACAAAGGATCTGAATAGACATGTCTTAAAGGAAGACATACAAAAGGCCAACAGGCACTTGAAAAAAATGCTCAACATCACTCATCAGGAAAATGCAAATCAAAGCTACATGAGATATCATCTCACCGCAGTTAGAATGGCTACTATCAAAAAGACAAAAATAACAGGTGCTGGCAAGACAGCCAAGAAATAGGATCTCTTAAACACCATTGGTGGGAATATAAATTAGTACAGCCATTATGGAAAACAGTATGGAGGTTTCTCAAATAACTAAAAACAGAACTACCATAAGATCCAGCCAAGGCAATGGGGATCTCAATTTACGACAGGGAGCTGTATTTGACCAAGCACCTGAATGATTCTGGAAGCACAGTTAACCCCAGAGCCTGTGGAAAGGAAAGGAGCACAGATTGCCAATACTTTAATTTCAGCCTCCTGACACCCTAAGGGAAGGACCCAGCCAAGTCTCACTGTACCTGCACGTGTGGCCTAACAGAATCATGAGATAAAACACGGTCTTATTTGAAGCTACTAAATTTGTGGTAATCTGTTACAGTGGCAATCAAAACTACTATAGGAGGTGAGAGGGAAGATACATTTGCATTGTGCCTCAAAGAACGAGTAGAAATTTTTCAGACAAAATGCAGCAAAAACATCAAAAGCAAAGACTTAAAGAGCACCTGAAATATTTTGAGAAAGGCAAACACCGTTCCCAGCACATACTAAGCCTGAGACAGATGAGGTCACTGTCATCATCACTGTCATGATCACTTTTGTATCCTCTTATCATAGTAGGAAAGTACACCTAGTGCTGGGTGGAAGCACAGATTAGATTTAGGCCAGTGAAGTTTTTGTTTTTTGTATGTCATGTGAAAGAATTTCAATTTAACTCTTTAGGAAACAGGAAGAAGAGTACTTTCTAGGTAGAAAGTCATAGACTTCTGAAGTGCAACTCAAGCTATAAGAAATTGAATTTGAGAAGAGAGTGCAGAGAGGGGCCCCAGGGAGAGCGCCCTGCAATGGTTTCTGTTTCCTTTAGTGGAGTCTGGAATAGAAATGCCTGAAGCCCATGAATAACTGCTCCCTCGGCCACTGCAACGTATCTCGAGGTTTTCCTTAAGCCTCGAGACACACACGGCATGCCCACAGCAGCAACGCTGGGCCTTCGCCTGCCCAGTGCTGAATCTCTGCAGCTCAGGGGCTGGGGAAGTAGTGGAAAGTCACTCAGCACTCCAATCCCACCCCGGCCCATGCACTCCTGTCCCCTGTGAGCTCCTAGCAGGAGCGTCCACACTGCAGCAAGTGTGCCATGAGTCCAGGTCGTGCCAGTGCTTCTAAACCAATGCTACATCCTACAGTTATAGGATGAAGAGTGTCACCGCGGGGTCTTCCTTATAGTTTACAGGCAGCATTGGTTTAGAAGTCGTCAGATAGTGACCTCATCTGTCCTCCACTAGATGGAGTGGCCTCCTTAGAATGGAGGACAGCCAGGCTGAGTGCTTGGAGATGGGAATGGACCGAGATCACACCACCTGTGCTGGAAGAAGGCCCTTCATGGAGACACGTGATGTGGGGAGGTGAGGAGGGCATTTTCTTATATTTTTTATCCAGCAGAAGGAAAATTCTAATGGAGCTTGTATCTCAAAAGCACCTGGAATGTCAGACCTTGGTGAAATTTTGACTTTTTTTTTTTTTTTTGAGATAGAGTTTCACTCTTGTTGCCCAAGCAGGAGTGCAGTGGCACAATCTCAGCTCACCGCAACCTCCTCCTCCTGGGTTCAGGCGATTCTCCTTGCCTCAGCCTCCCAAGTAGCTGGGATTACAGGCATGTGCCACCACACCCAGCTAATTTTGTATTTTTAGTAGAGATGGGGTTTCTCCATGTTGGTCAGGCTGGTCTCAAATTCCCGACCTCAGGCGATCCTCCCGCCTCGGCCTCCCAAAGTGCTGGGATTACAAGTGTGAGCCACCACACCCGGCCTTCTGTTATGTATCTGTCCTTTCTGTTTTCTTTCCACGGGATGATTAGCAGCAAAACTCTTTAAATGACAAAGTGTGTCTGCATGTCTTTGAGACAATGGAAGCATTCCTTGGTTTGGGAGACAGAGTTTCTCATTGTACCAAGAGGATATGGCAGGAGAAGCCCAACAGTTAAATTCAGGTGTGGCTGAAACAGGTGCCCATGGCAGTAGCATGTCCCTTGTGCAGGCCACCTAGGGCTAGCTGTGGGAGTGCTAGGGCCACATCTTCCTGCCCAAGAGTAGTCATTCACTATCCCTAAGAAGGGGTAACCTGAACCTGCCCTGGATGCTGCAGGGAGGAGGGCTTGACTGGGCAGCCCAGCTGGTCTTTGCAAGAAGAACGATTCACAGCAAGATTCTCCAGGACAGAAGCTTGTCCACTGGTCTTTATCTCCTTCCAGCATCTTCTACCGTACCTTGTGCCACAAAGGAAAGAAGTGGGTGGAGAGAATGAGCTGCCTGGCTCACACTGGGAATCTTGTTGTGGAGAGGGCCTGGGAGGGGGGTTCAACCAATGTGTTCCTGTTCATTTGGGGTGTTCCATTCATTCCATTTACTGCAACGAATATGCTTGGTACCCCACCAAATATGTCTGATTTTGAATCATGAGAGAAAGCATATTTGGTTACCATGAAAAGGGATTTGATAAATTGAGGTCATTTATCAAATAAGCTCAATTCGATTGTATTAGAATGTCCAGCATCTTAAACAGTTCTACTTAAATGGTAAGCTTATATGTTTAAAATCTATCTGATGTTGAGTCAGAAGATAATCAAAGGTGGAAGATGCTTGTAGGTGTTTTTTGTTTTGTTTTGTTTTTTTGAGACAGAGTCTTGCTCTGTCACCCAGGCTGGAGTGCAGTGGCGTGATCTCGGCTCACTGCAAGCTTTGCCTCCCAGGTTCACACCATTCTCCCGCCTCAGCCTCCCAGGTAGCTGGGACTACAGGCGCCCACCACTGCGCCCGGCAAATTTTTTGTATTTTTAGTAGAGACGGGGTTTCACCATGTTAGCCAGGATGGTCTCCATCTCCTCACCTTGTGATCCTCCTGCCTCGGCCTCCCAAAGTGCTAGGATCACAGGCATGAGCCACTGCGTAGTAACGCAGAATTTGTTCTTTTCAATAATACTAAATGGTTTGGGAATTACGATATCAGAAAAGTGAAATCGTTTTCCTGAAGACAGAAAAAAACAGAAAGCATTATTTAGCTTTAGAAAAATATTCTCTACAGACGATGCAATGTTGTAAATAACAAAACTGTAAGATGAAAAAAAGCCCAGTCGTCCACTTCAGGACGTGCGATGCCTCACTGGAGAATGCACTTCCACGAAGGGGCTGGGATTGTTCGAGACCATTCATTAAAACATTACCATGTGGCTGCTACATGTCACCATCTTGCCCTGTCCTTAGGAGCACAAAGTGAACACAAGAAGGTCCTCACCCTCAAGGGGTCTAACTGATGAGACCTTAAATAATCAACAAGTGCATTTGAAAAAATACTGCATGTTGCCTTTTAAACACATTGATAATTATTACTTTTTAGAGACAGGGTCTTGCTCTGTTGCCTAGGCTTGAGTCCAGTGGCGTGACCATAGCTCACTGCAGCCCCAAATACCAGGGCTCAAGTGATCCTCTTACCTCAGCCTCCCGAGTAGCTGACACCTGGCTATTATATATATATATATATTTATATTTATTTATATATGAAGTGTGTATACATATAAAGTGTATATATGTATAAAGTGTGTGTATATATAAAGTGTGTATATATATATAAAGTGTGTGTGTATATATATATATATATAAAGTGTACATATATATATACATATAGTAGAAACAAGGTCTCTCTTTGTTGCCTAGGCTGATCTGGAATTCCCAGGCTCAAGTGATCCTCCCGCCTCCAACTCCGAAAGTGCTGGGATTACAGGCTTGAGCCACCGCACCTGGCCTAAACACACTTTTAAATACCATCTCTTTTCTAGTGATAACATATAAAAAGCTCCTTTTATCAAAATCTAGTAGACCAGAATTAACAAATTCGTGGAGTGAAATACCAAGGGGAGGAATGTCTTTTCTTAAAGGAAGAAAGGGGAGTATTTTGCAATCTGTTTAGTCAGATGAACTTTGACGATTCTAATGACTCAGTTTTACCCAGCTTTATAAAGATGACATTTATAAGCCTTGTCCTCTCTTCCCACTAGGAAAGTGGAAAAAACATACCTCTCCAGTGTGACCAAATCCATGACAAATAGCACTCATTCATGGACACATGTTACAAGAGCACGTGTACCACGTCCGCGTCATGGGTGTGCATATTTTGGAAGATGCAGAGAGTCAGATGCTGTCTAGGATGCAAAGCTTGCTGGGCACGTGGGACGTGAGTGATCTGCCATTTTCACAAGTATAAAGCATGTGCCCCATAAGTTGGGAGAACAGAAATAAAACCAACTGCTTAGAGCAGGGAGTGATGGGGCAGGATGCAGATAAGTGGTAGGCAAAAAAAGTCAAGGAAACTGTTGGCTGGGCACAGTGGCTCACGCCTGTAATCCCGGCACTTTGGGAGGCCGAGGCGGGCGGATCACAAGGTCAGGAGATCAAGATCATCCTGGCCAACATGATGAAACCCTGTCTCTACTAAATATATATATATATAAATTAGCTGGGTGTGGTGGCAGGTGCCTGTAGTTCCAGTTACTTGTGAGGCTGAGGCAGGAGAATCGCTTAAACCCAGGAGGCAGAGGTTGCAGTGAGCTGAGATCGCGCCACTGCACTCCAGCCTGGGCGACAGAGTGAGACTCCATCATAAAAACAAAACAAAACAAAAAACAACCAAGGAAAATGTCATGGAGGAAAACATCTGGCTTAGATCTTGGAGGGAAAATGTGAACCAAGAAGAAAGGCATTCTAGGTAGAGAGGACAGGACAATGGAAGGGGAATGGGTCATCATGTAGGTGGGGACTTCAGGAACTGCACAGGGAGAATGAAGACACAAGACATCGGGTAAAATGAATGTTGACTTGAGTTTTCAAGATTTAGATACAAATCTGTATGAATCCATGTCCTGTCTTCCCCAGCGCTGTGGCCACTGTTGTGTTTGGGAAACGACCTCACGAACGTGGGTCTCTAAGGCTGTGCCCTTGAACTCTAGTGAAGAAAACTTAGACTGAGGGAAGTCAAACCCACCTCCCCACCTATGTTGTTAATAATTTACAAAACTACAGTGCTCTTGGGGGCTTTGGACATGTATGACTAACTGGTAGCTGTCTTAGGACACAGCACATGTGAGAAAGAACTCAAGAACCAATACAATTTTACATTATTCTTATTTCAGAGTGGGTGAACACTTGTAACGGAAACAACAGTGCAGGTAACTCTCATTCTAGTGTGAAAAGGAACCTGAATATATATTGAATTAATAAGATCTTAGTGTTAAATAGTTTGGCTGCTTTATTTATGGTTTTACGTTTGTATGGTTTTCATTTAAGCATGAACCAGTATGTAGAAAATTTCCACGAAAATTACTCATGGATTTTTTTTTTCTGAAAGAACTAAAGGGTTACTAAAAATCTGTGAAATCTTAGGAGCCAAATAAACAGATATTTCCAAGAGAAAGTCTTTTTCTATCATCTAGAATTTACGTCTTAAAGTAGAAAGAAGCGATTGTGGGTGAAATACGAGGCTGAAATGCCCTTCATAGAATGACAGATGACTTGCAATTTTTAAATCATTTCATGAATACTCTTTATTTTGAAGGGTTCATCTCATATCTACTATAATTAGAACCATTGATTTCAATGAAGTTTTTCTTCCTGCTCTATAACCTTGACAGGTGCAAACATTCAAAGACTAAAAACATCTCATTCAGAATATAGCACAGAGAGGTTTTTTGTTTTTTCCTAAAATATGTCACCAGATTGGCACACAGTTGATATCTCATTCTCTAATTTTCTTCCAGCTTCTAGTTAAGTAAAATACTGTCGTTTTAGAAGAATGAGAAAGGACTTGCCACGTGAAGAATGAAATCTTGCTCTTTAGTAAGAATGATGTTGAGTCTGCAGCTCTGATTCCTTGCCAAGAATTATGACTCTCTACCACCTCATGAAATTCAAATACTAATTGGTCAACTTGTAAAGTATCGTAAGGCTTGTAACCATAATGCATGAATTACAACCAAAGATGAACTCTTGGGTATAGAAACAACTCAGGAACAAACAGATGGTATGCACAAATAAATTAAGGTCAAGGCTTACATGGTACCACTAGTCTGGGGAGATACTAAGTGAATATGTGAATGTCTTAAGCATTCATGAATCAATTATTAGGTTAAAATATGGCATAAATACTAAATATAAGGAAAACCTACTCATGGTTTTACAGTAGGGTCACTAAAACCATAGTACCAAGAGGCAGTTGCTGGTGGCCTACAGTGTCCATAAGGGTACTGTTTTCTCTTGAGATGCCTTACAGGACACAGAAAGTGGTCTCAAGAAAGACAATGACAAGCCAAGTCCCTGCTGTGGAGCCAGCAGCTGCCAGTCAGGGCGAAGCTGCAGGGTGTTGTTGGCCACACTGAGACGCAATCCCAGGTGCTATCCCTGACACGTCACAGCATTATTCACAATAGTAAAGACAGAGTATCAATCTAAATGCCCATGAACAGTGGACCGGATAAAGAAAGTGGGGTACATATACACCATGGAATACTATGCAGCCATAAAAAGAAGATCATGTCCTCTGCAACAACATGGATGGAGCTGGAGGACATTATCCTAAGGTAACTAACACAGGAGCAGAAAAACAAATACCTCATGTTCTCACTTATAAGTAGGAGCTAAACACTGAGTATGAATGGACGAAAAAAAGGAAACAGCAGACACCAGGGACCCCTTGAGTGTGAAGGGTGAGAGGATGAAGAGGATCAAAAAACTACCTTTGGGGCACTATGCTCGTTACCTGGGTGAGGAAATAATCGGTACACCAAACCCTTGTGACATGCACTTTAGCCATATAACAAACCTGCACATGTACCCTTGAAGCTAAGATAATAGTTAAAAAAAGAAACAAAGGACTGTAGAAGCTGTTAGGTTGTGTATACAGTACCACTTCTGTTTCACGTAAAATTTGATTCTTTTCTCATGTTCCTTTCATTCATCCACATTACTTGATATAAACTTTTTGGGAGTTACATTTCTACTTAAAAATTATCACTAAAGTCTTAGGTGTACTCAGGAACAATTTTTAATGTTTATCTTTAGGAGCATCAAATATGCATTTAGAATTAGCATACACATAATCATACGTTGACTTCAAACCTTAAGTACCGATCTACAATACAGATTCTTAACCATGTAAATATATAAAGGCCTTACTAAGATTGCCGAGAAAACAGAGAAACAGATTTTTGAAAAACCAAACAATAAACATGGACTCATGAATCAACGAAAAATTTCTTTTGCATTTAATTTATAATATACTTTTTCTACATCCTGCTAATTTTCTCTATGGATGCTAGAGTTTTTTTGTCTTTTTATCTTAGATTTTAAGCCTCGTACCCATAAAGGTATTTCTGCAGCACCACAGTTTGACTGTTTTAAATAGTCACATTTAGAAGAAAAAAATTTATAACCTGTTTAAATTAAGAGGAAATTTGGAAAGACAGCGTTGTATGTGTATGTGTATGTGTGGATACGTGTGCCTCTGTGATGGAAACAATAATGATGTGATGAATTCTAGTTTCCTTGGAAACAGCATGACCAAAGTGTATTGTGTGTTCCTAGTAGGATGTGGACCTATTTAGAAACATAACAGTATGATACTAAGTATATTTTCCACTAAGAAATTCAAGATAGTTTTGCCTGTGAAAAATCTGGTTTTATTCACAGACCCTCAGTTTTCTGACCAACTCTTATTTATGCTGTGCTGAAAGGAAGGAGCCATTTACATTCACTTAATGTACTTCCATGGGTTCATGAATGTTCGTGGGCCTCTGCCAGGCCTATGGGCACAGGCAGTCCTCCAAGGAGCTACTGTGTTCGCTGGGAGGTGTGGACCCATAAAGGCATGGAGGGCACAGGATAGAGCAAGAAAACCTCCACAGGCTTGAGAAATAAGTATGTGATATGGTTTGGATCTGTGTCCCTGCCCAAATCTCATGTTGAACTGTAATCCCCAGTACTGGAGGTGGGGCCTGGTGGGAGGTGTATTAGGCCATTCTCTCATTGCTATAAAGAAATGCCTGAGACTGGGCCAGGCACAGTGGCTCATGCCTGTAATCCCAGCACTTTGGGAGGCCAAGGCAGGTGGATCATCTGAGGTCAGGAGTTGGAGACCAGCCTGGCCAACATGGCAAAACCCTGTCTCTACTAAAAATATAAAAATTAGCTGGGCGTGGTGGCAGGTGCCTGTGAGCCAAAATCACGCCATCACACTCCAGCCTGGGCAACAAGAGCGAAACTCCATCTCAAAAAAAAAAAAAAAGAAAGAAAGAAAGAAAGAAAGAAATACCTGAGACTGGGTAATTTATAAAGAAAGAGGTTTAACTGGCTCACAGTTCTGCAAGCTGTACAGGAAGCATGGTGCTGGCACCTCTTGGCTTCTGGGGAAGCCCCAGGAAACTTATAATCATGGCAGAAGGTAAAGGGGGAGCAGGCACATCTCACGAGGACAGAACCAAGCAGGGTGGTATTGTGGTATTAAACCATTCATGATAAACCGCCCTCATGATCCAATCATCTCCCACCAGGCCCCACCTCCAACACTGGGGATTACAATTTGACATGAGATTTGGGTGGGGACACAGATTCCTCATGAATTGTTTAGCACCATCCCTTTGGTGCTGTCTGTGATAGTCAGTGACTTCTCATGAGATGATCTGGCTGTTTTAAAGTATGTGGCATCTTCCCCTCCTCCTTGTTCCTACTTTTGCCATGTAAGTTGCCTGCAGCTCCTGCTTTGACTTCCACCATGATTGTGAGCTTCCTGAAACCACCTCAAAAGCCGGGCAGACATTATTGCCATGCTTCCTATAAAACCTGCAGAACTGTGAACCAATTAAACCTCTTTTCTTTGTAAATTTCCCAGTCTCAGGTATTCCTTTATAGCAACAGAACAATGGCCTAACAGTAAGTTTAACAAGAAGAATTAAAAAAAAATGTGGGAAGAAACCCAACATGTAAACAGGTAGAAATATATACTTGAGGATTTGAGGGGATAGAAGAGGTGGAAAGATAAATTTTAAAAATTATATTGGAACTATAATGTGCTTTCATTCAAATGTTGTTTATAATCACAACAACATACTGCTTTTATATAAGCTGAAATGTCATCTAAAGATAAAGTGGCTTTGTGGTTGGAAGGATGTAACAGCATTGCTGAGTTGGGCTGGGCTGGAGGAGGGTGTGCAAGGGCTTTAGAAAGTTCATGGACTTCATAAAACAAAGTGTCTAGGTCTGCCCAACCCTGGCTTTTTGCAGAACACAACCGGGAGGGGCCAGGGCCACGGCAGATCTATGAGAGCTTCCAGAAAGAGCACTGCTCCTGCCTTGTGAATTCCTTTTGGACTTTGCTTTTTCTCTAGAAGACTGTGGCCACTGGGCAGGTGGACAAAAGATGGTGAGCCTGCTCCAGTGCAAAGAATGGCAGCATGCTGGATCATCAAATTGATAATTTTACAACTAAAGGAATATTGAAACATTTTGGAAAAATGCTTCCGTAGAACAAATTCACACTCTCCACCCCAGCGTTTCATTCTTTCCAGACCCACAGGTTTTGTTCTCTTTGTAGGAAACTATAGATGATTTTGGCTTCTCCAGCATCAACACTAATATTGGTTTTATAGGAAACCCTGTGACATGCACAAGGAAATATTTCAGATTATGATCATCAAGCCTGCCCAAGTCCTACACAAAGCTGATGCAAGTATATTTAAAAACCATTAGGCCCTGTTACTCACTTCTGTAAGTGGAGAATTCAGAAAGGGCAAGGGAGTCTTTCATTGCCAGCTCCATGTTGACCCTCTCCCTTGTGTTCAACACTAGGCCAGAGATTAACCAGCCCCAGTCCAAATGCCCTCACCCAAATTCAAGAATGCACTCCACTTCTCAATAGGCTGCCCATCCAGATAGACGCTGTTTTAAGGGGCTTACTGGTGAGAGGAAGAAAGCCTAGGTCTGTGCCCTGAGGGTAGACTGGAGTAATGAAAGCGACTGTTGGGCATGCTTTACCTGGGCAAAAAGCAACCGGGCCAGGGTCAATGTGCACGGATATGTCAAAAGTCAATTTTGTTGGCCAATCCAATAGTCCTCTTTGTGTAAGCCTACAACCACTGGTTTCAGTGAACTCTGGCCAGTCCTAGCTAGATGGTCAGGACTCCACTGGACTGGTTTGAGCAACCCCTGAATAAAAAACACCTGGGTGCCATGTCATGAGGGCTATGTCACAAGTACAAGAAGGGTGTGTGGCTTGACATACACTACTGGGGAAAAAACAAAGAAATATCATGCGAGTAAATGCAGTAGCTGCTGAGCTACAGGGACCAGGTGGGGTCAAGGTGGTGGAGAGCCTACCCGGTTGCTTTCGCTCTTTGAACGGTCATTCTTTGCCTTGGCTGTCTTTTCTGCAAGCTTCTTCTGCCTTTGAGGGCCTCTTCCAAAGAAAATGTAGTTGACAAAGGCATACTCCAGAAGGGCCAGGAACACAAAGACGAAGCAGCCCATAAGGTACATGTCAATGGCTTTGACGTAGGGGATTTTGGGCAAGGTCTCCCGAAGGTGGGTGTTGATGGTTGTCATTGTCAGCACAGTTGTGATCCCTAGAAAAGAAACAAAGTGGTGAGAGGCTGAAACTTTGCCACATTGGTCTTCACTTTTCACTTTCCTTTTATGTTTTCTCAAACAGCTTTAAGTAGTCAGAGATAAGGGGTTGAATACTGTGGGGTGACTGGAATGCAACAGAGCATACATCTTGTCATTTGCACCGCACGTCACCACTCAGAACAGCAAGCTGACATCTGTACTCTGGGGAAGTGAAGCCGTGCAGGGCATCTCCCTCCCCCACCCACCCCCCTGCCCACTACACCTTGCTATCACACAGGATGGAATTTTGAGAGTAGAAGAAGAGATATGTAGAGCAGGAAAAAAGAATGTGGTTTTTATGAATGCTGGAAAAAATAAAAATAAGCCCAGAATTTAGCATAAAGCACAAAGTGTCTAGATGAGAAACCTCCAGGAAAAAGAATGAATTTGAGGTGTCTGTGGCTGCAGAGGCAAGGCTATGAGCGAGAGCTCAGTGAGGCAGCCTGTGAGAAGAAAATAATTCCTACTACAATGCTTATTGGAAGCAAGAGGAATGAGGCAATGATTTTTAAAATTATTAGCCATGAGATCGAGTCCTGAGCTCAAAGAGAAAGAAATAGCTGAGTGAAGCTTCTGAGGGAAGATGATCTCAGAAAGCGACTTCCCTCCTCAACTAAGAAAGAATCTGTACACAAGCTGCTTAGGAAATGTTTGCTCAAGTTAAGAGTTAATGATTTCATTCATCTTATAGAATCCCACCATACTCTGGCGCAACTCATCAGATCCTTTTTTTAAATGTCGTTATGTTGAATTCTTTACATAGTATTGTATGGATGATCTCATTGTTTCCCAAATAGAGCTCAATTTAGTCTAAAACCATGTGTGGACCATGTATTGCAATTCTCCCTCCCATAGCAATAGACATAAGATTCTGCACTGAATCATCTGAGGCCATAGACACCAGGAGGCAAGTCAGTGACATGCCCAGAGCTTGTGGAGTTAAGTTACACTGCGCTTACAGGAAAGGCACGGATCACTCCCTTGTGGTAGGGTGGGATGGTAGTACTGCAGCTGACGCGCTCTCTTGGAGACTGTATTTTTGACATATTAATATGTCTCAAGGAAGCAAGACAGCTTTGAGGGCTGAACTCTTTTCTACATATGCCACTGATGCCACTGAATGTGAAGATGTGGGTTTCAGGACCCAATAAAGAGAACAGGTTCCTCTGCATTGCTTTGTCAGGCTTCCCTGAAAAAGGAGACTTTCAAAGGAGAGAGCTTAACCATAATCCTTCATCCTCAGTAACCCAAAACCCACATGACATCACTGAGGCCAAGAGGTAGTGCCAGCCCTACAGTTCAGCACTGTCCAGATATGTACTCTGGGACGGAGCCCAGGCCATTCTGCACATGGTCCCAGCCCAGCCCTCCAGGGCAGAGTTTGAATTTACTAAGCATTCCAATTTCATGCCCTCTGATTTCCCATCCTATCCTGGGAGGCAGCATCCTCATCCTCTGTGTCCCACAGGGAGGACCTTGAGACTGCAGAGCTCAGCTGGCCTGGGAATCAGCTGGAGAGCAAGCTAGACAGCCCAGTCTTCCATCTCCAACACAAGTGCTCCCTCCACTGAGCTCTGAACTGCTACTAAAAGCTAAGAAGAGAATTGAAGACTTGAGAAACTCTTTTTATGTAGAACTGCAAACCATGGTTGCTGACGGAATGTATGGAAATCCAAGATGTCAGAATATTTTAAGATTCTCTTTTAACATCACATTCATGTGCACCTGGGGACTTTTTAAATTTGAAAATGGCAATGGGATAATTACTGTTTACAAATAAATGTGAAAACACCATGCAAATGCTACAAAATTAGGCATTCTCACCATTATTCAAAAAGTTTGTAATGTTGCCACTACCGTCTCTCCCCCTTCAACGTGGATTTGGGAAGACCGAGCGCTTTGCTTTAGTCACGGCTTTGCCTCTCCTGCTGGCTATTTTGAATGGACATGTATGACACAGGCCTCGGCAGATGTCCCAGACAATGGGCTGAAGGCACACAGGAATAGGTACAGCCAGCACATCTCACAGGCACTCAGCCTGGTAAATGAACCCCAGAGGGACCTGGGCTAGGACCCTGGATCCAGGCTGATTGGCACAGGCTCAGGAATCCCTAACAATAAGATTTCACAGTGAGTGCTTCAGGTCTTTCTAGTTTGGACCCACATGCCACATGAGTTCTTAGCTTAAGAGGCCAATGCATTTACTAAGTCCTTCTATTGCTTTACCTGCTATGTGGGATACTGTGGATGGTGGTGTATTGTGGTGGTCCACAGCCTGTAAAGGGGAGCCACATGGCCCAGACCCAAAGCCCAGCTCTGCCTCTGTGGGTCTGTAGCCATCATTTCAAGCTGTTGGAAATCTAATGGCAATGGCTGAAAAGCTCTGATGTGCCAATAAATAGTAACCGGCACTGTTAACACTAACAACAAATAATCATATGACTATCATCATTACAGAAAAATCATTCTTCGGTAGCCTCTAGGCTTCCTGGCCTTGCCTTGACCTTCTGCTCTCTAAAGGGAAATCATCCAGCTGCAGTACAGGAAATGACTGGGTGGTGGCTTTCGTGTTTTTTTGTACGTTCACCAGGCTTGTAAGTCTTTCTGTAAATTGCTAGCCTCAGCTTATTTGTCATTTAGATTATGTATGAAATATTGTATTTGAAAGCTGTATTTATAAAAATGAATATGAAATAAAAATATAATCTCTTTGCATTATTTAGTCAAAATATTTTGTTTCTCTTCCTCATGATAAAAATAATCTGGCCTAAATTTTATCAGTATACGTTTTTACCTTTAGAAGTATCAGTACTTTTGCAGATTGAGCATCTCTAACCTAAAAATCCAAAATCTGAAATGTTCCAAAATCTGGAACGTTTTGAGCACCTCCATGGTGCTCAAAGGAAATGCTAATTGGAGCATTTCAGATTTTGGATTTTTGGATTAGGGATGCTCAAACTAAGTATAATGCAGATACTCCAAAATTAGAAAAAAATCTGATTTTCAAAACACTTCTGGTCCCAGGCATTTTGAATAAGGGACACCCAACCTGTATTCACTGAGGGTTTTGAGGGAGGCCATCTAATTACAACTTCCCACTTTAAAGTTTGGTGGTCGTTAACGCTAACAGTTCAATGTATCTGATGGTCAGACCCCGGGCAGCAGAAGCATATCATGCTGAAGCCCACAGAGCAGCCAAGGAGCACGGCTGTCTGAAGAGCCAGCAGAACAGGCCCTTAGTCCCTCCCGCGTTGAGTCCAGGTCCAACAGTGCCCAGAGCCCAAGGGTGAGCCCTCAATAGAGGCCTCTGCCGAGCCCCACCCATCCTACCTGTGCAGAGGCAGCACCTTTATCATGCATTTAGAAGCAATGTGTATTGATCACAGTGCAGTCCCTTAGGATGAATGCAAAAAGCACTGTGAGCATTTCAAAGCTGTGCTATAAGACTAGGTGCTTGGGAAGGGGTGGCAGGAAGGGGGATTTCTCCAATGAAAGCCCTCCAAACTATAGCTGTATCCTATGGAGCTCAGTAGCATCTTAACAGTTATGAGGGATTCCTCAATAATAAGAGTTCATAATGTTTGGTTAGCTTTTTTCTTCTCTTAAACAAATCCATGACTTTTACAACATAGTAGACCAAATAACTCTTTACTGTAGTTTTACTGACACTTTAGGAATTATATGCAGTAGTTAAGGGAGAAGGTCTGGAAGTTATACTAACTGGATTGAAATCTTTCTTCTGAAACTTGGTAATTATATGACTTCGTACCAGTTACTTAGCTTCTCTGTATTTTATTTTTGTGCTCTGTAAAACTGGAGCAATAATACTTCGTACTGTGCTGTGAATCTTCTCCAGAACAGATAACTACATGAATGGCCTTAGCAGAGAATGTGGCACCTAACTATGTGATAATTTTCAGCCTTTATTAATCTTGTCTGTTGTATTGATGATGATGATGATGATGTTACTCAGTGCTCCTGACACTGCGTCATACTTTTTCTGAATTCACCAACTGACATTTCCCAGTGACTGTAGATCTAGACTCAGTCTTGTATTGGCAGGAGGGACAGAGGGAATGCATGTGCAGGTGTCAGTCATACTCTGAGAGCTGGATCTGTTGGGTTCTTGTCTGGCCAGACCCACAGCCCTAAGATCACAGCTGCCCTCTTGACCGCGGGGTCACCCTAACTCTAGTGAATATCCCCTTCACTCTGGCTCTCATGCTTGCCTCCCAGAGCACAAGTGTCAATCCTCCAATGTTGAAGCCTCAGCAACCCTAGCCAGCCCATGCCTTTATCCCAGCAAAGCCACAGAGGCACAGTTTGTTTATATTAATAATGCTGTCATGAAGAAAAAGTGGAATCTACTTTCATATACCTTAATGAAATTGGGTTGAATGTAACTCACTTCCGGGGTATTAACGATTTAATACTGTAGAAGGCAATACTTTACAATTAGGGAGGGAGAGAATCTGTAATGGCTGGGAAATTCAGATATGCACATTTTCAGTACACCCCACCCCTTGTGATGTCAGATAATCATGGTTCCTTGGTACTCATATTTCACTAACTATCGCAGTGATGGCAAATTCTCTGTAGCAGATGCTTCAGATCGGTCTCCACTTTCATACGCCTCTTCTAGGCTTGGGGAAGGGTCCGAGCAACTTTGTATTTGTATATTTCATATTATTTTTCTTAAAAGGGGGTGCTTGAAATTGTATAAGCTAACAGCTCTGCATAATTTAGATCTGCCCCTACAAATGTATCTTTGAATTTTCCAAGTGAAAAAAGAGTTTAACAAAGAGTAATCTAGCAATATACATATTTTTAAAGTAAAAGCTACATAAAGACTGACATTACTGGGGAAGATCTGCAGGCTGTAGAAAAGTCCTGGAGATTTTTTTTCTTTTTTTAGAGAACTGTGCTTATGATACCTATTAGAAATACATAACAATTAAAACAGCACTTTCAGTTTTTTGCAGCTTTACTCTTCATAGAGTGGTTTTCTTATCCACTTAACACCCTTAGGAATAGCTACCTGATTTTCTCAAGCCATAATTACGTGTTATTTCCTGGGAAATAAATTTGATCTTGATTACAACTATGCAAGTCACATGTTTGTCATCCATATACACACATGTACTTACATTTTATTAGAAAAGAAAACATGTTATTCAATTTAAGGTCCTGGGAAAAGTTGGTAAACAGAAAAAGGGCTGGGTGTGGTGGCTCACGCCTATACTCCTAGCACTCTGGGAGGCTGAGGTGGGCAGATCGCTTGAGGCCAAGAGTTCAAGACCAGTCTGGGACACATGGCGAAACCCCATCTCTACAAAAAATTAAAAAATTAGCCAAGTGTGGTGGTGTGTGCCTGTTGTCCCCACTGTCCAGGAGGTAGAGTTGAGAGGATCACTTGAGTTCAGGAGGTTGAGGATGCAGTGAGCCGTAATCACAATTGTGCCACTGCACTCCAGCTTGGGTGACAGAGTGAGACTCTGTCTCAAAAAAAAGAAAAGAACAGGAAAGAAGGGATAACTGGAACCCTGAATTCTTATGTTTTTTTGTAAGGTACTTTGCCAGATAATGTGTTGGTAATTCTTTTCCATCAATTTTTATAAGTACTACTGATACGTTCACTTTCAGGAAATAAATTCAACCCTATCCAAAGGGATGGATTGCAGATTGCATCAGCTCTGTACTTACATAAACATATTTAAATAATTATTTTTTCTATGCAGTTTCATATTAATCAGCTGAATAGAGAATAATGTTTCTGAAAATATAAGCCTTCCCTTAATAATCAAAATGCTAAAAATAATATTGGAACCTATAATACATATTGTACATCAGCTAATAATCCAGCTGTCAAATAACCAATGGTCAGAAAAGATCACTAGAGCCTTTGGGAATCATTCAGAATTGAATTCCATATTTTAATGCTCATTAAATTGTGTAATTCCAATTCTATGCTGTAATATTGGACTATTTTTCTGACTTAAAAAAGAAGAATGCACAATTAATCAAGTCTTCTTTCTGGGCCATGGAATAATTTTGAACAGGAGATGTTAATCCTTGCTTTAAAATTAGTGTCAAAAATAGTTTTATCATGCAAATATTCTGCAAGCATATTTTCCCTTTCATGGGCATGAAAATTCACATTTGAGCCTTATAATTAAATTAACACATCAAGGGAATCGTGCGTGAAATTAGTGTTTCAAGATAAAAAGTGACTATATGGGCAATGCTTGTGTCACGCTGTCAAAAAATGGTAGTTGAACTACAGCCTTTGAACTCTCTTAATACTGTAATGATACGGTTACTTTACATTTAAATATCACTTAAAAATAGCACATACCGAGGGCAACTCTAGCAGCAGATGCATCATAATTGATCCAGAAGGACACCCACGACAGAATCGTTATCAGTATAGAGGGCATATAAGTCTGAAGAATGAAGTATCCAATGTTCCTCTTCAACCGAAAGCTCAGTGACAGTCGAGGATAGGCACCTATGGGAAACAGACAAGGATATTACACTGGAGAAACAACATGGCAGACTAAAGAGTTTGCTTTGACTTCCATAGGTCAACAACATGCAATGGAAAAGTCTGCGAATAAAGGGGTGACCCACCACCAAGCAGTTTGCTTCTGTCTGCTAGCGGTATTTATAGAAGAATTAGGAGGGGGGTGCTTTTCGGTCTGTTTATAAGATAGTGATGAGGATGCTCTTCTAAGGCTAAACGCTCGGTTGAGAACTTGGAAAAACGTATTCGTTTTTAGCTTAGAATCCAGAATAATGCCAAATACCTTGTTTATTCTTTAATGAATGATTATCCCCTTCTTCCTTGTAGACAGGGGAGATGTGGCTCAAGGCTTTACTGGGCAAGAAAGGCTTTTACCAGTTGTCCTTTCAGCCCACCTGGAGTTCAGCCCTGAATACAGATGTTGGAGGCATTGCCCCTAGAGTGACTGGGCTAGCTCAGGGGCACCCTAAGAATGAGAGAGGCAGAGAAGCAAGTCCAGTCCCGGAGAAAGCAGTGGTGCACACTGAGGGCTTCTGCTTCGGCCACAGAAGAGGCATTAACGAGAGTCTCAAAGGAGCACCTGTCTGCCTTCTTGCCCATGAGTCCCAGTGTTAATTCTCGGATGTGAACATTCCACTCAACACATTTTGGAATCCTACCACCACCACCATGACAGAGTGAGAAAATATGCCATTTATCACGCCACATTCAGTGCTATATTTGCCTTTTCTGTCTTATTTTGTTTTCCTTTCTTTTTTTTTTTTTTTTTGAGATGGAGTCTCGCTCTGTCACCCAGGCTGGAGGGCAGTGGCACGATCTTGGCTCACTGCAACCTCCACCTCCCTGGTTCAGGCGATTCTCTTGCCTCAGCCGCCCGAGTAGGTGGGACTACCGGTGCCTGCCACCATGCCCAGCTAGTTTTTTTTTTTTTTTTTTGGGTTTTTTTTTTTTTTGTATGTTTAGTAGAGACAGGGTTTCACCATATTGGCCAGACTGGTCTTGAACTCCCGACTTTGTGATCCACCCACCTCGGCCTCCCAAAGTGCTGGGATTACAGGCGTGAGCCACTGAGCCCGGCCTATTTTGCTTTTCTTAGAGCAAGGCAAGTGTCGCCTTGTTTCCCTGTTTGTTTCAATAGGCCACTTTCTCAGTTCCAATCCTACCACTCCTTGTTTTCTGGATTCTGATGGAGCTGCCTGAGGGCCAGCCAGTGAGAACCCAATGACCCTCTCTAATCAGCTCCTCTGATTGCTCCCCCACACTAGCAGGTGCCTTCTTTCTGAAGCTGCCCACACCCTAAACTCCAAGACGCCTCACCTTTCCTGATCTCCTCCTACTCCAAGCCTGGCAGGCTCCTATTCTCCTCCTGCCCCTAAATATATGCATTCTTCAGGCTTTATTCCATGTCCCTTTCTGTGTCTGTCCCCAGATTCTTCTCTTTGGCAGTCTGATTCACTCGTATGAATACTACCATTATGCAGGAGATGAACGATTTTATCTCTAGGCCTCCTACCTTAGCATCAACCACATTTGCAGCCAGGATTATATAAAAGAGAAAACAAATCACCAAACATACCCAGCACTTCAAGGCTGACAGTCTCAGAAATTTCCTCCAGTCTTTGTGTGTGTCTGTGTAGAATTTCTCTTACACAGCTCTGATCAAATGCATATATCACATGTCATCATAGTATAATAATTTTTAGAGTTGCTACAAATTATTTGTAAACACAATTTTCGATTCTTCCTAATGATCCATCAAATATCACCACAAGGACTCTATAAATACAGATTCCTGAATGCTGTAGATTTAGGTGTTTTCAATTTTTATAAAACTATAAATAGTACTCTTAAGGATATATTTGTGCAGAGCCGGTTTTCCATATTTAGACTTACTTCTTGAGGATGAATATGCCAAAGGAGGGATTGCTAGGCCAAAGGTTAAAGCTTTTGATAAATATTGTCAAATTACTTTGCAAATGTATGAAACCAATGTACGCCGCTGCCACTATCAGCAGATTAATAAAAGTGCCTAGCACACCTTGCAAATATGACATTATACATTATCTCTTATAAATAGTTTTTGCTAAATCCCTTGGGAAAACCTTGTCCTTTCAATTACTTTTTTAAAAATGGAATACTTCCTAAATGTTTGTTTGGTCTCTATATTTAATCTTGTAAGTCATCTGATTACTCATTTATTTTTCTCATTTCTGTTTCCTCTGATGGTTTTTACCTTTTCATTGCAACACTTTACATGCTAATCCTCGCTTGTATTCTCTGCGAGCATTCTCCCAGTTGCTGTTGTACACCTTGTAATGGCTTTGAGTGGAGGACACACAGATCCCTAACTTTTTGTATGCAATTACTTCTATCCATTTCACTTCTTCCCTTGTGATTGTTAAAACTTGTGTTTAGCCTTAGGTAAGTTCACAATACAGATCTACCTGCAAACCTATTTTGAGGGTTGGCAATTATTTCAGTGTTTGACATGAGGTGAAAACATACGTGGATTTTGGTTCCACAAACAGCAAACCGGTTTCTCCAACACCATCAGTAGAATGAGGCTTCCCTTCATATACATTTCACACAGTTCTGTTGTTTTTAAGACTCCGTTTCTTGTAAATGTGGATCATGGGCCTGCGCACCATGCACGGGGGCCAGACCCTCCTCGCGGGCCTCGCCCTCCTGGCTCTGGGCCTTGCGCGACTTGGGCACATTTGGGAAACATGGAAATGATGCTCACTGTCATGCCACACTCAAAATCTTCTACGGCTCATTGCTTCCCACAAACATCAAAACACGCATCCAGGAATTTCAGTTTCTCCATCTTTTCCCAAATTAACTTCAGTTTTATTTTCCACCATGTTTCTGCATTAAGTATAACATTTTTTAGTCAAAGAGGTTCTCACTGCCTCAAAATATTCATCTCTATTTCCTGCCTCTGCTGACTCACATCCCAGTTTTGAAGACGTGTCTTTCCTTATCTATACCTCAAGGTCTTGGTCAAAGCCCCATCTTCCATGAATCCTTTCTTTTTTCTCCTTCCAAATGTAAGTAATCACCCTCTTGAATTTTTTTTCTCATTCATATTATTATAATTATAAATATTTACAAAGGTAAGATCTTCCTTAATAAGCTGTACAGTCCCCAGGGCAGAATTTGTGAGGTAATTTTTTTTATATACTACAATGCCTAGGTAAATGTCAAAACCATCATAGGTTATGAATAAATACTTCTGAAGGCTGAATGAATGAAAATAGGAGTATTTAGTTTCTTTATGTGACTCTTTAGTTGAGCTTAATACACAAAAGGCTCAACATCCTTATTGAATTGTAGCTTGAAATCCCATGGTAACTTCAATATCTTTACTGAAGTAACTTCAATATTGGCTCTTAATCTGCAATTTCATGGCAACCTCAGACCTTTCTTATCACTTATTTGCTTCTCTTTGCTTCAGGTAAATCTTACTATAATCCACCATACATGGAACAGTCTCTGCATCAGTCAGGACATGTTGGCTTATGCTACAGTAACAAACAGCCCCCAAATCTCAGTAGTTTGTAACAAAAATTTTTCTTATAAAAAATATATCCACTTAGCTCCCTCTGTCTGCAACACTGTTGGCCTCTGGTAGAAGAGCTATACATACTTCCCATCATGTTTCTGTGGCCAGAGCAAGTCTCATTGCCAACTTTTATGTCAGGAGAACGGGAACGTTTAACCATCTCCCAGAGAAGAACAGCAAATATTTTTGAATGATAATGTAATTTACTATATCTTCCAACTTTCCATTTGCCAAGTCAACTTTCTTAAACATTTTCCAAAGTACATCTTCAGGGAAACTGTGGGCAGTAGAAACCACTATTGACTGCCATGACTGTACAGTCAAACAAACACTTGGACGATCATTAGGGACCTTGAAGAAGAATACAAAACTGATTTCAAAAACACATTACTCTCTGGAAATTCGCCAAGATACTCATTGACACAGAATTTGGAAGTAAGAAAATATACCATTTTCTTTTGCATTTGTTTAGCAAATACATTCTATTTGTTAAAAGTAGAATGCCTTTGGGAGGTCAAGGCAGGTGAATCGCGAGGTCAAGAGATCGAGACCATCCTGGCCAACATGGTGAAACCCCGTCTCTACTAAAAATACAAAAATTAGCCAGGCGTGGTGGCAGGTGCCTATAATCCCAGCACTCAAGAGGCTGAGGCAGGAGATCGTTTGAACCTGGGAGGCGGAGGTTGCAGTGAGCCGAAATTGAGCTACTGCACTCCAGCCTGGCGACAGAGCGAGACTCCGTCTCAAGAAAAAAAAAAAAAAAAAAAAAGGGAAAATGCCATTTCCAATCAGCAAAATGTTCCGGTATTCGGCGCATGCCCCACACATCCTAGTCTCTGAGGTGGAAACAGTAAGTGGGGCAAACAACGAAGGTGAATAAAAGCACAGTTTACCTTCCCAACTATTTATAGCTCCTGACCCATGTCAGACAGATTCATTCAGAACTGGCCTCCATAAAGCTGTGGCGTGCACTATCCTGGAGGTATAAAAATATGCTAGGGCACATGCCTAAGTGATTTAGGAGAGGTTTCACATTGTATGCACCTCTGGTGTATGAGACATTCATGGTTAAATAGGATTCCTTCAGGCAGGGATGAAGGAGAGTTTTCAAGGTAATGGACCCAGCAGAGCCATTCAAGATGCCACGAGACAGAGACCTCAGAATGTTAGTCAACCCAAGAATTATCTGACGTAATAGATCTATTCTGCTAGGCAAAGGCTTTTCCCATTTGATGTGCATCTTAAAGAGTACATAGAAGTATTTTTGTAGCTCCGGTAGACAAAGTCCTTACACTGGCAGGATGGAATGCCATGAAATAGGCGGTATCTATGTGGAAAACTCCCAAGTGATCACAGCTAGTGGCGAATAACTTGAAGTTGAGAAGTAATGAGTCAGCTGCACTAAGACATCCCTTTTAAAATGAAACAGAAGCTTGAATTTACAACTGAAATGCGCTGAAGCCCTAATGTCTGTGTGCCAATGCAGATGTGGTCAGGTCCCCAGGCAGATGCTGAGCCAACAGACAGAGGCACAGTCCCTGGGCACAAGTGCATTGTTCCAAGGCAGGGATTCCTTAGCAAAACTACCTAGTGAAGATGCTGATCCCGGCCCTTTCTCCTCAGATGCAGTTACCATTATGCCAAAAACACAGCTCTGGGTCTCTAATCCAGCCTGAATTTATATCATTCTCTAGGCATTAATATTTTTGAAGAACTCATTAAAAATGTGAACACAGAAGGTTATGCCAGCTTTGTAGAGTGCTAAGAGCCACTCAAATGCATCTGTGAACTAATAAGCTGGTATTTCAGCAACTGCAGCAGAGCTCACTTATCACATGCTCCTCTTCCCATTAAGCCGCCATGGTGAGGCACTCCCACTGCAGCCTGGGAAGCTTTGTGAGCTCTCACTTAGAGCCGTTCTGGGCCCATTATCATGCTATATGATTCATTTATTATCTATCTTTTACTTTATAATGCAGCCTAAAATTAAAAATAGTGTTTCTAATTTTTACTCCCATTACTAGTCACCTTATTATGTGTTGAAAAAATCCATTAAGAAAAGGAAATATATGAAATAGAAAAGAGAGAGAAGAAAAATGGGATTGGGGTTTAAAAAAAATTGTTTGAAATATTGTCTCAACCAGACAATGAGTCCTTTCTAATCCTCCACAGAAAAACCAGCATTGAACCACATAACAGTGCAGCAAAGAACAGGGATGTTTGTTTCAACAATCCAGCCTCTCCATTATTTGGGATACTCCTTTTTGAGAAGATTACTATCCTCTCTTTCCTTGTGTGTAAAATCAAGGCAAGAATACCATAAGTGGCAAAACATTAAATGATACTTCATAAAAATTAAAAACAGTTATGCTCCAAAGTGTACCGTCAAGACAACCTACAGAATGGGAGAAAATATTTGCAAATCATGTATCTGATAAGGAACTTATATCCAAAATACATAAAGAATGCGGCTGGTTGGGTGGCTCATGCCTGCAATCTCAGCACTTTGGGAGGCCAGGGCGGGAGGATTGCTTGAACCCAGGAGTTCAAGACCACCAGCCTGGGCAAAACAGTGAGACTCCATCTTTACAAAAAAATACAAAAATTAGCTGGGCATGGTGGCACACGCCTATAGTCCTAGGTACTTAGGAGTCTGAGATGAGAGGATCGCTTGAGCCCAGGAGATTGAGGCTGCAGTGAGCCAAGATTGTGCCACTGCACTCCAGCCCGGGCGACAGACTAAGACCCTGTCTCAAAGAAAAGAATGCTTATAAAAAAGACAAATAACTGAAATTGTTTAACTGGGAAGAGGCTTTGAATAGATATTTTTCCAAAGATAGAGAAACAGCCAAAACAGCGTATGAAAAGATGGTCAACATCATTTAGTCATAAGGGAAATGCATGTCAAGACCACAATGAGATACCACACCATACCCTATGGCCACAATAAAAAAGACAGAAAATAACTAGTGTTGGTGAGAATATGGAGAAATTGGAACCCTCCTATACTTCCCGCAGGAATATTATCAGGCCACCACTTTAGAAAATAGTCTGATAGTTCCTCAAAAGGATGTTACCCTATATGACCCAGGAATTCCACTCCTAAGTATATGAGTTAATTTCCTAAAAGAAATTAAAACATATATCTACACTAAAACTTATACCTGAATGTTCATAGCAGCCTTATAGCTAGTAGCCCAAAGGGGAGACAAGCCAAATGTTCATCAGCTGATGAACAGATAAAGAAAATGCAGTATATTTCTTCGGCAATAAAAAGGAATGAAGTACTGATTCATGGCACAACATGGATGAACCTTGAAAACATCATGCAAGTGAAAGACCAGACACGAAAGACCACACAAATGATTCCACTGATATGAAATGTACTGAAGAGACAAATCCATAGAAGGAGAAACTAGATTAGTGGTTGTCTAGGGTTGGGAGAAATGGGAAGAGACTGCTAATGGATACAGGGCTTCTTTTTGGGGTGATAAAAATATTCTAAAATTGATTTTGGTCATGGTTGGACAACTCTGCAAATATACTAAACACCACTGAATGTGCCCTTTAAATGGGTAAATTGTATGGTATGCGAATTGTATCTCAATAGATCCATTATAAGGAAAAAAAAATGTTTACTACATGTATTTTTACTGGCAATCAAATTCACATCAACTATAAGACATGCTATCTGACCCAAAGTACACACTCAATAAATACAAGTTCCTTCTTTCTTTTCTTTTTCTCCTACTTTGGTGCTTTCTCTATTCATGATTCTGTAATCAGGGATTTCACCATTGAGCACAGTTTTAAATTTTTGCTGGAGGTCTTAAAGGCAATTCAAAAGGATGAAGGTAGTTAAAAACTCTTTTTGCAAAAAAGATTTAAGGCAATGAATTTCTGAAGAAGTCTGTCTTCTGTAATGAGACATGTTTCATATGTCAGAAGCCCTTATAAAAAGTGATGTCACAGCAAAAAGAGAACCAGTTAAGCGCTGCCTTGGCCCTGGGAGTGAGCACGCTCTGGTCCAGCATTTTGGACTGAGAGATTAGGGATTGTAACCAGCTAGGAAGCACAGGTGAATTGTCTCTAAGGATCCCAGTAACAAAAGTCAATGGGGAGAAAAGAAATAGAAATTTTTCTCTGGAATTTAAGGTAAAATTAAATTACAAATAAAAGACAGATGGTAATTCTTCCTTTTAATGTTTCATCTATCTTTTCTATACCTCTAGTAGACAGTATTTATAGACTGAATGGGCAATAATTGGATCCTAGGCTTTAGTTAAGCAGACTAAAGCCTGGAGTTCACAAATGGACTCTTAAAGAGAAAGCTGAGTGCATGTATTTACAAACAGTGTGACAGGTGGACTTTTAAAAAAATTTATAATTTGTCATGATCATTAATAAGAAAATAAAGCAGTATTTTGAAAACTGATTTTTGAAAAAAAGAAAATTCACATATCTTAACTGAAATGTCTCATCATTATTCATTTTGCACCCTTCTCTTTTTCTTCCAATCTTAGCCAAAGTATTTTGAAATAAAGTCAGAATATATCACTGTCCAAATGTACCAAAGAAAAAAGGAAGAGAAAGACAAACAGCACAAAATTAAAGAAGCATATTAAATCATCTGTTCTCCACATATCTTGCGAAAATCTCAATCTTTCCGTTCAAAGACAACTCTGAAGTGACAAGTAAATTTCAGATTTGGCAAAAACTGTATATCCCACATTTTGCTGGTGAGCGGGACACATTTTCAAGACCAGTACAAAGCTGAAGTTTCAATCTGTTGATCAGTGTGTTCACAGTGATATTTGAGGAGCTCTTTGATTTTTAGCTGAATATGTTTGTTGAAATAAATTTAATTCAGTATTTCTTTTAACCTGATGCCGTAATCTGTCTGTTATGCAAGCGCTTTGCTCACGTTTTCACAGCTTGTAACTGTTACAGCCAACGGCTCAAATATCCTGACTGAGCTTTATAGTGCTTTCTTCAACAGCAGAGTATTCTGGATAAATGTTTCCTCTTTACAATGTTTTCAGAAAAATACAGAATTTCCTGAAATGAAATTTTAAAAAAGGTTTCCTAAATTTTCTTCTTTTTTACGCTCATGTATTAGTAGTGCAAATTAAATAAGAATTACATATCAAAACAACTGGAAACTTTTCTGAGAAATATAAAGAGGAGTGAAAAATAAAACATGGGTTTGGGTATTATAGAGTCTACTGAAAACGACTGGAAAAAATGGACAGAATTTAAATAAATCTGCTTGAGGATTTATTTAAATCTGGAGAGATTTAAATGGAGAGATAAAAAGCCAGTAAGAAATCTGTATCAAGATGTGAGAGAGAAAGAAAACAGAGAGAAGAGCTCCATGTTTCAGATACCTGCAGTTTTCATAAGGGAAAGATGAGAAGCTAATTAGAACATCCAAGACTCAGGGGACTAAGGGGGCAGGCACTGGACATAGAGGCCATCAAGAAGGGGGCCACATTAAACCTCCTACAGCTTGGGTTGGTTATACTTACACAGAGAGTTTTGCTCAAGATGTACAGATAAACCAGACGGACTTATGCATGTTCAAAGACTGAGCCTGAACTCAGAATTACTCATACCCTAGAAAGTAGATGAAGCTTATCCTAGACTGCTAATGCCTCCAGCTGTCTAGTAGAAGCAAGCATAGATCCTCTCTAAAAGATACACCAAAAGAGCATTTCCAGCATGAAGCCTGAGAAGAAAATGAAATGCAACATACAGAAAGAAATGAGCAAGATAGGCAGGATATGATGACAAGATCGGGTACGTGTGTAATTGGGGTTCTAGAAGAAGAGAGAACGGGGCAGAGGCAGCCCTTGAAGAGATGATGGCCAGTAATGCTCCAAACCCTCAGACACACATCCAACCAGAGATTCAAGAAGGTCCATAAACTCCAAGAAGGGCCAGGTGCAGTGACTCACAACTGCAATCCCAGCACTTTGGGAGGCTGAGGCAGGCAGATCACTTGAGGTCAGGAGTTCGAGACCAGCCTGGCCAACACAGCAAAACCCCGTCTCTACTAAAAATACAAAATTTAGCCAGGCATGGTGGCATGTGCTTGCAATTCCAGCTACTAGGGAGGCTGAGGCAGGAGAATCGCTTGAACCCAGGAGGCAGAGGTTGCTGTGAGAGGAAATCGTGCCACTGCACTCCAGCCTGGGTGACGGAGTGAGACTTTGTCTGAAAAAAACAAACAAAACAAACAAAAAACTCCAAGAAGAATAATCACAGAGAAAGCTGCAACTTGGTACATCATAATAATGCCCATGAAAACCAAAAACAAAGAGAAAAATCACAAAGTCATCTGCAGGGGGAGAAAAACAAGTTACAGTCGTGCCCCTCGTAACGACCTGTAAGTCAATGGACAGGGTCCCATAAGATTATAGGGGAGCTGAAAAATTCCTACCGCCTGGTGACATCATAGTCTGGTCCTAACAAACTTCCAGAGTGTTTGTTCTTTTCTAGCTCCCCCCAACACCTTTTTTCTGGGGAGACAGCATCTTGCAGGCTGGACTGCAGTGGTACAATCATAGCTCACTGCAGCCTCAAACTCCTGGGTTCAAGCAATCCTCCCACTTCAGCCTCCTGAATAGCTGGGACCACAGATGCTGCCACCGTGGCCTGACTAAATCTTTTATTTTTTATAGTGATGAGGTCTCACTGTGTTTCACAAGCTGGGCAGGAACCCCTGGCCTCAACTGACCCTCTTGCCTTGATCTCCCAAAGCGTTGGGATTACAGGTGTGAACCACTGTGCCCAGCCTCTAATCCCCTTTTTCGGGAATACTCTCTCAGGCTAGAAAGTCCTTCAATCTTGTTTACTAGTCACATTCTTATTAATTCAGAATACTTGTGGAAAGGAAAATAAATTAGGATAACATTTAATATTAAAATATCTTTAGAACACTGCAACTTATGCCATTTCTTCATGCACAGGTGAATTAGAATAACTTTAAAGCACAAGCTTTTGAAAGTTGGGAGATTTTGTAACTGACTGATGTGGAGCTCTTGCGCTACACCCAGTAAATGCAGGACTCAGTATGTGCTGGAAGGAAGACATGATACTGCATTCTGATAGCCCCATGGGTCTGTGAATAGTTTAAGTGTTCTGCCACATACCTGTAGTGCCTATTTTCTCCAGACATTTTTAGGATGTGTTCTACCACATACAGACTGAAAAGAAAGATGGGGATTGCACCTGGAGGAAGGTGGTTCTAAGTGCTTTCAAGTTAGTGGATTCAGGAAGTCATTCTAAGTGGCTGTGGTCCCCCACGGAAGCAGCATACCCTCTACAAACACCTCACCTGGCTTTCTAATGAGGCTGCATGAAAATGCAGTAAGAAATCCTCATAGCAGCACCCTCATGGCCATTTCTGCAACTTTCTAGGCAAAGGCTGCGTGGGCAGGATTACTCCACAGTGAGTGTGCTAGCCTCTGTTCTGAGCAGACCTTTAGCTCCTACCACTCAGGGCATGGAACACTTTGAAACCCAGTTTTAGAAGTAACATAGCATTTTTTTCAATGCCTCACAGGCCAACGTTCTTGGTTGTGGACACTATTTCTTAATGATAAGCCCAAGTTCCTGCTGGCTCTCATTTCTCCCTGAGGTAAACCTCTCAGTGCGTCTTCTCCGGAGAACGCAGGGACATCTGCAAGACCTCTTGAGGTGGAGGATAAAGTGGCACTGCATAAAAAAAGGATCTGATTGGTGTCTTAAAAATTCAGGCTTTTACATCTACTTATCATGTACTTTGGCTCTTAGGGGCTGGGGTGGAGAGGAGGGAACGTTGCTGGTGACCTTGACTGATCAATTACTTACTCAGTGACAACTGCCACACACCCAGGACACATTGGGCATTACTCAAGATGGGGGTGGGGAGAGGATGAACCACGCATGACTGACGCAGGTCCCTCCTCAGGGAGGTGTGCCCTTGCAGATGCAGGCACCGTGAGCTGTGAGCAGAGCTGGAAGGTGGTCAGTACTGCCCTGTGGAGATGCACCCCAGCCACTTAATCCAGCCTGGGGGGCTGTGCCGGGTCAAGCAGGTTGAAAAGGCTTCCCAGAGGAAGTAGCGCCAGATGAAGCCTAAGAATGAGTCGGAGCTAGCCACATGAAGGCGAAGCTGGTGGCCATGGGTCAGGAGCATTCAACCAACCCATTCACTGGCTTCATGGTTGTCATCACAGGACTGGGGTCAATTTTTATGCACTCTTTGTTCAAGCTACATGAACAGCTCTGCCTTCTCTTAGCATTTTCAACCCAGAGTTGGTGATCTCTGAAATGCTTTACATTTTACAAAGCACTTTCATTTATTATACCAATTACAATGCATAGCATTCAGTAAGCACAGTCAGCACTGCACACTGCAAAATATACATTTAGTAATTTAGTAAAAACCTGTGCAAGAACAGACTGAGGAGCAGAAGACGCCATCTCAATCTTGGGGCAGTTGATATAAAGATGACAAGGAAACCCAGGCTAAGGCAACCTTCATCAGGTAACATCAGGAGAAGATGACCATGTCTAATGGGGCAAGGCGGACTGGAGGTGGCGCAAGTTCCTGGACCACTAAGGCTGGCTGCTAACCCCAGTGGAGCGAAGGCAGCTTACTCTTGGGAGGAGAACAGCACCTACCTCCTCTGGTCATCCTCTTTCCTTCCTCTTCCTTCCTGCCTCCAAGGTCATCAATGACCTGTTGTCTGCCCAAGGATGGGAGATTCTTATGTTATCAAACATTGATTGGTGAAATTCATCCTCGGTCTTTTCAATAACCAGTCCCAGAGAGCATCTTCTTCTCAGGTGAGCCTTCCTCCCCATCAAAGCCTATCACTCTCCTTTAGATACAGAGAGGAGGGGTGTGTGTGATGTGTGAATGATAACAGCACTCCTTCAGATGATCCTGTGCTGTGAGTCTATGGCAGCACATTTTGTCACTCTAGTCACGCCCATGGAGCCAGTGCCCCTGAAGGGACTATAAGTGGATGCAGGACTCACCTGTGGCGAAGACAACATTCCTCGAGACCAGACGGTGCTCCACGATGGAGAACTGCGGGAGCTCGATCCTTTCCACTCCGGTAACAGCCTTGTCCCCGCCTCGCCAGTAAAACTCAATGTCATCCGTGGTGTAGCCATCTGCCAAGAGAGAAGCAGGGAGACAGCAAACATCACCATTTTGTATAAATGCACGGCTAAATAAACTATCATTAACATGGAGGTTGCGGCTCTGCTATGTTTTGAGTAGATTTGCTTAATGTGCTTGCCTAGGGGAAGTGTCATCAAAGAACTAACTCTCCAATATTCTCATGTGACTGCTGCCATTTTATTTGTACCAGGTTGGTACTGAAAAGTCGAGAAGCTGGGGAGAATGGGTGCTCTGACCAGAGTTCTATTTGCGAAGTGTAACTTCAGAGCTGACCCAGACACCACACAGAGATGAATTTAACTGCAATGAATAAGATAGTTTTAAGAGAATGAGAATTGAAGTATGAAGAATTCCAGAAAGGCATACTCCTCTCAAGAGCCTCTGAGAGAGTTCAAAGTTCAAATACTGAAGGTGAATTTCACCAATCAGTGGTTGATTACATGAGGTAAGCTCAGAGCAAAAGCAATGTTCTCCTTGGCATATTTGGATGGTTTTATCAGCTCTTCCTGGCCATGAAGTTTGCCAACCTTAGAAATGCCTGTTCTTGGGATATTCCTGACCCTTAGAGATGGGCATAGGTGGTCTCATCAGAAAGAACAGTGGTCGTTAGCTGGATTATAGCTCCAAATCCAGCTTTAGCACAGTGCTCATATTTACAGGGTGATTAATCATGGCTTCTTGAGGATGAGTAAGTGGGGCAATAGGTGCATTCTTACTTGTAACACCCAGGAGTCTCCTAAAACATTAGGTCAACTTTGTCAATAAGACCATTTAAAGCAGAGATTGGGAGAACAATATTATCTCAATATAAAAGACTTTTTAATTTGAATATAAAATATAAGAAAAAATATTCACTCAATATTTAATGTTAGTCAAACAAATGGACCAAAGCTGTAGGGTGGGGAAGAGTTGCTCCCCACAGCTAATGCCACCTTCCTGGTCCTACCTACTCTCCTCTCTTTAATAAAACATGCATCTTTCCACATGGTAAGTGGCAGACTCTACTTAAAACCTGCAAATGCTTCCTAGTGAAATTATTAATAGCAAAACAAGTACAAACTCCTTACAAGAACCTCAAGAACCTACAGGCCTGACCCCTGGGCCTTCAGCCCTCCTTTCTCATTCACCCAGCCAGGCCTCACTGGTCTCTTATTGCAGCTCAGACCAGCGTGCTCTGCCCAGAGCTCCTGGGTCCTGTGCAGGGACACACCTCCAGATCTTCACATAGCTCATTCTTTCCCACATTTGCACCTTGGCTGAAATAAAACCTTTTGCAGAAGCCTTCCCTGGCATTCCATCTCACAGGCAACCTCGCAATCACTCACTATGCTTTTATCAGACTTTACTTTCTTCAAAGCACTACCACTATTTGATTTTGGTCTAATGGCTTCCTGTCTTTTGTGGATTATAAGCTCCACAAAGGCAGGTGTTTTGTCTGTCATCTCTAAATATCCCTTTGCTTACAACCGTGCCTACATAGAGTTAATGTCCAGTAAGTATTTGTTGGATAAACTTTGGGTTGATGAATTTGCCCTCAAGTGTGGAAATAAAGACACCATTTTTCTTTTATCTATTCCCAATATGGAGACATGTGTAGTCAGACCAGAAGAAAATCAGGAGAATCCCTTCTTCCACTCAAATGATTAAACCATGATTCTCTGCAGAGAAGGGACCTCACACATGGAGAGAACCTCTTCTACAGCAGATCTTCCTGCTCATCATACACCACTGCCCATACACCACAGCGGCAGAGTCCTCTCTCTCAGGAGTCATGCACTGTGTGACTTGACAGTTGAAATAGGAGCTGCTGCCTTACTTAGATTCCAAATTGGCCTTCCTGAAACTTCCTCCACTGGAGTTGTGCCCTCACTGGATCTGTGCTCTCTGGCCACACTGAAGCCAGTTAACTTCTTAAGATCATCCTTCAAATACTGGGAAATCATCTTTTCCCTGAGCCTTCTGTCCTCTAAGGTAAAAGTCCCCAGAGAATTCAACTATGCATCACTTGACATGGCTTTATGTCTTTCTTATTCTGTGAAAGCACAGCTCTCGGAAAACACGACAGTGATGTAGGGTGGAAGTGAGGGGCACCATGGGGCCAGCCTCACCCAGGATCTACACTAGCCTACCACCAGTGCAGTTTCTCAATATGTTCATTCACAAAGACATTCGCTTCTTACCACAATTGTTTCAAGTGGGACTGCAAAGTCAAAGTCATTTATCCCCCTAAAATTCAGTATAAATATTGACAAGCCTAAATCCAATTGAGACTAGTTATAAACCAGTTCATAATAGACCAAGATAAGCAACAACAAAAACCATATCCTGATATGCCAGGAGGTGTAGTTTAGGTAGCAGGAGGGTCATTGTTAGATGTTATGGATGCAGCTCTCATCTCTCCTATAGGAGTACTCAATGCTGAATTATCAATAAAGCATCTGAATACTACTCAAATTGAAGAAAATTGCCGAGATGCAGAAATAGCCTGCTTGTCAAGCCGAGTTCCTGATGGGAAATGAGTTTTACTCTGACCGCCCAGGGTCCCAGCAGTGCAGCCACTCATGAGTGATGAAGCATATTGTAGGAAAATAGCATCTCGGTGTTTGCTCTCCTCTCACTGAATGGACTGAAATGAGGGGCATTTGTTTTCTTCTATTTCAGCACAGCAAACAGACTCTCTTAATCAGATTAGAATGAAGAACTCTTTTATACTGAGTCTCTCTCTCTCTCTGTGTTTCTCTCTCTGTGTCTTCCCCTCTTTCTATGTCAAAAAAATTATGGATGCCTTGAAAAAAGATGCTAAATAATGACAAAAGGATCAAAAGTACAAATAGGAGGAGAAAGAAACACAGATACGGATACACACAGCTTTCAATTTCCAGAGTGCAGTTCTGCTCATCCAGGGGGTATCTCCTGAGGTCCATCATGCATGCTGCTGTCGTGGTGATTCTGAAATACACAGGGTGAGGGAAGACATTAAAGAAGGGCTGAGAAATGTATCAGGGAGACTGCTCTTAGATAAACGAGTAAGCCCCTGTGGGAACCCTGCCCAAAGTACGCCTGGCTAAACATCATTCACTATATATAGAGAGAAACTTGAGTAAATAAGAAACTCTTTTCAGCATAATATAGACCAGATTTATCAAGAAAAAAAAAACACAAAACTTTATTTTATTATATATTTTTAATCATTTATTTTTTGATTGACATAAAAATTGTATACGTTTGTAATATACAGCATGATGTTTTGAAATATATACACACTGTGAAATAGTTAAATTGAGGTAATTAACAAATGTATTGTATCACCTATTTTTTTTTTTTTGATCGGAGTCTTGCTCTGTCGCCCAGGCTGGAGTGCACTGGCACGATCTCAGATCACTGCAAGCTCCAACTCCCAGGTTCACGCCGTTCTCCTGCCTCAGCCTCCCGAGTAGCTGGGACTACAGGCGCCCGCCACCAGGCCCAGCTAATTTTTTTGTATTTTTTAGTACAGACGGGGTTTCACCGTGTTAGCCAGGATGGTCTCGACCTCCTGACCTCGTGATCCGCCTGCCTCGGCCTCCCAAAGTGCTGAGATTACAGGCGTGAGCCACCGCACCTGGCCTGTATCACCCATTTAGCTCTTTTTGTGTGTAACGAAAATGCAAAATCTACCCTCTTGCAATTTTTGAGTATACAGCACTTTGTTATTAGCTATAGTCACCATATTGTACCAAAAACTTACTAGGTCTTATTGACTTTGGATAATCAGTGGCAGAGAAAGGGGTTTCCAAGGGAGTTCTTACCTTCAATTTTTGTTTCTCTTCTTGTCTATAGGCTCTCTAGCCTCTCTAGTACAGACAGAGCCTATGTGTGGGACACCACCAATTAGGTTAAGACTGAGGTCTTTGACTATCCAAGGGAAGTGTTAAAGCAGCTACAGATACACTTTGAAACTCTAAACCTCACCTCTGCTTCTTTCTATTTTATTATAGTTGTCTGTTGGGCTGGATTCTGCTATTACAGAAATTTTTTTACTGTGTGATCATCTATCTTTTCAAAACAAATATTTGGCTCCTATTTTATCAATTATGAACCAAAATTGGGTGGGTTAAGTTCTCTTGGGGCTAGCTAAAGCCATGGAAATAATTACTTCCCAAAAGCAGTTAAGGCTCCACCATGCAATGCTTAAGCCAACCCTACACTGAGAAACAATACTTCTAGAAATGTCAAGTCCATTTCCTACTCTGCCTGCAGCCTTCTCTTAGGGAGACCAACTTACTCACAGCTGCTTCTTTGAAAATGCAACTATTAGGGTTATTATATTTTACACTACATATCTCTAGAACCCCACCCTTTCCCCACCACTGTCAAAGGTGACTGGACTGTGGTGGGTTCCTGAGTCAAAGACAGCAAGCCATTAGTGGGTGAGAGATACATGACATGGCCTGAGTTGAAAGGCAGAGTGAAGCTAAAGAGACTCTCTTCCATAAGAATGAATTGAACAGTAAAGATAAGAGTGGAAGTGCATCTGCAAGGCCATGGTTTACAGGCTTGTGATGCTGTTTTCAAACTGGAGAGCAAAGGATGAGAAAGCATCATAGAGGGAGAGAAGGTAAAGCAAGTAGAGTTGAGGTTGCAGTCGTAGTTGTGCCCCAGGCCACAGCGGGTGGCCTTGCTGAATGTGTGCTCCACCTCTCCAGGGAGCAGCTTCTGAAAGCCTGTGCAGGAGTTGTGTAACTGGCAGTCCTGGCTATGCCCATTCAGTGATGGGGAGTAAGAATGAAAATGTGAGAATGCTTTCTCCTGAGATCCCTAGAGTCACCTTCAATCCCCAGCTGTCCTTCAGGTTTCATCTTTCTTGAAGTCCAGTGTTGAGCTTTTTCTGAATGATCTTCATTATGAATATTCACAACAAACCTACTAATGCTGCAGGTAATGAGCAAGCCCGACTCTTACCAACAGATCCTAACCCAAACACCTGTAAAACACTAGACATGTGCCAATACTGATGGACTTGTGTCATTTACCCTAAACTCAGGTGATAAGGAAATAATGGAGTAAAGTATGTCCTTCCATTAGCATCTGGTTAAGCAAGCAGGTTGAGCAACATTCTACTTTCCAAAGATTGAGAGAAGCAGTGAGGGATAATGCCAACATATTTAGCACACAGGTCAATGCTTAATTTTTTATGCAAATAGCATGCATGCACCATGCAGACATCATCAATAAAATCCATACCAATGGTGAAAGTGTGTTCCTTCCAAATGTCATAACACTTCCCCTTATCCATGGAGTCAAGGAGTGCATTACATTCTGTGATCCCAAATCAACACATAGCTCTTTGGCATATTTTTCTACAGCATTTAACATTCTAGCCAACTGAAGTTCCAGACTCACACCTTTCAACTCTGGCATGTGTTATGGCAGATTGACAACCCAATAACCACACAAGATGCCTATAATGCAAAATTAGAATAGAGTTCTGCTAAAATTATGAATCTTTATGAAGAAGAAAAGAACCTTCACTGACAATGTTCAAATTTTTTAATTTTCTTTTTGTTTGTTTGTTTGTTTGTTTTTGCTACAGAGTCTTGCTCTGTCGCCCAGGCTTGAGTGCAGTGGCGCAATCTTGGCTCACTGCAAGCTCCATCTCCCAGGTTCACACCATTCTCCTGCCTCAGCCTCCCAAGTAGATGGGACTACAGGCGCCTGCCACCACGCCCAGCTAATTTTTTTGCATTTTTAGAAGAGACAGGGTTTCACTGTGTTAACCAGGATGGTCTCGATCTCCTGACCCCGATCCACCCGCCTTGGTCTCCTAAAGTGCTGGGATTACAGGCGTGAGCTACCGGGCCTGGCTTAATTTTCTTATATATTTTGGTACCTATTCACTTGAACTGAGTAAATGATTGAAATTACTGTTTTACTGTTTTCTTATTCACTTTTCAAACCACCCCTAACACACACACACACACACACACACATAAACATGCCCAAATTGTCTGGGGACACCATGTGCAGTGGTCACATTATTGGAGGGAGAAGGGGAACCTGAGGCTAGAAGAATTGGTGACAGCATGCCCTTTTCCCACCAAGTACACCAAGTACAGTAGCTGTCCAGGTCTTCTCATTCTGTTATAATGCTGGCTATAAAATGGAGCCCCATTTCAGTGAGCTGAGATGGGGCCACTGCACTCCAGCCTGGGCGACAAAGTGAGTAAGACTCCATCTCAAAAAAAAAAAAAAAAAAAAAAAAAAAAGAGAGAGAAAGAGAAGAAGGAAATTCTGAAATTTGTGACAACATTGATGGAATTGGAGAACATTATGCTAAGTGAAATAAGTCAGGCCCAGAAAGACAAATATCACATTTTCACTTATTTGTGGAATTAAAACAATGAACTTATAGAAGTAGAGAGTAGAATGGTGGTGGCAGAAGCTGGAGGAGGGAAAATGGGGAGGTGATGAGCAAAGGGTAGACAATTTCAAACAGGGAGAATATGTTTTCTCTTTTCGTGCGTTCTATTGCAGAACATGGTGAATATAGTTAGCAGTAGAGTATTGTACATTTCAAATTGCTAAGTAAACTTCAAATGTTCTTGCCACAAAAAAAATGTTAATAATTTGAGGTGATGGATATGTTAACTAGCTTGATTTAATTATTTCACATTAGATTCATAAATCGTAACATCATTTTGTGCCCCATACATTTTTCCGCCACGCAACTCCCTCTTCACAGAACCCATAAATCTATACAATTATACACTGTCAGTTTACAATTAAAAAAATGGAGCCACTTTTTTCTTTTTATGTGAGGAATAAGGTAGACACATCTACTCACTACTTTTCTTTATTTGGAAGAAATACTCAGAAAACCCTCTCAGAGTGAAGAGTGAGGCACATGAGCTTGCTCTTGCTCATGCGGCAAAAGGTAACCATCAAGATAGAAGTAGCTGAACAGCTGGGATAAAAAGGCAAAAAGAGAGAGAGTAGGGGTGGGGAGCAGAGCGATGAAGTAGGCTGTGGAGCAGGAGCATGCCCCTCCCTAAGCCACAAAATCCTCATCCAAGTTGGCTAAACTCATCATAGGCTGGGAGAGTGGGCCTTTTGAGTGAATCGACCCTGGGACGTTGCAGAAATCATCGAATGTGTGCTCAACCTCTCCAGGGAGCAGCTTCTCAAAGCTTGTGCAGGAGTTGTGTTAAGGTTGAGAAGGGTTACAGAAGGGTTGAGGAATTTCACAGACGGTAGAACTGAGAGTTCAAGCCTAGTGCACGGAGATCAACCAAGGGCAGATAGGCCACAGTGACATCTGGGCTCCACTTGTGTAATCCCCAACACTCACACACATGGTTTTATATTTTCCCTAATAAATATATATATTTTTCGTTCTGACAGAATAATTTAACCAACATCTAGTGCCACCTTCTCCAGCCCTCTGTGATCTGAGAATTCCACTGTTATTCCTAAGTGGTGAAGCTCAGCAATCGGAATCCAATAGGACTGGGTGAGGCTCTCTCAGTATTACTCTTCAGTAGGTTCCTTTTTTTTCTTTCGATTGTTTATTTTTTGTTTTATGATTGAGAGAAAGCAGTGCTTAGGGTCTCTGTGACTACGAAGTATGTTTCTGATAGAGAAGCAGAGGAAGATAATGGCCAAGTGACAGAAGACACGCCTGTGTCCAATATATCCTTTCTTTACAGTCATACTTTGAGAATGCTGAAAGTAGAGAGAAAAAACAAACAAAAAAGTCGACAAAGAGACAGAGGACTGAGGACTAGAGAACTGGACAACGTTACAGGGATGGTGCTAATTCATCATCTCAGTGCCCAGGACAACCACCAGTCATATCTGTACTTTATGGAACACCAGTTGAGCAGTTGCTCAGTGCCCAGTTCTGTGCCAAGTACTTCAATACACACGTGTTTACTCTCACAACAACCATATTATAGAGGTATTGTTATTATTATATCCATTGTGCAGATGAGTTAACCAAGGTTTGGAAAGAGTAAGCAGCTTGACCACGTTCCCAATGCCACTGGAAGGCAAATGCGGCATTCAGATCCAAGCAGTTTGAACCCTATGCTCTGCTACATCTATATTACCTCTTTTACCTTAAACATACAAGATACATTCAACTTTTAAAGGCCTGCTCAGGAAATGAGAATCTTGTTTTGAATGAAGAGCAATAAGGTTGATAAATTTATGTAGACAGAGATATAAATATTGATACTTACACATATTATAGGCATATATATACATATATATTCATAATATTCTCATTAGATATGTCAAATTGGAAATATAATGAGTAAATGCAGAAAATAAATATTCTACATGCTATTCCTACAGTAATTATAGTGACATTTAATCCAACAGCTTCCCACCCATTGTGGAATAGGGTCATTTATTAGATCATTCCTGCTTTTACAAATAATACATGTCTAAAGATATGATTAAGAATTAAAAGTATTAACATGTAAGAAATAAACTTGAAGTTGTAAGGAGAGCACTATCTCTAGTAAGTGTAAAATCATATTTTGAGATTCTGGTGACGCACTGTCTTTGGACGCTGTCTTCAGCTACCCTTACAGACCGTTCCCTGCACGCCTGAGTCAAGGATGTCAAGATCCACGGATGTCAGTGTGTTGAAGGGTTTTCATTTTGTCTCAGTTGTATTAAGCTTGTGAAATACTTTCTGGCATTAGCATTTCCATTTTTAAAATATTCACACATTGATAAATCATAATAAGGGCAGATGCAAACTCTTCATGAATTGCATAAATACAAACTTCTCTGCATAAGGACTGCTGTGTAAATGTTGCTGTCTGATGGTCAGGGACTTGCTCACTTCTGCAAACATTTGTCTGAAACATCTACCTGTTGACTTAGGTATAAAAGTGCTCCTTGTCAGTGTTGCTGGGAAAGGCTGGATATGGTCAGAGTCTGGGATTCATGCTTAGAGTGAATCCAGCAATGCACACAATCTCTTCCCCCATTTGTATGAATAGTTTTGATTCACTGTAAACACTGGAGAGAACAGATTAAAATGTCCATTGCAAGCACTGATTCTGATGTCCCTGGCTGGTCACTGTATGCCAAGGTCCTGGACCAGCTTTCTCAGAGAAGCTTCTGGAACTAAACAATCTTGGTCTCTATCTCTCCTCAGCTTCCTCCTTTTGAATGTTTTCATTACATTTCATTACACCTACAAATCAGAATGTCCATTATTTGTTAGCTTGCTGGCCCCTCACTCACCCCCAGGTGAGCCCACAAGAGCAGGACTTTATTGCTCCTGTCCACGGTTCTCTCCCCAGTACCTAGAACCGCAGCAACCCCAACCACACACGCAGAGTAAGTGTCCTGTAAATATTCTCAGAACAAATGACTTTCAAGATAAGAGGACCAGGCATAAGCTGAAGTGTGGGACTCGAGCAAAATGTGGAAAGAGAAGGAGTTGGTTTAGTCCTTCTTGGCTTTAATGTCCCAAATGTAAGAGTCAGCGGGGACACATTCCCGCTAACAAGCACTCCCAGCATGCAAACTCCCAGCACAACCTGGCTGTGCATGGTTATGGACTCTGTTGAGAACCTCCATGGGGTCACCGGTCAAGAGGCTTGGATAAGAATCCCCTATTTTTATGGTCAAGTGGTCTCCGTGAATCTTTATGTTGCAGAATTCAATTCTTACCTGCAGAATTCAATCCTGCAGAATTGAATCCACCATCAATGTGCGAGAGCTTTATGGCTTCAGCTGCAGCGAAGACCACAATGAAATGCCACCTTCAGGGGAGTCCTGGATCTCTGATCACAATCTTGTTAAGCTAGCAGGACCTGGAAGCAAGTTAGTAGCTCCTTTGGTGTGACTTCTGGCTTGCACTCGAGATGCCCAAATGTTCCAGAAATCTGGGCGAGAGTTGTATTTGTGGCCACGGGTTAGCACCACAGCCAAGGCATTGCTTCACAGGTAACCATTTGGCCCTTTGCAGTCACCCTACGGCAACTCACTCTCATCTTCATTTGTCATTCCTCTGATGCAGGATGCACTGGCTGGTGGAGGCAGCTATCATTTTACCAAGAAAAGGAACTCAGATGCTAGGATGTTGGACCTAAGTCAAATAATTCAGACCAAGCATTTTCCTTGAGCAAATGCTTGTTATTCAATGTGAAGAAGTCACAGGACATAGGCCAATGTTTCGTTTATCCCGATTTTTGTTTTACTTTACAAAATACATAAGAAAACACATTCATAGAACTATCCAAAGGCTTTTGCTATGGGAACTCCTTGAAGATGTTGCTGGGAAAATTATTGTGGTAAGTTGACTATGTTAGCAGCCAATTCCTTTCCTCTTTCCAGAATCCACTCTCCCAGCCATGTCATTACAACTCTACTCACCAAAGAGGAGCTGGCTGTTTGCCTGCCTCCTGAATGTGCGCCAACTTTGTGACTTGCTTTATCTAATATAAAGGCTGGAAGTGACCACGTGCCAGCCCCATGCTTAGGCCCTAAGATGCATTCTTTTTCTAGGCTTTTCTGCTTCTTCCTCTGCTGTGAGAAAGCCATGCCCAGAAGAGTCTGCTGGTTTCAGGAGAATGAACACAGAGAGCAGGACTGAGGTGACCATTCATCTTTTCAGAGACTACCCTGGGTAAGCTAATGGGTCTCCCATACCCAGCCTGTGAGAGAGCCAGCCAGAATCAGCAGAGATGCTCATTAACAACCCAGACACACAAGCAATGAGCACTTTGGGGTTATTGTAAGCATTGAGGCTTTCTAGCTGATTGTTACACAGCACTCTTGCGGCAATAGATAACCGATACGATAGTCAACACAAGTAACTGCAAACATACAGAAGCATAAATTCTCTTATCGCTACGTAGGGATCACAACCTGATACTTCTGAGGAGTGTCATAAGATAGCAAAACCCTTAGCAAACAGCATTTTTCTAAAAGAGGGACATCTGTTTCTATATTGAAGCATAACTCCACTACCATTTAGGAATCCTAATTTTGGTGAATGAGTAGTCCCATCAGGCAAATGAGACAGGCCCAATGTACCTCCTCTTGATTTTCAAAGAATTTGGCAACACGCTACACAAAGCCGCAAACTGGCAATAGTGCTCAAGCCAGAACGAAAGGGGTATGCCAGATTCTAGAATACCTGAAAGAAAGGAACTGCCCAGAGGGTGGAATGAGAAGTTCTTAAGGACTACACCACAGGTTCAACCCTCTGAAGAGGAAGAGAGAAAACAGCTTGAAAGAATCACTAAAGTACTTTGAGTCACTCCAACTATCTGGATCTAATTATGGCACTTGGGGGTTTCACAATCTAGAACTGCATTGTCCAAAACAGTAACCACCAACCATGTGTGACTATTTATATCTACATTTAGAATTAATTATTTTAAATCAATTTAAATGAAATAATATTAAAAATGTAGCTCCTCCGATGTTCTAGTCACATATCAAGTGCTCAACAGCCCTCTGTGACTGGCTGGTAGCTACTGTACTATGCAGATTACGGACTACCCCCATTACCACAGAAAGCTCCATCAGACAGCACAAAAATAATAGCTTGCTATCTGTCTCTAGCCTCAGAGAACATGACTCCCTGGATGAATGTAGTTGGGGGGATATGGTCAAATGCATGGAACCCAGAGGCTTGAACGTAAGCTGTCACAGCTGGAGGAAGCCCTGCATGCTGGGGTAGAAAATGTCACTCAAGACTCTACCCAAAGTGTGTCTGATTTCAAGGTTTAGTTATAACTCAGCAGCCAGACAGAAAGACCTACCCTAATTAAGTGACAATTAGGCGTAACAAATGGGTCACCTTAACCTGATCTTCACATTTATATCCTAGAGGCTAGAGCCTCCAATATGAGAGTGAAACTGAAGTCAAGATCACCACATCCATATTGGCACTAGAAAGTCACTTTGTTTCTATGAATCTGTCCCACCAAAGCATAAACATTCTGAATAAAAGAAGAGATGTTCTATGAAAAGCAATAGAAGCATAGAAAAAGCTAAAGTTGAAAAATTTAGATGACCTGTGTCTGGTTACTAAATGTATGAGTGGATATGGCCTCTTTTCAAGAAGAACGGGGAGGCAAAAGAACATTCTGAAATGAAGGCATAGACAGAGAGAAGAAGCTGCAACACTGAGAGATGAATGCAAGAAATCCTAGCCACAAATGCCAAATTGAAATCTGTACTGAAGACAAGGGAATAGAATTAACATGGCTGAAAATCCTTTAACGGCATGGAAAGCTTCTTACATTTTAATGGGCACGTACGTTATTAAAGGACCTTATTAAAATTCGGATTCTGTCCCAGCACTTTGGGAGGCCGAGGAGGGTGGATCACAAGGTCAGGAGTTTGAGACCATCCTGGCTAACACGGTGAAACCCCATCTCTACTAAAAATACAAAAAATTAGCTGGGCATGGTGGCACATGCCTTTAGTCCCAGCTACTTGGGAGGCTGAGGCAGGAGAATTGCTTGGACCTGGGAGGTGGAGGTTACAGTGAGCTGAGATCACACCACTGCACTCCAGCCTGGGCAACAGAGTGAGACTCCGTCAAAAAAGAAAAAACAAAAAAAATCCAGATTCTGGAATTGGGTGGGTCTTTCATTCGAAATTCCCAGATAACATTCCCAGGTGATGCTGATGCTGGTCTGGATGACCCTATTTTGAGTAGAAAGGAGAGGGCAAACTTGCAAAACCTACTCAGAGGCAGAAGCTTTGAAAACAGAGGAGATGATAGATACTGAGGGGATAAAATGGATATGTAACTGAGATTTATTAGAGCAAGACCAAACAGCATCCAAATTAGCAAATTAAACTTAAACATGAAACAATCAAAAAATTTTAATTAAAATACAATACACACAATATAAAATGTACCATTTTCGTGATTTTTAAGTATATAATTCAGTGCATTCACATTGGTGTGCAACCAACACTACTATCCATTTCCAGAACTTTTTCATCATCTCAAACAGAAACTCTGTACCTTTTAAACAATAACATCGATTACCCTAACCCCAGGCCCAGTAACCTGTTCACATACTGTCTCTATGAATTGACCTATTCTATGGGTCACCACACATAAGTGAAATCATATAAATGAAATATTTGTCTTTTTCTGCCTGGTTTAGTTCAATTACTATATTTTTTTCAAGGTTCACCCATGGTGTAGCATGTACAAGAATTTCATACAATTTTAAAACTGAAAAATATTCCATTATATGGATATACCATATTTTATTTATCCATTCATCTGTTGGCAGACATTTGGGTTGTTTCTACCTTTTGGCTACTATGAATAATCCCACTATAAACACTGGCGTAAAAATATCTGTTTGGGTCACTTCTTTTGTATATACCTAGAAGTGGAATTGTGGATCATATGTTAATTTTACGTTTAAATTTTGAGGAACCACCATACTGCTTTCCACAGTGACTGAATCATTTTAAATTCCCATCAGCAATCCCTAAGTGCCTATTTTTTCTTGATTTTGACAACATTTGTTCTTCTCATTTTAAAATATATATATATATATAATAGCCATCCTAATGTGTGTGATGTAGTATCTCATTGTGGTTTAAGGAAATGCAAGTCAAAACCACAATGAAGTACTATATCACACACATTAGGATGGCTGTTGTCTTTTTTCCTATTTCCTTTAGTTCTTTGTCCATGTTTTCCCTTACCTCTTTGAATAAAGAGATTATTTAAAGTCTTTATCAAGTAAGTCCAATAATTAGATTTCTGCCAATTTATTTTGTTCCTTTGACTAAGCCATGTTTTCCTCTTTCTTTGTATGCTTTGTGATTTTTTTCCCCTGAAACTTGGGCATTTCATCATTATAATGCTGTCACTCTGAAATTCAGATTCTTTCCTTTGCCCAGGATTTGCTGCTTTTAACTTTATGAGTCCATTTATTTTGAATCATTTCAAAACTTTTTCTGAAAAGATTATTTCTTGTCAAGTTTAATCAGTGAAGTCTCTGCTGCTTTAGCTCATGTTTAGAGAATGTTTTAAATTTATTTATCTATGTATGTATTTGTCAGAGATGCGATCCCACTCTATTGCCTAGGCTGAGTGTAGTGGCATGACCACAGCTCACTGTAGCTTCAAACACCTGGGCTCAAGTGACCTTCCTGTGTTAGCCTCCCCAGTAGCTGGGACTACAGTCCTGCACCAACATGCCTGGCTAGATTTTTTCTTTATTATTATTTACTCATTTATTTGGTAGAGATGGGGTCTTGTTACATTGCCCAGGCTGGTCTAAAACTCATGGTCTCAACTGATACTCCCACCTCAGCCTCCTAAAGCACTAAGATTACACGCATGAGCCACCATGCCTGGAAAATGTTTTAACAAGAATTTCTTTAAGTGCCAAGAGCTGAAACAAACGAACAAAAAACACACAAACGAAAAAGAGAACAGCATTCTTTCTCAGTCTTTGCAGACTGCCTATGTGCTGGGGCACACTTTCCTCTAAGCCTAGGGATTGGCCAAAAGCAAAAATTGGAGGTTCCTTAGGACTTTTCTGAGCATACTTCTTGTCTAGGCATGTGCATGGAGTTTTAAGTACTTCTACATATGTGGCTGCTTTTGCATGACCTAATTTCTCTAAGAGTCTCATCCCAGCTTCTCTTTTGAGCCTTAGATGGTGTATTTTATGCTTCCATCCAAAATCTCCCAACCCAGGCATCTTTAGGTTTGTCTTAACCCTGTAGCCTTAATGAGCACTGCCTGCCCCTTCTCTTACTTGCATTCTGAGTTAGGCAAAGCTGAGATGAACATCTTGCTTCAGTCCTTCAGGCATCCTCCAGACAGTTTAGAACATATGTACACAATAATTTGCAAATAAGATCTGCTCTGCTCCCTCTGGTAGGAGAGGGAGAACTGGGAACTAGGCTGCTGCCTGCTCAAAACCAAAACAATCCCTGCCCTAGGATATGGGTGGGGGAAACGGCAAGTGAAAAATGCCACAAAACTTTCCTATTGTTTTTAATATAGCTTTTTTCTTGATTGGGCATTTGACTGGTTACTGTGAGCCTTAAACTGATTTCCAGAGCTTCTACAAGGTTGGTTCAGACAGCTTCTAGTTTTTGTTTTGTTTTATTTTGATGTTTTTGTGAGGGGACAAGAGCTTGGAGCTTTTTAGTCTGCCACTTTGCTGATGTTACCATCCAAGTGGAGCCTAAAGCAACCCCATTTTGGATGGTAATCTGCCATTCTGACTTCTGATTAACCCCTGTTCCAGGAATGCCTCTAAGATTTCTACTTTTTCTACTGTTACCATAAATCTTGACTTTAGGTCAAAAGAGCCTGGACCATAAATCTTGCCCTTAAGCAGATTCACACAGCATTCTTGCCTCTCCCTGAGAGGTCAACTTCGATTGTCCTATGCATTCCCTCCCTAGGCTATATAAGCCCTGGATCTTGAGGGTAATGGTGTGAGGATCCACCATCTTGTCTCACTGCTGCCTGAGACAAAGACATGGCCCCTGTTCATAAGTTCTCATTAAATGTGTCTTTCTAACAAACTGGATTTGTCAGCCTCTTTCTTTAGCCTCTCAGCTTCCTCAGCCTTTGGGGGTAGGCGTGTACAGACCTGCCCACTGCAGAACAACCCAACATCAGGGTTGATCACGGCAGGAGAGGGAGGGTGTTTCCAAAGCAAGAGAAGGGTCTTTACAGGCAAGATAAGGAGGGTGTTTACAAAGATAGATAGGAATTTAGTGAATAGAATTATGATATAAAGTCTAAGCCTAGTTCTTTAGAAATATAAATAAAATAGATATTTCTTGATACGAACAAACACAGTTATAAATGAAAAAGGGAATATAACAGTATGTTCTAAGAAGCTTAAAACATAAGAAAAAGCAATGTACATGTGCATGCTAATGATTAGAAAGGCCAAATAAAAATGACATCTTCCTGAAAAACATGAATTCTCATGATTAATGCAAGCAGAAAACCTAGAGACCCATTAAGTATTGCAGAAACTGAAGCCCTGTGTGTCAGGGTGGAAAATGTTATTCAAGATCTTTTACAAAGTAGCATGCATTTATAAAACATTCCCCCCAAAAATATTTCATATAAATTATACATTTATGGGTAAACCTTTAAATACTTATAGGAATATCAACCCTTTCAGGTATAGAAATTTCCCATATAATATTATCCACTGCAGAACATAAAAAAAGAGAGAAATCTACTTGATTCATGTTAGGACAAAACACACAAAAAAAGAAGACATATATAATCTGTTACTATATTTAAGAGACTGTATATGGTATATATCACAGATAAATGGGCGAGACAACCTTCATTAGTTCATTTTCTGTTGCTTGTAACACAATACATGAAATTGGATAATTTATAAGAAATGAAATTTCTTTCTTACAGTGATGGAGGTTGGTAAGTCCAAGGTAGAGAACATGCATCTGAAGAAAGTGAGAACCTTGTTGCTAGAGGGAACTCTCTGAAGAGTCTCGAGGCAGTGTAGTGTATAATACGGCAAGAGGGGCTGAGCAGACTCATGTGCTAGTTCAGATTTCCCTTCCTCTACTTATAAAGCCACCAGTTCCTCTCCCATGAATACCCATAATCCATTAATCTATAAATGGATTAATCCATTCATGAGGACAGAGCCATCATGACCCAATCACCTCTTAAAGGCCCCACCTCTCCATGCTGCCACACTGGGGATTCAGTGAGTTTTGGAACTCAAGGAGTTTTGGAGGGGACATTCAAACCATTGCAGGGCTTCCTACTACCACCTCTACATTGGATAGTTTATCTAGGAAATTTCAATAAATTGGCTCATGTTTCTTAGAAACTTCAGCCAAGCCATGATGTTAGATGACAAAGAGGGAACTTGGAAATAGATTTCTTGGGAGAGTTTACACACATCTTGAAGGAAGGTTGGCACCTTCCAAGTGGCATACAAGGAGTAATGGTGCCTACTTTACACCTGAGAAAAGTGTTGTTAAGGTGACAAGATAGAGGAGACTGAATAGGAATTGGCCTTTCAGATTACGAAGAATGCAGGCACATTTCCTGTTGCACACACATGAGCTACATGGATGAAATGGAGGTCCTGGATTTATCATGGATCCTCTACAATAGAGCTGCCTAGATGAGCAGAGAAATGGAAGATGACCATGATGGATACATTCTTAGAGCTAACAAAAGCCCCAAGAAATTCCATGGAATAGAAAACCTGCCTACTGGCTCCACCACCAATACCCAATTTCAGCCAAGGAATTTGCTGGAAAGCTCTGAGAAGAGTTAATTTTCAATATTTTCCAAGTCAGAGTATGAAGCCACCAGAAAACAGTATCAGTTAATGTAAAACTTCTTATCCATTTTTTCTCCACCCTCAAAATTAAATCTTTAAAATTGGGGAAGTCATATGTAATTTATCATACTGGGTAGGGGTAGGGAAAAGAGAAAGTAGAAGGCAGAGAAGTTGAGAAGCCCCAAGTCCCTGCTCTTTGCCACTGCAGGCTTCCAGCCTGAAGTACAAATGGGCTGTGGAAAGGGAAAATGTTAATGCTAAATCTGAATTTAGTATTAAACACTGAACTGAGAATACCTGTGTAACATAAAGATAGAAAACAACTTTTACCAAAACATTGGCAGAAAACCATGAGATCTGTCCAAATTTCGCCAAGGTAGAGAAATTTTACACCTCCCTGAACAAAGTTTAATAGTAGGGTATAACTGCATTATGACTAGATCACAAGTTTTTTTTTTTTAATCAATAAACTGGTCGAATAAGAATTTTTAAGCAAAAAAAAAAAAAAAAAAAGGTAAATTAACCAAGAGCAAAGCGAAATTAAAGTTTTTATAAGAGAATTATCCATCAACATAAAATAGGATTTATCCCAGAAACTGAATGGATTCGGTGGGGGAAGTGATGTCACCAAGTGGTGGAATAGGATGTCAGACTCCACCTTCACCCCTCCACCCCACAAAGAAAGATCAAATAGCCACTGTCTACAGACCAGAACATCCTTTTGAAAATTTCAATACTGAAACAAGCCTGAGACATCCATTTGGTCTGCAGAACTGATTGAAATCCAAATTAGAAGAGTAAAAAGAAAGGTCTTACTTTGACTGCACTCCCCTTCCCCAAGTCAGCAGGATGCCAGATGAAAAAGGATTTCTATGGGCACACATATTCTACATGGGGAAAAGAAAATTGGAGGCAGTCATCCCATTTTCCAAGCATTTGGAAAGGCTTCCCAGGAAGCTCACCCTAGTTTCACCTCACAAAGAACATTAGGGGGAAATAACATGGCTAGATTGCCCAGGGTTAGATAGAAACAAAGAAAAGAGGCAGAGGTCATAGTCACCAGCAAACAAATCTGGGTGGCACTTCTGTTTCTCCCAGCTGTGGCACCAAACCACACCTCATAAACTAGCCACAAAGCTGATTTGGTTGCCTTCAGAAACAGAGTGGGAAGTTTAACCTAGCTCGAGTTTCTAGATGGCTAGTCAACATGCTCAGCCTCAGGGCCTACCCAATGACACTGCCCAGGCAGGGAGACTCCCACCTCTGCACATTTTGGAGAAGTGTGGAAGCTAGACCAGCTTGACCCAGGAAGTCAAGATGATTCCACTCAGCCAAAAAGCCTGCACAATGACCTTGCCCAGGAAGGGAGACTCCCACTTCTATGCACTTTAGAAAAGTAAAGGGGCTAGACTAGCTTAAACCAGAAAGTCAAGCAGTGTTCCATTTAGCCGAATGTCCACTCAATGACCCCATCTGGTAAGGAAACTTCTATCTTTGCACATTCCAGAGATGGAAAGGGGCTAGACCTTTCCATCAGCATCCAGCTCCTCCAGCTTGAGCTGGGAGGTCAAACAGCTACTGAACTCAACAAAAAGGTGATTCCACATCAGGATGGGCTCCACCCATCCTGAACAGTGACCCCACCTAAACTCAGGGCCTGGCCTGCAGCCCTGCTCAACTACAGATCCCAAATAGCAAAAGTGCCCAGCCAGGGAATACAGTCCATAATCAGCCTGACCAGGAACCATCACAGTAACCAGCCAGCAGATCTGCCTGATAGCAGAGTCCAGCCAGTAGCCTCACCAGAGAGTAGAGCACAGTCAGCAGCTTCATTCAACATCAAAGCAAAGGCAGAGACCCATCAACCACAGAATTGAAAAGCTCTGCCTCTGCAAGGTTGTCATGAGCTGGCCTTTCAGAATCACAGGCTAGAAGGCAGAGAGGATGAGATAGTGAAGGTCTATCACTGCCAAACAGAAAAACAAACAAAACAACAACAAAAACAAAAACACCTGTAAAGGCCAGAAGAAGAGCTATCTCCTCAAATGTGCAGACCACAATGGAAGGACACAAGGATTAAAAAGAATCGAGAAATCATGACACCTCTAAAAGAATTAATAAAGCTCCAACAATGAACCCTCAAGAAATGGAGATTATAAAATGACTAGTAAAGTATTAAGAATAATATTCAGAAAGAAGTTCAGTGAACTAAAACAATATAGAGAGATAAAATTTAATACAATATGAAAAACAATACTCAAAGCAAAACACTGACAAAGAAATAGAATGAATAGAAAAGAACCAGATACAAATCTGTAAGATAAAGACTACAATGATTGAACTAAAAAATTTAATAGAAAATTTCAACAGCAGACTGTACCAAGCAGAAGAAAGAATCAGTAAGCTGGAAGACAAAATATTTGAAATTATCCAGTCAGATAAACAAGAACAACAAAAGATTTAAAAAGAATGAAGAAAGCTTCTGGGTATCATAGAACATCATCAAGAGACTAAACAGTCACATAATAGGATTTGCAGAAGTAGAAGAGAAAAAAAAGCCAGAAAGCATATTTTAAAAAATAGTGGCTGAAAACGTTCTTAATCTAGTAATAGATACCAACATCCAGTTAAGGAAATACAGAAGTCACCAATCAAATTCAACCCCAAATAAAGTACACTAAGACATATAATAATCAAACTACCAATTATCAAAAACAAAGAAAAAGAAGAAAAGCATCCAGAGATAAGAAACGTATCGCATATAAGAGGTGCCAATATGACTATCAGCAGACTTATCAACAGAAACCCTGCATTCTAAGAGTGGTATGATATAGTCAAAATGATAAAGGAAGAAAACTATCAACCAAGAATATTTATCCAGTTAAGCTGTCATTTAGAAACGACAAAGAAATAAAAACTTTCCCAGACAAACAAATGTAAAAGACATCACTATCCCCTAGCTCTGCCTTACAGGAATTGCTACAGGGAATTCTTTTTTTTTTTTTTTTTTTTTTTTTTGAGACAGAGTCTTGCTCTGTTGCCCAGGCTGGAGTGCAGTGGCACAATCTCGGCTCACTGCAAGCTCCGCCTCCCAGGTTCACGCCATTCTCCTGCCTCAGCCTCCGAGTAGCTGGGACCACAGGTGCCCGCCAGCACGCCCGGCTAATTTTTTGTATTTTTTTAGTAGAGACGGGGTTTCACCGTGTTAGCCAGGATGGTCTCGATCTCCTGACCTCATGATCCGCCCACCTCGGCCTCCCAAAGTGCTGGGACAGGCGTGAGCCACCGCGCCCAGCCAGGGAATTCTTTAAACTGAAACAAAAAGCCAAAAAGTAGTAATATACAACATATGAAGGAATAAAACTCAATGATATAAGTAAAACAGCATCAAATTCAGAATACTCTAGGTTAGTAATGATGATGTGTAAGATGTTATCTCTAGTATGAGGGTTAAATAACAAAACTATTAACAACAACTATAGCTACCATAAATTGTCAGGGAAAACACATCACGAAATGAGGTAAATTCTGACATCAAAGCATAAAATGTGTGGGGGGGAGTAAGTGTACAGTCGTATGTAATCAAAATTGGCTGTTATCAGCTTGAAATGAGATGCTGTAAGTATAAGATGTTCTACATAAGGCTCATGGTAAGCACAAAGCAAAAATCTTTAGAAGAAGCTCAAAATAAAAATAGAAAGGATTTGGCCAGGCGCAGTGGCTCACACCTGTAATCCCAGCACTTTGGGAGGCCGAGGTGGGCAGATCACCTGAGGTCGAGTTTGAAACCAGCCCGGCCAACATGGCAAAACCCGGTCCCCACTAAAAATACAAAACTTAGCCAGGCACCTGTAATCCTAGCTACTCAGGAGTCTGAGGCAGGAGAATTGCTTGAACCCGGGAGGCAGAGGTGGCAGTGAGCTGAGATCGCGCCACTGCTCTCCAGCCTGGGCGACACAACGAAACTCCGCCTCAAAGAAAAAAAAAAATAGAAAGGATTCAAGGCATACTACTACAGAAAGCCACCACAAAGGAGGACAACAAAAAAGGAAGAAAGAAACAAAGTATCTACAAAATAACCAGAAAATAACTAACATGATGATGGTAGTAAGATCTTACCTATCAATAATTATCTCAAATATAAATGGATTAACTATTCAAAAAAAGAGAAATAACAAAAAGTTACCAAGTGGAGACAAAGTTTTATTTTCAACTGTTTTGTTTGTTCATGCAATAGTGTTAAATTGTCATCCTCTTAAAATAATGAGTTAGAAGACAGTATTTGCAAGCTTCATAGCAACCTCAAATCAAAAAATATACAATGATACATAAAAAATAAAAATCAGGAAACTAAATCATACTACTAGAGCAAATCACCATCACAAAAAGGAAGACAGGAAAGAAGAAAGAAGGAAGAGAAGACTCCAAAAGAACCAGAAAACAACAAAATGGCAAGAGTAAGTCCATATTAATCAATAATAACATTGAAGGTAAAGGGAATAAATGATGTAATCAAAATTCATAGAGTGGCTGAATGGTTGAGAACACAAGACCTAATGATCTATTGCCTGCAAGAAATACACTTTATTATAAAGACACATACATACTGAAAATAAAGGAATGGAAGAAGATACTCCATGCCAGTGCAAACCAAATAAGAGCAAGAGAACCTGTACATATATCAAACAAATTATATTCCTAGACAAAACATATAAGAAGAGACAAAGAAGGTCACTATATAATAATAAAGGGGTCAACTTATCAAGAGAAACTAATGATTGCAAACATATATGAACCCAATACTGGAGCATCCAGATGCATAAACAAATATTATAAGAGCCAAAGAGAGAGATAGGCGTCCTTACAGAAATGACTAAAGACTTCAACAAGCCATGTTCAGCATTGGACAAATCTCCCTGATAGAAGATCAACAAAGAAACATAAGACTTAATCTGTACTATAGAACAAAGATGGATTTAATAAATATTTATAGAACATTTCATTCAATGACTACAGAATACACATTTTTCTTCTCAGCACATGGATCATTCTTAGGGATAGATCATATGTTAGGGTCACAAACCAAGTTTAAAACGTTGAAAGAAACTGAAATAATACCAAGCATCTTCTGTGACCACAACAGAATAAAACTACGAATCAATAATAAGAGGAATTTTGGCATCTATATAAGCACATAGAAATTGAACAATATGTTCCTGAATGACCAGCGGGTCAATGAAGAAATTAAGAAAGAAACTGAAAAATGTCTTGAAACAAACAATAATGGGAACACAACATACCAAAACCTATGGTATATAGCAAAAGCAGTAAGTACTAAAAGGGAAATTTATAGCTGTAAGTGTCTACATCAAAAAAGAAAAACTTCAACTAAATAACCATTTCCACTGATGTATCTTTACTAGAAAAGCAAGAGCAAACAAAACCCCAAATTAATAGAAGAAAAGAAATAATAAAGATCAGAGCAGAACTAAATGAATTTGAAATGAAGAAAGCAATACAAAAGTTCAATGAAACTAAAAGTTTTTTTAAAAGAGAAACAAAATTGACAAACCTTTAGCCAGACTAACTACAAAAAAAGAGAGGGAAGATGAAAATAAATAAAATCAGAGATGAAAAAGGAGACATTACAACTGATGTTGCAGAAATTCAAAGGATCATCAGTGGCTACTATAAGCAACTATTTACCAATAAACTGAAAAATCTAAAAGAAATTGATAAATTTCTAGACACAACCTACCAAGATTGAACCACGAAGAAATCCAAAACCTAACAGATGAATAACAGGTAACAAGATTGAAGTCACAATAAAAAGTCTCTCAGTAAAGAAAAGCCTGGGACCCAATGGCTTCACTGCTGAATTCTACCAAACGTTGAAAGAAGAACTAATGTAAATCCTACTCAAACTGTTCCAAAAAATAAAGAAGGAAATACTTCCAGACTCATTCTCTGAAGCCAGTATCACCCTGATACCAAAACCAGAAAAATATATACAAAAACAAAAAATAAAACAAACAAAAAATAACTACAGGCCAATATTTCTAATGAATATTGATGCAAAAATATTCAACAAAATACTAGGAAACGAAATTCAAGAATATGTTAAAACAATCATTTATCAAGACCAAATGGTATTTATTCCAGAGATGCAAGGATGGTTCAACATATGCAAATTAATCAATGTGACACACTGTGTCAACAGAACGAAGGACAAAAACTATATCATCATTTCCACTGATGCTAAAAAATCATTGCATAAAATTCAACATCCCTTCATGATAAAAAAGCACTAAAAAAACTAAGATAGAAGGAACATACCTGAACATAAGAAAAGCCTGATATATCAAGCCCTAAGTTAGTATCATACTGAATGGGGAAAAACTGAAAGCCTCTCCTCTTAGATCTGGAACATGATAAGGAATCTCACTTTCACCACTGGTGTTCAACATAGTACTGTAAGTCCTAGCTACAGAAATCAAACAAGAGAAAAATAAAAGACAACCAAATTAGAAAGGAAGAAGTCAAATTATCCTTGTTTGCAGATGGTATAATCTTATAATTGGAAAACCTTGAGACTCCATGAAAAAACTATTTGTTTACTGCTAAATTCAGTAAAGTTGCAGGATACAAAATCAACATACTAAACAAGTAGCACTTCTATATGGCAACAGTGAACAATCTAAAAAAGAAATTTTAAAAATCCCATTAACAATAGCCACGAATAAAATTAAATACCTATGAATTACCTTAATCAAATAAATGAAAGATCTCTGCAATGAAAATTATAAAACATTGATAAAATAAATTGAAGAGGACACAAAACAATGAAAAGGTATTCCATGTTCATGGATTGGAAGAATCATTATTGTTAAAATGTCCATATTACCCAAAGCAATCTACAGATTCAATGTAATCTCTATTGAAATACCAATGACATTCTTCACAGAAATAGAAAAAACAATCCTAAAATTTATATGGAATCATAAGAAGCTCAGAATAGCCCACGCTATCCTAAGCAAAAGGAACAAAATTGGAGAAATCATATTACCTGACTTTATAATATAGAGCTAGAGTAATTAAAACAGAATAGTACTGGCAAAAAAACAGACATACAGACCAACAGAATAGAATACAGAACCCAGAAATAAATCTATACATCTACAGTAAACTCATTTTTGACAAAGCTGCCATGATATACACTGGAAAAGAGGCAGTCTCTTCAATGTATGGTCCTGGGAAAACTGGATAACCAGATGCAGAAGAACGAAACTTGACCCCTATCTCGCACCTTATACAAAAATCAAATCAAAATGCATTAAACACTTAAATACAAGACCTGATACTACGAAACTGCTAAAGGACAACACTGGAGAAACTCTCCAGGACATTGGTCTGGGAAAAAGAAAATATTGAGTGACACCCCACAAGCCAGGTAAACAAAGCAAAAAGGGACAAATGGGATCACATCAAGTTAAAAAGCTTCTGCACAGCAAAGGAAACAATCAACAAAGTAACAGAATAAGCCACAAAACAGGAGAAAATATTTGCAAACTACCCATTTGATAAGAGAATAATAGCCAGCATGTATAAGGTGCTCAAACAACTCTATAGAACAAAGTGTCATTAATTAAAACATGACAAAGAGTTGAATAGACATTTCTCAAAAGAAGACATTCAAATGGCAAACAGGTATACAAAAGGAATCTCAACATCACTGATCATCAGAGAAATGCAAATCAAAACTACAATGAGATACCATCTCACCCCAGTTAAAATAACTTTTATCCAAAAGTCATTCAATAACAACTGCTGGCAAGGATGTAGAGAAAAGGGAACCTCAAATACTATTGGTGGGGATGCATGTTAGTACAACCACCATGAAGAAAAATTTGGAGGTGCCTCAAAAAACTAAAAATAGATCTACTATATGATCCAGGAATCCCACTGCTCGGTATACACCCAACAGGTGAAAAATCAGTATACTGAAGAATTATCTGCATTTCCATGTTTGTTGAAGCCCAGTTCACAACAGCCAAGATTTGGAGGCAACCTAAGTTTTCATCAACAGATGAATGGATAAAGAAAATGTTGTACTTACACACAATGGAGTACTTGTGTATAAGTCCAAGTCATAAAAATGAATGAGATTCTGTCATTTGCAACAACATGGATGAAACTGGAGGTCATCATGTTAATTGAAATAAGCCAGGCATAGAAAGACAAACATCACATATTCTCACTTATTTGTGAGATCTAAATATCAAAACAATTGAACTCATGGAGATAGAGACTAGAAGGATGGTAAGTGTAGTGGGGGTACAGGGAGACAGAGAACAGGTGGTGTATTAGTCAGTTCTTGCATTGCTATAAAGAACTACCTGAGACTGGGTAATTTATAAAGAAAAGAGGTTTAATTGGCACACAGTTCCACAGGCTGTACAGGAAATATTGCTAGGGAGGTCTCAGGAAACACAACACAGCGGAAGTCGAATACGAAGGAGGCACGTCTTACATGGTCAGAACATGGGGAAGAGAGAGCAAATGGGAAGGTCCCACACACTTTTAAACAACCAGGTCTCTTGAGAACTCACTATCATGAGAACAGCAAGGGGGAAATCAGCCCGGCAATCCAATCACCTCCCACCAGGCCCCTCCTCCAACACTGGAGATTACAATTCAACATGAGATGTGGACAGGGGCACAGATCAAAACCATATTAGGTGGGGATGGTTAATGGGTACAAAAAAATAGAATAAGACTTAATATTTGATAGCACAACAGGGGGACTATAGTCAAGGATAATTGAATTGTATATTTAAACATGACTAAAAGAGTATTATTGGATTGTTTGTAACACAAAGAGTAAATGCTTAGGGGAATGCATACCCAATATTCCATGATGTGATTATTATGTACTGCATGCCGGGACCAAAATATCTCATGTATCCCATGAATATAGACATCTACTATGTACCCACAAAAATTAAAAATTGAAAAAATTGAAAAAATATTCTCAACAAATTAGGAATAGAAGAAATATACTCCGACACGATAAAGCTATATATGATAAGCCCATAGTTAACATTATACTCAATGGTAAAATGTTGAAACCTTTTCTCTAAGATATTGAGCAAGAAAGCTATGCCTACTTTTAGCACTTTAATTCAACACAATAATAGAAGTCCTTGCTAGAGCAATTAGGCAAAAGAAAGAAAGAAAAGGCATGCAAATCGGAAAAGAACAAGTAAGAAGAGGTAAATTGTCAACGTAATCATATATATCTATCATACATATCATACATATCTGTCTATCTATAGATAGATATATCTATAGATAGATATATCTATAGATAGATAGATAGATATATCTATAGATAGATAGATCTATCTATAGATAGATCTATCTATAGATAGATAGATCTATCTATAGATAGATCTATCTATAGATCTATAGATAGATAGATCTATAGATAGATCTATCTATAGATAGATCTATAGATAGATCTATCTATAGATAGATCTATAGATAGATATATCTATAGATAGATCTATAGATAGATCTATCTATAGATAGATCTATAGATAGATATATCTATAGATAGATCTATAGATAGATCTATCTATAGATAGATCTATAGATAGATATATCTATAGATAGATCTATAGATAGATAGATAGATCTATAGATATATCTATAGATAGATAGATATATCTATAGATAGATAGATCTATAGATAGATAGATCTATAGATAGATAGATCTATAGATAGATAGATCTATAGATAGATAGATCTATAGATAGATAGATCTATAGATAGATAGATAGATCTATAGATAGATAGATCTATAGATAGATAGATAGATCTATAGATAGATAGATCTATAGATAGATAGATAGATCTATAGATAGATAGATCTATAGATAGATAGATAGATCTATAGATAGATAGATCTATAGATAGATAGATAGATCTATAGATAGATAGATCTATAGATAGATAGATAGATCTATAGATAGATAGATCTATAGATAGATAGATATGGTTAAAGCAAACTAAATATGGCCTGAGAAGGACTCTACACTTCTATATTCGAGTCCTTCTGGATGAACTGTAACCTAGCTTAATAGTCACACAAAATTGAAAACCTAACTTAATAGTATGCACCTCTAACAATGGCTGAGTGTTGGCCAATCCCCGCGGCCATACTTCAACCACTCAAAGACTACTGAATGTTCAAACTGCATTCAAAAAAGGCAAACGCCGAGCTGTAACCAATCTCGCTGTTTCTGTACCTCACTTCTGATTCCCCTACCTCACTTTACCTTTTTTGTCTATAAATTTGTTCTGACCACGAGGCACCCCTGGAGTCTCTGTGAATCTACTATGATTCTAGGGGCTGCCTGATTCACAAATTGTTCATTGCTCAATTAAACTCTCTTACATTTAATTCAGCTTAAGTTTTACTTTTATCTATGTATATCTACAGACTCCACCAAAGAACTGATATAACTAATTTAAAAGTAAAATCAATGTGGCAAGAGGATTGTTAAAGACCAGAAATTCTAGAGTAACCTGAGCAACATAACAAGGCCCATCTCTACAAAAAGTCTTTTTAAGTTAGCCAGGTGTGGTGGCACACACCTTTAGTGATGGCTACTATGGAGCCTGAGGTGGGCAGATCCTGTGTGCCCAGGAGTTTGAGGTTACAGTGAACTATAACTGCCCCACTGCATTCCAGCCTGGGTGACAAAGGGAGATCCTGTCTAAAAAAAACACTCGCCAAACAAACAAAACAAAACAGTTAAGTTACGGGATATAAAAACAACTTACAAAAAACATTAATAGTAGTGTTTCTACAAATTAACACTAAACTATCTGAAAAAAATAATCAAGGGAACAATCCCATTTACAATAGTTTCAAATAAAATAAAATAAAATAAAATACTTAGGAATAAATTTAACCAAGGAAATGAAAGATCTGTACACTGCAAACTATAGCATTCATAAAAAAAAAATAAAAAAGATACAAATGAAATATATCTGTATTAGAAGGATTACTATTATTAAAATGTCCACATTACTCAAAATGATCTATAGTTTCATTGTAACCCCTATCAAAATTCTGATGTAGTTTTCCATAGAAACAAAAATTACAAAATTCATATGGAACCAAAACAAAAAACCCAAAATAGCTAAGGCAATCATAGCAAAAGGAGCAAAGCTGGAGGTATCACACTACCTTATTTCAAACTATACTACAAAGCTATAGTAATTAAAACAGCATGGTACTGGCAAAAAAAAAAAAAAAAAAAAGACACATCAGCCAATGAAATAGACTAGAGAGCCCAGAATAAACCCATTCATTTACTTTCAATTGATTTTTGACAAAAGTGCCAAGAATATGCAATGGGAAAAGAATAATCTCTTCCATAAATGATGTTGGGAAAATTAAATATCCACATTCAGAAGAATGAAATTGGACCCTTATCTCACACCATATACAGAAATCAACTCAAAATTGATTAAAACTTAAATGTAACTAGGAACTGTTAAATTACTAAAAGAAAACATAGGGGGAAAACTACATGACATTAGGCTGGGTAATGATTTTTAAAATTTGATTTGATGCAACAAATGCAAAAATAGGACAAATGAGACTACATCAAACTAAAAAGCTTCTGCACCAAAAACAATGAATACTATATAAAGACAACCAACAGATTGGAAGACATATGTGCAAGCAATCCATCCATTAACGGGTTAATATCCAAAATATTTAAGGAAGTCAAACAACTCAACAGCAAGAAAACAAAAAAAACCTCAATTTAAAAAATGGAGAAGGGACCTAAAGAGACATTTCTCAAAAGAAGACATGCAAATGGCCAACAAGACATATGAAAAGAAGTTCAACATCACTAATCATTAGGGAAACACAAATTGAAACTACAATGAGATAACATCTAATACCTGTCAGAATGACTAGTATCAAAAAGATGAAAGATAAGTGTTGGCAAGGATGTGGAAAATAGGGAACCCTTGTACACTGTTGGTAGGAAGGCAAATTAGTGCAGTCATTATGGAAAACATTATGGAAAACTCAAAAAACTTAAAATAGAATTACCATATGCTACAGCAATCCAACTGTTGGGTATTTACCCAAAAGATTTGAAATAAATTTGCTGAAGGGATGTCAGCACTCCCAAGTTCACTGAAGCACTATTAACAGCAGCCAAGTTATGGAATCAACCTAAGTGTCCATCAACAGATAAATTGTTTTTTTAATGATACACACACACACGTACACACACACACACACACACACACACAATGGAATACTATTCAGTATTAATAAAGAAAAAAATTTTGTCAGTTGGGACAACACTGATGGAATTGGAGAACATTACACTAAGTGAATTACGCCAGTCACAGAAAGAAATACCACATATTCTCACTTGTTTGTGGGATCTACAGTTGAACTCATATACGCAGAGAACAGAACAGTGGTTACAGAGAATGGAGGATGGGGGGAATGGGGCAATGATTATCAAATGGTAATCTGTAAGCATGTCTTCGAACGTAGATTCATTATGTGAACAAACTATATCTAGTTTATTTTTGGTTCAATACAATAATTCTTTTAAGAAAACATGAAACAAATCTACTCAATATAAAACGCATTTTAAAACTCTCATAAGTCAGTCAAAACTCATTCCTTTTATTGTATAAAGCTAACTACTTGAGTCACTAGTACTGCTATTTCTGAGCCATCTTCCCTATTCATGTCTACATTGTGTGGTTAGGCAGCTGCTATATAGTGTCACATAATAAAATAAAGGACTTCCCATATTATTTTTAAAAAATCTGTTAGGCAGGAAGAATATGTTATTTTTAAGTTCTATTGAAGAGCATGGTGAATATAGTTAATAATAGAGTTTTATACATTTCAAAGTTGCTGAGAGAATAAATTTGAAATGTGCTTACCATAAAAAAAGTTTAGTTCAAATATTAGCTAGCTAGATAAATACGTTAACTCACTTGATTTAATTATTCTGAAACTGACCCAATTGTCCCATAGAACTGTTGTTTACAGTTTCTTTTGAGTAACCATAGAAATTGACCCTCCCCATCTTCAAACTGGAAAAACTTACTTTTGTCTTACCTGAGTTCTTTTCTCTGGAAACCAACCATCAGGTCCTGCAGACGGTATCAAGGAACTGAAACATACTGGCTCACCACATCTGGACAATGAGAGGCCAGACCCTTCACACATCATGATTGCCTGATCTGCTTCCTGTTGACCAACTCCTCTTCCTTATCCCTCCCTAATTACTGTTTTCCCATATACAGATTTTTTTTCCCTGCTAATATATTAGGTTGGTGCAAAAGTAATTGTGGTTTTTGCCATTAAAAGTAATAGCAAAAACTGCATATAAACCCCTAATTTTTGTTGGTTGAAGAGATGGATTTGAGACTGATCTCCCATGTCCTCAGCTGAAGCACCCGGAGAAAGCCTTGTTCCTTGCCAACACTCATCTCAGTGATTGGCTTTCTGTGTGGCTTGTAGCCAGACCTAGACCAAACTCCTGGTATTTCAGTAACAGATTTTGGTTCCGTGATCATAAATGTGTTGGTTGTTGCAGCAGGCGGATTGTGTTTTGGTGGTTGATTGTGTATGTATCAACATAGTAATGGGAAATCAGAATTTGATAAGCTGATATTCTTTTATAATACTGTTTGACCCCAGTATTCTTTAGAATCTGGAGAAGTTTGGGCTCCCTATGGACCTCATTTTGCTGTTAAATGGGAAAGTGGGATGGAGTTATGTGATGATCTTCTGTAGTACTTTTTGGCCCCAGTGATCTCTGGAGCCTAACTAGAAACTGCTTTACCTAAAACTGTGGTTCACAGCCTTCACTGGATTACCTATCAGAACAAATTTTAAGCATGTAAACCTGTTCATAAACTCGTGGGTTTGTATTGCTATCTCATTGCTAGAGTTCCAAAGTAAAAGATGAAAATAGCAATGTCTTCAGAATTGTCAGCATACATTTTTGTCTGGGTTTTATATTTGTCTCTGCTAGATATTTTGAGGTGTCAGGATTTAGCACAGAAGGTTATAAAATTATAACTCAGCCAAAACAAAATGATCTTTGTTTATGTGACATTGTTTGAGAAATGACTAATTTAGGCTTGTTGATTTAATGAAAACAGCCGAATCTTCTGAGTTATTGGCAAAAATACCCATGTATTTAACCTTAAGGTTCTTACATAGGTGAACACCTGATATTCACAGACTATTTTAAAAAATGGCGAACAAGGAAGTAACTGGAAATGATAACTAGTTTTGTATAATATCTCAGTTCTCAGAATTAATCTAGATAAACTCTTTAAAAAATGAAAGGCTTGAGTAAATGTAAATAGAATAAATCATTGTAGGTGAACTTTTTGTGTAATTTAAAACCTTAAAATTCTTTTCATGTTCATTGGATGTCTGGGTCATTTCTAGTCAAATAAAAATTATGAGGAAACATTTCTATAAATTATAGAATGGTTCTCATATATAAAATGCTAACATTTGATAGGCAGTTCAGGATTTCTTGCTTCTTATGTTTTCACAAAATTTAATATTATTAAGAATAAGAACTGCAGTGAATAATTTTGTATATAAAATATGCCAAAGAAGATGTGTACTTATTGAATAAAAGAATAACTTTTGTCTAATTCAGATTTGATCTAAAAGTTGTTTCAAATTATGGCCTATGCTAAATTTTTGTCCTAAAGTAAAATGACTGGTTACTTAAAAAACAGAAAATGCATGAAAAAACAGAAAGTCCAAGCATGTCTGTGTAAGGCATACGTAATTTTTGTTTGTTTGTTTCTCTGTATGTCTATCTTCATGCACATGCAGAGGAACTAGAAAGTTGAAAAAGTTTAGATAATAATTGTTTTAAAATGAGATAGAAAATTGGAGAAGTTGGTTTAATTAACATCGGTCATAGTTAAAGCTCTTAGCGTTGATGAAAGTAAATAAGAAATATTGTAATGAAATACATTGGCAGTTTGACAATTCCTTTTTAATAGAGTTAAGCCTAAAGACAGATTTAGCATGAATACACATTTCACATAAATGTTCGCATTCCTTTATTTCACACTGTACTTGCTCCTCTGCATAGATAGTATTAGCACTAACATGCTTACTAGTCACATGCCTGAAGTAATTTCTAAATTGCACAAAATGCATAGTGGTGTTGGTGGACTTAAAGATACTAATTTATATATCAGGAACAAAAAACAATGGAAGTAAAAGAATAAGGAATAGTTACATTAAACTAAAAGTGCAGCTCATCCTTCATGGTGGGCCACAAGAAGCACCCATTGCAATGAAAAATGTGCTGATATTAACACTTTTATCACTGGTTATCATTATTCTGGAAGGTGGAAATACAATAAAACAGAAATAGGAATAAAAACAATTGAAAATGAAGATTAAAAATCATCATTATAAGCAATATGATTGTAAGACTAAAATAATCAGGATTAAACTGTTGAAAATAATGAAACATCAGACTGACTAGATATAATTTTTGATAGATGCATACTTAAAGGTAGTTATATACAAATTGACCATGAGCCTTCCCACATACCGGGGAAAGCCAGCTAGAAAAATAATGGAGCAATGATTCCACTTCTAAGAGCATCACACTTTCAAAAAGTGGAGTAAGTTTAGCAAGAAATGTTAAGTTAAAAATGGAATGTTTAGCAGTCAGTGGAGTAAATGACAAAACTTTACTAAAAGCCATAAACAAAGACATGAATGCGGACATGCCATGTTCACGCAAGAAACATTGAATATAGTATATCTTTTGCTCTTGCCAAAGTAGTGCTACGTGTGCATAATTTCAACAAACAACACAAGCTATACTTTTGGGAATTTGATAAAATAAATGATTCTAAAGTTAATGTGGAAGAATAAACTGGTAACTATTAGGACAAATAGCTAAGCATGTAAGAACAAAAAATTGGACATGGCATGGTGGCTCATGCCTATAATCCCAGCATTTTGGGAGTCCAAGGCTGGAGGACTGCTTGAAGCTAGAAGTTTGAGACCAGTCTGGGCAACATAATAAAACCCCATCTTCACAAAAAAAAAAAAAAGAAAAGCTGGTTGTGGGGGCCTGCACCTTCAGTCACAGCTACTCAGGAGGCTGAGGCAGGAGGATCATTAGAGCCTGGGAGTTGGAAGTAACAGTGAACCATGATTGTGCCACTGTACTCCAGCCTGAGCAACAGAGCAAGACCCTGTCTCAAAAGAAACAAACAGGCTGGGTGCAGTGGCTCATGCCTGTAATCCCAGCACTTTGGGAGGCTGAGGCGGGCGGATCACGGGGTCAGGAGTTCGAGAGCAGCCTGGTCAACGTAGTGAAACCCCATCTCTACTAAAAATACAAAAATTAGTCAGACATGGTAGCGCACACCTGTAGTCCCAGCTACTCGGGAGGCTGAGGCAGGAGAATTGCTTGAACCTGGGAGGTGGAGGTTGTGGTGAGCCGAGATCACGCCACTGTACTCCAGCCTGGGCAACAGAGCGAGACTCCATCTCAAAAGAAAGAAAGAAGGAAAGAAAGAAAAAGAAAGAAGGAAGGAAGGAAGGAAACAAAAATGTGGATAGCTACATCACATCCTACACCAAGATAAATTCCAAGGGATTGAACACCTAAATGGAAACTATGAAAATATAAGTACTATGGAAAGGCTAAATGGAATTCAAAGTTAACTCTCATGCCATACTTTTTTTTCCCATGAAGCACTACTCTAGAATTTGGGGATGGAATAATGAACAAGACAGAAACCATTCTTTTCTCAAAGAGTTTATATTCTCACAGTGGCTTCCCCGTCATCATGGATGGGAATAGTGAGTCAATAAGTAAGAAATGCAATAAACTGACAAGATAATGTTAGCTCTGGATAAGTGCTATGATAACAACCCAGAAAGGTAATGTAATAGAAAGTGAATGAATGATCAGAGAAGGGCTCTCCCTATCAGTGTGACAGCTGAGCAATCCTTAGTTACCTAATTACCTTCTAATGATGCTCAATACATAACCATCTAGACACAGTGTAGCCATATACAGCAAGGGCATGTGCAAAGGCCCTAGGACAGGGGCATGCCTGATGTTTCTGAAGAGCAGAAGGAAAGTGTGTGTACTGGAAGCATGATGAGGGAGGAGGAAAGTAGCAGAAAGGGCAAGGTCAGGACTGCAGGAGCCAAGTCCTCCAGTAGTGACAGGGTGCCAAGGTGAAGCTCATTTTGGAAATGGTCAGGATGCCGAGCTGCTCCCCATTTTGATAGGGGAGGCAAAGAATGAGCCAACAGATAGCTCAGGTGGGCTCTTTGTAATGCAAAGATGAAGTTTCTGTGTTTCCAACTAAAGTTTGAAGTAACCTCATTAAATCCAAGTGAGGGGAGAGTTTGCAGAGAAGGTGAGAAGAGTCCTTATAAGGAGGGGAAGGATAAAACATGCTGGGGGTGGGGAGCAGAGAAGTGTATAAGCCAGAATTTAAAGTGAGTCAGGCAATCTTCACCAGCTTTGAGAGATGAAGAAAATGGATAGATTACTTGCAGTAGCCTGAGTAATAATAAATTCCAAAGCAGGCATCACAATCCTAAAGCTAATATATACTTTATTGCTGGTAGGAGTGTAAATTGGCATAATCCCATCTGGTAAGAAATTTATCAATATGCTTTTTAGTTGCATAATTTGGGAGATGGTGACAAAACAAGGGTTTGGGAGTTAGGGACGGCTGCATAAAAATCACACGAGACCTAATACCTCTGTGAGTTGACAACTTTTCTGAGGAGAAAAGTATTTTAACAGAACCACCGTATAAAACAGTTTCAGAATAAGATGCTAGTCAAACGAATTCGATGACTTAATTTGAATCTTCTGATATAAGTTCTAGCTTCATTTTAATATTGCTTTCAATCTTTAAGTATAGAAATGGCAATTTTGCCAACTTAAAGCAATTTTTAGCCACAAGTGGGAACTTTATAATGTACTGTCCAACAGGTTTTGCAATACACTTCTCAGGCAAAATATGGATTATGTTGCTTTGATGACTCAGCCTCAGATTCCCAGGTGCTTTTTGGAGCAAACTGAATACTATTTTGTGAACTCCCCCTCGCCAACTCATAGCATCAGATACAACATGTATGGCATGAAGAAAAGACCACATTACAAAGTATGCTTAATGATGCAAGGTGAGACATTCAGTGACATCCGAGGGCCAAGAGACTGAAAAAGAAAGTTAGGAAAAGGGATGATAACTCTGCCTTTTTACAAATAGAAGAAAACTTCAGTGCAGCGTCAAAGAAAACAGAAAAGCTGTGACTGGGACAGGACAAAGGACTAGTCTCTTAGTCAGCCAAGATCTTCCTAGTTCCTTAAATGGTTTGACTGTCCAAAGGAAATTGTCAAGGATTTATGTTTTATTTTAGGATGGCATGCATACCCTGTCCAGAGCATTCTCTCCCATCACATGCTGACAAGCTGGTGCAGGGATCTCAGTTCACCGTCGTATTCAGCTGAGCTCAAGCTGGTAAGAAGAGCAAGCTAGTGTTACCCCAAGTTTCAAGCTCAAGGGGCTACAAGAGTCATGGGAAAAATGGCTCATGATTTAAAACAACCTTTTATCACTACAAGAATGTGATCACTCTCAAGCATCTGCGTGAGTGGTCAGTGACTACTTTTGCAGAGTCATCAGAGTTAAGGATTAATGATTTCCCAGAATAAGGCTGAGTTGACGTACAAACCTACGTCACGGACAGCTCATCTACAGCCAAAGGTCTTCATCTAGCCTAGATAAAGCAAAAGCCCACTGATGCTGTTCCCATAATGGCTGGGCATGAATAACAAAAGAAGCCTAGAGGAGCTAAGTGGTCACTGACCTACCAGTGTAGGCTACTGCTGGATAGACAAGGTGAGAGCCAATCCCAGTGTCCAGGGGTGAGAGAAATTCAGTCTGAAGGTCTCAGTGATACAGCCAGTCCAACCAGTATTTCAAGCACATAATCAGTAGGAAAGCAATCTCTGCTGGGCAGGACCTTCCCCAGCAGTACATTATAAGCAGGAACAGCAGGAACAACCCCAGCTCTCTGCAAACCTTCCACCATGGGGAATTTAACTTCAGTGTTCTCAGCTGTGCCAGACCTCCTCCAGGCCAGGGCCATAGTACCTACTTACCAAAAGGATGCAATGCATTGTTGGGTTACACACACTGGCCCACTCCGGGCCTGCCATGTCACCATCCAGCCAGTGCAACAGTAAAAAGACACGGGAGGGAAGGTGGGCCTTGGGGCCAAGGAGAGGATGGAGGGTGGCTGATCCATGTGAGCACTCACACCTTGTTTTTTATCAAAAGTCACATGTAAAATATATAAATGGTACTGAAGTTTATATAGGATAGCAAAGAATATGCATATATGAGTTTAATGATCAGGGTTGAGACTTATTAATTTGCTCTTTTGTCCAGTAGTTCAAATCAATCTCTAGAGCTACATGTTTTTTAAATATCAAGGCAGAAATTTCTAGAATAGCGAATTTCTAATGAGCAGATGATGTAAGTTTAGCTGCTAAACACATGAAGAATGTGGTGGTCAGTCTGCACTTTGGAGATTTTCTTCATGACAGCTTATCCAGGTCCATATAACTCTGAAGAAGTGTTTCAAAAATATGATGCTCTAAATAAAGAGCCAAGGAGTATACCTATACTACACTTGAAAAAAAAAAACCAGCTACTTACTTAAAAATCCATTTATTGATTTAAGAGGCTGTTTGAGAGGCATGATGGATATAAATTTGACTAATGCTTTTTTAGGTTATTATATTAGTTTACTACTAAAGGTTTCCCATGGCTTATTATTACATTATTATTTAACATTTACATATGAACTTACAGACCAAGCAATCTTTATTTTCTTGGTTGATCTTACTCTTACCTAAAATCCAACATTTTCAAAGAGTTGTGGAATTTATTACAGAGCTTTTTTATGTATTACATAATTCTATTTTAACAGAGTTGAAACTCTTTGCTTTTAACAAAGACATACAGAGACAGACTGACATACTCTACTTCTGGTAAAAAAAAAAAAACAAAGAGTGTATGTGTCGAGGAATTTATCCATCAACACATACACTCTCCCAAGACTAAACCAGGAAGAAGTTGAATCTCTGAATAGACCAATAACAGGAGCTGAAATTGTGGCAATAATCAATAGCTTACCAACCAAAAAGAGTCCAAGACCAGATGGATTCACAGCCGAATTCTACCAGAGGTACAAGGAGGAACTGGTACCATTCCTTCTGAAACTATTCCAATCAATAGAAAAAGAGGGAATCCTCCCTAACTCATTTTATGAGACCAGCATCATCCTGATACCAAAGCCAGGCAGAGACACAACCAAAAAAGAGAATTTTAGACCAATACCCTTGATGAACATTGATGCAAAAATCCTCAATAAAATACTGGCAAACCGAATCCAGCAGCACATCAAAAAGCTTATCCAACATGATAAAGTGGGCTTCATCCCTGGGATGCAAGGCTGGTTCAATATACGCAAATCAATAAATGTAATCCAGCATATAAACAGAACCAAAGACAAAAACCACATGATTATCTCAATAGATGCAGAAAAGCCCTTTGACAAAATTCAACAACCCTTCATGCTAAAAACTCTCAATAAATTAGGTATTGATGGGACGTATCTCAAAATAATAAGAGCTATCTATCACAAACCCACAGCCAATGTCATACTGAATGGGCAAAAACTGGAAGCATTCCCTTTGAAAACTGGCACAAGACAGGGATGCCCTCTCTCACCACTCCTATTCAACATAGTGTTGGAAGTGCTGGCCAGGGCAATTAGGCAGGAGAAGGAAATAAAGGGTATTCAATTAGGAAAAGGGAAGTTAACTTGTCCCTGTTTGCAGACGACATGATTGTATATCTAGAAAACCCCATTGTCTCAGCCCAAAATCTCCTTAAGCTGATAAGCAACTTCAGCAAAGTCTCAGGATACAAAATCAATGTACAAAAATCACAAGCATTCTTATACACCAATAACAGACAAACAGAGAGCCAAATTATGAGTGAACTCCCATTCACAATTGCTTCAAAGAGAATAAAACACCTAGGAATCCAACTTACAAGGGACGTGAAGGACCTCTTCAAGGAGAACTACAAACCACTGCTCAAGGAAATAAAAGAGGATACAAAGAAATGGAAGAACACTCCAAGCTCATGGGTAGGAAGAATCAATATCACGAAAATGGCCATACTGCCCAAGGTAATTTATAGATTCAATGCCATCCCCATCAAGCTACCAATGACTTTCTTCACAGAATTGGAAAAAACTACTTTAAAGTTCATATGGAACCAAAAAAGAGCCCGCATCGCCAAGTCAATCCTAAGCCAAAAGAACAAAGCTGGAGGCATCACACTACCTGACTTCAAACTATACTACAAGGCTACAGTAACCAAAACAGCATGGTACTGGTACCAAAACAGAGATATAGATCAATGGAACAGAACAGAGCCCTCAGAAATAACGCCACATATCTACAACTATCTGATCTTTGACAAACCTGAGAAAAACAAGCAATGGGGAAAGGATTCCCTATTTAATAAATGGTGCTGGGAAAACTGGCTAGCCATATGTAGAAAGCTGAACTGGATCCCTTCCTTACACCTTATACAAAAATCAATTCAAGATGGATTAAAGACTTAAATGTTAGACCTAAAAACCATAAAAACCCTAGAAGAAAACCTAGGCATTACCATTCAGGACATAGGCATGGGCAAGGACTTCATGTCTAAAACACCAAAAGCAATGGCAACAAAAGCCAAAATTGGCAAATGGGATCTCATTAAACTAAAGAGCTTCTGCACAGCAAAAAAAACTACCATCAGAGTGAACAGGCAACCTACAAAATGGGAGAAAATTTTCGCAACCTACTCATCTGACAAAGGGCTAATATCCAGAATCCACAATGAACTCAAACAAATTTACAAGAAAAAAACAAACAACCCCATCAAAAAGTGGACAAAGGACATGAACAGACACTTCTCAAAAGAAGACATTTATGCAGCCAAAAAACACATGAAAAAATGCTCACCATCACTGGCCATCAGAGAAATGCAAATCAAAACCACAATGAGATATCATCTCACACCAGTTAGAATGGCAATCATTAAAAAGTCAGGAAACAACAGGTGCTGGAGAGGATGTGGAGAAATAGGAACACTTTTACACTGTTGGTGGGACTGTAAACTAGTTCAACCATTGTGGAAGTCAGTGTGGCGATTCCTCAGGGATCTAGAACTAGAAATACCATTTGACCCAGCCATCCCATTACTGGGTATATACCCAAAGGACTATAAATCATGCTGCTATAAAGACACATGCACACGTATGTTTATTGCGGCACTATTCACAATAGCCAAGACTTGGAACCAACCCAAATGTCCAACAATGATAGACTGGATTAAGAAAATGTGGCACATATACACCTTGGAATACTATGCAGCCATAAAAAATGATGAGTTCATGTCCTTTGTAGGGACATGGATGAAACTGGAAATCATCATTCTCAGTAAACTATCACAAGAACAAAAAACCAAACACCGCATATTCTTAATCACAGGTGGGAATTGAACAATGAGAACACGTGGACACAGGAAGGGGAACATCACACTCTGGGGACTGTTGTGGGGTGGGGGGAGGCGGGAGGGATAGCATTGGGAGATATACCTAATGCTAGATGACGAGTTAGTGGGTGCAGCACACCAGCATGGCACATGTATACATATGTAACTAACGTGCACATTGTGCACATGTACCCTAAAACTTAAAGTATAATAATAATAAAAATAAATAAATAAAAAATAAAGAATGCAAAAATAAAAGTGGAGAAAACTGAAATAGCATGTTTTGTTTAAAAAGCCAAAAATTCCTAGATTAATTTTTGTTGATATTTGCTTCTTTTTGCTCTTCCCCATCACACACATATGTGCACACACCTATAACACACACATTACCACACAAAACACACATCCACAATGCACACCAACACAACACATACCACACACACAAACCCAACACACACCACACACACACAAAGTATACACCACACACATCACATACCGCACACACCCAAAACTCAACACACACCCACACACACAAACTCACATGCATTTACACACACATATCAGCTTCTTTCACTTTAGTTTTTTGGGTGTGGGGGCAGGTAAATGGCTCCTCATTCTACATTCCCAGGACTTCTGAATAGTCTTTTGTATAGCTAATGCACTTATCAGAACCTGAACCTCCGGAGCTTTACAACCACAGGTTTCATTTTTAGGCAAAAACATAAAATGCTGAAAACCTCCCAAAGAAACTCCAGGCTAGACTCTTTTTAAAGGAACACCATGGCTTGGTTGACATGTGCCACTTACCACTAAAAACATCTGATTTTGCTAAAATCCCAAATTCTGCTCTCTGTACTGCGGTTCTGAGAAAGTCACTCACATGTTCTATTTGAGGCTATGTTAAATCATTCACTCTACCCGTCTTGAGGCATGAAAGTCCCAGGGATGTGGATTTAAATATATACTGTTATGATTTCGCTTATAGCTGTTAAAGTCTTAGTTCAAAGACTCTGGGCTCACAACACTTTCAGATACATCTTTTCTCCAAGCTATCCACATGTGTCCCACTCAACACTGAGAGCCACTGCTAGAGGGTCTCAAGGGCACTTTTAGGCCAGGAGAGCAAGAAACAGACACCTACACACAAAATACTGTTCTAAATAAAACAACCCAAAAATCAGGCAAAAATCTATGCAAGAGACAGAAGGTTTTTAAGAGCACCATTTAGCAAGGTGATATTCAAAATAATTGACGACCAGCTGGGATGGAGCTCTATGGAAAGGCCTGGCGGTTTCCAGGGCAACCAGGGAAGCCCAGGGCCTCCTCACTGGGACTCAGGAAGGCAGCCTGGTTTCCTGATTTGAGTGATTATATTATGAGAGCTGGAGAGAGATGTTTCTCATCAGGAAACCTCTCACTTAGTCATTCCCATAAATATTCGTGGCACTACCTCAATAAAGCTCCGTAGAGAGTAAACCCTACAATCTGCGCAACAGACATTTTTTTTCAACTGTGCAGACAGCTTTGAAAAAAACTTCACTGAAGCCACTGCAGTGTCAGGGCGATATTAATTACAGGCCTCTGTGGCTATGATATGGAAAATCCATCCTGAGGGAATCTGTGTTCTTAGACATGGCAATCCAATTATATACAATTGATCCAAAGGTGGCTGTTTTTCAACTGCTTGATGACTACTTACAGTAACAGTAATGCCCCAAATTTTATGGTTATGAGATTTTTTTTCTGCAAAGCTTTAGTGCTTCATAGATGCTTCCTAATTTATCTGAGGTCATTGCCTCACTTACAATAATCATCTCAAGTGAGATATTCAACACCCATGCACCATGCAACAGCAAAATTGGTCCTGAAGAAGCACACAGACCTGAGCCCATACAGCACTGTCCCATCAGGGTGAAGACGGATCATGCGGTTTTTCACTGTCACTCCATGCACAAATGACTTTTTGTCATTTAAGAAATATGTGTCGGGCACCCATAGCTGGTCAGCCACTCGATTGTCAAGCGTGAGGTTGAGAGGGATCCCAGAATAGGCGAGCCTTTTATCTCTCCAATATTGTTGAAAATACATGGTTAAGGTATAATCCTGGGGGGAAAAGAAAAGAAAGAAAGTTAGTTTGTACTCAGCCACAGGTGTATTTCCTCCACGACCAGCCAAATTCAGGTTGCAATCTAGGCTCTACAGTGAATAACCAGGAGAAACGGATGCCATTTTTATGCAGGATGGGAAGCAATGGCTGCTTTCTTGTGAATGCAAATACCAGTTTTAATAGGTACATGAGTCTGTGTGTGTCACGTATAGATGTCCTCTGTTTTACTTAGGTTAAGAAGCAGACTAGACAAACTGGCATTTAACAGATAACAGCATAGAAATAAACGGGAAAAAGTCATCGTAAAATCAGGTTGCTGGCGGGGAACTAGATTGTTCCCATGGATGTTCTCTTTCCCACCAGGCAGACAGGTGCTTTAACCACCTACAACAGATGAGCTCTATCTACAAACTCTCTCTCTGCAATTTGAGCCACTTTCCTCTGGTTCTGCCCTCCATGAGGGCTATAAATACAAACCTTCCATAAACATCCTCTGGAGACACAAGGGACTGTGGGAGGTCTCCATGCCCTACCTATTGTATTTCCTTTTTCCTCCAGCTTGCTGTGGCCATTTCTACATTAACTGGACCATAAAATCACCCGGAGATGATGACATATTCACCTGAGGAAAATGGGAACCTGAGGTCCAAGCAGGATATGGGAGGTGGGAGACAGACAGGGCCATGGTGTTGTCCACAGGCTTGCCCACAAAATTACCAAATATCTACGTGATGGTTCTGCTTTCGTTTTGCCAAAGCAGTTAGTTTATCGAGAACAAAGTGGAAAAAAAAGACAAATCAGAGGCTAGACATGGGGGAACAAAAGAAATTCTCTTTTTGTTGGGGACAATCACTACTCAGTTCTAGAATGACCAAGTCTAAAAATCTGGTGATATTCACAGGACATTTTGCACCCTTCTGTGGAAAGATACAAGCTGAAAACATCAAAGGTTAGGAGGTAAATTATCCAACCACGGAGGGGAAAAAATCGCTGCCATTCTGCAAAAGCAGCTTTCTGAGTTCACACACTTTAAGATCATGTCTGCAAACATCCTCACTTGTGGACAGCGAGAGATGGAGAGCAAATCGGTTGAAGAATCCAGTCTCGACACAGGCCTCCTGACAACCCCTCCAGTATTCTTTTTGCTTCTTGCAGGGCAATTCACGGTGTTGCTAAACTGATGGCTGTTTATTGCTGCTCTCAATAGTGTTGGAATATAGAGGCTTAGGGACTGATAGAGGACATCGATTTGTCTTCAGGTGCTTGCCACAAGAAGGGGAAACAAAACCAGCTTGTACTATATCACTGTAAACAAAATACGTTTTTAAGCTTTGAGTCCCATAAAAATTAAGAGTGGAAGGAAAGGCAAGAAAGTCCAAATGGGCTGGACAGTCATTGGAGAGGCCTTGTCTTCAAGTTAAAGGAGAGGCAGCATTTAAGCAGATGAAAAGAAGCAGGCATTTTTTTTTCCAGACACTTTTGTGGGCACAGCTCTGTGCCTAGTAATAACCTATGGGGGCCCTCACCACCACCACCAATTAAAGATTCTCACAGAGCAGGTGACACTAAAGATAACCCTCGGCTAGGTAGACAGCAGGTACAGCACATCAAAAAACACATGGAGTGTTGCTCTTAAGGGCCTGATGGAAAAGCCTGTGGAGTGCAGTTTTGCTGGAATGCTGGGTTTATGGGGAAAAGAGAGCAGAGCGATGAGTCAGGCTAGACCCCAGGGCAGTGACCACAAGGTGGAAACTAGAATGCCACCTTCGCAGCCAATGAAAGCCACTGATAGTTTCCATGGAGCAGAGAGCCATGACCAAGAGTATTAACCGTGTCTTTTATTTCTGTATTCTGATGCTTTGATCTGCGACCCTGTGGACCTTGGAGGAGGGCCCCTTCCAGGGCTGGCTAATTCCTAGAGACGGCTAGCAACTCTCCTAGGAGTGTACTTTTCACATGCAAACCAACCAATCCAGAACCCACACCCCAACCATCTCTTTTGTTTGTTTGTTTTTACAGTCCAGAGGTCTTTTATTTTTTATACCTATTATGCCATAAATTCATAGGGCATAGATTTCAGCGGCTTAGACTCCAATCACCTCTTTTACTGAGCTTGCACATTCTGGGGTCCCTATCACCCGCTTAAACTGCCCCAGGTCCAGGTAATGGACAACTAAAGACAGCCCCTGTGCCCCACGGGCCTGAAATTATTTAAATCAGCCAATTCTGAGCCTGCACACCCCGTGTCACCCATTCCTTCCCAGCAACCACAATAAAGGCATTTCCCCTCCCTCTGCTGCCTGACCCACCCTGGCACTCCCTGAGCAGCCCCCATGGCATGGTGTGGCACCCTGCTGCTCCGGAACTGGAAGGAACACACTCTCCTCTCAATGGCAGTTGTCTCCTGATCTGTCGGCCTTGCCTGACCTAAATAATAATAAAACCTCCAGTTTAAAACACAAAGCCGCCTGTGAGGAAAACTAGCGTAGCAATGGTGAGTTCAAGGGGTAGAAGGGATGGTGTGCAGAGGCCTCCGAGGAGTGGACAGTGCTGAGTGGTGGGTAAAGCAAAGGCCTGAAAGGTTCTCGGACACTGGGCTGATGCAGAACATCAGGATGAGAATGCACCTTCCCAGGGCATATTCCGCCCCTTCATCACCATTACCTTTCGCTGGTGTGGGCGGTGCACTGGAACTGAGGCGTGCAAAGCTGTGGTTTCACGACAAAAGGAGGATGTGTTAGTGGTGGTGACCACAGAGTTTCTCTACTATCACCCTCCATGTTACACTCGTATTGAAATAGAAGTTTCACTTGTTTCTTTCTTTACTCCTAACCCTGCAAGCTTACGCCTGAGTCGCGATGTCTAGCGCCCTTCTCAGAGTCCCTCCGGATGGGCTCGCACATGGCTTGCCACAAGAAGGGAGAGAACTTGTCAGTCAGCCCTGGGAGCCCGGCTGTCACTCACAGCCTGACAGCTCGGGCTCCGCGTCTTATTTTGGACTGTGTCGCTCTCCGCACCACCAGCAGCGCCTCTCAGTTTGGGTCTTTGAGATACTTTGAGACTTTAAAAGCTCCAAGGATTAAAGGAATATTGGCTGTGGGGAGCAGAGGGGACACTGGATTCCTCACAGAACATGAAATGGAAATTAAGCCTTTGTTCTTTAACCTTAATGCTCGAGGTGGACTCAGGCGATGTCTGGGTACAAAAATAAGAAATGACTGGGAAGGGTGGAGCTTCTCAAAGAACAGCCAAGCTGGCCACTCTGGGGCAGGGTGGATCCCTGTTGCTATGGTTCCTGCTGGCTGACAAGGGGTTGGGGAGGTAGCAGTGGACACCAAATGAGACAGACTGTTGATATCGTTTACAGAAGCAGCCCGCGTCCTCCACCAGTTGAGTTGCTAACGTTCCCTCTTTTGCCAGACCCCCAGGCTGCACAAGAGACTATCTGTATCATTAGATACACGCCTGCCTTACTTTACTGTGCTTCACAGATACTGCATTTTTAACAAATTGAAGGTTTGTGGCAACCCAGCATTGAGCATGTAAGTTGAACAACACTGTTTTTCCAACAGCATATGCTCACTTCATGTCTCTGGGTCATATTTTGGTAATTTTCACAAGATTTCAATCTTAGTATTTCATTATTTTTATATTGGTTATGGTGACCTATAATCAGTGATATTTGATATTACTATTATTATCGCTCTGGGGCACCAGGAATAGCACCCATATAAGATGGCAAACATCGTACAAATGTTGTGTGTCCTCTGACTGATCTACCAACTGACCCTTAACCCTGTATCTCTCCCTCTCCTTGGGCCTCCCTATTCCCTCAGACACAACAATATCAACATTAGGCCAGTTAGTAGCCCTCCAACGGCCTCTAAGGGTTCAAGTGAAAGGAAGAGTCACCCATCTCTCATGGTAAATGAAAAACCAGAAATGATTAAGCTTAGTGAGGGAGGCAGGTCAAATGATTGATGTGCAAAAGATTTTTATAGGCCTAAAGTTAGGCCTTTTCTACCAGTTAGCCCAATTGTGAATGCAAAGAAAAAGTTTTAGTAGGAAATTAAAAGTGCTACTCTGGGGAATGATAAGAAAGTCCAACAGCCTTACTGCTGATATGGATAGAATATCAAACCAGCCATAACGTTCCCTTAAGTCAAAGTTTAATCTGGAGTAAAATCCTAGCTCTCTTCAATTCTGTGAAGGCTGAAAGAGGTAGGGCAGCTGCAGAAGAAAAGTTAGAAGATAGGAGAGATTGGTTCATGAGGTTTAAGCAATGAAGCCATTTCCATAACATAAAAGTGCAAGGTGAAGCAGCAAGTGCTGATGGAGAAGCTGCAGCAAGTTATCCAGAAGATCCTGCTAAAATCACTGATGAAGGTGGTTACACTAAACAACAGGTTTTCAGTGTAGACTTTGGAAGAAGTCTTTTCTAATGGAAGAAGAGGCCATGTAGGACTTTCATAGCAAGAGAGAAGAAGTCAATGTCTGGCTTCAGAGCTTCAAAGGACAGGCTGACTCTCTTGTTAGGGGCTAATTGCAGCTGCTGACTTTAAGTTGAAGCCAATGCTCACCCACCATTTTGAAAATCCCAGGGAGGGCCCTTAAGAATTCTGCTAATCTACTCCGCCTATGCTCAAAAAATGCAACAATAAAACCTGGGTGTCAACACATTTACAAAACTGAATATTTTTAACCCACAGTTGAGACCTTCTGCTCAGAAAAAACATTCCTTTCAAAATGTTACTGCTCATTTTCAATGTACCTGGTCACTCAAGAGCTCTAATGGATATGTACAAAGAGATGAATGTTGTTTTCATGTCTGCTAACACAACATCCATTCTGCAGCCCATAGATCAAGGAGAAACTGACTTTCAAGTTTTATAAAATATTTAAGAAATACATTTCACAAGGCTGTAGCTGCCATAGACAGTGATTCTTTTTACGGATCTGGGCAAAGTAAACTGAAAACATTCTGGAAAGGACTCACCATTCTAGATGTCAGTAAGAACATTCATGATTTATAGGAGGAGGTCAAAATATCAACACCAAGAGGAGTTTGGAAGATGTGGATTCCAGCCCTCATGGATGACTTTGAGGGGTTCAAGTCATTGCAGATGTGGTGGGAATAGCAACAGAACTAGAAGTGAAACTTGAAGATTTCCCTGAATTTCTGGAATCTCATGATTAAACTTGAATGAATGAGGAGTTGCTTCCTATGGATGAGCAAAGAGTGGTTTCTTGAGATGCAATCTACTCCTGGTGAGGATGTTGTGAACATTGTTGTAATGACAACAAAAGATTTAGAAGATTACATAAACTTAGTTGATAAAGCAGTGGCAGGGTTTGAGAGGACTGACTTCAATTTTGGAAGAAGTTCTACTCTGGGTAAAATGCTATCAAACAGCATCCAATGCTACAGAGAAATCTTTCATGAAAGGAATAGTCAAAGTAATAAATTTCATTGTTGTCTTAAATTGCCACAGCTTTCAGCAACCACCACCCTGATCTGCCAGCAGCCATCAACACTGAGGCAAGACCCTCCACCAGCAAAAAGATCATGACTCACTGAAGGCTCAGATGATTGTTAGCACTTTTAGCAATACAGTATTTTCAATTAAGGTATGTATATTTTATAGACATAATGTTATTGGACAATTAATAGACTACTATGTAGTGTAAACATAACTTTTATATATCTTGGGAAACCAAAAAATTTGTGACTCACTTCATGATATTTGCTTTACAGCAATGGTCTGGAACAGAACCTGCAGTATCTCTGAGGGTGTGCCTGTATTTACTCAGTTATTCAGCAAATGTTTATTGAGTGCTTACCGCCTGCTAGGCAACTTGGGGGAGACGAAGATGAACCTGAGGCACTGTGAGCCCTCAGGGGCTGCCCATGTGGCAGAGACAATAATTGCAGGTTCCAAGAATTCAAAAGCAATCTAGGTTAAGTGCTATACTAAACACGAAGGGATATGGCAATCAGAAAAAGAAGCCACTTCTGGGAAGGATGACTACAGGTGAATTCTTGGAAAAACAACCATCTGATCTAAACCTAGAAGTAAAAGATTCAGCTATGTGAAGGGAAGGGCGGCTGCCCCTGGAGGGCCAGTCTTGGGTATGGACATCTGGACGAAGCAGCTCCTGTTATCAACTGACCCTACACAGCTATTTTCGCAAAAACAAAAAAAACAAAAACAAAAAACAGTGCCACAGGGCTAGGCAGAGGAGATGGCTCCACAGGGTGGACCTCACATTCTACCTAGGTTGGTGACCCCCCCAGGGTAGCTGAGGGAGCCCTAGAGAGACGAAAGGGGGCCAGCAGAGGCCTGAATCGGCAGTCCTCAAACGGAGGCTCTCAGGCCTTGGAAATCCGAGCTGGGAGGTGTGGGGGAGTCAGGTGCAAGAGCGCCTCCACTCCTTGTGACTGCCGAGAGCCCGCGTCCCCGACTTTTACCTCTTCTGTCTGGTAGGTGGCCCACATGGGGACACGAGGGAGTCTCCCGGTATCCCGGTGCTGAGGTCCCAAAGACTCGGAGAGCCTCCGCCACGCTAACCGGAAGTTGTGACGGTCGCTTCCTCTCCATCTCTGCTCTTTACAGGAGAGGCTGAAGCTCGGGGAGGCGCAGGGGTGGAGTGTGGGGAGAAGCAGCTCCCGGGAAACGCAGGGCTTTGCGAAGCTGCGGCAATCAGTAGCGGGGCCTGCAAAGGAGGGCAGCGCGGAAGCTTGACCCCGAGCGGGGAGGCGTGGTCTGTGGCTCGAAAGGCGTGGCCCGTAGCGGAAAAGGCGTGGCCCAGCTCAGGAGCCTGGCGGGCAAGCTCCTCCCTGTGCGCGGCGCTGTGCCGCGTGGAGAACCTCGCCCTGGGAGAGTGGGCCTGATTAGATGAGCACACAGCGGGAAGAGACAGGCTGTCTCCTGGCACTGGCTCTTGGCTGTGGCACAACCAGCCTTATCAGCACATCTAGACCGAATGTGTTGGCAGGAGGAGGAGGAGGGGGTATTGGTGGAGAGGTCAGAGCTTGCAAAAATAGCAGCTTCCAGTGGGGCTGCGGAGACACAGCCCCGTGTCCAGGGGATGCAGAAGTGTCCTCGTCCTCGGCTGTGGGTGAGCCCCACAAACCGAAGGTGGTAACACTCCACTTCTCACATCACCAAACTCTTCAGCCCTGGTGCAGCTTCTGAGTTCACCGAGCCCCTTCTGGTTATAATTAGATGTAACCTGACTTTAGAAAACTACAGTCTTAGTGGGAGTTGAGATTTATAGCCATTCAAGCATTTATAAAATATCCCTCCTGTAAATTAATTAACTGACACACTGAATGTGTGTTCACCAATACTGACTCAAACTTATTTTGTTAGCACGTGTCTCCATAGCCCTGGGCACCCTGAGAACGTTTGGCTTCTGGTTAAGGTGCAGCGCCAATCCTGAGATGGGGCTGGCCCTGGATGGATACAGTACTTAGAAGGCTGTAGGTAAAGGCAATGAGAGGTCCTGGCACCCCGCAACCCTCCACGACCTCTGCCACCCCATTTACGCAGCGGTTCAACCCCAAACCCTCACCAGGGAAGGCCGCTGGGGAAGCCCTTGTGGAGCAATTATCCTTGGACTCCTGCATTCCTCGGCCAGGCTCCCGGAGGTGAGGCTCTTTCCTCTGGGTGGGCAGGAGCCCAGGGCACCTGCAGAAACCTTCTGGGCCCCTGCTCTACCCAGTCCCTCTGTACCTGAAACAGCTGTCCACAGAAGGGAAAGCTGCCAGCACCTCTGGTTATACCGTGACAGGTTCCTGTGGACATTGCAGCCCTGGGATATGGGATTTAATGGAGAGTGCTCAGGCAGTGAGGAGGAAAACACAAGGGAATTCTCCAGTCTACTGGGAACTGGAACTCTCTGGAGTATGCTCTCTGGAGCATGTGAGTTGTTTTGCTGAATTATAGTGGTTTGAACTATTGTAGTTTATCAAAATCATTAGATAAGATGTCTTGAATCAATACCTTTCTCTCATAAAAGCCTTCTGAAGAACTTAGAATCAGCATGAAGAAATATTCGAGTAAGAGTTGCATTCAAAACAAAGGGTCTTTCTTAAAAACAGAACCTTTCTTAAAAAAAGGGTCTTGCTTAAAAACTTTGCAAACAAAATCACTTGAATTAAAAAGTCATTTATTCATCTTGGCTTATTTTGGGGATCATAAAGCCCTTTGATAATCTAATGAAATCGGGGGCCCTCTCCACAGAAAATACAATCTCTCTCAGTATTGGTGTGTGTATCAATCAGTTAGCACAAAACCCTGAAGTTCATGGCATGCGTGTTTTACAAGCTCAAATTGCTTTCAATACTAGTGGGTGGAGTTCCACAAATTTGTACATCATTTGCTTAGGATGTCTGCAGTGTTTTCCTATAGAAAAAAATATGACAAAAAGGGTTGTTAGGTTTCACTCCAGATTATCAAACCATTTCATGCTAAGGTAAGAAGCCACGGTTCCTGGTGAGACACGAGGACTAGCCCAGGCTCCCTGTTTTGGAGCCACAGTGCCGCTGGGAGGCGAGGAAAGTATTGCTGGACCTGGAAGCTGTAGAGGAAGCCCTGAGTGCCGGGAGCAGGCATTCTGGAATATGAGCCACCCACAAGTGAAGCATTTATACATAGTGACTGCCCTTTCAAAATCTCCTGAGAATATACAAGCAGCAGCAACAACAAAAATGAAACCTCAGCTCATCTTTAGGTGTATAATTCAGGCAGCTCAGATGAATTGCAGTAAGACATATAAACAACAAAGTTTCCTCCTGCTTTTGCAAATCTCTTGGCGTTTATGACATTAAAATGACAAGAATACACATTTGAAAGTGGAAATATTGCTCATTATTCTGCAATTAAGTAATTGACTACATTCCTTAGCACAGGAAATGAAGAAAAAATTTACTATCCCTGAGAAAGAAATGCCATTTCTAAACCAAATTTAAATATTTAACTGCAGCTGTGAAAACCACAGGACACCTGCATTTGCATCTGGTTCAGCAAGTTTATGATACAAAACCTTGCAGGTAAGTTGTTCTCAGGTCAGGGAAGATGGAAAATAGTTTTGAGAAGCTTACATAAGCCCTAGGTGGTGGTGACTTCCTTTGCAGTCATTCCTACAAGGAAGGTTAGGCTCAGGGAATTGGCACTTTTATTAACAAAATTTATTTTGGAAATTCCAATCTATTCCATTTAATGACCAAAAACTAAATATCTAACATCACAACCAACTCTCCTCCCACAACAGACTTCGATGGTATCTAGCTTTCCATTTGTTGACTCTATTTGATGTTTAATAATAAAACAGCTTCCTTCTCTGCCTCCCTCCATCTTGCTTTAAGCATTGATTATCTACCATAGGCCAAGAACCATACTTAGTGTTAGGGATCCAGAGATAAGGAAGACGGAATTGGTACCTTTAAAAAGCTCACAATCTAGTGGGGAGAAAGAAAAATGGATCCAAGTACAATTAGAGTGATCAGGAGAAGCAGCTTTGGAAGCCAACGTGCCGAAGTCTCAAGTTGGCCTCCTACTGGCCCAGCAAGTGACAGGCGACCTCACTGTCTTATGCCTGTCACTGGATCTGTGAAGACTGCCTGCCACGCATTCTGAAGTCCTTAGCATGGGGAGGACATGGTGTGCTGAGTTAAGTGTACAGCAATGCAAAAGAAGTATATATGTAAGGGTCCTCTCACTCAGCCTAGGGCTGGCAGGAGAGGAGTCCAGTTACTGAGGCTTTTCAGCCTTTATACCTGCCAAAAGGCAGAGTGTGCATTTATTCATCCATCTAAATGCTAAATGTAGTCAGAAGATGAAGTAGTCACCTCTGTATGAAATCTGAAAGGGCTGGTGAAAAGAGATATAAGTCTCCCAGGCCCCTAAAGCCATCTGAAAAGCTGGCATAGGATAGGAATTATTTTGAAAATGTTTTTCTTTATAAGTCTAAAAAGATACTTTTCTGGAGTCAAGTAAGTTTGAAAAGCAAAATGATTGCACTGACCTACATTCAGAGGACAAATACATTGTACTGTGAGAAGAACTCTGGAGAATTCAACCTAAGCCAATGAGAACCAGGGAAATGTAAGAGAGATGCCCTTCACTAAATAAACTGTTCATGCAGGTGCTTGTTTGCCGACGGTGTTGAGTGTGCTGGAGCAAAATGTGTCAGACTCGCTGGGTGACACCCTTGCCATGTGCCTTACTTGGGAAAGTTATCTAATTATTCTGAGCCTTAGCAACCTCTTGTGTAAAAATGAAACTAAAAATGCTCCTTTTGCAAAAGTGCTGTAGCCATTAATTGATCTAACAATGCTTAACACAGTGATGGATTCATAACAGGCATTTGGAAAATTGTACTTTCTCTTGTCTCAAGAGCAGGGCCAGTCACCCCTGAAAGAAGACCCTCCAGAACCGAATGAAAAAGGACCCTCTTTATTAGCTGCCCCCAGCCCCACTATTCTACAGCAAGTACACACCAAACCACAAATGAAAATGTGCTGTGTTTTCCTGAGATGCAGGTGAAGAAATCCCAGCCCAATGGTGTAGAATTCCCAAAATTATCTGGAGCAGGCTTCACCCTTTGCTCTCAAATCCCAAGTTTCATCATCTACTCAATATCCAAATGCAATACAAGCTTGTTTCCTGAAATGTATCAGGTCACTAGCTTTTTTTCATAAAACATTTTTTCTGCTGTGAATTACTTTGAAATTATAAATTAAAATTAAACACAAATTTATAAAAGAGCTACAGTGCTAATCAAAATGAAACCACCACCAGCCATCCTACTGCAGCTGACCCTGACAACCACCCTTCCAGTGCTCCAGGACTCACCTCCCACCCACTCTCTCTTCCCTGTACCTTTAGAAAACCCCATCCTATAGTCAAGTGTAATGCCCAACCTGTTACTACTAACCCTGTTTTTAGACTCTCCTCTTTCCTTTAATCACCTAGCCTTATTTCCACCTGAATTGACTCTCCCTTAGCTAAGACAGCCAGACAGACTCCATCTTGGCTCTTTCACCGGCAGCCCCTTCCTCAAGGACTTAACTTGTGCAAGCTGACTCCCAGCGCATCCAAGAATGCAATTAACTGATAAGATACTGTGGCAAGCAATATCCGCAGTTCCCAGGAATTCGTCTGATTGATAACGCCCAAAGCCCCACGTCTATCACCTTGTAATAGTCTTAAAGCCCCTACACCTGGAACTGTTTACTTTCCTGTTACCATTTATCCTTCTAACTTTTTTGCCTACTTTATTTCTGTAAAATTGTTTTAACTGGACCCCCTTCCCCTTTCTAAACCAAAGTATAAAAGAAAATCTAGCCCCTTCTTCAGGGCTGAAAGAACTTTGAGCGTTAGCCATCTCTTGGCCACCGGCTAAATAAACAGACTCTTAATTCGTCTCAAAGTGTGGCATTTTCTCTAACTCGCTCAGGTACAACAAAGTGACTCCTCCATATAAGGAACATTTTCAATAAGCATTCCCTCTGCAGCCTCCTTTAGTTGTAAGTTGGTGACCTACTGTAGCCTTTTTTTGGAGAGGTTGCTTCTTCTCCCAAACTGGGCACCAAAGAGCTAAGGGAGAGGGGCACCCCCCTTTCCCACTCCTGATCAGCCTCTGGGTCTTCGTTCTTCCACTGCTGTCTCTGGCCCATTCTACTTTCCTGGGATTTGGATGCATTGATCCCACTGCCTTCTGAACCTTTCCATCCAGATGCCCCACATGCAACCCAAGATCATCATGTCCAAAATTAACTCACTGTCTTCGTGCCTCAAATGCGTTCACCCACCCACCCACTCACGCAACCCAACCCAAACCAGAAGCAATATACCAGCCTTTTTCATTCTCACCCTAACCTCCAACAATCATTCAGCCACTATGTTCTGTTGATACTATTTCCTAAAAATCTTTCATCTCTAGAATGGGATCATGAGGTCAGCTGCAGTGCTGAGGGCTGGAGTGTTTCCACTGATGTCGCCATGGCAACGGATTAGAGGATGAGTGCCTAGACTCACAAATTGCATCCCAGAAGCATGCTTACCCATGGTGTCTAGAGTATGGAGGTCAAATACCAAACCTCAGACATGTTATGGGTTAAATAGAATAATATAGGGAATGACCAGATGCCTCACACTCTATAAGGGAGCAGATGTTCCAACTCAACACAATATTATATGAATGAATTTCTGGAATGTGCTGGTAAACTGCAGAGTCATTGCATACTCTCCTTTCTTTAAAACAGGTATTTATCTGAACAATACTCACTAAATACGTGTGTATATATGTGTTTGTGTGTGTATGTATACATACACACATATATACACACATATTTATAGAGAGAAAAAACTTTAAAAATTATATATATATCTCTCTCTAAATATTAGATAATCTCTAAAGATTAGATAACTTTCCCAAGTAAGTAAGAGATATATGTATCTCTAAATATATATATATATATATATATATATATTTAGAGAGGAAGAGAGAGAGACTTTATATGTTGAAACATATGTGTACTAATCAAAGCCATAGTTTTATTTTCCGGCAACTATCTTTAATTAAGAGAATTCCAAAAGGGAATGCAGTGACTCCAGTGATATCATTCTTCCAAAGATGCTCTGAGAACTGGCTGTGAAAAACATCCATATTGCTTGGACAAGGCACCCTCAGTCTCCATATTTCAAAGGTACTTGAACTGGGTGAACATTACCCCTGGAGACTGGCGAGTGATTCATCCCCATTCTGACTGTGAGACGTGTATCAGGCTGGATGATCTATGCCTCTGTGCTCTTCCCCTGCTTAAACATAGCTCCTGCAGATGACCATAAGGTTAAGAATTCTATGTTCTTAAATAGTGATGGTCCTCTCTTGGGTGGCATGATTTATGGAGTTTGTGTTATTAGATTTGCTAAACTGAGTATCACTTAAAATTACTTCTCTGAATCCCTTCAAGAGAGCAGACAAGGCAAAAAAAATGCTTAAACAGAAAGAAAGACGTTTATTTATCAGGAGGAATAATTTCTGATATTTGGCACAAGTGAATGCCAGAACCGTACCAGTCAACCTTTCTTAATGGGTTTTTTTACTCCCTTTCATTTACAGAATGAGTATTTCTGTCTTAAGACCGCTCCCATACCCTTACACTGTGAAAATTCAATTGCCCTTTGATTTCATATATATGCATCTAGATCAGGATTTGTCAATGGATTTCCTCACCTCAAAGACAAATCACGTGGATTAGTGATGCCACACATTTTAGAGTTCTTTCAATGTCTGAGATGTGCTATTTTTAGAGAGCAAGTCTATTCATTTCTGAGATCATGCCTATTTCTAGTTTCTGTGCAGAACTTATTAGATTATTGCTGTTAGATAAATCACAATATCAACAGTACTGCACTTGATATAGCCGAGAAATATTAGTTTGATAGTTGTCTTTTCTGAATTGCTATTAATTGGATAAATATTTGGATGGACATCTCTGCAAGGCATTGCATAAAGCAGCCCTTTCCTCTGGAATACTGTAATCAAAGCCCAGGTAGCCAGAAAGGAACTACCATGCAGGTTTCATACACCCAATCAAGCACAGTGCCGAAGGAGGGAAAACACAAGTGTTAACCTTTAGATTGGAGAATAACAGCACCTTATTTCTACTTTTTGAACAAAGGACCTTGTACTTTCATTTTGCACTAGGCCCCTCAAATTAGGTAGCTGGCCCTGCTTGTGAACTAACCTTGTCCTTTGTCTCTGACCATTCAGATCCATGTCTTCCTCCAGCATCCATGGCACCAACTTGCTAGCTTGTAATTAGGGCAAAACAGACTCTCCACCATTCTGGACACATGCTCTCCTGCCTTTCCTCCGACCTAAATGGCTCATCTTCTTTGCTACTCCCTCCAATTCTGCCTCTTCTTTTTAATGCTAGAGGGCCCCAGGGCTCCTCTTTTTATGCCACCATCCACCCACCCTTTCCACCAGACCCTGGTCTCTTCTCTATCTGCACTCCCTCCCTTAAGTGATTGCCTCTAGCTGCATGGTTGATCCTGATCATTCCATCTATATGCTTAGAATTCCTAAATGTTGTCTCCAACCAAATTTTTAAATCAAACTCCAGAATCAACTCAACACATTCAAATGGAATTATTGATCTTACTCTCAAAACCAATTCACTTGTGGTCTTCCCAGTTCACACAACGGCATTCTCTCCTTGCAGTTACTCAAGCCAACATTTCTGGAGTCATTTTTCACTCATCTCTTCTCTCACATTCTTCATCAATCTGTCTGAAATTCTATTGACCCCATGTTAAACACAGACACAGGTTCCACCATACCTTATCACCACTGTTTCTACTACCCTTGTCAAACACACCATCTCTCCCCATTCCTAGTCTAGGGGTGTCCTAACTGGGTCCTTGCACTCTTCTCTCCCACGGTCTTGTTCCCATCGGAGCAACCAGAATGATTAATGAACAACTGAAGTCAGATCATTTGCTCTCCTGTTCAAAACCCTACAGTGGCTCCCTGCCTAAGTAAAGCCTAAGTCAACATGCTCTGGCCCACTTAGCATCTCTCTGACCTCACCTCTCATTACTGTCACCTTTGCTAGCTTAGTTCTGGCAACAACACCCTCTACGTTGCTCCTCAAACAACCCAGGCATCCTTCCACTTTGCATTCGCTGTTCCTTCTGCCTTGAACTCTCTTTCCCCTAACAACCTTCTCCTGACTTCCTTACTTTAGTCAAGTCTGCTCAGATTCACCCTCCTGACAGTGGCAACCCGCACCCTCTACACGCTCCCATCCTCTTAATCCTAATCATACTCTAGATGATAGGTTTATTTATTGCACTTATTTATTATGTTTCTTTCCTTTTTCCCCCTGCTAGAACATCAGCTGCATGAGTGCAGGAAATTCTTTCTCTTTGGTTCGTAGATGTATCTGCAGCATCTAGGATGGTGCTGAGCACAAATTAGGCATTGCATAAAAATCTACTGAACAAGTGTGTAGAAGTTCTGTATAACCTGGTTGTTGGTGTGTCCCTTCAGAAAAGATCTGTATGTTTTTTCAGAGGTGTTCCAGATTGGTTGATAGCCTTGGATTACTTCCAGTGAAAATGTCTCTGCAGCTTAAAGTTAAACCCCAAATCCAGATTAGCACAGGCATGGGATACAAATTCTTGGGGCAGACGTTGTCTTGGCCACCTGAAGCATTAGCGAGACAGACACATTTCCTTGTTTGATAGTTGGCGACCATTGTTCTAGAACACCCTTTTACTGTGTACCCCTTTGATTGCACCAGCTCTATGAGGACTCCATTTCAGCCCTCTGCTTGGAGGACTTGCCTAGTCCCTAGCCTCCTGTTTCTGCCTAGCCACTGACACCAAGCCACTTGGTTACCAAGGGCAAAAGACCTCAGGCTTTCCATCCTCCAAGTGCAGCTTACAATGCTTTCACTCTTAGCTGGGACTTCCTATTATTTTCTTATGAATTAAGTAATATATTTAAATAATGTGCATTATAATTTATCTGCCATTTCTAGTGGCTTTATATGGAGGGTTCTTTAGAATTGGTTGTCAATCATATTTCTGGACACTGAAGTCCCCATCCCTCATCAGCCCACCAGGGTTCTGAACCTGGTCCAAGCCTGGTCAGAGCAAGGTCACACAATGACCCCCAAAGGGCACTCTTTTGTCCTCATCCTACTCAATATCTAGGCAGATGCAGCAGGGCTGAGAGCTTGTTCTCTTTATGCCTGTCTGCCCAGTCTCTGTGATACCCGCTCCTCTTGCCTTTTTACTTCACTGGCTGGCTGCTCTGCTCAGGGCTCCCAGGATAGACGGCACCTCTGTTCTAGGTCTAAAGGTTAGATTACCTCAGTTGAGCCGTGCTCCTTCCTTCCTCTCTTCCAAGGTGATCTCAATCATTCCTAAGATGTTTGACCAAAACCATAGCTGATGACACCCATTTCTGGCTGAAGGCCGGAGACCCCTCTGAGTGCCAATCCCTTATCCAGCTGCTCTTCTGACAGCACTACTTTGTAGTCTCTTTGTCATCTTTATTCCTTCTCTTTCCTTGTTTCCTAATCCAGTTCCAAGACCCACCCCAGTTGCCTTGAGTCAGAATCCCAGGAGGTAAAGCCCAAGCCTGGTATTTTTTTAAAAGCTCCATTTGGAATTCTTATTTTTGCATGTAATCAGTCTTTATGACATTAATACATATTCTGGTCACTATTTTGATTTAAACCTTTCAACTTCACTCAAATCAGAAAATTCTATTTCCTGAAATCAACAGTCTATATTTAGAAACATGCACATGTGTGCTGAGCCACTGGCAGAGGAACAGCCCCCACCACGCTCCGCCGGGAACTAGGAAGAGTCTGTTCCGGTGAGGTGCAAGAACACAGTCTTCCACTCGCTTCTGGGATTCTAGTGGATGTCAATATGGTCTTGCTGCAAACCGTTTCAAGCGGGTCTCCAAAAAGCCATCAATGTCATGTCAACACCTGACATGACAGCAAGAAGACACAGGTCATGGCTCTAGCATCACCGGTTTTCAGATGGTTCTCATGGCAGCACAGGTGTCTGAGGATGGCCTCAGCATGAGGACCTGCCTTCGTCCAGGGCCTGATGCTATAATAATCATGGCCATCAACCCAATGCCCGTTGTTAATTCCAAAATGACTAGGTGTTTCAGTAAAACTAAGAACAGAAATGAATACTTCAGAATACAGTAGACCCCCTGTATCTGTTAATTCTCATCTGTGGAGTCAAACCAAGCTCAGATGGAAAATATTTGAAAAAAGAAAAAAAAAGATGGTTATGTCTGTACCAAACAGGTACATTTTTTTCCTGTAATTATTCCCTAAACAATACAGTATAGCAACTATTTACATGGCATTTACATTTTATTAGGAATTATGAGAATAGAGATGATTTAATGCATACGAGAGGATATGTGTAGGATATATGCAAACACTACATCATTTTATATCAAGGACTTGAGCATCTGTGGGTTTTAGTATGCTCAAGGGGTCCTGGAACCAATCCTTCAAGGATATGGAGGGAAAACTGTACATACCCAGTACCTGTTAACTTTGCTTGCTGGCTCCTATCATTATGTAAAGGATACTTCCATATCCTACAGTGTATTCACATAGTGTATTCATATAGAAATCCCTTGCTCTTGTGAAATTCAGACATGCCAGTACATTCGATTTCTTTAAGCTGTTGGGTAATGATTGTGTTTGTTTTAATTCCTCTAATATCTGCTCCTGGTAAATGTAAACAGATGTTTCTAATTATTCCCTTTCAGTGATGATGCACACATATCAGGCAGGCAGATGGAAGATTTAGGTTTCACAAAAAGAAGGTGAAATGTCTATGATGCCAACAAGAGTTGTGAATGGATGATTTTCATTGTAAAAATCGCCATATTTTGGTTTGAAAGTCAGTAAATAAACAAGAACTATTAAATTACTCAAAACGGAGAGCATTGTTTTAATAAAGCAGGGCACTCCCTCAGCTACAAGCTGTAGTCCTGTTAAACTTTAGCATAACATCTCACACTATTCATATTCAAATGAGCTCGAGGGAGTTATGACAGAGGTATGGACCAGCCAAGCCAACTTGAGGCCACTGAATGCAAACTTTCCAGTAGCATTCAGATGGTGATTTAAAGTATCAAAACGTTGGCCGGGCGCGGTGGCTCATGCCTGTAATACCAGCACTTTGGGAGGCCGAGGCAGGCAGATCACGAGGTCAGGAGATTGAGACCATGGTGGCTAACACAGTGAAACCCCATCTATACTAAAAATACAAAAAATTAGCTGGGTGTGGTGGCGGGCGTCTATAGTCCCAGCTTCTAGGGAGGCTGAGGCAGGAGAATGGCGTGAACCCGGGAGGTGGAGCTTGCAGTGAGCCGAGATCACGCCACTGCACTCCAGCCTGGGCGACAGAGCGAGACTCCGTCTCAAAAAAAAAAAGTAGCAAAAGGTCTCTATTCACCATGGCACTGGTTAAAGCATCAACTATCAAGTTAATTGTACCTTTTCCTGATTTTGTGAGTAAGGTTGGATATTAAAATATAGGTTTTCCATATGTGAGAGTTGCCTCAAGTTGGATAGCAGCTAGACGATTTTTACTGTGAGACCAATAATTCAAAGTGTCCTTTATGTTTCTCATTCCTTTGCAGGCACTGCACAGCCAGGATTCAGCCACCGCGGAGATGATTACACAGCTTAGAGATACACTGTCCAAACCTCCCATGAGTTTGGAATTGTGCATGCCAGATTCAGTTGTAACATAACCAGAGATGTCAATTCATTAGCTGCTGTGTTAATCAGAATTAGGGTTTATAATTTATAACCGGCAATATAATTAACAGATGGTAATTTAATCAGTCATGATTCACTTGCTTTACGTTCACCTTTAAAACTGTGAAACTGATGTCACTTAAAATGTATAGGATGTGATGTCACAAAAGCTGCAATCCTTTTGACTGTCTCCTGCTATGCCCTGGCTCAAAATCCAACACCCTCTTCTAACCTTGTCCAGGAGCAAGGTTAAACAGAACAGTATGAGGAGTGGCGAACATCTATGAAGATCCGTAGACTCCCATCTCAGCCTCTATAGCACTACAGCCCATTATCAAATATACCTTTATGAATGACAGCCTGCAATGATCAGATCGCCTTCTGACGCAGGACATGAGGCGGAGAAATAACACCTAGAACTTGCTCGCTGCATGCTACGACTTCCCAGAACTGGAGCCACGTTGGGAGACTCTGCAGAGAAGGCTTGCTTCAGCCAGCTGGCATTTCCCCCTCACCTCTCTGGGATGCCTTCCCTCTGGCACTGGCCAGAGGAAGGCAAGACACTGAAGGGAGAGGAAAGTGAATTGACTGGCATAGCTGAGGTTCAAAACTGACACTAAAGGAGAAGGGTGCTGAAGTGCAGGAGCCAGCATTCCTATGGAATACAAACTCTTGGTTAGAATGAAGGTTTCCAGCATTCTATTTTTGCCCCTCAACTGTCCTTGATTGAAGCCTTTGGACCTGACAGGTAGATCACATCTGCCTCTGGTCATTTCCATCAGCACTGCCTGTGGGCCACACTTACCATGCCGACACTACTCTACCAGTTCATGGCTGGGCCATGGCCAGATGCCCCTTGGCTTCCCTGGCTGTGATGGAGGACAGCTGACAGCAAGACCCATACTGATGTCCTGCACTAATGAAGTGGCATCAGGAATAAAGAACAGGGAAAATAGACAGCTGACCCTTGAACAACACAGGTTTGAACTGTAGGGGCCCACTTATACACAGATTGTTTTACTTTTTCTTCTCTTTCTTTTTTTTTTTTTTTAGAGACAAGGTCTCACTGTGTCACCCAAGCTAGAGTGCAGTGACTCGATCATAGCTCACTGAAGCCTTAAACTCCTGGGTTCAAGCAATCCTCCCAACTCAGCCTCTCAAGTAGCTGGGACTACAGGCCCTCACCTCTGTGCCCAGTTAATTTGTTAAAGAATTTTTTGCGAGACAGGGTCTCATCATGTTGCCCAGGCCAGTCTTGAACTCCCAGCCGCAAGCAATCCTTCTGCCTCGGTCTCCCAAAGCACTGGCATAACAGGCATAAGCCACCAAGCCTTCCCCCCAGATTTTTTTCAATAAATATAGTTGGACCTCCATATCCACCGGTTCTGAATCTGCAGCCAAATGTGAGTCAAAAATAGAGGATCAACTTTTCGTGTATGGTATACCTGGGTTCCACAGGACTGACTATGGGACTTGAATATGTGTGGATTTTGGTGTACTTGGAGGTATGGGGGTGGTCCTGGAACCAATCCCCTGAATATACTGAGGGGCAACTGTGTATATATATGTATACATACATTTTCAATTCCAAACTCCTGGAAAGGAAAAAATGAATCTATAAGCCACGTTAGTTCCACAGTGGCTGAATCCTAGCTGTGCAGTTCCTGCATAGCCTGCAAAGAAATGAGAAACATGAAGGACACTTTGAATTACTGTTCTCATTTTAAAAATGGTCTAAGTGCTATCCTACACATAATCCCCCCTCCTCTCTACCTGCATATATAAGCATATATGTAAGTGTACCCCCCCGCACACACACACCAAAGCAGCAATAGATAGCTGCACTGATACACAATTTTTAAATATTGTGAGTTATTTGCAAGAAAGATTATCACTCAACAGATGAACGTTTATTAAATAAATTCATTTATTTATGAACTCAGTTATTGTGTTTATCCATTCATCATTTTCTATTAATTTATTCATTACATTTGCCTCACCAAGTTTATAAAAGAAATATGTCATGGACTCAGTCCACAGCTTTGGGGTTGATTTCGCTACTACACCGGTATCGCCAGTCTCTCAGTCCCTCGGGGCTTCCCTGCTACTCTCCTCACATGGCCCTCCTCTGTTTTCACCATCTCACAAGTCTTTCCCGTCTGTCCCATCTCACCAAAGAACCCTCAGCTGACACTCTGCACTCTGTCAGTTGCTCATCTAACATAAGAAGGTTATCCTTAATGGCCAGCAAGATCCTGTCCCTGCGAAGATTATATGTTTCTCCACAACACCACAGGCCCTATATAACGGTTCACCGAGGAGCTGTTCTCCCCTGGTCTCATGCACTGCCCTGTGACCCCATCCTGGGGGCCAGGTGCCTGACTGCAGTCATGGTGGAACACAGCCTCAGAATGATGGGATGCCAGAAAGCAGAAGAGCAAGCCATGCAAAGAGACGAGGAGCCGTCAGAGATGGCACAGCCCATTTTGAGCACATCCACCAGGCAACCTTAAACCCTCAAGATCAGAGTCACTCCATACAGCAAACTCCGAAAACAACAGCTAAGGGTACCAGCCAAAGGGTAGTTTTCAACTTCAGGCAGGAGCAATGTTCATGTTGTGGTGTCTTCAGTCTCCCTCCCATGACACAGAGGTCAACGCTCCTATCATCAGCATTCTCTTTGAACAAGGAGAACGTAATAGAACCAACATGCACCCCAGCTTTCATGACACTGTGTGTGTGTGTGCACGCGTGCGTGTGTGTGGGGGTTCACCCTACTGGTTCTGACACACAGGAAGTCCCCGGGTGACCTCAGTCTGACCTCTGAAGTGCAAACTTTCCTCCTCTTCTGTTACTTTTTCATTTATTCATCCAACAAACACTACTGGTGACCCACCACCTGCCGTCATAGGGGAGACAATAAGACACTGTCAGGATCTTGCTCATAGGCTAGCAAAGACCAAAACTGCGGATCCTTCCCTTTTCCATTCACTCAACAAGTACTTGTTTAGCACTTCCTATGTTGCAGACACTGTCTGCCTTAGTGGGGCTTCGTGGAATTCAGTGAGAGAGGCAGACACTGACAAACATCCACAGAAATATTACACCATGAGAAGTGACAGGGAGTTGGGCAGCGATGACTGAGGGTACCCAGGGCAGGAGGTGAGGGAAGGAATTCCAGGCTGAGGGGCCTACCAGCGGTTGCAGGGATGGACATTCAGACCAGAAGCAGAGGGCAGGATTAGTCACTCCAAGATTAGAGGCTCTGGTACAGATTTTTGGTTTTATTTGGAAAGCCTTGAGAAGATACTGCACATTTTTGGGTTTGCACTAAAAATCTCAGTCTTCCTGCTACATGGAAAACAGTCTTCTCTACAAATTCATATGTTGGGGTTCTGAGCCCTGGTATCTCAAGAATGTGACCTTATTTGGAGATGAAGTGTTCACAGAGATGATTAAATTAAAATGAGGTTGCTAGGGTGAGCCCTTATCCCACATGACTGATGTCCTGATACAAAGAGGAGATTTGGAGACAGACACGCACACAGAGAGAAGGCCTCGTGAAGGAGGAGGCAGAGATCAGGGTGATGTTTGTACAAGCCAAGCAATGCCAAAGATGGCCAGCCACCACCACAAGGAGGGGACAGGACTGGGGCAGATTCTCCTCCAGGTCCTCAGAAGGAGCCAACCCTGCTGGCACCTTGATCTGGGGCTTCCAGCCTCCGGAACTGTGAGAGAATGAACTTCTGTTGTTGAAGACCACGGTCTGTGGTACATTGCCATGGCAGCCCTAGCAGATGGATACACTGCTGCAGCCCATGAGGAGTGGTGACAGTGACAGTCAGACATGGCTGTGTTGGGGAGAAATTTAAGCTGCCAAACAACAGGGCCTTCCTGATGATTTGTCCATAGCCCGAGGAGCAGAAGCAAGTCCAAGGTGGGTCCACATGAGAACAGTTCCACTCAGGGACACATCAGCATGTGATGGAGACTCACAGAAAACTTGATAGGTTTGTAGTAAAATTTTGAAATGAGCTTAAACGAGAAAATGAAAAACACTTCCAATGTCTCCAATACAAAGCTACACTTAGTGGCTCGTTCCTGTAATTTCAACACTTTTTGTAAGAGGCTAAGAAGGAAGGATTGCTTGAGGCATCTGAGACCAGCCTGGGAAACAGAGTGAGACCCCCTGTCTACAAAAATGTGTAACGTGAGCCAGGCCTGGTGGTGTGCGCCTGTAGTCCCAGCGATCTAGAGGCTGAGGCGGGAAGGGTGCTTGAGCCCAGGAATTCCAGGTCACACTGAGCTATGATTGCACGATGCACTACAGCCTAGGCGACGGAGTGAGACCATGTCTCCCCCTCCAAGAAAAAAAAAAGCCACTTGTTCCTGCTCTGGTGAACTCTTTTGGTCATTTTCTGTGTGACAGTGACAGTACATATCTGGATGTGTGTATCCAAAGATAGTGACTTGTTAACAGAAATGGAACTATTTTTACATGCCTCATATTAAGAATATAGCCTTTCGAGGTAGGAGTCGACTCCTGTGAGGTACGGTGATGGGTGCAGATGCAATGTGGCTCTCGATAGCACCTTATGGACAGTTGTGTCCCCAAAGGAGGGATAAGAATAGCTACTCAAGTCCTAAAGAGCAACCCTAATTCAAGCCGTTGGCACACAGGCATTAGACAGAAAGCTGGAAGTTTAAATGGTGGAGTCCAACTTGTCTGGACCAGCTTAATGGTTCTACTCCTGGTAACATTTTTGTCCGTGGATGGCTTGCTTGGGTGCAGATGTTTGGAGACCTTTTAAAGGACTCAGAATTCATGCTTGAAGAAATGCAGGCAGACCTGTTATCCTAAACTAGGGTTTTTAATGACCACAGCAAGCAAGCATGCAGCTTACTGCTTGAAAGGGTCTTGCCTCACCCAAGCTGGAGTGCAGTGGCCTTTGAAGCTTACTACAGCCTCAAACTTCTGGGCTCAAGTGATCCTCAGCCTCCCAATGGTCTTTGTAGACCGCCTGATGGAGTCTCGTGGCACAAGAAGATTAAAACAATGTCTCCAATTTTAATAAATTTTTGCAATCCAAAAAAAAAAGAATATATGAAAAATCATTTTCCACATTTCAGTAATATTTTACCAAATAATGGGACCTATTTTTTAACAACTTTAATGAGATATAATTTACACACCAAAAATTTCAGTTGTTTTTAAGGGTACAATCGAATCATTTATTTTAGTAAATTGACAGTCGTGCATCCATGACTGCAGTCTAATTTTAGAACATATCCCTCACCCCAGAAATGAACCCAGTGCCCATTTGCAGTGACTCTCCCTTCACACTCCGTCACCCCAAGCAACCCTTAAGCCACTTTCTGGCTCTATGGATTTGCCTATTCTGGACATTTCAGACAAACGGAATCATATACTACGTGGTATTTGGTGCCTGGCTTCTTTCACTTAGCATCATACTTTTGAGGTACATCTATATGGTAGCATGTATCAGTGTTTCATTTCTTTTTATTGCCAAACATGATTAAATAGTATGAATAAACTAACTGGTTCACGCATTTACCAGTTAGTGAGCATGTAGGTTATTTCCACTTTTGGGAAATTGTGAATAGTGCTGCTAAACTCATCCATGTATGAGTCTTTGTGTGGGATAGTGTTCTCATTCTGCTTGGGTATATATCCAGAAGTGGAATTTCTGGGTCATATGGTAAATAACATAAGAAACCGCCAAAATGTTTTTCCAAAGTAGCTGCATTATTTCACCCCAGCAACATATGAAGTTTCTAATTTCTACACATTCTCATCAACACTTATTATTTTCTGTTTTTTAAAATTATGGCCATCCTAGCTGGAATTAAGTGGTATCTCATTGTGGTTCTAATTTGCATTTCCCTAGCGACTAATGATGTTAACTGTCTTTTCCCTATCAGCCATTCATATAACTTCTTTTTTGTTTGTTCGTTTTTGAGATGGAGTCTCGCTCTGTCGCCCAGGCTGGAGTGCAGTGGTGCGATCTCGGCTCACTGCAAGGTCCGCCTCCCGGGTTCATGCCATTCTCCTGCCTCAGCCTCCCCAGTAGCTGGGACTACAGGCACCTGCCACCATGCCTGGCTAATTTTTTGTATTTTTAGTATAGACGGGGTTTCACCTTGTTAGCCAGGATGGTCTCGATCTCTTGACCTCGTGATCCACCCACCTCAGCCTCTCAAAGTGCTGGCATTACAGGCATGAGCCACCGCACCCAGCCTCATATAAATTCTTTGGAGAAATATCTATTCAGATTCTTTGCCCACATATGTTAAAATTTGTTTTTCTTATTGTTAAGTTGTGAGAGTTATTTACATAGTCTGAATACATGTTCCTTGTCAGTTATATGCTTTGCAAATATTTTATTCCTGGCTGTGAATTGTTTTTCAGTCTCTTAACAGTATTTCAAAGAGCTGAAGTTTTAAATTTTGATGAAGTCCAAATTATCAATGTTTCCTTTCATCACTTGGGCTTTTGAAGTCATGTCTAAGAAATCTTTGCTGAGCCCAAGATCAGGAAGATTTAGTACTAAGGATTTTTTCTGTAAATGTTTCATGGTTTCAGATCTTACATTCAGGTGGAGGATGCATTTTGAGTTTGTTTCTGTGTGCAGATCATTGGTCTGTAAATTTGCTTGTCATAGAAAGGAGACAGTGCACTCAGGCCTGGTAAAGAGAGAGCAGGTGCCAAGGCCAGGCATTCTACAGAACGGGGTACAATTTGAATTTTTTTTCAATTTGAAAAAAGACCGTTTGGAATGCAGTCTGTAGACTCAACAGAAGTGGCAGACGTTCTCAAGAGATGAAACCAAAGCCAGGCCACAGCAGGACCTGTGGGACTGTTAGAAAAGGCAGGATAAGGCAAGATCCCAAAGCGGGGCTGCCTGGCCAGCACTAGGGACAATTTGAAGGATCCAGGGGCACAGCTGCCTCCCCCACTGTTAGTCAAGGAGGAAAAGCAGTGGCCCACAGCCTTCTCAAAACAGAGACAACTAACGGGTTACCCTGGTTAGCAAGTGGACAGAAGAGAAGGGGAAAAACTTATTTTTTTAATCCAATTGTGGTAAAACACATCTAACAAGATTTACCAGACTAACCATCTGTAAGTGTTCAGTTCAGCAGCATTAAGTACATTCCCATTGTTGTGTTACCGTCATGACCATCCATCTGCAGAACTCTCCATCACCCCAACTGGAACTCTGTGCCCATTAAACACCAACTCCCCTGCCCCTAGCCCCAGCCCCTGGCCACCTCCATTCTCCTTTCTGTCTCTGAATTTACTGCTCTGGGGACCTCATATGAGTGGAGTCACATAGCGTTTGTCCTTTGTGACTGCTTTTTTCACTTAGCATAATATCCTTAAGGTTCATCCATGTGGAAACATGTCTCAGACTTTTCTTCCTTTTCAAGGCTCAACAATAATTTATTGTAAGAATGTTCTGTTTGCACAGAGTAATTTGGAGGTGCCTGTGGGGCAAACTAGGGAGAAGCAATCACTGTGCATGTGGAAGAGAAGCGCTAAAGCTCTAAATTTAAAATAAGTGGAGGTTTTGGCATGGATGAACTAACCATGGAGAGGGTGTACAGTGAGAACCTTATGATCCCGAAGAAAGGGGCAGAGAAAGGGCCATCAGTTAAAAATACTGAGGAGGAACAGTGAGGGAGCGGCAGGAGAACCAGGCAGTGGGAATCCCAGGTAGCCAAGAATAATGTGGCAAAAAATTTGAGACAAGGCATACAGAACAGGCCAAGGTCTTGGGGACCCAGGAGGTCACAGGAGAGAAACAGTGTCTGTAAAACCACAGACAGAAGCCCAAGGATGCGTCAGCAGGGCGAGGCAGGAGACAGAATCACTAGTGTGGAGACCATGGTTCCTCTCTGATGGGGAAGGAAAGAACTGACAGCGGCTGGGATTTTGAGCAGCAGGTGGGCAGACAGAAGTGGGTGCCTTCAGAATGTGGATGACTGGTGGGGTTCCAGGGAGGGGCTGGAGCTTGTGGGGTGCCTGCAGAGTGGGTGGCAGGAGGAGCTGAGTCATGGAGGAGGTAAGCAGAGATGCAGATGTGGAAACAGCAAAGAGCTAAGAGATGAGAAGATACAAAGGGTCTGGGCGAGCAGGGAGGCAGCAGAACCATCTACTTCTCTCGCGCTGTTTTCTTGGTGGATCCAGAAGCTGGGTCATTTGCTACGGTAAGAAGCATTGCTATGATGTGCATGTATGCATCTCTGCAAAATTCATATGCTGAAGCCTAATCACCTTGGTGATAGTCATGAAGTGGGGACTTTCAAGGTGATTAGGTCATGAGGGCTCTGCCCTCACAAAAGGGATTAGTGCCCTTGTAAAAGGGCTAGAGGGACATGAGATGCCTTCTGTCTCCTCTTCCATATAAGGACACAGCATTCCTCTCTCTCTTCTCCCTCCACTATGTGATGACCCAGAAACAAGGCAGCACCTTAAAAGCAGACCGTAGTCCTCACCAGACACTAAACCTACTGCCACCTTGCCCTTGGACTTCCTAGTCTCCAGAACTGTGAGAAATACATTTCTATTGTTAATAAATTACCTGGTCTGTGGTATTCTGTTATAGCAGCAGGAATGGACTAAGACAGGCATGACTGGAGGTAGCATAAAGAGAAAGGTCAGGTTCTTGTAACAGCCGCTACAGGGAAAGTGAGCTGATGAGGAGAAAGGAAAATGTGCTGAGCCCATAGAAGAAGGCAGGACAGAGCCAAGGCTGTGTGTGTGTGTGTGTGTGTGTGTGTGTGTGTGTGTGTGTGTGAAATTAGGACAGAGAGAGAGAGAAGATAAGTCGATAAAAGAATGGACGGATGGATGCATAGATAGATGGTAGCTATGGAGACAATAAGAAAATACACTAAATTATGGAAATATGGAATCATAGCTGTCTCTGAGGGGTGGGATCATGAGTTTTTAATTTCAGTCTTTAATAATGTTTTGTAATTTCCGAATCTCCTACAAAGGGGATATTTTATTAGTGAGATAAAACAGTCCAATTCTATGTTTAGAGATAATTGGGCACAAAACCCAAACAAAATTCTGAGCAGTTCTGAGTGTCCAACAGAGACTGAAACTGTGCATTTGTAGTGGAGCCAGCCAGCAAGTTTATGTGGCCTTGTTCAGCTACCCTCAGCAGCCCAGCAACAATGAGCTTGGAATAATCACCACGCCAAGGCTGTGCATCTCTGAAACACTCAGTTCCTGTCCAGAGCCCTGTTGCGTGCTTCATGTACGCACCCCACCACCTTCCAAGGCTCACATTATCACACCAATTCTCAGGTGAGAAAGATGAGTATTGGGTTAATGAACTCCCTTGGGATTTCACAGCAGTTCAAAAGTGGAGTCAAGTTGGCCTCACCCCAGCCCCATGCATACCCTTAGCCCCATCTGAGCAGTGAAGGACTCAGACCTGGGTAACTGGGCTGGAGTGGGTGATGCTGAGAGAGGGACTTAACCTATGAGGAGAGGTCAGGCTGAAGACCCAGTAGGGCCAAAAGAGAAGCAGATTTTCAGAGGATCCCTCTGACTTCAGAAGTAAATGGAAATAGTTTCTTTTGATAGCAACAGGAGGCAGCCAAATGCCTAGACAGATGGGGTGGGTACCCAGTGAAGCCCCACCTCCAAGCTGAAGACAATTTAAAGCCTGGAAGCCAAATTTAAGTTAAATCCTCAGACTGGATTGAGAACTTGCCTTCCTTCTGATTGATCCCCACCCTTCACCTATTTTACATGTGCCTACCCTTTCCTAATTGGTTTTCTGCACTGTTGTGCCCACCATTGAGTGGTGTCTTCACTTTAACCTATTTTGCATGTTCGCAAACCAATCAGCATGCACTTCCCATCCTGTGCCTATAAAGACCCCAGACTCAGTTGGTAGATGGGGAGATGGTTGGACTTTGAGGAGATGGACTTCAGAGAAGAGGCGATCAGACTTCAGGAAAGATGGCCTGCCCTTCCTGTCCCCTCTCCAGCTCCACTCTCTACTGAGAGCCATGTTCATCACTTAAGAAAATTATCCGGCTTCACCATCCTTCAACTGTCTGTGCGACCAACCCGACCTCATTCTTCTTGGATGCCAGACAAGGGCTAGGGACCCACTGAGTATGGGTACCCAAAAAGGCTGTTACACAGGCCCTTTGCCCTCACTGACAGAGGGCAACTGCTCTGGGCACTGCCACAAGGGACCAACTGAGCTGCTAACACACTGCCATCTGCAGACAGTGGAGCTAGGACAGCACTGGAACACGCCACCTAGGCACCACTGCAGGCCCCACACAGAGCTTGCCCCTGCTGGCGTCCAGAGGAGCTGACTGGATCCCTCACCCGCTTGTTCACACACTCCCTCCCACAAGGGGTTGAGCAGGTGGACTGAATAAACAGGGCACCCCTGTGGTGTGTCCAGCAAAGGGGCCAAGAAGAATACTGCATCAATTTAACTTCAGCCTTAGTATCATCCTTCTGCATTCAGCTACTTGCTGGTAAAAACCAGAGGGTGTGCTGACTTGTGGGAACATTCAAGTATGCTCAGAGCTATAAAAATCAGGTGTAAATATCCCTTATATCAGTGGTTTCTGACTGAGGAAAAATCCGTGGTTAGACCCCATTCCTAAATGCTAAGATAATGCTAAGAAGATCAGAAAGGGAAATAATTCTTATACATGGTTAATGCTTTCAAGTGAAAACTAAACTCTGACCTTTTTTTCTCTTGCCAAAATACATATCTAAGGCACTTGAGGAGTCACACCCTACAAACCATAACATCTCATTTTGATGGGCTTTTTTCTTAACCCGATATGATGTGCCTTGCTCTCCAACCTCACTCTGGTACAGCATCACATGGCAGACAGGAGGCCCTGAAGGAAATCAAACCATGTTATCCCAAAATATATTTCTTTGACATATTTTGAAATGGCTGCCACAGGGCTAACAGATTGGAATATCCCCCACAAAGCCACCTTTTGTGGGGAAAATTTTCATCTGTAGTGCATCTCCATTCATGCAGCCAGGTCTTCCCTTTCGAGGCCTTTCCCGGATCTAGGAGAGATTAACTGAGAGCCTGACACCTTTAAGGTCTGAGAAGAGACATTCACCATCTATTCTCTCTGAGGGCTGCCACCTATGAGCCTTCCTCTACATAACAAGAGCCTTAGCCCCACAACCCCCTTATCTTAACTCAGGCATTCCTTTCCACGGACTTCAAGTCTTTAGATAATAGCTTAACTCTCAACAAACTGTCAACTAAGAAATCTCTAAAACCCACCTATGACTTGCAAGCCCCATGGCTTCAAGATGTTCCTCCTTTCGTGGCACAACCAATGTATACCTTCCAGGTACTGACAATTTTATCTGCAATTCACATATTGAACCAAACTGTAAAACCAAACTGTAACTTAACGGCCTCAGGCGCTCTTACTCGGCACCACGGTCACTCCTATTGGCTAAGAATAAACCTCTTTAAATGTATTTTGGCAGAATTTGGTTTTCTTACAATCATGAGGCTAACATCTTACCAGGAACAAAAATGACAAATATTACCAAAGAAAAATCACATGAATTTTAACTGCATGATGCAATAGAAACAGTTGGGGCCATAATTCCATCAAAACATAAATGTGTCCTTAATAAAAATATATTAAAAATATAAATATATATGTAGAAATATAAATAGAGGCCATAAACCTTTCCTGGAAATAGTCAACAGCAAGTTGAGTATTAGCCTAGATGAAACCCTTAATCCTTTCCAATTTATGGCTTCAAAAGCCACGGGAAGATTTGCAGTTTCCTAGACCACTGAGTTGTACCCTAAAAGGAGGGTAAATCTATATTTTTGTACTGCAACAATGAAAATGTTTTTTCACGCTGATTTATTCTATCTCCAGCATACAGGAAATTGAAAATGAATGATGTGGGGCAGGAAAGGGAGAGTCTGACAGCCTAAAGTTTAAGTCCTGCTTTCCTCCTCTTTAAAATAAGAATAACACGAGTACACACCTTAGTGGATTGTTTTGAGTACCAAGTAAAACTGAAACGGCCTTTGCAAAAATTGCAACAGGGAGAAAACTTATGACAGTGAAAGAGTTCTGACCTCACCGACTCCATCTGGCTTCCAACCTCCAACCTGCCTTCTTCATTCCTGGGAGTAGGCAGAACTAACTTAGGGAGAAACTTAGTTTATAGTTTAACTTTAAAATAAGATGGATAACAGACCTTTCCCAAAACAAACCCCCTTCTTGCCTGGGGACAAGACTGCCTTTGTAAAACTAACAAATTCACCACAAGATTAGAAATTAGGGTTTAGGAGTCATGCAGAAAGAGGCCAAAAGATTCTGAACCTCCCCAATTGCTCTTAAGGATAACATCACTATTGTAAAACCTAAGATTGGTGTTCAAGGTATTTTTCAAACCCTGCATTCTAATGCATCAGGTGGCACCATCCATACCAGTAAACTGAGTCAACCAGTTCAGCAATCCCACCCAGGCACAGAAGACAGCAAGAAGAATCCACTTCAATCACCTATGATCTCATCTCCAAGCTGACCAATCAGCACTCCCCACTCTCTGGTCCCCTAACTGCCAAATTAATCCTTTAAACACTCCAGACTCTGAGTTTTCAGGGAGACTGATTTGAGTAAAGAAACTCCAGTCTCCCTTTTAGCTGGCTCTGCATGAGTTAAACTCTTTCTCTATTGCAATTCCTCTATCTTGATATATTGGCTGTATCTGGGCAGCAGGCAAAATGAACCCATTGGGTGGTTACAGTTAGGTCAGATCTTTTTCACCGTCATAATTTTCTTACTGTCATAATTTTTGCAAAGGCAGTTTCAGAACTATGCATGTAAAGTTCTCCATACATCAAATAAATGTTGGCCTAAATATTTTTTAAACAGGAAGCATGTAGAAACTGAGAAGGAATAAACTGCAGTGTTTGAATATTTAGATAAGTTCCTTTTTTCAAGGCTCATGGAAAATTTGGGAAGCAGCTTGGAAAAGTACTCAACCAGATCATGACTATAATGTTTATTCGGACTAATAAACTGCTTAAATGTTAAAACAATAAATCCCAAATGCAAAGAACACCAGGAAATAATACCATTATGAGGTCGGCAATAGCTATTTCTTGCAATCTACAGAAGATGCACTATAAATATATAAAGTTTGATGACTTCAAATTTTTTAATTTGTGGTAAATAAAGTTGTTCTTTTGTTTGTTTGTTTGTTTTTTGAGATGGAGTCCTGCTCTGTTGCCCAGGCTGGAGCACACTGGTGTGATCTCAGCTCACTGCAAGCTCCACCTCCTGAGTTCACGCCATTCTCCTGCCTCAGCCTCCTGAGTAGCTGGGACTACAGGCACCTGCCACCATGCCTGGCTAATTTTTTGTATTTTTTAGTAGAGACAGGGTTTCACCATGTTAGCCAGGATGGTCTCGATCTCCTGACCTTGTGATCTGCCTGCCTTGGTCTCCCAAAGTGCTGAGATTACAGGCGTGAGCCACCGTGCCCGGCCAATAAAGGTGCTCTTAAAAATGGGTTTGGCCAAGTGCAGTAGCTCACACCTGTAATCCCAGCACTTTGGGAGGCCGAGGCAGGAGGACTGCTTGAGGCCAGGAGTTTGTGACCATTCTGAGCAACATAGTGAGACCCCGTCTCTCCAAGAAATAAATTTAAAAAAATTAGCCAGCAGAGGTGGCACACACCTGTAGTCCCCGCTCCTGGGTAGGCTGACTTAAGAGGAGCATGTGAGACCAGGAATTCAAGGCTGCAGTGACCAGTGACCGTGCCACTGCACTCCAGCCTGGGTGACACAGTGAGACCTTGTCTCAAAAAAAGGGGAGGGAGGTTCAATTTCATTTATCTTTGTAAAATTTTTTTTGTTTGTTTTTGGTTTTGGTTTTAGTTTTGCCTTTTTTGGAGACAGGGTCTCACTTCCGTTGCCCATGCTGGAGTACAACGGCACGATCACGGCTCACTGCAGCCTTGATTTCCTGGGGTTAGCTTATCCTCCCACCTCACTCTCCCGAGTAGCTAAGACTGTCACCATGCCCTGCTTAGCAATTATTTTTAAATAAGTATATTCCTTTCTCTGATTATAAAATAATTTCTGTTTATTGTAGAATGTTTATAAAAAGTAAAGCAAACAAAACCCTCACTATCTTGAGATAAGGATTGTGAATATTTTGGTGAATTGATTTACAAGTTTGTGTTGCACATATGGGTTAACTTAATATAGTAGAGATCATGCTTATATTGAATTTTGTGCTGCATGCTTCACATTATGTAAAATTTCATGCTGAACATCTTTCCACATTCAAAATCCTTTAATAATCACTTTATTATGTGAAAATCTACTGTCTGATATATCATAATTTATTTAACCCACCTCCCTTTTAACTGTTGTAAATAACATAATGATGAACACCTCCATAGCCATAAAGGCAAGTTTCCACATTATTATTTTGTAGGATGCAGACTGGGGGTGAATGCACATTTTATGGCTATGATCACATGGAAAAACCCTCGGTTTAGGCCAGGCATGGTGGTTCACGCCTGTAATCCCAGCACTTTGGGAGGCCAAGGCAGGCGGATCACGAGGTCAGGAGATCGAGACCATCCTGGCTAACATGGTGAAACTCTGTCTCTACTAAAAATACAAAAAATTAGCCAGGCGTGGTGGCGGGCGCCTGTAGTCCAGGCTACTCGGGAGGCTGAGGCAGGAGAATGGCCTGAATCCAGGAGGTGGAGTTTGCAGTCAGCCAAGATCGTGCCACTGCACTCCAGCCTGGGCGACACAGCGAGACTCTGTCTCAAAAAAAAAAAAAACCCTCGGTTTCTGCATACCTGTGTACTTGTACCTGTTGGTGCCTGTATACCTGAATGGCCTCACAACTCAGGCACCTGCTAATCAGCTCATTAGACAGACCAAAGAGAAAGCTCATTATTGTTTTCATTTACATTTTTTGTTTCCAAGCACAAGTAATCTGCATCACTGTTTTTTTGAGGGTTGGAGTTATTCTTATCATAGCATTCTTTTTATATTATGGTTATTAAACCTCTGACTAACGTATTTTGGCAAGTTAGTTTTCCTTTCTGTTATTTGCCTTTCATCTCTTCGTTACTTTGGGATGTGCACGTTTTAACAGCCGTCAGATACAGATGCATATTTTCACAGCGGTCAGATAGAGCTTGCCTCCTCTGTCAGGCCGCGTGGTACAGGTGACAGTCCCGAGCTGAGCTTTGTCACTCTCAGCAGAACTCACCTGCCTGGGCTTCAGCCTCCGCACTTGTCAAAAAGGGAGCCAGTTGTTGTCTCTCATTTCCCTCCAGCTCCAGAAAGATAAACTGTCTAGTGACTCAGTGCAAGGCAAACTCAGTTCATCCTTCCTAAACTTCATAAATAGCAAATGTTGCCAATAAGGATTAGGTGACACATAAAATCAGAGTCTCTCAGACAACCTGAGGGGCATGATTTGTTTGCTGCAAACTTACGATTTTTCCTTAAGTACCTTACACATGGCTAACATTTGTTCATTTTACTTTGCCTATCCTAGAACAGGAGTCTTCAATCCCTGGGCTGTGGTCTGGGACCAGTCCGTGGCCTGTTAGGAACTGGGCCACACAGCAGCAGGAGAGGGGCAGGTGAGCGAACCTGATTGCCTGAGCTTGGCCTCCTGTCAGATCAGTGGCAGCATTAGATTCTCATAGGAGCACAAATCCTATTGTGAATTGCACATGTGAGGGATCTAGGTTGCACACTCCTTATGAGAGTCGAATGCCTGATGATCTGAGGTGGAATAGTTTCATCCCAAAACCATACCCCTCCCCCAACCGCCCATCTGCGGAAAAAATTGTCTTCCACGAAACAGATGCCTGGTGCCAAAAAGGTTGGGGACCCTGTCCTAAAACGCAGGATTAAAATAAAAAATTCTTGTCTGAGTTTTGAGATCCTTATTGATCTAAGTCCCAGGAAATGATGTTTCAAATAGAGACTGAAACAGCAATAATGATGCTTTACCTAGTAGCTCCATCTGTCTCAGAGTGAAAAGTAGCACCCTTCCTTTCTGTATTAGGAAGAAGGGAACACAATTCACTATTTCGGGAACTTACGGTCTTTATTATGTTCTTAACCTTTTTCACTGTGGTCTCTGGGAACCAATTCTCTCTCCATTCATCTTAACTCACACCAGAAGTGACCAGTTTCTTATGAGCAGGAGATGACCTTAAGACCCGCAGCATGGACTTCATTTGGGGTTGGCCCTTTGTCGCCTGAGGAGAGGCTTATCTTCTTTAGTGCTTTATTTAATGGAATATTCTTCACCTTTGAGCTGTTAGTAGCAAATGGTGAGTGGCTTCTCTTCACCAGTTTTCAGACTATTTCAGAGAAAACTGGTGATCAATGGTTGATAATTCTCTGACTTGAATCCTAATTGCCAAATGCAATCCAAAGTTATTCCGACAATGAAACATTAACACATTAATACTCACTTGCCCTAGTTTAGTAACAGAGACCTGTACGGTCTAAATCTATGGATGGATGTTAGGTGACAAGCTAGCCACCCAATATGCTCAAGTGTAGGTAAAACTGTATTTATTTTCTAAACACAGTGAGCTGAAGACCAGAAAAGGGAAAGCATGGTATGTCTCAGACACTGTGTTAGGTGCTTTATATATGTGGCCTTGTTGAATTCTCACAGCAAACATGAGAAGCAGAAGTATCATCTCCAGTTCATAGGTAACTGAATTTCAAAGGGTTTTATTCACTTAATGAAACCACCTTTGCAAAAATTATGACAGAAAAGTCTGACCTAGGAAAATTATGACAGTGAAAGAAATCTGACCTAACTGACTCCATTTTGTTTCTAAGCTCTAAGTTGCCCTTGGTTCATTCTTGGGCCCAGCCTAACTAACTTTGGGAGGAATTCAGCTTATAGTTCAACTTTAAAACAAAGAAGATAACAGCCCCTCCCCAAAACAAACCCCGTCCTTACTTGGAGACCAGACTGCCTTCGTTAAACTAACAAAGTAGCCACAAGATTAGAATTTACGGCTAGGGAGTCATGCAGCCAGAGGCCACAAGGTTCCAAACTTGGCCAATTGCTCCTACAGATAACTAGTACCACTGTAACACCTAAAACTGATGTTTATGGTATTTTTCAGACTGTGCATTGTGATGGACCAGCTGGTGCCACCCAGACCAGTAAACGGGTTCAACTATTTATGTGATCCCACTCAGGAATGAAAAACAAGAAGACAGTTTTGGTCCCTATGATTTCATCCCTGACTTGACCAGTCAGCATTCCCCAGCCCCTTGCCCACCAAACTATCTCTAAAAAAACCCCAGCCTTCTAATTTTTTAATTGTGGGGGGAGGCTGAGTTGAGGAAATAATAAAACTCCTGTCTCCTGTCTAGCAGGCTCTGTGTGCATTAAATTCTTTCTCTACTGCAATTCCTGTATCTCAATAAATCAGCTCTATCTAGGCAGCAGTCAAGAACTCGACGGGCACTTACATTGTTATGGCCCTAATATGTACATACTCCAGCCCATACACATCTGTCTGATTCCAAAGAATGACTCTGACTATGCAGATAGTCATAGTTCTCATAATCAACTGGATATCTGGAGGATCCCAGTGCTGCCACACATTCATCTGCATGTACATTTTCCCTTCTGATGGTCAGGCCTTCTGTTAGCTGCTGCTGCCTGAAGTGTACATTTTAAAGGGATTCCTCCATCATTCCTGCCAATACTGCCATATTATTTGCACGAGGTTCTCTGTCCAGCATTTGGAGGCTTTGTGTAGGTACTCACACATCTGTGACGTAATGCTGATTTCCTCACCCATAGTAATTGATATTTGAATGGAAATTGGCCATTTTGATTGCAAACATTCTGGAACTGCTATGTTGCCAATTGAAACGGAACACTCAAAACCATTATTCAACAACAAAGGAAGTCACAGGATACCCATTTGGATGATAGGTCATAGGTGAGAATCACTACACTAAAATAAATTGATCAAATTGTTCCTACAAGCAATTCCATTTCAGTCCCTGGAATTTGTTTTCACTTTCCTATTCAGCCACATGAATACAGAGGCTGCATCCACTCTATTTTGCTCTTGAGACCAAGGGGTAAAGACGGTGCCTTCAGATGCCTGTGATGGCTCAGGAAGGGGCCTGGGAGGTTGTTGGAGGCAGCCATGGAACCACTGTCAATGGTACAAGTCATGCACTATTCTTTAGCTTGTTGAAGTTTCATTTTCTGTTTGAAAAATGAAACCAATAATTTATCTAAAACAAGTTAAGGCTGGGCGCAGTGGCTCATGCCTGTAATTCCAGCACTTTGGGAGGCTGAGGCAGGTGGATCACTTGAGGTCAGGAGTTCAAGAACAGCCTTGCCAAGGTGGTGAAACTCCATCTCTATTAAAATACAAAAATTAGCCAGGCGTGGTGGGGAGCGCCTTTAATCCCAGCTACTTGGGAGGCTGAGGCAGGAGAATCGCTTAAACCCAGGAGGTGGAGGTTGCAATGAGCCAAGATCGTGCCACTGCACTCCAGCCTAGGCGATGGAGAGAGACTCTGTCTCAAAAAAATAAATAAATAAGTAAATAAATAAATAACAGGTTAAGTATCATGATGATGGCAAATGGAAAGCTGAAAATCTTGAGACTATTTTCAACAAACTTGACTGAAATATACCATTTTCCAAACAGGTTCACCTGGTAGTCTGAATAGAGAGTAGAAAGAGGAAGATGGAAATGAGGAAGAAATACATGTTCTTTGTCAAGAAAGGAGTAGTTTATTAGCATAATCCAGCATGTTCCTGGAGAGCAAGCACCATCCACCATGAGCACCGGCCTGCACTGAGCCACCCATGGGGAGGCACACACAGAAAGTTACATTGTAAAAGCATCTTGTTGCCAGTATTGTCAGGAATCATGGAGGAATCCCTTTAAAAAGCACACTTCAGGGAGTGGCAACTAACAGAAGGCCTGACCATCAGAAGGGAAAATGAGGCTGGGCGTGGTGGCTCACACCCGCAATCCCAGAACTTTGGGAGGCCGAGGCAGGTGGATCACAAAGTCAGGAGTTTGAGACCAACCCGGCCAACACGGTGAAACTCGGTCTCTACTAAAAATACAAAAATTAGCCAGGCATGGTGGCACACCCCTGTAATCCCAGCTACTCAGGAGGCTGAGGCAGGAGAATTGCTTGAACCCGGGAGGTGGAGGTTGCGGTGAGTCGAGATCATGCCACTGCACTCCAGCCTGGGCGACAGAGCAAGACTCCATCTCGGAAAAAAAAAAAAAAAAGAAGGCAAAATATACGTGTAAATGTGGCGACACTGGGATCCTCTAGATATTCAGTTGATTAGGAGAACTATGGCTATTTCCATAGCAACCGAATGTATGTAATAAACAGTTTTGTTACATTGTAGTTAAAACCACTGGATCTCAGATGGTGAGGGATTTCTGAAATCCCAAGTCAATTTCCTCGTTTCTCTCCTCTAAGCTTCTATATATAGAGGATAAATACATCAGAGTTAATAGTTGCCTAATTTAGAATGAAAAGCAACTGGCAACTGCCCAAAATGCTTTGACAGTAAGGACTATTCCCCAAATCTGGCGAAAGTCCAGGCCTGTTTATCATACAGAGAGAACCACCACCACACAGCAGCCAGATTCTGTGGGATATTTTGGGGAAAGCACCCAGGATACGGACAACTTGGGTTGTAGATCTGGTTTTGCCTTTTCTGGTCACGACTCTTGTGAGCCTCAGTTTCCCCACCTGCAAAGTGAGACAGAACCTGCTAGGTACACCACAAAGATCTGTTACGATCTTAAAGCGAGATGCCAAGTGCCCACATCCGGAAATTATAATGAATTATAAAGATATTTGTTTGGTTTGGCGGGGCAAGGGGTTTTGAGACAGGGTCTCGCTCTGTCGCCCAGGGTGAAGTGCAGTAGAGTGCACTCATGGCTCACTGCATCCTGCATGCACGACTGTATCTGGCTAATTTTTAAAATTATTTGTAGAGGTGTGGGGGTCTCCTTATGTTGCCCGGGCTGGTCCTGAACTCCTGGACTCAAGTGATCCTCGCACTTTGGTCTCCCAAAATGCTGGGATGACAGGTTTGAGCCACTGTGCCCAGCCAAGAATAAAAACAAAATTAAAAGAATTATTTCCTCACTGACAATTAGTGTAGGTGAAAACAGGCAAATTGAGTAGTTTGAGATAGTCACAGTGAAGGAGACTCATGGTTCCTGATCACCAGCTGAATTCTCAACTGAATTCTCAACACTGACATGCTCAAGAGAAAACTATGACATACCCACATACATGCACATGCCTACACATGCACATACACACATGCATACAAACCCACACACAAAGCACATGTACACGCACACACACGCACACAATTCTTTGCCTCCCCTTAATTATTTGCAAACTCTTAAGTATCTAACACACTTGGTATCTGAGAGCCAAGTCAAATTAAAGTTTCCTTTAATTCTGAGCACCTGTATGCAAGACCCCTGCTAGATGTCTACACGAGGCATCCCTTTTCATCATCATATTCACTCGTCAGCCAGGCAACATTTACAAGGTGCTTGGGGAACGCAGACAAAAGCAGCACCTCTGAACTCTGGAGTGGAGCATAGAAGCATGCAGGGAAAGGCTTACACGCACAAGAGCAAGAAGGGGTTTCAGGTATGGTGAGGGAAATGCATATGGGATGCACAGAAGACGAGAGTGGGGATCGGAAGGGGTCTTGCAATGAAGTGAGGGGACACCCAAGGAGATGCAGGAGCTCATCCCACCGGAAAGAGCCCAGCTAAGCAGGGGGAAAGCAAGCCAGGATGTGAACCTGGACCCGCATGGAACAGCGTCCTCCCAGTCCTCAGGCCGAAGTACTGCCTAGGAAGGAATTTGGCTATGTGAGTGCTGAGCTATTAATATGGTTGTTATGTCTGACGTGTAGCTCTGATTGCCACAAACCACATGAAAAAAAATGTTGTATTATATAACAGACACTGAGTATTCAATTAAACGCAGCCGAGATAGTCAAATTAAAATATAACCCACGGATGACTCATCTCCACTGTACTTCCTAACTTTCCTCAGATGCCATCTTTAATAACCATCAAAACACAATCCCTTTGAATGAACGGAGGCTTTAGAACCTGTGCAGTGCATACAAAGGAAGTATGTTTACCAGAAATATATCTTCCCAGCTGATCTATACTTATCCTCTTTCATCTTTATCCACATTTTATACAAAGAAAATAGGCATTGCTGTTACCATAGAAAAGCACGAATGCTACAATTTTCAAAGATTCTGTGCTTTCAAAGATAGCTCTAAAAGAACCCTGACAGGATATAAAGGGTTAACTCTCTATTGGGTTGGGCAGAAAAGAAGGTTTATCCAAGGGGGTAAGCTCAGCCATCCTCCCTCCCTTCCACAGACACATCCAACCACGACTCCCTCACTGGATTACGCTGCCCAGTTCACAGCCAGGGGCATTTCCACAGCTGTTAAACCTGCATCAGGAAACAAACGGCCTTATTTTTAGCTTTCAGTGGTTTGTGTAAAACCCCGTAATAATTAGGCCTCATTACTCTGTGCAGCTTCATGCCACGGTGCCTCTGCACAGATGAACAGGGAGAGCCTTGGCCTTAGAAAAAAGGTGCCCACAACCCTGGTCCTTGCACGCACAGCTCGCCCCAGCAATCACAAGAGAAAGGCCCTCACTTCTAATGCACAGTGCACAGGCATACCTTTCAGGGCAGTGTCATTACAACCCCAATCCAAATCAGATCAAGAAAGGAAGACACAGTCACATGAGGATAGGAAAAGCATTACCAGGAACACAGAGGCAACTCCAACAGACCCAACACATCTTTTAGTGTTAGCATTCTTCATTTGCTTTACAGTTATTTTAAAGTAATTATAGCTTTACAAGATGTTGCAAATGTTTAAAAGCCCAGGATGGTTCCACATACCCCATGCCCAGTGTCCCCCAAGGCTGTCATCTGGCATAATTCTAGCACAATATCAAAAACTAGGAAATAGACACTGGTACATTCCACAGATCACATTCAGATTTCAGCAGCTTTAGATGTAAACGTATGTGTGTGTCTCTGTGTGCAGTTCTGTGCAATCTCATCACATGTATAGGTTTGTGCAACCACTACAATTGAGATACAGAACCAATCAGAACCGTTCATTGTGACAGGTCTCCCTCGTGACCCCCTTCATAGCCACATCAGCCTCCCTCCTCTCTAATCCCAACCCTGGCAATGACTGACGTATTCAACTTTTCAATTTTGTTATTTTTAGGAACATTATATGATTTTCTATCTAATAGCTCTACAAATTACTAAAAGTGGGGTGCTGAAATCTTCAACTATAATTGTGAATTTGTCTGTTTCTCCTTTAAGCTATTAGTTTTGGTATCACGAATTTCATGGTTTTGATGCATGCATATTTGGGACTGCTATGTCTAATTGCTACACTGATGTTTTAAATTGTGATGTGATGTCCTTCTTTTCATTGCTCTTTAATCTACATTATCTGACATAGTCATGCCTGCTTTTTTAAAAGTTAGTGCCTGCATAATATATCTTTTTTCATCACCTGACTTTCAACTTACCTGTGCTGTCATGTTTGATGTGAGTTTATCGGAAAGCATGCACTGAATTTGCATCCTAGTTTTTATTCATTCTGAAAATCCCTGTCTTGAAATTGCTATGTTTAGACCTTTTATATTTAAAGTAGATATTTTAATAGCCTTGAGAGGTCAAGGCTAAAGCCTGCCAATTTATTTCTTGTTTTCTGTTTGTTCCGTTTTCTATACCTCTGTTTGCTTTTCCTCTTGCATTCTTATAGATCACATGAACATCTTTTGGAAGTCCATTTTAATTTTTCTATAGTGTTTTCCATTATATATTTTGGTATGATTTTTAGTGATTAAGTTTTAACATGTATGTAAGTCATACATCAGAGCCTACTGGTATCAGCATTTTAACACTTCAAGCAAAATTTAAAAACTTGCCCTCTATTAAGTCCTTTTATTCTCCCATCTTTTAAAATAGAAATGTCTTAAGAATTTCCTCCACATTTTTTTAATAGAGACAGGGTCTCACTTTATTGCCCAGGTGGGAATGCAGTGGTGATCATAGCTCCCTATAACCTCGGACTCCTGGACTCAAGCGACCCTCACCTCAGCCTCCTGAGTAGCTGGGACTACAGGCATGTGCCACCATATCCAGCTAATTGTTTTTTAAATTTTTTGTAGAGATGGGGTCTTGCTATGTTGCCCAGGCCTCCTCTACATTCACTGAACACTACATCAGATAGTAACGTTAATTTTTGTTTCAATCTTCAAACATACTTTAAAAAAAACTCATGAGAGGGGCAGCCTATTGTATTTATCACTCATTTACTCATACCATGTTCAGGGTGTTTTAGTTGTGGACAGGGCATGGGAGGAAGAGGGATACGCCATGTTGGCCAGAATTACAAGCCTCATCTTCACTTATAACTTCATTCAGTCTTGACTGTGTATGTTTCATGGTGGAAAGAAATCATTTTTTTGCATATTAAAATCGATTTATTTATTTTTAATTATTATGGGTACCTCATAGTTGCATATATTTATGGGGTACATGTGATGTTCTGATATAGTCATACAGTGTGCAATGATCAAACCAGGGTAATGGGGTACCCATCACCTCAAGCCCTTATCATTTCTTTTTTTTTTTCTTTGTTTTTTTTTTTTTTTTTGGTGGAGTTTCACTCTTGTTGCTCAGGCTGGAGTGCAATGGTGCAATCTCAGCTCACCGCAACCTCTGCACTGCCACCTCCTGGGTTCAAGCTCAGCCTCCCAGGTAGCTGGGGTTACAGGCATGTAACACCACGCCCAGCTAATTTTGTATTTTTAGTACAGACAGGGTTTCTCCATGTTGGTCAGGCTGGTCTCAAACTCCCGACCTCAGGTGATCCACCCACCTTGGCCTCCCAAAGTGCTGGGATTACAGGCGTGAACGCCCTTATCATTTCTTTGGGTTAAGAACACTAGGAACATTCCAATTCTACTGTTTCAGTTATTTTTTTTAACATTTTAATGTATATTTTATATATAACATTTTATATTTTAGCATTTTAAAATTAAAGTATTTAAAACGTTAAAATACAAAATACATTATTTTTAACTATAGTCGCCCTACTGTGCCACCTATCACTAGATCTTATTCATTGTATCCATCTGTATGTTTCTACCTGTTAACCATGACCACTTTATCCCTCACTCCCTGCCACTCTTCCCAGCCTCACCACTCTACTCTCTCTCCATGAGTTCAATTTCGGGGGAAGAAATCTTCAAGATCATAGAATTAAATACTCGCATTTAACAAATGCAAAACAGAATCATCATGCAAAATTGCAAAGGTAGCAGAGATTACCAAACTGTTATTTGTAAGGCTGGATGTAAACATAAAATTAAAGAACCAAGATTTAAAAACTAAAAGTATCTTTTAAATAGCTGTAGTAATGACAGTAATAATAGCAAATGAACGTTTTCTTTTTGATATTTACCCTGTGGCCCACCTTAAGTGACATTCCATTTCCCATGCATGACAAGAGGAGGAATAGGAAATAAGGGAGAAAAAGGAGCTGGTGTCAGGTAAAAGGAGACCATAAATGCTCATGTGGGCACTCATGTTGGAAAGGCTGGGCACTCCCGACAAATCATTTCATCTTTCTGGGGCACCATTTCCTAATCTTCAAAATGGAAATGATAAAACCTCATCTAACTGCCATACAGGCTTATGTGTTGTTGCTTTTTTTTTTCTTTTCTTTTAAAGGTGCTAATGAGCTACTTCATATGACAGCAATAGGAAAAATTATAAAGTTGTACAGAAGAAAAAGTATAAACCTGGCTATTTATAATGGATGATAACAATAAAAAGTGTGCATTTGTGTTGAAATGGCACGTGTGGTAAGCCACTGAGACAAGTAGGTTTACAAGTATAAAACCTTTCTCAACCTCAGATAATTCAAAGTAGAAACCCCCTGACCTTTGAATGTTATTTTACCAAGCACACGCACAAACATGCACACACAGACCAGCTTTTTAGCCTGAAGCCACTGTCTAAAGGAAAGCATGCTTACATAAGTACACTAGCACTGAAAAATGGCCTCTGTGAAACTCCTCAATAATCCAGCCAAGTGTGATGCTATTTTTAGGTTTCAGGGGAAATGAATTGTTCAGATGAAAGCATTACTCCTTCATTCTACCCAAGTACCATATTACTTATGGTCAAACAATTTTTAAGGCACCAACTGAGTAGCGTATTCCTATTGCTTGGCAGATGGGAAGCAAAAACAGAATATTTCTATTGTGACTCTTTCTGAAAAGTAATTTGTCAGAGGTAATGTACTTTCCACTCAGCAGCAGCATACCCGGCTTCTTGCACGCACGGAAGTCACTCAGCGTGGTGAAGTAGGGGGAGGCCGAGGGCTGCAGTGACCCTGCCAGGCTTGTCACGAGCCATTGGCTGCTCTACATGAAGCAGTTCAGAAACTACAGGCGAACATGGAAGGATACGAAATGGTCTGCAAGCCGCTGAGAGCCTGACAGTCGTTACTTGTATGGTTAATCATCAGCGCATGTCAAATGCAGGGCAGGGCAGGAACTAGGGAGGCAATCGAGTGCCTCTTGCCTCTTCAGGGATTCCTATGTCACCTGCAGGACTCAGGGTACCTACGGGAATGGAGGCCTGGGGCGCCCCCTGCCTTGAAAGAGGAAGGATTTGTGCAGAAGCAATGTTCCATGGTCCTAGGACACATTTAGACAGCCAGAGTTGCTCTCAAAGGGAAGACGTGTCAGGAAGAAGAAACATGAAGCCAGTCGCTTCACGGCCCAGGAAGCGTTGAGCAAGAAGGATCAGGGCTCTCTATTTCCACTACAGCCACCTCTAGATCTGAACACTCATCTCTGCCTTCTTCCAGGGAGGCAAGGAGTTATCCATCCCTTCTGAAAATGACCTCGGCCAGCACAAGAACTGGTGCCCACCCCCGTGCACACCAATTGCAGGGGTTAGGTGCTTTTGGTGTGAAAATAACAGGACATGGATTGATTGAGAGCACACCACTCCAAACTACATGAATATCACCTCGCTTCGGTCCCAAACGCATCCTGTATTACTGTCTCTGTTCTACAGTGAAGGAAAACAGAGGGTCACGGTTGCAGGTTTCACACCTGGGTTAGGGCACAGCCACGATTCCAGCCAAAGTCTCCAATGCCAGAGCCCGAGGAGTGAACTGCCAAGCAGCAGAGCCTCCCAGGACTTGTGGGGACCATAGATGTTGGCAGTGGAATTTTCTTATTTCTAGTAGGATCTGGGGGTGACACAGTCCGGGACATTTTCACCCGCCCCCTTTCATCTTAACTGCTCTGACTAATGCGGCCACCGGATGGAGCGCACCAGAAGAACCAGTTCAGGATGGTAAACTCTTATGTGACACAGTTCTACCTGGAGCATGTGAACTCCAAAGGCGGGGTGCTAGCGCTGGCTGTTTTAAAATGCATCAGCCCTCTACAAAAGGTGTGGTTTAATCAGGTTTATTTTAAATTCTTAAATTCATAATATGTTCTCTTTGGTGTTAAAAGGTGACCTCCACTAATCACTGAGTTAAAACAATCTAACGGTAATTCCTTCTGCTGTGGTCTCAGGCACTCATTCCCAGAGTAGGATCTCCAGACCGGCAGTATCAGCGTCACCTGGGCACTTGTTAGAAATGCACATTCTTGGGCCTCATCCCAGACCAGTTTATTCAGAAACTCTGGGGGTGGGATGCAGCCAGCTGTGTTGAAACAAGCCCTCCACGTGACTCAGAGGCATGCTCAAGCATGAGAACCTTGGGTCTGCAAATCCCGTATGAAGTAGGAAGTCCAGATGCAAGCTCAGAGCAGCAGGCCAAGGACTTGCATTTAATGCACTGTAGTGAGGTTGGCCAGAGAAATAAAACAATCAAAACGAGGTTTGAGGAAGATAATTCCAGAAATAGGAAACAAGATTCCCTGCGTAACAGTGGTTTTACGACCACAGTTGCTGGAGTCACCCAGACAAGAGTCAGAGTCTCAGCTTTGCTACTTCCTTATAATGCAGGCCATTCTCCATGAACCTTGATTATCTTCCCTGTAGAAAGGGAACAGTAACAGGACCTACCTCACAGGTTTCTTTGCAAGCAAGGAAATAAGGTATATGCCTACTCAAAATGAATACAATTTACTTAACTCAGCAAAGTAAATTGGAATTAAGATATTTTAAGGTAAATAGTGTTAGCTATTTTAGTGCTAATGTGCTATTAAAAATATGAAAACAAGATTTGATACTATGATGGCAGAAAGCAAATATTCTATGACTATCATTTGTATAAGCGCTTACTACATGAGGCTGGGAATGCCTGCAGCCCCTGCCTAGGGCCGAACTGACTCAGTCACACCAAGGCTCACTCTTCTTTTGAGAACCCTCAGCCTCATACATACAGTTTTCCCTTTACCTTGGATGTAATTTATGTGTTTTTTTTTTTTTGTCAATTGGCCTGTCAGCTCTTGCTAAGAGCATGTAGTCCCTAAATACTCCCTCTTTTCTATCTTTTCTTGAGAAAGTTATTTAATCAGTGGTGTTGAAGAATTAATGTGTACTCCACAAAATAATACATAGCTAAGATTAAATCATGTGTAAATAGAGTTCCCTAATCAAGGGGAATAAATTGCATGACTATAACATCTGAGGAAGTGAGCAGCAAAACCTCTCTATGCAAAAACTGTACATATTAGGCCCTCAAAATATCAAGTTCCATACTCCCCAAGGTTGTAGAGGACTATGATTTAAGAAGCATAAACAAAGTTTAAATGAATGCATGGGTGATTGATTCATAAATGAACATATTCCCTGCAGGGTACCCTTGGGTGAAAAGCGAGGCTAAGATTAATCACACCATATCGAACACAATGAGGATGACTATGCATCCAGATAACTGTTGTACCTGCCCCTCCATAACGGCAGCTGGAAAGTCCTGGTGTCAAACTATCTGATTCCCCAGAGTAAGGCTCACTGCTCTTCCATAAACGGCCCCACACTCCGTCTATCTGTCTGTTTCCCTCTTCTTGTTCTGTCTCCTTTCTTGGTTTATCTCTTTTCCCACCTCTCAAACCCCTGGTGTATCTGCTCTGTGACCCCCACAGAATCCTGCCCTTTCCTTACCACAGGAATTTTATCTCTTTCATTTCAGTGATGTCCTTCCTACTTAGGGAAGTATCTCCAAAATTTAGACAGCTTGGATTAAGTCCTGGCTGCATGTTCGCTAAGTGTGTGGCATCCCAAAGCTGCATTTTCCTCATTTGCTTATTGGGGATTATGCTGGTATCTTCCTCGTTGATGTGCAGTGAGCAGTGAATCATATAAGCTGTCCAAAGCACCTAGCACATTGTCTGCCATGGGGTAGGTGTTCAACATGTTAATATTATCATTTCACTTCCTTAATTATTGATAGTTCACACCACAACCTGCTTTTCCCTCCAAGAACGTTGTGGCCTGTAATCTTGTGATGTTCTCATCACCCACAGCCTCTTTCCAAGACTCACTCTATCTCTCTCTCTCTCTCCCCCACCCCTCTCCTTTAACTTGCACTCCCTGAGTAGTCCTCCTATTCTGACATAAAAATGTCCCTTTCTTTGACCTTTTCTCTTGGCTACTTAAATACTGGTCCAAGACTTCCTATTTCTGCTGTCTTTCCTTTGCTACCTTTTCTTTCCATCTTCTACAACCACCATCACCCACTCCCTGTAAGAGCTCTGAGTTGTTTCACGGTTCTTCTTTTGATCCTGATCCTTTCTCTCTTTTGGGTCAAGTTAACCTTTCCTGTGATTCCCTTTCTCAGGATTGGGTGCCACTGCCTTTTGGGCATTCTCCTGATGCCGTGCACTGCACCTGCAGTATGTGTGTCTGAATCCAGTGTCACTTCCAGAGAGGCCCTGTCCATCTTCCAATGCACCCCTCATGCTGTGCAGGAGGTCACAGTCATGGTCACGGGCACAGAGCCACGTGAAGGTTGCTGCTCGAGCGCCCCGGAGCCTCACCTGGGAGGAGACGCAAGAAGTCTCCCGGTGCGGGAGCCTACAGGGCTGAGCGCGGAGACCGCTACGCCCCAACGCGGGCTCAAGCCCAGCGGGTAAGCGGGGCGGGGCGGCGAGCAGGAGGGAGGCCAGGCAGAGATGTGCAGGATGCTCCAGGTGGGCATGGAGGGGCGGGAGAGGTAAGGGTAGGCGGGAAGAGGGGCCCGGGACACAGTCTGCAGCAGCAGGGCAGGGCACGGCGCACTGGACAGACCCGGTCCAGGCACTGCAGCATGGGCTCCGGGAGGTGGCAGGTGCAGGTCTGACGACAGCAGGGTCGTGGCTGGCTGCGGAGGGACGCGGGAGGCTGGGCGCAGAGTTGGCCGCCAAGGCGCGGCTTCGGAGCACGGCCTGGGAAGGGAGGAAGGGAGGAGAAGAGGAGCCCAGGCCCGTGCCGACCGCAGCTCCACGCCAGCTCTCGAGCCGCGCGGCCGTCACAGGAGCCCACTCCGGCTGGGCTTTCCATACCCCAGCTGCAGCTTTTCCCATAAATATTGAGATAGGAAAATTACAATTCTGGGATTTGGGAGGATGATACTACTGACACTGAGAAAATTATGAAGTGTAACTGTACTTTGAGCAATTTGACGAGATTCATATATGCATACACAAGACACAAGCTACAACTTGTAAAAAATTTAAAACTCGCTTTTCCTATGCCTCTTTCTTTCTTTTAAGCCCTTGCCTTTTCCAAAGACCATTCATAGCTAAACATCCTTATCACACAGCTACTCTATGAGATATTTACTTTTTAAATAGTTTTATTTTATTTTTATTTTTTTCAGAGAAACGTCGCTCAGTTGGAGTGCAGTGGCACAATTACGGCATCAACCTCCGGGGCTCAAGTGATCCTCCTGCCTCAGCCTCCCAAGTAGCTGGGATCACAGGTGTGCACCACCATGCCTGGCTAATCTATGAGATAGTTGACTGCTGAGGAATAAGCCCTAGGTCACTTAAGGAAGTAAGAAATACTGTGATGTGTAAAGAAATGACAACATTATGCCAATCAAGAAGAGAAATAAGGCCTTTTATTTCCAAAAATGTCCTCAGAACAGAAGCTGAATAATTGGTCATTTTCCTTTCAGGTTCTTGATTGATTTGAAATTTTTTCCATGATAAAATAAATTAGGAGAAACTTCCATCACTAAGTGATTTGAAATAAACAGAATTCATTATGCTACTCAAGTATCTGGCAAATTTGTAGCAAACTCCAAATTCATTTTTCAAATATGTCTAAGAAAACATGCCAGAGATGGCCTTAGTTGTACCACAGTTGTGCCGGAAGGACAAGAAGACCAGCTAAGATTGGAGCAGGGACACATTCCTCCAAGTTCCCAGATGAAACCAGTGCCACTAAAAAGAGAATCTCTGGGTGAGGGCTTCCCGTTTCGAGAGTGCTTTAAACATTCATCAAGAGACCAACAGAATCTATAAGAGAGTTGTGTGCTTTATAAATGCTGGGGGTGCTTTATGGATGAGTCGTATTAAAGAATTATAAATTTCTTATTTGATTAGTTGGGGTAGGCTTTCCTGCTAGAATCTCAGACTGATTTTATTGTGCTTCATCAATTTTATGGTTGACATGTTTTCAATTTACTTTGTACTATTAAGAAGCTGAAATGAGTTTTGGAAGTGCATAATCAGGCCTTTCCTCCCCTCCTCAGTGCCACGGGGGGACAAGGTGGTGAGGGCTCTGAGCCTGCTGAGCAGACCACACGCAGGGAATTCTGTTTTCTCTCCTAGTCACTGTCTCAAAGAGTTTGAGCTCATTTGATCCCAGGGAAAAAGTTACTTGTCATTTTCACATCTATAAGTTTGCTAATTCACTTTGATATATATCAACAAATGGTTTCACTATAGAAACAATGGGTCATACCGAGAAAAATTTGGAATAATTACCCTGTATCCTTCTTGTTTTTTCTTAATGTTTTTCTCTTTTCCTATAGTTTTCTTTTCCCTCCCTCCTTTTCTTTGCGTGCTTAGAACTTTACAAACTGTTGGAAGGTCCAGAACGTGCCACAGTGACATAGGATTATTTTGAGCTGAAGACATTTGAGAATCAAGGAACGCAGGAAGAAACTTTCTCTAAATTCTCATTTTTGCCCAAAAAAGGGACCCTTCAAAAAGACCTCAGCTGTCATAAATCCCATCTCCAGGCATTTTATAACCAGGGAAGACTGACTGTTATCACAAGAGAGCAGAGAAGTCAGCGCCACACCCAGACATCGTCACAAGCCACCACATGGCCCATCTGTCCTCCTAAGACCCACTTATAGTTCCTGAAGATCATCTGCTCTTCCGTAAATGGAGTTTTTCCCTCTCTCTCTCCCCTATGAAGATTGGTATCAGCTCTCAAATCTCACCTCTCCTTTGCGTATTCACTTCTTTCCATGATGCCCCTATGCACATAAAATTTAGCAGTAATAAGTTAGTAGGCCTTTTCTTCTGTTCACCTGTCTGACGTTGCTTTAATTCACAGCCCTCCACCCCCAGCCCCTGAACCTAAGAGAGTGGAGAAAAAAATTTTTCTTCCCTACACTGTCCAATACCATTGATTTCTTTTCTTGGCATAATTCTCCATGTACACACACAAATTAAAGTTTTGATGATGGGAATGTCTGTGGGCTCAAACATCATGATCAGAGCAGATGCGCAATGTTTACAAGGACGGATGAAAAATATGTGATGGAGGAAGAATGATAAAATGCCATTAAAGAGAGAAAAACACCAAGAGAAAGGAGACAGCAAAAGAAAATGTAGGCCTGTTGGGGTTGAATAACTACTTACTTCATGGAGTCTTAAACTCTGTTTCATAAAAACATTACAAGCACATGTCATACTTACCTATCAAAAGCCAATGCACAAAATGGAAAAACTTGCATTTTAAGCAAAAATCAGAGTATATCATAATGGAGCTACAAATTGACCTCCTATCGTGTTTTTCTGGGGTCACTCTTTCTGGGACTAAATTCCAAACAAGCCGGGCACAGAAAGTGGGCATTTCTTAAAACTCAAGTAACTCTTGAAACTCAACATTCATTAATTCTGCTAGAAAAAAGTTGCAATTGTAACCTCCTTCCTTCCTTTTTTCCTTTCTCTCCTTCCTCCTTCCTTCCTTCTTCCTTAGAGGGTAGATGCAGGCGACTTAGTAACAAGGCTTATTTTAACACATCGTTTTAAACCATAGATGAGTGAATAGCTGAGTTCAGACTTCAGCTTATTCATGTTCTTCACATTCTCTCTGGAAAGTGAGTTCTTGTGGCCACTGCATTTATTACTTACCGGACAATGTCAGCAGCTGTACCTGTTCACCTAAAATTTTGCTTCATCCCCTAAGGTACTTGGAGTATAGTAAGATAGAACGGTAACCTCAAAATCCTGGCCATACAGTGACACTGATGATACGAATTATTCTTCCATTCTTAGACATGGAGCAAAGACCCTATCCAGCATGCCTGTGAAAGCAGTGACTGTGAAAGCCACCAGAAGCTCCCTCATTCAGAGCAAATCAGACAACTACGTGCATCACAAGACAAAGGTCCCAGGCAGGAAGGAGAAGCCAGCCCCAAATGCCACTCTTCACGGCAGCTGCCCACCACGCATAAATCTAGAAATGCACCAGAGTGTTAAAAACTTTGTCCAAAGCTTTTATTCTTGGAATGGAATAGAGCTAGAATGTGACAAGTTAATTAATGACCCATTATGGGGAAAACTCCACATTAAAGCAGATTTCTGTTTCTATTTATATCTTTTACCTTAGCAGTATTGTTATGTAAGTCCTCTCTTAAAGATATATATGCCTAACATTGTTAATCTATAAAACGTGTTATCTGGCAGCAAAAGCCAAACTGTTTCAGGAGTGTGTACATCAATGTATTAATTCAATCAATCAATCACATATTTAACCCTCCCTTTTTTTTTTTAGTATTTCCTGAGATGGTGTTTTAGAAACCATGGGCAGAGCTAGCAGGGCGCAGTGGCTCACACCTGTAATCCCAGCACTCTGGGAGGCCGAGGCGGGCCGATCACCTGAGGTCAGTAGTTTGAGACCAGCCTGGCCCACATGGTAAAACACTGTCTCTACTAAAAATACAAAATTTGCCTGGCATGGTGGCAGGTCCCTGTAATCCCAGCTTCCTGGGAGGCTGAGGCAGAAGAATCACTTGAACCCAGGAGGCGAAGGCTGCAGTGAGCCGAGATCACGCCACTGCACTCCAGCCTGGGTGACAGAGCGAGACTCAGATTCAAAAAAAAAAAGAAAAGAAAAGAAAGGAAAGGAAAAGAAAAGAAAAGAAAAAGAAAGAAAGAAAGAGAGAGAGAAAGAAAAGGAAAAGAAAAAAAAGAAACTATGCACACAGCAGAGAGGAATATAAGACCCTGTACTTGCAGCATTGAAATTCTAGAAAAAAAATAACAAACAAATCCATATACATTTAATGAAATGAGGGAGACTGATAAGATCTACGAGGAAAAACAGAGCCATGAGAAGGGGCAGGCAGGGATGCCACAAGGCCTCTCTGGGGAATGACTTTGAGCAGAAACCTGAGGGCATGTGCCCAAACGAGATCTGAAATCGTGAAATTAGAACCAGGAAGAGTGGCTGCAAAATTATGGGAAAGGATTTCAACAGAAATCACCAGTTTTGAGAAGGGCAAGGCTTACAGGATCAACAGGACACTCCTGCATAAATGGAAGGGATGGCTTCATTTTAGATGTACTGTTTTCTCCTTGAGGTCAAGTTAATAACGTATCAAATAAAACGAAGTTACCACAAGGAGTTAACCTTATATAACCCAAGCATCTGCCTTCCTTCTCCCTGAGAAGGTAGGATCAAACTGATCAAGCTAGTGGGCCTTCCTTTGAAATAATTACTTGTGGTTTCAAAAGTGTCAGGAGTCCCTGGGTCTCTTAATGAGGAACTGAATATTAAATTACACTCGAGAGCTCTGGGTCCAGTTGAGATTGTGGAGCTGATTTCTCATAGCACTGCTATTTCTTTTTCTCAATTTTCTGAACAACAACAAAACATGTTAAAGATCTTTTGCAGCTTATAAAACCAAAGATTTGATTTGGAATCAGTGCCCTGTTCTACTGAAGAGTGGAGCACTGGCTCAAAAGAGGGAGCTCCACCACCTTCTGTTCATTTCACAACCACACTCGGGCCCTTCCAAGAGGACCTAACCCAACCAGGAACCCGTTTAAAGACTGGATGACTCTGAACACCCCCTACCTTGTGTGTCTGTGTGTGTGCCTGTGCATGTGTGTGAGTGTGTGCGCGTGTTGGGAGTAGAGGTAAGCAGTGTTAAAAATTACTCATGACATTTGTTCAAGAAAATAAGGCAGACTTTATTCAGAACCATTGAGATAGGTATAAGGGCTGTTGAGATAGGTATAGGAACCACTGCAGTGGATCCTGCAGTTGGGGAGGAAGGTCAGGCTCACTTCCCAATACAACAAGGAAAGGTGGGAATTTATGGCAAAAGAGCAGAATGCGTTTATGTTGGAGGTGGGGGGAGGTCAGTCAATAGCAAAATTACTAGGAGGTAACATCAAGGGTAAGGGAGGATCCTGGAAAAACTGACCTAACTTTGTTTTTGCTAAAGACAGGCCAGGGTGATCAAACACCACCAGGCAGATGGTAAATGAGAAAACTGAACAGATACCGAAGACAGTCAGATATCCAGGGTTGGGGGTTCTGGTCGAAATGATTTCGCAGGGTTCTTGCTAAAAGTTTCCAATGCAGAGATGAACACTGACACCCAAAGGTCAGGGCCCAGTTGAGAAGTGAGTTCAGAAAGGCCTGATTAGAGTTTGGTCAAGGAGAGACTCTTTGTCATCAGAACTTATGCAGTATGCAAGTGTCCTTAAGAAAGGAATTGAGCTAATTAATTACAGTGCTTAAGGAGTCACCACTAGACCCTCTATCTTTTTGCATCCATAAGCACAGAGCACACCTTTCAAAGTTCCTGAGTTGTTAAGCAATGAATTCTTCAGCACCTGCTTGCAACTATTTATTTTGCTTCAACAGACTTCTCTTTGTGACTAGCACTTGATTAAGTTACACAAAATCAGATTTCTGCGGCTCCCCCCAGGGTTTTTCCTCTTCTCTTTTCATTTCTGACTGTGGTCCTGCCAAGTCCCTGGGGGTGGAAGGCTGGCTCAGGGCATTGTCCATCAATCTGTGAGATGAGAGTGGACCAACAAGGAGTGGACAGGCTCCCAGACACGAAACAGAACCCGGTAGGACTAAAACTACCACTTGGGAAGATCACAGAGACTCAAGGCACTGCACTTGTGTGTGTACACACATATACACACACAGGTGCACAGGGGCAGAACTGCCAATTCTTTATAAGTGTTCAATTTCTTACCAGAAATGGCTCTTAAGTTCAAGCTACTAACACAGGAAGAAAAGAACTTAGTGAGCTATTCTATCTTGCTATCTTAGATTTCAGTTTCTTAGGCATACATACACTCCTAAATTCTCCATGCTTAAACATCTCCATCAGGCTTAAAATAGATCAGTCTTAAATAAATCTTGTTAATTCCATCATTTACATTACACTCCCCCACTAACAGACCTAAGCATGAATGATGTTAATCAAATAATACTTTCAAGATAAAATAAATGATTACAATTTCCACATGATACCAGATATTATATATTTTTTTTCTATGAATTTTTTCTCCCTTAGATTTTTAAAAATTTATATAGCGACTTTGGTTTAAAAATCTATTTTAGCAATAATATTAACTAGAGAAGTGGCTCATGCCTGCTCATTTTAGGCTTGTCTTTTGAGTGAACTGGGTATGACAGGTTTGGTACCTGTGCTGGGAAGAACTCTTCCATGATTGAAATGGTCGCACATGGAATAACATCGATAAGTTGGATCCCAGTTGCCTCTTTTGACCTCTATATTACTTTTATTCTTTGGCCTCATCTAAAACATCTGAAATTTAAGTCCTTTAGATCAAAAGGGCAGGACTGAAAACAGCTGTGATTTCAGAGGTAGGAAGGCTGTTCTGCCCCCCAAATACGTTCCCTGTTTGATGAAAGGTGCCCCAATTCCCAGTTAGAACACCTTTCCCTTCGCTGATTTCAAACATGGACTGTTTAAATGCAAATATCCATAGAAGAGATCAGACAAATCTTGTTCAACGAGGGCCTCCAGAAACACATGAAGCAGCCTCCACTACATCTGTGAAAGAGAGGTCAGGAATTTATTTTCTAATTAGGCACTGGGGGCCAGCTCTATCTAAAACTGCGCTGTGTGGGCATTTTAGCAATTTGACTAGTGCCAGTAACAAATCCAAAGAAAAAAAACAGAGTGGGTGTGGCACCAAAGAAACGAAAGCCCAAAACAAGAGTGAGAGCAGAACCATGTGAGGGCTAGGATAGGGCTGCCCCCAAACGCTCTTGAGACATCTTCATAAGACCCACTCAATCCCTTGTGATTTTTATCTTCACCAACCACAGCAACATTCTCATTATGATTTGGCCTCTCAGGAGGCTGACTGCAGGGAGAGAATGAGCTGGCCCTGTGGACTTCTATGCTTAGGCTGCTGACAATTTCTTATTCTAAATTAATTGGCACACATTCTAGTGCCTCCTTCAGGCTCCCGACAATGTTGTTTTCCTGGCCTTCGGCAAGCACGGTGTTACTAACACTCCTGACTGCAGAGTGCGGGGAAGATCCTGGCAACAGCCTGCCCAGGCCCTGTGCTCTTCCATGCTTCTCTGTGAACCTTATTGCATGAGAAAGCACAAGAAAGAAAGAGAAAGAAAGCCAGAGGGAGAAAGAGAGCAACACAGGGAGAGACAGAGAATGAGAGTGACAGAGAGAGGCAAAGAGAGGGGGAGAGAGATACAGAGAGGAAGAAAAACAGAGAAAAAGCCAGAGCAAGAGAAACAGTAAGAGAGATTCTAAAGGAAATACAGATGGATCGACTCTGAGGTGACCATGGCTCTCAACCCACCCAGGAAGGTGAGTTCTGAAGGACAGCCAGGTATACACTGGGAAGCTGCTTTTCTGGAGCCCTGGTTGCTGGGAGCAAAAAGGCAATTGGGGGCTGGTGTTTCTCTGTCCCAGATGAAAGTGTACCTCACTGAGGCTGACTTCAGTTCAAGAACCAGAGGAGCCCAGTGATTGTAAAATTTCCATTAAGTGGGAAGCCACGATATGTTAGTGTGAGTTTCTATGAACCTCAACTCTACAGACAGAGTGGGATAGCTCAAGGGAGGCTGTTCTCTGCAAAGACCCACAGGGCAGGGTCCCTCTAGGCAGGTCTCTATGGAACAGGAGACCCAGAACCTGCAGAAAGACCGCCAGCATCCACCCCGGGGGCACCAACAAGGTCTATATCATTGGCGATGAAACCAACACTTCAGTCATACCTTATGGGACATGAGGTGTAGGTTGTTGTCTTATTTGAATGTGTAAAATCAAAATGAAAACATTAACTCTTTTGGTGGGAAAGTCCCTCTGCCCTCTGGTACTTGCTTCTTAGCCCCTCACTCACTGAGCAATGTGGCTACACTGTCCACTGAAATCTGTTGCTGACCTCCTTAGTGTAAGCACAGGCTGGCATCTACCTTTCTAAAATATCCTCCCTGAACTTTCAGAATAAAACAGTGAGAATCGCACTCACCTGCTCTTGAGAAGTCGCACATACGTACTAGCATTTCACTCTGATCCGGTCACACGCATTGCTCTATGATGTGGTGTCTATTATACATTCACATCACAAACCCAGATGCTTGTCCCTACCTCACCCCACCTCCCTACTTTCAAGGTCAGGTTGACCATTTATTTTGGAAAGGAAATCATTTTTGATGATCACAATATCTTAAGTTAAATATTCTCTAATAGAGAATAGCAGAGAATATTAGAACTGAATCTAGGACCACCCAGAGCCAGAAACAGTTCCCTCCACAAAAGCCCAGAGCCAATCTCACTGCTTCCAGAAAGCTTCCGGAGATGGGGGAATTAGCCTGTCCCAGTGAGCAGGGCAACTTGCTCTTCCCTGCATCAGATGAAAAGCTGCATCCCGGGGCTGGGACCCACTGGATCCACAGCATAAATCTAACTCCTTACTCTCTAAGGCACTTGTCAATCATATGTGGAGAGACTGAGCCCTGATCTGTGGCCAGGTTACTCTACAGATTAACTTTCTTATTAGCATCTTCCCTCTATTTCTTTCATAATCTGGTGTGGTAGTTAATTTCACGTGTCATTCATTTTGTTGGGTAGGCTATGGTGCCCAGATGTCTGTTCAAACACAAGTCTAGATGTTGCTATGGAGCTATTTTTCAGATGGGATTAACAGTTAAATCAATAGATTTTGAGTAAGGCAGATTCCCCTCCATGACGAAGGTGGGCCTCATCCAATCAGTCGAAGGTCCTGAAGAAGCCTGAGGTCCTCCCAGGAGGAAGACTGCCTGTAGACTAAGGCTGCAGCATCAGCTCTTTCCAGGGTCTCTAGCCTGTCAGCCTGCACAGCAGATTTCAGAATTGCCAGGCTTCCCAATTGTGTGAGCCAACTGGTTAAAATGAGTATCTCTCTATATACATCCTATTGGTTCTCTTTCTCTGGAGAAGGCTGACAGGCACTTTATCACTCTTGCTCCCTTCCTAACACTGCAAGTGAAATGAATCCCCACCTTGGAAGAACTGGCCTCCTAGTCCTCCCTTGCTCACACCCTATATCCTACCCTATGGGCACCCTACAGCCTTGTTATGAAATTGACTCTTCTTGGTGTAACAGTCAAGTTCTATGGTAGCCAAAAATGACACATGGGAACACTGTTCGATATGTCTTCTGGCATAGATGATGCTTACCTTTCAGAGTAAAAATTCCTAAACTTGTTCTTCTCTTCATTTACCGCATGATTAAAAGCAAAGTTGTGGTGGTCAGATTGACTGCAGTGTTAAGCATTTACTAGGCAGCTAAACTTTTTTAGCTACTGACTCCATAGAATTGGATATGAGAAATATCCAATAAGTAGGCATGATTATTCAACATCATCATTAAGAGATACACTACTTTAAATGGTGGCAGCAGTGAGTGGAGAATGCAGCTTGCTCCCTTTTTGAGGCCCCAGAGAGGGTTTGTTGTCAAACTCAGGTCAAGGAACACCACATTCTTACTGAATAACTATCCTGTCTGCTTTATGCTGCTTGCTAGAAAAAAGGAAGCAAACTTGTGTCCTTCCTCTTGCAATTGTAGCAGCCATGAATGCATGCATTTTGTAAGATTAACCCTCTTCATGGCTTTATATTACTTCATCCTAATCCTTGTTTTCCTTTAGGCCTGATATCAAATCTCTCCCTTTTAAAAATCGTATTGCTCATTATGTATTTTTGTAAGCTGCCTTCAGTCTTTTGGATGTGATGAGAAATAAACAAACCAACCAACCAGCGGCATTTCTAATATTAGAAATGGATGCGATCATCCTGGATTCCTACCTCATTTCATTCAGAACTTAGACTCAAAATGACAAGGTGAAGGGATGATATAATTTGCCTTTCATCTCCTTCCTCAGGGAGAAAATCAGTGCAAGTTTCTAAATGCCTATTACTTTCCCTCGAAATCAGATTATTAAAAACATAAATAATATCCAAACTGATATTCTGCGCCACCGTATGGGAAAGGGGATACTGTCAGAACCCAGGTGCTACACCTGACCATGAAGTGGTTCTGCTTCACGTTGTGTCTGTGCTAAGGTATGCAAAGTCAGAGCACCCAGGAAAAGTCCCTTTGTCCCTCCTCCAACGGGCTATGGATTCCTGTCCTTCTCGATGTTTTCAAGAGTTGAGATATATATAATTTTCCATGTTACAAAACAGAAACTGTAAATTTATCTTGGTTCTAATTAATGCCAGGCATTCCCAGGCCTTGCAGCTTGGAAATGTATTTCCGATGATGTAAAAGAATGTCTTTGGTCAGAGACAGTGGCTCATGCCTGTAATCCCAGCACTCCAGAAGGCCAAGGTGGGTGAATAGCTAGCTTGAGGCCAGGAGTTTGAGACTAGCCTGGGAAACATAGTAAGATCCTGACTCTACAAAGAAAATGTTTTATAAGAAAAATTAGCCAGGCATGGTGGTACGTGCCTCTAGTCCCAGCTATTTGGGAGGTGGAGGTGGAAGGATCACTTGAGGATGCAGTGAGCTATGACTGAGCCACTGCACTCCAGCCTGGGTGACAGAGTGAGACTCTGTCTCAAAAAAAAATCATTATTTCATAAAATCATCACAGCATTGCTAACTACTTGCTTCTATTTACCCTGAATATTTTCTGGGTCTTTTCATTTTATTTTATTTTTTGGAGGAAGATTACTAAATCTTTGACTCAAATGATTTACCCTTAGGTTTGTCCTTATAAGGCCTGGTGCTAATGTCTGACCGTCAGTTTCTTGCATTTCTCAACGGTGCTGCGAAGGCAGTGGTGACTCATCCACAGCGCAAGCAACTCTACTTTCCCCTTCACATTCACAACGTCCTCAACAAAGGCTGCATGAAATCCTGGAATGAGCGCTTCAATACCTTCCTCCCTCTCCCACTCCCTGTGCAACTGGCCCTTTTTACTGTTATACTGAAGGGAAATGCCCGGGCGGGTTTCCATAAGCTTCCCCATTATTTGCCGGCACAGAGCACATAAAGCCTTATCATGGAGCAAAATGAAATCTGAGCAGAGCCCGTGAAAAGACCAGTACTGACCTAACCCCACGCAGGATGTACAGACACGGAGCCCGGCACGGGACAGCCCCCGAGCTTACTTAAATGAAAGAGCATCAACACAATGTCATAGAAAACTCACTCTTGTGCTGGTAGGAGCCTGATGCTGAAAGGGAGTTTGGAGTTCTGAGTCCCAGCTTTGCCCCTAACTAGCAGGGTGACTTGGAGTAGAGGTCACATCCCTTGTACCTTAATGTCCTTTGACATAATGATGGATTTGTACCAACTCAGGGATTACACTCCCTCATGCCTGGAGGCCCAGTATTGTTAGACAATGAGGTGGGAGGACTGGAGGCTCTGAAAAGACATCCCTTGTCCTCCATGCATAGGGGGCACTGCCCCTCTGTTCAGGGCCATCACTACCCTGCAAATACACCCATCGACCTCCCGGAACACTCGGCAAGCTGGGGACACGGCCGGCCACTCAGCCTGGAGCCCAAAGAGCAGCTCCTCTCACAGTGCCAGGAGCTCCTGCAGCTGTGGCCTGAATGGCTGTTGGCCACTAGAGAGTGCTGCCCCCACCACTGCCCCCAGCAGCCGGCTCACTGGGTTCTAGGAACAAACTCAGGGCCTGCACTTCTTCCTCTGCTTCAAAACAGACTCCCCAGGCCAGCCAGGTGAGAGCTGCTCACAAAAAACTCTTCCATCAACAAAGCTGCTGGCAGCCAACGCTGGATGTTGGTGTGATGCGGATTGTAAACACTCTTTTGTCAGGCCTCTATTATAAAATAATAAAAACATTTATAATAAATGTTTAAGAGAATTGATAAAATTAATAAATTGCATTATTACAAAATAATAAAGACAGCATATGTGAGCTGGAACTTCCTCTAGGTATCTGAGGGTCGATTTTAATTCCAGACTAGGCACCCACCTGGAGTTTCAGAGCTCCCCCATCGCTGGGTTTCCTGGTAGGAAACAGCTCATTGCTGGGTGGGGTGGGGAATGAGGGCTACCCAATTGGTCTGTTCTTTGCTCCATCACCAGCCCCTAGCCCAGTTCCTGATATACGGTAAATGCTTTAAAAGGTTGGTGAATGAATCAATGGACGAGATTGACACCTTTCCATTGACCTCTAGGTGCAGACATGATTGTCGTAGCAGAGAAGACATACGTGAACCTGATCTATGTCAGATGTTCTGCCACCCTCGTCTCCTGGAACTGGAAGACAGGAGGAATCTCAATACAGATCATGAGTTTAGACCTGAAAAACACTTTCATGGCTTTTCCACCACATGCTCCTAGGGGGCAGGGTCAGGGGGAACAAAACACAAACAACCTGTTAGCCACTCTAAAACTACATAGGATTATACACTCTTATACACTCATGAGTGGGGACCTGGCTTGTGGAAAAGGAAAGAATGGCATGAAGAATGTCTCCAATCAGAGGACTGGAGACCTCTCTAGGGAGGTGTGGAGATCGCTGTGACGTTTCCATAACTGACCTAGAAGGAGGAGGGCACAAATCCACCTCCAGGTTTTCAGATGCTGCTGAGTTATTATAAGGAGTATAATAGGTTCCCTTTCATCCAAGGAATGGGAAAAACCACTGAAGAAGTTTTGAGAGTGAGATTTAGGCATAAGAGTGACAGCAGGTGGCACTTCAGGGTGTGCATGGTTAGGTTAATAGACTGACTTACCAAATGAACAGCTCCACACTCTCATTTTGCAACCTAGGAAGGGGGGGTGAGGAATATGCTCAGGACGTCCCCTGAAGACCCTAACATTTTCTTTAGTCCGAAACTTACATACGAGTCTGGATCCACCCAGGAGGATGGAAATTGACAACGAAGAGACAATAGGTACACCCCCACATTGCCACCTATTCCTGGATGCAGGGTGGAGGTCTGGTGGCCACAGGCAGGGACGCGGAAATGCAGCTGAAGGCGGTCAGTCTAGGTGAGGAGAACAAATGATGGGGAGTACGAGAGAAATGTTCACATATGGGAAGAAAAACGCACCAGAGTGCACCAGTGTGTGGCATTTGCAATTTCTTGCAATAATGTTTCCTTTGCACTCACAACTTGGCTGTTTGGTGCAAGAAGCCTAGCTTTCGGCCTGTTTTGGCTTTCGGCGTGCCTTTCTCACTAAGCTTAATCATTTCTAGCTTCTGATTTACATTGAGGGACGTGCAACTCCTCCTTGCACTTGAACACTTACAGGCCATGGTAGGGTTATTAACTGGCCTATTTCCGATAGTGCTAGGTCTCAGGGTATAGGAAAGGGAAGCCCAAAAACAGGAGAGAGAGAAAGAGAAAGACGGTTGGTGGAGCAGTCAGAACACACACAACACTGATGGATTCAGCTCGCCGTCTTCTATGGGTGCTGTTCATGGTGCCCCAAAACAACTACAGTGGTAAGATCAAGGATCGCTGATCACAGGTCACCATGACAGACAGAATGATAACAGAAAAGTTTCAAATATTGCAAGAATTACCAAAATATAACTTGAGGACACTCAATGCGCACATGCTATTCAAAATCTGGCGCCAATAGACTTGCTCGACACAGGGTTGCCACAAACCCTCAGTTGGTAAAAAACACAGTAACTAAAGCAAAGTGTGATAAAGTTAGATGTGCCTGCACTGTGCCTCCTCCTTTTCTCAGGGGTCAGATGACACTGAAGCATAGCCTTTCCCTGCAGGTCCCATGGGATGAAGCTCCAGGCGGTGACAAGTGAATTAACCACAGGGCTTTGGTGGCTGCCTTCCCACCTGGGTCACTGCCCTACTTCTCCGCCAGCATTCACAACCCTTTCAGATGAAGCCCCTTCCTCTCAGCTCATCTTCTCAGGGTCTGCTTACAGGGGAGCCAACTAAGGCAATTCATAGCAGAGCTGAGGAATCTTGCAGCACAGAGGCTAACGCATCCCCCTATGAGATGGAGCTGATGATACAGGAATGGAGGCACGAATGGCTGATGATTAGAATGGGAAGACATAAAGATAGGATCCAACTCTATAACAGCACAATTTCCAAGGGAAAAGAGAATTTGGATTTGTTTTCTATATTTCTGAAAATACTTCACCAAGCATTTGTGTTATGTGTTACCCCATATACGAGTATAAAAAAATATAATGTAGAAAAAAATGAGATCGTTTTAGGTATCAAGCAGATGAGATTATCTCAAAAAGTAATGCAGGATGAAAGAAATCATTAGATTCAAGAATACTTTCAGTACAATTATGAAACAGTTTATTCAAAATAAATTATTAAAGGGATCTAGTGATAGTAGGAGTGGGCCTCTAACTTGTCAAAATGATGGCTAGGAAAGACCCGCAAATGTACAGCCGATGGCAGGAATATTGGACTGATCTCAGTAGTAAGATGGTCTTTTTTTTTTTTTTTTTTTTTTTCCCCTAGAGACGGGGTCTCACTCTGTCACCCAGGCTGGAGTACAGTGGTGCAATCATAGCTCACTGCAGCCTCAGACTCCTGGGTTCAGGCGTTCCTCCCGCTTCAGCTTCCCAAGTAGCTAGGATAAAAGGTGTTCACCACCATGCCCAGCTAATTTTTTTTAATTTAATTTTTTGTAGAGTGGGATCTCGCTATGTTGCTCAGGCTGGTCTCGAATTCCTGGCCTCAAGCTATCTTCCTTCAGCCTCCTGAGTAGCTGGGACTATAAGTGTGTGCCACCACACCTGACTAATTTTTTATTTTTTGTAGAAACATGGGGTCTTGCTATGTTGCCTAGGCTGGTCTTGAACTCCTGGCCTCAAGGGATCTTCCTGCCTCCACCTCTCAAGTTGCTGGGATTACAGGCGTGAGCCACTGCACCCAGCTCTAAGGTGGTTCTTATGTTCCTAAAATATGAATGACTGTTATAAAAATGACCACCAACTATTTTGAAAAAGGACTGGATATAAAAATAGATTTTCAACAAATGAAGATGAGATGTCACTGAAGTTTTCAGGAGGCATTCTCACCTCTTTGCTGTTGTTGAGAATATTCAGTACCCTCACAAAGTGATATTGATAAATAACTAAGTGATACTGATAAATAACAGTATGAGATCCATTACTATACACAAAGCTCTAAAAATCATGCAACTCCTATCAGAAGGCAAGAATAGGTGTTGACAACTCAGAGACATTTTGATGGTCATACTGTGTGGCTTTAACAATTAACGTGATAATAGTGTCACAGCTCATGGAAATATACCCCAGATCAAAGGGTTTTCACAAAGTTAAGGTAATAGGCCAGCAGTGTTGCCTTGCCTTGCCCTGACAGTGTCCCAGGGAAGTGCTGAGACAGCATGAGCACAGCCTCCTTAGCGTGCTGGCACAGTGACGCTACCGGGCCACAGGGCACCCGGCGTGGGATGCCATCCAGGAGTCGCTGTGAATGGCCAACTTGCACAAAGTCTGCTTTGGAAGGAATATATTTAACAGAAGCTCTACCTAGAGTGTGATGGTTCTCCACAAAATGGAAGTTCTAGTATCAATAGTAGCCGCATCTGGGAAAGTGCCAAGGTGAAACTGACAAGCTCAGCACAACGGGCATAAGCTAGATGACCACGCAGCCACCCGCCAGCTCTGGTGCACCACGGGGCTCCATGCCAAGAGGCGCACAGGGACGGCGAGCTGGCTCTGGGACCTAGGGCCTTCCCCTGCCACTCTGGAAAGTGAGGGTGCAGGGAGGAGTCTCTGGGTGTTCTGACTTGTGTCTTCCTCCTCATCCTACTGTCAGATGACTCTCCACTGTGCTCCAGGGAGCTAGATTGAACACTTACATATTCAGCTTTCTCGTGCAGTTTCATAATTTATTTTAAGGATATTTCACAAGAAATTCATCAATGCCACCTTTTCAAAGACCAAAATTATATATGTGTATGTGAGATTTAGAATCTGGTGAAGATTTTAAAATTTCAAAGAGCTTTATTAAATCATATGTTCACTCACATAAGTAACCACATACAGATGCAACTGCCTAGATACAAAAGAGGAGGTGACGCTAACAGGATACGTGTCCATGCAATGCCCTAAATCAGCGTGACCTGACACATCCCGACATCATGCTTCTCTTTCTCTTCCTCTTTTCCTCCGCCTGCCTGCCTCTCCCATCCCCCTCCCTTCTCTCTTTGCTTCATTCCTTCCTCTCTTCCCTTTTCCCTCTCTCCCTTCCTTCCTTCTCAATCATTTCTCAGAATGATGAAAAATAGTATAATATAAAATATTTAGAACCATCACATCCTTTGTTTTGTTTTTCACTTAATTGAGAAAAGTTTGACTGACAAGCGCAAAACGGGGCATGTCTTGCATTTTCCATACCGATTGCTTCTGCTGCCCTGTAGCATATCTGGTGCTGTTAATTACACCTGCTGACTGAAAGTTTTAATAAGTACTTCTGTGACGAATGTTCTTTTCACATCATTAGAAAATGTGTATTTAAAAAGAAGCCCAGCTTCAAACCAAATAATTACCTAGAATAAACACCTATTATTTTAATTTTTAGTAGGTTACAATTACTGAATCTTAGTAACTTTCATCTTTTCCAGAGCACGCTTTTTGACTCCAGTGGACAACCTATTACTGAGGAAGACACTCTGACTTTATGACATATGACCTTCAGCCAAAAAGTGTAAGAAACTAAAATTAGAAAGTTTTCTTCATTTCATAATGACCACAAGACTGGTCATTTGAGTGGAAAGCTCAAAATCTGTCAATAATTACCATAAAGATGGCATAGTTTGGAGTCAATGGCAAGTATACCCAATATCTTTTTCTCCCTCCAAGTCCTGGTTACTGGATGGACGACTGTGCTGGGCACAGCACAAACACTAAACGGGAACATCAGCCCCATGATCAATGGGACAGGATGAGCAAATGCCAGCCGTGTGCCCTGGAATTACCAGAGGGTGCCCACTACCCATCACCAGCTCTATGACCCCAGCCAGCCCTTCCCACTCTAAACTTCAGCAGGGGCGATGGCTGACTTGAGGGTGAACCAGCATTTTACAATTATCTGTCCATGGAGTAAGCTTCTAGGACTCTGTGCCGATACTGGTTTTGTGGTTGTTTGTTTTGTGTTTCTTTGAGGGTGGGGCATAAAGAATTCAGAGAAGCAGAGGACTCTTCAAACATGCTCTGAAGGAATCAATAAAAATGAGAGCCATAGGTGTGTCACCGATGCTATTTGTGGAGTTTCTGTGATCCATCTCCTAAGTTATTGCTTATGTCCATCTGGAGTTCAACCATAGTGGATAAAGGCTACTGTGATCCACATTCACTGCATTGGTTCTATGGGACAGGAATCATAGAAGTCACTTTTGAGGAGTGGCTGAGAAATTCCGATGCTACGTAAAGCTAGCCACTGACAGCTGGCTACCCAGGCTGAACACAGTAATATTCAAAGAAACCTACAAAGGTTTCCATAGATGATTTCAGCTGTCTTAGGAATGGCTAAGCTGTTGACAGGACTGTAAAGCACAAATCTGTAATAAAACTTCAGCTCCTCTTTATTCTGGTTTCTTTAAGCCCCATTTTCTTATTCAGATCCTAAAGCAGGAAGAACACTCCTGGAATTGCCTCTCTTTTAAAAGGTTCACAGAGATTTCAACTCATATTTGTCCTCGCCACATTCCTGCAGAATAGAGATGGGTTGGTGGAATCACAAGGCCTCTTTATGAAGTGAGTTCAGTGGTTTGTAATTTCAGGACTGACCCAGCATGGCCGGGGTTAGTCCCAGGTCCCCCAGTGCCCCGCCTGGGAGAGTCTTGGTCTCCCGCACCTGGCTTCCTGCGACCTCCATCGCAGACTTGCCCTGGTGACTCAGATGCTTCTACACACACAACAGGAAAAGGGACAGCAAACGTGCACTCAATCACACCTGTCACCTGGAGAATGACGAGGTTCATAAACCTGAAAAAGAGAACTTTATTTCTCATAAAGGGTCACAGCCTGCATGGCCATTCTGACAGGCTGGGAAGCTTGACTACCCACCACAGGCTGGAAACAGACACTTCCAGGAAGGGGCAAAAGGAACTGGAATTTATGCAGAGTGAGGTGGTCGAGTAAACATGTTTATTAAGCTATGAGGAGTCACGAATATTTATGCAAGGAGAAACATTACACTTCATGCCTCATTACACGTCATGCCTCTTCTTGGGACCCATGTTCAAAAAATGGTGGCGTTAGCATGACCCCAGAGTGGAGTTTTCAGCCCTCTGACATCAAAAGGTGAGGCAGAGGACATGAAACCCTCACTGTGCATCCATGTCAACCAACCAGAACCACTCTGTGCTGGGTGTTCCCCAAGCAGGAAGGAATGCTGGCCGGTTGTTCTGCTGAAATTACAAGGGAGAGGCCGCCTGGGGAGGCTGTCTGCCATCAGCGGTGAAGCCAGCCTTTCCAAAGGGCTGGTCTGTTTAATTCTTAAGAAAGAAGCCTAATCATGGTTAGCAAGGGAGGGATGATAACGAGGCGTGCCTGATCTCCCCTCCTGCCATGGCTGGGAAAGTTTTCAAGATTGCTCTAGGGTGCCCTCGGCCAAGAGGGTGTCCATTCAGTCAGCTGGAGGCCTTAGAATTTCATTTTTATTTCTCTAACCTAAACTAACAGCTCTAAAATACATCTAAAATAGGGTATTGGCCATACCCCACTAGATGCAGCTCTTTTTTTTTACCAATCTGGAGAATGAGAAGGTACACGGAATTTTTTTTTTTTTTTTTGAGACAAGGTCTTACTCTGTCACCCAGGCTGGAGTGTAGTGGTGCAATCATAGCTCAGTGATCCTCCCGCCACAGCATTCTGAGTAACTGGGAATACAGGTGCATGGCATGACACCTAGCTATTTTTTTAAACTTTTTGTAGTGACAGGGTCTCGCTATGTTGCCCAGACTGGTCTTGAACTCCTGGCCTCAAGTGACCCTCCCACCTAGGCCTCCCAAAGTGCTGGGGTTACAGACATAAGCCACCATGCCAGGCCTGAAATTCTTGTACAAAAGCAGTTACAAAGACTTGGGGACAAATACATTGGAGGCACTAACGGTTTCATTCTAGGCAAATAAGAAAGAAATGGTTTCTTGACTACCAATAAGATTAATCCTGAGCCAAGTCAAATTATCACTCAGCCCTGGCCTGTTGGTGTCGGCATGGACATCTAGGACAAAACGTAGATCAGGTGGGCACATAGAGCTGGTGATGGGTAGTGGGCACCCTCTGGTCATTCCAGGGCACACGGCTGGCATTTGCTCATCCTGTCCCAGTGATCGTGGGGCTGATGTTCCCACTTAGTGTTTGTGCTGTGCCCAGCACAGTCGTCCATCCAGTAACCAGGACTTGGAGGGAGAAAAAGGCATTGGATATACTTGCCATTGACTCCAAATCATGCCATGTTTATGGTAATTAATGACAGGTTTTGCATAATTCCTGGAACCAGAGATCAAAATTCTTGCTCTGTTTGATTCTGGTGCAAGGAATTATGCAAAACCTGTCATCATTAGATGCATGATTACATCAGTGGTGATGCAACAGTTCTGGCCAATCGCATTTGTTCTACAGATCTCTTTCAAACCCCAGCGTGATCCAGTCCTCTTCTCCCCTCCCCACTCGCTCCCCCTCCTCCTGTTCGCAATGCATCTTCCCATTCCTGGTCCTTATTCCCTCCTCTTCCTCCCCTTCTTTTTTCTTCAGGATTCTTTCAGCACAGGTTGGACAGCAAATACCTTCTCAGCTGGTACTGAGACACTGAGGCCCAGTCTTGCTCTCCCGGCTCTGTTTTCATTTCTATCTTCTCAAACACCCCTTAGGTTCCTCTTGTTTTTTCCCTCTTTTCCCCTTTTTAATATATGAGTTTTGTATATGAGTTTCTATGGTAACGTGAAGCAAAGAAATGATTTCTTTATAAATTTCCTAGTACGGAAGGAAAGAACCATCAAGATGCAAAGACGGGGAAGAAAAAAGAAGCCTGAACAATAGAAAGTAAAAAGGATTAGGGGACTTCACATGGGTGAATCCCAAAAAGGCCACCCCAGGGAGCCTCTGGCCCTATTAGCATCCCTTCCATTCATTACATCCACTCTGCTTCCAGGCAGCTACCTCAGCTGAGCTAGCAGCCTCTCAGAGTAAGGAGGATAGATAGGAAGTAAATGACCCATGGCGAAGGGAATTTGCAAGCAGGTTCTTCGGGGAAGGGAAGGAAGAAGAAAAATTGAATCACAATTTGTTTAATGACCTAATCTCATGAAAAAGGAATTACAAGAAATATGGTTACTTATCTGTTCCTTCCCTTGGGGTTCTTCTATACTTAATTAATTTCCTACCTACTGATATCAAGACCCAATTTTTAGGTCATTTCAAAAATTCTCAACAAGTTGAGAAAACAAAGAAAGAAAGAAAGGCCTTGCTAGTGACTCAATAATCTGCCCCACAACCCATTCCTTATGTGCAGCTCATGGATCTTACAAATATATTGGTGTATCTTCCAGTTTTAGCATCCTTAATCAAAATGTATTATTTATATTGTATCTATTATAACTAACCTGCTCACTGGAGCCTTACACCAGGGTCATGTGTTGGTTCAAGTGGCTGTGATTAGAATTTACTGATTCTTCTCAGTAGCTTGCCACAAATCCGTCTATAGTAAATTAGACTAAAGAGAACATAATTATAAAAATTAGAATTGAAAATAACCCAGAAGAACATATCAACCTCTGCTTCAATACTTCCCACATTGATCAACTCAATATTGACGGGCTTCAAGCCAAGTGTCTTTTCTGCCATCCAAACATGAATTAATCTCATGGAGGTGATCTTTCTCTTCTCAGAAACAATCCCTTTTCTGGTTTGTGGTTGTCTAAGAGAGAGGGTATCCAACTGAAATACACTTTAACATTACACGGAAATAAGAGGCCAAACAGATTGCATGCAGGAGGAAGGTAGTTACAGCTAAACTACCTTTTCTTGGTGGCAGCAGAAACCTTTTCAGATACAAAAGTTCCCATGTTTGAACATCACAAAGATCTCCTTTATATTTCTGTGAAATCTTTAGATATTAGTATTTGGTAAAACAATCAGTTATAGTCCAAAAGTAATTTTCTATCCCGCCAAGACTGTAATCAACTCAAAAAAGCAAGTATTTTGACTCTAGCTTGGAAGCTAGAGATGGCATTAAATTGTGATTATTAATTCCCTAGGTTTTGCACTCAAAGGCTTATGTTCTGCATCATGCATGGCTGACTACTATTTGGAGGTAGCTGATAAGGATACATGCATATTTACTTTAGTCACAAGTCTACATGTGATAATCCCAATAGCTTTTGCAATGAAGGCAGAGAAAAAAATCTTTTTCGTATTATTTATACTGCTTTGATAATGGTATAGTATAAATGCATGCACACTAGGATGCTTTGTGAATCAGAACTACACACAGTCAGACCAAGAAATCTCGTTTTACTTAGCCTAGTTCTAATGTTTCCAATTTTGAGAAAAGTTCATTTCTTTTCTATTGGACAAAAATTTTCCCTAAAGAGCAAAGGATTTAGATCCAAACTTTAAGAAAACTATTGGTTACACAAAGGATTGAGGGAGAATATATGCAAAAATTGGAGTCCATGAAAACCAGAACTGCACAGGAAGATCTCTCCCGCTCCCAGGCTCAGACGTCTTTCAAATGTTAAGGATCTAATGTCACAACAGTTCCAGCTGGCCAAAATAAACCCATACCAATAATCTATGAACAGGGATTTCTCATTCTAAAGAGCCTTTGTACATTGTTTTACTTGACTCTGACAAGAATCAGGTGAAGAATACATGTATCAGTAAATGTTTTCACAGGTAAGAAAATCCAAAGCACAGAAAGATTATTGAGTTGCCTGAATTCACTCAGCTGATTAATGGCAGAGCCCCAAGCTGGCTCAGTGTTCCTAGCAGTCTCTAAACGTTTCCAGAAAAATGAAACAGCAAGAGGAAACATAAGAGAGGAAATGGAAAGGAATTTCCCCTATGAGATCATGCTAAATACACAGGCACTTCATGTGCCCTTGTTGGCCTGGTATGAGGAGCTCCACCAGAGCGGTATTTCCACCACATGAGAGCTACACTTCACACTCCCAGAGGAGGTGATCTTGAAACCTCTGGCAGATTTCTGCCTCCCACTCCAACATGTAAAGAGCCTGAAGTTCATCACTCCTGTTCTCACAACAAGAAAAAAAAGCTGAACAAACAAAACAAAACAACTCTTATTAGATCCATCCAAAAACTGAATCCATAGGACAAAGCCCTGAAAACTGGAGAGAGAGAGAGAGACAGATAGATACAGAGAATCATAGCTCACTAAGAGGGGAAACTGCCACTGTAGCCAGCAACTGTTGGGAAAACATACTTGCTGAGACTGTAGATGGAGCATAGCCTACCTTGAGAGTTAAAAATTCCTGGGGGCCCAGTCTTAGGAGAGCCCCTATACTTTTGAGAATTTTTCCCACCAATAGGCCCATCAAGTTCTCAGAAGAAGACTACAGAAAAATCCCCTTGTTCTTCCAGCAGGAAGGGGGGAAAAGAAATCATCTTCCACTGGGCTCAGTGGCTGACACCTGTTCTCCCAGCTACTCAGGAAGCTGAGGTAGGAGGATCACTTGAGGCCAGGAGTTTGAGAACAGCCTGGGCAACATAGTAAGATCTTGTCTCTTAAAAAAATTTTTATAAAAGAAATCATCTTAAAATCCACCCATAGAGCCTTCTTCCCTTAACAAAGGCCTATCTGCAAGGATAACTACTTTACTAGAGCCTAACCAATATGGGGGAAGGAAAGTACCTGATTCCAGACAAATCTATTCTTCTTCTCTCACTTAAGGGGGAGAAAAAGAGCTGAGAAGCACTTGTGAAGGTCACAGGCCAGGGACACAGACTTACTAAAAACTGTGACCTAATCACAGAAATATAAAATACTTCTCCCTGATACCTTACCATGACCCCAACAGGGCTCTTGTGTAATAACAAGGAATCACCACTGAAGAACTGAAAGGCTCAGATTCTATTTAAGAAGGAACGTCTAGAGAAACCCAAAGACAAAAGAGAAGACAAAAACAAGAACACTAGATGAAACTTTAACCTCTAACATCTACAGCTACAGCAAAGAGTAAATACACTCGAACCCCTAGCCAGATAAATATAAAGCCTCACTCTAAAGACTGATTTAACTTAGTTCTCTTTATCCAATGAATCATGTCTGGTTTTCAACAAAAAATTACAAGAGACACTAAGAGGCAAAAAACACAGTGTGGAGACAGAGTCAGCATCAGAGTCAGATTTAGATACAGCAGAGATTTTGTAATTATCAGACAAAAAATAAAAAATAGCTATGACTAATATGCTTAGGGCTCTAATAGAAAAAATGTGCACAGTATGCAAGAACAGATGGGTTATGTAAGCAGAGGGATAAAAACATTAAATAAGGATTGAAAGAAAATGCTAGAAACCAAAAACACTGTAACAGCAATGAAGAATGCCTTTGATGGGCCCATCAGTAGATCAGACATAGCTGGGGAAAGAATCAGCGAGCTCACAAATATGTCAATAGAGACTTTTCAAACTGAAAAATAAAGGGAAAAAAGACATTGACAGAATATCCAAGAACCATGGGGCAATTATAAAAGGTATAACAAACATATATGTAATGGTAATAACAGAAGAAAGACAGGAACTTAAGAAATAGTCAGTGTAACAATGGCTAAGAATTTTCCAAAATTAATGACAGACTAAATAGAATAAATGACCCCCAAAAAATGTACAGTTAGGCATATCATATTCAAACTGCAGAAAACCAAGGACCGAGAGAAGATCTTCAAGAAAGTCAGAAGGAAAAAACACCTTGTCTATAGAAGAACAAGGATAAGATTTATACCGGACTTGCTTCCAGAAACCATGAGAACATACAGTAGAGTGAAGAGCTGGAAGAAAGTCAGAGGAAAAAGGATAAGAACTACATCAAATTTTCTTTCAGAAACCATGAAAACATAGAGTAGAGTAACGTAGTTCAATTGTTGAAAGAAGATAACTAACAACCTGGAATTTTTTATTCAGCAAAATTATCCCTGCAATGCAAAGGAGAAATAGTTTCTCAGACAAACAGAAATTGAGGAAATTTGTTGACAGTAGTTCCGCTTTGCAAGAAATTGTTAAAAGAAGTTCTTCAGAGAGAAAAAAATTTACATAGGTCAGGAACTCAGATCTGTATAAAGAAAGGGAAAGCATTAAAGAAAAAAAATAAGTGATGGTAAAATAAAATATTTTATTTTCCTAATTCTTAATTGATCTAACAAATAACTGTTCAAAATGATAATAGCAACAATGGGTTTGGTGACTACAGCTTCTGGATAGGTGAAATAAGCAAAACATCCTGGAAGTTCTTCCCAGATCCTAGAAGCCGAAACAGAGAGCAGAGAGGCTTTTCCTTGATACTGAGACAGTAAATCCAAGGAAACTGTATCTTCAGGCATGGAGAGGCAATTTGTCTTTTCTTTCTGCCTATGAAAACTCCCAAAAGTCTTTTCTTCCACGGTAGGTTTAAGTAAGAAATTAGTAAGTAAATTCTACATGGGGAACCATGAAACAATACAAAGCAAAACCGGAAACAAAAAGCAACAGTGTTTGGAAGCTGAAATTATTTCTCTCTAAGATGGAAATTTTACATTCTTTGAGGTCTCTTCCCATATTGGACTTATAGGAATCTAGGTTATAAACATCCTTCCTCCTCCAGCTTATTTCCACAGGTGCACACATACTGATAAAGTAAACAGTGCAGTCTCTGTCACTCTGTCACATACTTTATTTTTTTTTTATTTTAATAATAGTCACCTGTTTTTAGTGCCTCCTGTGACTAGGCATGGTGTTTAGCATTTTGTATATAAATTTTCCCATCTAAACCCCACACACATTTTTAAGATAGGTACTACTGCTATTACTATTATAATTACTGTTATTATTATTATCATTCAAACAATGAATAAACTGAGGCCCGATGACGTAGAGCAGAAAGGTGCAGGATTGCACTCCAAACTTTGGGACCTGCAATCTTACCTCCCATATACAGATAATCATCTTTTCCTGGGGACAGAGATATGCTATGCCTGGTATAACCCCATGTACTCAGTCAGAATGGATTTTCAATACAGCAAACCTGTATACACTCTTAGCTTGACACTGGATCAACAGTTACCTGAATCTAGACAGGGGTTTCTCTTCTCAGGGTCCCAGGCAATCTGACTCTTGTCTCCCCAGCAACCTGCAGCCACACTGCCTTTTGCCACGTTGACCCATTCACCACACTTAGGCTGGAACCTGCAGAGGGTCTCAGGGACCCACAGTACAATCGAGAGTACCTGAACACCAATGCAGGTGGGAGACTTTGATGTCAAAATGCTCCCACAAAAAACTCGCATATGAAGCATGTGTGCTCTGTGACCCCTGGCACCGCAACACTGGGCTACTTCTGACATTGCAATATTGCACCCCGACAATGGCCAACATGCAGTGAATTTAAGGGAATGTCAACAAATGATAAAATCAAATTTAGGGAATTTTTTTAAAAGAAATGATACATCAAAACTTGTGCTTTAAACACATTTATATCCAAACCCACAGAGTTGTTAAGAATCCTTGCAAGATACAAGTCTCTTCTGGCTACTTCCACCTACTTGTGGCCTTGCAATTTCAGATCCCCACAGATTCCTTAGAGTGCTAAATGCATGGAAAGTGTAATTCTAAGATTTCAATTATTTTTAAGCACAAGATTATGAAAAATGTTTCTTAAGAAACACATTACCCTAAGTAATGATCTATTCTCAAAGGGTAAGCTTTTCCTTATTATTAAAATAATGTGATTTTCCTTTGAATGCCTTGGAAATAAACATAACCTATATGTGCTTTTCTTTGAAAAAGTAAATTACTAGATTTCTGCTTGAGAAAGAACATTTTCTGGAGAGAAGCAAAGTCTATCAGCACAATCTGTTCAATGACCAATGAATCAATGTCTCAATCCCTGACCACCAAGGGTAAGCCTCCTACCCCTGCTGAGAGTGGCCTCTCTCCTTCCCTCCACCCTGGCACACTCTCTCAGGTCCTTCTCAAGTCCTCCAGGGAAGCAGGACCTCAGATAATGCAGGAAGAGGGAGCACATATGCCAGTCCATACCCACATTCACCCTTAAATGCTGCTTTTCAATTCTCATCCCACGGCTTCAGAGACGGTGTGCAAAAAGTCCAATGTGTCCCCTGTCCCCTGTGGTTGAAAAAAGGGACTGCAATATCTCTTTATATCCCCCTCCTCCAATCCAAACATTTTTGAGGTCACTGAGCTGGTAAATCCTGCAAGCCCTCACTGAAGAAAATTGGTCTTAAATACAAGCTTCTTGAGGACCAGGCAACCACGCTCTGCTCTCATTTGTTTCTCCACGTTCACTGTTTCTCCCAGCAGAACTCCGGGCTCTTATCAAAAGAGATGCCACCAAATACTTTTATTTTTCTGTTGAATTACAGATCTATGAAATAATTTAGAACTCATCTGGCATTTCAACTTACCCACCTCCCTCATCACCTTAGAGCTGATCAAAGGAGTCCCAGCTCATCAACTAAGCAAGCCTCCGTGAATCATGCCCAGCAAAAGAGACACAACAGCCCCCGTGCAATCTGCACAAAAGACAGATGCAAAGGAAGCTGCCAGGTTAGCCTCCCAGACTGCCAAAGAAATGTCAACTGATTATACCCCAGGAGGAAAGGGGACAGATGGATTGACATGAATAACGTCATTAGCCTCTTTGCCTCTGAGAATTAGAAACAGGGAGAAAATGCAAAAGTGTTTACCCATAGACTCCACAACGTTAGGGTCGGGTAATATTTTGGTTGCTAAAATATTGCTAAAAGATGTATTTACTCTTTATTACATATTCTTCCATTTCTTTTGTGAACTGGCTATGAATTCCAAAGTGAAATCTATTAGAATTCAACGGATCATCTTGTGACCACACTCAGGGAATCACAATTATATACACATTTATAGGGTACTGCTCTGCAAACATAAACAACATTGTGACAAGGGACCTGCAACAAGAAAAAAGGAAGAGAGTCTTTAAATGTTCAAAAGGATAAAAATAGAAGAGAGAAAAAATTTTAATGACAAAAAGTATACATCCAAGAGAGAAAACAAATGATAAAACAGGATGAAGAGGGAGGGAAGGGGCAACGTTAAGAGAGGGTCTGATGGGAGATGAGCGATATTTATGGGGCTAATCCTCCCTCTTTCGGGCTCATTATTGCCTTTCCCCTGTCGCTCCCCAAAGGCTCCCGCCTGGCTTGTGTTCACAGATGCATGTTTATTCTCCCTGCACTCAGCTGTCAGAAACTTCATCTGTTAAAATGTTAGCTTCAAAGACTGTGAAAAAGAAAGCCGATATAGTAAATCTAATTCATCAACTAAAACAATGACAAAAACATAACATTTATTTTTGAGTGAGCTATGTTGAACCTCTATAATAGTGACATAATTGCCCATTTTAGATTAAATAATTAAAATTTTAATAAAACTAAGAGAAAAAGGAACGTCATTCATATAGTGTGATGAGCATTTGATTTTACATTAAGTTAATGTTATGAGAACAGTGAAAAAAAGGAAAAACGGACACAAAGTGCATTGAGAAGCAGGAATATAAATATTAGAGGAAAATTTGTCAGAGTTTAAGAAGAAGTTTCCAGAACTGGGAACAGTATCTGTTCCCACAAGAGCAGCATTCATAGGGCATGAGATGGAGTACACAGAAGGTCTTGCCTCAGTAATAGTAATGATTAAATCTAGACTAGGCAATGCTCCAGTATTGCTTAACCAATATTAGCAAGACCCAAAAGGATAAAACGTTTCCAAGTAACTTAACTGTGTCAAAGAACAAAGCGCAAGAATATTTCTAGGAAGGCAAAAATATCCAGTACTCAGCAAGTTAAAATTCACAATGTCTGGCATCCAAACAGAGATTACCAGACAAGTAAGGAAGCATGAAAATATAACCCATAATACGGAAGTACATCGATGAATCAAAAAAAAAAAAAAACTCAAAACTTTTTTAAATGTCAGAATTAGCAAAGACATTTTAAAAGTTATTATAAGTCTATTCTCAATACTCAAAAAGTTAACTCGATCCATGAAAGATAACATAAATCTTCTAGAAATAAAATCAATAATATTTGAGATGAAAATACACAGATGGAAGTAGCTATACACTAGAACTTGCAGGAGAAAAAGTGAGTATATTTGAGGACTTTGCATTAGAAACAACTCAAAATAAAATATAGAGAGCAAACAAAAGAAAAAATAAAAGAGCGTAAGTGAGATTTTTGAATTGAATAAAAATGGAAACATAATATTGTGGGCTGCTTAAATAAGAAATATTTAAGAAAATTTACAACGACTGAAGGTCTATTTTTTTTAAAAAAAATGTTTCAAATCAATATCCTTAGCTTCCACTTTATAAAACTGGAAAAATTAGATAATATTAAACCCAAAGTTAGTAGAGGAAAGAAAATAATAAAGATCATATTAGAAGTCAATAAAATAGAAAACAAAAACAATACTGAAAAATCAATGAAACAAAAAGTTCTTCAAAAAGATCAATAAACCTTTACCAGACTGATAAGGAAAAAAAACAAACAAAACAGAGAATAAACAAAATTACTAACATTGGGAATAAAAGAAGAGACATCATTTCAGGGCCTACAGATGTCAAAAAGAAAACTAAGGGAATGTTATGAACAACTTTATGCTGATACATTCTACAATGTAGATGCAACAAATTCTTCAAAGATGAACTATTGAAGCAAACTCAAGAAACAATAGATAACATGAATAAACCTCTATCTATCAAAGAAATTTAATTTTTAGATAAAAACCTTCCCACAAACATGATTTCAAGCATAAATTCTACCAAGCATATAAGGAAGAATTAATATCAATTCTATGTAAACTCTTCCAGAATACTGACAAGTAGAGAACACCTCCCAGTTTATTCTCAGGTTAAAATTACCATGACCCCTGAATCACAAGTAAATTTCAAGGGAGGAAAACTGCAGATCGGTATCCCTCATGAACATTTTGGCAGAAGTTTTCAATAGAATTTTGTAAATCAAATCTAACTACATATAAAAGGATAATATATCTTGACCAAGTTTCCAACAATTCAAGGAAAGTTTAACTTTTTTTAAGTCAATCAATGTAATTCAACATACTAAGAAAAAAAAATTGGTTTATCCCAATAGACATGGGAAAAACATTTGATGAAAGTCAGCATCCTTTCCTTGTCTTACAAAACTCTCGGCCGGGTACAGTGGCTCATGCCTGTAATCCCAGCACTCTGGGAGGCCGAGGCGGGCAGATCATGAGGTCAGGATGTCGAGACCATCCTGGCTAACAGGGTGAAACCCCGTCTCTACTAAAAATACAAAAAATTAGCCAGGCGTGGTGGCGGGTGCCTGTAGTCCCAGCTACTTGGGAGGCTGAGGCAGGAGAATGGCGTGAACCTGGGAGGCGGAGTTTGCAGTGAGCCGAGATCGCACCACTGCACTCCAGCCTGGGAGACAGAGCGAGACTCGTCTCAAAAAAAAAAAAAACAAAAAAACTCTGCAAATGAGGAAGAGAAGAGGACTTTCTCAACTTGAGACAGAGCATCTGTGAAACAACTATTACAAACATACTTAACAGTAAAAAGACTGACTGCTTTCCTTCTAAATCAGGAACAAGACAAGGATATTGCTCTTGCCACTTCTTTTCAACACTTGAGAGATCCAGCCAGTGTGGTAAGTTGGGGGGAAAAAAATAGAGAGAAAAGCCATCTAGATTGGAAAGGATGAGGCAACACTGTCTTTATTCACAGATGACATGAAAATCCAATGGGATCTACAGAAAAGCTACTGGAATTAATAAACAAGTTTAACAAGACTGTGGGGTATCAAGTCAATGCACAAAAACAATTTTATTTCTGTATACTAGCAATAAACAATTGAAAATTTACATTAAAAATACTCCTTATATGATAGCCTACAAAAATAAGAAATAGAGATGAATATGACAAAAGACGTGAATGACCTATACAATGGAAACCAGCAAATATTTCAGAGAAATTTTAGCAGACCTAAATAAATGGAGAGATATGCCATGTTCACAGGTTAGAAAACTCATATTGCTAAGGTGTCAATTCTCCCCCAAGTTAACTGTGTATTCAAATCAATTTTAATCAAAACTTAACAGGCTTTTCAATGCAAAAATTGACAAACATTGCAAAATTCACATGCAAATTCAAAGAACCTAGCATAGCCAAAACAACATTTTCAAAAAGGATAAAGTCATACAACTAACACCACCTTATTTCAAGAGTTATTTTAAAGCTACAGTAATTATGATAGTGTGGTATTGGTATAACTATACATGGAGAGATCAATGAAACAGAATATAGTGTCCAGAAATAGACTGAAACATACCTGAACAACAGATTTTGACAAAGGTAGTTAGTTCAATGAAAAAGAAACATCAATAAATACTGCTAGACTAATTTGACATCTGTATATCCATAGGCGAAAACATCCATACCCCAAAAAAAACTTCAACCCAGACCTTCCACTATACATAAAAATCAAGTGGAAAAGAACCAGAGACCTAAATGTAAAACCTAAAACTATAAACTTCTGGAAATAAACACAGGAAGAAAACCTTTATGATCTTATATTGGGAAAGGATTTCTTTGGTTCAATACCAAAAGCACAATTTGTAAAAAACACTTCACTACACTGAAAAACTTTTGTCTTTTGAAACATACAGTACACTGCTAAAAGACGATGAAAAGACAGACTGGGAAAGAATATTTGTATAGCATATATCTGAATATCCAAATATGTAAGGAACTCTTGAAATCCAACAATAAGGAAATAAACAACTCCATAAGATAATGGGTAAAAGAGTGGAACAGCCACTTTGCCTAAGAAAATATTCAGCAACTAATCACATGAACAGGTGTTCAACATCACTCGTCCTTAGGGACATACAAATCAGGAGCACTGCAAATCTACTCGAGTGGCTAATTTTAAAGAGACTGACCATACCAAGTGTTGACAGAAATAAGGAGAACCTGAAACACTCACCCACTGCTGATGAGAACATAAAATGATACTATCACAGTGGAAAACTTGTGGGTTATTTCAGAAAACATTAAATGAACACTTACCGTATGATCCAGCCAATACACCCCTGAGTATTTACCCAAGAGAAATGAAAGCATATGTCTACACAAAGACTTGTACATGAATGTTCATAGCAGCCTTTTTAATTTAATAGTCAAACCTGGAGACAGCCTGTCTTAATCCATTCAGGCAGTTATAACGAAATAGCTGTAACAAAATACCATAAATACCATCTCTCAAATAGATGTGAGGAATACATTTCTGTTGTTTAAAGCCTTTTGGAGGCTGGAAAGTCCAAAATCAAGTCTCCAGCAAATTTGGTGTCTGGTTAAGGGCCCTCTTCCTGGTTCATAAATGGCCTTTTTGCTTTAATCTCACGTGGTGGAAGAGGCAAGAAATCTTTCTCCAGTCTCTTCCATAAGGACATTAATCCCATTCAGGAAGGCTCTGACATCAGGATCTAATCACCTCCCAAATGCCCCACCTCCTAATAAGCATCATTTTACTCCATTTTGTACTGCCATAACAGAATGCCTAAGACTGGGGAATTTATAAAGAACAGAAATTAATTTCCTCACAGTTCTAGAGGCTGGAAATTCCAAGATTCAGGCACCGGCACCTGGTGGGGGTGCTGCATCTTCACACAGTGGAAGGCAGAAAGGCAACAGAAAACCAATCCCTCAGTCAAGACCGTTTGCAAGGACACCTGATCCCATTTGCAAGGGAGGAGCCCTCATGGCCCAGTTATCCTTTAAATGTTCCACCTCTTAATCCTATCCATTGGCAGCACCTGAGGACTCATTCAAACCACAACAATCTGATTCTGGCCCCCTAAACGCTGTCCTTTTCACATCTGGAATACATTCACTCCATGCCAATAGCCCAAAAGTATTAACTCATCTCAGCATCAACTTTGAAGCCTAAAGTCCAAAATCTCATCCAAACATTGCATGAGTGACATTCAAGGTATAATTCATCCCAAGGCAAATTTGCCTCCAGCTGTGAGTCTGTGAAATCAAACAAGTTATATACTTTCAAAAGACAATGGAGGGCCAGGCATAGGATAGTGCCAAAAGAGAGGAAAGAACAGGGTAACAGGTCCCAAGTAAGTCCAAAACCCAAAGGGGGCAAGCATTACATCTTAAGACTGAAGAACAATCTTTGACTCAATGTACTACCTCCTGGACACACTGGGGTAGAGGATGAACCCCCAAAGCCCTGGGCAGCCCCACTTTGCTGGCTTTGCGGGACCCACACCTTAGCTCTCATACATTCAAGTCAAATGCCTATGGCTCTGCCAGGCTGGCGTTGCATATTGATGGCTCTACATTCTGGGGTCTTGGTGGCAGCCAGGCCCCAAGACTCCACTACGTAATGCGTTATGGAGGCTGTCTGTGATGGTTCCACCCCTGTGGCAGTTCTCCGCATGGGCCTTCTCTGAGATAGGCTTTGACATCTGGGAGGAGGAAGGCATGCCACCACAGCTCTTGCATTCTGTGCACCCACAGAATCAGTACTAAGGGTACACTGCCAAGGCCTAGAGCCACTGTCAGAGCCACAGTTCAGCCTGCTTCAGCAACAGCCAGGGTGTCTGGGAAGTGCTGTGCCAGAATGTGGAGAAAAGACTTAAAGTACCCTTGGGAAGTAAGTCCTGAGGTCCCACAGGTGCCCTGCATCCATTCTGCCTTCAAGGTTGTAGCATTTGGAGTCTGCCATGGGAAGGCCTTGAACCTCTTTCAAGTGTCTTTGAGGTCATTCTCCTATTGTCTTGATGTATATAGCCTCTGGCTTCCTTTTATCCGTACTAATCTCCTTGCCAAACAGTCATTTGGCCACACCCTTGGTTTTCTCTCCTAAACACATTTTTTTAGTCTTTAAATGGCCAGGCTGAGAATTTTGCAAATCTCTACGTTGTCCTTCCCTTTTAATTATAAATCATCTTTAAATATTTCTCTCTTCTCATATTTTACTGTAAGCATGTAAGAGAAGCCACGAAGGATCCTGAACACCTTGCTGCTTTGGGATTTCATCTGCTGAATATCCTAGCCATTGCTTTTAATTGCTGCCTTCCAGAAAGTCCTACAGCATGTATATAATTCTTAGCCGCCTTATAACAAGGGTGACCTTTCCTCCAGTTTTCAATACCTTGTTCCTCATTTCCCTCTGAGACTTCATCAAAATAATCATCACTGCCAACACCACTTAGGTAATCTCTAAGGAGAATGAGGCTTTCCCTTCACCTCTCCTCTTCTTCTGAGCTCTCACCAGAATCACTCTTAATGCTTCATTCACTGCAATATAGGCTTTTTTCCAGCGTTCACTTCAGAACTGTCCCAAGCACTAACCACTGCCCAGTTCAAATCCCACTTCTACGTTTTTTGGTATTTGTTATAGCAACACTCTCCTCCTCTGACTTACCCTATCAAGTCCTGCCCTAGTCCAGTTGTGCTCCTATAACAGAATGCCTGAGACTAGATGATATATAACGAACAGAAATGTATTCCTTCACATTTCTGGAAGCTGGAAAGTGCAAGATCAAGGTGCTGGCATAATCTGGTAAGGGCTTTCCTGCTGTGTCCTCACATTGCAAAAGGCAGAAGGGTAAGAGGGAACCAACCGCCTTTATCAAGCGCCTTTATAAAGACATCTGATCTCATTCACAGGGAAGAAGCCTCACCACCTCTTAAAGGCTACACCTCTTAATATTATCACATTGGCACACCTGAATTTTGAAAAGGAAACATTCAAACCACAGCAATATCGTATTGGGGGTTAGGATTTCAACATACAAATTTTGGGAGACATAAACATAGTCCAGCCCAAATGTCCATCAACAGATGAATGATAACAAACTCTGGCATATATCTATATAATGAAACTCTATTCACCAATAAAACAGGATGAAGTGTTGATACAACTCAAACATGGATAAATCTCAAAAACCTATGCTGAGCAAAAAGCAAAACAAAACAAACAAACAAAAAACCCAGACAAACAAGAGTACATTCTATACAATTATATGTATAGAACATTCTAGGAGACACCAATCAGTGCAGACAAAAGATGAGGGGGGACACATGAGAGGAAGGAATTATGAAGGAGCAGCAGGAAACATTTGGGGGTAGATGAATATGTTCATTCCCTTCATGATGGTGATGGTTTCCTGGGTTTTCACAGTTCACCATAGGGTATCATTTAAATATGTGCAGTTCATGGACATAAAGATGGGAACAACAGATAGTAGAAACTCCAAAAGGAGGGAGATAAGGAGGCAGGCAAGGGCTGAAAAACTTCCTATTGGGTACCATGTTCACCATCTGGGTTCCAGGATCCACCGAAGCCCCAACCTCAGCCTCATGCAATATACCCTTGTAACAAACCTGCACGTTTCCCCTGACTCTAAAGTTAAAATTAAAACACAATAAATAGATAAATACATACGTGCAGTACATGGATGTTGATTATGCCCCAAAAAACTAAACAAAACAAAGACTATCCCACTCCACTCAATGTTCATTCACTTCAATCAGAAGATGCTTCAGGCTCTACCCACCTTCGAAACTCAACGGGGTCCCAGCACAAAAATTGAACCTGGCACAGCGCCTGAGGCAATACCCGCCTCATGCAACGAAACAACCAGGCATGACACATACTTATCCATAAAATCTTCATACAAAAGAGTTCATACAGAAGTGTTACAGGAGCCTAGAAATCCTTCCTTGGAAATTCACACTTAGCTGTTATTTTCAAAAACCTAGGTAATAGTCACTTAGGGCTTTGGAATCAAATTGAGGGTTTTCTTTTTTCTGTTCCTTTTCATTCTATGGCATGTTATGCTTTGTTAATATATTCATTGCTTCATCAAACATTTATTTAGCAACTAATGTACACAAAGAAATGGACTAACTGCAGTTAAGGAGAAAAAAGGTTTGCTTCCTTTTCTGATAAAATCTGCACTAATTTGTTTTAAAACAACTTAGGTTTAAAAAACGAGAAAATAGGGGTAAATGCATGAATAGAGTAAAAAGGACCTCAAAGTAAAAAAGGAATGAGTGAAGCAGAGTCATGAACAAGGGTTTTCAGGGAGGAAGGGTGTGTTTTTTCATTCATTTATCCATGTGTTCATGTATTCATTCATTCAACAAAAATTCTTTAAGCCATTATGCCCTAAATCTGTACACAGATATTCTGCATGAAAATAAAAGGGAGTCTCAGCCTCCCAGCCATCTTCCTTTACCCTCAGTCCTTCTGTGAGGAGTAAAGGTGGAGATGGAAGTTTGGATAGGAAGGAGGGTTTGTATTTGAGAAGCAGTGCTGAAGCTGCAACTCTGTGCTGGCCAAGGTGCTAGGTGTCAGAGTGCCAGGAAGGATGAGACTGTGGTTTCCACCTTGGAGGCACTCACACAATCAACGGGAAAGAATCAGGGAAATACATGATTGCAAACACATGATAAATATTTTAACAAAATGCACCAGATGCCACAGGATCATAAGAGAGAAAGTATCTTTGGAGGCTAGAAAGGCTTCACGGAGAAGGAAGAATTGCACGGAGCACTGTGGATAAGGTTCCCAGTGAGAAGAGCAGGACAGGCATGTTCCCAGGAACTCTTTTGTATGGAAGTTGTGAGGTAAGACCGATAGATATTAAAGGAATATCATGTCAGCACAGGGGATGGAGAGCAAGACCAGTGGCAGGGGAACCAGTTGGGAAATGACTACAAAGTCCAGGCAAGAAATGGCAAGATGTTGAATGAAAACTGTGGTGTTTAGGCTGGAAAAGACGGCAGAGACTTGAAAAATATCTAGGATAGAGTCACTCAGAGTGAATGTTTAATTAGAAGTGCAGGCTTAGGGCAAGAAAGGGTCATGTGTGAGCCTGAGTTTCCGCCATAGGTCATGGAAAAAGAGAGAATATGGTCCAGGAAGAAGAGGATGCATTCATTATTGGCAATGGTGCATTTGAGATGTGGAGGGCATTGCCACACAGAGCAAGACACATTTCCTAGCTGCAGAGGTAATTAGGGTTCACTGCCCCAGGCTAAGTTGTCAAATGCTGCAAGAGGACCCGATCTTATAAGTGTGAACAGTGTCACTTAGGCTTGGCAAGTAGGTGGACATAGGCCTTTTAAACATGAGGTGTTTCAGCATAATGATGGGGCAGAAGTTACATGAAATGGGAAGACTGCAGAGGAGAGGAGGAAAAGAATGACCCCCAAAATGATACATAGGTGAGGATCTCTTATCAGAAATACTTGTGACCAGAAGTGTTTCAGATTTCAAATTTTTTGGATTTTAGAATATTTGCATTATACCAACTGCTCATCCCCAACCCCAAAATTCAAAATCTTAAATGCTCCAGTGAGCATTTTTTTTTTTTGAGCATCATGTCAGCACAGAAAAAATTTCAGATTTTGAAGCATTTCAGATTTCAGCCTTTCAGATTAAAAATACTCAGCCTATAATACATGACCAGGTCAGAACTTCCAAGAAAATTCTGGAAATGCTAGTTTTCCTAGAGATGTTCTATGAGAAATAAAAATGTTCATGTTCTTCTAGAGTTTGAATCTTTAAAAGGATGAGTACAATTGATTGTTCTACATGACAGTCGCCCTCAAGAAATGTGTGCTATGTCCCAGTTGGCTCCCTAAGAAATGATGAAGCAGAAAGTGAGAACAGATCCACAGATGGCATTTACCAACTACTATTCAGCTCACTTGTTGACTAACTCCTGCTCAATACAGGTGCAGATCAGATAGTGCCAAGAAATGGGCAGCTACCAGGTGCAGGCACTGTACTAGGCAGTACACTCCAGGGACAGGCAGTCAATGAGGGAATGAGGGCATAGGCAAAAGTGACTGCTGCTTCCACAAGGAGAGTCCTGGGTACTAGGGCACTGCATGAGGAGAGGAGCTATATGGGAGGGGGTGAAAGAATACCTCCAGGGAATAGGCGATGAAGCTCAACTCCAAAAAGAGTAGGAGTCATCACAGGGAAGAGAAGGTTCAAGAGTGTTTCTGCAGAGAAATCAGCATGTGCAAAAGACCTGAAGTGGAAGACAGCATGCCACATCCATGGTCATCAGCTTGTCCGTGATTGCTAGCCAAACTCCAAGGCTATCAGAGTTTCAATCCTGGTTCCACCAGCTAAAAGTTGTGTGACCTTAGGCAAGGTATATATAACCAGCTTTTCCCTTCCTCAGCTCCCTTGTCTGTAAAATGAGGACCTTTATGCGGGCTATTTGGAAGGATCCAGAGAGCTATCACACAGAAGCACATAACTGGTATGTATTAGCTATTACTATTAGTATTGCATATCTTATTTTGTACTATGTTTCTAAGAAAATTTAAATATTGATTATTATCTTTTCTGCTAAAAGATCATATGGATATATTTTTTACTTTCATAAAGCAACTTATTGAGGTACAGTTTATAGATAAAACAATCATCCATTCTAAGAGTACTGCTCAACAATTTTTAGCAAATGTTTTATAGTCAAGCAATCATCACCACTGATACAGTTTGGATATGTGTCCACTCCAAATCTTATGTTGAACTTTGATTCCCAATGTTGGAGGTGGGAGCTGTCTGGGTCACGCGGGTGGAGACCTCATGAATGGCTTGGTGCCCGCCTCTGGGCAAGGAGTGAGTTCTCACTCTATTTGTTCACAGGAGAGTTGTTAAAAGGCCCGCACCCCCTACCTCCCCTCTCTTGTTCCCTCTTTCTCCATAGGACATGCTGACCCTCCTTCTACTTCTGCCATGATTGGAAGCTTCCTGAGGCCTCCACAAGATGCTGATGGTGCCGTGCTTCTTGCACAGCCTGCAGAACCATGAGCCACGTAAACCTCTTTTCTTTTTTATCTTTCTTTCTTTCTTTTTTTTTTTTTTTTTGAGACAGTCTTGCTCTGTCTCCCGGGCTGGAGTGCAGTGGCGCCATCTCGGCTCACTGCAAGCTCTGCCTCCTGGGTTCATGCCATTCTCCTGCCTCAGCCTCCTGAGTAGCTGGGACTCCAGGTGCCCACCACCACGCCCAGCTAATTTTTTGTATTTCTAGTAGAGACAGGGTTTCACCCTGTTAGCCAGGATGGTCTCAATCTCCTGACCTTGTGATCCGCCCACCTTGGCCTCCCAAAGTGCTGGGATTACAGGCGTGAGCCACCACACCCAGTCATAAACCGCTTTTCTTTATAAATTACCCAGCCTCCAGTATTCCTTTGTAGCAACACAAACAGACTAAGGCAACCACAATCCAGTTTTAGAAAATTTCCATCACCCCAAGAAGTTTCCTCATGCATTTTTGCAGTCATTCTCTACTTTCACCCCCAGGCAAGTACTGATCTACTCTCTCTAAATATAGTTTTGCCTTTCTTATATAAATGGAATCATAGGCTATGTAGTCTTTGGTGTCTGGCTTATTTCACTTAGCATAATGTTCCTTAAGGTTCATCAATGTGGTTGCATGTACCTTCTCTTTATTGCCAAATAGTATTACATGGTACAGATAGGCCATATTTTGTTTATTCATTCAACAGTTGAACACTGGGGTTGTTTTTAGTTTAGGGCTGTTTTGAATACCCTGCACAGAAATCATGTGGCATATAATTTGTTTTTTTGTTTTGTTTGAGACGGAGTGTCACTCTTGTTGCTCAGGCTGGAGTGCAGTGGTGCAATCTCAGCTCACTGCAACCTCCACCTCCCAGGTTCAAATGATTCTTCTGCCTCAGCCTCTCCAGTAGCTGGGATTACAGGCACCTGCCACCACGCCCAGCTAATTTTTCTATTTTTAGTAGAGATGGGGTTTCTCCATGTTGGCCAGGCTGGTCTCCAACTCCTAACCTCAAGTGATCCTCCCACCTTGGCCTCCCAAAGTGTTGGGATGGCCTATATTTTCATTTCTCTTGGGCAGATACTTAAGAAGCAGAATTGCTGGGTCATACGGTAACGCTATGTTTAAGTTCTTAAGAAACCTTCAAATAGTTTTCCAGAGTGTCTACCATTTTATATTCCCACCAGCAATGTATAAAGACTCCAATTTCTCCAAATGCTTCCTAATACTTAGTATTGTCAATCTTCAAGGGAAATATTGATACAAAGAGTGTGCCCATTTTTCAACTGGGTTGTGTCTTCTTACTATTGAGCTATAAATGTTTTTTCTATATACTGGACAGATATGTACTTTAAAAATATTTTCTCCCAGTTAGTGGGTTGTCTTTTCATTTTCTTAATGAATAACACTTTGATCTTTTTTTTTTTTTTCATCTCTCAGTTCTCCTGGGAGACTGTTTTTGACTTCTCCTGGGAGACTGTTTTTGACATCTCCTTTAATCTAAGCACATACTATGCCTCATAAGCTCTGGAAGTAGTCTGAAAATACCTTACAATTTTTTGGTGTTTTCTATCAAGTTCAACACCATCTATTCCAAAACAAATCTAGATAGATCATTCTACAGCCAATTCATCTGGCAAATGGATTCCACCATCTTCCCTTTGGAATGATATCATTGGCCTATATTAATGAGGAAAGGCCAGCAAAATATATCACTGTGTTTACTTTAAAGATGTTTTTGAGGACATTGTCATATGGCAAAGAACTCCTCCTTTTCTATGAGGATGTCGGCTGGTCTTGAAGACAGAAATGACTGTATTTTCCTAAGCAATAAGTTTGATTCCCGGGTAGACACCACCACATAACAGTAAGTTTCTCCTTCTGGGAAACTGGCCCTCCGACCCCCTTGGATGATAATTTGTGGATCTCACATATTACAGCTTCGTGACGGATGTGGCATATTCTAAATCCACTGCTCCGCTGGGCCTCATATCATTTCCATCTGCTTCATATTCATTTTATGAATGTATTCTATTGTGTTTGCATGAGAGTGATTTTGACTGGCTGTTATCTAGATTTGTCAACACTACCTCCCCCGCCCCAGGCTCCCCATCTCCCATTCTTCTGAGTCTTAGCGTACAAAGCCCATGATCACAGCAGGACACGTCAGAGTGAGCCCGAAAATGTGGGGAACCAACCTGAGCTCCTGCCTGGAATGGCTCTGGTTGCCGCTAGCATGGAAGAAGCCTTTCCTTTCTTACAGCCGCAGCCAGCAGCATCAACCACCTGTCTTGGTATTGTAATGAAGTAGCGAACGTAATGAAATAAACTAATGATTTCACATTGCAATCTTAACACTTGTCAATTCGCGAAAAGTAAAACAAGTAAGGGGAGAGAGAGGGACTGCATGGAGAGGAAAAGCTGCTTTGGAAACAGGAAGAGCTCTTTGAGGAGAAGGCATTTTAGTATCGATCTGAGTACTGAGAAGAAGAGAGCTTGGTGCAGATCACGAGCAGAGCAGGCTGAGCAGCTGAGATGCAAGGGCAAGGACCCTGGGTGGGCACAGACGTCATGCACTGGTGAGACAGCAGGTTGGAGCACAGGGCCTAAGTGGGAGGCCAGGGAGGTGGGCAGAGGGAAGACTGGGAAGGATGTGAAGGAGAAGGAGAATGCTCACATCAGTGGACTTTTCTTTCTTTCTTTTTTTTTTTGTTATACAGACAGCATCTCATTATGTTGCCCAGGCTGGTCTTGAACTCCTGGCCTCAGGCAATTCTCTCACCTCAGCCTTCCAAAATGCTGGGATTACAGACATGAGCCACCATGCCTGCCCATATCAGTGGGTTGTTTAAGGGAATAAATGTGGTTTTCTCTGGTTACTCTGGCTACTATGTAAGAAGCAGGGGAACCAGAAGAGCAGCAAGGAGGCTGGGAGAAGTGTCCAGATGGAGACGCTGAAGCTGTGGGAAAGCAGGGGTGGGCAGGAGTGGTGAGGGGGGGTTCAATCTGTGCAGCTGTTGCAGGCAGCACACTATAGGATTCTCTGACGAACAAGGACTAGAGTGTGGGGAAGCCGAGAGCCCGTGACTCCAGAATCCTATTGTGGACATTTGATATCTGCGGTGCTGAAACCTCCAAGTGGTCATTTAGGATGTGAGTCTGGCCCTTGGGAGAAGTGACAGCTTGTATTACATGTCAGTGTTACTGCAGTGTGCGGAAGGCACTGGAAAGGCGAGGAGGGGGAGAGAAAGAAGAAGCCAGGGCCCTGTGCCCACGGCCACCTCGGGAAGGTGGGGAGGAGATGCCCTTGAGGAGACCACAGCAAACAGCTGGGAGGCACAGAGCAGATATCGTGGCCAGAGCAGAGGCTGAGGAGATGTGCAGGGAAACCCAAAGCCAGCCACAGGAGGCAGCACACTGGGCTGCAGGCTTCGGAAACTCCGCATCATGCTGGCTGCACAGCGAAGGCAGACGGAGGGGCGAGGTTGCTGGCCAGAAGCAGCATGCCACCATGGGGGAGTTCCAGGGTCAGGTAGGGGTAGAAGAAAGGACAGCTTTTTAAGAAGTGGGAGAACCAGGCTCTGCTGGTCAAGGTGCCCATGAGGGCAAGGACGAGCAAACGGTCGGGGTCCTCCTGACTCTGGTTTGGGCAACCAGGTGGCACTCAGCTCCTGAGAGCGGCTGAGGCAGGGTGCGGCAGTGGGAAAGGTGTCCCAGGAGGCCGTGACTGTAGGGGAAGGGGCAGTGGTAGTGGGAGGACAGCCAAATGAACTTCCTCTTGATAACCTTTTTATTATTTTTTCATGGTGTGAGGCCGTCTGCTGAGAATGTGGCGGGCAGAGAGAATGGTAGCAGAGGCAGAGGATGGACAGGCAGAGAGTGGACGCACAGGAGAGGGGAGACCCAGGCCCTATCAGCAACACTGGCAGCTCAGTCGCCTGGTGCCATCAGTCATCTCTGTGGGCCCCGAAACACAATGCTGGGCTCAGGAGTAAGGAGAGAGGAAGAGGCTACCGGGATGATCCAGCCTGGAGGTCTGTAGGGTAGAGGCTGGAAAAACATCAGAGATATGCATCAAAAAGATTCTCCAAGAGGGGCCAACAGGGTGGGAAGAATGAATGCTGTGGACAGGCAATGCTGGCACAGGAAGGAGTGAGAACTGGTGGCCGCAACACGCTGTTTCCATAAAATGTCGTGGGTGGGAGACAGCATGCTCCCCGTTTCCATCTGGGCACTGGTTGCATGAGCTTATGTGCAAGTGAGCATTCATCAGGCAGCACACTCCTGTGCCCACTTCTGCCTCCTTACTGCAGGTGTGCTGTACCTCAGCAAACCACACACCCTCAGGGGAAGAGACCCAAGAAGGAAGCAAACCCAGCAGAGGAACCAGGGATCAGAGACGGCTGGTGGAGGTTGAACGGCCACATGTTGTGAGTGTCCAAAGTGCCTTCCCCAGGCACACTTGCCATGGCGGGGCTGAGGTGACCACTCTGGCAGAGACTCTGACCCAGAAGGAAACTCAACACGTGCCAGCAACGAGAACAATAATAAGGAGAATATGTTTGTCACTGCATTCAAACACATGGAAAACAGCCAAGGAAGGTGTGCAGAATATTTAGACGTCTGAGCTATGACAAATCACCTAGTTTCCCTAAGCCTCAGTTTCTTCCCTTGTAAAAAGAGCTTCATAAGTGTCCCTGCATTGGGGTCGGTGTGAAGATGTAGTGAGATGATACACAGAAACTGCTTGACACAGTGCCTGAAATATAACAATGCCCCCATAACTACTGTGAACCCCAAAAATCCGAGACAGGTTTCAGTTAATTTAGAAAGTTTATTTTGCCAGGGTTGAGGCTGCAAGTCCATGACACAGCCTCAGGAGGTCTGATGACATGTGCCCAAGGTGGTCAGAACACAGTTTGGTTTTATACATTCTAGGGAGACATGAGACATCAATCAGTGTATGTAAGATGAGCATTGGTTCAGTCTGGAAAGGCCGAACAACTCAAAGCAAAGGCAGGAAGACTGGAAGTGGGGCGGGGCTTCCAGGTCATAGGTAGATAAGAGACAAATGGTCGAGTTATTTTGAGTTTCTGACTAGCCTTTCCAAAGGAGGCAAACAGATATGCATTTATCTCAGTGAGAAGAGGGGCGACTTTGAATAGAATGGGAGGCAGGTTGACCCTAAGAAGTTCCCAGCTTGACTTTTTCCCTTTAGCTTAGTGATTTAGAGGTCCCAAGATTTATTTTCCTTTCACACTATCTATTATTATTTTCATTATCACTGTTAGTAATTATTAAAGGTGCATAGGAAATCACTCAGGACTGTCTCAATGAACAGCAGTTCAGGAAACAGGAGTGAAAGACAAATCTGAAGTCTGTGGAGAACACTAAGTTCTCAGAGGTCACACCAAAAACAGAGAAACACAACCATCCGCTGCCTCAAGGGGAGATAAAGCACATCCCAAAAAAGCCACGTGCAAAAAAATTACAAAGCCACATAGCAGTTAGGCACAAAAAACAAGGTGCCAGGTAAATATATCCATACTGAGGGCATGCAGACAAGAGGGCAAGAGGGGTTCATGGGCAGCTCCTTGAGGACCTGGGGGGGTCTGAGCTTGAAGCAGGAGGCAGGTGTGAGCAAGGAGAGAGTCTCTCTCACCAGGACCAGCGAGCTTTTCTAACCATCCCAGCCTTGGAACGAGGCAGGAACACACGTGGGAGACTTGGGCTGGTGATTGAAGAGGTCAGAAAAATCTGGGAGACAGCAGAAAAACCAATTATTCGAAGCTGCCATTTCCAGCCAGCAAAGTTAACTTTGGGTTTTGAGGGTCCTCAGAATCCTCTCTAAGAACTGAGCAGGAAACAGAGCAACAGATATGATGGTGACAGAGAATTTTTCCCTGCAGCTGTGTGTGGGATGTGCTACATCCCAGAAGAGAGAGGAGAGAAAACCCACACGATGTAATAAGACTTGCACAAAAATGCCAAATTATGACAATAAGTCCTTAAGTGCCGAGGCAGGAATGAGAAGGACATGACTTAGCATTTGGTAATTATGTTGAAGAAATTATGAAATAATAACTATTTATAAACCGATTCTCTTACTAGTCCTGAGCACATAGAATATGTTTTCAGATAAAAATATAGATAATGAAATGCTAGAAAATGTTGTTAAGGTGCATGGGGTTGGTTGCATTGTGATATGTAATATACTAATGATAAGTAGATTACTCTGATGCATCCCGTGCCTGAATCATCTGTTGTCTTGTGTGCAAAATCCATTCTTTTATTAGTAAACTATTAAAAACATCCATGGTCTGGCGTTTATGGGCCTTCTTTATTGCAACTCATTTATAATGTAGAGAATGTGACCTCAACACTCCATAGTTTGCTCTAAGATTTCCAGACTTGCTACATCTTCCAGACACAAAAAGCAAAATACACAGAGAACAAGCCATGGTAAGAACACACACTGTTGTGAACACAGTGCTGGTTTTCAATTAGAATGGAAAGCCGAGCCATGCAGGAATTCCCCACACCTTCTAAAGCAAGTGCATCCAACTCAAGCTATACATGCGCTGATCAATATCCTGACTCAAGGGAAAGAAACAGAAAAGTCTCATCTTCAAAATGTAAGATTGTATTGATTTTTTTCTCCTAAAGGCCCAGAGAGTACAAACTGCAAAACAGCTCTCAGCAACTGAATGCTACATGCTGATCCTCTTCCCACTGAACGTGGCTGTGTGTGTGATGGGTGTGCACTGGGAGTGGAGGTGGAAGCACATCCAACAAAGAGGTAGGATAATGAACCCGATGTAGCTGATGATGCTGCATTCATATTTATAGAGAACCACAGGCTCCTAAAACCCCTATCTCAGCCCTTTGTGTCATACCACAGCACATTCAAGTCCCTCAGAGCTAAGAGCTCCCCTCTGTATTTCACCATGCAGCACCTAACCCATCTTCACAATTGCCATGAAGAAATGATGCTCAGGGGGTTTGAGCAATGTGTGCAAGTTCCCCAAGCAGGTCAAACCCATAAACCGTCTTCACCAACTTCTCACAGCCTGCCTCACATCAACTTGTGAATCCCACTTACTTACATCTCCTTAGAGGCCTCCTGTGGGTTCTCACTGCCAACAGCAAGTCTCTTCTATTTCTTTAAGAATCATCCAATTATTTTTATCACCAACTGCCTTTCTCTTTCACAGGCCATCCAGCTCACATGGCATATATCCAGTAACAGCCCAGCTCTGAGGACCTCCACCCAATGACAGCCCAGCTCTGAGGACCTCCACCCAACCACAGCCCAGCTCTGAGGACCTCCACCCAACCACAGCCCAGCTCTGAGGACCTCCACCCAATGACAGCCCAGCTCTGAGGACCTCCACCCAACCACAGCCCAGCTCTGAGGACCTCCACCCAACCACAGCCCAGCTCTGAGGACCTCCACCCAACCACAGCCCAGCTCTGAGGACCTCCACCCAACCACAGCCTAGCTCTGAGGACCTCCACCCAACCACAGCCCAGCTCTGAGGACATCCACCCAACCACAGCCCAGCTCTGAGGACCTCCACCCAACCACAGCCCAGCTCTGAGGACCTCCACCCAACCACAGCCTAGCTCTGAGGACCTCCACCCAACGACAGCCCAGCTCTGGGGACATCCACCCAATGACAGACAGCCCAGCTCTGGGGACCTCCACCCAGCGACAGTCCAGCTCTGGGGACCTCCCTCCGATGACAGCCCAGCTCTGCGGACATCCACCCAATGACAGCCCAGTTCTGGGGACATCCACCGAGTGACAGCCCAGCTCTGAGGACCTCCACCCAACCACAGCCCAGCTCTGAGGACCTCCACCCAACCACAGCCCAGCTCTGAGGACCTCCACCCAACCACAGCCCAGCTCTGAGGACATCCACCCAACCACAGCCCAGCTCTGGGGACATCCACCCAACCACAGCCCAGCTCTGAGGACCTCCACCCAACGACAGCCCAGCTCTGGGGACATCCACCCAATGACAGACAGCCCAGCTCTGGGGACATCCACCCAACCACAGCCCAGCTCTGGGGACATCCACCCAACCACAGCCCAGCTCTGAGGACCTCCACCCAACAACAGCCCAGCTCTGAGGACCTCCACCCAACCACAGCCCAGCTCTGAGGACCTCCACCCAACCACAGCCCAGCTCTGAGGACATCCACCCAACCACAGCCCAGCTCTGGGGACATCCACCCAACCACAGCCCAGCTCTGAGGACCTCCACCCAACGACAGCCCAGCTCTGGGGACATCCACCCAATGACAGACAGCCCAGCTCTGGGGACCTCCACCCAGCGACAGTCCAGCTCTGGGGACCTCCCTCCGATGACAGCCCAGCTCTGCGGACATCCACCCAATGACAGCCCAGTTCTGGGGACATCCACCGAGTGACAGCCCAGCTCTGAGGACCTCCACCCAACAACAGCCCAGCTCTGGGGACCTCCACCCTATGACAGCCCAGCTCTGGGGACCTCCACCCGATGACAGCCCAGCTCTGGGGACCTCCATCCTATGACAGCCCAGCTCTGGGGACCTCCACCCTATGACAACCCAGCTCTAATATCCACCCAACAACAGCCCAGTTCTAATGACATTGCTCTCCAGCTCTGGAGCTCCCAGGGACTGGATAATGTGGACCATGTGTAAAGCTAAGACCACACATCCTAGCACTTCGATTACTTACCCATCACCAAAACAGTAACATGCTGTGGGTTCCAGGGAAGATGCTACCCTGAATTCTCCCCTTGTCCAAACCATGCCTTCCCAACAAGGCTCATCCAGAACTGGAACTCCACATTTTTTAAAGACAGTCCTTCAGATCTGATAATTGGATGGAATCTCTCTCTCCCCCTGGCTCCCTCCCTCACCCATCACACGTAATGCGTCATGCTTCTCTTAGGGGTACTGATTTTGTTTTCCCTTGCTCCATATTTTTCTTCTCTCCCATTGGAACAGACACCTCTTTACAAGCTGAGCTGGATCTTCGTCTTGTCAGTCTGGTATTTGGCGTTAACCAACAGAACTCAACAGCTGTAACAAATCCAAGCATTCCAAAGCCATTTGCCTCTTAGGCCAAAGGTAGAGATCCCTTGATCCTTGTAAATGATATTATCCTCTGTTAATCATTTTAAAGGAAGAAGAGTTCTCACTTCTGCAAGTACTTCCACAATCAGTTTATCTCTCATTCTGTCTCATTCTTTCTCTTTTGCCCACTTTGGAAAAGAAAAACAACCAAAAAAAATGTCATACATAACCTATCTATGGCAGCACTGTTTAGTGTTCTTTTCTGGAAGCTGTTGGTCCTGCACACACCTGAAAACAAAAAAGAAACTTCCCCAAAGGTCTAGTCAAAGGCCAGAATTGGCAAAGGACAACTTGTACAATTTAATAGCTTATTTCCTTTTTTTTTTTTTTTTTTTTTTTTTTTTGGGGACGGAGTTTTGCTCTTGTTACCCAGGCTGGAGTGCAATGGCACCATCTCGGCTCACCGCAACCTCCGCCTCCCAGGTTCAAGTGATTCTCCTGCCTCAGCCTTCCCAAGTAGTTGGGATTATAGGCATGCGCCACCAAGCCCGGCTAATTTTGCATTTTTAATAGAGATGGGGTTTCTCCATGTGGGTCAGGCTGCTCTCGAACTCCCGACCTCAGGTGATCCGCCCACCTCAGCCTCCCAAAGTGCTGGGATTACAGGCGTGAGCCACCGCGCCCAGCCTTAATAGCTTATTTCTATTAATACTTATAAAGAATCCATACTAACGCTGCAAAACATTTTGCATACAATCTCAAGATTAATATGATGCTCAATGTGTTTTTTTTCTTATTATACTCTTGTCCATAGTTATTCCCCAGCTGATCCAGATAATCCACCTTTCCTCCTTAGCAGCAGGCTTTGGATGGCTGTAGCTATCTCAGATATTCAGAACACCACCCAGCATCCATCATTCTCCACAAGGTGGCCAGAATGATTTTTCAAAAATGCCAACTTAATCCTGTTACTCCTGAAGCTGTACACCTCCGTGCTCCCACACTGCTGAAGTGTGGCCCTCTTGGGCTCAGCTCGCAAGCCCAATGTGATCAGATCTGACCCCCTCTTCAGCCTGCCTCTCCCCACACTCGCTGCTGACACGCTGTGGGGCCACTTCACCCTCTGGTGGCCTGGACAAGCTCTTCCTCTGCTGCAATGCTTCCTCCACTGCCCTTCACCAGGCCCCTCTGTGCATCTCCTCATGGTCCCCACCGCCACCTGGCAAGTGGGGCTTCCTACAGGTTGCCTGCATGCACCACACTGACCTCTGGGCGGGCACATGCACATTGGTCTGAATTGTAATTATTCCTGCCATGTCCACAACAGCACAGCAAGCTCCTGGTCTTCGCTCTGCATGCGAAGCATTTGGCATAGTGCTAGGCACACGGCAGGTGCCCATGAGTGTTTGCTCCACAGATGTGGGACCAACTAAAGAGTGAAGGAACGACCCTGCTCAGCACGGACTGTTCCAGGACTCCGCACACACACTGACAGGTATGCCTTTCTTTCCAGGAACTCAGGTTGGCACCCTCTATAAATGGAATGTGCTTGGTTTCAATTTCACACTTCAAATCAGGCATAAAATCATTATATGAAAATCCATGGCACAATGATTCAAACAATTGTCAATCGTTCCCAAAATTGTTATTATTCAAATTTTATTCACACTTTAATAGGCTCCATTTTGCAATATCCATGGGTAAAAGCTAAGTTTTAAATATTCAGCTTTGAATGGCTGACAACACTACTTAGCAGATATTTATTATCATTCAAGCACAGTGTTTTAAAATGTCTCGAGGTGTGAACACATTGATCCCTGCATTGTAGCTTATCGTCCTACATTGACCACTGTTTCTGTCATGAAATACGTCAGATCATCAGTTTGGACACAGCTATGCTAAGAATGGTCAGCTCTGAATATTAACTTCACAAGCCAGTTGAAGAAATTAGGACAATAAGAGAAAGATGAGAAACAGTTAAATCCAAAAATTCACCCAATAACTGATATCATAACCCCAAACCGGCAATTACCAAACCTGACTGGTCATTGAAACCTGTCTTACTGTCAGGCCTCTGAGCCCAAGCTAAGCCATCATATACCCTGTGACCTGCATATATACATTCAGATGGCCTGAAGTCACTGAAGGATCACAAAAGAAGTGAAATTTAAATGGCCTGTTCCTGCCTTAATTGATGACATTCCACCACAAAAGAAGTGAAAATGGCCGGTCGTTGCCTTAACTGATGACATTACCTTGTGAAATTCCTTCTCCTGGCTCAACCTGGCTCAAAAAGCTCCCCCACTGAGCACCTTGTGACCCCCACTCCTGCCCGCCAGAGAACAACCCCCCTTTGACTGTAATTTTCCTTTACCTACCCAAATCCTATAAAACGGCCCCACCCCATCTCCCTTCACTGACTCTCTTTTCAGACTCAGCCCGCCTGCACCCAGGTGATTAAAAACCTTTATTGCTCACACAAAGCCTGTTTGGTGGTCTCTTCACACGGACGCGAGTGAAACTTACCTGTCACCTCTATCAGCTGCTGTCAGTCATTATGTTTCTCCTGGCTCTCTGATCCCTAGCTCAATCACACAGCATTGTAGAACTTGGTGTCTGAAATATCCATGTGATGAAGATTCAAAGGTGCTGTGACTTAGGAAGACGAGACCGGGGCCAGCAGGCATCATTTCAGAGTATCCAGGGACCCAGACGGTCAGGTTTTTAAAAATTGGCAACTGTACCATCTCTTCCCCTCTCCCCACCAAAAGGAATTAGATTTTACTTGGACCACAAATACCTTCTCTTAGGAATACCAAGAGTCTCTGATTCATGAGCTGTTACATTCTTTCTCCTTAAACCTTCTTTATACATGTATAAGGCCTTTACACATACGCAATCCCTGAGGATTTTCTAGCTACTTCAAAAGGGAGGAAGATTCCCCAAAAGGGAACCCGGAATCGAGGCTGAAGGACGAACTGCTGAGCAACAGGAACACCTTACTTCTGCAACATGGAACCTATATTCTAGTGAAGTGCATTGTGCGGATATTCCCAAGATTCTGTTTATCAGAAAAGTGTTAAAAAAAATGTTAATATTATCATTGGCCCAAATAAGGCACTCAAAGGCGATGCAAGCAAGATCCTGCAGGGGTGTGTGTAGGGGGGGAGACCGCCCCAACATGTCAAATCTCAGTAAACACTTCATTCTGCAAGGCTTTCACCCTCCTCCATCCGCCCAGGGGTCCCCACAAGCTCTCCTGAGGGGACCCGAAAATGTGTGGATGCTCCGGCTGTGGGAATGCAGGGAGTGCTGCTAGGCGCAGTAAGTAGGGACAGAGAAGCTGAACCTCCTGTAGGAGTCCAGAATATGCCACCCCAAAATATGCTTCTTTGGCATAATGATGATTTTAAGCTGGTAATTTTGAGAAACTGCAGGCAGGAGAAGCTCTGGAAACAGAGCAGAAGTGGCCCTTTGGAAGGGAAACTTGCATCTAAGAAGGAAATCTCCATTTGTAAGGGTGTCTTCCTCTGGGTACCAGGAAGAAGAGGACTCTAAATCACTCATCAATGGAGAGGCACCCGCTGAAATCTGCATAACAAGCCTTATTCTTGCTCCTCTAGGTCACCTCCCCAAGCCAGGCCTCCCCACTCCCTTCTTCGTTTCAGCAGAGGATGACAGTTAACCTGAATTCAAAGCCACCTCTTTGAGATGTACTCATTTCTCTGGGTATCTCACAGCTGCACATGGGCATGCATTAATCTTCTGCTTGTTTTTCTCTTGTTGATCTGTCTTTTGTTACAGAGCTCCATCTCAACTAAGAACTGTAAAGGGTAGAGGGGAAATGATTTGTCTACTCCTGCACCCCTACCTAAGGGAAAGAGCCTGCACCACAAAATATAGAGCCCACCTCAAATGTCTACAGTGCTCCCTGACAGGCATCATAAATCTGACGAGACACGGCTGCCTGGTGAGTCAGTGGAGACACCAAGAAAGAGCCAGGACTAGCAGATTTCAGCTGCACCTTCATTGCTCCCAGAGGATGTAGTGGCATCTGAGAACATCAAAGAAAGACCACTGTACATGATAATTCAATTAAAGCTTCCTGATGTGGTCACAGGTTACTTTTCTAACTGTAGTTCCACACCAAGCTCAGTTTTCCATCTACTCAATATTGCTAAGAAAAAAGTTTTACATTCTTTAAATTGAAATGCAATCCATTTTTTTTAATGAGCCCCAGTATATGCAGGTTCCATGCAATAAATCTTAGCTTACCTCACCTAATTTCCTTCTTTTCTCTTTGCTCAGATATAGTTTGCCCCATCTAGGTCCTCAACAAGGGTTGCTCATTAGAACAACCTGGAGAGCTTCAGTTGGGCTGGGGTGGAGCATGGGTTATCAGGATGCGTTGTAAGATGGTTTCGGGAATTGCCAAACTATCTCACGAAAGGCAGGAGACCTGAGCAGCAAACGACCAAGATCTCTGGATGGCTGTTTGGGTTGCTTGTTTATAAGAGAGAGAATTTGAGAATGCAGGACTAAACCATCTCACAAACACTGAGGCCCTCCAGTTGTTTATTCTTCTGGGCCAATTAGGGTCTTGGCGACATAGGCACTCAGATGGAAAACAAACCACATGACGTGCTGTGAAAATCAAAACTGGCTTCTCACCTTCATTTCTTCTTTGTGGCTGCAGTTGAAGGGGGAAATTCTAAGGCAATTTATTCACTGAACTTTACGTTAATATTCAGTCCTCGTAATCTGACAGAATTTCAAGCTTGGCAGCATTGTCGTCTTTAAGTATCTTCTTGGCAACACTTTTGACTTTATAGATAGGGAAACCAAGGCCGAAGGCAAAGGCATTCATTCAGGAATACCATGGCTGGCCCGGGAAGCAGTCACAGAAATCAGGGTTTTCTGACTCCTCCCATAACACTCTTTCTGTTCCTTCAGATGTGAGTCACTGGATCCGAGCGCTGGGCTTCCTCGTTCTGGCTCCCCGTGCCATAGCCAAGCCCTGCACTCCCCCTGGGTGCCTCTGCTCAGCTGCAACTGTGACTGCCTCTCCCTGCCCACTGCTTTGCCTCAGGGACCTATCAGCTTCACACTATGTTAGATTGTATCATTCATTTCCCAGGAGAGTGATTTCATTTTAATAATAATACGAAAGCTCTCAACCTTAAGACATTTAGAGTAGCTTCCAAAATGTCACTCAAAAGGGCCTCTTTTCTTCCATTGAGAAGATTCCAAGTTCTTCAATCATGGTAAGCACATTAATAAAGGGGTAAGGGTAGAGGCCCTGAAGTTTACACAAATCAGAGGGAAAAAATCATAGAAAAATTCCACTCAATTTGCAGAAGATATCTGTCAAACTAATTTTATCATTAGAGTCTTTACAAGGTCACAATATAAAATTATGTGCGCTTTGAACAAGTTATACACATCTTTTAACTTTTCCTATGTGAAAATAATTTGAGTCTTTTGAATGTTGTATTCTGCTTTGCTGAAGGCATTCTTTCTAATTCCACATCCTGATAAGTGTGGAACTATCTTGGAATATAACCCCTCCCTACCTAGGGTAGTTATTTTCACACTAAGAAATCCTACATTTTGGCATTCATCAGCTATAATGTTGCAAAGAATGAACTACCCACATTTAATTTAAGTAAATAATTATCTTCACAGATATGAAGATAGAATGTGCTTCTGCCTGCAGACACAGTGTTGAGCACCCATGGGTGGGAAGTGCAGCCTGGAGGGGACACACCTGACCTCCCAGCCATGGTCATTGTCTCGATGAATTCTCCTAGAAGTTCTAGTTCACTGACTCTGTCAGTTGGAAACCTGTATGTTTTAACTCAGAAAATAATATAGGTCACCAGGAACGTGAGGAACACACAGGTAAACAGAAATGCTTGTTTTGTGAATGAGGATATCACTGCCTACCACATTTCTCTCTGATTATCCATGAGGCAAACCAAGGCCACGATTCCTATGCTCCACTGTTTTTTCACAAAGAAAAACTTATCAGACACGTGATGTAAACCAATTGTACCAGTGTTCCCTGAATTCCTTTTCTGTGAGAAAAAAAAAAATGTCATAAACAAGAATGGTAATTGGTTAGCCCCAAGGAATGGGCACATTCCTGAGCAGGGAACCTCACAATGTGGACAGATTCCTTTTTGGTGTTGTTTCCCACATTTCATTGGCTGCTACAGTCCACGTGTACATCACTCTGCTCGCCTGGTTCACAAGCTAAGCTTTTCATATTCATTTTTTGTTACTTATGCAGAGCTCTTCACCCACAACACTCTTCTGCCAGGGAACATTCTGCCCATCTTCTAGAAATGTCACTTGTTCTGAAACTCTTCTTTTCTCCTCCATGTCACATAAATCTAACAGTATCAGTGGATCCTCTCTCCTCCTGGGCCATCACAGCTGAGAAATAAAAATGAAACCCTAAAACCCCCAACCAGTTGAATGAACCCCCTCTTGGCCAAGAATTCCCTAGGGAAATTTTGGAAGCTGAGTTCTTGGCCATTATGGGATGCAAGGTCAGAAATGCCTCATTATATATCCTTTCCCTTGCTAACCAACCACCTTTCTTCCCAGGGGCTAAACAGAAACCAGCCCTTTTGAAAGACTCCACCGATAGCAACCAACTGTCTGAGGCTGCCTCTTGCTTGTACAATTTCAGCAAAATAACCAACCAGCATTCTTTCCTGATAAGAGACCACCAACCATGGAGTGGTTGGCGCCAGTCTACAGCAGATGTACAGTGAGGGGTATTGCATCCTCTGCTTCACCTTTTGATGTCAGAGGGCTGAAAACTCCACCCTCAGATGATAACACCACAGATTGTTAAACATAGGTCCCATGGAGAGGCATGAGACTAACTGCACATGTGCACGGTTCTCCTTTCTTCCTTCATAAATATTCATGACTCCTCCTACAGTGTATTAAATATGCATATTTAGCCACCCCAGTCTGCATAAATTCTTGTTCCCTTTGCCCCCCCTCAAAGTGTCTGTTTCCAGCTTCTAATGGGAGGCTACACTTCCCAGCCTATCAGAATGGCCATGCAGGCTGCAACCCTTTATGAGAAATAAAGCTCCCCTTTCCAAATTTATGACCCTTGACATTCTTCCGTTGACACAGCCCATGGAGCTCACAATACACTATGTGAATGTTGGCCATGACTTGTCAAAGGCAATTGGTATAGTGTCACTTTCTTGAAGACAATGCCATTTCTAATTAACTGCTGTCCCCCCATCACAGTTCCCCTCCTTGTACATAGCTCATGCTACAGGTATCTGTAGAATGAATTGGTTCTTAGGAAAAGGTGCCTTATTCCCTCAAACATACACACAAAGATCTGGATTTTCATAGCCTTGTGAGGAGTTTCAACTGACTGAATATTTTTCTGGGAAGGTACTAAGTAGCTGTAACTTCAGGTGTCTTTTCAGGCTGATGCACAGTCTTTAAATAAGTTTATAATTCCACCATCCCTCCCCAGAAGCTGTCCCCTCCACCTTCCCCTCCTCAGAGGCACATGATCTAAGAAGGCTGGGGAGGACTGTGGTGCCCTTATTGATCCACCCACTGACTGCCACCTCTGCATCATCCTTCACACACCACATTGGACAAAAGCGCCAATGTTACTTGCTATGAACCTTGATCTCATAGTAAGTAGCTGGTAATGATGCTTACATGCAAATTACTTCTAAATTCTTTAATTTTTAATTCTGCACTTTGAAATGATTTCAAACTTTTGAAAATGTTGCAAATCTAGAACAAGTTGACTATCCCTTATTCAAAATGTTTGAGACCATAAGAGTTTCAAATTTGGAGTTTTTTCATATTTGAGGATATCTGCAAATATATAATGAGATATCCTGGGGATGGGACCCAAGTCTAAGCATGAAATTCATTTATGTTTCATATACAACTTATACACATAGCCTGAAGGCAATTGTGTATGACATTTTTAATATTTAATAATTTTGTGCATGAAACAAAGTTTGCATATGCTGAACCATCAAAAATCAAAGGTGTCACTATCTCAGCCACCCATGTAGACAATCTGTGGTTGTTCAGCGTCACCACCAAAAAACACAGTGAGTAATGCTCATGAGTCTTGGTCCCATGTGGGAACCTGCTTTGGCATGTCCAGCCTGCACGTGTGTCATTTTACTCCTCATTGTGGGTGTGCTACTATGGGGGAATCTGGGTATGCTGGGCATGCGCAGAAAAGACATATCACAGCTGGAGGGAGCTGGGAGGGTCGTTTTTTCCCTTGGGGATACTGAATGAACTGTATGTTGTGTGCCTGCATTTTGACTGCAGCCCATCACATGAGGTCAGATGTGAAATTTTCCACTTGTTGGTATCATATCAGCACTAAAAATGTTTCAGATTTTGGAACATTTTAAATTTTGGATGTTTGGATTAAGGATGCTCAACATGTGTAAAGACATCCCATATAGCATTAGTCTAGCTTCTTCAAATGTTAACATCTTACATAACTGCAGTAAAATGATCAAAACTAGGACATCAACAGTGGTCTCATATTAACTAATTCACAAGTCTTATTTGAATGTCACTGATAGTTCCACGTTAGTTCCTTTCTGGACCTGGTTCCAAACAAGGATGGACATTGCATTTAGCAGTCTTCTCGAAGTTTGGACACTTCCTCAATCTGTCTTTGTCTTTCATGATCTTGACACCACTGAGGAGTTCCGAGAAGGTATCCTATAGAATGTCTGCAATTTAGGATAGCCTGATGTTTCCTCGTGACTCAATTCAAGTTACATATTTTTGGCAAATATGTCATAAGAGGTGATGCTGTGCCCTTCTTGGTGATCATACAAGGAGTATGATCATACGATGATCATACGATGTCTCTTTGTGCCACTGTCAGCAAGGTTAACTTTTACCACTTGGTCAAGCTGGTATCTGCTGGGTTTCTACACTGCAAAGTCACTGTTTTGCTTTTCCTTTCGCAATTAAGAGGCATCATATGGGGAGATACCTTGAGATTGTGCAAATATTTTATTTCTCATTAAAATTTCACACCCGGGAGCGGTGGCTCACACCTGTAGTCCCAGCACTTTGGGAGACCGAGGCAGGCGGATCATGAGGTCAGGAGTTCGAGACCAGCCTGACCAACATGGTGAAACCTCATCTCTACTAAAAATACAAATATTAGCTGAGTGTGGTCACATGCACCTGTAATCCCAGCTACTAGGGAGGCTGAAGCAGGAGAATTGCTTGAACCTAGGAGGTGGAGGTTGCAGTGAGTTGAGATCGTGCCACTGCACTCCAGCCTGGGCAACAGAACAAGACTCGGTCTCAGGAAAAAAAAAAATCACTCACCAGTTTTAGCATGTACTAATGACTCTCACCTGAAATTTTGGTTATTATGATTCCTGTCAAATGACGACTGTCTAATTCCATCATCCTCTACAGTAAGGAAGAGATGTCCCTCCTTCCTTAGGTATTTACTTATGTGTATATCTATTTAATTATGTATTGTATCAGTGTGGACTCATGGATAGTTTATTCTATGGAACACTTTTATTCTATAGGTTTTAGTACAAAATGATGTCATTATTTTGTTGCTCAAATTGCCCCCGATTTGGCCATCAGGAGACCCTTCTATTCTGTTCTATGCTGTTTCAATAGACTCCCAACATTTGTAAGCACTTTCTTACTTTCTGATACTAAATGCTCGCCTAAGCTTACCTAGCACTTTCCCTACCCCAGCCTTGAAATCAGGGATTGCTCCTAGAAGCCCTGATTCATTTTATTGGAGGATATTAGAAACCAAGATCAGGAAGCCAGGCATGCTCAAATGACACTGCTTCTCAGCCATCGCTGTAGCCAGAGCTGGGACCTCTGAGTCCATTTACACACAGCCACATCCATTTCTCTATCTCTCTCTGCATATATATCATGACCTCATGTGTTCATACCAATACCACTGATTCCAATTCAACATCAAAAGGTTCATACAAGCCTTACTTGCTTCCTTGTTTATCACTCTTTTCTTAGACAATGAGAAACTTGCTCTTATTATTGAATATACCCACTTATTTACTCACATCTAGAATACAGATAATTTCAGAAATTCTATCACGTACCCCTGAGAGAAACTAAAATCCTTACTAACTAGAATACAATACTTGAGAGGAGTTGTTATTCCCTTCTAGTCAATGGTCAAAAGACTGTTTTTCCAAGTTACCTACATTGATTCTTGATTCTGCCCATCCCAGCCCGTCCAGATACACTGCATCTAAAGGTAACATTTAAACAGGAAGTGAGACATTCCTCCAGGGGAACAACTGAGGGATTCTCTGTCAAATGGCTTAGGATACCTCACTCTACTAGGTGAGGCTCACAACTGTATCAATGAGACCAAAACCCCAAACACCATCAAAGTTTAAATCTTCCCTCTGTAACAGCACTAGACAGGGGAAACAAATGAGCAAAGTGTCCCCTCCATGTATTCTGGTTCCCACACATATGGAGACTCTGTCGTCTTCCGCACCTGCCCTCCATGGTTGGCCCAGGGACTGCCTCCAGTCCAACACGCACAGAGTCTTTATGGAAAATAAAGACCGCGTGCTGGAGTGGAGGCAGTGACTATAAGGATGCACATCACTTCTGCTGAAATTCAAGCCCGAGGTCTCATCTAACTACAATAGAGACTGGGAAGGGTGGGCTAGCTCCAGGCCCAAGGGAGAAAATACCATGGATATGGTGAGCAGGCCACACAGCACACGCTGCCAACACAAAATATTCATAATGGAGAGATACACTTAAAGTGCCTTTTCCAAAAGCTCTGGTAGTGGTATTCTATGCAGTCATCATTAACGTATTTCATCTTTCATGACGTATTTGCTCTAGGACTTTCCTCAGACTTTCAAACTCAAAGGACTCTCATGTTGTTACCTGTATGTTATTTTCCAAAAGATCTCTGGTCCTGTCTAGATTTATCAGCTCATATACCAGCAGCTGGCTTTTATTTCATCCCTTATATAGGCAAGGCTTTGTGCTAAGCAATTTAAATGCATATGGTTACATAAATTTGCTCACACAACACTAAAATGTGCAATGAAAATGTAGCTTCCTGATGCAGTTTTCCTCAAGAAGGTCCAGGTTTTGGTGGTATAACAGAAACACCCCTATACTGAGTATACGTGAGTCAAGTCTGACTTAAGTCTGACTTAGTAACTTATAAGAAAGATACTTCACCTGTTTTAAAAATATATTTATCATTCGGATCTCACTTGCTTTCCCCCACGCCTCTGCAAGTGGGCATCTGCTGATCTTGCAGCAGGAAAGAGGTCTGGGCAAGGGGCCGGGGGCCTCTGTGTTCTCAGTGGTCCCGCTGCACAGTGTATTCAGACTGCTCAGCTCCCCGCCCTGGAGAACACTGAGCAACACTGTCTCCAACTGGCCCTCGGGAGTGACATGTAGGTAACAAACCTACAGCTTTAGTCTGGCAGACTGACCCACCATCCCACCCCAGAAGCTGTCCCCTCCACCTTCCCCTTCCTCGGAGGCTCATGAACCCAAGAAGGCTGGGGAGGACTCTGGTGCCTTTACTGATCCAGCCACTGACTGCCACCTCTCCATCATCCTCTGCACAGCACACTGGACAAAAGCGCCAAGCTAATGGCTAGCCTTTTAGGAGGCCTGCAGACTTTGCACACAACCCCTGCAGAAGAAGCCTTTAAGTTAATCTGGGTGTTTCTAAAGCCTCCATGGATCAGGCCCCCAAATTCTCTGTGGATGTGGAGGGTGGGGAACAAAATCTCACTTCTCCCTATAACCTCTTGAGCCAAAAATAGATCAGTTCATGCTTTCCTTTTTCAGGGCAGAAAGGTTCACACCATCTGTTCCCTATGCCCCCAGCAAGCTCCGTCACTTCCTCCAGGTGCACACTCAGATTCCACCCAAGCAGCAGGGCCTTCCCTGCACTCCCTACCTGCCAGGCTCTGCCGTGCCCAACAGCACACACTACCATCCAACACAATAGATGTTTACTTGCATGTTTATTTGTAGTCTGTCTCTCTCTACAGAACATCTGCCCCAGCATGGCAGAGGCTTCATTCTATTCCCTGATGTAACCTCAGTACCTAGAACCAAGTTAGGTGCATAAGAGATATGCATTAAATATTGTCAAATGAATGCTGAACTCATAAATGGCCTGGCCACGTCAGGCAGAAGCAGTATCGTCTCTATACTTACAGGAAGAACACCAATATACACAAAAGAAATTTAGAAGAAACCTGGCTTTCAAATATTCTAAATTCCTGAGACATCTAGCAAATATTTCTTTTTACAGTCCAAGTGGAGAAAATGTATCATTCTTCTGTTGGTTATATCCCATTTCCTGAAGCCCTGTTGCCCCTGGATTAATTGAATAAGACCAGGGCAATAAGACTTGCAGGATGAAACAACAGTTTCCCAGTGCACAGGTACCTCACCACCCCCCGTGCGGATGAATGCGGTCACGTCCCATTGTGGAGAGAAAGAAGAGGAGCTGAAGAGGCCAGAGCCCTCAGCCCAGGGCCACAGAGCGAATGGCCAGGGTGGGGCTGGGTCCTTAGGACCATTATTCTTCCTTTACATCTTAGAGTCATTTTACCATTTTGGATTTTTTCTAGGTTTGGTATCTATATTAATGAATGACCTAATGAAAAGTAGTATAATAGAGAAGATAAGAACAAAAGTCAGTGCCAGATGTCCAAGCTTAAATCCTCCATCTGTTTTTTGCTGGTTATGCCATATCACGTGAATTGCTCAATCCAAATACACTTCAGTTTCCTCATATGTAAAACAGGGTTAAGAGTGAAATACTTTTCTCATAGGAGCATTGTAAGCAGCAAATGAACTCACACATATGCAGCACTTATAATGGAAGCTAACAGATTACTTTTATCAAGCAATAATGAATACAATTTGGGTTCAACATTTAACCTTACAGGTGTGATCTTTTCAGCCACTGCTGCGAAGTCTTATTTTCAGCAACACCAGTATTAATGATGCAGGCTCTCTCACTCACTCTCTCTCTCTCTATTAATCTTTTCAACAAATCAATGACTATTTTCATACAAAGATTATAATTGACATTGATCTCACAGTTCTGTTTTAAAAATGAGATCATTTTATAGAACACATATGACCTATTAAATAAAATAATGAAAGAAATCAGCAAACAACAGTATAACAAAAATAAACATCATGAAGAAAACCAGCAGACATACATACATACTACAATGAGCATTTTTACTGAAGCTTTCAAAAGACTGCTTCCCACCAGGGAGGCAGTTACTTTTCATTGTATACAATTCTTGCCAGAATCATATCCTTGTTGAATTCTTGAGTTGAATAAAACCTTTTTGAGGCTTTGCCAGCTCCGTGGACCTCACTTTGGAGTCCATACAGAGGAGGTTGCACCTCAGTGGTTCTTTCTGGTACCCACATGGAAAGCAGAGTAGACATATACCCACACAGATATGCCAGTGGGGGATGCAGGCCAGCAGGAGACCTATTTTTGCTCCCTCCTTTGAAATTCAGCTCAACCAGGAGATTACAGTTTATAAGATAATGGCCTTCCCTCCCCGCCATATTCATATTCTCACACTCTGCATTTTTATTTCTGCATGTAATGTTGCACACACTGAAACTAACTGCAAATGGTTTATGCCAAAACTCAGCAAACAAACAAACATAGCAGACATGCACAGCAGAGTTGTGAACACGAAAAAGTAGATCCTGCATACCATTTAGCTGTGTTTTTAAAAAGATAAAAAAACAACCTTTACCTCTTCAACAAGGTAAATGTGGCTAAAATGAAGATTTAATGATATTTGGGTACCGATTATGTTTATTTCCTGGTAACAAAGTCAGTATAAAATTTGGTTAGATATGACCAGCTTCTCACAGATAGGTGAATTGATGATAGCCAGATGGATGGACAGATGGACGCGTGGACAGATGGACAGATGGGTGGATGGATGGATGGGCAGATGGATGGATGGACAGGTAGACGGATGGGTGGAAGGGTGGATGGGTGGATGGATGGATAGATGATGGATAGATGGATGGAAGGACAGACAGATGGATGGATGGAAGGATGGATGGATGGATGGATCAATGGAAGGGTGGATGAATGTATGGATGGATGGGTGGATGGATGGATGAATGGATGGACAAGTGGATGGATGGATGGATGGATAAATGGATGGATGGATGGATGGATGGATGGATGAGTAGATAGAAAGATAAATAAACAGCACATCTATGAATCACACTTCTTCTTACAGTCCAATTTCCAGTATGATTATCCATTAACACAAAGACTTCCATCATGTTTAAAGATTCTTAAAAAACAGGGAACAACAATTTGGGAGGCAGAGATGGGAAAATTGTTTGAGACCAGGATTTCAAGACCAGCCTGAGCAACATAGTGAGACCTCTTTCTACCAAAAAAAAAATTTTTTTTTTTTTTGAGATGGAGTCTTGCTCTGTTGCCAGGCTGGAGTGCAGCTGCGCTATCTCGGTTCACTGCAACCTCCACCTCCCGGGTACAAGCAATTCCCCTGCCTCAGCCCGCTGAGTAGCTGGGATAACAGGCATGTGCTACCATGGCCAGCTGTAATCCCGGCACTTTGGGAGGCCGAGGCAGGTGGATCGCAAGGTCAGGAGATCAAGACCATCCTGGCCAAAATGATGAAACCCCATCTCTACTAAAATACATTTCTTTTTTTTAATTAGCCAGGAGTGGTGGTATGTGCCTGTCATCCCAGCTACTCTGGAGGCTAAGATAGGAGGATTCCCTGAGCCCAGGAGTTTGAGGCTTCAGTGAGCTATGATTGTGCCACTGCACTCCAGCCTGAGTGACAGAGTAAGACGCTGTCTCTAACAGAAAAAAAAAAAAAAAAGCCATATATGAAAAACTCACAGTGAACATCACACTCAATGCTGAAAAACTGAATTTTTCTTCTAAGATCAGGAACGAGGCAAGAAGGCCTGCTGTTGCCTCTTCTATTCAACGTAGTACTGGAAGTTCTAGCCACAGCAATTAGACAAGAAAAATAAAGGGCATTCAAATTGGAAAGAAAAAAGTAAAATTCTCTCCCTTTATGGATGATATGATATTTTATGTAGAAAACACATACTACACACACATACACACACACACACAAATTGTTACAGCTAATAGATATAAATTAAGCCAAGTAGCAGGATACAAAGTCAACACACAAAAATTACCTGCATTTCTATATTGTAACAATGAGCAACCTGAAAAGAAAGTTACAGAAAAAATTTTATTCATGATACAATAAAAAATAATAATACTTAGGCATTAACCAAGGAGGTGAAAGACATGTACAATAAAAACTATGAAATACTGCTAAAAGACTATAAAGACATAAATAAATGAAAACAAAGTCCATGAATTTGAAGACTTAACATTGTTAAGATGACAATACTACAAAGTGATCTACAGATTTTTAAATACAATTCTAAATCCCAATGATGTTTTATGCAGAAAAAGAAAGGCCCATCTTTCTTTTTATGGAACCCCTAATAGCCAAAACAATCTTGAAAAAGAACAAAGCTGGAGCACTCACACTTCCTGATTTCAAAACTTACTACAAAGCAACAGTAATAAAAACAACATGGCATTGATGTAAACACAGACACACAGACCAGACCAGTGGAATAGAATAGAGGCCTCAGAAATAAATGCTGGAATATATGAACAAATGACTTTTGACAAGGGAGTCAAGACTGTTCAACAGGGAAAGGACAGTCTTTTGAACAAATGTTACTGGATAAGCCGGATATCCACATGCAAAAGAATGAAGGTGGACCTTTATCTAACACCGTATACAAAAATTAACTCAAAATAGGTAAAAAACCTAAATGTAAGCCCTAAAACTATAGGGCTTTTTTTTTTTTTTTTTTGAGGCAGAGTTTCACTCTTGTTGCCCAGGCTGGAGTGCAATGGCGTGATCTTGCCTCAACACAACCTCCGCCTCCCGGGTTCAAGCAATTCTCCTACCTCAGCATCTCGAGTAGCTGGGATTACAGGCATGCACCATCACACCCAGCTAATTTTTTGTGTTTTTAGTACAGATGGGGTTTCTCCACATTGGTCAGGCTGGTCTCAAACTCCCGACCTCAGGTGATCCGCCTGCTTCAGCCTCCCAAAGTGCTGGGATTGCAGGCATGAGCCACCATACCCGGACAAAACTATAGGACTCTTAGAAGAAAACACAAGGCAAAATCTTCACAACATTGTATTTAGCAGTGACTTCCTGGATATGACATCAAAGGCACAGGCAACAAAAGAAAAAAACAGACAAACTGAATGTAATCAAAATTTTAAAACATTGCATGTCAGAAAACCCTATCTGGCTGGGTGAGGTGGCTCATGCCTGCAATCTCAGGACTTTGGGAGGCTGGGGCTGGAGGACTACTTGAGCCTAGGAGTTTAAGGATACAATGAACAATGGTCACACCACTGCACTCCAGCCTGGGCAACAGGGTGAGTCTCAAATTAAAAAAAAAAAAAAAAAAAAGCCTGGTGTAGTGGCTCATACCAGTAATCCCAACACTTCGGGAAGCCAAGGGAGGATTGCTTAAATCCAGGAGTTCAAAACCAGCCTGGGCAACACAGCAAGACCCCATCTCTACAGAAATTTATCTAGGAGTGGTGGTTGTGTACCTGTGGTCCCAGCTACATGGGAGGATGGCTTGAGCCTGGGAGGTTGAGGCTGCAGTGAGCTGTGATTGTGCCACTGCACTCCAGCCTGTATGACACAGCAAGAACCAGTCAAAAACAAAACAAAACAAAACAAAACAAAACCCTATCAGTAGAGTAAACAGGCAACCCACAAAATGGGAGAAAATGTTTGCAAGTCATATATCTGATAAAGGATTGATATCCAGAATATATAGAAAACTCCTACAACTCAACAACAAAAAAACAACCCATTTCAAAAATGAACAACGGACATAAACAAGCATTTTTCCAAAGAAGATACACAAATGGCCAATAAGCACATGAAAAGATGCTCAATTTCATTCGTCATTAGGGGACTACAAATCAAAACCACAATGAAATACTACCTCATACCCAACAGAATGGCTACTAACAAACAAAGAGAAAATAACCAGTGTTGATCAGGATGTGAAGAAATTGGAATGCTTATGCACTGTTGATGGGAATGTAAAATGGTATAGCCAATATGGAAAACAGTGTGGCCTTTATAAAGAAATTAAAAATAGAATTACCATATGAGGTAGCAGTTCCACTTCTGGATAAAATTGCAGCAACTCCACTTCTGGGAATCCCACCGAAAAGAATCGGAAGCAAGTTTGCAAAAAGATAGTTGTACACCCATGTTCATAGCAGCAGTATTTACAATAGCTAAAATGTAGAAGTGACCCAGGAATCCATCCACAGATGAGTGGGTAAACAAATTGTGGTATATCTATAGAAGGAAATATTAGTCAGCCTTAAGCTGGAAGGAAATTCTGGCACAAGCTACAATGTGGATAAACCTTGAGGCCATTATTCTAAGTCAAAGAAGCTAGTCATACTAGGCCCAGTGGCTCATGTCTGTAACCCCAGCACTTTGGGAGGTCAAGGCAAAAGGATCGCTTGAGCCCAAAAGTTTGAGACCAGCCTGGGCAATATAGGGAGACCCCATTTCCGCAAAAAAATAAAAATAAAAAATTAGTAGGGGATGGTGGCACATGACTGTGGTCCCAGCTACTTCGGAGGCTGAAGCAGGAGGATCACTTGAGCCCAGGAGGTTGAGGCTGCAGTGAGCTATGACCGTATCACTGCACTCCAGCCTGGGCAACAGAGAGAGACCTTGTCTTCAAAAAAAAGGCCAGTTCTAAAAAGACATATCCTATATAATTCCATTTATATGAGATCCTAGACAGTAAAAATCACAGAGACAGAAAGTAAGGTGATGGCTGCTAGGGACTGAGGGGAGAGGTGTGCAGAGTTACTATTTAATGTACACAGTTTCGGTTTTACAAGCTGAAAAGCATTATGGAGAAGGATAGTGGCAATTATTGCACAAAAGTGCAAATGCATTTAATGCAACTAACCTGTGCACTTTAAAATGGTCAAGATGATAAATTTTATGTATTTTACATCAATAAAAATAAATAATTTTTAAAATAAGCTACTTACATAAGGCACATCATTGGCAGAATCACATAAAGTTACTTTCCCATTAGTATAAAGCAGACAAGAAATACACTACTCAATAACATGATAAAATTATAAGGCATAACTTGTGCTTCATTTTAACCTGAGGTAAATGGTTAACAGTTTACAGGGAAGGAAATAATGAAACATGACAGAAATTGCTGTCTTGAGAAGTACTCCTTCTGAAATTGTTAGCTAAATGTTTGTATCAGGCAACTTCAATCCGGAGTTTGAGGAAAGCATATTGCAATGTCACTCTGTGAGCTGCCCCTTGGCAGTGAGCCGGGGCAGCAGGGAGGAGGCCCAGCTCCTGCAGGAGAGGCCAGCATTCCAACTTCCATAGGGTGGGGTGCTGCAGGACTGTGGATCTGGAGCATAGGGTAGCTTTGTGACCTAAGAAAGGAATTCGCTAGAATGTGTTCCATTTGCACATCACACAATGTGGGTTCTTGTGAGGATAGGCAGGTAGCAAATCCTCAGGGAACACTGACTGAATGAACCCATAACTCAATGGCCACAGGCCTGGACAGGGAGAGGGCCAAAGGGGTCTGAAGCTGCTGGGTGAATGAGAACATCCTTTGACTTTGATGCAAAAGTCACCGGCACTTCCCAGGTTAGGTCTGCAAAGAGTGCATTTTCCAATAAGGAGGGCAGCTGGCAAAGCACAGCCTTGTCCTTTTGGGTTTAACGTCCTTGATTTTCCCTCTTAGCCACCTGTGGCACCACCAGGCCTCCAGGAACACCACCACCCTCTAAAGTGCTGTCGCAACGAGAGAAACTCTCTAGGTCTGTTCCAGAGAACACGGCTGAGGCCACTGGAGCTTGCCCCCTCTGTGATTTGCTAGTGAGATATCTGACTGGAAAAGTGGTCCCTGTCTGTGTGATGCTGGTGCATGCTTCAAAAGGCTGGGACCTCAAAAGCAGCGATGACTCAATAGCCCAGGGAAGGAAGAACTCGCTGTACAAAACAAGACTGAGCATGGAAAACAAGAGGACTGCACAGTCAACCACCAAAGTGATTTGAAATCAGGCGCGTTTTGTTTCTTTGACTATATAAATGACAACATTTTCACCAAGATAAAAAGTGAAACTAAAGATGAATGTTGCAGGACAATGGAAAGAAACTCTTCCGGTCAGTCCTCAGGCCCCTGCTATGTGTGCGTGCTCAATGAATGTCTTTAGAACAGGGGCAGGAAAAACAGAGGGTAGAAGATAGAACACTTGAAAAATAATAAAGAAGTACACAGAATAAACCAAAAGAACTTCCCGTAATCATTTTAATTTACTACAATGTGTGTGTGTGTGTGTGTGTGTGTGTGTGTACAAAAGGGGATAATGGGGTTAAAATAAAATCAACTCTTTTATATATACAAGAGCTGACCCTGGGATGTGGACAGGGTACCACTGTCCAGCCCAGTTCTTATATATACACACACTAGGGGATCATTCTGTTCATACACTTTCATATCATACTTTTTTACTTAATGTTATATAAACATTCCGCCATAAGGAAATAGTTCTGAAGACATGAATTTTTATTGCTGTGTAATATTCTATCGTTTCAATATACAATTACTCACTGGACACTGAGTTTGTTTCTCCTTTCTTGCTACTAAAACTACAATGTGGCACGAGTCCTTGTCTAAGTTCCTGAATGTTTCTGTGTGGTTGATTGCTGGAAGAGAAATTACTAGGCAAAATTTATCGACTTTTTGAAGAGTCTTCGGCTTATGTTTTGTTTTGTTTTTTTTTTGTTCTTCTTCTTGCTGTTGTTTTGTTTTTGGAGATGGAGTTGTCGCCTGGGCTGGAGTGCAATGGTGTGACCTCGGCTCACTGCAACCTCCACCTCCCCAGTTCCAGCAATTCTCCTGCCTCAGCCTCCCGCATAGCTGGGACTACAGGCACCCGCCACGATGCCTGGCTAATTTTTGTATTTTTAGTAGAGACGGGGTTTCACAATGTTGGCCAGGCTGGTCTAGAACTCCTGACCTCAGTTGATCCACCCGCCTCGGCCTCCCAAAATGCTGGGATTACAGGCATGAGCCACAGCACCCATCCAGTCTTGGGCTTATTGACAAAAAGGACGGATTTCTCTTTCTACCAGCTGCACCTGAGAGAACCTTTGTCCCTGTCTCCTTGTCTTCTATGAGAATTATAATTCCTTTTTTGGCTGAAACTATTTAAAGGGAACTCAATAAACAATACAAAACATTGGCAGAGAAAGCTAAGCTTGTAGTGAATACTCTCATACACTGAGACTGCAGACCGCAAGGACTGACTCTCACGGCGCCCTTGCCTGGTCACCCCCTTCTTTGCACTTATCTTCCCTCTGTAACTGCACCTGTTGTTACCACCTCCCATCCTACCTTGGAATTCCCTCCCAGACAACATGTAACTTTGCTGCAATCAGGAGAGAGGCTCAGTCTCACTTTCCAGGAGGACCAGGGCTTACTCTCTGTCCACATTCCCTGGCTCCCTGAGCTATCTCAGCCTGAGGGTTAGATGCATTTATCCATGAGAAATTAGCCATATATCTTAATAAAACAGAAACAATTACATAACAGAGGAAGAGAAAGTGGGTTTTTCACATTTGATGAGGTAAACAGAAAAAAAGGGGAAGAAAGACCTAGGATGTATTCAGCACGTGCAGTTTTCTTTCCTAACAATATGTCTAATTTAATTCCAACAACAACCCTGATAGATAAATTGCAAAGATAGGAGCTCAAATATGGGCTTAGAGAAGGGACACCGTGGCCCACAGTGACCCAGCTCATCACTGCCTGGTGCTGATGCTCCATGGAGTCCTAGCACAGCTGACACTGGGAGGCGGATAGGGCACCTCTGTCCAGCCTCGCCCAGCCCAGCCCTGTCTGCTCCACTTGGCCGTCCTACATCACACTCAGTAAGGTCAAGTGTCTACAGAAACCCACACCAGCTTGTTCTCAAACAACAGCGACGTTTGGCCAAGTAGATACCACTGTGTGCAGCTTATTCTCGTCTCTGCTTGTTTCAGAAGTGCCGAGTAGAAGGAATAGTTAACTTCCCTAAAAATCCAGACAGCTTTATCCTTATTGACAAAAACTACTTGTTTATAGCCAATGGTTGGTCCGATACGGTTGCTGGGAAATAGAAATCTATGAAGGGATCAGCAGGTGTTCAGTAAATATTTGCCGAGTGAATTAATGCATTAATTAATTCACCTTTCTACACCAAATATTCACAATGCAAGGAGGGGCCGATTTGGCAGGCAGGATGAGCGTTCCTTTTCTCATTGACCAGGTATTTCTAAATAGCAAATACTAGGTGTGTCTAGACTATAAATTTGGAAAAATGAAGTTTGAAAATTTATTAGAAAAAGATTTTTATTGATACATAATAGATGTGCATATTTGGGGGGGTATATGTGATATTTTGTTATGTTCACATACTGTGTACAGATCAAATCAGGATAATTGGAACATCCATCACTTTTCTTAATTGGACTATCCATCGTTTATCTTTCCTTTATGCTAGGAAAAGAATTTATAAAACAGAAAACAGAATAATGGGGTTAAGATAAAATCCATTCTTATCTTCAGAAAACAAAAGGGGCTGCACACAAGAGATTTGCTAGAGCCAGCCTCTTAACAGAGACCTTTCCACTTCCTGCCGTGACACCTGCACGAGCCGCTCATTTGTCTCTGTCTCCAAGACTCCCTTGCTTTTAAACAACTTGTCAACAAAATAATCTTCCTCTAAGCCAGTGTGGGTATCATCACTCTCTTGCTGAAACAACAATCGGCAGCTTCCCAGGGCTGACCAAGTGACTTGAGATCCCCCCACCATTCCCATCCTCACAGTGTGCCAGGTGCTAGCTTGGCGAGCAGGCAGGGGAGCTAGGCTGGGGGTCTCTGTTCTGTAGGAACGGGAAGCCCACAGGGGACACACTCCAATGAGCCAACACTCAGGATAATGTGAAAAGAGCAGCTGAAGTGAATGCAGGGCTCAGGGGCCCAATGGGGTAGAAGTAGTGATCAATTCACCCTGGCTGAATGGGAGAGGGGGTTCACTATGAGGGGGAAGACAGGCTGGCTCTTCAAGGATCAAAGGATACCGCCAAGCAGATGACAAGGATGCTGCAGTGAGGACCTGGGGACTGGGCTGTGTTCCTGGCAGGAGAAATGGCTGAAGGAGCACCTGCATCTGACGTCCACTGCAGCCCGAAAGCACCTGGTCCACTCACTGGGTCTGTCTTCTCTCCTCCTCCTCTGGAGCACCCAAGGGACCAGGACAACCTCCCTCTGTCCCGTGGGCACCCCAGGAAGCCTCCCTGTCTCCACAGCTGAGGCTTGGCTCTCCCTCCTTGGAATCCTCACAGGACTTTTCCTAATCTGTGCTGTGAAGCACATTCACAGTATCAGGCAATAGGAGCCACATCTAACGTGATGGTCAGTTTTGGTGGCCCCATGTTGTCCAGGACAGCCTTGGCCACTCCTGCTTGTCCCAGCAGAGTACTAAGAATGTACTCATTCACTCTCAGAGTCTGCTGGTGTGCACAATATGCCATAAGACTCCTCCCAGGTTCCCCAACACACACAAGCACTCCTGGAAGTACTTGGAGGGGGAGATGGCGGGAGCGGCACACAGCCAAGTTACGGAGCCGACTCTGAGTCAGAATTTCAGATGGGCCAGGAGAACTCACAGAATGCCTCGATTTCCTCACCTGTAGAATGGCAGGATGGGCGAGGGAGGAATGAGTGTGTGTCTGTGTGCGTGTGTGTGTGTGTGTGTGTACACCAGTACTTTATACAAGCACATGGCAAAAAAATTCCTATATGGACTTTATGTGGTGTTACTTCCTTTTCTTTTTAATCTTTCATCCCTTGAAGTACCAAGCTTAGGGTCAGAGTGGAAAATGCAGAAGCCTTATATGAATTGAGTTCCCCATCATATGATGAATAGTTGCTTTCAGCGATTTCTACATATTCTTCAGAGAAGAAAAAAAGGAAAATAAACATGGTAGCCTTTCCATTGGGCACAGTGCCATTACCAGACACTGACACACGAGACCCATCACAGTCATCACAGTCTGCTGTCCAGTATCTCCATCTCCATTAAAAAGACAATCTTATACACATATACATGTAAGCAACCTATGACTTCATCTCCCTGACACCTCCTAAAAGAACTAAACACATAACCCTTCTTGGTCATTTCCGGTTTATATACATTTATTTCTTAACTCATGTCCATCCTACGTATGCTGGTTTTGCAAATATTTATGACTGCAGCATCATGTGAATATATACACCTCATTTTCGTTTGTCTGTTTTTTGGAGATAGGGTCTCACTCTGTCCCCCAGGCTGGAGTGCCCTGGCAGGATCCTAGCTCACTGCAGTCTCAAACTCCTGGGCTCACGCGATCCTCCTGCCTCAGCCTCCCGAGTAGGTGAGCCTACAGGCATGCACCACTATGTCGGCTAAACTTTTTAATTTTTTGCAGAGATGGGGGTCTCGCTATCATGCCCTGGCTGGTCTCAAACTCCTGGTCTCAAGAGATGCTCCTGCCTTGGCCCTCCTCACTCTTTGGAGAGTTTTATCCAGTTGTCTGACAGTATTTATGCTAATTTAACCAGCCTTTCCTACTATGAGTATTTGCAGTTCTAAAGGATGCAATTAGAATCTCTGTAACAATCATGTAAATATTTTCGGAGGAAAATCCTCACAATGCAATTTCTGGGTTAAAAGTACGCAGTTTTTTTTATACTGGCCCCTTATGCACTCCTACATGACATTTTTCAGAAGCACATTTTCCCATATCCTTAGTAATGCTGGGTGAAAAGTGACTTATCCTTATGTCTCTCTAAGCATATCATCGATACTGACTGCCTCCCCATTACCACTATCCATGTATTTCTTAGAGTTTGCCTCTTGGGTCCTTCCCAGGACTGGCTCTCTGACGTCTTTGAAGCCTGGGAGTCCTTTTACTGCATTGGATCTTTACCCTTTGGCGTGAATATTGTCTCATCCATTCTTTACCCAATTTTTAGTTTAAACTCTGTTCTTCTTTAGTTTCTGTTCTATGATGTATTGAAAAAAAAAAAGCCTCTCCTACTCTAGGATTATAACTTATATTCAAGATGTGGTCCAAATATTCCTTTATGTTTTCTCCCAAGTCCTTTTAAAATGCGCAAGCTTTTGCTCCATCAGATATTTCATACATGGCATGAGATAGAAAACTGTGTCTAATGTTTTCACCCAACACCTTAAGTAGACTATCCCTTTGCCAAGGCTTGACGCACCATCTGTATTACCTGTCTAAATTCCCATGTATGAATGTGTCTGCTACAGAACTGTCTTTTCTCTTCCACTGATTCACTATATCATCCTGCTGTGACTGACCGGCCCTCGTTTCCAACTGCTTTTTAAATGCTTAAGGAAAGTCCTGTAATTCATCTTTTTCTCCCAAACTTTGTTATTCTCACCCACGTATTCTGTCACATGAACTTTATCAATTTATTAAGTTCTTGCCAAAAGTTATAATTCCAATTGGAATTTCATCTTACATATTAATTTGGGAATGATTAGTATCTATACAACAAGCCTCCTCACCTTATCATTAGCCATTAGAGATTCTTTTTTTTTTTTTTTTTTTTTTTTTTGAGACAGAGTCTCACTATGGCACCCAGGCGGGAGTGCAGTGGTAGGATCTCAGCACACTGCAACCTCCGCCTCCCGGGTTCAAGCGATTCTCCTGCCTCAGCCTCCTGAGTAGCTGGGATTACAGGCATGCACCAACACGCCAGGCCAATTTTTGTATTTTTAGTAGAGATGGTGTTTCACCATGTTGGTCAGGCTGGTCTCAAACTCCTGACCTCGTGATCCACCTGCCTCGGCCTCCCAAAGTGCTAGGATTACAGGTGTGAGCCACCGCGCCCAGCTGGAGTTTGTTTTCTCCTTGAAAATGGCACACATGAAATAGACAATACTCTTTTCTTCTGCCTCTCATCTCTACTCTTCCCACAGCCCCTAACACACCCCTCAGCTCTGCAGGAGAAACATTTCAGGTAGGAGTTGAATCCCAGTTCCACGAAGGCTACATGCCTTGGAGCAATTTACTTAGTCTCTTTGAGTGTTCTACTGTGACAGATGGCTGTTGTTATTTAACCATATAATCTTTAACTTGCCCTAAATTGTAGGCTTTTGGCTATTGGTATATATTATTGTAAATATTTCTCAAGTCAGAATGATGCCAGAGTATAGCTAAGTGTTCACATAAAGGTTTCATTAGATCAATGGACAGTCTATGCCAGAGCGAAGAAAATCCAACATTGTGGGGAAAGTGAACATCATTAGTTTTTCTGTATGTTTTGTTACTCAGCAAAATGTAATCCGACAGCCTTAATAGGAAAAGGCCATTTTCTGTCATTACAGTGACTGTCTTCCCCATCTGCTGATCACCTCTCTTTATGAACACTTACCTTGCACCAGTTGCATTCCTACCAAGCAACTGACTCCAAGCTGTGATTAGATTGGTCACCAGAGATGAATGCAGATGCACACAAATATCAACAGCAATTTGTATGCTTTGAGCACTCGTCTCTAAGAAACTCATTTCAGATTTCTCTAAAACAAACTTCTTTCTCAACTCTCCCCGCTAAGTAGGAAAGAGAATGCATTTACTGATGGGGAAGGAAACTAGGGAAAAAGAATGAGACCAGTCACCCCAAAACAAAGTCTTATGTACTTAATTCCCCTCCCAGTGTGACCAACATCGTGTCTCCCACTAAAACACCAGCCAAGCTTCACACAAACTAAAGAGAAGGAATTTTACACAGGGCGAGGTTTTCTGAGTGACCCATACAAAAACAGCACAATCTACATGCTCTTATCCATGCAATTGGGCATGGTTCAGGACACAGCAGTTGAGTAATTGCATTTGATATTAAAATCAAGCATGAAAATTCTCAGATATTTCACTTAAAAAATTAGATAGCCTGTATAAACATTTAACTAATTTTGTAACTCCCATGGCTTTTGGTTTTGTAATTTTTAAAAATTTAAACTATGCTTCCTTATCGAAATAAAGAGTTAATAACTACAGTGGAAATCGTGTTCAACTTAACTCATCAACAATAACAGAAACTTTTTTTTTTTGAGACAGAGTCTTGCTCTGTTGCCCAGGCTGAGGTGCAATGGTGCCATCTCAGCTCACTGCAACCTCTGCCTCCTGGGTTCAAGCAATTCTCCTGCTTCAGCTTCCTGAGTAACTGGGATTACAGATGCCTGCCACCATGCCTGGCTAATTTTTGTATTTTTAGTAGAGACGAGGTTTCACCATGCTGGCCAGGCTGGTCTCTAACTCCTGACCTCAGCTGATCTGCCCACCTCGGCCTCCCGAAGTGCTGGGATTACAGGCGTGAGCCACTGTGCCCAACCAATAACAGAAACTTTCATTAAAACTTGAATAACCAGTATCAAACTCACGACATCAAAAATCATATTTTCAATTTTCAAGTTATATCCTCAAGAAAATTTTTACTTATTGACATTTATTTATATAAGTGTATACGTGTGTGTTTGTGTATTAAACCATTTTTGCATTGCTATAAAGAAATACCTAAAACTTGGTAATTTATAAGGAAAAGAAGCTTAATTGGCTCACAGTTCCACAGTCTATGCAAGAAGCATGGTGCTAGAGAGGCCTCGGGGAACTTTTACTCATGGTGGATGGCAAAGTGGGAGCAGCACATCCCTTGGCGAGAACAGGTGCAAGAGAGTGATTGGCAGGGGAGGTGCCACACGCATCATGTAAACAACCAGATCTCGTGAGAACTCACTCACTAACAGCCATGAGGACAGCACCAAGCCATGAGGGAATTCATCCCCATGACCCAAACGCCTCCCACCAGGCCCCACCTTAACACTGGGGATTACAGTTCAACGTGAGATTAGGCAGAAACATATATTCAAACTATATCAATAGGTTTTCAGAAAGTTTAACATTTTTTTAATTTTGAAAGAAAAATAAATTCTTAAGAAGTTGTAAAAAAAATTGTACTGGGAGGTTCCATACCCAGTTTTCTCAGTGTTTACATCATGTGTAACTATAGTACAATATCAAAACCAGGAAAGTGATATGGTACAATCCACGACCTCATTCAGATTTCACCAGGATTTCATGCACTCGTGGGTGTGTATTCATATGTGGGCAGGAACAGCTATAGGTCTATGCAATTTTATCATAGGCGTAGACTCCCTGCAGCCTCGACCTCCTGGGCTCAGTTTTTTTCTCACACCACAAGGCTCCGGGTGTCACCTTCTTTACCCACACCCCTCCTCCACTGGCCTCCGCCATCTATCACTGGCAACCACTAATGTGTCCTCTTTCTCTGTAATTTTATTATTTCATAATAATTATGTAAATAAAATATAGTGTAACCTTTACGCTTAATAAGCATAATTCCATGAGCGCCATCCAAGTTGGTGCCTGTATCAATAGTTTCTTTTTGTTGCTGAATAGAATTCCATGGTGTGAATGCACCATAGTTTGTTTAATGATTCACAATTTTAGTTTGTTTCCAGTTTCAGGCTATTAAAAATAAAGATGCTGTGAACATTTGTTTATAGGTTTTTGTGTGACTATTGGTTTTCATTCCTCTGGGATAAATGCCACAGAGTGCAATTGCTGGGTTGTAAGGTAACTGCAGATTTAATTTTATAAGAAACTGCCAACTTATTTTCCAGAGTGGCTGTATGATTTTCTAATTTCCACCAGCAACGTAGGAGTGATCAATCCAGCTTCTCTACCTTCTACCCAGTATTAAAGTGTCACTTTTTTTTATTATTCTTACAGACATTCTGATAGGTGTTTAGGAATATCTCACTGTGGCTTTTTTTTGCATTTTGCTAATGGCTAATGATGTTGGACATTTTTGCATGTGCTTATTGGCCATCTGTATATACTCTTTCCTGAAATGTCAGTGCATATATTTTGCCCATTTTCTGACTGGATTGTTTGTTACTGCTGAATTTTGGGAATTCTTTATATACTCCAAGTTCTTTGTCAAATGCATGGTTTGGAGATACTTTTTCTAAGTGTACGCGAGTCTTTAGAGTCTTTTGCAGAACAAATGTTTTAATTTGATGAGGTTCAGTCTACCAATTTTTCCTTTTATGAATCATGCTTTTGGTGTTAAATTTAAGAATTATTCTTCTAGCCCTATGTCCTAAAGATGTTTTTATGTTTTTTTCCGAAGTTTTACATTTTACATTTAAGTCCGTTTTTTTTTTTTTTTTTTTTGGAGTTTGTGTAAGTCTGAGGTTTAGGTCAAAGTCATTTGCCCATCACCACTGTTATAAAGGCACTCCACTGAATTGCTTTGAACCTTTGTTAAAAATCAGTTGGGTGGCCAGGCACGGTGGCTCACACCTGTAATCCCAGCACTTTGGGAGGCTGAGAGGGGCAGATCACGAGGTCAGGAGATAGAGACCATCCTGGCTAACACGGTGAAACCCCATCTCTACTAAAAATACAAAAAATTAGCCGGGCATGGTGGCGGGCACCTGTAGTCCAGCTAACTCAGGAGGCTGAGGCAGGAGAATGGCATGAACCCGGGAGGCGGAACTTGCAGTGAGCAGAGATCGCACTACTGCACTCCAGCCTGGGCGACAGAGCAAGACTCCATCTCAAAATAAATAAATAAACAAACAAACAAACAAACAATCAGTTGGGCATATTTGTGGGGGTCTATTTCTGAATTGACTATTCTATTCCATTGACTACTGTGGTAATACAGCAAGCATAACCATGGTGCAGAATGTTCCCCCACAGTGTCCTCCCAGACTGGGATTCTCCTCAAATCAGTCTATAGCTTTTATGCAATCCCTGTCTTCAGACTTCAGTATAAATCCCCTTCTCCCAGACTTCAATATAAATTTTAGAGTATGTGTGTCTGTGTGTACAAAAATCCTTGCTGGGACTTTGATAGGGACTGCATAAAAGCTATAGATTGATTTGCGGAGAATTGACATTTTGCTACGGTAAGTCTTCCAATTCATGAAAACGGGAAGTTTCTCCATTTAGTTAGGTCTTCTTTCATTTCTTTTAACAGCATTTTTTCAGCATACAGTTTCTACACTTGTTTTATTAAGTTTATACCTAAGTACTTCATTTTCTTAGAGTGATTCTGAATGTTATGTCTTTATTTTAATCTCAGTTCCCACATATTTGTTGTTAGCGTATAGATGTGATTGATTTTTGTGTTGATCCTGTATCCAGTAATCTTGTTTAATTCACTTATCAGTTCCAGAAGTTTTTATATAAATTCTTTGGGATTTTTTATGTGGATAACCATGTCAATCAGAGACTGTTTTATTTCTTCCTTCCCAATCTGTATGTTTTCTATTTATCGCCTGTGCTTTACTGAAGTAGCTAAAATAAGATAGGTGAAAGTGGATATCTTTGCCTTGTTCACAATCGGGGGAAAAAATCCAGTCATTCACCTTTAACTATAATGACAGCTGTAGGATTTTTGTAGATTCTCTTTATAAATTAAGGAAATTCTCCCCTATTCTTTCCTTTTTCTGTAAAAGTCTTGATAATTTTTTTTTTTATTTAGAATTTTTATCATGAATGGGTACTGTATTTTTCAAATGCTTTTTTTTTTTTTTTTTTTTGCCTACAATTTTTTTCTTTAACCTGTCAATACTGTGGATACAGTGGTTGATTTTCAACTCTTCAAACAGCCTTGCACACCTGGAATAAATCACACTTGGTCATGGCATATAATTCCTTTAAGATATTGCTGGCTTTGATTTGCCCATATTTTGTTCAGAATTTTTGTGCCATTGTTCTTGAGAGATTTTGTTCCATGATTTCCTTTAGTACACTGTCTTTCTTCCTGGTATCAGTGTAATACTGGTTTCGTAAAATTAGTTGGGAATGGTTCCCTCCTCTTCTATTTTCTAGAGGAGACTGCATACAGCTAGTAATAATTCTTCTTTAAATGTACCATAGAATTCTCCAGCGAAATTATCTGGGCCCAGAGATTTCTTTTTTGGGAA